>NC_090446.1:1497970572-1499299322 GCF_031143425.1 Pleurodeles waltl
ACAGTCATAATGGCGGTGGTCCAACCTCCACTGCGGCCCTGGCGTCTCTTGACCGCCAGGGTCGTACTGAGGCCCTCAGTGGCACAAAAATAAAGGTACTTTATTTTAGTGACACAATTACCAACAAGTGCTAGAGAGACAACCCTCCAATAGGAGGTAAGTAACACACTAGATATGTACACACTAGTAATCAGTAATAGGTATAAAAAGTTAGAAAACAGTGCAAATAGCAGTAGACAATAGTGACCCTAGGGGGAGTCCAAACCATATACTAATAAAATGGAATGCCAATGCAGGACCCCCACCTAGGTAAGTGGAATGTGTATAGGGGAGCTGGGGAACTACCAAACCCCAAAGGTAAGTACTACACTACGCCCCAGTGACCAGGAAGAAGGGAGTAAGTTGCTGGCTTTTTCCCAAACCACCCAAAAGGAAAAAAAAGAAGATAATGCAACACCCGGAAAAGACTGCATGAAACCAGCAGTGGCGTCTTAAAGAGGAAGACATGTGAAAGAAGGGGACCAAGTTCCCAAGTTACAAAAGTGTCCGGTGGGGGCAGGAGCCACTACCCACCCACCTGCGGTTGCAGGAGTTGGTCGATGGTAGGACGAAGACGAATTCAGCCCTGGAGCAGGTGACAAGTTCCTGGACGATGCAGTTGACGTCCCAAGCAAAAGTGGGGCTGCCAGGGACCAGCAAGGTCAAGGAGGACTCAACCCATGGGGGAGTCCTAGGTGGACCCTCAGCAAGGCAGAGAGTCCACTAAAGAAAAGGCAGCCCCCATAGGACACCCACTGGACGAGCAAACACGAGTCGCAGAGGAGCTCACGCAGCACAACTGGAGATGGGTCCCATGCCCCAGGAGGAGTACACAGAGGGCTGTGCTTCGCAGGAAGGAGTGCTGGAGGCTGAGGTTACACGGCGCCTGAAGATCCCTTGGAGGAGATGCCAACAAGCCTTGGTAGCTGCAAGAGGCACGGTGCATGGGGTTATTGTCCTGCGTGGGAAGGAAAAGGCTTACCTCCACCAAAGTTGGACAGCTGGCAGAGAGGACCAACAGGACCACTCTGGACCACCACCCGTGATGCAGGATCCACGTAGCCGGTTGTCATTGCAGTTGGTGCCTGCAGATGCAGGGAGGTCACCCCAGTGGAGATTCCTTCTTCCTTCTCGTGCAGACTGAAGACTTGCCCTCCTCAGAGGATGCACAGCCGGGGAAATGTTGAAGAAGCTGGTAGGAGCCGTGGAAACAATGTTGCAAGCAGAGTCTTCGTTGTGGATGCGATTGGAGGGTCCAGTCGCAGTTCCAGTGTCCAGAAGTCGAAATAGAAGTTGCAGAGGAGTCCTGCTGGAATCTTGCATGCCGAATCTGAGGACCCACCCAGGAGAAAGACCATAAATAGCCCTGAAAGGGGAATTGGTCACCTAGCCAGGTGACCACCTTTTAGGAGGGGGCTATGATGTTACTTGCCTGACCTGGCCACTCAGATGCTCCCAGAGGCCCCTTCCCACATTGGATTCAAGATGGCAGAACCCAGGGACCCTCTGGAGAAACTCTGACACCACCTCTGCTGTAGTGTTGGACAGGGGAGTGGTCACTCCCCTTTCCACTGTCCAGTTTCGCGCCACAGCAGGGGCTGGAGGTCCCTGAACCGGTGAAGACTAGTTTATGCTTGAAGGGCACCAAATGTGCCCTTCAAAGCATACCAGTGGCTTGGGGAGGCTACCCCTCCCAAGCCTTGTAACACCTATTTCCAAAGGGAGAGGGTGTTACCCCCTCTCCCAAAGGAAATCCTTTGTTCTGCCTTCCTGGGCTTGGGCAGATCAAGCAGCAGGACGGGAGAAACCTGTCTGAGGGGTGGCAGCAGCTTGGGCTGCCCGGAAAACCCAAGAAGGCTGGTAGGAACAATGATGGGGAAGGAGCCCCCAGAGTGCATGGAATCATACTTCCAATGCTAGCAAGAGTATTGGGGTATGATTCCGATATGTTTGCTACAAAACATTCCTAGGTTCGGAGTTACCATTATGTAGCTGGACATAAGTAGTGACCTATGTCCAACACACGCATAAAGCGGCGTCCCCGGACTCACGACGTCCAGGAAAATGGAACTGGAGTTCATGGGGCACCTCTGCTAGTGCTAGTGGTACTTGCACCCTGCACTCTGGGTTACGAGGGCCTACCATAGGGGTGACTTACACTGACCTGTTGTAGTGACCTGTAGTGAAAAGGTGCTTGCACCTTTTCATGCAGGCTGCAATGGCAGGTATGCAGACACATTTTACATGGGCTCCCTATGGGTTGCATAATACATGCTGCAGCCTATGGGGAACCCTTGGTACTCCAATACCCTGGGTACCATTTACTAGGGACTTACATGAGGGCACCCGTATGCCAAATGTGGGGTGTATGTGGTTCAAGTAACTAAGTTTAAAGGGAGATAGCATAATCACTGGGGTCCTGGTTAGCAGGATCCCAGTGAACACAGTCAAACACACTGACAACAGGCAGAAAATGGAGGTAACCATGCCAAGAAAAAGGGTACTTTCCTACATCCTGTAAACTGGCAGCAGAGTTTGTGCTGCAGGAGATTGGGCCTTCTTGTCCCAAGAACAAAATAAACATGAAAACGTGATGTTGACCCCAGACAATATGTCCTGGAAGTCCGCCCATAGGAATTCCACACCTCTGATGTTGCTTGGTGATATTACCTGCTTGCAGGTTACCACTTTGGCTTGGACCCTTTTCTCTCCAGCCGGCAAGGAGAAAAACTTCCACACAATAGCTTTTTAAGCTCCACCTCCTGTTCCTTCTCTTGCATCCTGTGCTCCACCTCATTTTCATCCTCCTCAAGCAGGACAGAATCGTGCTGCTCAGCTATTGGAGTACCGCAAAAAGTGGTCTTCAAACACAAGATTTTTCTTGTGTAAAAGAGTACACCCTTCTCCACTCATTCAAAGGAAATGATGGAAAGGGGTGTAAACTACCTGTTCCCTACAATGGACAGTGTTCAAGGCCAATGAAAGGCTGCTTAACAACCACTAAGTACAGCAGTACTATTGTCAAAGTATCCAGGAAGCACTGTAGCACTTATAAAATAAGAAAATACATATATACACCACAAAAGCAACATACATATAGGGTGGCTCTTACAACTGCCTTTGCTTTGTTTTTAACATAAACATATTTGGGAAGATATACCGTTAAGAAGTGAAGCATTATATCATTAGTTACGAACAGCAAGTGGGCTATAAACACAGCCCAATATTACTAAATACCACCAACAACCATAGACACTCCGGTAACTGTTAGAAAGTAGCCCTAACTGGGCTATAAACACAGACCAACATTACTAGCTATCATCAACAACCATAGAGACTGTGCTGACCACTGGAAAGCAATAGAGCTTTGTTACTGAAGGAAATAACATAGAAATTAAAATTATACCCCTCAGCTCCATCTATATATATTTCTACATAAAACAGATATATTTCTATATGTCTGTTCTGAAAACAATAATGGATTTACTGTGTATTATGTTAGAAAACGTTTTTCAGGAATTAGAAAAATATACAAATGCTATGAAAAAAACAAAGGTTTAACCTCCTAGCTGCTGGCCCTTCCCCCCTGACCCCCCCGTGCTGAGCCCTTTTTTGGCTATTTGGGGTAGTTCGCGCTTAGGCCTTCATAACTTTTTGTCCACATAAGCTATCCACGCCAAATTCGCGTCCTTTTTTTCCAACATCCTAGGGATTCTAAAGGTACCCAGAGTTTCTGGGTTTCACTGGAGGAGACCAAGAAATTAGCCGAAATACACCTAACATTTTGTTTTTTTCAAAAAAATTGGAAAAAAGGGCTGCCGAAGATGGCTTGTGGTTTTTTCCCTGAAAATGGCACCAACAAAGGGTTTGCGGTGCTAAAATCACCATCTTGCCAGCTTTCAGGAACAGGCAGAGTTGAATCAGAAAACTACATTTTTCAACACAATTTTGGCATTTTACTGGGACATACTTCATTTTTACTATTTTTGGTGCTTTCATCCTCCTTACAGTTAGTGACAGGAATGGGTGTGAAACCAACACTGGATCCCGGGAAGCTAAGTATTTCTGAAAAGTAGACAAAATTCTGAATTCAGCAAGGGGTCATTTGTGTAGATCCTACAAGGTTTTCCTACAGAAAATAACAGCTGAAATAAAAAAAATATTGAAATTGAGCTGAAAAAAACAGCCATTTTTCTCAGCGTTTTATTCTGTAACTTTTTCCTGCAATGTCAGCAATATACCGTTACGTCTGCTGGACTCCTCTGGTTGCGGGGATATATAGGGCTTGTAGGTTCATCAAGATCCCTAGGTACCCAGAGCCAATAAATAAGCTGCACCTTGCAATGGGGTTTCATTCTATACCGGGTATACAGCAATTCATTCGCTGAAATATAAAGAGTGAAAAATAGGTATCAAGAAAACCTTTGTATTTCCAAAATGAGCATAAGATAAGGTATTGAGCAGCAGTGGTTATTTGCACATCTCTGAATTCCGGGGTGCCCATACTAGCATGTGAACTACAGGCCATTTCTCAAATAGATGTCTTTTTTACACACTGTCTTACATTTGGAAGGAAAAAATGTAGAGAAAGACAATGGACAATGGACAATAACACTTGTTGTGCTATTCTGTGTTCCCCCAAGTCTCCCGATACAAATGGAACCTCACTTGCGTGGGTAGGCCCAATGCTTGCGACAGGAAAGGCAACATGGACACATCACATTTTTACATTGAAATCTGATGTGTTTGTTGCAAATGTGCCTAGCTGTAGATTTTGGCCTCTAGCTCAGCCGGCACCTAGGGAAACCTACCAAACCTGCAAATTTTTTTAAACTAGACACGTAGGGGAATCCAAGATGGGGTGACTTGTGGGGCTCTGATCAGGTTCTGTTACCCAGAATCCTTTGCAAACCTCAAAATGTGGCCAAAAAAACACTTTTCCCTCACATTTCGGTGACAGAAACTTCTGGAATCTGAGAGGAGCCAGCGTTCCCCCATGTCTCCTGATCAAAATGATACCTCACTTGTGTGGGTAGGCCTAGCGCCCGCGACAGGAAATGTCCCAAAACACAACGTGGACACATCACATTTTCATAACGAAAACAGAGCTGTTTTTTGCAAAGTGCCTAGCTGTGGATTTTGGCCTCTAGCTCAGCTGGCACCTAGGGAAACCTACCAAACCTGTGCATTTTTAAAAACTAGACACCTAGGGGAATCCAGGATGGGGTGACTTGTGAGGCTCTGGTCAGGTTCTGTTACCCAGAATCCTTTGCTAACCTCAATATTTGGAAAAAAAACACCTTTTCCTCACATTTTGGTGATAGAAAGTTCTGGAATCTGAGAGGAGCCAAATTTGTCCTTCCACCCAGCATTCCTCCAAGTCTCCCGATAAAAATGGTACCTAACTTGTGTGAGTAGGCCTAGTGCCAGCGACAGGAATAGATCACACAACGGTCAATGTTGGTACTTTCATGAGGCAACTGTTGACCCTGGGGTGATCCATTCCTTACGCAGGCACTAGGTATAGGCACTCAAGTGGGGTAGTGTTTTTATCAGGACAGGTGAGGAATCACTGGGTGGTAGGAATTTTGTGGATCGCAGCATATTCCTGTAGTTTGTGTGACAGAAATGCAAGAAAAATAGAGTTTTTATTCAACATTTCAGCTTTGCAGAGTATTCTGGGTAAGAAAACTTTGGGGAATCCACACAAGTCACACCTCTGTGGACTCCCCGGACGTCTAGTTTCCAGAAATGTTTGGGTTTAGTGTGTTTCTCTATATGGCCGCCGAACCCAGGACCAAAAACACAGGTGCCTGCCTTACAAAACCAGTTTGTTTTGCGATAGATAATTTTGATGTCTCCACAATACGATTTGGGCGGTGGAATTTGGGGCTGAACTAAATTGGGGAGCTCCCAAGAGAGCACACTCTCTCTCTCTCTGCTTGCCGCCGCATTCACCTGCTCTCTGGGTTGGGCTAACCCACTATTACCCAGTTGCAAAGACTGCTTGCGAAGGGACAGCAGTACTGTCCTCATCACCTCCCTCATAATGTACTGGAAGAGGAGTTATCAAATGGGACTCCTCCGACTGAAAAATCACTCCCAGAGTCTGCGCCATTGTCCTATACCTCAGATGCTGTCTCAGTATCTGCTGTCTCAGTCTATGATCCTATGTCAGAGCTGTCCTCTATAACCCGAGTGAAGTCAGCAGCAGTCATCCATCAAGATGCCATCTCTTCTATTGGCTAAACTGTTGCTCTAAAACATTAGCTTACATAGACAGTCACAAAATTGCTGGTGTGTGTGTGTGATACGTGCAACAGTAGAGGCCACCTTACCTGTGCTTCTTCCCTCAATCAGCACGTTCTTTCAAGACACTCAAACACCTTGTCACATACCATTCGTCACAGTTTTTAGCATCTCCTGCGCCCAGTCTAACAATCATTATTGGTGCTCCCACTCCCATGTCCTCCTCGGATTCCCTCATTATCACCCAGCAAACGTGCTCTTCATCTCTCCATAGCCACCCCGCACATACATTTCATTTGTATTATAGCGCAGGTAGTGGCTGACTTTACTAATGTACTGAGCTATTTACATAAAATACAGATTTGCTCTTTGCAATAGGAATATAAACCTTCTGCGCTTCTTTGTGGCACTAAAACTGCCACTAGACAAAAGTCTGATCCTTTTGTAGCAGAAACATAATCAGAAGACTTACTTAACTTTTTTATTGCTGCCTAAAAGCTACAGTTGAAATGCGTCAGTTGAAGTATGTGCACTGCTTTGAAGACGCAAGCTGCAACTGCAAGACAACTGGTGGCAAATATAAATATATATACACATATATGAGATATATATATATTATTATATATATATATATATATATATATATATAGATTATTATATATAGATCACTTTTATATGTGGGTCTGGTTTTCCTGGGGGGCGATCGCAGTCCCCAGGGAAACCACACATGCACTGACAAAAATGATCTATATATATATATAGATCTATCTATAGATATATCCATGTAGATAGATATATCTATCTACATGGATTGATATATCTATAGATAAATATATATATATATATATATATATATATATATATATATATATATATATATATAAATATATATATATATATATATATATATATTTATCTATAGATATATCAATATGTACATATATATAGATCTGTATTTTTTTTGGTAGTTGGAGGGTTTCCTTGGGGGCCACAATGGCCCCCATGGAAAACCCTACAACTACTAAAAAAAAGTATTGCCCCCACAGGGCGTCGCCCTGCCCATGGGCGACCCCCTGTCAATTTCTATATTTAAAAAAAAAAGAAATTGCCCCTGGGGTTGGCGCAATCGCACTCGATGGTGCCCCCCCCCAGGGGGCACCAACCTTGAAATAAAAAAGTATGGCCCCGGGGATGGAGGGGTTCGGGGGGGGCGCCCATTTTCCGAGGGGGGACAACCCCCCCAAGTGAAATCCCTAGTGTCTAGTGGCGTTTCCTGGCCATGAATGGCCAGGAAACGCGTTCAGGAAGGCCTTGTATGAATGGGGAGAGTCTCCCCTTTCATACGAGGCCTTCCCGAACGTGGGGAAGGCCGTTTGGGGCCATTTTCCCCATCGGAGCAGGAAGCGGCCCTATGGCCGATTCCTGCTCCGATGGGGAATACAACACTGTGACGTCAGCAAAAGGGGCAGGTGGGGGGCGGGGGGAGACACAGAAGAGCTTCCATGTCTCCCAGGGGTTTAAAAAAAAAAATTACAAATCCTCGGGTGCGATGCACCCGAGGATTTTCAAACCCCCTCCCTGGTGTCGGTCACTGGTCGTGACCCGCACCAGGGAGGTAGTGCAGACGTTGGCTAGTGGCCGACGCGTGCACTTAACGGGTTAATCTTAGTCATAGTTAGCAAAACAATGTATTATTTCCATAACACCAACTTAAACTACACAAAACGTGCAAATTCTAAAGGTATAGTTGTAACTTACATGTGAGACATTTGATTATTGGTTGAGGGGGGTGAAACTGTGCTAGAGCGGGAAGCAACAATCCTTGTCAGGATGCGGCACTAACAAACCCCAAATTAACCTGTGCTAAACCCTCTGGTATCTTGGCCCAGAGCAGTTAGGCTTAATTTAGAGGCAAAGTGTAAAGTATGTATGCAGCATTTCAAATATTATTAAGTGAAAACACAACACAAGAAAAATTCCACACCAATTTAGAAAAAAAATGGAGGAACATCGAATAAAAAAATCAAGACCAAAATGACATAAATACAATCAGTAGAACTGGAGTATTGGAATTTTCCAGATTTTAGTGAAAATAGTGCCAAAAGGCCCAAAGCAATACTAGTGGCTATCTGGTCGAGAAAGCCACAAGTATAGGCTGACCACAATGGGGTATGGGATGGGACCAGGTTAGTCCAGCTGAAAAGCTACCTTCTCAGTCCTGCTTAAAGAGACCTGTTCGCGGAGGAGGGGGCCATGAGGAGTAGGGAAGTATCACAGGTGGTTGTACCTGTAATGTGAAGACCCTGTTGTCATCATGACTAGTCGAGGCCGTGCTTCACGGCAATGCTCCCACAAGCTGTTGATGCTGTAGTGCGATGAGTCGGGTTAACGGAACTTTGCATTGGCAGGCAGTGCAAGTGACACGGTTTTGGCACCAACAGGCCCGTTTGCAGTTACAAAGAGCCCAAAAACTTCAATTCAGCTCCACTTAGGCCACACCCAGGGTCCAGGACCTCATGAGCACCGCTTGGGGGTCAGGGGCCTACTACAGCTGGATCTGGCTGCTGGTTCAGGTGGTTGTGAGCCTGCGGTGTCCCAGTGGCTCTGAAAAGAAGGCCAGAAGAGTAGCCCTTGGAGTTACTCTTGGAGCCCTTGTTTAGTTGCAGGTCCGGCCCCTCCAATTCAGTCAGGAGGGCAGCAGGGCAGCAATACAGCAAGGCAGCAGTCCAGCAAGGCAGTAGCCCAGCAGGTCAGCGGTCCAGCAGCGTGGCAGTCTTTTCAGCAGAACAGCAGTGTTTTTTCCTGGCAGAGTCTTCAAAGGTCCAGAAGTGTACTGAAGATTTGGTGCATGAGAACCAATATTAATACCAGGTATCTCCTTTAAAGGTTGAGAAGCTTCCAGAGGTTTCCCTTCGAAGTGCACTGGTTTCCTGCCTTCCCTGCCTTGGCTCCAGACTAACTACTGGGGGTATGAGCCCTTTGTGTAGAAGCAGGTCAGCTTATTTAAGTGTAAGTTCGGCTGTGCCCAGCTCCACCCTTCTATCCTGCCAGTAATGGCCATTCCAGCCACACCTAAGCACCCTGTTGTGTGTGGCTGTCTAGGAGGAACACACAAAACCCAGCTGTCAGCTACACCCAGTCATATGACACTGAGAAAGGCTACAGGCACAAAATGGCTAAGGCAGGAAAATATCAACTTTATAAAAGTGGCAGATTCAAAATTGTAGTACAATTCAGTACAATCCCCAAGACCCCAAACATGTACTGGGTACCTGTTCCCATTTAGAATTTAGAGCTTATCAGTGTAATAATGTAACTCCAGTGTTAGTCTATGGGAGAGGTATGCATTGCAATAGTGAAAAGCAAATATAAGGGTATTTCACTACCAGGCTATGTAAAACATAAAAGCACCTGCCCTACCTTTTAAATACACTGCACCATGCCCTCTGGGCTGTCCAGGGTCTACCTTACGAGTGACTTATATGTATTAAAAAGGAAAGTTTGGGCCTGGCAAAAGGTTTCTTTTGTCAGATTGAAATGGTAGTTTAAAACTGCACACAGAGGCACACACAGGTTGCAGTAGATGGGTGCACTGTCAGTGCTGCAGGCCCACTTGTCGCATTTAATTTACAGGCCCTGGGCACCAGTAGTGCCACTTTACTGGGGGCTTACAAGTAATATGGCAGTTGGGTATAAGCCAATTCTACCAGGTTTTAAGGAGAGAGACCAATCACTTTAGCGCTGGTTTACAGTGTAAAGTGCACAAAGGCCTAAGGCCAGCAAAAACAAAGTCAGCAAAACAGGAGGTTTGAAGGCAAAAAAGTTAGGGGGAAAACCACACCAAGGATGCCAGATCTAACATTACAGTTATAATTTGTGCTCCATCTGAAACGTGCTATAACTCGGACACTTCTGTACACAGCGTTGTAAACTCGCTAGCCACAGGACATTATAACTCAGCATTCTACCATCCGGAGTGTTCATCAGATATGTCATGAGTCCTATTATGATTGCTATCATTTAACATGCAAAAAGTGATCTAATATCAAAAGCTACAAGCAGTGTATGGAGAAGGTGCAGTGTGGCTAGCGAGTACAGTCAAGCAGCCAGTTAGGCTGTGCGAGGAGAAGCTCTGCAAGACTTCTGCCTGTAACCAGGACTGGAGGCTAAGGCTTGCCAGTCTTCTAGGTGAGTAAAGTTACATCACCTAGGGACATCCACGTCCCCCAGCCTCTGGAGCCTGGATCACCAGTGTCTGCCTGCTTGTCAAGACCAGTGTGCCCTGTGATGAAGAGGAGAGTGCTGGAGGATGTTAGATCCAGTGGAGTATCCTGGCGAGTTGATCCTTGTAGGGAGGTGTGAGGAAACAACTGCTGCACCAATAGAGTTGTTGCACACGTGCAAGTTTAAGTCAGTGACTCTTTATACCAGAGGAGGGGCTGTGAAGTTAGTCATCGTCAGCATCACTGTTGTACTGATCAAGCGGTAACCCATGTGCAGAGAAAAGTTGGCACCCCCATATGCTAGGTGGGGACATTGTGAAGGACAAAGACTATAATCTGCTTCAAGCCATCGTGAGAAAAGGCTGCCATGGTGACCCATGCAGGCCCGATCCCCGACTGAAGATTGGAATCAGATCAACTCCCCTTCATTACACCCCCATCTCAGGGGAAAATCTAAGGAACGTATCTTCTTGCTGGAGGAACCGCAGAGTATGCCCAGCTGCTGCCCCTACAGAGCTGTGAGTGCTACTCACAAACAACAGCTGCTGCTCCTCCCCGTGGAGACTCAGAGCATGGCATCTGTGCAGGTAAGACTTATTGCAGGGCCGGAAGGCCCGGTCGGAACTTGTTCCGCCACACAGGGCTTAAACACTTTTGACTTTTGTGAGATACTCGGAACCCAGGTGGGGCACAACCACTACGGCTAGTGAGACGGAAGTGGGACTGATTGACCTGCCTATTAAAAACTGGATCCCTGACCTCAGAGGACAGTGTATGTATTGTTTGAATATGCTGTATTTCCCTTTGTCTTTAGATGTAAATACTCCTTTTGTCACAAAAGAAAGTATTTGACATTGACACTAATTTATTGCTGCTATTGACTGTATTTTGAGTTGGGAGCCTATGTTTACCCCCCTATACCTACCTCTCCCTCTTGAGAACCTTGGATTGCTTGACCAGCACTACCATTGAGAGTCAAGTGCTGAAGGTGTATAGGGCCCAGTTGTCCATGGACAATAGTAGGTCGGGCCCCCGGACATCGGAAGTAAAAGACCTCAACACCCATGGTTGGGCCCAGTAACTCTTGCTTGCCCCATGGCACTCTAGAAGGGGTTCTAACAATGAACAAGACACTAGCAATGAGAGCTGTTGTCTACCTAGAGGAAGACATGCCTGATAAACTAAAGAGATTAACGAACTGCATATCCCAGAGGAGAGCCTGATTTTTAGAGTCATCATCCCAACTGCCTGGTGACATATCACTGTGCAAGGAACCTTGAGTTCTCACCTGCCTGATCAGCTGCATTTGCATTGGGAGAAGAGGTCATACCTATGTGAAAGGGATGCTGGGAGTGTGGCCCTGTAGGCGCCACTGTCTTATATGGGTGAACCCAGCTGCGCAACAAGATCAACCAAGTCTGGGTTCAGGAGGCCCTTGGGAGGTGATACTGAGGCTTGACGTTAGGAGCTAGACAATGCAGAAATCACTGTTGCAGTCTGATGAGTGCAGACCCAAGATATATGGCCTGATTTAGAATTTTTCAGACGGGTTACTCCGTCACAAACGTGATGGATATCCCGTCCACCATATTACAATTTCATTATAGCTTATGGAACTTGTAATACGGCGGATGGGATATCCATCACATTTGTAATGGAGTAACCCCTCCATCAAACTCAAAATCAGGCCCATAGTCTTTTGAAGTTGTTGCACTATGAAGTTTAGTCCAGGGTGTGGTGGCCTAGTAGCAGCTGACTACAAACAGCGGAGCATGAGATAAAGGCCCCTGAAGTGGTATGCTTTAGTACATCTTAACCATGTCACATGCTTTTCTAAATATCCATCTCCTACCCTGCCTCCCCTTTGCACCGCATGTGTTATCACAACTGCTGAAGTCCTCTCCTGCCACCCAGGATCCAGAAAAGAAGTAGGTAGGAGAAGCTAGCCTGGCCATTCTGCAAGAAAGAGCTGCAGTGCAGCCTGGTAATTAAACAACCATAAAGCAAGAAACAGTACAAATCTGGCTCACTGAAATTAACCTTGATGGTTTTGAACTCAAACCTTTTCTGAATGTCAAGTCCCTTGGATGCACCCGGCACACCAACCTCACCCTCAAAAAAGACAAAGACAGATCACTCTACTAAGGAAAGTGAAATTGTTTCTTCAGAAAGTGAATTCAGAACTGCCGTTCAAGCCTTTGTACTCTTGCATCTGGATTGTGGTAAGGACATGCTCCGTGGCCTCCCAGATTTCACACTGGCACCTCTTAAGACATCCTAAACAGTGCACCTCATTGAAGCATGCAATAGTAAAGCCTTTACTTAAGAAACCTAACCTGGATCCATCGGTGTTGAATAATTACAGACCTATCTCTATGCTACCTACTGTTGTTAAAATTCTTGAGAAACATGTAAATACCCATCTTTCTAAGTTTCTGGAGGAAAATCACATTCTTCATCCCTCTCAGATGAGTTTTAGGCCCTCCCATAGCACTGAATCAGCCTTGGTAAAGATGACTGAAGAAGTCAGGAAACGAATGGACAAGGGTATGGCTTCCGCAATTATGATGCTGGACCTAAGCGCAGCCTTCGACACCGTGGAACATGGCATTCTACTACATAGACTAAGGGAAATTGGAATCATTGGAAAAGCCCTTAAATGGTTCACTCAATTCCTAGAAGGTAGAACCTTTCAGGTTCTCGATCGCTCCTTTTTTTCAGAGAATTTCAAGAGCCTCTGGGGAGTACCGCAGGGGTCTTCACTGAGCCCCACACTTTTTAATGTCTATATGAGCCCATTGGCTAGAATAGTTGAACCCTTTGGTCTATCGATAGTGTCCTGTGTCGACGACACTCAGCTTATAGTTTCTTTCTCCTCCGCTCATGACTCCTTTAAATCTCAGCTTGCCCCTTGCTTACGGGCAGTATCCAACTGGATGACGGAGTGCAAACTCAAGCTGAATGGAGAAAAAACTGAGGTACTGATCATGGGTTATCATTCACTCTCCTCTCAAGTAACCCCAATCTCGGATCTCTTAGAAGATTTTCCATCTCCTAAGAATCACATCAAGAGCTTGGGTGTATGGTTTGACCCTTGGCTTTCTATGGATAATCAGGCAAATAAAATATCCGCTAGCTGCGTTGGAATTTTCAGACTTCTTAGGAAAGTCTTTAAAGTTCTCCCATTCACTGCCAAAAGGCTCATAGTAGAAGCTCTTATTACCGCACGGACAGGCTATGGAAATGCCCTGTTTCTGGGATCTCCAAAATATGTTTTAAAAAAATTACAGGTGCTCCAGAACACGGCGGCCCGCCTTCTTTACAACTTGCCCAGACATAAATCAGCCCTAGCCTCTCTTCACTGGCTTCCCATTGAGCAACGAATAAAGTTTAAGACGCTCTGCTATATCCACAGATCCCTGTATGATAAGGGCCCTCCGCTTCTACACTCCTTATCTTCTTTTTATGAGCCAACTAGATACCTTAGATCTTCCTCATCAGCACTAGCAGTCATACCTTCTATAAAAAAAAGTCAAATGGTGAGGAAGGTCTTTGGCCTTCCTCAGTGCTAAGCTCTGGAATTCCCTGCCTATTTCCCTTCGGCATTCCGTCGTCTGTTAAAGACCTGGCTGTTCTAACACCTTCGCTTTACGCCAAATTGATAAAGTTCGCTATTGCAAGAGCTGGGAAGCCTCAGGGCAGCCATGTGCTATACAAATCCAATATAACATAACATTACATAACATAACATTGATATGTTTCGGTTTTCAAAGCCTCCTGGCACCAAGGACTCAGTTAGTGTGCCAGCCTAAGACAGAAAACCAATTGAAATGTAACAACCTCTGAACCCACTGAGCAATGTATGAGTTAGATGATTTTCTGTAATGATCAATCCCATGAGAATTTACAAGGATAATTAGTAAAACCCCAAACCCTCTTTCATTAAAGAATAATACTCTCAAGAGCACTAGAAAATGAGGAATGCATTTCAAAGATTCATTTTACAATTAAAACCCCATTCTAGTGCACACAAAATGAACTGTAAATACAATAAGACAAATAGAATAGCAGCAGCGACCTTTACCAAAAGCATCAATAAAAGAGAAAACTCCAACATAATTACTGTATACTTTTATACCAATACTACATTTATTCTGCTACTTCCTTTAAAAAAACAACTTTATATTGATTTTAACAACACAACACCAACGCACGGTACAAAGCCAATAGTAAGGAAAAACAGGGTCACAACAGTACACATTAACATGTTGGTTTGTTAGCTACATCAAGTCACTCACATTCTAGAAGAAATAAAGAGAAGTAAACCTCCACTGTGCTACTTTTAAGCATTAATGTAATTTTAGCATGGCAGAAAATAAAAACTTATTTTGCATTTTGGAGATAGTTCACACCTGCATACATGTTTGAATAATAAGGATTGTGTTTAGTTGATAGCAAAGCCTGCTATTCTTGTCTCATAAAGACAGCTGGGCTCGATAAGCACAGCAGACGAAGGCCCTGTGCCTCCTCCCCAGTAACCTTCAATCACAATGTGTGGTACAGTTCTGCAAGACCTGTCTCATTGTTGCCTGGTGTGGAGGTTACACTCTTAGGGCCATATGTACAGACCCATTTCCCCATTGACACAGAATGGGAAAAACCCTTTGCTACATCTGGCCCTCAGTGCTCAGCTTTTATAAGATTATTTCACAACTGTTAAAACAGTACGGAGTAAACAATTAACAGAGAGTGGCCTGATGACCTTTTACTTATTTTTATTCTATGAAACCATTTCCTTTTAAAACACAACAATAAATGAGACATAGTTATCAACCTTCTAGAAACTTTAGAAACAGTAACAAATAGTTTAAAAAAGAACAGTCAGCATTCAGATTAAGTACTGCAAATATATTTCAGTCACCTAGATTATCATGTTACAAAACATGCTGAGCAAATACTTAAACTAAAAGTGTATTCTGTCACTCATAGGTATTCTGTTAATCACAGTTTTTCATTCTTGATTGATTAGCACTTGCAAATCAAAAAGGGGAATACCCAGAAGAGAAAGGACATATACAATATTACCCTCATCCTGATGATAATCCAAAGGTTCCTGATGCCAGTCCACACCATCTTCAAAACCAGCTGTATCCTGCGAGCAAGCACATCATCTCTGGTGGGTACCGGCATACCTGCAGCCAGGACACCATCAGACTCCTGCTAGGAGGTCTATAAAAGGAAAACACGAAGCATCACGCATCTTCCGCTAAGCACTAAGGATCTGGAACAACATCCAGCTATCAATCAGGACCAACCCAGTGCTGCTCCAATTTATGAAAGAGTTGAAGATGTACATTTTTAAAGAACACTACATTACAATGTATTAATAGTCCATAACCCAGCGAAACCTCTTATCTCTCATTAATTTTATATTTGGATTTGACCCTGTACAGCACTCTGCTGCCTTTTGGCTTCTTTTGCACTATAGAAATTCCACATCCACACATAGTAGTACAGCAGCAGGATAGCGGTCACCGCACCCCTTAAGGATACGGCATGCCACGGTGGAGCACAGTATTTGCATACTGTGATACTGGTGCCTGTGACGCGCCTTGGCACCCACTGAAAACAGCCAAGTTGGTTGAAATGTAACGGCAGCATCAGGAAGAAACTTTCACATAGGCCTCTCAGAAAGGAGAACCAGGTAGGAAGTTACTTGAAACCACTCCCAGGAGTTTAGCTTCTGTGAAGACCCTGTGAGTGTCTAATCCTATGTGCCAGGCAAAGAGAGTCATAAAAAATATAAAGCAGTAATGTTTGATAGTCTATGAGGTGAGAGGAATGTCATTTTTTCTCCCGTTGTGTAGAGACCTTAAGTTTATGTTTCAACAATGTTAAACCCTGTAGGCATGGTTTAACAAATGTGAATGCATTTACAAAGGCATTGGGATTTTCTTATTGATTGTGATTATACTGACTAACGGCGTGATTTAGAGTTTGACAGAGGTGGTTACTCCTTCACAAATGGGACGGATATCCCGTCCGCCATATTACAATTTCATCATAGCCTATGAAACTTGTAATACGGCAGACTGGATATTTGTCACGTTTGTGGCGGGTAACTTCCCAAGATAGCAGTGTAATGCTGATAAATGCCCTGTTCATAGGTCTCCAACCATCAACAACATCGTCTAATGCTCCTCGTAGTCACACCCCTTTTCATATCAACCCTCAAGGATTATCCTTCAAAACCTTATCTCTTGTATATCTTGCTGACATACTGAACTCCCTCAAAGCCAGCTCTTATGAAGGTGATGTCTTACCTTCGTACTTCATCAAAACACTCTCTGGAGAAGCTCCCTCACCACTTCTCACCATTGTCAACACCTCCCACATTAAAAGCATCTTACTAAAAGCTCTCAAGGCAGGGCAGATCATCCCACTCCTGAAAAAAAACACATTAGCACCATGATAACCTCATCAATTGCCAGCCCGTCACTACCCGCAAGATCAACAAAACAAATCCTAACCTTCATTCTAAAATCATAATAACTACCTATCACCTCGATAACCACCAATCTGTCTTTGGATATTGCTGCAGTAGGGTCATCGCTACCTTATAAATCATAGATGATGCCCTCCTGACCACAGACAAAGACTCTTGCTTACACACATTCCTGAAACTCTCAGTTCCTTCAACACAGTTGATCATCTCACTTTCATCACACTCTGAATATTCAAATTGAATTTATTGGCAATGTACTTCACTTGTTTTCTTCCTGCCTATCTAACTAGTTCGGTTCATATTGGCTTCACATGGGCACCTCCAAGTCTCAGAATATCTTTATAACCTGCAGAGTCTCCCGGGAGTCTGTTTTATCTGTCCTCATTTTCAGCCTTTATAGGGAGCCCTATAGGGCTCTATTCACTGTTAACAGCATCAATATTCACCAATATGCCGATGATACACAACTTTACATTTAAGTCTCCTCATTGCGAGCATCCTGTTTCTGAAACACTGCCAATATATCCTCCAGACCTGGATTTCCAATATCTATATGAAGTCCAACTCCATAGATAGAATTCCTGGTATTTAGAAATAAAGGTCAAAAACAGGCTCAATATTATTGACCTGGATGGACGCAAAACTCGACTTTCACTCAATGGGAAGACAATTATATTCACCCTGGACAGCATCCTCACCCTTAAGGAACCCATTGCAAGGAAATCAAGATGACTTGGTCCCATCTCTCTTTTGTATAGAATCCCTTCAGGCCTGCTATTCAAGCCCTCGTACTCTTATATCTAGATTGTGGACATATTCTGCTCCATGGTTTCCCAGATGCTACGTCTCCCACTTTTAAGGTCTTTCTGCATGCTGTAGCACATCCCATCCATCCTGAAGAAATTTGACAATACCCTCCCCCTTACTGGTGGCACTGCAATGGCCCCCCTGTCCAGCTCGCACAATCTTCAAAACCAGGTGCATCATTTCCAAAGCCATCGCGACTAGCACTCCTGCATATCTAGCTGACAAGCACACCATATTCAGTACTTCTCAACGTGCCCAATACCAGTAGATCTTCACACCTGAGACAAAGAAATGCAAAAAAGAAAACAAATTTGGCAAAATTTCTTCTCTGGAACAACAATCCTACATCCATCAGGACCAGTCCAGTTAAGGAAAGAAATGAAGATGCTCTTATTTAAAGAATGTTACACCATGATGCAGTAACAGTCCACTTCTACTCGCAGAGCCCAGTTCCATTTCCAAACGCTTATTGACCTGTAACACTGTACAGCACTCTGCTGCCATCTGGCTAGGCATGAGCTATACAAATACCACAAACATACGTACATACATGCATACACGCAAACATGCATGCACACGTGCAGGCGAGAGAAAAGAGTTACACTGCTCAGTGGTTTCCTCTTAAGACCTCTGTTGTTACTTTAGTGATTTGATCTTTTTTTTAACACCAGTCTAGTAACCCTTCCACCACTTGTAGTCTAACATTCCACCATCATACTTTGTGTGGCGTTACTGGCAGAACTGCCTCCATTCATACATAAATATATCACATCTCTTCTAAACTTGTACTAATAAATTGCAGTGGTAATACCTAAAGGCCATATGGTTTAGTTAGGTGCATCGCAAAACAAAGGAGGTATGAGCAGCTCAGCAGCATTTTGGCAAAAGATGCAGGTCAGGAAACGCAATCCCCCTGGCAAAAAAATTGTCATATTTGTAACTGTACATGACCTCTGATGGGGTATCAGAACTTGAAAGAAAATGATGAAATTATTTAATTAGTCGTCTTCTGAATGAAGAGAAGGGCTATTAGATGGTTCGACACAAAACTCTAACTGGTGACTTACACGAAGGGCAACCATTTGGATAATTCATGTTTGGACAGGACGGAGAGCTTGTAGTGAGTGGTCATCGCATAGCTTACTCTTCAGAATTTAGGGCCATATGTACGAACACATTTTCCCGTTGACACAGAATGGGTAAAACCCTTTGATACATTTGGACCTTAGTTTATACGACACAGCCCAGGCGTCCAACACCAACCTCTCCACAAACCGAGTGACCAAGACAGAATTTAGAAACATTAAATTATATACCATATCATTAGACATATTTAACTAACACAAAGAGAAGAATCTACAACAAATAGAATACCTAAGTTGGAACTATTGACGGATGACTAACAACATCACAGGGCTTCACAAGAAGAGGAAGGCTGTTAGTGATTATGCTGGAAACCCGTTTTGCAGCTATTTTGCTACGACAGAGGCTGTTTAGAAAGAAACAGAAATAACTTGGCACCGTATAGGCTCAACCAATGATATCACAATGATAACTGTGTTAATTTTTTACATAATATTCAGTTTATCAAAGTGCACAGCAGTTGCTTGCCTATGTTTGCACAAGTGTCAAGGCAGTCTGAAACGCCAGCACATAGTTTGTATCTGCACTAATTGACTCTGGCAGAAAGCCAGGAGGACCAGGTAGTGTGCATGAACTTCTTGTGCTTCCTAGAAGACGCCAAGTTTCTCGGTTCCCGGATGTCCTGCTTTTCCTGGGCTGGGAATTTGTCACAAACCCATGTAGGTGATCTCAGAGCGCGTGTGTGTGTGTGTGTGTGTGTGCGTGTACTGGTTAGCTCTTCTAGTGCTCACCTGACAAAAACCTGGTGGCCTTTCAATCTTACTTTACCCATTACCAGTGCTGTTGTGAATCCCAGTGTCTTCTACTTACCCTGCTGAATGATCAACAACTTTCATGCCACTTTGTCTGCAGAAGGTGACCCCTCCTACTTGTCTGATATTCAAATAGCTATTTTTCTTTTACTCAAATGACACAAGTGTCAGAGGTGCCTCTTCTTCATTTGATCCAGGCTGCAGCATGAGGATTTTTTGAGGCAAATAACACTAGTGCACAAAATTATACCTCTCGGGAAATGACTCCATAACAATATATAGTAAATAACTTTTCTGACTACAAAACACTGAGGCACTCAGAAGCTCTGGGTTTACAGTGAACAAAATAATCTACTACAGACTAGGTATAAAACACTTAAGGAACATGTGGACAATAAAGTGGACTAGCACATTACATATAACCACTGCACTAATCAAGTGCTGGAACTAACTTCCATTGCAAGGCATGAACATGGCTGTTCTCAAGACCTGCTTGTGAACGAAGGCCTTCCTGTCCTTATCCCAGTGCTTAATTTGTAACAAAATAAGTGCCAGGGCCCTCGTCAGGAGGCTAATGTAGCTTGGACCACCCATTTCCCCTGCCAGTGCTGCCAATGACACTGCTAAGACAACTACTAACCATCAAAGTCCTACAAGTGAGGCCATTTAGACTTTTCAAGGACCCCAAAGCTACAAGAATAGCTTGGGTGACAGGAAATATTCATTTTTAATGTATATCTCTAAATTAGACAGACAGCACCACCATGTGTCAGACTGTCACAAGCGCCGGTGTTATAATTACGTGCCGTGCCGAGCACCGGAAACCACCAGCACAAAATAAGCACTGCCTTAGCCAATGGGCATCTAGATGTTGTACACTTTTGTTGGGCCTGCTCAAGCCTTTCATTCGTGACAAAGGTCTGTCCATCTGCTTACAAAGAATAGCTTATATTATTGGTTATTCCCACATGTAATACATTTATTCTAATAGCTATTTTATAGCAGGGATAAACTCCCATAAAACTGCAATGTAGGAGTATGAACAATACATTACTATTGTGATTGTAATTGTATTTATATAGTGCTTACTACCCCTGACAAGGCGTCAAAGTGCTTTTCGGCAAGTAGCACACTACTTCGGAACCCAAGAGGAATTAGTGGTGGATTAGTACAGGGAAACATGAGTACAGTATTAGTATAAGTATGAGTTAATTTGAGCAGAGGATATGTGAGTTGTTAGTTGGATTGACTAGAGTAATGGAGGAATAGAGGAGGGAAGAATCCAGAAGTGTTAATTGGGAATTTATAGTTATATGATGAGGCTTGGGATGAGTAAAGGAGAGATGGAGGAGGGAAGAGTCTGTGGAAAGGGGTTAGGAAGATCATAGCAGCAGAATTGGGTTTGGATGGGTCAAAGGTGAGATAAATGAGGGAGAATGTAGTAGGGTTGTTTGGGAGATCATAGTAGTAAACTGAGGTTTGGAGTGAGCTAGATGCAGTAGAGGAGGGAAGAGCTTAGGCAGGGTTATTTTGGAGGTCAAAGTACTCTGTCCCATAACATAGTGTTCACACCTTTCATAAAGATGGAATGATTCATGATCAGTCTCATTTCTTCAAGTAAATTATTCCAAACCCTCAAGTTCGGCATGGACAAAGGACATTCCCTCTGTCTTTCACTTAAAAATCCACCTATCTGAGATCTGAATTCTACAGCACATCACGAAGCATGCACAGAGCCCATGAACGGCTGTTGTGCTGCTAGTGGGCTTGTGTAGTAGCACACAATTGCTAATTGCTCCTTTTCCACAATCATTTAACAACATCCTGCCGTATTTAAAGTGCTTGAACACTCACAAGGACATAGGATAAACTGAACACGTGTGCATTCTAGCACTTCTCCCATTATCAGCTAGTTGATTGCCAATTGCACTTACTCCAAATCTTTCACAGGCAGTTTACCATCACTATGTGGCGTGGTAAGCACCTGTAGCTTGCGAACAAGGGATAACAACTCGAGCTGAGCAGGTACAAAATCAATTTACTCATATTGGGCCAGATGTATCAAAGCTGTTTGCATTAGCAACCGGTGTGAACGGCCGTTTGCGAATGCAAAAATGCCTTTCAGTATAATTGAAAGGCATTCGCTGTGCAATTTTAAGGAATCGCTAAAATAGCGATTCCTTAAAATTACGACCCCGTTTAGAGAATCACAAATTGCGATTCTCTAAATAAGAAATTGTAAATAAGGAATCCTTATTTGCGATTTCTTAAGCACATATATCAAGCTTTTCCTTAATGCGAATTGGGCATTAAGGAATCGCAATTACCACCAAATACAATTTGGTAGTAACCATGTGCAAATTTTAAAAATGCATTTTTAAAATGGACATGTAACGCACTCATGCCCCTTTGGCATGTGTGCACCTTACATGTCCTAAAATAATTTTTTGGGGTGCAGCAGAGGGGGCCTTAGCCCCAGCACCTTGGAGTTTGCATTTCCGAAATTGCGAATTCTAGTTAGGAATTCTCAATTTGGGAAACGCAAAAAGTTTGCAAATGGGGTCAGAATCGCTATTTGCGATTCGGTAATAGCATTCGCGATTTTTAAGAAATTGCTATTACCGAATCGCAAATATGATACATACTATTTTGCGACTCTGAAATAGCGATTTCTTAAAAATCGCTATTTGAGAATCGCAAAGTGGATTCTTGATACATCTGGTCCATTGTTTTCAAACACTTACAACGGAGCTCATAATTAGGGGTAAAGTCACAGCCGAGACCAGCAACACTCGCCTTTGCATTAAGGTGCTGATACAAGACGTGAGTTACAGCACAAGTATTGCTTTACACCTGTTTGTACCTCTAGTACTAAATTACCCCGCTACTGTTCTGTCCTTTACGTCATAAAAGGAAGTCAAGGAGACTTTCCAACATGCTGGTGTGGCCGTGCACATGTTGATGTTCCCACCTACCTCACTAAGGAAGAGGAATGATGTTTGCAGTCAGCTGTGCGCCTCTGGGGCCCCAAGAACCACTTACTGGTTTCCTTTCTGGAATGGATCCTAGCTCGTGAATAGCCTGAGAACAGAAGGCCCAGTTTGTTTGGCCTGCCAAGATCTGAATCCACAAAGAAACATCATTCCAGTAGCACCAGCTCTCCGTTGATCCACTTGTTAACCACAAAATATTATACAATTATTAAATGCAGCTTATGTACAATAACATGGGACTCAGCTCTCCAGAATCCCACTCCACTCCTAACAAGTAACAACATCAACATCCATATGCTGTAAAAATATCACGTATTTTATAACACAAGAGTTAATCGAGAGCTGAATCTGAGGTTTTAGACTCTTTGTAAGGAATTTAAAAGTCCTTTAGACCAAATCCAACAGCCAAGAAAACGTCAGCAGAGCTTAAATTCACTCTTAGAGGCTACAAATCAGGGAATCAGATGAGTTAAGTGCAAGAACCTCTAGAGTGGATAATGGACCATGCTCGCTCGACTGCATCGAGGACTTGAAAACAATCTTTGGGAAATCCTCTTGAATTGAAAGCAATTTCCGACTTCGTGTTGCCAATTTAAGTAGGGCAAATGTGCCATGGTAAAAACAGTATATTCCAAGCCACTGTCTATTACTAAGTTTTTCTTGTTTTAGCACAAGATATAAGCAAAACAACAGAACTAGATCAATTAGCATTTAACTCATAATTGCCACAAACCTCAAAATGGCTAAAAAACGTTTGCATCTGCTTTGAGTGTTGCAGAACAACTTCGAACACTAGCAATCAAAGTGGTACTCAAGTGGTAAGGTGCCGGCAGCAGCTAAGAGGGCCCCTTTGAAAGTGATGCGCTTGCAGCAAACTCATATACTAGTAGCAGGTGTAGTTAGCACGTGCATTTTACTCAACAGCTAATGGGCTACTTATAAAAGAAATACTGAAAGCCATTCCGATTGAAATGTTAAATCTGTCTCCCTGACAATCTTCTGTCATCCATGTCATTTATACTAAAATGTGTGAATAAATACGTGGACAGATGCTTTCTGCATCTCGGGGCCAGGTTCGTACCAAACAACTAGAAAATGTAACTAAAATAAAATGAATACAATTAACTAATGCTCTTCTAGGACATGACTTGCAGGGGCAGCTCCTCCATGAGGGCAGAGGAGCATCGCCCCCCGCCAGCAGCGACAGCTGCAAAACCTTTACAAGGAAACTATACCAAACAGGGTTTGTTATCGTTTCCTTGTAAAGGGGCGGGGCCAAGGGGGTGACATGTTGTGAGGGGGAGTGCTTGGGGAGTGCTCAGCACTCCCCCTGAGAGTGCATGTGTGTTTCCGGCCGGCCAAATACACATGCGCACAGGACTCTCTCCAGCCCAGCAACAGTGTTGCTGAGCTGGAGAGAGCCTGCACAGGCTCCCAGTCTGTCTGGGAGCGCCTTGGCCAATCCTGATGCTGCTTTGAGCCATGTCAGGATTGGCTCCAGGGCAGGCTAGGAGCCTGTGCCTGCCTTCAGCCGGCAGAGGACCGCCACCCACCTAAACCCCCCACCTGCGTGCGCCACATTGCCCGCCCCCTTTAACATCCACAAGCCGCAACTGGTGCCTTGTTAGTGCATGTCTAAATCACGGATAACTTAAGGTCAAGAAGCCAGTAGGAGCCAATCCTGAGATTAAATTAGGCATTTCAGTGCTATTTTTCGTTATCTAGAAAAGTTGATAGCTAGAATCCCCAGAAGTCGATCCCTATGGGGAGCAGGTCGTATTGAAAATGCAGCTGTACAAACATACCACTTCCTTAAATGCACCGGACATAGCAAAATAAATATAAATAAATAAATAGAACATATACCATAATGAATATAATGTTACAAAAGAAGTATGACATATAACAGAATTAATACTATGTAGTAAAACAACAACCTATATTTTAACTTGAATGCAACATATTATATATACATATATATTCAGAACAAAGTCCGGAATGCGGAAGTAATGACACAGCAGTCCCAGCTGGGCTCTAGAAATCCCATAAATACGCAAAAAAAATCCTCTTTATTTAAGGAAAGCCAGGACACCTCCAAAGTGCTGTCAATTCGAATAAGGGTTTATTGGGTAGAAATAAGCCTCTCCTCCGACGCGTTTCGGCCATAGCCGTGATCAAGGCTACGGCCGAAACGCGTCAGAGGGGAGACTTATTTCTACCCAATAAAACCTTATTCGAATTGACAGCACCTTGGAGGTGTCCTGGCTTTCCTTAAATAAAGAAGACATTTGTTTGCATATATATATATATATATATATATATATATATATATATATATATATATATATATTTATATGTGTGTGTTCATTTAAAAAAAACATAAGTTACAGGGACATTAGAGTTAGGGTCACATTTTTAACCCACAGAACCATAGAAATTCACCTGTTAGAGTTATTTCAAGTAACTATAACTCGTGCACTAAGGAAACTATAAATTTTGCCACCGCCATGCTGATTTCTGTCCTGGGGGCCTGATCCCCCGGGGCCCAGCCATCCCACACACACAATTGTATGTTTGCCCTAGGGAGGGTGACAGTCCCCGGGGCTCCAGGGGAACTGGGCATAGGGCACCCCGCACTCATAATTACAATGACCCTGGGGAGGTAGCAGTCTTTGGGGCTGCCGGGGGCCACGCAACCCCCCAAACTTATAATTTCAATGGCTTCCAGGAGGTGGCAGTCTCTGCGGCTCCAGGCACCTGCAACAGACCTCCTTCATTATTTTGTTGCATCCTGGGGAGGTGGTGGTCCTGGGAATCCGGGGTCCCCAACCGACCCCCTTCATTCTTTTATTGTAGCCTCAGGAAGGTGTCAGTCCTCAGGGCTGTGGGGTGGAGGGGGGGTGCAGCTCCCCTGCATTTGATGAAAGATTAGCCCCAGAGAGGAAGCAGTCCATGGGGTTTGGGAGGCGGTGTGAGAAGGTAGCCTCTTTCTAGCATTGTTACCACCACTTTTGGCCTGTTTGTGAGTATATGTCAGTGCGTTTTATCTGTCTCACTCGGACCCTGCTAGCCAGGACCCCAGTGCTCATAGTTTGTGGACTGAATGTGTATACCTGTGTAGTGCCTAACTGTGTCACTGAGGCTCTGCTAATCAGAACCTCAGTGCTCATGCTCTCTCTGCCTTTAAATTTGTCACTACAGGCTAGTGACCACTTTTACCAATTTCAATTGGCATACTGGAACACCCTTATAATTCCCTAGTATATGGTAAAAAAATAATTGTGGCACCCGTTGTTCTAAAGTACAATTAATTAGAATAAAAAATCAAATTATATCACATATACATGATTCTTCGAATATATCAAAACAACCACTAGCTATAATCTATAATTATTTAATATTTACATCTTAGTAAATTCTTAGTTTGAATTTCCTATTGTTTACATCATCCAATTAAACCATCAATCCTTAATATATTTCACAAGTCCCAATTATATCAGTCCATATAATTCCTAGTGCGCTTCATACACTGAGGTTGTTATATTAGTTTCCAAAGTCCATTTAATTCAAAACTGATGTTCCTATGAAATTCATTTTCACCTCCGATTTGAATAAGAATCCACATTGGAATCAAAAATTGTCCAAGTTACTTGAAACAATCTCTCAGCCAACACGTGTTTCGTCATTTGACTTCCTCAGGGCTGGGATATAGTTGCTCCTTATAGTATAATAATCTGGAACCCAAGAGTCATCACAAACACATTATTTAAACTCTATTTGACTTGAATAAATTTATTTATGGATGAATCAATAGCTAGTACCAGCATAAAAACCTGTAACCAAGAGTGATTCAAAATGGTGAAGAAGTGTCAATATCCAAATCAGCCCCCAACTCATTTAGGTTTTAATTTAATTTAAACAGACCACCACAGAGTGACTGCCTCAACATGCATACCCAACCATAGTGTCACCAGAGTACAAGAGAAACAGTGTGCAACCCTGTATAAAAAAGTTAATTTAAGAACCAAAGAAAAAGACGTTATCCTTATATAAACATACCCTTATTTGTCACAAAATAAATAGACAATACGTCTACCTATATAAGCCAATGGTCACCTCAAGAAAAACACCAATGATAAATATCTATATATCTTAATAAAATACCTTCCAACTTGCCACCAGTATATGCACATTAAGGGGGTGATTCTAAGTCCGGCGGGCGGCGGAGGCCGCCTGCCAGACTTCCCCCACCAAAATACCGCTCCGCGGTCGAAAGACCGCTGAGGGTATTTTGGGATTTGCCCTGGGATGGCGGCCGACCGCCAAAAGGCCGCCCGCCAGCCCAGGGCAAATCAACCTTCCCACGAGGACGCCGGCTCAGAATTGAGCCGGCGTAGTGGGAAGGTGCGACGGGTGCAGTGGCACCCGTCGCGTATTTCAGTGTCTGCAAAGCAGACACTGAAATACAAAGTGGGGCCCTCTTACGGGGGCCCCTGCAGTGCCCATGCCATTGGCATGGGCACTGCAGGGGCCCCCAGGGGCCCCGCGGCACCCCCTACCGCCATCGAACAGGATGGCGGTAGGTTCTGTAGGGCAGCGGAAAACCGGCGGGAGACCGCCGGTTTTCCTAGTCTGACCGCGGCCGAACCGCCGCGGTCAGAATGCCCTGCGGGGCACCGCCGGTCTGTCAGCGGTGCTCCCGCCGACCCTGGCCCCGGCGGTCTGAGACCACCGGGGTCAGAATGACCCCCTAAGTGTATCAACCAGTTGACTCCCCTGTCATCTGGAAAGTTCTATAGGTCATCTTTCATTTGCCTCGTACATAATTCCAAAAGGAGTAGCCTGTGTGAAAAAGGATGTGTACAAATCTTCATTCACTTTCCACATATTACCGTTCCCCCGATAGTACTACAAGTCTACTCCAATAAACTTGTTCAAGTTATATAACCTCCTGCCAGATCTCACCATAAAAATGATCTGTGCATAATTCGTAATACCGAACACATTAGACTCCCCACAGTTGAAATTATCCTAATTATCCGTACCTCTTCTCCAATCTCCAACCGGTTGCCCCAGGGAACGTGGCCTGCCTGCCGACCTCCCCGTAATTCTTCTCCTCGCATGTCTGTATCTACGACCGCATAGACGCTGTGACACGCATAGAGCAGCTCGTCTAATTTCAAACTATCCCCTACGTAGACGCCGTTTACGGCGTGTTCATAGACCCCTATTACAAGGGTTCTTCCATCAATAACATCAAGGAAGGACTACTTCCCTTCCACATTGATCAACACAAAAGTAGGACTGCTGCTACACACTCATGTAATTTCAACCAAAACCCTGATAAGTTATTAAGCCTCAATACAAAGGAAAAAGCCAATAAATATCGATATTGATCACAATATATATCCATAACTCCACCCATATTATTTAATAAATAAACTCATTTATTTCTGTCTGTTTATTTTGTATGTGACAACTAACGGTAGTTAGTAGAGTTAGTATGAAAAAAGGAAGTAAATTATTCAAGAATCCAACGCCGGGAAAAAATCATATTTAATTGCATAACACTAAATATAAAAAATATATAAACTATATATTAGAGAAATTTTATGAAAATAAAACTAATAATAAAAATAAAAATAAAATCAAAGAGTAAGTGAAAGCAGAGAAAAAAGGACAAATGTTATAACAAACTCATCCCACATACCTTCAACAAAATAATCTATTGTAAAATATTCGTCATACATTAATATAAATACAATCATAATTACAATCTTCCTCTGTTATAACAGAATACCTTGTACTTTCTGGTATTAATTAAAGGCCATTCTTATAGTAACAACATCACATATTACATATCCTCAGAGAATTTTTTACTTCACAATCTAATAAAACACTTCCCAGAGCTACTTCTAGATTACTCTCAAATTTATGTAAATTAATATGTTCAATCTCCCAAAAAATACTCTAATTCCCTATCAGTATTCAATCCGTCTTCTACTGCCCTTAACTGCATTATCCACATTGCTTCTCTTCTGCGTAGTGTTAACTCTCTATTCCCACCTCTCTGATCTCTTAATATTTGTTCGCAACCAAAAAAAGTGAAGCCGATTCTTGTATTTTGTGATTTACAATTGATCATATGCGCTACCACTGGATATCTAACATCCTGCTGAGCCAAAGCTCTAGCATGTTCTCCAATCCTGATTTTTAACGATCGGATTGTACTGCCAACATAATATCTTTTACATTTGCAGACCAAAATATATACTACAAAGGAGGTATTACAGTCCATATATGACCTAATAGGAAATGTTTCACCCAATAGATTACAAAATTCCTTACGCCCATGACAGGCCCATCTACAGAGTCCACAACCTCCACATTTGTAAAATCCCACTTTCTGTATTTGCAGCCAATTAGTCTTTGAAACAGTTCTGGGGAAACTAGGACTCAGAATCTCTTTCAATGACCTCTCCCTTCGGAATGTAAATATGGGTTTGTTAGTTAGAAATTCTGTCAGTATTTCATCTCTAAGTAAAATGTGCCAGTGTTTGGTGATATATTTCTTCAAAATCCTTGTACTATCTGTAAAATCTGTAATTAGTCTCACTTTCTCTTCCTTTTGCCTCTGAGTGCCTTTATTTTTTGATATCAATGTTGCCTGACGCGGAACCCGTCTTATTCTGTTTTGTGCTTTGATAATGACCTCATCATTATAACCTCTGTTTCTGAAACGATTACCCATTTCTTCAATGCACTTTTCAAATTCACCCTCATCACTACAATTTCTCCGTGCTCTAACCATCTCTCCGTAGGGAATTGACTCAATTTGGTATTTAGGATGTGCACTTTCCGCATGTAATATTGAGTTGCAGGCAGTAGATTTTCGAAACAGTTTACTCTCAATATGACCATTTTTTATGTACAATTCTACATCCAGAAATTCTATACTGGTCATACTATATTTACACGTAAATTTAACATTCATATCATTTGAGTTAAGAAAATCCACAAAATCCATTAAAAGACTGGCACCCCCTGTCCATAACATTATACAATCGTCTATAAAACGTCCCCAGTAGAGGATGTGTGTCTGCCAAAGGGCAGCACCTGGACCCCAGACCCATGTATAGGTACCCAGGGTATTAGGGTTCCAGGAGATCCCTACGGGCTGCAGCATTTCTTTTGCGACCCATAGGGAGCTCAGACAAACCTTTACACAGGACTGCCACTGCAGCCTGAGTGAAATAACGCACATATTATTTCACAGCCATTTTCACTGCACTTAAGTAATTTATAAGTCACCTATATGTCTAACCTTCACTTGCTGAAGGTTAGGTGCAAAGTTACTAAGGGGGTCATTCTGACCCTGGCGGTCACCGACCGCCAGGGCCAACGACCGCGGAAGCTTCGGTGCTTCCTGGGCCATTCTACCGCCGCGGTCAGAAAAGGGGAACCAGCGGTTTCCCGCCCGTTTTCCCCTGGCCCAGGGAATCCTCCATGGCGGCGCTGTTTGCAGCGCCGCCATGGGGATTCCGACCCCCTTCCCGCCATCCCGTTACTGGCGGTTTTTACCGCCAGGAACAGGATGGCGGGAACGGGTGTCGTGGGGCCCCTGGGGGCCCCTGCACTGCCCATGCCACTGGCATAGGCAGTGCAGGGGCCCCCTAACAGGGCCCCATAATGATTTTCAGTGTCTGCTTTGCAGACACTGAAAATCGCGACGGGTGCCACTGCACCCGTCGCACCCCAGCAACTCTGCCGGCTCCATTCGGAGCCGGCTTCATCGTTGCTGGGTCTTTCCCGCTGGGCCGGCGGGGGCCTTTTGGCGGTCGCCCGCCGGCCCAGCGGGAGAGCCAGAATGGCCGCCGCGGTCTTTTGACCGCGGTGCGGTCATTCGGCGGTTCCCGCCAGGCGGGCGGCTACCGCCGCCCGCCGCGGTTGGAATGACCGCCTAAGTGTGAGGGCACCTTTGCACTAGCAAAGGTGCCCCCACATAGTTCAGGGCCATTTCTCACTTTGTGAGTGCGGGGAAACCATTACACATGTGCACTACATATAGGGCAATACCTATATGTAGCTTCACAATGGTAACTCTGAATATGGCCATGTAACATGTTTAAGATCATGGAATTGTCCCCCCATGCCAAATCTGGTATTGGGGATCCAATTCCATGCATCCTGGGGGCTCCACTGCGGACCCCCGGTACTGCCAAACCAGCTCTCTGGGGTTTTCTCTGCAGCTACTGCTGCTGCCATCCCACAGACAGGGTTCTGCCCTCCTGGGGTCTGGGCAGCCCATTCCCAGGAAGGCAGAACAAAGCATTTCCTCTGAGAGCAGGGTGTTACACCTTTTCTCTTTGGAAATAGGTGTTAAAGGCTGGGGAGGGGTAGTCTCTCACAGCCTTTGGAAATGCTTTGAAGGGCACAGATGGTGCCCTGCTTGCATATGCCAGTCTACACCGGTTTAGGGAACCCCCAGTCCCTGCTCTGGTGCGGAACTGGACAAAGGAAAGGGGAGTGACCACTCCCCTGTCCATCACCCCCTCAGGGGTGGTGCCCAGAGCTCCTCCAGTATGTCCCAGACCTCTGCCACCTTGGATCCAGAGGTGTGAGGGCACTCTGGAGGCTTCTAGCATTTGAGTGTGCTTCCACAAACGTAATGGTCTAGACCCCAGAAAAATATTTTACAGCCTTTATACCATTGTTATGCTGAATACTGGTATATAGTTTTGCCACTTCTATTGGTCTCTACTCATGTCCAGCTACATAATGGTAACTCCGGACATAGGCTTGTTTGGTATCAAACATGTTGGAATCATACCCCAAGGCTTTTGCAAGCATTGGTTGTATGATTCCATGCACTCTGAGGGCTCCTTAGAGGACCCCCAGTATTGCCGTTACAGCCTTCAGAGGGTTTCCAGGCAGCCCAAGCTGCTGACACCTCACAGACAGATTTCTGCCCTCCTGTTGCTTGAAAAGCTCGAGCCCAGGAAGGGAGAACAAACGAGTTCCTTTGGGAGAGGGGTGTTACACCCTCTCCTTTTGTTAATAGGTGTTACAGGCTTGGGAGGGGTAGCCTTCCCAAGCCACTGGCAAAGCTTTGAAGGGCACATTTTGTGCCCTTCTTACATAAACCAGTCTACACCGGTTCAGGGACCCCCAGTCTCTGCTCTGGCACGAAACTGGACAAAGGAAAGGGGAGTGACCACTCCCCTGTCCATCACCACCCCAGGGGTGGTGCTCAGAGCTCCTCCAGAGGTTACCTGGGGTTTGCCATATTGGATTCAAGGTAGGCAGGGAACTCTGGGAGCATCTGAGTGGCCAGTGCCAGCAGGTGACGTCAGAGCCCTCACCTGATAGGTACTTACCTGGTTGGGTGACCAATCCCCCTTTCAGGGCTATTTAGGGTCTCTCCTTTGGATGGTTCCTCAGATTCGGATTGCAAGACTGCAGCAGGAATCCTCTGCATCCTCCACTTCAACTGCATCTGGACTCTTCAGGAACCTACAAGCTGCAACAAAGAAGCAAGACGCCTCCTGCAACATTGTACCTCTAGCTCCTTCCAGCAACAGCAACATTTCTCCGGTCGTGCATCCTTTGAGGACAGCCCGTCTTCAGCCTGCATCAGAAGGAAGAAGTAATCTCCTTTAGGATTAAGAAATCACTCCCCTCCTTCTGCAGGCACCAACTGCAACAACGACCGGCTGCATGGATCCCCTCTCCTGCTAAGCTGTGAGGATCCTGCATCACAGGTGGTGGACTGAAGTGGTCCTGACAGTCCTTTCTTCCAGCTGTCCATCTTTGGTGGAGGTAAAACCTTGCCTTCCCACGCAAGAGAGTACCCCTGTGCACCGAATCTTTTGCAGCTGCCAAGGCTTGTTGGCATCCTTCCTCCAAGATCTTCGTGCATCTTGAAGCTCTGGCCCCCAGCACTGTGCCCTGCGACGCACAGCTTCCTGAGTGGTTCTCTGGCGGTGTAGGAGCTTTTGTCGTAGTTCTGCATGGGCCTCTCCTGCAACTTTCTTGTTGTCCCCGTGCTTTGGGACTCCTGTGTGCGCTGCCTGGTCTTCTGTGGGCTTTCTGTGTCACTGAGGGTCCCCTCTGACTCCCCCTCATGTGTAGAGTCCACCTGGTCCTTCCTGGTCCCCGCAGTGGCATTTTCCGCTAACCGCGAGATTTAAGTGTACCAAAGCTTGTTGGGGGACTCCAACGACGCAAACCCGACTGCAATCCTCCATCTGGCGTGGGACATCACTTGCACCCTCCAGGAACCCCACTTCATCTTCTTGGGTGCAGTGCTGACTGTTCTTCTTCACCAGTGGTTCACCTTTTGCACTTTTATGTGCTTCTTGGACTTGGTCCCCTTCTTCCACTGGTCGTCTTGTCCAGGAATCCACTGTTTGTGTCTTGCAGTCTCTTCTGGGTTTTGCATAATTCTTCTCATTTCTGTGTGTGATCTGGGAAACTTACTGTGATTTACTCCTGTTATCCTGGTTGCTGGGGTGGGTTGTGGTACTTACCTCTGGGCTTTTCTAGTACTCCCAGCTCCCCCTCTACACACTACACTTGTCTAGGTGGGGGACCGACTTTCGCATTCCACTTTCTTAGTATATGGCCTGTGCTCCCCCTAGGCACATTTCTAACTATTGTGATTTTCACTAATTGCACTGTTTTCTAACAGTTTTTATGCCTATTTCTGCATACTAGTGTATATAATTTGTGTATTACTTACCTCCTAAGGCAGTATAGTGTCTATGGTGTTTGTGTCACCAAAATAAAGTACCTTTATTTTTGTAGCACTGAGTGTTTTCTTTCATGTGTGTAAGTACTAAGTGTGACTACAGTGGTATTGCATGAGCTTTGCATGTCTCCTAGATAAGCCTTGGCTGCTCATCCACAGCTACCTCTAGGGAGCCTGGCTTCTAGACACTGCCTACACTATACTAATAAGGAATAATTGGACCTGGTACCCCCTACACACCAGGCCACCCTCCTCCACTTGTATCCTGAACATAAGATGGCAATGCAATGACAAAATCTTGTAGAAAATGATCAACATATCTAGTGGTATTCTCAAAAGCACTGCCAGTCATAGAGATGATAGGATAACCAGTTGGATTGTCTCTGCCCTTATGTATTTTAGGTATCAAATATAGCACCGGAGTCCTTGGTTGATCGATCCTTAAGAATCAAAGTTCATACCATGAAATGAGACACTTATCATACCAGTCAGACAATTCATCATTATACTTCTTATATATCTCCTTCATTGTTTCCTTTGTCATATATATATATATATATATATATATATATATATATATATATATATATATATATATATATATATATATATATATATATATACACATAAAATATATCTCCTAGTGGCAGTTGCAGAAAGCAGTTGCAGAAAGCTAGGAAAAATACATCAACCAGCAACTGTCTAGTTACCTTGATATATATATATATATACTGACTGTGAGAAATAAAAATAGTTTGTGTGATTCGAGGTAACTAGCCAGTTGCTGGTTGATGTATTTTTCCAAGCTTTCTGCAATATGCAGGAGAAGGGAGATGGGTGAAATGATCAGACGCTGCATGGATGAAACAGGAGCTTTATCACAAAAGCGGGTAAGTGTATCTCGCCTAGGAGAAGACCTCCAGCAGCTGTCCTAATGCTTACTTGAGATTCCGTTCTAGAAAAGAATCTCAAGTGACATTAAGACACAACACACCTCCGTTCCTTAAGCAAAATACAATGCATATAACTTACAAATTTAGTATAAGAACATAAATTTTCTAGTCACTTACAATTCAACACGTACAACTTTTATTAAATCTAACATAGCATATAATCAACAAATTTTGCTGGCAACTTAATCTGCCTTTGACCACGAAGTACTCTATGTTGCTCCTCCGTACTTGCATGATCATTCTGTAACCAATGCCCTTCATTCAGACAATCCGGAACTCTTATAATTTTCTTTCTATTCCAAATATTTCCATTACTAAGCTTCAACGTGTACTTGCTGACCTTCTCCACAATTAAGGCTTCCATTCCACTACCAAAAGCCAGCTGTATTCCCTCTTTAAGTGTTCTATTCCACCTTTCCATGAAACCATTACTTTGGGGATAGTACAAAGAAGATCATACATGCTCAATCCCATACCTTCCCAAAACATCCTTCATAACCTCAGACATAAACTGAACTCCATTGGCTGCAGCAATGACTTCTGGTACCCCCTCTGTGTCACACAATTCACTAAAGAATTCCACCAAATGGTAATATGATCAGTAAATTTAACTTCTGTCCAGCGAGTGCAATAGTCCACTACCACAATGGCAAACTGGGGACATTTTCCCAAAACATACAATGGTCCTGTAAAATCCACGCACCATCAGATTTATCTGAGACCACTGGGGCATATTTCACCAACTTCTGCGATTTATCACTCCAAGTGCAAAGTACACACTCTCTGATGTTATGTTCAACATTCCGGTCAGGTCCTGGCCACCAATATGGAGCTGAGGTACGTCTTTTGGTGGCACTCATACCAACATGTCCTTCATGTGCAAGTATCAAAATTACTTCTACTAGTCTCAGAAGCACAACTAGTGATTCCCCTCTCAACAACACCTCATCCACCACAGACAACTCTGCAAACTTCTGCAAATCTTGAGTATTTGACAGTTTCTCCTGTACTGTCTTGTTGTTGACCTTTAGTACAAATTGGTCCCTCAGAATTTCACCCAGGAAGTTCTTATAACTGGACGTGGCTGCAAGAGATTTTAGGCTAGCGACATAGATCTCCACAGACTCTCCAGTATTGACTTCTGTTAAGAAACTTGAACCTCTCCTCCAATTTTTTTTTCTCCGAAATTCCAAGTCATTTGTCTCAAAGTAGCATCATATTCGTCTAATTCTTCATCTCCGTCATCCTCTGCCTCAGAAATGGGTGGTAGGTAGTTCAACACTCTCCTTCTTTCAGCACCTAAACAATGCTTGAGCAAGGCTAACTTTCTTGCAGTAGTAAAAATGTCACCACCTATTGTTTGTACGTCTGCTTCAAAACCCTCCTTCCAGTCTTCCCATAGCACAACTGGTTCCCCAGGGGTAAGCAAGAACATAACAGGAGCTGACAAAATTTCCATGATATTGCCCTTATGTGGTCACTTATGTGGTCACTTTAAAGCAAATATGAAGGTTATTGATAGCACTTCAAACAACCCCTTCACTGAGGGGCTCACATATAAAACCAAGCATTGGCAAAGATTATGGGAAATCTACAGGCTTTGTCAATGTTTATTTTACATGTTACACAGAAGTTGAACTGCTGTGCAACATGGGTTAAATTAAACAAAAAAAGCACTATGAGCTGTTAATGTTGGCCACATCATAGTGCCTTTGTAAATTTTACTTTAAGCCATGTGAAATAAAACATTGACAAAGCCAATAGATTTCGCATAGGCAAAACCTATTGACTTTGCCAATCCCAGTTATTTGTGCGCATGTGGAGTGCTTACACTGTGACCTCTCAAGGTCATGTCATGGCTTCTACAGGGATTCACGTTAGCATGCGCGTGTGTGCACGTCTGCATGTATGTGTGTGCATGTGTCTGTCTGTCAAAGCTACAGTATCTGCAAAGAAAAAAGTGTGGAAGGAGTCAGATAATCAGCCCCACTTTATCATTGACTGTTATCAGCACAAACTCAGCAGCCATTGGTTGAAAGAACTGCCATAAACTTGCTCAGGGTAATCCATAGGTGGAGCAGTGAGGTCTGCCCAGCTGAGAAGTGCTTCCATTGCAGGGCTTGGACAATGAAGCGCGTTGATGTAAAGGAATTTTGCTGTGCGGTGTCAACCGTGACATGTCACTCATCTAGCGGAGGTGGCAGAGATCATATCTTTCATTTACTGTATGTGGTGCATTTGTTTGTTCTAATACTTACATTCATTCGCTGAACTGATTGAATCATGTAATCCTTTCTAACGACTAAGTAATCTGCCCAGGGCACTAGGCCTGTAGCACATGACTGCTTGAATTAACAAAACAACCGCTCAATAGGTATCACTTCTCCATTTCTCTCTTCTTCTGGGTGCACCTGCCTCATGTTTTTCACATGTCACGTGATCGGCACTCGCGCGTCTGATTACTGTAGGTAAACTCACTGTTGATAAAAAGACATTACTGTTTGATTCTGCTGCTGCAGGGTGGCCCTCTCTGTCTGTGTCCTCGAGGGCCCTGTTTTCAGCCATGGGCTCTTAAAGTACACATAATGGCTAATGTATGTGTCAGTCTAATAACGCTTGAATGATACCAAGGCTACAACAGCCAGAATGTACTAGGCCTGTAGCACATGACGTCACTGCTGCAGGGAATGCCACAGTCTGGTGCAGGGCCGGTGGTGCCCTCTGTAAACGGTCTTCCCCGTAACGTTTTCTGTAAAATCGTCCCTATGAGGTCTTCATAATGCGGTCCCAGTGCTTAATTTGTGGTTGTTGTTCCCGGTGCTGAACACCGGCAATTCTTTTTTTGACTCAAGCATTTACTGCGAGCAAAAGACACATATGGGAAAGACGAGGAAAAGAAAAACGAAAAAGTGTCACAATGAGATAAAGTAGAAAGCTGCAAGAGTGAGCCGAAGGGGCAGTGAGTGGCTGTAAATAGATTAAAGAGGCCCGAGATGGCTTCAGGATTACGCCGCCTCAGTATTCCGTGTTCTCAGATTTCTTTGAAGCAGCCGCGTGTTTAAGAGGAGGACTTTGGGCACCGGCACATTTTTATTTACAAATTAAGAGCTGTGTGGTCCTTTACCACGGTAAATAAGTAAATATATGTAATGTTGGCCCGTGAGCTCCCGAGACAACTAATGGAGCAAAGGGCTCTCTCCAAAACGGTGGTGTTAGAAATGGGGTCTCTAGTTGGCAGTCGGTTTGCACCCTGTCCAAGTAGGGACCCTCACTCAAGTCAGGATAAGGGAGATACCCGCTCAGATAACCCCTGCTCACCCCCTTAATAGCTTGGCACGAGCAGTCAGACTTATCTCAGAAGCAATGTGTAAAGCATTTGAACTTAACACACAGTAATAAGTGAAAACACTACAAAAGGACACCACACCAGTTTTAGAAAAATAGCCAATATTTATCTATGTAAAACAAGACCATATACAATAAGAATCCAACATACAGTAAAAGAAAAATGAATTATGCAAGATTTACTCAAAACTACAGTTCTTTGAAGTCGATAGCTCCACCTGGAGGAATCACGGCGTTGTGATCAACAAAACCAACAGTTCAGGCCGGCCGCGGCGTTGCGGGCCAGCTATGGTGTCGGGAAGATCCGCAAACAGTACCTTGGATTTGCAGGGCGTTGTGATCCTCGCGGTGAGCTCCAGAGGCGGCGTCACTGACGTTGCGGTGTCGGGTCCGGAGTCGGTGCAGGAGTCGTTGGGCCCTTGAGGTCACACGCGTTGTAGATCGAACTCCAGGCTGATGAAGTCAGGTGCGCTGGCGTGGATGCCGTCGGGGCTGCGGTGCGAATTGGGACGATGCGACGTGCGGTGCCACAGGTCACGGTGCAGGCAGCGGCTCGGTGATGGCGTCCAGAGGCGTTGGTGAGACCAGGGCTGCGGTGTGAAGCGGGGCGTTGCGACGTGCGGTGTCCACAGGTCACTGTGCAGGCAGCGGCGTAGTCGTTTCTGAAGCGCTGTCATTGGTAGGCCCAAGCCAGCGGTGCGGGACGGGACGGTGCTTCGTGACCCTCACGAGCGGTGTCCACAGGCCACGGTGCAGGCAGGATGCCTGGGGACGGCACAGTAGTCGATGGTGCTGGCATTGGTGGACCGGGACTGGGGTGCAGGATGGGACGGTGCTTCGTGTACCTCACGAGCGGTGTCCACAGGCCACGGTGCAGGCAGCGGCGCCGGTGTCAGCAGGAGCGTCGTCGTTGGGGATGCCCAGGCTGCGGTGTGAGCAGGCGATGCCGGAGTGTGGGGCCCACAGGTCGCGGTGCGAGCAGCGGCTCGGTGAAGTCGTCCGATGACGGCCTCGGTAGGACCAGGGTCGCGGTGCAAAGCGGGGCAATGCAACTCCGTGTGGCATCGGCAGGTCATGGTGCAGGCCAGCGGCGTCATTGCCGGCTTCGCAGTCGTTTCTTCTCTTGAACAGCACAAAACACACAGTTCCAAGTGCTGCAGGTCGAGGAAACTGAAGTCTTTGGTGTCCCTGAGACTTCCAACAGGAGACAAGCTCTACTCCAAGCCCTTGGAGAATTTTCTCAAGCAGGACACACAGCAAAGTTCACCCTTTGCACTCTTTTCAGGCAGAAGCAGCAACTGCAGGCAAGTCCAGCAAAGCAACACAGCAAAGGGACAGTACTCCTCCTTCAGCTCTTCTCCTGGGCAGAGGTTCCTCTTGATTCCAGAAAGATTCTAAAAGTCTGGGGTTTTGGGTCTGCTTCTTATACCCAGTTCTGCCGTTGAAGTTTGCAAACTTCAAAACAAAGTCTCAAGTGTTTGCAAGATCCTTCCTTGTCCAGGCCAGGCCCCAGACACTCACCAGGGGGTCGGAGACGGCATTGTGTGAGGGCAGGCACAGTCCTTTCAGGTGTGAGTGACCACTCCTCCCCTCCCCTCCAGCACAGATGGCTAATCAAGATATGCAGGCTACACCCCAGCCCCCTTCGTGTCACTGTCTAGAGGAGAGGTGTGAACAGCCCAACTGTTAAACTGACCCAGACAGGGAATCAACAAACAGGCAGAGTCACAGAATGGATTAAGCAAGAAAATGCTCACTTTCTAAAAGTGGCATTTTCAAACGCACAATCTTAAAATCAACTTTACTAAAAGATGTATTTTTAAATTGTGAGCTCAGAGACCCAAAACTCCACATGTCCATCCGCTCCCAAAGGGAATCTACACTTTAATCAGATTTAAAAGTAGCCCCCATGTTAACCTATGAGAGGGACAGGCCTTGCAACAGTGAAAAACGAATTTAGCAATATTTCACTGTCAGGACATATAAAACACTTTACTATATGTCCTACCTTAACCGTACACTGCACCCTGCCCTTGGGGCTACCTAGGGCCTACCTTAGGGGTGCCTTACATGTAAGAAAAGGGAAGGTTTAGTCGAAGTTACAGTCAAAACTGCATACACAGACACTGCAGTGGCAGGTCTGAGACATGATTACAGAGCTGTTTATGTGGGTGGCGCAACTAGTGCTGCAGGCCCACTAGTAGCATTTGATTTACAGGCCCTGGGCACCTCTAGTGCACTTTACTAGGGACTTACCAGTAAATCAAATATGCCAATCATGGATAAATCAATCAACAGTACAATTTCTATAGGGAGCAGTTACACTTTAGCACTGATTAGCAGTGGTAAAGTGCGCAGAGACAATAAACCAGCACAAACAGACCTGAAAAAATAGGAGGAAGAAGGCAAAAAGTTTGGGGATAACCCTGCAAAAAGGGCCATTTCCAACAGGTGGTTATCACTGCGACATGTTCTCGACCACCCTTATAAGTAGTGTGACAACCCTTGTAAATGGAGGGCTGAAGGTTTTTTAGACTTGGCTTCGTGACAAACAACAGAGAAGGGGGGCAGCAAGAGAATGTAGGGTGAGAAGGGGTAGGGCAAACAACGAAGGTGAAAGGAGAGACAGGTGTCCCGGTGTCTAGAAAATTAATGCAACCTATGGAGTGTTGGTCGTAATAACAAAAAGTACCTGCAAAACTTTGAATAGCTAGCGTAAGGACAATGGTCAGTAGCCACTTGCAGTGACTGGAAGCTGCACTTTGTCCAGACTGCAGACAATGGCATCGATCACACAGCAGAGCAGGAGGTCAAAGCAGATGATGTGCTGTTCAATCAGAAGCCGGTATATCAGAGAAACGTTGGAATAAGTTCAGGTAATTAAGGGGCAGATTCTAAGCCACTTTTTAGATTTTTCTTTTTTTGTTAACAAAAGCTTGCAAGCACAGCACACAATCCCGCGCCATGCAAGCAAAACCTAAACTGCAATAGACGAAAGGGTTAATTAAAAAAATTGTTGCTGGAGAAGAGGCGCTCTCAGGCAACCAAACAAGCATTAAACCCCTTACAGTAGCACTGATCTGCGCAGAAAAAGATTCATTCTGTGGCGTGTTGCTGAAGAACAGGTGTTGCTTGGCAACCAGATAAACATGAAACATAGTGCTGATCCTTTAGTACAAGTGCAGTAAAAAGGGTTAATCCTTTAGCAGTATCCATAGCTGAAGATCCAGTATTCTTAGGCAACTGAACTAATCTTCTAGCACGAGGCTGTACTGTGCTCCCTCAATGCGCATGCCCCTCGCTATAAGAACTCCACGAGAGAGCTTGCATGGACTTTCTCATGCACTAATTGCGCAGATCCTTCCACAAATGGAAATAAAAGGAATCACCACATGCCCAGCAAGTGACCCCTTCCAGACGAATCGATTATAGAACCCTCCAGGCAGACGTGCTGGGACTCCGCTGAGACTTCTTAGATGTTGTTTTTCCAGCATGCTCAGCTATGCAGCTTTTCGCTTGTCGGCCGCTCTCCAACTCTGTATACATCTCTCCTCCTTGGCGGTGGTGTGTCCATGAAATTCGTGGCCAGTGGAATGATTAGACACAACAAGGATGAAACAGGAGCTTTTTCTTTTTTACCAAAGCAGGTAAGTGCATCCCGCCCAGAAGAAGACCTCTAGCAACAGTCCTAACGCTTACTTGAGATTCTGTTCCAGAATAGAATCTCAAGTGACGTCAAGAAACAACAACAGAGCAATAATTCCCTAAATTAGCAATATCATACTGAAATGAATAAAGGCCTCACTGAAAAGAATTTGGCAAGCAGTGAAATGTATATGACATGCATTGAAAAAAATGTGACATTCACTGAAGGGACTGGCATGTTTTATGTTATGTTATTGAGATTTATAAAGCACGTAGGTGACCTGAACATGACTTCCCAGCGCTCACCAGTTCAGCTACGACAGAAAGCTACAAACAGGGTCTGCATGATTAGAAGAGCCAGGTCTTATGCTATTTTTGAAAAATCCCTTTGTTTGGGTTTTGGCATAGATATTGTGGTAAGGAGTTCCAAAGCTTGGGTGCCAAACAACTGAAGGAATGCCCCCTGACCCTATATCAATTGAACCTGGGGACATGAGCCAGCTGCATCCTTAAGATCCTCGGCTAATAGTAAGGCTGAATGAGACTCCTCAGATAGTGTGGACCAGTCTTGGCGAAGGCTAATATAGGAAGCAGAGGGTTTCAAATTTTATGTGTTTGTCCAGCTGCAGCCTATGTAAATCCTGGAGGTGGGAAGATATGGGTTTGTGCTTGGGAATGTGGCCAAGGAGAGACACTGTCACGTTTTGGATTATTTGAAGTTTCTTTAAACATGCCTGCATAATGGCCAGATATAAAATGCTGCCATAGTCCAGGCACAATGTTATAATGGCCTAAAATATTGTTTTTTGGGTGGAAGTCAGAAGGGCTCATAGTATTTTCTTCAGACAGCAGCACGCGGACACAGCTCTTATCCAGTGGTCTAACGTTGAGTTGCAATCTAATCAGGTGCCCAGATTCTCCCCAGCTAATTTGGGGGCTGGGAGAGAACCCAAGACATTATGCCACCATTGAGAACACCAGACACTGGGACAGCTACCATGGTTTTGGTTGTACTGTTGTTTAGCTTCAGACAGTTGAAACCCATCCGATGTGCCACAAATGATTCCACAATGTTTGCCAGAGGGTTGATATATAAGTTGAAAAGCGTCGGTCTCAATGAAAATCACTGAGAGAAGCTAAAAGAATGAGCAGAGACATGGATGAAAAGGGTTTTGTGGCCACCTAAGAGACACAGAGCTCCAGTAAGGATCTAAACCGCTCTCAAGCCTTGTTACAAGTCACTAAGTCCATAAGTGCCCCAAGAAACAAATGATGGGGCAGTGTGTCAAGAGCTGCGCTCATGTTCAATGGGATGCATGCCACTGAGCCACCTATATCGAGGGTACATCTAAGTGCTTCCATGTCTGCGGGGAGGGCAGACTTAGTGCTGTGAAGGGGGGGAGCCCCACTGTGAGGAATGCAATGCGTTGGGTGATTTGAGGTAACCAGACAGTTGCTGGTTGGTGTGTTTTTACAAAGATGTATGCAATAAGCGGGAGAAGGCAGATGAGGTGATCATTGTACAAATGAGCATAGTATAAAGATGGCTTTTTCAACAAAGATATCTCAACCACATGTTTCAAGGACTGGGGAACCTTTACGGAGGAGACCGAAAGATTGAGATGATCAACTAAAGTTGGGCAAATAAAATGAACCTGATTGAAAATATTCAGGTGAGGACTAGTGGCCTTTAGAGACTCAGATATTGGTAGACCCTTAGCATTTTGTATCTCAATAGGAAATGAGGTATATACGTCAGGAATTTTGTTATGAAAAGAATTTTGCCAATTGATAACATTGTAGAAATAAGCTGGGGTGTTGAAATCGTCGGAAAACACTCAACTTTGTTGCGATGCAGGAAGAAGCTGGCATCCTCTCCTTATATAGGCCTAAACAAGAAACAGGAGCAAAATGCCTTATGATCAGAAACAGACACCAGATTTCAGTGGTTTATCCAGCTCTATTATATGCTAGCATCCATGTTAGAATAGGATCAACCAGGAACAAAAGGCCTAATCCATGCAAACAATGCATGCCTGCACAGTCATAAAATTATCCCTGAAACTCATCCCCATCTTACCCACAAGCCCGCACCCAACTGGTAAGACAGACCTGCCCGGGCAGCAAAAGCCGACAAGGCTGCAGCCCCCTCTGACAAGTGGTGTATGAACAGAGGTGCTGTACACATGCGTAAGCCAGGACAAGAGCTGTTGTCTGCCACCTACTGCTCAGCACAGAATGCCTTCTGCCAAAAAGGCAGAGCAGGGTGGCCGCAAGTTGTCATTTTGCCTTAACCGGCATGGAGAAGCAACATAGAATTACCCATGTGTGCTGCTGCGTTATAAGGAATTAGAATGTATCATGGGGAACTTGAAGCCCATACTGGTAGGACTCTGTGTCTTATGATATATTTCTAGAGCCATTGCAGCTGCCCTGATAGCAGTGCCAGACATACATGGTAGCCTTGGTGACATGGAAGACGTATAGCATTGAGAGGCCAGATCAGCACTTAGGCACAAAATACAGCAGAGGCTGGACATCAGGGCTGCAGTGTGGCACAGGGTCTACTTTATGGAGGTAGACAGGGCCAAATGGCACATGGTGATATACTTAGCAGCAGCCGTCAAGGAAACCCAAGCCAATAAATGGCCCAAGGACAGGTGGTGATTCAGGAACAAAGATTTGCCCAGGGAGAGCTTACCATGACATTTGTTCACACATTTCCTGTCAAGATAATATTTCACACCTAGGATATATCATGTGTGAGGGTAGAGTGTGTGCATTTCTTACCCAGTTGTCATGTTCTCTGGAACTTTAAGTTCTGAGTAGATCCATGAAAATGGACACAGCAATGGGAAATGACCACCTCCGCATTACACACCACCTGCTGGTTGAAAGGTAATGGAGATGTTGTGACACATGGGTTCAGTTTAACAACTCAACAACCCAATGACATATTAGAATCCCCCAACTTCATAATGCATAGCCTACACAACATTTTCTGTTTTGGGGTCTCAAGGGAAAACAGTGCACTGGGACATGAATCTGGAAAAAGGTTTTTGAGCCCTACATCAGGGCTTTCAAACTGCTGAAGGGCCATAGCCAGCCCACTAGTGTCTAAAATCCTGGAATGGCAAGAAAGGGCAGCACAACCAGTAGTTGCTTGAGAGAGGTGGCAGTCCAAATGCCTAAATTTTGATCCAGTGCACTCCCAAAGGCAGGTAGAACGAGCTAGATGCTCTCAATGTCCAGCCAATATGTTGTTGGGATCAAGACTATAGATATGTTCAGAGGGTTTAAGCATCTCTTGATGAGTCGGGCCACGTTCTCCATATGAGGTGTCATCCTGTTTCTGCCACTAAAGGTGTAGATGGATTTGGATTTGGATTGCATCAACATGAATAAATGGTTGATATGTGCTTCCTCCTTTATAGTCCGTGAGTGTGAGGTGAGGTGATGACTAGTCTGGTCTGGATTTTCAATAGTCTAGAATGGCACCTACGCATTTGTAGATTCCTAGTTGCTCTCTAAATGCCAAGAGTTTTTGTGGTTTTCAGCTTTTTTATGCCACTGTATTTGTGCGCATAGCAATTTGTGTGTATTTGGATTTGAAATGTTATTTATTGGTGTATTTTGTCAATTGCCGTAATATTCCACATGCTGTGGCAGGCAGCTAAAGCTTAAAGCTGTAATAAGACTTTTAAATCCAGACAACTTGTAATTCGGCTGAGTCTTATTACCAGTTGAAACCATTTGACTATTCTGCTTCATAAAGCTGATTACTAGTCATAAACTGTCTCTGTGCCCAATTCTCATGCTGCATAATATTGTATCACTACCACCACCAATAAGTGTAATGTCCAGCTGAAGGAGTGCCATATTCTTTGCAACATGCATAATATTAATTTCGGAATACAGTGTATTTATTTTAACATGCTATATTAATTTCATTTCAGGTTATATTAATTTCAGAGCATCATAAGGATTTCAATATGTCATATTCCTCTTAACACATCAGTCACTTCAGCAAGTTTAACACTGGATATCATATTCATTTTTAGGTTGAGTGTAAGCGTACGACATCTTGTATAATTTTAAGTATACTTCTTCTGTGGGCTTCCAGTCAATTAATTTGTTTGTTTCAGTGTCATTTGAAAATCTTTGCTTGCTGGTGGTCAGTCATGCCTCTTTGTCCCTCCTTCTTCTGTGTGGGAGCAGGAACCAACTACTGTATGATTAAGCTTTGTCCTGTTTATCTGGTCTGTAGGGGACTTCTTTTTTATTTCTTTGCAGCTCCTGTCCAGGGAAGCTTCCCTTTTAATTTGCAGAGCTTTCTTGCTCTGAGCTTAGCTGTAAACAAGGCCATAAATCAGGCTGTTATCGTGGTCACGTTTCGTCTTTGTGGGCCCTCTGCACCCTCTCTCAGCTGCCTGGATCCCCACTTCCTTGGCTTGGATTTTCTTTACCAAGTGTGCCTGCCTGTCATTCCCAGGGAGGAGGATCGCTTGTAATTGCTTATAGCCTAGGCACCCAGCTCTACCAGGGCTCTGCAATCCTTAGAGACAGTGCCAACTTCTGCTCCATACTGGGATCCCACTTGTAGCTCCATCAGTGCACCTCAGTTCACACACTCCAAGCCCTCAGCTGTGCCACTGCCAGAACCCCACCATGCTGTCTGCCAAAGCACCTCAGTTCTTGCAGTCAGTACAGTCTGCTGCTCCAGTACTGGGACCTCGGACACAGCTCCATCAGTGCACCTCAGTTCACACACTCCAAGCCCCTCAGCCATGCCCATGCCAGAACCACACACATGCTGTCTGCACCTCAGTTCTTACAGTCAGTACGCACTACTGTTCCAGTACTGGGACCTTGGGAGCAGCTCCATCAGTCCCCTTCAGTTCACACACTCCAAGCCCCTCAGCCATGCCCATGCCAGAACCCTACACACACGGTCTGCCAGAGCACCTCAGTTCTTACAGTCAGAACACACTGCTGTTCCAGTACTGGGACCTTGGGCGCAGTTCCATCAGTACGCCTCAGTTCACACACTCCAAGCCCCTCAGTTGTGCCTGAACCCCACACATGCTGTCTGCAGCAGCACCTCAGTTCTTACAGTCAGTACACACTGCTGTTCCAGTACTGGGACCTCGGACACAGCTCCATCAGTGCACCTCAGTTCACACACTCCAAGCCCCTCAGCCATGCCCATGCCAGAACCCCACACATGCTGTCTGCACCTCAGTTCTTACAGTCAGTACACACTACTGTTCCAGTACTGGGACCTTGGGAGCAGCTCCATCAGTCCCCTTCAGTTCACACACTCCAAGCCCCTCAGCCATGCCCATGCCAGAACCCTACACATGCGGTCTGCCAGAGCACCTCAGTTCTTACAGTCAGAACACACTGCTGTTCCAGTACTGGGACCTTGGGCGCAGTTCCATCACTACGCCTCAGTTCACACACTCCAAGCCCCTCAGTTGTGCCAGAACCCCACACATGCTGTCTGCCAGAGCACCTCAGTTCTTACAGTCAGTACACACTGCTGTTCCAGTACTGGGACCTCGGGCGCAGCTCCATTAGTGCGCCTCAGTTCACACACTCCAAGCCCCTCAGTTGTGCCAGAACCCCACACATGCTGTCTGCCAGAGCACCTCAGTTCTTACAGTCAGTACACACTGCTGTTTCAGTACTGGGACCTCGGGCGCAGCTCCATCAGTGCACCTCATTTCACACACTCCAAGCCCCTCAGCTGTGCCCCTGCCAGAACCCCACACACGCTGTCTGCAGCAGCACCTCATTTCTTACAGTCAGTACACACTGCTGTTCCAGTACTGGGACCTCAGGCGCAGTTCCATCAGTGCACCTCAGTTCACGCACTCCAGGCCCCTCAGTTGTGCCAGAACCCCACACATGCTGTCTGCCAGAGCACCTCAGTTCTTACAGTCAGTACACACTGCTGGTCCAGTACTGGGACCTCGGGCGCAGCTCCATTAGTGTGCCTCAGTTCACACACTCCAAGCCCCTCAGTTGTGCCAGAACCCCACACATGCTGTCTGCCAGAGCACCTCAGTTCTTACAGTCAGTACACACTGCTATTTCAGTACTGGGACCTCGGGCGCAGCTCCATCAGTGCACCTCAGTTCACGCACTCCAGGCCCCTCAGTTGTGCCAGAACCCCACACATGCTGTCTGCCAGAGCACCTCAGTTCTTACAGTCAGTACACACTGCTGTTCCAGTACTGGGACCTCGGGCGCATTCCATCAGTGCACCTCAGTTCACACACTCCAAGCCCCTCAGTTGTGCCTGAACCCCACACATGCTGTCTGCCAGAGCATCTCAGTTCTTACAGTCAGTCTACACTGCTGTTCCAGTAGTGGGGCCTGGGGCAGCTCCATCAGTGCACCTCAGTTCATGCACTCCAAGCCCCTCAGCCGTACCCATGCCAGAACCCCACACACGCTGTCTGCCAGATTACCCAGTTCCTACATTCAGTACACTCTGCTGTTCCAGTACTGGAACTTAAGGCGCAGCTCCATCAGTGCACCTCAGCTCCACCACGGCAAGGTCACCTCCTTTCCTATACTGGGACCCCGCCACATACAGTTCCACTACAGCAGCTCAATTCTAGTATTCAGTCCCACTGCCAAGCCAATACTGGACTCAAATGAGCAAAACACAGCTCAGCCAGTGCACCTCAAGTCTAACATCCAATGGGAACCAGCACAGCTCTGCTAGAATCCATCAATTCTAACATTCAGTGTATGTCTCTTCTCATTACTGAGGCTCACACAAGCCCCTTATTGCTTTTGTGGTTCAGAGGCAAAGCCACTCTCATGCTGGCCCCCTCGCAGCTTCACCATGGCACCTCCAGGCTAACACTCGGCAACAGTAGCGCGCCAATACTGGGTTCTATACATAGCTGCTTTAACATACCTCATTTCTGACCTTGTGTGCCCGTTATGATTCCAGTACTGCAGCCTACATACAACTCTGTCAGTGCACCTCAACCCAAACCTGCAGTGCCCCATTATTCCAATAAGAGGAATTACACGACGTTCCATTTCTCATTCCTCACCCGCTGCCTTTCTGTTATTCCAGCACTGGGCCAGGACACAGCTCTGTCTTTACCCCCAATCCTGATCTGAAGAGCCCCAATATTACAGTATCAGGGTTCACATAGAGCTTTGCTAATGCACCTTCAGCTGTTCTGCAGTGTCCCCTGCTGTTATGTTTGCGAACATGGGGGAGCCAATTAAATCTGTTCTTAGCTGCCATCTTTGTTTGGGAGGGTCTGTTTCACCTATCTCACTCTGTTTACTCTTAATGTTTTCTTTCTCCCCCACTTCACTTTTTCCTGCTTTTAGAATCCACATGTTAGCAGTTTTGCTCTTTCTTTCAACTGTTTTCTACTCCTCTTCCTTTTTTATTTCCCTCTTCTTCTTCCTACCTCTTCTTTCAAACTTGCAAAAACTTTGTTATTTCTTTCCTCGTTTCGTTCCTCCCTTTTTTTCTTCTTCAGGTTTTCATTCTTTCACAATTTTTTTCTCTTCCCTTCATTCTTTTTTCTTTGCTCTTTCCTCTGACTTTGTATGCATCCTTTCATTTTTTTTTAGATCTTTCTTTCTTCCCTTCTCTGGTGTTTTTCTTATCTTTATCTGTTAATTCACGTTTTACTATAAATACCTCTTTTTCCTCTCTGTATGTGGAAGCCACAAGTTACTTGTCGGAACCCAAAGTGTCAAAATGGTTTTCCCATTTTGTATCTGTGGGAAATGTCAGTACATACATGCCCTGGTTCTTTCGCTGCTTGGTTCTCTCACCATTTTCTCTTTTTTTCGCCAATGTTGATTTTTCTCTGTCTTTTCACATTTCTTTCATTATATTTTCCTCCTTATCATTCATTCGCTAGCTTCCTTCCCTTTTTCCCTTTGTCTCACGTTTGCTCTATTTCTTCTCTTAGCTGTGTTTTCATTTTCTTGTTCTTTCTTTCCCTTCTTTGATTTATTTTTTGGGACCCCTTCTCTTTCTTCCTTTTGTCTTTTGTATTCCTTTTGATTCTCTTTTTCTGCCCCGCCGCTTTCTCTCCTACGGCCTACTTATCAATGGAGCATGAGGTGCAGTGGCACCGGGGCCCAGAGACCTACAGACCTCACTCAACTCTAATTACTGCTCTATTTTTCGACCATTTTCCTTTTGTACTTCAAGGCCCATGACACCGTTACTACGTCACTTCTCCTCTCCGTTTTTACTCCAGGCTCCCTCTTTCCTTTCACCCTCCAATCCGTCCAAAATGATATTTTTGTTATGGTGTTTTGATCATTACACTCTTAATGTCAAACATTTATTTCTGATAAAGGTTTTTTTTTTAATCTCTTTATTAGGTTTAGTTCAACCATGCATTGAGATACAATAGTAAACAATGATGAGATAAAGTATACAGCGATCACAACACTTAAACTGTGCCACTATGCCAATAATATTGCACCAAGAGGGGTTATCGGAAACAGTGAACTGTTGCTAGTATACATGACCGCACGTCCAGGAAGAGGGTAAGGTATACATCAACTGTATACCGTAAGTTGCAGGGGTCGCCATTCATTGGAAGGGGGTGAGGCAGGGGAGAGCACTGTTTTTCTAGTGATTCCTAGGGGGCAATTCCGCCAACATCATGTCAATGTGGGTCCTTTTCAGCGGTTCGCACTATTAGTAATGGATAATGGGGGAGCTCCAGTCGGGGCACATGAGTGCCTGGCCACCCAGGTGACATGACGTTTCCAGGAGGTAATTTAAATGTGCTTATGTGTTCATCGGGGTCGTGTGCCATTTTTTGCTTCTATATTTACAATGAAAAAGTCCCACACTTCGCAGCCACCTCCTGTTAAGCCCCTAGCATGCAGTAGGCGTAGCGTCCGTGCATCCACATGAAACCACTGCAAAAAGTCCTGTAGCCATTTGATGTGGCTTGGAGTGTGTGGCGCCTTCCAGTGTGTGGCTATAAGGCGTTTGAATGTTATAAATGCTAGACCAATAAATCTGTGGAGCTGTTTGTCGCCTTTAGCTTGCTGGCTAAACCTAATAAACAGGACTCTGGGTTTAGTACTAAAGCGTAGTTAGTTATGTCGGCCGTAGACTCAATAATGTGTCGCCAGGCTGCTATCAACGGTGGACAGTCCCGTACCATGTGGCAAAAATTTGCTTCTGGTGCTGCACATCGAGGACATGCAGGTTCCAGCATGGGAAACGTGCTTAATTTGAGACGAGGAGAGATAGGATTGATGTAAATAATTGAATTGGGTGTAGCGGAACCTAGGGTTGCGTGAGATGCGTTTAACAGTAGAAGGTGCTGCTGCCCAGGACTTCTGTGACTAGGGGATAGTGGGTAGTGAGTACTTCGTCCCAGTGAGCGCGAGCGGCCTCCAAGCTCGGGCAGGCCGCAACTAACAGGGTATTATACAGCCTAGATATCACTTTTTTGGTGTCAGTTATTGATAGCATCAGTGTGGGTATCTGGGATATCTGTGGTTCCTCGTCTCCCATATCCCAAGTATCCTGCAGCAGGTATCTTATTGTACAGTAGGTCAGAAAAGCGCCCACATGTAGGCCCGTATTGTCCCTCAATTAATCAAACGTTAGTAGCGTGTCTGCTGAATAAGGATCTCCCACCCGCCACTGAACCATATTGTGGTTCAAGCATGACCCGAGCCTTAGGTAAGTGTGAGATTGGTATCAGCTGTGAGTATGGTATGTTGGGGTGTCTGCTGTAAATGTATCTCTGCCAGCATGTTTTGGCCTCATCCAGCAGGATGTTGCCTCGAAAACGGGGCTGTGTCCTATCAGACAACCATGTGCATATTGGAATCTGGGTCAGAGAACTGGATATTACAATTTGTTCCACCGTGATATGTTCCCCCATCCAGCGGAGCAGCCATTGCAATTGTGTGGCAGCGTACTAGAGTTCAAAATTAGTCATACAGAGGCCACCAGTGTCCTGTGAGCATTGCGTCGTAGTCAATGCCACGCGGCGTCTGTCCTTTCCCCACAGCAAATCAGTAAATAAGCTCTGCAGAGATTTAAAGAACGATCGACGGAGGATAATTGGCAGCGCTGCAAAGTAATATAATAATCTAGGAAGAATCAGCATTTTAGCTATGGCCACTCTGCCCATGGGTGATAATGGGAGTGAGCCCCAGAATGGGAGCGATCCTCGTATGGAACGGATAGCTCAATCAATGTTGCCCTCTCTCAGGTCTTTAATGGAGTGATACACTTGTATTCCTAAGTATCTAAAGGTGGTGTGGCACCATTGCAGATAATAGCCCGGGAGGGATGGCTGCATATCCAAGGGAACAGGTGATAATAGGAATATGCAGTACTTGGTCCAATTGACTTGCAACCCTGAGATTTCGGCAAAGGAGTCCAATAGGGACATAACCCCTGGTACGGAGATGGTGTGGTCTCATAAATATATTAAGGCATCGTCCACGTATAGGGAAATGATGTGATGCATATAAAGTTCCGATATACCCTACAGATGTGCATTCTGACACACTCTGGCATCCAGGAGCTCCATCACTATTGCGAACAATAGAGGGGAGAGCGGACATCCCTCTCTGGTGCCGTTGTGTATGGAAAGTCTGTCTGAAATGATTTGCGCTGTCTTAACTCGAGCCGTTGGGTTAGAGTATAAGGTAGTGATCCAGGATGTATACCCTGGTACAAAGCTCCTTTTGCATAATGTTGTGGTAAGAAAGTCCCAATTTAGGGTATTGAACACTTTTTCAGGATCCAGGGACACAGCCACACTGCGGTGATTTGTCTCTGTGGTGCTATGGAGGAAACAAAGTAGTCTCCTGATATTCAGGAAGGTGCTCAGTCCGGGGATAAATCCAGACTGGTCCTCATGTATCAAGTAAGGAAGGGGAGGAGTCTGTTAGCCAGTATTTTCCCCAGAACTTTGCAGTCTGTGTTTAGTAGGGAGAGCGGGCGATACGAGCGCACGTCTAGGGGATCGTGGCCAGCCTTTGGAAGGACTAATATGAGGGCCTCACGTAATGACTCCGGTAGTTGACCCACTGTATGTGCCTCATTGAACATGGTAAGCATGGGCTGCAAAAGGTGGTTTGCATGTGCTGCATAGTATTCGACGGGTAGACAGTCCGTGCCCGGAGCCTTATTATGGGCCATTTGGGTTAAAGCAGTGCGGATCTCCTCTATACTAATGGGAATATCCAGTGCAGTGGTTTGATCCGGCTGTAGGCGCTGAAGAGTTAGCGTGTCCAGAAAGGCGGCCATTTGCCCAGGTAGAGGGGCAGGGGTGGCCACGTACAATGAACGATAGTAGGAGTAAAAGGCAGTATTTATACTGTATTAACTACTGTGCCTGAGTCTAGTCTGATTGCCCCAATGGGAGATTGCTGTGGGGTGTCCCAGGCCAGTCACACCAATAAGCAGCCCTATCTATCACCCTCAGCGTACTGTCTTGTCATGTAGTGCCTGTAGTCATATTTGCCTAGCCTGGCATCGGCTTCCCTATAGTTAGTTCGTATTGCACGAAGAATCTCAGGGTGCGTCTTCCCCATTGGCTACAGCCACCTCTGCATCTCGCATTTTAGCCTCCACTGTAGCCACCTCCCAGAGCAGTACCTGTCGAACACCCAGAGAAGCAGCCATGTAATGGCCACGTACCACTACTTTGTGTGCATCCCATTCAATAGCACGGTGAGATGTTGTATTATTGTTCTGTGCAAAACATGTGGATATGCATACAGTTTGCTCCCCACGAAAAGGGGGGTCTGATAGTGTTTCTGCTCGCAGGCGCCAAGTCGGTATTTTTTGTGATCGGACGGCCCCACCACATAACCACCCTTAAGGGGCAATGATCAGACATGGTTCGAGCCAGGTATTCAGAACTGTGCACCCTTTGGATCATGGCCGCTGGTGCCAACATCAAGTCTATTCTATTGTGCAGGTCGTGGACCGGAGAATAAAAGGATTATTCGCACTCCGCTGGGTGCCCCTGTCACCATAAATTGTATAGTCTGCTTTCTGATCTCCAGGCTGCAAACTCGAAGGAGGTGTGCCTACTTGGTGCGCTCGGCAGACGGGGAAGGGAACAATCTAATACAATATCGGGTGCACAATTAAAGTCGCCACCCCACAAACTGTCCCCAGCTGGGTCCCGAACCAAACCAGCTGTCAATGTGTTCAAAAAGCTCCCCTGGTTAGTATTGGGTGCATATATTCCTACGAGTGTTAAAGTTGTCCCATCTAGATGGCCTTCAGTTACAATGTACCAACCATTAGAGTCTATTTGTGTGCGGTCTGCCACGAAGGGCACACCAGGTGTGACCCATAATACCACACCTCATGCAAAGGATGATGTCGCTGTGCTGAATACTTGCCCCTTCCAGCTGGAGCGCAGCTTCCCAAGGGTGGCCTCTGATAAGCGTGTTTCCTGTATCATAGCTATATGTACCTGATGGCGCTTTAAATATGTATGGATACGATGTCTCTTGAGTGGTGTTGCCATACCCCGCACGTTCCATGTAATCACATTATAGCGCGTTATAAAAGATTGCGTTTGTGTAGCCCTACATATAAAGGAGTCCAAAGCTGCCCTAGGTTCACTCTCACCCTCCCCGTTTCTATTCTGATAAGGTTTATTTGCACCCTGTGTGATATGTTGCTTCTACTCATGCATCCTCTGATCCTCCCCGCTCTCAACTCACAAGCACTGACTGGTGGCAATAACAAATCCATTAAAAGAACATACTGAAATAAGGACCCAATTTGACCTAACGGGACCAAGGCAACACTTTACGAACAACACTAAGCTATAACAACGTAACCTGAGATTGGGCATAAGGCTCAACTGGTCCATATGGAATAGTTCACAGGGGGTGAGTGCCTTGTGTGTTGGCTCGAGCGCTTGGCTCACTGGATGATAGACTGGACCCTGCAGCAACTCCATGCTTCTTTACGTAGCCCAATTTACATGTGCGGACCACAAAAGAAAGAAAAAAGGAAAAAGAAGAAACACGTGGCAGTCTATAGGGCCACCACATTAAGATAGTCTGGATGTTAAAGTAGCAAAACAGATGTAGACGTCCGTCAACCTGTGGGAGGACCGATGTTCCTTCACAAGCTGTTTCGGTGCTGGAACCCTGGGGTTCCATTTAGTAAACTTTTCTTCCATGAGACTGAACAGGTAGTCTCCAGGGATTGTTGGACTTTTTAACAAGGGGTTTTGGCCTCAAATGTCATCAGCTGAGCGAGGAGTACGTGACGGCCCATGGTTAGAATTCTCAGAATCACTGCGATCTCCCCGTTCAGGATCCGAGTCCGGGGACTCCTTAAGTGTTGCGAATGGATAAGACGTGAACTGGGGATCCTTTCTCGACAACCTGTGCTGGCGTGGGTTTAGCCCTCAGCCCTGTATGACTTTGGAGTTTCTTCCTGGGGTTCGACCATTGCTCCTTGGTGTCCGCCTTGTGTGGCGGTTGGGCCAAGCCCTTGGCATGGACATTAACATATGAGTTTTTGCACCATCCTGCACTCACAGTTTTGCTGGATACAATAGGGCATGCTTGAGGTTATGTTCACAAAGACGTTTCACCAGAAAGAAGGAGCTGCGCTTTTTTTTAACCTCTGCCATGAAGGTTGGATAGGCAGTAATGTTTGCATCTTCCAATTTCCATGGCCTATGTGCACTGAACAGTTGGAGCACCAGGTCTCTGTCCCGATAATTAAGAAGGCAAGCAATCAAAGGTCGTGGGTGAGCCCCTTGTGGGGACAGTCTGCCGCGCACTCTATGACCCCGCTCCACTAAAAAGTATTTCGGTACTCTGTCCAGCAAGACCGTCTCAGTGAGCCACTGTTCCAAGAACAGTTCCATGTTGGGGCCTTCCACTCGTTCCAGAAACCCCACTAAACAGATATTGTTGCGCCTTGATCTCCCTTCTGCATCCTCCTCTCTTCGTTGTAATGATGTCACCTTGGTACTCAACCGTCTCATGTGGTCCTGCAGGTCCTGGATTGTTGGGCGAATTGCTGCTACATCAGCCTCTGTTTCGCCAACTCTTTCGGACAATTTGCGGTGGTCTGCAAGTAGTAAGTTAACATCTTGTGTTACAGCATACATTTTTGTTTCTAGGGAAATTTTAGTGTCTAAGATGGCCAGTAAAACTTTTTCAAATTGAGAAGTATGATTATGAAGGGTGGCGTCCATCTGTTCCAGGGCATAAGATGTCCTGTCTGACACTGCAGGCAGAGTATTTGGGGTAGTCATCACTGCAGTGGTCGTCCTGGGTGTTTTCAGTTTGCCCATTTGGCCTCCTGTTATAGGGGTCCCCCCAGCAGACGACTCACAGACTGACAGACTAGAGTCAGTATCCACAGGGCGTATGATAGACGCTCTAGGGAGCGAGGCGTGCTCAGCCACTGCACCAGCGTCAAAGGTACCTGCGGTCCTGCCGTCATACACGCCACCTTGTGGCTCAAAGAGGTGGGCTGCTGGCACCAGGCTGGTTCAGACATGCGTCATAGGTAGTGGACAATGATCTCCACATGACCCCTGGGCTATGCCAGTTGGCGCTATTCAGCTTGCACACATCAATACTGCAATGGAGGTGGCATTACCATAATCAGTCTGTGCAAGCTCAGGGCAGATCAGTGCCATGTGACTCAGGTCCACCCCCCACCGGTGCACCAGTGAACGCAGCATTGTTGGTGATGTCACTGGGCCCCCCCGGACCGTAGTTGCCCCAAATCAGACTACAGGACCAAGAACTGGTCTGAGCACAACGTGTCCCGCTATTCCCGGGGTGCCCCACAGCTCCTCACCTCCCAGACAGGGCGTCCTCGCGTTTCCTCCCTCGTCGAGCTGGAGATCCGACAGGCCTCACCACGAGGATGTCCCTGGGCCCGGCTCCACAGCCGATGGTCCCTCGGCTCCGCACCCACCCAGTGGCCCCCACTGCAGTGGGCCGCCGGGTCCGAGCCGGCCAGAGAAAACTGTGAGGAGCTGACGCAGGCCGATGCACACCGCTGAAAAAGGATCCCCTGGGCCCAGCTAAACAGCCGACGCACGCACAGCTCAGCCCTCACTTCGCGTTGCCCCCTCTAGTGACCCGCTGGGTCTCGAGTTGGCCAGGGAGAGCTGAGACAATTGCGAGCAGCTGGAGTGATGCAGTAGCCATCTCGAAGCAGGACATTTAGCAGGCCGAGCGCGGAGCTCCGAATTAAGCTGCTGCTCCGGTCGCCATCTAGGCCACGCCCCTTTCTGATAAAGGTTTATGTGATAATTGTCTCTGTTTCAAAATAGAGTAAGAAGGTAAATGGAAGTGCTTTAGTTAAATGCTGGGCCACTGGAATTATATGGCAGAAAAAGACGACATTAAGGAGCGAGGTTGACCAATTTATGTGGCGAGAAAAGTCCAGTTATGAATTTACAATGCCATAGCTCTAACTCAAGAAAATGCAAGACCTATTGCATTGCAAATGCTTGTTGTCCATGCTGTCTTGTTTTCAGTGAGGCCCATGTTCTTTCTTTTTGGTACATTGTATACTGATTCTAACTATTATATTTTTTTTGAGACATTTTACATTTATTGTTGTGCCTTATATTTGTTTTACTATGTACTGAGCATTTCAGGAGGTCTCATAATTGCACAGCTGTCATTTTGAAATGATTAGCTTCCTGTAAGCTTCCTGTACACCCGCTTCTCTGAAAACATCAACTATCAGTTTGTGAAGAACACACCTTGCCTGTAGCTATGTGGAGTGTTTCGTGGTCATGGACTTTGAAGTCACCGAAAGTGCATGAGGTCAGACTGTAGGATCTCGCTAGGGACTTGACACTTCGAGCTGTACATCTCTGCATGGACCTGACTTCAGACTGTGACATTACAACAGAATCTGAAACCATGCTAAAGTATTAGACCAGACTCTGACATCACCCAGAAAACTGTTGCTGGACTGTAGCGTTACTTCAGAAACGTCATATCATACTGTGACATCACTCAAGTAACCTGATATCAAACTGTGACGTTGCCACAAGAACCTGATGTCAGAAATTGATATCACTGCAAAAAACTGATGGCAGACTATGACATTACTGCATAGACCTGGCGGCAGACTATGTCCACCTACAAAACTGACATTCGATTGCGGTCATCACTTCAGAAACCCCATATCCTACTGTGATATCACTCGAGTTACCTTATGTCAGAATGCGAACCTGACATTTGACAATTTCATGACTTAAACAACCTGATGTTATATTGACATCTTCGAAATCAAACCACAGCAGAAACTAACCAGAGTGCCTCCCTGCTGACAGTGACGAATAACTTCTGTGTATATTTTGAATTTTACCTATCAACACGCCCAGGATTTCATTTACAATGAGACGGAAATAATAACAGAAACACGTCTCTGTAGAGACCGAGTGAAGGAAACAGCCTTGTGGAAAAGATGACTCGTGACTGCGGCTTCTAGAGGAGATTCTTGTATTTCCTCCCGATTCACAGAGAGCTTGTGTTAAAGGCTGGTTATTTCCAAATGACGGGATGGATACTGTGCCAATAAAATGTAGTGGACGTTTTTTCAGTAGTTTAGGAAGTGTGCCCTTGTTATAAAACTGCGAAAGTGATATATTTTGGCAAGTCCCTTTGTATTTATATGAACGCGCGGCATCAAGCGATAATTTATTATGTGTGCCATCTACACTGCCTCCTGCCTGATCGGGGGGACTCACCCTGTCACTGGAAGTCCCCAGGTGGGATTGGTTTGCAGGTGAATTCAAGTAATCAGTAAAGACATTCCGCAGTGCTTGTTACGAAGCTGTTGTTTAAGAGAGGTAAAGGAATAGAAAGAAATTCTTCATGTAGCCCAGTGGTTCCCAACCTTTTGACTTTTGTGGGCCCCCATTTTATCCTTACTGGAACCCGGGCATGCCCACTGAGTAATTAGAAATCCAGGGACCCCCTACTAAGTCATTATTGAAAGCTGTGGACATAATCTGATAATATTATTTAATTTTCTAAGCAGTCGCGGACCCCCTGAGGAGGCTTCACGGACCCCCAGGGGTCACCAGACAACAGGTTGGAAACCACTGATGTAGCCCATTAGCAGTATTGAAAACTGTATTTTCTTCTTCTGAGAACTTAGGGTTGAAGGAACAACCAACCTTTGTCATCCTAGTGTTTTAGGGGGAGTGACTGATCTAGAGTTTGGCAGATGGGGTTACTCATTCACAAACATGACGGATTTCCTGTCCACCATATTACTAGTCCATTACCTCCTCAACCCCACTTCTTGTCCCAGTACATACTTACATGAAGTGTTCCACCTATACCCAGGCCCACATGCCAGAACCAATCAAAAGGCTCAATGCTAAACCCCCCTCCTAATCTCCAATCACCTTCCACCAACTCGGTGATAAAAGGGTATGGAGCCCAGAAAACCCCCTGTTTTCTTTGTCTGATCTGAGGTCCACCTAATCTGTGAGTCTTTTCCACTAGGTAAGTCCTGGGAGGCTGGGCTTCTTGGGGATGGGTTCTTGTCTCCCCCTTTTTTGTTGTCTCTCTGGTCATAGGTGCTGTGCTGGGCACTGTGCCTGGGGTACTGTTCCTGCCTGTCTCCTCTAGTATATTGGTTGGCTGGGCCCTCCTAGTTACTAGCTGTGTTAGGCAGCAATGATGTGAGCATTGGGGATGATTTACATTGGATACAGGCCATCTGCGACAGTCTGTGTGGTGCATTTTCCAGTGTATAACTTCACCTAGACACTATCGCCCTCCATTTTCAATTGGGTGGCCGAGGGACATGGCTGCTTTGGGCAGGTTGAGCTTCTTCACCCGCATGCTTCTCTGCATGTGCGTGTGGTGCCCACGGTTTCCGTTTTCCTCTGTATTTCGTTTTTTGACACCACGCACTTCTTTGCAGGTACACGCAGTGCCTCAGAGCTCCATTTTCTTTCGCATTTCATTTTTATACACCACGTGCATGCGGGTTCATGTGTGTGGTGCATTGGGTATCGGTTCCCGACGAGTGGCGCTAACTGTCACTGCGTTCGATCTTTCAGGGCTGTGATGCATTTTGGCGCCCTCTTGTCACAGAAGGTCTACACTGGATTTTTACTTTCCTGACACTCTGGGGGTGGTGGTGGGTTTGTGGCCTGAAGGAAGAAGCACAGGCATGAGGTGGATCTCCACGGGTCGTTCTCTCAGGGATCTGGAATTTCTGATGGCCAGTTCCAGCTCCTGCTGTCTTCCCTCTCGGAGGCGTTTCAGAGGTAAAAGATAATGAGGGATCTCATTACTCTGCCTCTTCTCCCAGGCCTTCTGTTTTTTCTTTGGTGGTATCTACCTCCTCCTCCTCTTTTTCTTTGTGGCCTTCTCCAGAGTATGATGAGGAGGATGAGTCTCCCGTGCCTGAGACTATGCCCACGTCCTAATTCCTTCAGAAGTTACATATTTTGGCCCTCTTCAGGTATCTGGGTGACAATCTAAATATCCCTATGGAGAATGACCTCCCAGAATTTTGTCATCAGCTTCTTTCTCGCCCTCCTACTTGCTTGGCTGTCAACAAGGAGGTGATAGATCCTCTTTGTGAATGGAAAGATCCTAGGAAGGTGTATCTACCTAAGTCTTTGAATCACCTTTATCTTCTAGCCAAAGTGATGTTGAGTTTCCATCTTCACTGAAAAGTGGTCCCCTGCTTTCCCACTTGGCTGGTCATCCTTCTATTTTAGCAAAACAAAAAGATGATGGATGGAGTGCTGAACAATGCAAACACTCACCCCCAGTCATAGACCTGGGTTTAATCCATTGTTCTTTTGCTCACCATGCCACCCCAGTTTGGACTCAGCCATATGCAAATCAGTCTTGACCCTGTTCCTCATGGGAACAGTCCAGCCCAAACTGCCAAGCCAGGTCCTCCCTGGACCGGAAACAAGCATCCTGGGACCAGTTTCAGGATTCACCCTTCATCAGCCAGGCTAGCTTGAATCCAGTGGCACAGTGAGCAAGGGACCCACGTCTGGGCATACCCTTCCCACTTAGGGCAACTTTAGCAAAACAAAAGGATGATGGACGGAGTGCCGAACAATGCAAACACTCACCCCCAGTCACAGACCTGGGTTTAATCCATCATTCTTTTGCTCACCATGCCACCCCAGTTTGGACCCAGCCATATGCAAATCAGTCTTGACCCTGTTCCTCATGGGAACAGTCCAGCCCAAACTGCCAAGCCAAGTCCTCCCTGGACCGGAAACAAGCATCCTGGGACCGGTTTCAGAGTTTCACCCTTCATCAGCCAGGCTAGCTTGAATCCAGTAGCACAGTGAGCAAGGGACCCACGTCTGGGCATACCCTTCCCACTTAGGGCAACTTTAGCAGAGTGCTGAACAATGCAAACACTCACCCCCAGTCACAGATCTGGGTTTAATCCATCGTTCTTTTGCTCACCATGCCACCCCAGTTTGGACCCAGCCATATGCAAATCAGTCTTGACCCTGTTCCTCATAAGAACAGTCCAGCCCAAACCGCCAAGCCAGGTTCTCACTGGCCCGGAAACAAGCATCCTGGGACCGGTTTCAGGGTTTCACCCTTCATCAGCCAGGCTAGCTTGAATCCAGTGGCACAGTGAGAAGGGACCCACGTCTGGGCATACCCTTCCCACTTAGGGCAACTTTAGCAAAACAAAACGATGATGGACGGAGTGCTGAACAATGCAAACACTCACCCCCAGTCACAGATCTGGGTTTAATCCATCGTTCTTTTGCTCACCATGTCACCCCAGTTTAGACCCAGCCATATGCAAATCAGTTGTGACCCCAGTGAGCAAGGGACCCACGTTTGTCACCCTAAGTGGGAAGGGTAGATTCAAGCTAGCCTGGCTGATGAGGGGGGTGAAACCCCGAAACCGGTCCCAGGATGCTTGTTTCCAGTCCAGGGAAGACCTGGCCTGGCAGTTTGGCCTGGACTGTTCCCATGGGGAACAGGGTCAAGACTGATTTGCATATGGCTGAGTCCAAACTGGAATGGCATGGGCAGCAAAAAAATGATGGATTTAGGCCCAGATCTCTGTACTGGGGGTGAATGTTTGACATTGTTCAGCATTCCGTCCATCACTTGTTCTTTTTGCTTTTGTCGCCCTAAGTGGGAAGGGTATGCCCAGACATGGGTCCTGTGCTTCCCATGCCACTGGATTCAAGCTAGCCTGGCTGATGAGGGGTGAAACCCCGAAACCGGTTCCAGGATGCTTGTTTCCAGTCCAGGGAAGACCTGACCTGGAAGTTCAGACTGGATTGTTCCCATGGGGAACAGGGTCAAGACTGATTTGCATATGGCTGGGTCCAAACTGGAATGGCATGGGCAGCCAAAAAACTGTAGTTTTAGGCCCAGATCTATGTACTGGGGGTGAATGTTTGACATTGTTCAGCATTCTGCCCATCACTTGTTCTTTTTGCATTCATCCTTCTATTTTGTCCGAGGAGGTTCCCATTTTTGATTTTGTTGATCCACAGGTGGAGGCTTCCTTAAAGAAATGCTTTTCTGGTTTAAATCTGGCTCTTTGTGCTGCTATTTATGCAGTGAATACTTCTCAATCCCTAGTAAAGGACTTTCAGCCTTTGACTATGGCAATCCAGGAATGGGGTTGAGTGTTCCTCTCTATATGATGATATGGAAACTTTTTGGCGGTTGTTTCCTGTGATGTTTTGAAGGCTGCAGCTTCTGCCATGGCTTCTTCAGTTTCAGCTCGCGGCCATGTTTTTTTGAGAGACTGGAAGGTGGAATCAGCTCAAAAGTTGCATTTGTTGCATATGCCTTTCACTTGTAGCCGTCTGTTTGGGGATGATCTATGAGGCAATGCTTCACTAGGCTTTCAAGAATCAGAAGCATGCCCAGCTTTTCCATTTTCATGAACAAGCTGACTCCTCCCGGAAAGTGCCACATAAGAAGCACTCTTGGGGTCTCTCAGGTGGTTTTCAGTGGAAGCCCAAGCAGTCTTCCTCGTTCCCTGCTCACCCGTTCTCCAAACCTCATCCTCCAAACTCACCCAAAGGAGGCAAGCGTTCCTGACTGTTCCGCCCGTCTGATGGGAGGCCATATTTACTTTTTTGTTCCAGCTTGGCAAAAACATGTTTCAGATCCATGTTGCGGATCATATCGGAAGGCTACTCCCTCGATTTTGACAGCTATCCTCCCTAGTCAAGCCCAGTGGAGTCTCTCTCAACGTCCTCAAACCTTCCAGTTCTTGCTCAGGAGATTGCGGCCCTCGTCCAGTAATGGGGTGTGGTACCAGTTCCGCCAGATCAGCAGGGGAGAAGTTTCTACTCTCCAGTCTTCCTGGTCCTGAAGACTGCAGGAAAGGTCAGACTATGTTCAATCTGAAGCGTCTGAATGTCTTCCTGAAGAAGCCTCATTTCAAGATGGACACTCTACAACGTATCATCCCTTTCACCCGCCCAGACAAATGGCAAGCCTCCTTGTACTTGAAGGATACATATCTTCACATTTTCATTTCTCAGTATCATCAACGGTTTCTTGGCTTTTATGTGGGCGGCATCCACTGGTAGTTCAGGGTCCTTCCCTTCTGTCTTGTGACCTCTCCTAGGGTGTTCACCAATGTCGTGGCTCCACTGGTGGCTTAACTTCATGGTCGGGGTGATGATTCATCCCTACTTGGACGACTGGCTTCTACATTATCCGGTGTTGTCTATTCTGTAGTTCCAGATTGTGCTTGTGTGCCAGACAGTGGAAGATTTTGGCCTTCTTCTGAATTGGGAGAAGTCGCATCTTACCCCCACCCAGGATCTGCAATTCATCGGGCTCATTTCCAGACGGCTATGGGCATAGTCAGTCTTCCTCCAGACAGGGCGCAGGTGTTGCTGTGATCTGTTGCTGTCCCTGAGCCTGGCGATATGGCGACTGCTCGGGACTGGTGGCGGCTGCAGGGTCACATGGTATATATTTAGTACTGCTCTTTGATGATTCCTGCTGCTTTCTGGTATGGCCACTTAGTTGTATTCCTTTTTTCTTTCAGGCAGCCTGCATGTTTGTCATCGCTTGGGCACAGCTTCATCTGGGCCTCTGGTACGTCATCTACTTTCGCATTGTAACCCGGGCATTCATCTGCTGGAATTCCTGGTGCCTGTTTCTCCATACATCTGCCAGTTGATGCAGTGGTTGCTGGATCCTGAGAATTTGGTCCGAGTCCCTCTTGCCTCCCACCTCTCTGAGTTCCTACCAAAGATGCCAGCAGGTTGGGGTGCGGGCAGCTTTCAATTCAGGGGGGTGGTCTCCTCAGGAGAGCGGGCTCTCTGCGAACTGGAGGGAGTTGAAGGCAATTTTTCTGGCTCTGCTCTATTTTTCTCCCTTGATCTCCCATCGGGTGGTTCTGGTGAGGACGAACAATACTGTAGCCAAGTCCTACATCAACAAGCAGTCAGGCACAGGGACTTGGTCTCTGGCCTCCCTGGCCTTCCAGGTAGTGAGTTGGGCTGAGTCTTATCGTCTATCCTTGTCTGCCACATATATTCAGGGGAAGGACAATATCCAAGCCGACAGGCTCAACCAAGCTTTTCCTTCTTCCTTTGAATTTTGTTTGGGTCCTTGTAGTTTTGCCCAACTATGCCAGCGCTTCAGCACTCCACAGGTCGACATGTTTGCCTCAGCAGAGAATTCCCTGCTTCCCAGATTTTTTTGCAGGTCCCCAGAACCAGGGTATGAGGGGGTGGATGCTCTTTCCAGCCCTGCCCCTTACTTCTGTATGCCTTTCCTCCATTTCCTCTCATTTCCAAACTTTAGGCCAGACTTAAGAGTGGGGAGTGTGTCTCATTCTGGTTGCCCCAGATGGGTTGGTTTCGTCTGCTGAGGCTGATGTAACCAGCACTAGAATGGTTCCTCCCGTTCAGCCCATGCCTACTTCGGACTCCCATTGTTTCTCCAGTCACTTGCCGGCGGATGTGTCTGACGGTATAGCTCTTGAAAGGAGCGGTTTGATGTTGCAGGGTATGTCCTCGCCTGTGGCTCTATCCATCCAACACTCTAGGAGGGGATCTACTAGGAAAACATATGGTCATCATTGGTCTTTTTGTGAAGTGGTGCAAGGACAGATCTCTGGATCCTCTTGTCCATCACCGTGGGTCCTTCAGTTTTTGCAGGAGGGCTTCCAGAAAAGATTGGTGGCTTCTACTTTGAGGGTGCAATGGGCTGCTATAGGGCAATTTGCTCTCCGTTTGGTGTGCCTGAACTGCTTTCTTTGGGTTCACGCCTTCTTAAGGGGTTTTCTTCGCTCAAGCCTCATACTGGGTTGTTACAATCTCCTCTTTTTGAGCCCCTGGAAAGTGTGAGTTTGAGCTTCCTTTCCTTGAAGGTGTTTGCCTGGTCTCCATTACTTCTGCAAGGAGGTTGGGTGAGTTGGGTTATTTTTCTTTTAGGTCTCCTAATTTACAGGTGTTCTCTGACAGGCTTATCCTCCGGTTGGGGCCTGGGTTCCTTCCCAAATGTTTTCTTCTTTTCACCAGCATCAGGAGATAACTTTGCCCTCTTTCTTTCCAAAGCCTTCTACTGCTGAGAAGGAAGCCTTACACAATTTGGATGTGTTATGGGCTGTGAAGATATATTTGTCTTGCACCATGGACTTTTGTCAGTGTGAAAAGTTGTTTGGGAACTTTGGTGTTTTTTGTCATGGTTTCAGGGCTTCTATGCCCACTTTAAGTCGGTGGATCTTGTCCTTGATTTCCCCTGTCTATGAATCACAACATGCATATCTGCTGGGTGGTGTCTAAGGGTGGGCCACCAGGGGGGTGGCAGTTTCCTGGGCGGAGGCACTGGGTGTTTCCATTTTGGACATTCGTCGGGAGGGCACTTGGGCTTATTCTTCTACATTTGCTACACATTACAAGTTGGATCTGAGTGATTTCTTGGCCTTTGGGTCTAGTGTTCTGGCTGCTGTGTCTACATGAGTGACTTGGGCACCTGTTTGATGCCCTTTCTGGTTTGCAATAAACTTGTTCCTGCAGTGACAAGGAGCTGCTGGCATTCTTCTTTGGGGGCTTCAGGTTGCTCTGTTTTTGGTTTGGTATATCCTCATGTAAGTATATATTGGGACGAGAAATGGGTTTGAGGAGGTAATGATTCCATTACTTACCAGTAACCTTCATTACTCTGAATACCCTATTTCTTGTACCAGTACTTACATCCTGCCCTCCCGTTCCTTATCGGATCACATCCTGACCCCCCTCGTTCTTCGGCTAGGGGACGTACAGGAGGTTTTCTGGGCTCCACACCCTTTTATCACCAAGTTGGTGGAAGGTGACTGGAGATTAGCACGGGGTGGGGTGTTAGCATTGAGCTTTTTGATTGGTTCTGACTAGGGCACGTGGGCCTGGGGAGAGGTGGAACATCTCATTTAAGTAAGTATCGGTATGAGAAATATGGTATTCGGAGGAATGAAGATTACTGGTAAGTATGAGAATCATATCTTATGGACATCGTTTTACGGTGGACGGGTTAGTTTTCAGGTTTATGACTGAGTAACCTGTCCGTCAAACTCTAAATCAGGCCCTGAATCTGGAGACGGAACTCTGCACTTAAGTGAAGTTTTAACCGTCCAAAAGCATGTAGAGGTTGGGGAGTTGACAAACTATATGGGAAACAGTGAGATGTGAATGCTGAAGACATTTTTTAAAATATATTTTTGTATTACTAGTTGTTTTCTCAAATAAATTTGTAGTCTTGACAGGGGTATGGAATTTAATAATATATCTCCTTGGCCGTGTGGCAAGCTGCTTCATAAATCTGCTTGTCCAGTTAAAAAATCTACTTGTCCCTCCGGTGCCATGTAGTGTTGCGACAAATTATGGCAGCAATATCATTATGTAAGAGCCCTAATAAGAGCCTCTCTGATCATGCCATGGGTCATACTATAGCAGGGTTTGAATTCTATCAATTCCCTTATTTTGCCACCTTTCTGCAAGTCTACAGACTATGGCTGGAGGTAGCGGTAACCAATAGTTCCAGGGTTAAAATGCCATTTAGAGTTTGTGCAGACCTTTTAACTTGCATGTTTCAAGGGTTTTTACCAGCTCTTCCCTAACCTTTTCCCATACTGAGAGAGGTTGGAAATTTACTCCTGACAAAGGCAGAAGTAAAATTTCTTCCAGGGTTGGAAATAAAAAGTGCTTGCAGGGAAAGTGAATTTGTAAACACTCAACAGATTTTCGCATGAGCAACTCTACACATGCATATTTGCTTGTGCTAAAATACAGTTCACAAATATTTTCTAGGAGTACAATTTCCTGGTCTACTTGTGTAAATGCTTGTGAATTCATGAAATATGTAAATCTTCACTAATGCAAAGACATCTACACTGGGTGCACTTTTGTGACTTTCTTTAAGAATTGGGTCTCTGAAAAGGTCTGGCGTTAATCAAGATCTTTTGCTTTTATTAAACTGTTAGCTCTCTCTCCATCCTTCGGTTGTCTTCACTGTGAGTGTTAGCGATCTGCTTTTTCCCAAGGAGCATATCGGCACACAAATTAGTTTTATTGAGTGCCAGGAACTACTGTGGCAATATGTGCTTTTTGAGACCCAAAAATATTTTTGCTTTTTGCCAATGTTTGTTACACCTGTGAGGGCCTGGACGCTCACACAAAAATTATGTTTTACAAAAGCCATGTCAAAACAAGACACACATTGACAAAACCAAATGACTGACCACCAATGCCAGATCTATTGGCTTTGCCAATGCTTCTTCATTGTCATGTTTCTCATTGTCTTGATGAAACTGATTACAGTGATTTTTCATTACGAATATTTTTAGGAAATACTAGCATGCATCAACACATTCTATTAAATTATGCATCAAAGAAATGGTACCTACGTTTTCACTGGAATTTAGCCAAACATTTTTCTCCTAGTTGTATGTTTTTTTAGTGAATATTTTATTTTTGAAAGCAGAGAATTATCAATCTTGCTTCCAAGCTTATGGAAGACTGGTGAGTATGTGCAGGCTCTCTCTGGAGACAGCCTACTGCGCATGAATGTTTGGCCGCCTGGCGATGGCGCAGTTAGGAGCGTGCACAGTGCACTCCCCTCTGCTCGTCACCCCCGCGGCCCCGCCCCTTTCACAAGGAAGGGATAATAAACACAGTTTATTATCCCTATTATCCCTTCCTTGTGAAAGGATTCGCAGCCGTGGCTGCTGGCGAGGGGGTGACGCTCCTCTGCCCATATCGAGGAGCCACCCCTGAACATACTGCATTATATTGTATTTTTTACTCTGAATGGGGAACTGCTCCATTTCCAAAATGGTGTCCACATTTTTACAGTACGCTGTATGTTCACCCTTGAGGTACCTGTGTGTGCCGCAGAGTTACAATAAGTAGAAGCCGTGCCACCCACCACGTGTCTGCCCAGCTCAGTAGAACAGTCCGCCTGGGGCGCGGATATTGTAATGATCTGGGACTGTGAGATGCTTTCTCTCTTTGTGCCTCACACTAGTGAGGTCTGGGAAGAGCTGTTTGCTGATGGAGTAGTGCCTTGCAGAGACTCCAGGGGCTGGAGTAAGTTCAGGGTAGAAGATACAGTGGTACCTTACACCCGCCAGCGCCAGTAAGGAAGCGACACGTCGAGTACTACGTGGAATACCTCCCCATTTTTCTTTTAATTTTGATGTTTCATTTTAACCAGTTAAAATTATAAATATATATGCCATTATAACGAAGTGAGAGTACAATGCAATATGTCACACCATGACACCTCTCTCCCCACACACAATCAATGTGTATTCCCTTCAGAGCCCCACATACGTAGGAAGGGCTGAATACATGTAACACTACACTTCCCGCCACATAAGCACAGACAGAAAAGTGTTAAGAGTAAAAAAACACATCCATTATATCTCAAAAGCCAGAAAAATCGCCTTTGCCAATGCTTGTTTTAAACTTCATTTCAGTACCCGGCCTCTCGTTAAGGCAGTTGTGTAACGTGTTCTCAAATGAAACGTTGTCCACAAACTGATGTGATGGCACAAACACCTGACGTGCAAACGATCGCCCCTGCAGGTTTGTGTGTGTAAAGAAGGCGTCTTTGTAGAGCGCGCGTCCTCTCGTCTGTCTAACCAACACTTACCAAATGTTACTACTGTTTCCAGAGTAGGAGCAGTCTTCTAAGCGCTGGACCGTGTACAGCTTCAGGCAGTCTCTGCTGCTTTCAGTGTTGCTCGTGAGTTGCCCTTGTAGGCGGACGATGCTTCATCACCACCAAACAAATGCATTTTAGAGTTCTTGATAACATTTGGACAAGGACATGATCCGCAGTTGTCTGTGCTGGTCCGCAGTTACCCCGGAGTCCCTGAGTAAGTGAGGGGGGTTTGAACCTCATTTGAGAGGACGCGTTTTACAGTCTCAAAAGCTGATGCATTGCATGTCACTGTATTATACCACACGGGCAATTCTTCTACTTCGTGCAGTCAATGTTCATTAGCCACCATCTCAGCTCAAAAAGAACTAAACTAAGGAAGGAAGTAAATGACCTCACAACACTCCATGAAAGCAATGAAATGGCCCGATGCCACAGATGAATTAAGAACTACAAAAGGACTATAAAAAACGGATTATTTACTGCTCTTAAGGAAGGTGGGCGTCCTGTAATTCTGTAAGAGGTGGGACTGCACCGTCCGCACCGAGAACCCTTCAGAGGGAGCACAAGTCCCCTGTCAAGGGCCGGTCCCTGTGGACGTGGCCCCTGCTGGACAGACTCTGCCGGGGGTACCGTGCTGTCCCAGGCGGGGGGCACAACCCCAGCCACGCGTCTACGGGTCAGAGAAACCTCCCCGGGCAAAGTAACCAGCAGGAGGCTGCCAGTGAACCAGAGGGGTCCAGAACATGCTGACGCGTGACAGGCCCACCTCGCGTGACCGGATGCGTGAGCTCTACCCTGACTGTCCTGTTAAACCACTGAGCGGGGCATGCTAGAGAAACACCCAAGCCGAGCCCCGCTTCCCGAGAAACAAGTGCAATAACAGCAGCGCAAATAATAATATTAATAATAATAACAAACAATAATAGTACAACTGCGAAAAAAGGATGGCACCATAATGGCCATGAATAGAAAGAATATGAGGGGGGATAAAGAAACACGTGTCCTGGGATCAGTGTAGGTGTTGGTGCTTCAATCCAGTCCCCGTGGGTAGAAGCGAGGCAGTTCCCACCGTGTCACCATGCTTTGGAGAAGCTCCTGCAGACACCTGCTTGGGGCTTCTAGGCACTTACCTGTTCGTAGTGACGCTGCTGTGGGTCACTTCGGTTACTGGGGGGTCTCGGTCTGCTCTGCTTTCCATCTACGAGGTGGTTGTCCTTTGGGTAGTACAGGCCAGAACCACCCACTCGTCTCTGACAGGGAGCTAGGCTGTCACTCCGGGGGGCCCCATCAATGACACCATCACTGTCTCTTAAGGGCCCAGTGCCACAACGTCATTGTAGAGATGGGTGTGTGCTGTCAATCAGAGGCATGTTTAAATGGTGCTCTCTGAGAGGGTGGCTCGGGTCGTCGGAGAGCGAGGATGGGCAGGTGCCAAGAGTTAGACGGAGTTGATGGGAGCCAGTCCCGTCTCGCTGGTTCCTGCCAGGTACTGGGACCTCCCTTCTCACTTAAAAGCTGCGGACAGTCATTTCCTTCCAATTTAGGAAAGGGGTCAAAATCTGGTTCTTGTTTTTCATGTTCTGAGAACTGTTATTTACTCGTTGTCCTGACAGATTTGTTTCTATTCAGCGCCAAGATGCCTCAGGGTAAAAGAGCTTTAAAAGAACACCTCATACCATATCCCTATACTGTTGGGTTTGGTCTGAAAACTTGTTTTTGCAATTTGCAGACATTAAGGGCCAGATGTAGCAAAGGGTTTTTCCCATTCTGTGTCAATGGGAAAATGTGTTCGTACATATGGCCCTAAATAACTCGAATATTATTTTTTATAATAAGACTCCTGACACTCTGGACCGGATCTGTGAAATGTGTGTCAGTTTCCAGTGTGTTTCCGGTAACGGGGGCATTTTCCAGCTCTCGGGACTGTGCTCTCAGGTTCCCTCTGGCTCATGTGGACACGCAGTACACATGTGTCATGCATGGGCTTCACTGATATGGTCTGCGACTCTGTGTGAGCTTGGCCAGGTGAGATGGGCTCTCTTCTTCCGTTTAGGAGCGCACCTTCTTTAACAGAGCACTGTGGTAAAACATGATATTCTTTCGATGAGATACCAGCAAGGAATGCGCTTCCTTGACACCACATGCACCACAATGAGCTACATCTCTTCAGTGCTGGGAAGTGCGGGGGAAGGTGTGGGGAGGGTGCAGACAGGTCGATCAATTATGAGTCAAAGTCAACAGCGACAAGTCTGACAAAGTTAGTGCCAGTTACCCGTCTTTACATCAAATGGAGGCAAAATCAGTGTAATAATTAACAACTGCTTGTTACTGATAAAGAGGGCACCGCACGCTCCTGGAAGAAGCTTCCGCTTGGCGCCTCGAGGCAAGTGCCAGGCACGTCAATTGCAACTCTTTGCAAGTTAGGTCCCGTCTATTGCAAGTTCTGTCAACAGAGCTCTGCAACTAAGGCACCCACTAACCGTATCCTAGATACCCCAAAGATCCGCTGCTCTCTTAGGAATGTCAGATCATGCCAAGGGATTGTTTAGAAATGTTTGATTTTATGAAACTTTAAAATCCAGTTTCTTACTGTAACAGGGATTCATGGCTCTGCACAGACAGCTATTGCCATGGGAGTTCCCAAAGGCTACTCAGTTGTCCACCGAGACCACCCATAACTCGCAGGCCGTGATCTAAAATTCTGCACCTCTAACGCCCGCTGCACTGTGCTAAAAGACATCAACCTCCCGGAAGCTGAAACTTTACCCCTCACATTAAAAACTGATCGCACCTACGCTTTGACACGTACTTTTATTTTCCTCCCATCATGAGTACACTCCCAACTTTATCAAAGGTGTAGCAGACACCTCGGCTCACTATATACACAAATGCTCCAATTTCTTACTCATAGGAGATTTTATATATTCACTTACACAATCTTGCATATGCCCTTGCAACATCTTTTCTTGAGGCCATGAATTCACTTAACTTGGTTCAATTACTTAACAAGCTTAAGTGCAATTACTTAACAAGCTAAGTGACAGCGGGCCATATTTTAAATGTTATTTTTTCTAACTATTCTAATATCCTTGCATTTCTCCTGTTACCTCTGGCCGGACGATGTGCTGATTATGTTTCAACTGCATCTGAAAACAGATGCCTTGCCTGAGCCCTTGTGTACTAAACTGGCACAGTCTTAGACCAAAGTTACTAGGCAATTTCTGCATGACCCTCAAATAAGCATCCCTGGCATTAACTTGGGAAGTGCCGTGAAATGTAGTCCCTTTTTTCCCCAAATCTGTTTTTATGGTATTTTTCTTAATCATACATCAGATATAGACTCGGGGTTTAACAAGCAGAACATCAACAATAAAACCACCAAGATCACCGCTACAGTCAATCAATCGACATGTATCGTACTGGTATCTCCACGTTTTGGACCATACACATTTTGCAATGCTCATTCTTATGTCTCTAAGGCTTATCCCACGCCCTTCATAGTAAGATACCAGTGCACCTCTTGATCCCACTTATGTCTCCTCCTCAGTTGTATCATCCAACATTTGGCTGTCCCCTCCCTCGAAGTTAGTTAATAATGTCCCCCAGACCTTTGTGTCCTCCTCAGCTTTATCATCGGTCCTAACTCATCTAAGACAAACCTCCTCCACCAAGACCCATTCCATCACATCCCTCTTCCAATGTTCAACACTTGATCCTAATTGACCCAGCCAAGTGATAGCTAACCTGCATTTTGCCAAGAGTAGATACAACTGGGCAAATTTATACTTCATCTTTCTTCTCCTCTGCAATTTTATATCTTCCAGTTGTCCATCCATCGGGTCCTGCTCTAGCTGTGTCCCACAAGTGTCCCCTAGGTGTTGTACCACTGTCCCCCAGAATGTTTTAACTAGTGGGCAATACCAAGCCAGGTGTATAAAGATTGCAGTACGTTTGTGGCATCAATGGCACCCTTTCAGCTTCCTGGGGTCCATCTTATGAAGTAGGACTGGCGTAACATAGGTTTGATGCGGATAGTTAAAATGAGCTAATAATGTGGCGCAAGGGTTTACAAAGTGGCGCAATGCAAGCATTGCACCACTTTGTAAATATGGCGCGTGGGAAATGCCACCTTCAAACTCAGTGCCGCAAATTAGGCGCAGGGTGGTGCTAGGGTTTTATAAACATGCCCCCAAATGTCTTGCTCCTCCGAGCTCCAGCAGGGCTCGGAGTAGTAATGTAGTTGGGGGGGACACCTGGTTAGCTGGGCCAGATCCCTTTGGTTATGTTAGCTACACTAGTGTGCAGCAGAAATTGACCCTTCCCCTGGGCAAACATGTCTTGTGCAGCCTCAAAGGATATAAAGTTATCTGTGGGGTACAGTTCTCCCAATGTGTCACATCCCTCTTCTCTCCATGCTGTTGTATCAACTGCATCAGCAAGAGTGCGTTGCGTTGCGGAAACCGGGCAAGTCTCAGTATTTAAAGTCCCTGGCGAATGGCACTCTCCGCAGCATCACCTTTACAGTGTTTTCCCATAGGAACTCCCCATCTCATCAGTTTCTGCCTGATTTGGACCACCAGGGGTTCCAAAGCCAGCGCAAAAAGTAAGGGTGACAGTAGACACCCCTGTCGTGTCCCTCTGCCCATTGTCCAAGGCATTGAGCAAAGACAGCCCATCCTGACTCTGGCAGTAGGTTCAGTGGTCAATCTCCAACGCCTCCAACATCTCCCATGAGGTATTGCCAGTCTACAGTGTCAAAGACCTTAGCTATATCTATGGATACCACTACCACCTTCCCCGGAGAGTCTGCTGTTTCATGCATTAATCATCTCAAGTTCTTGGTGGTGCTCCTGCCAGGTATGAGCCCACACTGGTCCACGTGTATCAATCGCATAATCATTGGCCGCAAACGGAGGACCAGCAATTTACAGAGGATCTTTGTGTCTGTGTTGATCATTGTTAGAGGCCAGTTGGAGGATGGGTCGGAGGGATCCGAGCCTGGTTTCAATATCATAGTGATACAATATTCTCTCTCATGGTTGGGGGGAGAATTCAACTTGCCTTACACTCTAGATTCACCTCCAACAAGCTTTGACTAATGTCTGTCTTATAGGCGTGATAGAACTCAGACGTAAGCCATCTGTACCTGGGGACTACCCCTCAGGCAGCATTGTAAGAGCCAGTCTAATTCTTCCAACATAAGGGCAGCATCTAAGGTCTGTGCTGCCAGTTCCCCCAGCTGCAGTAAGGTGAGGCTCGCTAGAAACTCCGTCATCCTGTCCTGATTCCACCTTCTGGGCCTGGAATGCACCTGCTCCAGGTGATCACTAAGTGTTTGTACTATGATTAGTGTATTTGCATTAGCCCCCATAGGGGTTCTAAGGTGCATGATAGGGGAGCGTTGTGTCTCCCGGTGTAATATCTAGGCAAGTAGACGGCCAAGCAATCTCCCTCTTTGTGTAGTAACTGGCAGTATGACTTCAAGGTGTAATGTTCAAGTCACTCCCTCACCAACAGTACTTGCCGCTGTAGACTGGCCTGCTAATTCCTCCCCAGTCTGTCTTCCGGTGGGAGCCTCTGGAATGCCGCCAGTGCTTCCTCCTTCTGCAGGAGATCAGAATATAGGGCTTTGAGCACCCAGCATGTGAGGCCCACACAGTGACCCCCTAAGGACCGCCATCATTGCCTCCCATTCAGTAGCGCGGGTATGCGTGCCCAGCCAGTTTTCTGCAAAGTAATGTGTCAGTGCTTCCGCCACCGATTCCTGCCTGTGTGGGCTTGGTAGTATGTTGGTAGGGAATCCCCAAGCATTGGATGACCTAGTGCCCACCCCCCAAGCAAATGAGCATGCTACTGGTGCGTGGTCCGATAAATAACAGGAGAGGTGTACCACCCCCAGGGTCCCCTTGGCCATATGTTCCGATAGTAAAATATGGTTCAATCTACTATATGTGCTGTAAGTAGGTTAATAATATAACAAAAAATGTTTTGGTCCCTCTGGGAGAAGGATATGAATTAACCTCCACAACAGTGGTTGTACCATAAAGAACTTACTATACTGATGAGGTTTTTGAGTAATATTTCACATTTATTAGAAACTTAAATTCAACAATTTAAAGTAAAGTAATTGAGGTGTTCCTGTATAACAGCGCAGTGTGAGTGCATAATGTGTTAGTATGAGTGTTGCAGTGCTATTTACATGAAATCTAAAACCAAACTATGTTTAAAAGTACAAGGTCTCTAATAAGCACCTATAACCAAAAGTACTGTGGGCCTGCTGAATTTCTCAAAAGTCAATCCACATTTTCTAATTCAATGTCTACGTTTCAACCCCAATCAAAGAAATTAATTCAGGTGGGTCATCATCAGGACAGAACATTGAAATAGGAAGCAGAACCAATTTGATTGTACTCAGACCCATCCTAGTCGTGTTAACAATAAAACTATACCAATTCGCCTTCCATCTCATGTAGCCCTGGTGTGTTGTTAAAAATACCACTTTTTTACTTTGCCATCTAATGGCTTCAGGAAGTTCTTAGATGGTTCCATGAAAAAGAGCTAAATGTTCAAAGTCCTTTTATAAAACTTGTTGGCGTGGTCCTATGTTAAAGTTAAGGATCTGCAGCCCTGATTTAATCAGGTTAAATGCTTTGGCTGGTAGTTCAGCAGCACCGTGAATCCATTCAAATAGAATAATTCATATCCTTTCCCCAGAGGGACCAAAACATTTTTTGTTATATTATTCACTCACCCAGGTCCCAGGGTACTGGGTTGCCCCATTTTTTCAAAATAGTAAGTAGGCTGATGGCATGTGTATTCCTTCTGCCCGGGATGGACCTCCCTCCATATGTCTCTCAATCCCAGCTGGATCACTGCCTCCTGTAGTTCTGCCGTCATCCTTAGCTTGGTATTCTATCGTGGACGATGATGATCTAATTCTCCATCAGTAATACAATTAAAACCTCCCACCCAGAATAAATTGATGTCCGCCACCGCAGATACAACATCTCTGATTTTACCATAAAATAGTCCGTCTTCTACATTCAGCCAATACAAGTTCACAAAGGCCACATCTGCCTTGCAGAAGTATATTTCAGCCCTCAACATCAGCTTCCGTGTATGTCAGTGTAGACGGTATTCCTAGGGCAAACCATACCAGTAACCCACAGGAATAGGAAGAGTAGTTGGCATAGTATACCTAACACCTCCATTTATTAGCTATTTTGCTTGCTTCCTGATCTGCGAGATGTGTCTCCTGAAAACATGCAATACCTATCTGTAGGAGGCTGGCCTGGCTTGTAGTGGGTACCAATGGTACTTACACCTTATGCCAGGTCCAGTTATCCCTTATTAGTATAGAAGTAGTGTTCTAGAAGCTTAGGCTGATAGAGGTAGCTATAGCAGAGCAGCCAAGGCTGAGCTAGGAGACATGCAAAGCTCATGTAATACCACTTATATCATATAGGTACTATATCATAAGAAAGACAATACTCATAGTTACTAAAAATAAAGGTACTTAATTTTAGTGACAATGTGCCAAAAATATCTGAGGATATACTCCCTTAGGAGGTAAGTAACATACACAAAATATACACAACTAACCAAATCAGGTAAGTAAAACAGTCAGAAAATAGTGCAAACACTGTAGAACTTAATAGGATGTAATAGGCCTGGGGCAACACAAACCATATACTAAGAAAGTGGAATGCGAACCACGAATGGACCCCTAAGCAAGTGTAGTGTGTAGAGGGTCGCTTGGAGTGTAAGAAAACACTAAGGGTGTAAAGGAGACTCCACCCCAATACCCTGGAAAGTAGGAGTAAAGGACTACTATTTCCCCAGAAACACACTAATGTCGTGATAAAGGATTTTGCAAGGACCACAACAGACTGCAAAGCACTGAAGATGGATTCCTGGACCTGAAGACCTGCAAAGGAAGGGGACCAAGTCCAAGAGTCACTAAAGTGTCCGGGGGGGGGCAGGAGCCCACTAAACCCCGGATAAGGGTGCAAAATGGCTGCCTCTGGTTGGAAGAAGCTGCAGGTTTTGCAACAACGAAAGGAGGTAGGAAGTTCTTCTTCATGCAAAAGATGCCCCACGGCGTGCTGGAGGATGAAGAGTTGTTTCCTTGGTAAAATACCACAAACAAGCCTTGCTAGCTGCAAGAGTCGCGGTTGGAGAAAAAAGGGTGCTCCCCAGGCCCAGGAAGGACCAGGATGTCGCCACTTGGGAGAGGAGACAGAGGGGGCCCTCAGCAACATAGAAAGCCCACACACAAGAAGGAAGCACCCGCAGAAGTCCTTGAACATGGGTTCAAGAAGTCTGAACACGGCAGTCGTCTCAACACTGCAAGAGAGGTCCCACGACACCAGAGATCAACTCCAGGAGCTGAGCATTGCAGGACAGAGTGCTGGGGACCTAGGCTCAGCATGCATGCAGGATTTCTTGGAAATGTGCACAGAAGCCCTTGTAGCTGTAGATCACGCGGTGCACAGGATTACTGTCTGGAGAGGGAAGGCAAGGACTTACCTCCTTCATGTGTGGACAGTTGTACTACTGGACAGTCTGGGTCACTTGGAACCACCACCTGTGTTCCAGGGGCCATGCTCGTCAGGATGAGAGGGGACCCAGAGTACCGGTGACGCTGAAGTTTGGTGCCTGCTGAAGCAGGGGGAAGATTCCGTCGATCCACAGGAGATTTCTTTGTGGCTTCCAGTGCAGGGTGAAGGCAGGCAGCCCCCAGAGCATGCACCACCAGGAAATAGTCGAGAAAGCTGGCAGGATTAGGTGCTACAATGTCACTGGTAGTCTTCTGGCTACTTTGTTGCAGTTTTGCAGGCGTCCTGGAGCAGTCAGCGGTCGATCCTTGGCAGAAGTCAAAGAGAGAAGTGCAGAGGAACCCTGATGAATTCTTGCAAGTCATAATCTGAGGAAAAGCCCACTGGAGAGACCCTAAATAGCCCTCAGAGGAGGATTGGCCACCTAGACAGGTATGCACCTATCAGGTGGGGTCTCTGATGTCACCTGCTGGCACTGGCCACTCAGAGGCCTCCAAGGTGCCCTCACACCACTGGAAGCAAGATGGCAGAGGTCTGAGACACACTGGAGCTCTGGGCACCACCCCTGGGGTGGTGATGGACAGGGGAGTGGTCACTACCCTTTCCTCTGTCCTGTTTCGCGCCAGAGCAGGGATTGGGGGTTCCCTAAACTGGTGTAGACTGGCTTATGCAAGGAGGCCACCAACCCCCAAAGCAGGTCTTGGATAGGAGTCCTCAGCAGCTCCAGGGGGGTCATGTAGGTGTAGAACAAAGTGGGGCTGAGGGATAATCCTTGGGGTATGCCACATATGATGTTCTTGGGTGCAGAGTTGAAGGGAGGCAGCTGGATGCTCTGAGTGGTGATGCCGTGGAGTCTGTTGATGAGGATGTGGTGGGAGGCAGTGTCAAATGCAGCTGATAGGTCGAGGAGGATCAGGACAGCGGTTTTCCCGCGAACGAGTAGTGTTCTGATGTCACGCATGGCAGTGATGAGTGCAGTCTCAGTGCTGTGGTTGCTGCAAAATTCTGATTGGGAAATGTTGAGTGGGTTGTTTTCTTCCAAGTACTCGGTGAGCTGTTGATTGATGGCCTTCTCCAGTACTTTGGCAGGGTAGGGAAGCATAGAGATGGGTTAGTAATTTTTTAGTTCTCTGGGGACAGCAGAGGGTTTCTTTAGGAGGTGTCTAATTTCTGCATGTTTCCATTTGTCCGGAAAAACTGGCAAGCTGATGGAGGTTTCAGGATGCTGGTGAGTTCTGTGCTGATGTGGTTGATTCCGAGTTTAAACAGGTAGTGGGGGCATGGGCCCGTGGGTGCTGTGAAGTGGATGGATGACATTTTTTAGTTCTCTGGGGACAGCAAAGGGTTTCTTTAGGAGGGCTCTAATTTCTGCATGTTTCCATTTGTCCGGAAAAACTGGCAAGCTGATGGAGGTTTCAGGATGCTGGTGAGTTCTGTGCTGATGTGGTTGATTCCGAGTTTAAACAGGTAGTGGGGGCATGGGCCCGTGGGTGCTGTGAAGTGGATGGATGACATGATGGTCGAAGTGGATTGTGTGGTGAGCAGTGTCCACGTGGTGATTGTTCTGTTGGTGTGGACTGGGAGGGCGAGAGCTGGGGGGGTCAAGAGAGTTCAGGTTGAAGATTGTGGGTTGGGGGTCGAAATTGTTGTAGATGGTGGCGATCTTGCTGTGAAAATAATCTGAGAGGGTGTTGCAGAGTTCTTGGGAAGGGTGGAAAGGGTTCTCTGTTGCTGTCGGGTTGGAGTATTCTTAGACTATTGTGAATAGTTCTCTTGTGCGGTAGGCAGTTGAGTCAATGTGGGCCATTATGGCTGCTCTCTTTGCTTCCTTGATTTGCTGGTGGTAGTTGCTGGGGGCTACTTTGTAGGTGGCTCTGACTGAAGGGTTCCTGGTGGATCACTAAGGCAGGGGCAGCAGGGGAGCGACGCAGAGACCAAGAGATCAGCAGCTACTCAAAGAGACCACGCAGTGACCTACATAAGTAGTGCAGAGAGGAGGAAGCAGTTGGCAGGGAAGCAGGAGGGGCTGGGAGCGGGAAACAGCAGGTGGGAAACAAATGGCAGGAGCAGTTGGGGAGCAACAAAGAAAGCAAAAAAATGGAGCCAAGACGCTAAGCAAACAAATAAGCAAAAGAAAAAGTAAGCCAACCAGGTGAGCAATAAAGTAATACTACAAAAGAGCAATGCTGGCAATATTAAGATAATCCACCCAAGTAGCCCAAGCACTTTGTGTGAGGATCAGGACCGAACCACGGAGGTCTTGTGTCGAGGGCAAGGCAGCAGACTTACGCGCTAAGGCAGAGGCAGTGGAGAAGCGGCACATAGACCAAGACTCAGCAACTACTCAGAGAGTCAGATGCAGCCTCCGTAAGTGGGGCAGGGAAGAGGGAAGGGCGGGCAGAGAGGCAGGTGGGCTGGGTGTGCTAAACAGCAGGCAGGAAAAGCAGGCAGGAAAAACAAGCATTTGCAATGCAACGGGTCTCGCATTTCTCCGAGTTACAGCTATTAGCAGTTGTAAACGCCCAACCGGACTTTTTTTGCCACATTAAATGGAAAAAAAAGACCACAATCACGCTGCTACAGTTCACTCGTAGTGAAACCTACCGGTAAAAGTGCAGTTATCTACGGAACCGGCAGAAGTACAATTAACTATGCAACAGGTTAGAAGTCATGGAAAGCGCTCGACTTTTGCCAAGCGAGATCGCGCTGCGAACAAAGATAAAAAGCAGTCCACAAACTGGAAGGTAAACAGTGAGCCTCACATGTTTTCAGTACTTGGTAGCTGTGCTCGAGGAGGGCTAACCACCAGAAAAGGCATGACGTATGCATGCCTTACACTAATGAAAGCAAGCAGATTCTAACAGGCAAACCGACGAACCAATGAAAGGCCACTGATGTGACATGGACGGGGCTCCGAGCCCTTTTCTAACTCCTAAAGTGTCTTGCAAGCGAAACGCATGCGACGCAGTCTCGACCCTAAAAAACAGCAGGAGCCATGGGTTTTGGGGGTCCAGGGGATTACGACGAAGGGAAAAACTGGAGCCAAAAGCTAAAATGCTAAGGAAACAAATAAGCAAATGCGAAAGTAGCAAAAGTTAGCCAACCAAGTGAACAATAAAGTAATACTACAAAATAGTAATACTAGCAATATTCAGACACTTAATCCGTCCAAGTAGCCCAAGGACTACAGGTGAGGCAGCAGGAATGAACCAGGGAGGTCTTGTGTCGAGGCGACATACTCACGTGCTAAGGCAGCAGCATACAGACCAAAAGGTCAGCAGCTTCTCAGAGAGACCCCACATTGATATTGTGATATCAATGTGGGCGATGCAAGCAACAGAAGAAGAGAAGCAGAGAAATGAGGCATTTAATTACCAAAGTACTAACAGAAAGAAAGGAAGAGCTGTTGATTAAAGAGCCATGCCTTCAAGGCTTTTGTAAATAAGAGAAGGCATATGAATTTCTTCAAATGAAGTGGAGGAGGGTTCCGTTATTTGGCTGTGCAATGGACGAAGCTTTTACCACCCCAATGAACTTCCTTAAATTTGGGAATTGTCACGTTGTAGGCCGAAGAAGCTAGCAAGGTTCTGGAAGGGAGGTACCAGATAAGCTTCCGTTTCAGCTCCCACCCCCCACCAAGTACTTGCAAGAATCTGGCATCAGTCGGGAACCTGCAGTATGAATGTGCACCTCTTAAGGCAATCTGCTCATGAGCAATGCCAGGAGGACTCTTTGGGGGGGAATAGCCTAGCAAAATTGCTTACCTGTTGGTAGGGCACAGGTCACATGGCTAAGGGCTCGGTGCTCGAACAGGGTTAGGTCATAGTTCTTCACTTGGGGCTGGTCTGCTTCAGAGAACTAGAGTTTCCACTTGATGAATGAAGATACATAAACAGCAAACAGCATGCCTAATCAAGTACTGAAGTCACCAAGGATGGTGAGGTTAGTTTAGGAAGTATGGAGTTGTGGAACAAGGTCTGAGAAAGCATACTTTAGGGTGGCGGATACATCGACAGGGCAGTAAATGATTTAGAGATGCAGTTCCTTCAGCATTTAAAACAATATAAGCTCATTGACAGCTTGATCATGCGTAGTGAGACAGCTTATATCACAGAAGTAGCATGATTGGCATACCACCTGAGCAGTATAGGGCTTAAGCCTAAAGCGTCCTAGGGTGCCTTAAAAAAGTGACACTCCTGTGCGTTATCAAGGGGTGGTCCCTGAAGACCCTTTAAACTGCAGGCCTGGGCTAGATGCAGGTAAGCCCTTAGCTTGCTTAAATTGCGTACATGAAGCCAAACACATGCGCACTTGCCTGTAAATAGCTTGCGACTGCCTGGCTCTCACTGAAGCAAGGGTCAGACATTGTATTGCCATCTTTAACACTAATTTGAAAAGTGCTCCATTAAAAATCTGTGTCAAGGAGAGCAATACATACAATGATGCAGAAAGTTGGAAGGGTGTGGCCAAAGCCCTAAGAAAGCAGCTGCCCCGTCCTCTGGTATGCTTGTTGGACCTCTTATCTCCTTTCAGTGCTGACCTCCGTGTAGCTCATCTACTCGCTAGCCACGTAGTTTTGTTTCAGGTCCAAGTGCCTAGCAGCCCTGACCTGCTTTCCAAGCAGTTCACTTAGTAAACCCAGCAGCCACCCTAAATTGTTATATTTATCAAAACAATATAAAGTTCTAATTCATAACCTTTCGAGAGCTTAAACTGTAGTGCCTACCACTACCACCATTACTATAACCCTTACCACCATTACCACAGTTACAACCACTACCATCAGTAGAACATTGCCACCATCACCCAACCACCATGATCACACCCTTTATTACAACAGTCATTACCAACACCATCACCACCACTAACCCCACCATTACTTCAACCAACACCATCATACTTTTATTACCACCACCAGCATTAGCACTACCACACGCAGTACTCCCCCCACTTCAAATCTTATCAGGTCCTAGAACATGCCAAATGCATGTAATTTATTTCCATGGTTCCTAACCGTTGGAAACTCAAATCTGTTTATCGAATTACATTCTTTTCCGTTAAAGTGCGAAGTGCTCTAACTTTCTCTTGGATTATGTCTGTGATATCGAAATTTCCAAGTAAAAAATGAATGACAGGTTTAATGACATCTACCATCTACAGCCCTGGCCGAGGCAAAGGCAATTTATATTCCCTGAAATTGTAACCTCATCTCCATAAAGAATAAAAGTATCACATCTCCCCACCACGTAATTATGTCGGCGCAGTACCATCTCAGTACAGGATCTGCCCAGGACAGAACCATACATAACACAATAATTTCAGCAAAGCAAATACCCAGTATAGAGGAATTCAGTAGAAGTATCTGATCATAAAACATACGCAGAATAGAATAATCTCCATGTCCCATCATCTCAGTACAGATGGTGTAGGTCAGTTGGAGAGGGGATTTGGGGTTCTGAGCTTTTCAGAGAGAGGGAGCTGTTAAATATCCCGTCAGTGCGTAATCCAGTGGCCAGGAATATCCTTGGTCGACAAAAGCAATGGGTCACATCAACCAAGTAGGGATCATTCAGACAATGAGAGTGCCTCGGTCATTAACATGGGAAAAGGACCAGTCTGGGCTGTAAACATCAGAATATCCACATGGAAAGAGGCTTCCTTACTCAATCATATGTGCAAAACATTAAAGTGTGTGCAATAACAATATGAAATATCAATTTGGGAATATGAAAAAGGGATGCATTTGATGTTAGACTTTTCCTTGGACGGGCCGGTGAAATACACCTTCTCAAATCAAATCAAATCAAATCAAAAACATTTATAAAGCGCACTACTCACCCTTGAGGGTCTCAAGGCGCTAGGGGAGGGGGGTTACTGCTGCTCGAAGAGCCAGGTTTTGAGCTGCCTCCGGAATGCAAGGTGGTCCTGGGTGGTCCTGAGGTTGGCGGGGAGGGAGTTCCATGTCTTGGCCGCCAGGTAGGAGAAGGATTTCCCACCTGCCGTAGTGCGGCAGATGCGAGGGACGGCGGCGAGTGCGAGGTTGGCGGAGCGAAGTTGACGAGTGGGTGTGTAGAAACTGAGGTGACGGTTGAGGTATTCGGGTCCCTTGTTGTGGAGGGCTTTGTGAGCGTGGGTGAGGAGCCGGAAGGTGATCCTTTTGTTGACGGGAAGCCAGTGCAGGTGTCTCAGGTGGGCGGAGATGTGGCTGTTGCGGGGTATGTCGAGGATGAGGCGGGCGGAGGCGTTTTGTATTCGCTGAAGACGTTTTTGGAGTTTTGTGGTGGTTCCTACGTATAGGGTGTTTCCGTAGTCCAGGCGGCTTGTGACGAGGGCGTGGGTCACAGTTTTTCTGGTGTCGGCGGGGATCCAGCGGAAGATCTTTCGGAGCATGCGGAGAGTGAGGAAGCAGGCAGATGATACAGCATTGACTTGTTTGGTCATGGTGAGAAGTGGGTCCAGGATGAATCCGAGGTTGCGTGCATGGTCTGAGGGGGTTGGTGCGGTGCCAAGGGCCGTGGGCCACCAAGAGTTGTCCCAGGCAGACGGGGTGTTTCCGAGGATGAGGACTTCCGTTTTGTCTTAGTTCCGTTTCAGACGGCTGAGTTTCATCTATTCTGTGACGTCTTTCATTCCATCTTGCAGGTTGGTCTTGGCGCTGGTGGGGTCCTTGGTGAGGGAAAGTATCAGCTGAGTGTCGTCGGCGTAGGAGGTGATGATGATGCTGTGTTTGCGTACGATGTCGGCGAGGGGGCTCATGTAGACATTGAAGAGAGTCGGGCTGAGCGAGGAGCTTTGTGGGACGCCGCAGATGATCTCGGTGGGGTCTGAGCGGAACGGAGGGAGGTAGACTCTTTGGGAGCGGTTAGACAGGAAAGAAGTGATCCAGTCCAGGGCCTGTCCTTGGATACCGGTGGAGCGGAGGGCAGTCTTAAGGGTTTGCAAAGGATACGAGACACTCATCAGATAATTTAATTTCTCTTTGGCCTTAGGCCCTAAATACAGCCCTTTGAAGGGGATGTGCCGACCTGAAGCCCTGGGGAGGAGAGTCTGGGGGCAAGGGGGCAGGGGGGCCAGATAAGGGGCTGCCACGATGGCTGCCAAACAGCTGTTTAGCCCGAAGGCACACATTTCCTAATGGTCGTTGGGTTTGAGAGGGTCCTGTGGGCCACAAGGAGTGGATTCAGAAACCTGCAGGGTTCTCTGTCCACTGCTGATCCAGGGAGCCTTCCTTTAGCCCCTCTCCAAGGGGAGCATACAGGGGAGCCTGTCACTGCTAACTTGCTCCACTCGCTGAGAGACTGAGAGTGACTTGTGATGAGAGGCCAATGATAAGGGTACAGGTGCCCTAATTCCCTGCAACAGAGCCTTCGTGATATTTAAAGGTGAATCTGAAGGGTTCCTGTGCACTGAAGATGGCCAATAAATTGTTACACATCTGCCTTCACTTTCCTCACAGTATCTGATTTCTTCTGTATGTTATCTCTCCCTCCGACCTTATCTCCTATGAGATAAATCTTACTGTCTCTCGTCTGGGAAAGGTCCAAGCAGTACGCTGTGCAAACAATGTGTCATTGTGCCTGAAAATAAGCCACGGCTATGCAAACACTGACAGACATTGCTGAGCACTCAGTCAGTTCCTAGGTAGCTAATCTTCACCTGTGGGATCCGGTCGCACCTGCCAGCCAAAGTCCCCGGATCTTTAGGTGGTACAGATAGGGGACTTGTTGGATTTGGGACAACACGTACCTCCGGGGAGCAACGACAACGCGGATTATTAGATGGGAGTGGCTTCGTTGCGCTAATGAACAAGAAAACTCAGTTAAGTTTTCAGAAAAATCAGCAATTTTCTAAAAAAATAATTATAGGCATACACATTCTTTGTGAAAACCTTGAACTCCAAAGTGCAGGTCAGTGACCCGACCTCTTTTCTTTTTACCCCACAGCCATTATCGTAGTCACATAACTGGAATGTAGACTTGTTTTTGACAGGCTGGGGTTCAGCCCCAGAGCGCCGCCACCCAAAAGTGTTGGCTCGTTGTGAATTTCTGAAGGCGAGGAGAGAAACTGGGCTGGACCGCTCTCCATCAGGACATGCTCCGATGTTGGTCAGATAGTGGAGTAATCTCGTTCTGAGGGCAGCAAACAAGTGCAAAGTGCACGAACTGTTTATTACAATAACTTAGGGAGTGAATCAACATTAAGTGAAGGGTCCGCCGCTGTCTATTTAGAGATGGCAAGGTATTTCACTCATTATTTGCACAAAAAAGGAATCACGGGTCTCTTGGGTAGGTGGGTTATCACACAACTGTCACGCAACTGATCAAATGGACAAACTCTCCCACAAATATAGCACAGCTCCACAGATCCGGTCCGGTCAGTCTCCCACCAGAGGCGAGAAGCCAAGCGTCATGGCCGGACTGGGCATCATCACGGGGGGCTGCATGGGTGGGAGAGAGCTTTTGTTACTATGGGCCGGTTTTGTAGCGGTGCAGCAGTTTTTTAAGCACTGAAGAGTTCCTTGTGTATCCAACAGTTCGGAAGTGACGTGCACTGCCTATATATGTGCCACCACAGAGTGCCTGCATCAGTTTATTTTCGTTCCTTTTCCACACCACAAGCACATAGTCATGACAGAAGGCTGATGGACCAGAATGCAGATACTAAGGACCTACAGGAACCTTTGTTAGACAGAAAATCAGGCAGAATCAGATAAGTTGGAAGGGTCACTAAGGAATTTGCGGCTAGATAGTGTCTCTACCAGATAAGGTGCTACCAAAGGTAAGTAACTTGGGGCCATATGTACCAACCATTTTTGCGGTCGAAAACAGCCTGATTGGGCTGTTTATGAATTAAAAAATGCTTTTACATATGTACAAAACACAAACTGTGATTCAATAATGCGTTACCAAATTGCAATTTGTGTTTGATCCAGCGCTTATGGTTCAGCTCTGTTTATTAGTTTTCGCTCACATACACCCACCCTCATCCGATAGCCGGTAGAGAAAGCAACCAGTATACACTTTCTGCTGTGGGAACTATGAGCTTAGCACCCAACTACCCCCTCTCTCCTATCCCTCCCCCTTCTTTGCTATCCCTCCCCCTTTCAGGAGTACTCCAGTGAGAATCTTGTGTGAATAGTCGGTACATGTCCGGGAACAGCTTTTGATCTGGTGTGGTTATTTTATGTGGGCAATTAGGGCACTGTGAGTCTGAGAGTATGCAGATACCTCAGGCAAGTTAATTCCCGAAATTCTTTGGAGAGCATGGTGAGGAACGGTTCCCATAGTGTCTTGTACAATCCCCCGAGCAGTCAGCCCAAAGATATGTTTCTCCATCCCTAGGAGATGCCATAGTTTGTGGAGCCACATGAGGTGTGTTGGGAGTTTATCTGTGCCCATTAGGAAAGAATGGTCTGATGAGCAGCCCTGAGTGCGAGACTAATTAACCGTCCCCCGCATGAACTTAGTGGGTAGCTGAGCTGGTTCGGTCCTGAAATATCTCATTCTAAGTATATCATTCACCAAAGCCTAAAGAACTCTGTATCTCCCTCCCTCTCTTTCGCTCTCTCTCAATTTCTCTGGTTCTTTTTTTCACCCACTCCCACAGCCACTCAGACCTTACGCACCCACTCACACCCACTCAGACACTCATGCACCCACCCGCAGACCCACTCAGACCCTCGTGCACCAACTCACAGCCCCACTCAGACCCTCATGCACCCACTCACAGACCCACTCATTCACACACCCACCCACAGACCCACTCAGACCCTCACACACCAACTCACAGGCCCACTGAAACCCTCACGCACCCACTCATAGACTCACACAGAAACTTACGCACCCACTAAGACATTGATGCGCCAATTCTCACACTCAGACTGACACTCTCAGTGCCACTCTCACCCCAGATATCACACGTATTTGTAGGAAAGTACCCTCTTTTTGGCATAGTAACCCTCACTATTTTGCCCGCTGTCTGTGTGTTTTAACTGTTTTCACTGGGATCCTGCTAACCAGGACCCCAGTGATTGTGCTCTATCCCTCTAAATTTTGTTTCTTAAGACTTTGCACACCCCACGGTTGGCATACTGGTGCCCCCATATAAGTCCCTAGTATATGGTACTTAGGTACCCAGGGCATTGGGGCACCAGGGGTTCCCCATGGGCTTCATCATGTATTATGCCGCCCATGGGAGCCCATGCAAAATGTGTCTGCAGGCCTGCCATGCATCTTTTCACTACAGGTCACTGCACCAGGTCACTCTAAGTCACCCCTATGGTAAGCCCTCCTAGCACAGAGGGCAGGGTGTAGATAACTGTGTGTGAGTGCACCTCTGCACGAGCAGAGGTGCCCCTACGAACTCCAGCTCCATTACACTGGATTTTGTAAGTGCGGGGAAGCCATTTTACCCGTGAACTGGACACAGGGTCCAGCTACATAATGGTAACTCTGAACCTTGGCATGTTTGGTATCAAACATGTCGGAATCATACCCCAATATTGTTGCCAGTATTGGTTGTATAATTACATGCAGTCCGGGTGCTCTTTAGTGGACCCCAGCGTTGCTCATACCAGTCTTCTGGTTTTTTTTCGGGCAGCCTGCTCTGCTGCCACCCCTCAGACAGGTTTCTGCCTTCCTTCTGCTTGACCAGCTCAGGCAGAGGAAGGCAGTGAACACTCCCCTGTCCATCACCACCCTAGGGGTGGTGCCGAGAGCTCCTCCAGGTGGCGACTTGATTCTGCCATCTTGAATCCGAGGTGGGCAGAGGCTACTGGGAGCATCTGAGTGGCCAGGTCAGGTAGGTGATGTCATAGCCCCCTCCTGATAGGTGATCACCCTGCTAGGTGACCAGTCCCCTTTTCTGGGCTGTTTAGGGTCTCCCTCTTGGGTGGGTCCTCAGATTCAACGTGCAAGATTCCAGCAGAACTCCTTTCCATTGTTGACTTCATCTTCTGGCCATTAGGACTGCAACTGGACCCCGCAGGAACCAACTCCGCTCTGCAACATTGTTCCTTCAGCTCCTTCTAACAACTGCAACATTTTCCTGGCTGTGCATCCTCTGAGGGCAGCGAGTCTTCAACCTGCAAGAAGGAATCTCCCTTGGAGTGAAGAAGTCACTCCCCTGCATCCGCAGGCACCAACTGCAATGACGACTGGCTGCGTGGATCTTCTTTCCTCTGGAGCTACGTGGATCCTGCATCACAGGTGGTAGGCTGCAATGGTCCCTTGGTCCTCTCTACAAGCTTTCCAACCTAGGAGACGGTAAGCACTTGCTTCTCCTTGTTGGACAGTACCACTGTGCAGTGGCGTAGCGTGGGGGGTGCAGGGGGGGCCGGCTGCACCGGGCGCAACATCTTGGAAGAGACTCGAGTGCTAAAATCCACGGGTTAGGGGGTGCAAATTACTTGCCTTGCCCCGGGTTAGGGGGCGCAAATTACTTGCCTTGCCCCGGGTGCTGACAACCCACGCTACGCCACTGCCACTGTGCACAGCAACTCTTGCGGCTACCACGGCTTGTTTGTTTCTCCTCTAAGGGATCTTCAGGCTCCGTGTAGCCCCGGTCCCCAGCACTCCCTCCTGCAAAGCACAGTCTCCTGCCTGCTGCCCCAGTGACGTGGGACTCCTCTTCAGGTGTGCTGAGTGGGCCTCACTGAGACTCCGGTGCATGCTGCCAGTGGGTTTCCTGTGGGGTCTGCCTCCTCTTCTTGTGACTCTCTTAGCTGCTGAGGGCCGCCCCGGACTCCCCTCCTTGGGATGAGTCCCCTGGACCTTGGTGGTTCTCTTCAGCCTTGCAAACCTTCTTCTGCATCTCTTGAATATGGCAAGGCTAGTTTGTGGTGTTCCAGCACCACTGACCGACTGCATCTCAACCGCTGATGTGGGTCATCAATTGTATCATTTCTGGGACTCCTCTTCGGCTCCTGTGCTGCACTGCTGACCTTCTTCGACCACAGTCGACCTAGTCCTGCATCAACAGAAGGGTGGGTAGTGGCTCCTGCCACAACCAGACACTATGGGGGTCATTACGACCTCGGCGATCTTTTTGCAAGACCGCCGAGGGACCGCCGTGCGGAAGACCGCCTGTGCAGGCGATTTGCCGCTCCGCGTATTATGACTGTTGGCTGCTCTCCGTCGTTATTCCGACGGAGAGCCGCCAACAGCCATACTTGCGGGCGGCGGGGAAGTGGAGGTTGCTCCACCTCCACCGCCACGCCAACAGAACACCACCCAGCGAATCACGTCCTGTGATTCGCCGTGGCGGTGTTCTGTTGGCGGTGTGGTGTGGGCGGAGCTGCCCCCATGGCTCCCGTCCCCTCCCGGAGGATCGACGGACCAGGTAAGTCGATCGTCCGTTAGGGGAGGGGGTGGGGGGGTGTTGTGTGTTGTGTGCGTGCATGGGGGTGTGCGTCTGTGTATGTAGAGGGGGTGTGTGAGTGCGTGTATGCCTGCGGGGGGTGTTGTGTGTATGGGAATGAGTGCGTGTATGTCTGTGGGTATGTCTGTATGGATGTGTGCGTGTATGTTTGAATGTGGGTGTGCGTGTCTGACTGTGTGTGTGGATGTAGGCATGTATGTTGGGGTGTGTGCGTGTGTGTGTTGGTGGTGCCTGCATGCGTGTCGGGTGTGTGTGAGTAATGTTATGTTGGGGGTCGGGGTGGGGAGGGGGGCCCTGCCACCTTTGGGGGGTGGCAGGGGTGGTGGGGGGTGTAGGGGAGGGAGTCGGGGTGGGGGGTGTGGGAGACCCCTATCAGTGCCAGGGAAGGAATTCCCTGGCACTGATAGTGCTTACCGCCATGGATTTCATGGCGGGTGAAACAGCTGGAAATCCACGGCGGTAAGCCAGGTCCAAATACCGCCGGTGGTATACTGACACCCGCCGGGCTGGAGACCCAGGTCTCCAGCCCGGCGGGTGGGACGGAGAACCGGCGGATGACCATGGCGGTTACCGCCATGGTCATAATACACCAAGGTAAAACCGCTAGCCTGTTGGCGGTCTTACCGCCGGTTCTCCGCCATCCGCCAGGGTTGTAATGACCCCCTATATCTCGAACTGGACTTGGTGCCCTTCCTTTGTAGGTCCTCTTCTGTCAGGATCCACCTTTGGGTTCTTCTAGTCTTGGTTGGGTCTGCATAGTTCTTTTCCAAAGTTCTGGGGGATTGCCTATACATTATTTTAGTATTTGTGTTACTATAACTGTGTGGTCTTTAATGTGTGTAACTGCTGTGTGTCTATAGTGGTATTGCATAAGCCTTGCATGCCTCCTAGATAAGTCTTGGCTGCTCATCCACAGCTACCTCTAGAGAGCCCTGCCTTCCTAGACACTGCTTACACCTCACTAACAGGGGATACCTAGACCTGTTAAACGGTGATAACACCATAGGTGCTCACCACACACTAGGCCAGCTTCCTACACTATTCTCATACCCAGAGAGACAGGGCGCTGCCAGCTTCCGCCGCGCGCAGCCAAGGGGCCATGTGCAGCGTGGGGTTGGGTGGTTAGGAGCTTGACTGTAGGGTCTAACGTGGCTGAAGGCTGTGCATGGCAGTGGTAGGATTAACGTATTGTAATGAAAATTACTTTACATTAAAAAAACACAGAAATTCACTTAAAAAAACAAAGGTTACAGGGATGTTATAGTTAGGAATTAGAATTAAAAAAAAACCATAGAAATTCACTTAAAAAAACAAAGGTGGCAGGGACGTTATAGTTAGGCTCACATTTTAAGCGTACCAAACCATAGAAATTCACCTGTTGTAGTTAGAGTTAACTAAAGTAACTATAACTCGTGCCCAAGGTAACTATAACTCACGCCCTGGCCATGCACTGCTAATTACCCCACAAATTACATAACTCATGACATTTTTAATAACATCATTGATAATGTCACTGTAACATCTGCAGTAAAATTATTGATCAAATAACTGTACATGGTGGAGGCGCAAGGCACTTGGGCATAGCAGTGAACAATGTACAAAGGGTCACAGAGAGTGATTATTGTAAGCTCCCTATAAGGGATACTAAAGTACCATAATCTACCTAGTAATGCCTTTATTTATATACAAAGCATATAGAAAATGGTTTACACATAGCAGGAAACATACCATACAGGCAACTATCTCTTGGGCGTATAGCCCGTCTTCAGACAAAAAGAAAAAAACCCTGTTCCATCAGGTGTTAAACCCACCTTGAGTCACAAGGAAAATGCCTCCCAGGTAGCAGAAGCGAAATTCTGCCACTGACACACCTTAATAAAGAAAATACCTGCACAAGGCAACAACGCCATACTGAGTGCCACTAGAATGTGGAATTGCAAATGAAGCAAAACTCAACAGGAATTATTTGACTCCACTCTGGTATGGATTTGTCTGTAAGAAGAATCAAAGTTGAGCAACCCTTTTACTACCCAAGAAAATGGGGAGCTATGGATACAGTAATAGGCATATTTAAGATCTGTCACCTGACTGTCCCTAAAGTGTTGCAATGCAGAATCGGCATGTCGGCCGAACAGGGAGGCGCCATCGAAAGGCATGCCCTCCGAGCTGGTATTGACAGCCTTCGAAAAAACAGAGCGGCATAGCCAAGCACAATGTCGCAGGGCTACCGAATGAGCCAGGGCTTGACCTACTGAGTCCGTGGTATCCATGCCACATTTTATTGCAAGCTTATCTGCCTCTCGCCCATCCTGGAGCGTCTGAGCGAGTTAGATCCGGGTCTCTTCCAAAAGCAAAAGCAGCAGGTGCACCACAAAAACCCACAATGCATGGCAAAAGAGGCCTAGAACACATGCAGTGTTTATTGACCGCAAAGCTGAGCTACATGACGAGAAAGTGCTTCTTCCACACGTTTCCAGCCATCTGGACTCCCTATCCAAAATAACATTAGGGAGGATGATGGGGTCAGAGGAGGCCATAGCAGCCTGCACCGCAAAACATTTTGAAGTTGAGTGCTGGAAGAGACAGGCTGGGTCCCCGGGAGCGGGCCAGTGTTTATGGACTATGTACCAATCCACAGGGGCCCCACAGCGGGCTTAGCCAAGGCCCTTAATAAAAGATCATACAGTGCCTCACAATAGGGGAGCACAGGCTCTATCTCTGTTTGACCCTGGTAAAGTACTTTTATAAAGGGGTCAGTGGTCACCTCCACAGAATGAAGTTGCAAGTCTATGACTGCAGCTGCCCTCTCCGGCACCTTAGCAAAGGAGGAGCTCACCTCGGTAGCAAGGCTTGGTTGCTGAAGCAGGCGAAGACTTGAGGTACTAGCTTCACCCAGTTCTGTTAGCCAAATACCCTCTAGAGGATACCGATCAGTCTCATCCAAAGGGTGCATAAACCCCAGTTCCTCTCCTTCACCTCCAAAAGTCTGCTCCCCCGTAGAAAAAACTACAAGGGACTGTTAAGAAAGAGGAGGGAACGTGTCTGAGATGGACAGTACCACTTTCGCCGCACCTGACACTGTCCAGCATCAATACCGTGGCTGAGAGGGTGATGGGCTAAGCGTCGATCAGCGCTATCAACATCGCTGTCAGCATCACCTGATTGAACTCTGGCTTTGCAGGTGGGAACCCCAAGGGGCTGTGCACCGGCGCCAGCACGGATCCAAGTAGGGATCCGGAGGGCCTAACTGAAGTTGAGGATTAACCCGCCGTTGTGGTTTCAGGTAGGACACCTCACACCTCCTTGGGGCTTGAAAGCACACCAGAGGGAGGTATGGGCCCAAAGATGGCATGAAGGGAACTGTAGTAATCCCACATCTGGGCTAGGGTTACCCCGGCTCCATGGAAAGAAGGGAGGCACAGGGTGGACTCTTGCTCCAACTCCTCAGCCGAAGGCTTGTAGAGGGCATCGGAAACACAGGACATACACATCAATGTCAGGGGGTGCTGTGACTTCAACTGCTTGCGTTTCGGTGTTGTTTTCTATGATGCTGAGGGTGCCACTCGCTCATGAGAACGGCTCATAGATCGGTCTCGTAATCACTCTTGGAAACTTGAATGAGACCTACAACGACACAGGGACTACACCAACTGCGCACCAGGATCCTCATGTGCCGTTTCCGCAACACATTTGGCCGAAGACAGGAAGCAGGAGCCGCAATCTTTGGAGTTGTGGTGCTCCCTGAGGCACTACATACAAATAGTATGAGGATCTGTCACAGACATCTGCCTGCCACCGGCCCACAAGGTTTGAACCCCAAGGACATATGAAACAAGCATTTTCAATGCAACGGGTCTCGCATTTGCTCGAGTTAGAGCTATTAGCGTTGTCAAGCAAAAAAAAACAGCGCGATCGTGCTATGTAAACCCCAGCACGATCACGCTGCGTGTAAAATAAACAGATAAAGTAGTCCGGAAACCATGCTGAAAACATTGAGCCTCGTATGTTTTCAGTAGTTTACCGGTGCTTTGTAGGTGGGCTAAACACCGGAAAAGGCATGACGTATGCATCCCTTTCACACATGAAGCAAGCTGATTTTAAAATGCAAGCCCACAAACCAATGTAAGTGACTGACGTGGCATGGGCGTGGTTTCAAGCCCAAAGAGAGATTACTGAATGGACTGAGCACTTTGTGCTCGCCCATAAAAAGGGCACACTGTTCATTTGAAAAAAAATTGCATAATGTTCTCCTGGTTTAGAGAAAGGGCTATGTGAAGTGCGGCAGACTGCAGATGAAATGTGCAGCAGCAAGCAGCCCTTTAGCACTACCTGTAGAACTGTAGTATCCTCCTAAGAAAAAAGTAAAATAAAAAGGTAAAGAAATGAAAAGGGAACACTACAAAAGGAGAAAATAGAAACCAAAGGATTTTCCAACCAGCCGTAACACTGAAACATGCCTATTTTCCGGTTAATGACCACATGTGATCATAAAATGGCATAATTCGTAGGCCAAGAAAGCCATTGTTTGAAGTGGTCAGAAACATTACCTCATGCATTACGCTGTCATTGATGAAAGCAGAATGTAAATGGCACTCAGACAGAGCAATGGAAATAGAGAACGGACCAAAAGTAATGTTTTTTTACTAGAAGACCGTCCCGGACAGTTAAGGCGGTCAAGAATGATTACTGTGCAGATCTTCTACCCCTAGGGTTTGTCAGAGGGGTAACCAATACCAAAAGTCTTCCCTACAAAGGTAGCATTTGAGAGTTCCTGTAACACAATTCCTGACTTTATTTGTTGACACATAGAGAGAAATAACAGTCCACCCTGGAACGTCTATTGGTTTTAACAAATGCCCACATGTGCTTTTGGCAATCAATATGTCAGGCCTACTGCTTTTATCATAACTTTTATTAATAAACAGATCAGGCATATGTCATCTGAAATGTATTTGAGATGTGACCTAAGGAGGCATATAGCTGTTTGTGATTTAAATCAAATCAGGCCTCCTATATTGAGCTAAAGCGTTCTCCCAAGGCAGCCATCAGGCAAACAATCATGAAATTACAACAGTATACAAAACTACAGGTGGCAAAGTAAAAATTCTCTTAAGAGAGCATAGCAAGCATCCTCACAGTGCACATCTTCTATACCCATGGTTTGTCAAACAGGTAGCAAACACCAAAACCCTTGCATACTACGGTAATCTGTGAGATTCTATGTAACAAAATACCCATCTATAATCTTTAATAATACAGGATAGCAATAATCCATCCATAGGTGCTTAATGGTTTATGCTTTGCACAATCAATGTCAGGCTTACTGCCTTTTTTCAGAAGGACCGTCAATCAAGCCCTCGTCACCAGCTGGCTGGACTACGGTAACACTCTTTACATAGGAATCACTGTACGCCTCCCGAAGAGACTACAGACAATACAAAACTCAGCAGCAAGACTCATCCTTGACCTCCCTAGACAGACTCACATCATCCCACACCACAAAAAGCTCCACTGGCTCCCAAACCAGAAGAGATGCCAGTTCAAGATGCTGACCTATGCATATAAAGCCCTGCACAACGAAGGATCAGCATACATCAACAAACGAATGACCTTCTACCAAGCGCCCAGACACCTGCGATCTGCCCTCCTTTTCCCCACAGACAACCCGTAGACCCGCCCATCCAACATTAGAAGCAGCTCCTCTCACCTGGAGGCCAAAGCCTGGAACGATCTTCCCCCTGCACCTCAGGAACGCAGCATTGCTCCGGGAATTCAGAAAAGGACTCAAGATATGGCTGTTCGAATCAACAGAGCACTGCAAAGCAGCAAGCAACTCCAGTGCCATGAGACCGTCAGGGGTGATTTGCAGCACTTTATAAATCTTGATTTATTGATTGATTTTATATAATTTTACATTATAAACAAACATACCTATACCCTTTATCATTAGCTTGTCACTATCACCAGCTCAGACCTACTGTATGGTCAGAAGCCTTCCAACAAAGCAGCCATCATGTATACCGTAATAAAATCACAAATATCAAAATAGTATAAAATCCTTATTAATATAGTCTAATAAGGATTATTGTAGTCCATATCGCCTATCCCTATGGTTTGCTTTGGTGGGTCACTAACACCCAAACCCTTGACTATCACAGTAAGTTTTAACGTAATAACAATGCACCCTTAAAAGCCCACTGTGTGTAACACATGCTGATCACAAGAAGCCAGGTCTTTTAGTTTTGTCATAGTTTTTCTTCATAAACAGATCACACATAAGGAATCTGACATAACTTTTCCCAGTTAAATAATAAGGCCTGTAGTCTTTATCATTGTATTGGCACCACATCCAACACACGTCTACTGAAGTACCCATAAACTGGTAACCATCATTCACAGAGTTATAAAACTACAATTAAGTACAAAATTATAATTGGCAATACGATAGAGAACCTCTCAATAGAGCCTAAGAAAAATTGTCGCAGTGAAAGAGGGTTTTTTGGAGTGGGCGAAGAACACCAAAACCCTTGCCTACAATGATAATCTGTGATATTACATGTAACAAAATACCTGCCTACAGCCTCTAGAATAGATTAATAACAATTGATGTTGGAAGCCTCTTGGCTTTCACAAATGTTTTTCACAAAACAAGCCAGGCCCACTGCCTTTCTAACAACTTTACATAATAAATAAGCCATCTTTATGGCCTCTGGCCTAATGTTTCCCTGCACACCAATCAGGCCCACATCTGTTACCAATGGCTTATCACAATAACCCCCACAAGTCTACCGTACTGAGAGTGAGCTTTGCCACAAGGCAATCATTAGGCGTACTGTCACAAAATTCCAAGTACATACATAATTACAGTCGGCAAAGCAAAATACTACAGCTCCTAAAACAGCATAAAAATGATATATTCTATCCCTGCTCGTGGTAGCGTCTTAAGGCTGATTTGAAGGTGTCTTAATTGTGGTGTCTTGACTTGTTCTCCATTTGTGCTCCAGTTGCTTGTGGCGGCGTTTCTTCAGCCTCAGTACCGGCTGGTCTTTGGTCAGGAGCTTGCCTTTGGACTGTGCTTGAGGGGAGTCAAGGGGGCAGTGTATGCGGTGATCTAGCTGTTGAGGATTTTGATGGCTTTCAGCAAGTCACAGGCTTGAGGAGATGCTCAGAGAGGGTGGAAGCCCCTCCTCTGCTGTGATGCTTTTCTAGCCCCGCCGGGCAGTTCCTGTGGTGGTAGCTCTGTGATAGTGCTGGATGTGTATACCGGAACCAACGAGGGCTTGGTCTATTCAGGTCAAAGTTGCTGGTTTGTGGACTGTGATGTTGCTGATTGAGGATAAAATCAGGTTCAATAAATATGTGGTCTGAGTGGATTCAGTAACCTGCTTGGTGAGGCCAAGGTTTACAAGGTTTTCTAGAAAGGCTTTATACTTTGGGGTGGTATGGTCTTCTAGGTGAAAAATAAGGTCTGGGAGGAGGCTGAAGGTGCTGGCTTTGATGATGAGTGGTGCGACCAAGTCTGTGATATTGCTGGCAAAATTGGTGCAGGGTCCAGGTGGTCTGTCCATGAGGGTTCCTGCCCCAGGGGAGAAGCTGGATGTGACATGTATCTTGAATGTGAGGTGTTCCATGAGGTGTGGTTCAGTCACAAGGGTCCAATCTCTGCCCTTCAGCTTCCTCCCTCTTAGGTCCCAGTTCCCTGTAATGATATCAAACTCTAGCCAGTTAAGACACTTATCCTCCTCCAAGTCACCCAAGACACTATGATTGGGTACCCAGGAACGCTGCAAAAGCACAATGGGAAATTGTCCTGTGTAGTGTTTTCCCAGGGAAGAAGGTCAATTCCTTCTAGTCCTGAACACTGGCCATGAGGGTGTAACAGGGCTGCCACTCAACTAACCCTCACTTCATGTCAGGTACACGGCACACATCCTCTTCCACATCCTCTCCTTTCTCCACCGGAGTAGCATACAGCCCTATAAGGTCCCCTGAATGCCTTGACAAATATCTAGAAGTCCAGAAGTTCTCAAGATTCAAAGTCTTAGAAAGCTGCTCATGAACCTTGGTCAAGAAATGCAATGGGGGTCTCTGCAATAACGGTGCCCACTGACAAATGCCAAACTTATTTGAGCAACACATGCCTGCCAACTCATTTCTGTTTAACCGTGGTACTGCACTAAATATTATAACATATGAAAATTCAGTTCTTGGAAAGGCCTATGCAATGTTCAGTCTCACTACACCGAGTAGCGGGGAAGTCAATTTGCAACTAATTTGTTGTCCTCTGCCTCTCATCCTGGTCCGCCATTGTCTGATTCCCGTCCTGGTCCAACGTAATCTTTTTCTGAGGCAGCTTCCTGGACCTGCCCTATGGATTCTTTTTCGCCTGTTTATAAGGTGGTTACCCAGACCTGCTCTATGGTTTTTCTTCATTCTAGTTTTTGGCAGGTGCAGACCACCACCTTTCTTTGAGATTTTGTTGTCCGTGTTTCACTCACCAGCATCTGGTGGTGTCTGGCTCCTTTTAATGTGAGTGAGATGAATCCAGGTTGGGTGTGCATCCACCTTGACAGCAGAAAGTGAGTAGGACTTGCCAGTGTGCGCTCCACCTTTGCTCAAGGCAGTCCTTCCGTCTGAAATCTCTAACACAGACCCAGTCATTTAGCTACAGATTGTGGACAGGGACTGCAGGAAAGAGAGGATGGGCACTTTTAGTAAAACCATGATATTTGGTCAAAGATCTTTGCATTACTTGGCAATACTGCAACAAGACCTTCTCACCTCCCATGAGAGAAACATATGGCAGTCTGAGATGCTCTAGGAAGTTAGCCCATGCTTCCTATTGAGTCTGATGTTCATTAACACCACAAGAAGAGCATCTGGCCATTTGAGTCCTGTTTCTTGACATATTTTTGCCAGTTTGTTCTTGATCTGTCCATTCGTCTTCTCCACACTACCTGAAGATAGGGGATGATAAGGAGTGTGCAGGCTGAGAATTCCCTAGACACTTAAGAATATATTTAAACAACTGAGCTAAAAATGTGAGCCACTGTCTGAGTACTATGATTTTGGGATTCCGAAATGTGGAATAGCATCACACATAAGTTTCTTTCCTGTTATAATTGCATCTGCTTTCCTACATGGAGAGGGCTTTCATCCATCCTAACATTTTATCAACGATCATCACTACATGTTTCTAGCCTAGCATTATAGTGCGATGCTTTGGCCCGCGATAGGATAAGTTCCACCCTACTGTAAGCTAGATGCTTTATGGGTGTTAATAAGAGTTCTCTAAGTAGCCATACTGCTGATGGCTTAGGCAGCTGGATAAACAAACCAATTATTCCTATCAACAAAGAAGGCAAAAAAAAAATCTGCAGAAACACATCATTTATGACCAATCAAAACATGCACATCACCATATGGGCAGAGCTAAAGCCCTTCTATAGTACCCATGAAAGCTCTTTTTCAGATTGATCAAATAAGGCCTAGCGGCGGCCGCACTGTTGAGCCACACCTAAAAAGAAGCTCCCTGACTGGCTCTAGCGTGATGGGATAAAGCAGCTTCTGGATTTTTCCACTATATTTTCATTTCAGAAGATACTGTAACTTGTACTTTGCTATAACACAGTGTATGGTAATTAGTAGGTGTGCAAGTAATGCGCCACTGTAAGTGTCTGATCTTGGAACCAGAGATGGCACCACAACTCCATTTATATTCTTCGGTTCCAAGGAGAACAAGCCTAAAATATCTATGGGAAACAGAAAGATACCCAAGCACTCCCTGACAGTCTAATATTTAAGTTCCATTAGAATTAACCTTGATTTAGAACATTCTACATAGTTAATTATATTAAGGACTCTATTTTTAGAGGTGTTCAGGGTCCTGCCAAGCAGCACAGAATTATTCAGCATTTAGGACTTCAATGAAGATTCCTACGATGCAGAACTAGGGACACAGGTATATGTACGAAATACGGCTTTTGCTCTACTTGTGAGTGCGCTGTAGGAGCCTACAGCACAACCGATAGGAGCTTACTACGGACTCCTCACTACCAAGCCCCAGACTTCCGGGTGAACTGTACTTTTATTATATGTTGGGGCTGATGAACTGGACTCTGTACTTATGCATTACGCCAACATTTGTTTATAGCGATGGGAGCTTACCATGGACTCCCTATAGGTCCCCTATTGACTTTCCCTAACTTGGCGGAGAGGTTGTTACTCCAGTGTTTATGTTGATTGAAGGTGCATCACGTCTAAACCTGTTTAGGCTATTTTTTGACGTACCAAACATAATGATCGGTGATCATTATCAATTGAGCGACTTCTTATCTCATATCACTGTTCGCCACGAAGCTCATGTCAGCTTTTGTTGTGATGAAATATTTTCTTGAAGATCATTCAATTCTATATACACGAAGAGAAATAAATCCCCTTTTGATTGGATTATCTACACACCCTACTTTGTGGACTTAATTTGTTGGACTTCTCTAAGGAGTGCTTTGGTATCTTTCTGTTTCTCATTGTGCAGGGTGCACCCAGTGGGTTCATTTGTTTACCATACCGTGGGTAGTAGGGTACGTTATAGAAAGTGAACCCCAACTTATACTTGCATGTTCACAATGCCATTCCTACAAATTGTATCTGTGTAGGAGGTGCGATTAGTGTACCACTACTACCGATTTTTCTTGCCAACATTTCTGAGGTTTACCTATATGGCTTGCACCAGGCTTTACTAACTGTAGTTCTTTTTGGCTTAAGCCCCTCGTTTTTGTGCACTTATCATTTAATTCGGAAACCTGTTTCAGGTGCACACTCTTGTTTGTGCCCTACTCAAAATGAGAGCATAAGGGCACCTATTTCTGCTTTCTGCATCCGCGGTGTTTCAAACACGTACTGTAATAGGTTTACTTTGGCTGACTGCCTATGTACTTATAAAAATACAGCAAACATTGCTTTTAAGTTAGAATTGCTTTCAATTTGAAACCATGTTTATTTTCAGCAGAACATGCATTCCTTGCCAAGACTCGTGCAACCATTTTACAATTTTCTTTTAGATTCAGTGGAGGGTGCTGTGTTTCGGGGTGCACAGGGTATCCACTTGATGAAGACAGCTTTACTTTCGAAAAGCTTTTAATGGTCATACACACATCACCGAGGCTTGGAAGATGGGCTTTCCCGTGGTAGTGTGGCTCAGGTTGCGTGGCTGAGTGGCATTTAACCTGACAGAGCCAGTGAGGCTGCATGTTTGTCCTGATATATGTTCCCATGATGAAAGCATCAGGGCCTGGTCCTGAAAGGCTGCAGCATACAACCATAGTGCAAAGAGTAGGCAAAGGTACATGCCTGTGGTCGTACTCCTGCAAGGTAGGAATTTTCTTTCAAGTCATAAACCATGAACAATCCTCCTCACCTTGTGCAGGACCCGCAACACCTTTAGAAATGTAGTCCTTAGTGGTTAACTTTGTAGAATGTTCTAAATCCAAGTTAATTTCCCATGGGAATTCAATGTTAGACTAAGACTATCAGAGATGCCATTTTCTTTCTGAATGCTGGTAAATATTGATGAAAATTATTAACTTCTTGAGTTTACATCTTCTGCCATGGAAACAAACTACCTTTTAGCATATAAAGCATGAAGAGAAACTGCAGTTTGGGAGGGTTAAATTGGGAGTGGAGAAAAGAGACTGCCCCTGTAAGTACCTTGAAGGAACCTCTACCCACAATGCCTTGCACTGGCAGTTGCCTGGGAGACTCAGTTCTTTTTTTATAGATAATATAAATTCTATGAAGAGACAACCAGAGCGGACAGTGGGTTGTTTAGGACTTCAATGAAGATTCCTACGACACAGAATTAGGACCACAGGCCTTCTGCATCATAAGATCATCACGATAGTCATAAATGCTGAATTGAGTAGCAAGCTAAAGATAAATGAATTTCATGGCTGTTTACTTATCTGATATAAGAAAACATATTTAATTAGGGAAGCAATTCAGAGAATAGGCTTTGTTGCCAAAGAGTGGTAAGAGATTTACTCTAAAAGTTTTAAAGTTTATCTTGACCAAGTCTTGCTTTAGCTTGCATATCTATGTCTAAACCGTAGTCTCTCGTAAAAGTAGTAATTTCCAGAAAAGGAATATGTCTTAGGCACGCTGTGGTTTGTTGACAATTTGGTAGCATAAGGAGATACATGAAACAATCCATCTTGCAATGGTTTGTCTTGAAGTTCCTAACCCTTGACATAAGGTATCAGAGTGTATAAAGAGTTGATGAATTTTTTTCTGACATTTTATGACTTGGCTAAATAAAATCAGAGAACCCTTTTACTATTATGGGAATGTAGATATCTTTCTGGTGCCTTGGAAGGGTTAGGAAAAATGTGAGCAATGATATCAATTGATTAATGAGAAAATCAGATACTAGCTTTGTTAAAAAAAAAGAGGGCTGAGTACGTAATACTACTCTATAATGATGAAAAACAATAAAAGGTTCTGTTGCTGAGAGAGTCTGCAGTTCACTAACTCTCATACAGAGGTAATTGCTAATGAAACAGCAGTCTTCCATGACAGATGTTGTAAGGTTGCTTTATGAATTAGTTCAAAAGGTTTCGCCTTCAGTTGCGAAAGCACAAGGTCTAGTTCCCATGAAGGTGAAGGTCATTTAATTGGAGCGAAACTTTCTAAAGTCCTTGAAGAAAATCATTTGTTACAAATATTTTGAAAAAAGATGGCTGTTGTGGTCTCTTCTTCTTCTTCGGATTTAATGTATGCAACAATGGTTGCTAGGTGAACCTTTATTGATGAGAATTGTAGTTTGGATTTGCTAAGTGAAACAATATGGAAGAATGATATTTTCTTGACCAGTAACAGGATTTTGCCAGTTGTTTTGATACCGGATACACATTTGTTTCAATTTAAAAGTATGGGATGATCTTGTGGAAGGGTGCTTTGATCCCTTGAGAATGTTCATACATTCAGTTGGTAAATTAAAGTGACCATATGGTGTGATTTCAAGAGTCATACTGCAAATTTTTAAGAGGAGAATGCAAAATTTGACCTTGAATTTTGTATAAGAGATTTGGTCTTACTGGAAAATGTTTGTGGTGTGTCATGGATAGTTGAACAAGGTCCATGTACCACTGCTGTCTCGGCCAGTCTGGTACTAAAAGAATCATTTTCAGGTTTGAATATCTTTCATTTGTGACTAACTAGTGGTATTTGATGAAAAGGCATAGACAAATGAAGTAGACCAGCTAATCAAAAGGGGCATTGCCCATTGAGTGTGGTTTTGGTACCCTGATTGCGTAGTCTATGCATTTCCTCCCTCTACTCCAGATGAGAGGTCTCGGCATTCCCTAGATGTGAGGAGAGTTTTGAAATTCTACATTGATAAGGCACGTGGCATCCACAGCTCAAGCCAACTGTTTATCAACTGTGGGCCAGTCCATGCAGGGTTAGCCACACCCAAACAGTCCATCTCCCGATAGATAGTTTCCTGTATCTTGTTGTGCTATCAAAAAGCTAACAAGACACTAACAGGTAGAATTAAAGCTCACTCCACTAGAGGTACAGAGGCTACTGTGGCTTTAATGAGGAATATCCCCATAGAGGATATTTGTAAAGCAGCCACGTGGAGATCTGTTAACACATTCACCAATCACTACTCCCTAGACTCGGATGATAGAGCAGATGCTAATGAAGGACAGGCCTTGCTCAGAAATTAGTTTGCTTAAATTGGGCTATCCATCTCATTCCTCTGTCTTTTTCACTGCTTTTAGTAGGGAGGGCTTGCTACTCTAGTCAGTGCTTATGACTATCAATGGAGATCTCCTATATGAGAAGGAACAGTTTCTTACTTCTAACTCCAGTTCTCCCATAGGGGAATCTCCATTGAAGTCGTAAGCAACCCTCCTCCTCCCTTGTGGAATGGACAGAGGTACAGAGATCCCATACATACATGCTACCACCCCCTCAAAAAGGGTTGAAGTAACTACCACCTGCTGAACATGATGGGATACTGGTGGTCTCTGGGTCCTTAAAGGCAGAGTCTCTTATTTTAACTCAAATAAGGACAGCTAATGGGCCTACACTGTCCTGTTTTACTTCATCTTTCTACTCCTGCATAAAAGGGTTCGTGAAAGTTAACTATGCTGTTTTACCAACATATCATGACATTATGTTCATGTATAATTCTCCTGTCCCCCTTTTTTACTTTAATTGGGCCACTGTAGACTACTACTATAGGCTGCCCAATAATTTTCTCTCTTAAGTGACTTTTCAGGCCTTAACGAAGAAAGACGAACATTACTCTTAAGACAAGATATTGTGGAGAAATGCTCCGGGGTCCCCGCTTGGTGGCAGCACTATTCAGTGCTTATGACTATCAATAGAGATCCTCTATGAGAGAACTAAGGGATCCAAGTGTGTAGACAAGGGATACTCTGTAGGTATTACTGTTCTCAACGGACGAAGAGGTTCATGAATTTGAGTAACTGGGTCACAGCATGCTAGAGATACTGTGGAATGGGCGGAAGGCGATTTAGACCACTCAGAAGAAGAAGAAGATAGTACCACTTGAAAGATTCTCAACATCCAGGGAAAAGGATTCAATGTCATACAGGCCCTTTTTGCTGATGACTGAGGCTGTGATGGTGATTTATGTCTTTTCGACGTTGCATGTGATAATGCTGATGTCGATCTAGTGCTCGCCAGCTGTGAACAAGATAGTGCCATTGTGATCTTTGGTGTTGACATCAACAGGGATGCTAATCGTCTCAAAGCCAGTTTTGGCGGCGAGCTGCGACTGTGATGTGCTGACGTTGATCCCTCTTTCGAGGCGGACCATGTGAGGACTGAACCCCTCGACAGCAAAGCAGCTGGTCTCAATGTCAGTGATTAGTGTCAATGACAGTGATGTCACTGACGATGTCTTGAAAGCAATTTTTTATCTATAGATCTCCCTCCGTGGGACTTTTTACTGGATCGACAAAAGTTTATAGAGCAAGGATGAGAGGCAGATGTTTCTAATCTTCTTGTTTTCTTTTTCTCTTCTTCTGCCAATAATATCCTGCATCAAACCTCTTAATCTAATGTCTTCTCTCTCTTTAAGAATCCTTTGCAACATTTTACTACAAAAGTCATATCCTTTTGCCTGATGAGATTGTGGCAGGCATACCACACAGACTTTGTGTGCATCAGAATTTGCCTTCTTCCTTCCACAAGAAGGATAGTTGGTAAAAACATATGGCATTCCGGCAGAAAGTATATGTTGGATGTATGGAAGACGAAGTAAGTTACTTAGCTATAACTGTAGTTCTCCAGTACTGGCAACTTTCAATGATTTTGCAATTCTTCTGTTATCATATTTAAAGCCAAACATGACTTAAGAATGCTCATGCTCTTTTATCATGCTAGAATGCTTGCATAGCTAACTACAGAAAATGTGCTAGTTACCGCTTGCTATTCTGATTCAAGCATGTGAATCTATGAAAGTTCCAGTACTGGAGTAAGAAATATGTTACTTACCTGTAACTGTAGTTCTCAAGTATTGGAAACTTTCATAGATTCACATGAGACCCACCCACCTCCCCTGAGGAGCTCACCTTCGGTATTCCCATTAGCACTAATGCTCGGAAAATATGAGGGAATGCAGTTTCTCACAGGAGTGTTCTAGAGGGTGGTGTAACCAGATTGGTGGATTCTGGAGATTGGTCCCTTTTTACAAATTGATGGTGATAAGTTACTCATTTGAAGGCCTAATGCCTGTAATGTATATATACATTAGAGCATTGCTTTTGTATAACACCGGGGACTCCCATCTCGACGACAGGGAAGGATTCAAGCATGTGAATCTATGAAAGTTCCAATATTGGAGTAACATGTTTACTCATCAGTAGTGATGATAATGTGATGTGTAAAAATGGACTGAAAATCGTTTTCACTAGAAAAAGTTCTTTATCTTAGAGGTGAAACCACCTAGGGTGTACAGAGATCCTGTCCGAAGGAGCAGGAAACAAGAACAGACTCTCACAGGCAACTGCTAGCACAAGGCGTTGTGTGTAGGGGTTCTTTCTAGGTTCCTAAATGGACCGTCTCATTTTCTCCTCTCTCAATGTATGCTGATCACAATGCTTTTCCTATTTGTGTTTTACAAGTTAAATGGTGGCTCCTTTCCATATCAGCTGATGTAAACTCAAGACGTTAATCATTTTCATAAATATTTACCAGCATTCAAAAAGAAAATGGCATCTTTGGAGTTCCATATGGAATTAAATTGAATTTAGAACATTCAACAAAGTTAATTATATTAAAGACTATTGGCCTCATTATGACCCTGGCGTACAACGCTATTTTGGAGAAAGGTACTGCCAACAGGCTGGCGGTACCTTTCCTTAAAATATGACATTAATGTACCACTCCTTCCACCAGGGCGGTAACAGCCGCCGGGCTGGAGACTGCGGTCTCCAGCCCGGCGGCCGTCACAATCCCACCCTCGGAAATTATGACCCCACCTACTGCCATGGTTTTCTTGGCAGTCTTACCACCACGAAAACCATGGTGGTAGGCACTATCAGTGCCAGGGAATTCCTTCCCTGTCACTGATAGGGGTCTCCCCCGACTCCCTCCCCCTCCCCAAATCCCTCTCCCTCCCAAATCCCCCGACATATACATACCTACACGCGCAGACGTACACACTCACACACACACGCATACCCAAATCCACCCACGCATGCATACATTCATACACACACACCGCAACACACTCTAACATACATAAAAGCACACACACATTCACACGACACAACATACACGTACATTCACACCCATTCATGCACACACGAATTACACATGCCTCACACCCACATGCACGCATACAAAAACAATCACCCCCACACACACACACACAAAACACCCCCCACCCCCTCCCCGGTTGGAGAACCTGACTTACCTGCTTGCAGGGGGTCCTCTGGCAGGAGACAGGGCGCGGCGCTGCTGCCAGCAGCAGCGTCCGCCAGGTTGTATCATGAGTCATGATACGGTCGGAGGCGTTCTCCAGGCGAGGCGCTGCTGCTGGCAGCAGCGCCACCTTACCGCCATCCGCCGCCTGGACCATAGCTGGAATTCTGACAGCCTTCTGGCGTAATTTCGGCTACAGTCATAATATGGTGGATGGTAGGTAACCACGGCGATGGTCTTTTGGAGGCCGTCGCCGTGGCGGTATGCGGGATTTACCTTCCAATGTTCTAATGAAGGCCTATATTTTAAAAGGTATTTTGGAATTCGCGCAAAGGGAATTATTCCGCATTTGTGACTATCAATGAAAAGCCTACAATGCCGAACTAGTGGTTTGCTCTAACATGACTTGTACTAAGTTTACTTGGTGACTGGGTTTCTGTTGCCATGGTGCCTAGTCATGCAAATATGTGTTTAGGAATTAAGGTAGACTGGGACACCTGTTTAAATGTGCATGTGTGTGTGCGCATTCATCTGTATGTGCATCTGTGTTTGAGCTCCAAGTCTGAGGAACCAAAGAACGCTCAGGGGGTACAGGAGAGTAAATGTCATCAGACAGTGAGACTCTTGCTGTGTACACGTTCACAACTGTGGTATTACTATAGGTTTCTCAGCAAAGTTGATGCGTCCAAGAAGGGAGGATATGTGGTATGCATGGGCAGGCCGTGTTGTTTCAATAAGATGTGTGCCTGCAGACGTAGGGTTGCAATAATATTGAGTGCAAAGCTCCTGCAGGAAGTCAGTTAGTTGTTGTTGAAAACGGTGTTGTGCCACTGGAGCACAGAAGCCAGCACTATGGGTAATCCCTGGGGTGCATGCTAGTATCATGTCTCTCGCTGGGGACCTCACTCTACAATAGGGGCCACATGTAGCAAGGTCCGAATTTGCGATTCGGAAATTGCGAGTCGGTGCGACTCGCAATTTCCGAATCGCAAATTTGGATGCAGAACGGTGTCTCAGACACCGTCTGCGACTCGCTATGGGGTCGCAAAGACCCACCTCATTAATATTAATGAGATGGGTCGCATTTTGCGGCCCCATAGCAAGTCCCTGCACTCACAGGGATGGTGACCTGCTGAAGTCAGCAGACCTCCATGTCTGTGACTGCTTTGTCAATAAAGGAGGTTTTTTTTTCATTTTGCAGCCCGTTTTCCTTAAAGGAAAACGAGTCGCAAAATGAAAAAAATTACGAAACCATTTGGTTTTGTTTTTTCAGTGTAGGCAGTGGTCCACTGGACCACTGCCTGCTCTGAAAAAACCTTTTTGCCCACATTCACAAAGGGGAAGGGGTCCCTTTTGCGAATGAGTTACCACCAGTGTGACACTGGTGGTAACTGCGAATTGCTTTGCGACCGCGAATCGGTCACAAAGCAATTCTGCATTGCGATGCGAGTCGCAAATAGGAAGGGAACACCCCTACGACTCGCAAATTGTTAATGAGCATCGCATTAGGCTGTTTGCATGGTGCAAACTGCGATTTTCGCAGTTTGCACCATGCAAACGGCTTCCTACATCTGGCCCTAGGTTTCATCAAGAGGCTGCCTTGATTACCTCTGAGCTGTAAGTGGGCAAAGCATAGGTCACCGTGAGGGCCACCACACCAGTGAGTGAGACTCAACATAGATTAAACTACACTATTGGTATCAGGAGGTTGAGACTGGCTAGATATTGCACAGAGGAAGACATATAAGAAGGATCCGACACAAGAGTTATTGGTATGCTGATTATATGGGTGATCCCAACAGGCACAAAAGAGGGTTGATTACTTTCATCCTCTCTTGGTAATAGTCATTGCTAATCTGCCTATTTGCTCTCACCCTGTGAAAGGTAAGAGAATCTACTGCGTACACATGGCAAGATAGAGGTTCTCCAGTCATATATACCCAGAAGCTGTGTGTGGTGACTAGCATTGGGTGTGACTGACATAAACATGTTGATCTTGATGCGAGTACTGTATGTTGTGGGTGACCTGGCTATCCGCATGGGAATGAACAGACCTATTATATGAATATACTTATATTATCTGTACTCAATCAGCCTACCTGTGCTGGGCCTCCTCAGTACCAGGAATGCAGTTTAAAATATAGGTCTATTTACACACTGGTGTACCAGGCAGAGGCATTTTTTTATCCTTCCCTCAGCTTACAAGGTCTGGTGGGGTTTGATCCTGTCATCTACATCAAGATGAAGTAGCAGACCATCTCCACTGTCAGAGTCACTCAACCCCTCCAAAAAATCACTCATTGACTGTGCTATCGCCTTTGACCCTTTACAGTCCTCCGCTGCCTTTCGGCTAGGTTTGCATGATACACATACCAAATACATACATATATGCATACATGGAGAGAGTGGGATTCAATTTCATCAGAAGTTCAGGGATACCAGTCTTTTCTCTACAGTGGTTGATGTTAAAAAAGGCAGGCGGTGGAGCTCAAAAGAAGTACTCTCTGAATGCCTGGCTGAAGTGTTACTTTAAAAATGATCCTCTGGAGTACACAGAGAGCTCCTGCTAAAAGTACCCTAAAACAAGTTGTGTTCCAGTTACCACACTCCTGCTACCCCTTTCCATGACTCTCACAGATCTCCCATTGCTTTGTCTAGAGGACTGGCTTTTGAAATAGAAGACATAGTCTGCCTTCTAACACTAGGCTTCTTCTTTTTTGTTCCACAGTGGTATGTGTATTTCTTCATTATGAGGTGTGCCATTAGCCTCACTACAGGGCTGCTCCTGCTCCTCATTGTCGCCTTCCACACCAAGGAGATGCAGGTAAGTGGACCACAAATACTGATCCACTTGTGGCATATGCATAGTTGAGCATGTGTATGGATGCAGGTAGACCAAGGCACACAGAGAGGTAAGAGTCCATCAGCGTTTCTGGGACGAAAGTATAGCCCAAGTATTATGAGTCCAGAGGCGAAGAGAAAAGCGATGATTCCAGGTTGGTGTTTTGAAAGAGTCTTTATTCACAGGTGTAGGTTTGTATCGTCTTACAGGAATATGGATGCACAAGTCTAGGTTCTTTTTGGGGAGGGGGTGAGGTTGAATAAAAAAATAAGTATTTGAGCACAGGGAAGAAAGAAATAAAGTAAAAAACAAAGAAAGAAAGAGGGGAATGTATTTTTGAGTAGTAGGAAAACAAGCTGCACCAAAGCTAATAGACTGGACCTTTGAATTTGTGTTGGGTGATGTATTAATGAGGGTCTTGGACATTCGAAATATGTGTGGTTTCCGATGTGTGTGTGTGCATGTGAACTAGGTAGTGCATGCATAATGCTGGGATGGGGATCTGCCTGCCATGTATGCGAGCATGCAAGGCTGTTATTATGGCATCTATGGAAGCAGTTTATGGTTCCACTGCTAAGTGGTAGGGATACGAGTAGGTTGAGAAAGGGATGCAGCCGTAACAAGATAATCCTAGAATATATGAAAAAGGGTGACATTGTGAGGCAAGTGAAGACAGTCAAGGCCAAGATTGATGAGGACAAAACGAGACCACCACATTTATACTTCAGTTATTTGACTTTAGAACAGCTTGGTCTCTGGCAATATGGACAAGAGGGGAGACAAATAAGAGGAAATTGCCTGAACAATTCAGGATAAAGTAATGAATTACTCACTCGCTGCAGAGAAACCAACTGGAGATACGTATGAGTTATTCTCTGTTATAAAGAGGTAAATGTGAGGAGAAACCTAGGAGTTGAACACCATAGCAATCATCAGTTCTGCATCATACTTACAAGCAAAATGGCATAGTCAGCTCAGAGTATATGAAGAATGTTCCCTAGAGAAAAGGGATAATGGACTTGAGGCCCTTGAGCTTTCCATAGCTGGAATGGAGGGTCATGTCTTCATCTAACCATCCCCATGATATATTGTGTTTGTGAGCTTGCTATAAAAGAGACTCCTGAAGAGGAAAATGAATAACCACTTTTCCACTGAGGACCTATTAACTGCCTTTGATGTAATGATAAGTTACTCTCCGGAATATCTTCAGAGACAGAATGGCCATGAAGGATTCATACTTTCCAGCCCTACTGATTTGGCAGCAAGTACTGCTTTTGTGGTATTCCTCCTGCCTACCAACTTAACTAGCGCATGCTAAAGCATTTTAGGTGGCAGGCAGTACGCTTCAGTTGCCTTCATGGTGGCTACTTGCAACTCAACAGCCAGTCAGCTTGTTGATCAAAATAAGCCCAGGCAATGAGAAGCTCGGAGGGCGGAGGTGGGCATCAGGTATTGCCACCCCTCTTGCAAGCGTCTCTAGGTATATCTCTTTGTTAGGAATTATGAATCTACTGCCATTCTCTAGTCACGGTACTGATCTCTTTACCAACCATGTAGTGTACAACACTGACCTCTTATCACAGAGTGCCTGCATTAAGCTACTACTGTAAAGCCTGTAGGTAATAATTGTCTCCCATTGGTTCTGGAAAGGTGGTCCATGTGAATATGCATATATCCTTGGAAAACAGATATTTGTGAAATGATTCTCTAATTCTCCAGTTTCCCCCCTCAAGGCCTATGGCTTTCCGGGATCACGTTGTGCATCTTGACGTACTTGAATGTTGGGCCCAAAACCCATTCAGCACGCACATCCTTATGCCCAGGACGAGGCCCATTTAGCCCCCGAAGATGATTAGCATAATATGCCTTGTCAGGAGATGCCAGCAGTCACTGGAGAGAGGTCCATGCCCACTGAAGTGTGCAGCCCCCTGCCATGGCCCCTCATGTATGTGTGGATGAGGACAGAAACTCCCAGTCAGCATGGCACTGAAAATGGGGTGATTAGGTAATTAGAGCAAACAAGCACTGACCCACCTCTTCAGCGAGTCCAGGGTGCTAAGCCCCCGTTATGTTCTTACAGTGGATGAGAAGCCTTGTATAATGACCAGCCTTTCCACTACCATGGTGTGGCTAGCCCCAGTGTCCCTCAAAGCAGTGATAGAGATCCCATTCACCTTCACCAGGTAGAAGTGACAAATTCCACCATCAGGGATCATAGGATCATCTTCTGGGTCTATATCCATGCTCAAAGAGATCATGGCATTGTCTATGACCTCTGGACTATTTACCCCTATGGCCACATTGGCCACCCCGCAGAGTTTGCAGCAGTGGGTGGTAAATATGTGGATGTGAGTAACAATTAAAGCACTGGCATTGTAAATTGAGTGCCTTGACACCGCCCACCAGAACCTCCTCCCAGTTTCTCAGAAGGGGTATGGGAGCCCTCCCCCCTATTCTGGGACTTGTCTGTGTCTTCCTTGACCTCCCCCTCCCTCTGCTGGGAGAACCTGAACAACCCTTCTTAGAGTCACTCCCAGGTACCTTCTTGTTAACCCTTGTGCTGAGCTAGAGGTCTGCCTCCTTATCAAGCTCCCTGGGCCCAGTGAGCTTACTATCAACCAGATGTTGGCACAGCTCTGCAAAACAAAGACTGAGCAAGTGCTTTCTTGCCCCCAAATTGTACAACGCCTGGTCATCTTTTACTTCACTGCCCTTCACCCAACCATCCAGTGCCTTGCAAAGGGAAAACACACAATCCACCCAGGGCTGATAGGGCAGCCTCTGGCTGTCCCTGAACATCTGCACTTTTCTGGGATGAGGCTATACTTCCTGACAAGGGTGTCCTTAATGGGGGGATACTTCATCCTGTCCAGTTATCGAGGGCGAGCAGTGTGTCTTTCCCTTTACTAGGTATGTGCTTCCAGAGACTGACCCCCCCCCCACCAACCCTCCTCAGGGCCCCTATTCATCTCCAGAGCAACCTCATAGGCTTCAAACCACTTGTTGATGTCATTTCCCACTACAAAGTTAGGCACCACATCTTTTGGAATGTGGACCATTCAGTCTCCAGGCAGCACTGCTGGTAAGCTGCCAGCAGCATTGCTGGACCTGGCCTGCCTGGCTCTGATGTCCAGCTCTCTGAGGCACCTTTCATGAGCCAGTAACTCAAAAGCAAGTGTTTCTTCCATGGCTAGTTTCTTTTCACTTAAGGCCCTTTGTACCTCGGCCTTTCTCTCCTCTGCCTCCAACTTGAGCTTGGCCAACTGCAGATTGAGCTCCCTCGCAGTCTTCTTGTCCTACAGCTCTTCTGGTGACAGGCCGTAGGAAGGTATACTGCTCCCTGGCATAGGAGGGGGTAGCACTCCTGTGGGGATGTTATATCCCCTTCTGGGTGCTGTGTCCAGAGCCTTTCCTTACACATCGACATCTTCATCATCATCCTGGTCCTCTGCTGTTGCCAGTACATGGTGACCCTCCGTCCAGACCCTCATGCCTTACGGAGTTCCAGTTTCCTGGTACTTCTCTTGACTCTCCTTGCTGAACTCCTTGGGCTCAGCCACAGTGTAGACATCCATGTTGGCCAGTTCAAACAGCATCCTTGCAGGCAAGATCACAGGCAGAGTCAGGTAAAATGAGGATGAATGTGATAAATTAAAAGAGCCTATCAAAGAGATTTGTAAAGAGACTTGAAATGGTCTCAATTTATCTAGAATTTTTTGTGTTACACAAAATCACTGTGTGGCATTTCACAAACACAAGTTCAGATTTCACCGTTACCACCTATGTAGGAAATAGTGTTACTGGTTGTGTGTGTGGGTGGGAGGGTGAAACCCTATTCAAGTAGAAACCACAATTCCTGTCAGAGTTAAGTGACAAGCAATCCCAAATTAACCTGTGCTTAACCCTCTGGTAGCGTGGCACAAAAGCAGTCCGGCTTAACTAAGAGGCAATGTCTAAAGTATTTATGCAGCACTTCAAACAGTAATAAAGTGGAAACACACAAAATAAAAATTCCACACAAATTTAGGAAAAGAGAGTAAAATATGCTAAATTATTTGAGATCAAAAACGAGAAAAATCCAATTAGTGAAGATATACAATTTTAAAGGTTTGAGTTAAAATAGTGTCTGTAAGCACAAACTGCCAACTGTGGGAATCCAGTTGTGCCGGACCGGGACAAAGTCTCAAGTTCAGGCTGACCACAATGGAGCACAATGGAGCACAGGTCTGATACAGGGACCAAGTAGGGCCTGCTGAATAAAGTACCTTAAATCCTGGTTTGTGGAGCATTGCGAAATCTCGCTTCGAGGATGGGACGCGCAGCAGCAGTTCCGAAGAAACTGTGGGCTGCGATGTGAGATCCTAAGTCTAGGGTGTGTCGAACAGTGTCAGTTCCAATTTGAGGAGATGAGTCACACTGTGTCAGTTCTGCTCACAGTAGTACACTAGCAGAGCTGAAAGAGAACATTGAGGCCCACTTGCAAAGGTTCAGGACTGGGGTGGCATCTCTTGGGGGGTACGACTCACAGCACACAGAGTCCAGGTGATTGGAGCCTTTTCTCTTCCTGAGGTTCTGATCAGGAGGCCAGCTAACTAGACCTTGGGGTCCCTCTGGTGGTCCAGGTTACAGGATGCAGGTCCAGTCCTTTTCGCTCAGGCAGCAGGGCAAGGGCAACAAAGTGGCAGTCCTTTATGCAGAACAGCACAGCAGTCCTTCTGAGCCTTCCCTGGGTCTAGAGGCGTACTAAAGAGTTGGGCCTAAGGGTCCATTATTTATACCTGGTGCCCACTTTGAAATAGGAGAAGGTTCTGGAGGTTTCTACGGCCAGAGGTTCTTGGAATTTCCTACCTCCCTACCCTGGTTCCCACCTGTCTGGGATCACAAAACACTAGTGATACACCCTTTGTAACTATACTCAGGTAGAGGCTTTATGATGTGCAAGTGTAGTGTGATAGATGACAGCTTCTACCCATCATCAAGTCATAGATGGTCCATGCTGCCAACACCCATTCCTCCTTAGTCTCACTAGCAGCCTGTAACTAACTGCCAGCTACACCTAGGGCCAGATGTAGCAAATGGTTTGCGACTCGCAAACCTGAGTTTGCTATGCAGAAATGCATTTTGCGAGTCGAGACCGACTCGCAAAATGCATTTCAGAGTTGCAAATAGGAAGGGGTGTTCCCTTCCTATTTGCGAGTCGGAGTGGTATGCAACTCCATTTGCGACCGCGTACGCGGTCGCAAATGGAGTCGCAGTTACCATCCACTTGAAGTGGATGGTAACCCACTCGCAAACGGGAAGGGGTCCCCATGGGACCCCTTCCCCTTTGTGACTGGACCCCATATTATTTTTTCAGGGCAGGGAGTGGTCCAAGGGACCACTCCCTGCCCTGAAAAATCCGAAACTAAAGGTTTCGGTTTTTTTTGGAGTGCAGCTCGTTTTCCCTTAGGGAAAACGGGCTACACTTCAAAAAAAAAAAACCTGCTTTATTGAACAGCAGGTCGCTAACATGGAGGCCGGCTGACGTCAGCAGGCCTCCATGTTAGCGAGTGCCTATACTCGCAATGGGGCCGCAATTTGCGACCCACCTCATTAATATTAATGAGGTGGGTCATTGCGACCCCATTGCGAGTTGCAGTCGGTGTCTGAGACACCGTACTGCATAGCAATTTGCGACTTGTAAATTGCGAGTCGCAGGGACTCGCAATTTGCAAGTCGCAAATTGCTTTTTACGTACATCTGGCCCCTAGTCCTGTGACCCAAGATGCAGGCTGCACATGTTTGTGCCCTCTCCTTAAAACATGGTAAGGTTGGCTTACACCCAACTGGCACATTTAATTCACTTGTATGTACTAGTAAAGTTACACTATCTGTGCCCAGGGCCTGTAAATTAAATACTGCTAGTAGGCCTGTAGCACTGATTGAGCCACCCATTTAAGTGGCACTTTAGACATGTCTCAGGCCTGCCTTTGAAGCCTGCCTGTGCAGTTTTAAACTGCCATTTCGACCCGGCAAAATAAACCTTTTTCCAGGCCCAACCCTTCCTTTTTAATACATATGTCACTCCTATGGTAGGCCCTGGACAGGGGGCATGGTGCAATGTATTTAATAAGTTGGACATGTACTTACATGTCCTTGTAGTGAAAAAATCTTACATTTGTTTTTCACTACTGCAAGGCCTACCTCTCCTCTAGGGTAGCATTGGAGTTACCTTATTACATATAATAAGCTGTAATTTCCAAATGGAATAAATAACCAGTTCATGTTTGGTGTCTTTGGAACTGTTATGAAAAATCCTAACATATGGTGAATCCAGATTTTAAATTACAATTTTGAATATGCCACTTTTAGAAACTAAACTGGCATCCCTGCCTTAACCATTTGGTGCCTGCAGCCTGTCTCTGGGACATATAACTGGGTGTAGTTGACAGCTGAGCTTTGTGTGCCCCTCCCAGATAGCCACACACAACAGGGAGCTTAGGGCCATCACTGGCAGGATGGGAGGGAGAAGCTGGGCAGAGACCCACTTATGCTTGAATAGGCTGTGTCGTGCCCCCACATAAAGGGCTGCATACCCCCTTTAGTTAATAAGGAGACAGGACCAGGAAGGCAGGGCACCTGTGCACTTCAAAGGCATGCCTCTAGATGCCTCTCCCTGCTTCAAAGGTACAGTTGGTATAAATACTGGACACCACCTCTTCAGTATGCATTTGAACCTGTGGATACACTGCCAGGAAGAAGGACTGCAGTGCTGCTGGAAGGACTGCCACTCTGATAGACTGCATCTGTAAAGGACTGCTGCCCTGCTATGCTGACCTGCTGTATGCTGCCCTCTTGCCTGGGTGAGAAGGACTGGACCTGCATCTGTTAAACCCATGATCACCAAAGTGACTCCAAGAGCTAGTTGGCTGGCCTCTTGGCTTGACCCTCAGGGCCAAAAGGCTCCAACAAACCTGAACCCATCAACTGGACTCCGAGTCAATCGTGCTAAGTGATGCCAGGCCAGGCCTGGACCCTTGGATGTGGGCCTCAGGTGCTCTACCAGCCTCTGTGGATCAAACGGAACTGACACATCTCCTCTGTTGTGCAGCGCAACCACGAGCAAAGCCAACACATCGCCGCTGCAGTGTGGATTGAACCCGTTAAAAAGACCAGCATCGCCTCCACAGCCCCTTTGGCACCACTGCTGCATGACGCATCATCAGCACAGGCCCCCTATCTCGTGTCGACGGCACTGTTGACAGCAACGCTGGACTCCTCATTGCAGCCTCACAGCTCCTCGGAACTTGTAAATCACCTTGACTGCATGATAAATCCTCAATACCAGAATTTGCATCACAAACCCTTGTCAGTGGGACCCTCGACGATGATGCAGGACCTTGCATTGCAACGTCGCATCATCTCAGAACCGACACATCGCTTCGGCTGTACAACACATCGTCGGCGCGGATCCTCACAACGCTCCGCAAATCAGGATATAATGTACTTTGTTCAGCAGACCTAACTGTGTCCCTGAAGCCAGCCTGTGTACCATCATGGTTGGCCTGAACTTATGACTTCGTCCTGGTCCGGCAGACCAGATCCTCACAGTTGGAGCTTTGCGCTTTGTGGCACTATTTTCACTAAAATCTTTAAAATAGCATATCTCCAGTTCTACTGACTGGATGTTTGATATTTTGGTCTTGTTTCATTTATTAAAAACAACTCTATTTTAATAACTTGGTGAAGGATTTTTTGTGTGGTATTTTTCACTTTATTACTGTGTAGCACAAATACTTTACACATTGCCTCTAAGTTAAGCCTCAATTCACTGTCCAAGCTACCAGACAGTTAAGAACAGGTCAATTTAGGGTTGGTTTTTGCCTCAATCTGACAAACATTGTGGTTACTGCTTGGCCAAGGCTCACACCCCAGTTGTCCAACAACCCAGTTCCTTACAATTCCTGTGCTGCAGCAACATCGCTTCCCCAGCATCAGTCAACAATATGCTAGAGTCATGCGTGTCAAAATGTTTGAGCAATACAGCCTTTGCCATATCTCCTTTTAATATGTGAATTCAGTCTTTCCTCTCTCATTTCATACTAACTATTATCTTTTAGTAAGTAATTTGCACATGGAATGAGCCTCTTCTGAGCACTGAATAAAGTATGTACAGAACTTTAAACTATTGTAATTGCTTTATGCATTTTAGCATGAGAGTTTATACAGTAGCAGGAACAAGATTCCTCTTAGACTCTACTCCTCGGGCTTGATGTTTATAACCTCGATAATCTAAACTGGCCACCAACAATTTGAAGTTTTCTACTATTTACATAATTCCTTTCTCTTCCAGTATGAATAAAACTTGTGTTGGGTTTCTCTGGATAACACTTGTGTTAGTTTTCTATGATGCATAATCTTATCTTCAGCATAGATCAAAAGATTGCCATAGAAACATACAACCCTTTCAGTATTTATAAACGCCATTTCCATAGTGCGAAAGTACTACAAATTAAGGGCCAGATGTAGCAAAATGCAAAATTGCGACTTGCAATTTGCGAGTCCATCTGACTCGCAAATTGCAAGTCGCAATTTGCTATGCAGTACGGTGTCTCAGACACCGACTGAGACTCGCAATGGGGTCGCAATGACCCACCTCATCAATATTCATGAGGTGGGTCGCAAATTGCGGCCCCATTGCGAGTATAGGCACTCGCAAACATGGAGGCCTGCTGTAGTCAGCAGACCTCCGTGTTCGTGACTGCTTTAAATAAAGCAGTTTTATTTTTTTAAGTGTAGCCCGTTTTCCTTAAAGGAAAACGAGCTGCACTTAAAAAAAAAAACGAAACCTTTAGTTTCGGTATTTTTTCAGGGCAGGGAGTGGTCCCTTGGACCACTCCCTGCCCTGAAAAAATATTTTTGGGTCCATTCACAAAGTGGAAGGGGTCCCATGGGGACCCCTTCCAATTTGCGAGTGGGTTACCATCCACTTGAAGTGGATGGTAACTGCGAGTCCATTTGCGACCGCATACGCGGTCGCAAATGGAATTGCATCCCACTGCGAGTCGCAAATAGGAAGGGAACACCCCTTCCTATTTGCGAGTCGGAAATGCATTTTGCGAGTCGGAGCCGACTCGCAAAATGCATTTCTGAATAGCAAAGTGGCTTTTGCGCCTCGCAAACGGCGATTTTCGCCGTTTGCGAGGCGCAAACACTTTGCTACATCTGGCCCTAAGTCCTTAACTTTCTAATTTTTTCATGTTCTCATGTTTTTTTAATGCTGTGCATGAGGTGCCTATCCACCCAAATCCTGGCATTAACTTCCTGCACATCTACCCACATCCACATTATAGTCCAACACTACTCTGGACAACCATTCCAAACCTTCTTTGGGCTCTATAGTACTTTGGACACATCATTTTCCAATTGCTTTCCTTAATTCTAGTCTTACAGCACTCAGCACCCTTCTGACTGTATGAATTAGAGGGGTAATTCCAGATTTTAGTGGAATCTAATGCTTGAAGCCCTTTAAGTTACCCTGCTTTTCAGTGAACATCTCAGGAAAACTGTGCTTCCAATGAGATTGTTCCAAGAAGCAACCTGCCTGGCAGTTCAGACTGGGCTATTCCCATTGGAGCAGGGTCAAGTTTGAGTTCCATACGGTTGGGGCCAAACTGAAGTGGCATGGTGTGCAAAATAATGATGGGCTTGGAAGAAGCCCAGAACAATTACTAGTGGCTGAGATGAATTCAAGCATTCCATCCATCACTATTTTCTTACACTTTAGTGTGTCATCCTAAATGGGACAGGTATGCCCAGACGCGGGTCCCATATACACTTTGTCACTGAAACAAATCTATACCTGGCTGATGATCCCTAACAAGGCCAAAACCAATCCTGGGTTGCTTGTGTTCTGGTTCAAGGAGGACCTGGCCTAGCAGTTTGGGCTGGACTGTGTCCACTGGAGGAAGGTACAGACTGATTTGCATATGGCTGGGCCCAAGCTGAGGTGGCATGGTGTGCACAATAATTAAAGACTGGGAGGCAGCCCGAGTAATTAATAGTAGCGGAGGTTAATTCAAGCATTCCATTCATCACTTCTCTGTATACTTTAGTGTTCCAACAAGCATACATTCAAACATTCTTTCCTTAGAAGAACGTGTTTAGGATTGTTGGAGTTCTAAGATTATTTCCACGTTCTTTTGTTGTAGCCACTACAACAAACATGATCCATTCTTAGCCACATAAACAGTAGCAGGCGGAGTATTTCCCTTGAACATCGCCAGAGTGTCAAAATTCCCCAATACATCTTTTGGCCTCCCTCCTTACACTAGTGGTCTAACACTGGACTTCCTAAACATGATATCATAATTTTTGTCCATTTGCTAAATCACTGTGAAAGGAAATCCTAAATCAGCCTGCATATTCACATCCACACCACAGTAGGGTCTCATAGTCACATTCAAACCCACCTGCAAGACCAATTCCTCGTCATTCTTGGCTCCTCCAGTCTATAGCAAATCCACACTTTAGCTCATTCAAAGCCCTTTCTATAGAGGATCTCACAGATATACTCCTTTGCACCCACTTCTTATGAAGATGATGTGTCACCTTTGTGCGTCATCAAAACTCTCTATGGGGACACTCTCACTGCTACTCACCATTGTCAATGCCTCCCTTACTCAAGCCACCTTCTAAGAAGCTCCCAAGACAGGCCAGATCCTCTCAGTCTTAAACAAAATGTACACTAGATCATGATGACCTGTCCAACTACCAGCACATCACTCACCTACCATTCATTGGTAAGATTATTAAAAACAGTCTGTGATGAACTCCAAGATAACATTAATGCTACCCATCCCCTGCATGACTGCCAATATGGCTTCAGATCACACTGCAGCGTGGATGGCCACACACTTACACATTGTAGATGATAGCCACCAGACCACAGATCAAAGTACCCCTTTTTCCTGCTATTGCTGGACTTTTCAGCTGCCTTCAACATAGTTAACCATTCCACCTACATTGAAGTATTGAATGGGAATCCCTGGCAATGTCTTTTACTCCTCTTACTTTTTCAGCCACCACCGATTTTTTCATATAGGGACCTCCAGGTCTCAAACAAACCCTATCACCTGGGAGTTCCTCAGGGTTCTTTACTGCCCTGTCCCCTTCAACGCCTCTATGGAGCTACTTGGTGCATTATTCATAGATAACAACATCAAGATTTACCAATATGCCAGTGATACACAACCGCATTTGAAAGTATCCTCTGCTTCAGACATCCAACACTTCAAATACTGCCTGTACATCATCCAGACCTAGATGTCCAGAGTCTACTTGAATCTTAACCCAACCAAGATAGAATTCCTGTTATCTGCCAAGAATAGTGCACAAGAAAAAATACAAACCTGGCTCAAGGACATGAACCTTGACAACTTCAAACTCTAGTTTTCAGTGAATGCCAAGTTGCTTGGATGCACCCTGGATATCACCCTCACCGCCAAGGAACACTTTATTAAAAAACAAGGATGGCCTGCTACTAGCCGTCTCTTCTAAAGAAGCTGAAACTGTTTCTTCCAAAAAGTGGCTTCAAAACTGCAATTCAAAGCCTCATACTCTGCCATATGGATGGTGGCAACACACTGCTCCATAGCCTCTTAGACTATACTGACATCCATTACAGCCATACTAAACGCCACAGCACGTCTCATCCAGGGCTTGCAGGAATATGATCACATCACCCCCGACCTGATAGAACGCAGGCACCATCTTCAATACCATCTGCATCATATATAAAGGAATCACAACCCGTTTATTTTGCAGAGAAGCTCACCATCTCCTGTGGGTCTCTGCACACTAGCAGTAGGGACACCATCAGTCTGCAGACTAACGGGGAATAAGAGTTTGGTGAACCGGTACCCTATCATAAACATGATGAGTATCTGGTTTGCCTTATTACAAGTGCATTATGTTGCAATGCACTTGTCATAAGGTGGACAGGATATCCGTCATGTTTAAGATAAAGTACCCATCCGCCCAACTCTTAATCCCTAAGAAGGCCCCAAAAAGTGTCAAACTTAGAAAAACAGGGCAGCAGGCCTTTTTCATCTATACTTCCAGAATCTGGAACACCATCACTAAATCCATCGGGACCACCTCAATGGTACTACAATTTAGTTGTGTTGAAGGCACAGATCTTTAAAGAACACTGCATCACAATCCATTAATAGTCCAAAAACACAATACCTCTCCTACCACACACTGGCTTTATGCTTGTCTTTGACCCGCAACAGGGCTCCACTGCCTGTTGTCAAGGTTTGTGTTCTAGAAATCCCACCTACTAACATACATAGAAAACACAACACTTTTATCACTTGAGCCAGATGCCTTGAACAACTTTTCAATGTGAAGACATTTACAGACTTCAGCGGTAATTTTTGACACTCCTGTAAACCTGTGCAGAGTGGCTCTTTCTCCTACACTTGTTACGTATTCATTCTGTTGCAGGACAACATTGTGCATTGCCCAAATGCCAGGAATGAGGCTAAGAAACAACTGTTCTCCTTCCTTCAAAAGATAATACTCTCAATTCTGCATTCTAATCCTGTGACTACATATGTAAGAACCAACAATTTCGAGGGGCAGAGATGAGAAAAATCATGCAGTAGGTAGATACTAGGCCAGTCATCCGACCAAATCACAGGGGATCCTCCCCCTCCCCCACAGAGACATTAATGTTTTTAGAGCACTAAGGGCCAGATGTAGCAAACGTTTTGCGACTCGCAAACAGCAAAATTTGCCGTTTGCGAGTCGCAAAACGCGTATCCCAATGCAGAAATGCATTTTGCGAGTCGTTACCGACTCGCAAAATGCATTTCAGACTCGCAAATAGGAAGGGGTGTTCCCTTCCTATTTGCGAGTCGCATTGGGATGCAATACCATTTGCGACCGCATAAGCGGTCGCAAATGGCATCGCAGTTACCATCCACTTCAAGTGGATGGTAACCCAATCGCAAATTGGAAGGGGTCCCCATGGGACCCCTTCCAGTTTGTGACTGGAGCCCAAAATATTTTTTCAGGGCAGGGAGTGGTCCAAGGGACCACTCCCTGCCCTGAAAAAAAAAACCGAAACTAAAGGTTTCGGTTTTTTTTGAAGTGCAGCTCGTTTTCCCTTAGGGAAAACGGGCTACACTTCAAAAAAAAAAAACTGCTTTATTTAAAAGCAGGTCGCTAACATGGAGGTCTGCTGACATCAGCAGGCCTCCATGTTAGCGAGTGCCTATACTCGCAATGGGGCCGCAATTTGCGACCCACCTCATGAATATTCATGAGGTGGGTCATTGCGACCCCATTGCGAGTTGCAGTCGGTGTCTGAGACACCGTACTGCATAGCAATTTGCGACTTGCAAATTGCGAGTCGCAGGGACTCGCAATTTGCAAGTCGCAAATTGCTTTTTTCCTACATCTGGCCCTAAATCCAGCATGTGACCTTTGCAGAGAGATGGCTCACAGAGTTTTTGTGTAAACTACAATTATTTAAAAAAAAGTTGCAATGGCATCAGATGTATCATCCAGCCAAGGAATTGGATATCCAAGTAGAACAAGCATTTGCAATGCAACGGGTCTCGCATTTCTCCGAGTTAGAACTATTAGCAGTTGTAAACTCCCAACCGGACTTTTCTTTCCTCATTAAATGGAAAAAAAGAGCGCGATCGCGCTGCTACAGTTTACTTGTAGTGCAATCTATCGGTAAAAGTGCAATTATCTACATAACTGGCAAAAGTGCAATTAACTATGTAACAGGCTCGATGTCATGCAAAGCGCTCAACTTCTGCCAAGCGAGATTGCGCTGCGAAAAAGAGAAAAAGTAGTCCACAAACCGGATGGAAAACAACAAGCCTAGTATGTTTTCAGTACTTGGTCGCTGCGCTCGAGGAGGGCTAACCACCGGAAAAGGCATAACGTATGCATGCCTTCCACTAATGAAAGCAAGCAGATTTTAAAAGGCAAGCCCACGAACCAGTGAAAGACACTAACATGACATGGACGGGGCTCCGAGCCCTTTTCTAACTACTACAACATCTCGCAAGCGATATGCATGCGCAAGCGCATACTAGCGCAGTCTCGACCCTAAAAAGGGGTGATTGTTGACTGATATGCTAACTGATGTAATCCAGGAACACATGAAACTGGTCTGAATGTTTCTCTGGGGATGATTACATAATAAACACATGCGTGTGTACGTTGGGGCTCGGATTATAGACTAAAATGCTAGAGAGCTATTCCCCTTCCTCTGTACACATGTGAAAAGAACTGCTAGACAATGTGTGTTTGAAAACCTTGACCACACTGTCGAGATTGGACTGTGGAAACTCGGTGCTCATAGAAATTCCCAAATTGCAGCTATGTCCCTTCATGTACACTTAATCAAGATGACCGGCTGGCCAATGGAACAGGAAGCATGACCAAACTTAACCCGTTCTGTACAATCTAGAGTAGCTAACCCTTAAGAAGCAAGGAGCATTTTTGAAATTGTTGGCAACTCAAACAAAACCATATTTTTGGGAATCTCCTTACTCTTGGCCCAGAACCTGAGGATCAATGCATGTGAAGGCATCGTTTGGCTTAAAGACAGTTCTAACAAGGCAAACCTCGCATGTGAAACTCAATAATACCGGTCTGGGGGACTTTTCAGTCTTAAGAGGCTTTTACAACTCATGAACCTTTAAAAAAAAGAGAGCTATGAAAACCTTTATACCCTTTCCTACAGTTTTCCAGAACGTACTGTTTTGCAGAAATGTGATTCTCTTGAGCGATATGCACTGGAACATCCAACTCTGTCGCATGTGCTGTAGGTAAAGGTTGCATTATTAATAAAACTCTATCGTTTTGTATGCTTTCCACAGACATAGCATCTTGGAGATGTACTCATGCCATCCAGCCGACCAACTGGCTTACCTCCAGACGATGGACTGGGGTCAATTTGTGAAATGATGTCACTGTCAGAAACCCGCTTCGGTATTGCATGCCCAGTATGGGCTTGGGGCTCCAAATCATGTAAAACCTCAGGGACTCCATTGCTGGTAAATTACTGCTGTCCTAAAGGTTGCTGATTTGACCATCCACATGTTGAAGAGGGATTGGAGAAATGAATGCTCCTTAATCAGGGCGAATAGTAAGATGTTTAGAGAAGACTGACTTCCCTAACCTTGTGATCACTGAAGAAAAATGTAATACCCCACATAAAAGGTCAGATCATCCTTTGTAGTCCCTTCCCCATGGGATTCCCAGGTGCACCACTATTCCACTGCGGAGAGACACGCTAACACCCTTTGTTACACCGCCACATTTAAATCAGGAAAATCCTGGCTAACCATTGGTATTATAATACCCTTACAGTATCGACTCTTAAATCTTCATTTGGGATACGAGCTGCCGTCATGAGGAGGTTTGCACACTTTACAGGCGTATGTACCTGTGCACATCGGGTCCTGCTTGATCACCTATTTACCAAAGTTGACAGTCAGGGTCATCGGAGCCCCCGCCAGTCAACACAGTCCTTCCCATCATGGAATGGAAGGGTATGCTCAGCTTATTTTATCCAACAAGTTTTTCTTAGTGCTGTGAGAGCAAGGGTCGCATTTGTGATGTGAGCTTTGACTGAGACTCACGCTGCTTGAACAGAGAGAGGTACAAACTTATCTTAACAAATTTCCATAAAGGTGTTCTTTGCTTGATCTTCAGTTAAGCTTGACTTGAGCAGTAATTCTTCGAAAATTATGTGTTAATTATATGGTTTAACTATGAAATAGACCAACAATACGGTGAAAGAAAATTGAATGTCCACATTAAGATGTATCAAAAAGAAAAGTAATTAATAAGTAGATCCCACAAAATAAAGACCATTGGTTAACTGATTCAGAAATAAGGAACATTTGAAATGATGGCAATGGCAAAGATAAGATATCCTCAAAAAAAGAGAAATATGTAATTGTAAAGCCTGAAACAACACTAATTTTCCGCCAGTGTATTTCCTTCTCCCTTTTTCACAGCAAAACAATGTCCGACAAAGTCTAGGAGGCTTGTCATATAGCCACTGAAGTCTGTTTCAACCAAGGTGGTAGAAGTTTTTCTTAGAGATAAATACTTCTCTCTGTTCAGCTGAGCAATGATCAGGCAATTCAAAGAAACTACAGACTCTTGGAGGAACACCAGTTTGCCCTGGGTGGTTTATGAAGACAAAGCGCACAGCAGTCTCCTCTTGTGTGCAAGGCACAAAAATCATCTCCCATTCATCCCCTCTATTGTGAAAAAGGGAAGTGGGTCTACACTCTATTTGGAGTTTTCTTCCTGAATGCATACATCCCATTACCTTTTTAATCAGATTGAGATCACTGACTTCAAATCTCATATTTGGGGGTTTTGGCCAAATAAATCTATAAAGCATCTGAAATTCATTTCATTGGCTGCCACCTGTTCCAATAAATTATTTAGGACTTAGTATATTTTAGGAGAATCTGAGCTGGAGGCACAGGCGCATTACACACTGCCAAAGGGCATATTTTGTATGGGAGGCCACAATAACGTAATAAATGTATAGCAAGGCAGAAGTTCCTGATCCATAAACATTTGCAGTCAGCTTAGTGCACAGTTCTTTATTTTGACTCTCCCAGGTATCCTCTGTGTGAAATGTGAAATTGTCAGGATAGGCAGTTAACAGGTTCTGCACTGTGTATGAATGGATTCAGCAAAGATATTGTGGCTGAGGTATGGTATGGTCTGAGACCAAAGTATCATGAAAACCACAACAATGAAAAGAAAGAAACCACGGCACATCGTAAGCTCAGGGTGAAATCCATTTATTCTTTGATGATGTCTCAGGACAAAAATCCTCTGATTTCATGAAACACATTTGGTAGGTGATTTGGGAGCATAAAACACCTTTCATGTTTGTGGAAAAACAGCCGACACGTGTTTCGTCATCATTGACACCAGCGACGCCAGACACCGACAGCTACTCGGACGATTGGAAGACTTACCATGGTCTCTGGACTCTGATTACATCCATGCTACAATTTATATTTGTTCTCATATTCTTTGAATATTGGAGTCCGTCTAAATACAACCATTATCTTTATATTCAAAAGCCTTGAAAAAGTCAATGATGACGAAACACGTGTCGGCTGTTTCTCCACAAACATGAAAGGTGTTTTGTGCTCTCAAATCACCTACCAAATGTGTTTCATGAAATCAGAGGATTTTTGTCCTGAGACATCATCAAAGAATAAATGGATTTCACCCTGAGCTTACGATGTGCCGTGGTTTCTTTCTTTTCATATATGGACTGTGACCTTGTCTAGGTAACAGCGTACACACCTTGTGGCTGGGTGTATAACCATTTGAGCACTCCCCTTCTCCAAATAAGACTGTTTCATTGAGAACTCTAGATATCCAATACCATCAAATACTCTGGAAGTGCGCACCATCCTCACACGGCCACAATTGTTGACACTATTGTTGTACAAAACCACAACAATGTATAAAGAAGCTGGGCTCTGGTGTTCATGTAGGTAGCACCTTTATAAATTATCACAGTACAAATGTTGATCAGTGTATATCTAGATTCCCCACCAGAAGCAGGTTACCTTCCTGCTCGGCCTCCTGTTCCAACTCATCTCTACAGTCAAAAATATACAGGATTAAACCCCTAACATTCCACATAGAACATCTTCCAGGTTGAGCAGCATCATACCATGAAAGACAGAAAATATCCCAACAAAAACAGTGGGCCCAAAAAAGTAAAACATTCTGAGGCACACCTTGGTAGATAGGATGTATTAGGCACCTAGGAGGGGAAGTTTGTAGATCTTGCAATGTACTGTTACACTCTGTCAAAAATAATGTTGAGCTTGAAGGAAGATTCATTGCACCCAGATGTCTTGACTACTGTCTACATCACCCTGGCAGCGCTTTCTCTTTGGTGGAGATGGGTAAGATATCCGCAGTTCAAAAGATGTCAATGAGTCTGCTTGGATGCATTTTAGGCATACAGTTTGCTGTTCATCTGTGTAATTTGTGTTTCTTGTTACAGAAAGACTGATTCCTTTTTTTAGTTTGACTTCTTTTAAAACCTTTAAATGTGTGATGGCTTATTAGGAATTCTGTTTGGATAGAATCAAGGCTTAGCTGCCATAGTTTTTATCCTAGATTTTTTTTAAATCTAATCGATTGATGGAGAAACTAACAACAGTTGCACCATCACTGTCATGTCTATCAGCAGCTGCTGAATAGTAGCCTCCTTACTTTTAAACGCAAAAACAAGAATTTCTCATCATCTCATGGAGATAAAAACCCAGCATATGTGTGTAGATTCTTCCAATTTTGCAAGTTGTACTTGCACGTAAGGAGAGGGAGGTGTTCATACATAATAATATCCCTTTCTTTTTCTGTTCCGTGTCGGTTTTGTCAAGGCTAGCTCAAGTCTTAGGAGCCAGACCCTAGCCTTTGTTGTAACAATGGATGACTGAGATTACAGGTTTGCCATTACCGTTAAGGGTTCTTGGTGCTGAAAATGTTGCATTCAAGCCTTTGCATATAGAAGACGTTCTATTGCAAGCCAAGAGGAAGTGCTCCATAATATATGTTTCATACACAAAGTAGTGTTAGAAGCTCAATGGAAAGGCCTGTAGCTGAAGGCTTAGCAAGAAGTGGAAAATGTTAGTATAGCTGTATGCTAATGAAAATGCTTAGATGTAACGGTTAAAAAACAAGGGAATAAGGGAATTCACAACAGTGTTAAGTTTGGCATTTTGGGCTAGGAGAGGGCTGTGTGTCTGCTTTAGGACTGACACAAATGGTGGCCTCCATATAGTAGGAGACACTGCATGGTTGATGAGGCTTCACATTGACTATAGTTGACAGGAAGACTCAGATAAGATTAATTTCAACATAGCATCTCTTATTTTTGCCACATCATACACCTGGCTCCAGAAGAGGATATTACTGACCAATCAATGGACCAAAGAACGCCAGATTTAAGACTACTAAGGAAAACTTTAAAACAATCTTCCAGAGAGCAGACATGTATTGACTGCCTATGTGTCCTAATGCCCACAAACTACATGTTGGGGAAAAGGGCCTCAGGTTCGTCGATGCTGGGGAATGATGATGAATCAGCTCCATTGCCAAAATAGGAGAACAGGTGCGTAGGAAATTCCAAGGACGTTTTTGCAAGACAAAGGGTCTTAGAGCTCAATATGATGAGGCTAAGGACCATCTCCCTACATCTAATAGACTGATGAATTAAAGACTGGCAGAAAAGCATAAACGTAATGGTACAGTTAATCTAGGAGCCCATACCTAGAAATCTCTCTCCTTGCTCCTAAACAGAAGATAAATTCTGACACTGAGAGCTGGTCTCCATGGGAAAAGGATCTATTTGTGGAAGTCCAACAGTTTAAAAACCATCTGAAGTATAGATTGACCTAATCTGCCATTTACTTAGAATTTAGGGCCATATGTACGAACACATTTTCCCATTGACACAGAATGGGAAAAACCCTTTGCTACATCTGGCCCTTAGCGTCTACTTCTGTTTCCCCTCAAATATTAGGCAACAGAGGGCATACTGATCTGCAGAGCCCATTTTCACAGCTGAATGACCAGATGACAAATGGAATTTTGAGGGATCCATCTCTGCTTGTTTAATCAGTTACAACAGCTCACTCGTACTATTTGTATGATATAAAAATCTCCTAAAGAATAGGGAGAAATTACAATATGCAGACGAAAATGGTGCCATACGACTCATATGCAGTGTTGGTCCTAAGCCGACCAGAGTACAGGGGTCTAAAGATACAGGAAATAAGATGTACAGCTGCACTGAGGCGAGTAGTTGTTATGATCTAAGGACCAGGTGATTGAAAGCTGGAACTGTAAAAGAATGGGGACCACAAAACGATAGGAATCATAACCTGTTTTGCTACAATGATGCTGACTTTTTTTCTCAAAAAGCAAAGTGTCAAGCACAGTGTTGAAAATGCCTCACAAATTTCACATAGTGCTGCTCAAGAACCGTGTAAGAGCTCAGCTTATCTTTATCAGTGTAGATTTTATAGCTGTCACTAAATCCTCTTAATGATCGTCATCTACAATTCTGTGTCCCAGATATTCAATTTCTTGTTCACTGAATCTCCACTTTTCTTTACAAATATCAAATCTGATCTTAACAATATTACTGGTACCTTTTCTAATGCCATTTGTGTTTATTTTATAGCACCCAAGTACCAAAATGCCTTTTTAGAAATACATCACATTATTTTGCTTCTCCGATAAATTTTAAACCATGTGTTGAACATCTGAGACTGTTAATGCCAAGCCAAAATGAATCTTGTACCTTGGTGTATTACTTCCATGTTTACTAATGCTGTTAATGCTTTGATTGTATTACACAGTTGTAGATGGTTGTTAGAAATGGGGTCTCTAGTTGGCAGTAGTTTGCACCCTGACCAAGTAGGGGCCCTCACTGTAGTCAGAGTAACGGAGTCACACAGGTAAGATAATTCCTGCTCACCCCAGCGGTAGCTTGCGTCAAGCAGACAGGCTTATCTCAGAGGCAATGTGTAAATAATTTGTACACGCACGCACACACACGCACAACATGTCATAACTATATTTATGAGGACCGGCCATTGACCGTAATGAAGTGTGTATTTACTATTCTAACTCCACGTGCTCTTTGATAGTAGGGAAGGTTATAAAGCGGACCGAAGCAAATATAACTGCACTTTTAGTTTATTGATACAGTCGCTCGAAACTACTTAAACACACTACAGGGACATGTCCTCATAACGCACCAGTCCTCACAAGCATAGTGTTTGTCTTGAACTTTTGGTGTTTACCAACGCTATGAGGACTGAACCGGTCCTCGCAGCGCGAGCTATACATGCCCACACACTAACACAGTGAAAACACCTCAGAAGTACTCCACACCAGTTTAGAAAAATAGCCAATTTTTTTCTGAGAAAAGCAAGACCAAAACGAAAAAAAATCCAACATACACAAGTAAAGATACAAACTTTCAAATATTAAATTGTAGTATAGTTCTTAGAAACACAATAACTCAAACGGGGGCTATCACAGCATCTTGACAATGGTGCAAGGAACCCGGGTACAGTACCTTGGAAAACGATGAGAAAACAAAAACATTGCATGGAGTCGGGGAGGTGAGGCGTAGCTGGAGCGTTGGTTTCTTACTGCTACCAGGGACATGAGGTGACAGGTTCTTACTGCTAGGCAGGGGAGGTGATGTGTTGGTTCCTTACGGGTGTAGGGGAGGTGATGCGGCGTTGGGGGTGAGGCGTCAGTTCCTTATGACAAGGCGGAGTCGATGAATCGAGCAGGTCAAGATGCAAGGGGTTGATTTTGCGGTGTCACGATCACACCACAGGACCACAGGTGCTGCGGCAGAGTCAGCTGTCACGGACGTCGGTGACACAGCACTCAGGACTCACACTGTGGCAGGACGTCAGAGGCGCTGCAGCAGCATCGGGCCTGTGCTGCAGGTTGTGGTTGTTGCACTCAGTAGGGACCACAGCTCTGGTGCAGGCAGCGGCGCAGAGTCAGACAGCGGCGCCTGTTCCAAAGTCGCTCTGGAGTCGATGTGCTTAGTTTCTTCTTGGTTGCACCAGAGCTCACTTCCAAGGGCCCAGGAACTGGATTTGGCACCACTTGGCAAGTCCAAACACTCAGCAAGAGAGCCCAGGTGCTGGCAGGTGAAGTCTTTGGTGGCCCTGAGACTTCTTAACAGGAGGCACGTTCAGTTCAAGCCCTTGGAGAACCTTGGAAAACAGGATGTAGAAAGCCAAGTCCAGTCCTTTCACTCCCAGGACAGAATCAGCAAGGAGTAGGCCAGCACAACAAAGCAACAGGCAGATGGCAGTCCTTCCTACAGCATCCAGCTCTTCTTTCTGGCAGATTGTCCTCAGTCCAGAAGTATTCTAATTATGTGGTGTCAGAGGCCCAGTACCTATACCCATTTCTGTCTTCTAAGTAGGCAAACTTCAAAGAGAAGCCTTTGTAGTGCACAAGACCCTGCTTTTTCCTCCCCTCGCCCCAGACACACTCCAGGGGGTTGGAGACTGCTCTGAGTGATGATAACCACAGCCCTATTCAGGTGCAAGTGTCAGCTCCTCCAACCACTCTAGCTTGGGATGAACCATTAGCCTGGTGGTGGGACATCAGGATATGCAGGGCACACCTCAGTTCCCTATGTGTGACTGTATAGAGTGAATGCACAAACAGCCCAACTGTCATCCTGACCCAGACGTGTTGTATTCAGCAAACAGGCAGAGGCACAGAATGGTTAAGCAAGAAAATACCCACTTTTTAGAAGCAGCATTTTGAAACTCAGTTCAAAAACCAACTTCACCAAAAGATGTATTTTTAAATTGTGAGTTCAGAGACCCCAAACTCCCTATCTCTATCTGCTCCCAATGGGGAATTATACTTTAAAGATTTTTCAAGGCAATCCCCATGTTACCCTATGGGAGAGATAGGTCTTGCAATAGTGAAAACACAAATTTATCAGTGTTTCACTATTAGGACATGTAAAACACACCAGTACATGTCCTACCTTTTAAATACACTGCACCCTGCCCATGGGGCTGCATTGGGCCTACTCTAGGAGTAATGTACATGTAATAAAAGGAAAGGTTTGGGCCTAGAAAATTGGTGCATTTCCCAGGTCAACATGGCAGTTTAAACCTGCACACACAGAAACTGCAATGGCAGGCCTGAGCTATGGTTAAGGGGCTACTGAGTAGGTGGCTCAATTTGTGTTGCAGGCCCACCAGTAGCATCTGATTTACAGGCACTGGACCCATGCAGTACACTATATTAGGGACTTACTAGTAAATCGGATATGCCAATCATGGATAAACCAATCAGCAATACAATTTAGACAGAGAGCATATGCATTTTAGCACTGATTAGCAGCAGTAATGTGCCCAGAGTCTAAAAGCCAAAAATAACGGGTGAGAAAAAAAGGAGGAAGAAGACAAAAGGTTTGGAGCTAACCCTGCAAAAAGGCCCAGATCCAACAATGGTTATGAGCCATCTCGAAATCAAGTTTTCTGAAATGTTGTACACAGACTACCTTCAATATAATTTCAATATAATTTCATTCTGTTCAGAGTAGCATGTGTCTTCACTAAAAATACTTATATTTAACATTGCCAAATAAAAGCAAAATCTCAATTTGCCATCCCAAGACTCCCTACTTCGGAGGTCAGATAACTTTTCCCACCTGTCTTTTTCCATATGATGTTTGAGGCTGAGGGATCTGGAAGGATTGTCCCTTGTTCTCTCTGTAACTTTGCTTAGAACAACACTCCTGCCCATTGATATCTGAGGCTACATGATCTCAACAATAATTCTGACTAGAGAAGTCCCTGTCTCATTGTTCATGCTCTTTGGTCTCTACTCGTTCGACTTTTAAGATGTGTGCAGTTTTCACTTTACAGAAAGTTGCCACTTTTCACACTGCACAGTATTTTGTTATGTGGCTGATCACTGCCACATACCCTGCATCTGCAATAGGCAGCACAACTTCAAGCAATACTGCTGCTCACTTGGTAGCACAGTGCAAGCAAGACACTGCCTATGTAAACGAGTGCCCGCATCCTCGCCTCATTCCTTGATGGTCTAGGAGATTTTTCCACATTATATCCTTTATTTCTAGTTGGTAGCATCTACCTTGCAACTAGCTGCTCTTTTTGATACACAAACTGGAAAGGGGACATGATGCTTACTCAGTGGCGGCCACCGCAAATCTCAAGGGGAGGGGCGGGGGCAGAGACGGAGGGGGGGGGGTCGAAAATAATAAATAAATAATAAACTTACCTCTCACCACAATGCCGCTGCCTCCCTCCGCCTCGCTCGTCACTCCTCTTCCCTCGATGTGGTGTACCAGCATTCACTGGGACACCAGCACAGGCTCCCCAGCAATCCTGGTGCTACTTTCATGATAAAGCTAGCATGAAAGCAGCATTAGGAATGGTATGAGCGGCCTGGACTGCCGCTCAGACACAACCCTGGGGCCTGTGCAGTTTCTCCAGCCCGGCTGTTCAACACAGCTGGGCTGGAGAAATCAAAGTGCCCATGTGTGTTTGGCCGGTCTGAGACTGCTGGCCAAGCACACATGCGCACTAAGGTGCACTGTACTCCTATTCCCCTCTCCCCTCACCTGTGGCCAAGCCCCTCCCTTTACATGCTGACTGTTCCATGAGAGGAAATAAAAACAATAGTGATCATTTTATTTTTCTGCTGCTGGCTCAGCCATAGGGGTGCTGCTCCTTCGCCATTGAGAAGGAGCTGCCCCTGCACTTACTAGCAGTGTGCCCTACTGTGTCCTCGCGGCTGACGAGACTGCTTTTACAATCTCGTCATCAAAATGTACAAGGTTTTCTAAAAACTGACTGCCATGACTACTACAACTGTAAAATAATTTACTGGTGACTGGTGAACAACCTTGATAACCAATGAACTGCTATCTTATGTAATTATCCCCTAAAGAACTAACAATATATCACTCCTACATTTTAAACCCAATATTGCCTAAATACCACTCTACATGGTGACATGAGAAGGGGTGGATCTTGTTACTAACGCATACGCCTGAGGCGGTGTGAGTTGTACCACGTGAAACATTACATAGAAAGGGGGAGTAGATTGCAGTAGCAAACAGATGCCACTGTGCAAATAATAATTTGCTGTATAAACTGTCCGGATTCTCAATATGCTCAGAGATTACTAAATGCAAAAAGAGAAATGTCGTTTTTACATACAGCAAAGAAGGTTCCTGGTGGCGGTACATTTAAACTGTGAGTGTGTCACGCGGGCTGCAAGCCACCACAAGAGTATCACACCGCTTCTCTTCCCGAACAACCCCTCTTTGTGGTGAGTGCATGGCACAGGCAGACTGCGACCCCACCTGTGTGGAGGAGGCCCGGAGCAGCACAGATATTAAACCCTGGCTTGTATTATCTGCACCACAAGTCGTTCCCTCTTTATCTCGTGCACACAGGAGGTTCCTGTAGTTAGACAGAGCCCTAGTACTGTAGATGGGATCTGCGAGGCCCTGTGTTATGTCACTCAGTTTTGTCCTAAATTTGCACAGTGGAGACAGCTGTGAGTCAGGCGTCCACTTTATCTGGCGTGCTCCGCTGGTCGGTGCTAGACCTGCACTCTGTAAGCACCACACACATACAGGAATTCGGTACCTATGGCGTCAAGACTGACCTAAAATATCCCAGATTGCGATTGACATGATTTCTTTAGTCTAGCCCTGACCAATGCAGACGCTTTCACGCCAGAACGCAATTGCAGGGCAACTAATGGGCAGATTTACCAAAATCTCACGCAACGCAGCACAGCAGCCAAAAATGCTGTGCTGTGTTGCGTGAAAAGGAGAGAGCAGAAGAGTGCCATTTTTACAGAAATATGGCGCTCTCCTCTCCCTAGCGCCGGCACTGAAATTAGCTGCTGTGCGCCACGCACACAACTTTGCATCATAGTGCAAGGGTATCTGCGTAAGTCTAGCTTAGGATTTGTACTGGAAGGGTAGCCTTCCAGTACAAAATACTATGCTTAGACTAACTTTAAACATTTTCCCACTTTGTAGGTGAGCTGTACAATGCAGCACACATGCAAAGTCGGAAAATAAAGGAGAAAAAAGGCATTTCTCCTTCATAGTGCCTATCTGAAATGGTCGCTTTTTTCTGACGCTAAACCTTGTCTACTTTGTTAAGTAAATATGGCTTAGTGTCAGAAACCTTGGGTAGTTCATGGGAACGCCCATGCACCACTCATGGCCCCAGATTCTCAAAGGTTTAGGGTCAGTTTAGCATTGCTTTTATGATGCTAAACAGATGCTAAATATTTTTGGCATTCACAAACCTACGCAAATAGGTATTTGCGTTGGTTTGTGTAGCAAAGTAACGCAAAGCAGCACAAAGGGGGCATTACATAGATGGTACATGGGCATACCTGTGCAACCACCCATGTATTTTGATGCTAAACCCTATTCCTAAACATCAGAAGAAAGGGCTTAGCGCCAAAAATTAACACCTTTGAAAAGCAATCGCTAAACATAGAAATGCTTTTTTATTTCTCCCTTCTTTTCCGACTTTGCATGTGTGCTGCACTGTACAGCACACATACAAAGTAGGAAAAGCATCCACTCATCTAGGCATAGCATTTTGTACAGGAGGGGTGCCCTTCCTGTACAAAACCTATGCTAGACTCACACACATACCCTAGCACTATGGCGCTAAGGTGTGTGTGTGGCGCACGGTAGCTAAAATCAGCGCCGGCGCTAGGGAGAGGGAAGAAGAGAGCCTTATTTCTGTGAATATGGCGCTCTCCTGCTCTCTCCTCGTAACACAGCACAACACAGCTTTTCTGGCTGCTGCACTGTCCTGCATGACACCTTTCAGAATCAGGGCCATGATATGCCCCCTTGGCGCTAACTGATGGAAAGCAACGCTATGTGCTACTTTCGGGTGAATTTCCAGCACTGAACAAGTTTAGCGCTGGAAAGTAAACTAGTGAAAAATGATTTGGGGCCAGATGTAGCAAATAAATAATTTGCGAGTTGCAAAGTGCGAGTCCATGCGACTCGCAATTTGCAACTCGCAAATTGGTATGCAGTACGGTGTCTCAGACACCGACTGCAACTCGCTATGGGGTCGCAATGACCCACCTCATCAATATTCATGAGGTGGGTCGCAAATTGCGGCCCCATAGCGAGTATAGGCACTCGCAAACATGGAAGCCTGCTGTCGTCAGCAGACCTCCATGTTCGTGACTGCTTTCAATAAAGCAGTTTTTTTTTTTTTAAGTGTAGCCCGTTTTCCTTAAAGGAAAACGAGCTGCTCTTTAAAAAAAAACGAAACCTTTCGTTTCGGTTTTTTTTTCAGGGCAGGTAGTGGTCCCTTGGACCACTACCTACCCTGAAAAAATATTTGTGGGTCCATTCACAAAGTGGAAGGGGTCCCGTGGGGACCCCTTCCAATTTGCGAGTGGGTTACCATCCACTTGAAGTGGATGGTAACTGCGACACCATTTGCGACCGCGTACGCGGTCGCAAATGGTATTGCATACCACTCAGACTCGCAAATAGGAAGGGAACACCCCTTCCTATTTGCGATTCTGAAATGCATATTGCGAGTCGGTACCGACTCGCAATATGCATTTCTGCATTGGGAAACGCGTTTAGCGACTCGCAAACGGCAATGTTTGCCGTTTGCGAGTCGCTAAACGTTTCCTACATCTGGCCCTTGGTGCCGTTTTGTGTCACCTTTGTGATGCAAACAAGGATCTAAAACTTAGTAAATAGACCCCTAAGACACAGATTCTCAAAGGTTTAACTTCAGTTTAGCACTGCTTTTGTAACGCTTAACCGAGGAAAAACATTTTTTGGCATTCACAAAGCAACACAAATTGGTATTTGCGTTGGTTTGTGTGACAAAGAAACCAAAGCAGCGTGAAACGCTGCTTCGCATTACTTTGCTTCGAGGGGGCATTACATGGGTGTACATGGGTGTACCCGTGCTACCACCCATGCTTTTGATGCTAAACCCTGTTCTGAAACATCAGAAGAAAGGGTTTAGTGCCAAAAATTAACACCTTTGAAAAGCAGGAGCTAAATGGAGAAATGTTTTTTATTTCTCACTGCTTTTCCGACTTTTCATGTGTGCTGCACTGTACAGCACCCATACAAAGTAGAAAAAGCATTTCCACTTGTCTAGGCATAGCATTTTGTAAACCTATGGTAGACTCAGGCATACATCCTAGCACTACAGTGCTAAGGTGTGTGCGTGGTGCACAGCAGCTGAAATCAGTGCTGGCGCTAGGGAGAGGGGAGAAGAGTGCAATATCTATGTGAATATGGCGTTCTCCTGCTCTCTCCTTGTCACGTATCGCAGCACAGCTTTTTCGGCTGCTGCACTGCCCTGCGGGACAACTTTGAGAATCTGGGCCTAAATGTATTCTGATTACTGCAAGTTTGTCCACCTCATTTACCTGAGAGAAAGAAGTGGAAGATTGACAAACATTTTGTACTGGGTTAGCGTCACAAAAGTGACGCTAACCAGCACAATTTTCTTTTCCTAAATTACTTTTCTGTGCACAACTTGTTTCGCGCTGAAAAGTACCCTAAAAGTAACACAAAGTACTTAGCACCAAGGGGGCACTACATAGGTGGTACATAGGCGTTCCCATGCAACCACCCATGCATTTTTACGCAAAACCGCATCTACAAACAGTAGTAGACAAGGTTTTGCACCAAAAGGTAATGCCATTTGAAAGCAGGCGTTAAAAGGAGAAATGTTTTCATTTCTCCTTTCTTTTCCAAATGTGCATGTGCGCTGCACTGTGCAGACGCATACAAAGTAGGAACAGTTTGAAAGTGTGTCTAAGCATAGTATTTTATACTGGAAGGGTACCCTTCCAGTACAAAACCTATGCTAGACTCACGCACACAGTCCTGCACTATGGCACGAATGAGTGTACGTGACGCACGGCAACTGTAATCCACACCAATGCTGGACAGAGGGGCGGACAGTACCATATCTTTGTAGATATGGCACTCTCCTGCTGCCTCCCTGTCATGTAGCGCAGGATTTTCTTTGCTGCGCTGCGCTGGGTGACTGTTTTGTAAATCTGCCCCAAAGTTTCAACTCACTTATGCCTCAACTACCCTCAACAAAACCTTTGCAAAGCAATAGACACAGTTACACATGCATATGTCTTAGAGACAAAATAGTGCACAATCCATGCTGATGTGTAAGATACTTTTTTTAAGCCAGGTCCTCCCTGAACCAGTACACAAGAAACCTAAGACCAGGTTCTCCTTTACTATGGTTCATCAGTTGGGTATAGTTTGGTTCCAGAGATACAGGGCCTCATTTACGAGGAAATGACGCAGCGTATCACTGCAAGCCAGGTTGCTGCCGCGCGGTGCGTCATGTTGAAAGTGCAGGGATGCGATGTATTTACAGAAATACAACGCATCCCTGTACTTTCCTCAGCACTGGAGTAGAAACTGCTGCCTAGTGCCAATGCAGGCATTCTTGCACCATCATGCAAGGGTGCCTGCGTTGCAGGGATGATTGCTTATTTGCCGGAAGGGCCACCTTCCTGCACATAAACAATCAGTAATGGTATTTTTCTCTTTCATTCTGCAGCACACGTAGAAAAAGGAAAAAAACAGGGATAAATAATTTTATTTCTCTCCATTGCACCACTTTAACGCCACCCCCTAGATGGTGTAGGAATCTGACGCATTCCCAGATTTGTAAATCCAGGAATGCAACAGACTTCATCAGGTTCCCTGGGTGTTGCTTGGGAACACCCACAGCAACACCCATGGAACGCCCATTCCAGGCAGAGTTATGAGTGAAAGGGGTCCATATTTACAAGGCCATGAAAAGCCATGCAAGGTGGCTTTGCATGGCCTTGTAAATATGGGCCGGCACACAGCCCTTGTTAGTGAGGCCCACAGTATGCACAGGACCCACCTCTAGGCATACTCACCCCACTTAGGGCATCACACTGAAGTATACAAAAAAGTCATGGATGGAATGCTTCAATTAATCTCGGACACTGGTAATTACTCGGTCTGCATCCCAGTCCATTGTTATTTTGCACATCATGCCACCTGAATTTGGACCCTGCAATATGCAAGTTAGTCTTGACCCTGCTCCAATAGGAACAGCCCAGCCCGGACTGCTAGGCTAGATCCTCTCTGAGCCCACCCAAGAGCAACCCAAGACCTCCCGGAGGAACCCAAGACTGTTTTGGGGGTCTTCAGTGGGGTGCAGCTTGGCCTGCAATTCGGGTTGGACTGTTCCTACTGCAGCTTGGTCAAGATCGGTTTGCATGCAGCTGGGTCCAAACTGAGGTGGCATAGTGGGCAAAAAACGATGGACTCAGGTACAGCCTGACTGTTTGCCAGTGGCTGAGATTAATTCAAGCATTCCATCAATAACCATGTTGTTGTTGCAGTGAAGCCCCAAATTCAACTGGTATGCCAAGACAGGGATCCGGTGGTCACTATGCACTAGAACCAAGCTATACCAACTAAAGCCCTAACCAGGACACAACTGCTCTTGGATTCCTTTTGTTCCAGCTCAGGGATGACCTGGCCTAGCAGTGTGGGCTGGACTGTTCCTACTGGAGCAGGGCCAAGAATAATTTGCAAATAGTTGGGTCCAAACTGAGGTAGCATGGTAAGTGAAAACCTGTGGACTGGGATGCAGCCGTGAGCGATTGCCAGTGGCTGAAATTATTTCAAGCATTCCACCCGCCCCCTTGTTGTTGAAAAAGAATAGGTAAACCACGTTTCTTACTGATCAGTGGCCAGTCTCGTAGTTCACAATGGGAATTCATGAAGTATGGCTAAATAATGTGTCCTACCGATCAGTGTCAGCATAGTAGTTCATAATGTGATCTTATGATAAATAGATTAAGCAAGCTTCCATTGTGTACGGCCTAGGCTACCATAGCATACTGTGATGCCATAAGCCAGAAGAGCAGTTCTAGAAACCATAAAACATGTGTACCGAAAACTTACAGGATGAAACATAGTCTAATTTTTCTTCTCATGTGTTCTCCACTCAGCTGTTTATGAATGATAACTCATTGGAAGACTGGCAGATTGCAGTCAATACCAAGAAGATCGGCTGGATTCTGCTGGAGCTTCTGGTCTGTCTGATCCACCCCTTCCCAGCTGGCAGTGACTGTGAAATCCAGGAGAGCCCCACCAGTATCAGGTTCCTCTCAGACATGGACACCATTCTCTCCATTCTGATGTTTCTGCGCATCTACTTGCTCCCCAGAACAATCCTCCTGTACAGTCGTGTGCTCGTGGATGCTTCATACCGCAGCATTGGCTCCCTCAACAAGATCAAATTCCAGTACCAGTTTGTTCTAAAGATACTTATGAACACCTATCCCGGCCGCCTCCTGCTCATCCTGACCGTGGGACTCTGGGTGATCGCATCCTGGACACTTTCTGTCTGTGAGAGGTAAGGTTTGTCAAAAGGTGAAAATAATATGGCACTTCCAACCTTCTGAAAAGCTGTTAATAGACAAGACCTAAAAAGGAAACAGGTATTCCTAGATTTTACCATACATAATTCAAATAACTGCACCTTATATATTGTATGACAGTAGTAATTTTGTAATATATAGCCCAGGCATGATGGGAGATGTACACAAAGCAGGGTGAAGATGACCAACTTCTTTTATATGACATAGAGGTTTCCCATAGTTGAAGTGCATGCAGGTTGTGGGCATCTCCAAAAGCTGTGGGGACTGTTACTTCACCACGACAATGCATGAGCTTTTGAATGGTATCACCTGGCCTTACATTACCAAAAAGGCATATTGTGGTCTTTAAAACTGTGGCCCTGAATATGATCTACAACACAGAATGGTCACTAGCTGAGGAGATACAAATTTTGCAGAATTATCACTAGCTGAGGAGATACAAATTGTGACAGTTACAATGGGACATAAAGTTGAAAGTGATGGCAGTGAGTGGAGGGAGGCAAAATAACGCTTGGCTGAAAAGACCAATGGAAAGGCCACTGAATGAAAGGTTGTACATTGGGTGCTAAATATTGCAATGTGGGTTTGAAAAGCATGAAAATTGCTAGATCTGCCTTTTCATGTTAATTTGATAGTACACACTGCATATTTCAAATGCATTAAGAGTGACAGCTATGATTCTCTATCAGCTGTATTTGATTTTTATTTGTTCATGATGTTAACGGGATGCAACCCTTGGTGACGCGGCTGGTGATAGGAATCATCTGTGACCTGGACGTGCCAACGTGAAAGAACTGGTATCTATTGAGTAGGAAGGAGGAAGAACCAGTGAAAGATTTTGCTAGTGAGTCCCATTGAGGCTTGGAAGAGGATTGCATGATCAGCAGTGTCTAAGGCAGCAGAGAGGTCCAGCATTATCAGGAGGCAATGGCCTGGAGGGTGTCATTTACGCTGTGTCTGTGCGATGTGAAGCCAGATTGGTTTCATGCTGGAGATTATTGGCGTTGATGTTATCTTAGAGTTTAGCGTAGACTGCTTTTTCAACATTTTTTCCAAGGAAGAGAAGGACTGCTAGTTGGCTAGGTCCTCGGGGTCTTGTGTGAATTTTTTAAGAAGTAGGAGGATGTGGCCTGTCTCAAAAGCTTGTAAGAAGATGCCTTAAGTGAAGGGGAGAGAGACTGACAATGGTGAATGCGGATGCAAGGTCATCTCCGGAGAGAGCTTTGCTGAATGACGAGGGGACACCACCTTCATAAGAGATGGCTTTCAGAGAGTTCAGGATGTTGTGAGATCAGCAACAGATATGACTTTGAAAAACACCCATTACAGGATGCTATGAGATTTAATGGGTCTAAGACAAGAAGCAGGCTTGGTGTCATCCATGTACTGTTGGGTCTTCAGTGTTTTTTCATTTAAGAAGTGGTTCATGGCATTTCATTTGTCAGTACGGTGTGGGATAGGAGGGTCAGGCAGGGGCTTGATGCAGCGCTTGAATGTTTTGAAGAGTGTTGTACTGCTGTTGGAAGCTTCATTGATGATGATGGTATATGCATGGGTTTGGCTGATGTGATGAGTTGCACAGGGACTTCAGTAGCATAAGGCTGCCAGGGGTTCTGTTATTCCTCTATTTTCTTTCATGTCTAGCAGTGGAGCATTTGTTGTCGTCATGATCTTTGTACTACCAGGGTGCTAAAGTATTAGGTTTGCACATTTGTGTTTTAGCCAGAGATGTTTATGTGGTTTTCCAGAAATGCACTGTAATAGTTGAGATGGGTGTTAACATCAGACATGAAGCTGGGTCAGCGAGCGATACATTTGAGCTTTAGATTTTCTAAAGGGTCTGAAGATTTGTTGTTCACTTTTGTATTGACTCGATTTGTTGGTTGGTCACTGAGCAGGGTGATGGGGACGCTGCAGTGGCCTATATGTATGGGAGGTTTACGCTGAATGGCTGGTGACATTGAGGAAATTAGGTCCAGGATGTAGCCCCTTGAGTCTATTGATTAGGTGACATGCTGTACCACGTTGAGTGTGTCAAAGAGCTTGAGGAGGCTGTCTCTTATTGTTTTCATGCTTGAGTTGTCTGCAAAATTGAAGTGTGGCTGTGATGAGATGAGATAAAAAGGAGGTCTGAGAATTTGTGTCACGATGGAAGTTGCACTAATCTTGTGCACTACAGCCTTCTGAAGCAATGTTCTTTTCCATCTCTCGCCATGCACACTAGTGACCACATATACAGAAATATGGTCATCAGAAGTAGAGACGGGGAAGGAGAATGAATAAAAGAGATAAACCAGACTCCACCAAGCAGAGTAGCTCTTTTATAAGAAGCACCCTACAACACCAGTGTCACTCTGTAATTGCTCATCTAAAATGTCTGTTTTTCTAGCAGAGAAGCATATGATTGGCACATTGCCATCCACGCTGAGCTAGAACATCAAAAGTATTTTGCCATTATTACAGCAAAGTATTTAAGCATAGGATTAGCACTGTTCCATCCAGGCTGAGCTGGAAAATGACTATAGCCATTTACCACTCCCGGCACAGTATTACAGCTTTGAATTGGTAAAATACCAACCAAGCCAACCTGGAATTACTAAAAGCAACCCCTGACATGTGTTGTGCTCTAGTTAGGGCTCTTAAATGAACTACAGCTTTGTCCAGACACAAAGGAGCAAGCAAGAAAAGTCAAGGCAATACCCTTTCATGCCTAGAGTGCCACATAAATTATGCAAAAAAAGGAAGCAGGGAAGTCTGGGTATTTCCCAAGTTTAGGCAGAGAGCAGCTCTGGAGCACCCTACAATACCAGGGACACTCTGAAACTGCTTACTTCAGATGTCTGTTTGTCTTTAAACATAGGATTAGCACAGTGCCATCCACACTCAGCTGAAAAACGACAAAACGAGAATGTGTGTGTTTGTGTAAACTTCATACTTGTATAGCGCACTACTCACCAGTTAGGGTCTCAAGGCTCTGTACGTATTCCGCTGTGGAACCCCTCCTGGTTTTTCCCTGTGAGGTGCCCACTCCTGGGCAACCTCCAAGGTGAAGCCAGGCATCCCAGCGCTGTTGGGGCCATTGTGCATCAGGGTCTGCCGCTCTAACCATTGAACCACACTTCACGTGTGTGTGTGTGTGTGTGGTTAAAGTATGCAGAGAAGATCCTGCATTGCTTTTCAGTTAAGCACAAATGGCCTGATTCACAAACTCCATTCTGTAGTATGTCTTGTAGTACTACAAAGGGTATGTTTTACCTATTTTTATGTGTGTGGACTACATCCCCCTCTCCAGAGGAGCCTTTGCACACACCCACATATGGTTTTGTAGTAAATGGTGGGGGGCAACAAGGGAGTGGGCAGGAGAAGGGGCAGACTCACTCTTAAAAGGGATGTATTTGGGAGTTTAGGAGGGTTTAGGCAGGATATTGTGTATATAATGAATAATCATAAACATACATCAGAAGGAGTCATTCTGGAGCTGCTGGGCAGCTTTGGGTTGGTAAATACTTTTGGACAGTAGACTTTCTATACAGTGATGTAGGTGGCAAGATGAACTTAAAGCAGCCTGGGCTTCAATCTAGCCCAGTACAGATATAGGTGGTCATTACAACCTCAGCGGTCTTTTTACAAGACCGCCGAGGGACCGCCATGCGGAAGTCCGCCAGTAGTGGCGGTTTGCCGCTCGGCGTATTATGACTGTTGGCTGCTCTCCGTCCTTTTTCCGACGGAGAGCCGCCAACAGCCATACTGGCGGGCGCCGGGGAAGTGGAGGTTGGCGGTGTTCTGTTGGCGGTGTCGGCGGAGCAGCCCCCATAGCTCCCGTCCCCTCCCGCAGGATCGACGGAACAGGTAAGTCGATTGTCCGTTAGGGGAGGGGGGAGGGGGTGGGGGTGTTGTGTGTTGTGTGAGTTCATGGGGGTGTGCGTCTGTGTATGTAGAGGGGGTGTGTTAGTGCGTGTATGCTTGCAGGGGTGTTGCATGTTTTGGGAATGAGTGCGTGTATGTCTGTGGGTATGTCTGTATGGATGTGTGCGTGTATGTTTGTATGTGGGTGTGTGTATGACTGTGTGTGTATGCTGGCATGTATGTCGGTGTGTGTGCGTGTGTGTGTGAGTTATGTGATGTTGGGGGTCGGGTTGGGGAGGGGGGCCCTGCCACCTTTGGGGGGTGGCAGGGGTGGTGGGGGGTGTAGGGGAGGGAGTCAGGGTGGGGGTGGGGGGTGGGGGAGACCCCTATCAATGCCAGGGAAGGAATTCCCTGGCACTGATAGTGCTTACCGCCATGGATTTCGTGGTGGTTTCAAACCGCATGAAATCCATGGTGGTCAGCCGGGTCCAAATACCGCCGGCAGTATAGTGACGGCCGCCGGACTGGAGACCCAGGTCTCCGGCCCGGCGGGCAGAACGGAGAACCGGCGGATGAGCATGGTGGTAACCGCCATGGTCATAATTCCACAAAGTAAGACGCCAGCCTGTTGGCGGTCTTACCGCCGCTTCTGCACCTTCCGCCAGGGTCATAATGACCCCCATAGACTTTAAACAATGTTTGTTTACTATCAAATATCCATTGTCAGCACAGACCCAGGCCTGGTGAAAAGGCAGGTTATATGTTTTAGCCTCTCTGATGCCCTTCTAAATCTGAAAATGAATTACTGATCGGTGGCCCTCAGAGGCACTGACACGGGGAACAAGCACTGGTAAATGCATTAGATTTTGCCTTTGTGAATAATAATAAACTGTTTTTGTTGTACCATGTAGCTTGGTGAATAGTTGTGCAATATAAGTTACTGAAACTCTGTTCTATTGTCATGACTTGTTTTTTAAGAAAGACACTATATTAGACAAATAAAAAAGCACTCTTTGAAACTTACACACTGTAATCACACACCACCAATCCACCCAAACTAACCCGCCACCCCTTCACACATTCACGCAGTCAAATAAAGCATAAAACCAGTGAAACTCGCCTGTTTTTAGCAAAAGCATTTGCGCTTTTGTAGTGTTTGGTTTTCAAACGACGATGTGTGAGACAGGCAAGAGCCTCCCATAATACAGTACAAATTCAGGTCGGTTTTCGGTGCAATAGCATTAGAAGAAGAAATACTCCAAAAGTTGCAATCTATTGATAATATATGTCAACAGTCCAGCGCTGCATGCTGACGAAGCTGTTTTGGAGTGCTAAAGAACATAGCATGCGTCATTAATGTCGCATTAGTTGTCTTTAGATGACGTTTTGCTTGTTTAAAGGAAACCTAGCCTTTTGAGCTGTTCGCTAAAATATTAGTAAAATTATTTCACTATCCTACAGTAAATTATACTGTTCAATAAGCCCTCCGCCTCCAAAAAATGTAACTAGCGATTTACCACACAAAAATAAGCAATTTAGGAAAAAAAATCAGTGTCTCTGTACAAAGCTTCACAGACGTTAAAATCGTGCAAATAGCACCATGTTTACGTGGAAAAAACACACACACGCTAACCTTAACAACCTTAGGCTAATGTCCTCCTTTATACAGCCTAGCTCTCGCCTTTCTTAACCAAAGTACAAAGCAGGCAACCTTCTTCTGGGACTGCAGACTCCTTGCCAGATCCTTTTTGTTTTAGAAAAAATAGAAGGTGAAAGCGTATTAGAAAGTACAAACATGTTAAACATAGCCTAAGGCTTTTACATACACAATTGCCATTTAAGCCAACTGCAGAAACATTTTAATCCCTGCACAACATTACAGGTAAATCCCCTCACAACATCACAGGTAAATCCCCTGGTAAATCCCCACACGACATCACAGGTAAATCCCCTCGTAAATCCCCACACGACATCACAGGTAAATCCCCGCACAACAACACAGTTAAATCCCCCGGTAAATCCCCGCAAAATATCACAGGTAAATTCCCGCACAACATCACAGGTAAATCCCCGCACAATATCACAGTTAAATCCCCCGGTGAATCCCTGCACAACATCACAGGTAAATTCCCCCACAGCATCACAGGTAAATCCCTGCACAACATCACAGGTAAATTCCCACACAACATCACAGGTAAATTCCTGCACAAAATCACAGGTAAATCCCCGCACTTCCCGCACAACATCATAGGTAAATCCCTGCACAACATCACAGGTAAATTCCCGCACAACATCACAGGTAAATTCCAGCACAACATCACAGGTAAATCCCCGCACAACATCACAGGTAAATCCCCAAGTAAATCCCCGCACAACATCACAGGTAAATCCCCGCACAATATCACAGTTAAATCCCCCGGTGAATCCCTGCACAACATCACAGGTAAATTCCCCCACAGCATCACAGGTAAATCCCTGCACAACATCACAGGTAAATTCCCACACAACATCACAGGTAAATTCCCGCGCAAAATCACAGGTAAATCCCTGCACTTCCCGCACAACATCATAGGTAAATCCCTGCACAACATCACAGGTAAATCCCCGCACAACATCACAGGTAAATCCCCCAGTAAATCCCCGCACAACATCACAGGTAAATCCCCGCACAACAACACAGTTAAATCCCCCGGTAAATCCCCGCACAATATCACAGGTAAATTCCCGCACAACATCACAGGTAAATCCCCGCACAATATCACAGTTAAATCCCCCGGTGAATCCCTGCACAACATCACAGGTAAATTCCCCCACAGCATCACAGGTAAATCCCTGCACAACATCACAGGTAAATTCCCACACAACATCACAGGTAAATTCCCGCACAAAATCACAGGTAAATCCCCGCACTTCCCGCACAACATCATAGGTAAATCCCTGCACAACATCACAGGTAAATTCCCGCACAACATCACAGGTAAATTCCAGCACAACATCACAGGTAAATCCCCGCACAACATCACAGGTAAATCCCCAAGTAAATCCCCGCACAACATCACAGGTAAATCCCCGCACAATATCACAGTTAAATCCCCCGGTGAATCCCTGCACAACATCACAGGTAAATTCCCCCACAGCATCACAGGTAAATCCCTGCACAACATCACAGGTAAATTCCCACACAACATGACAGGTAAATTCCCGCGCAAAATCACAGGTAAATCCCTGCACTTCCCGCACAACATCATAGGTAAATCCCTGCACAACATCACAGGTAAATTCCCGCACAACATCACAGGTAAATTCCAGCACAACATCACAGGTAAATCCCCGCACAACATCACAGTTAAATCCCCCGGTGAATCCCTGCACAACATCACAGGTAAATTCCCCCACAGCATCACAGGTAAATCCCTGCACAACATCACAGGTAAATTCCCACACAACATCACAGGTAAATTCCCGCGCAAAATCACAGGTAAATCCCTGCACTTCCCGCACAACATCATAGGTAAATCCCTGCACAACATCACAGGTAAATCCCCGCACAACATCACAGGTAAATCCCCCAGTAAATCCCCGCACAACATCACAGGTAAATCCCCGCACAACAACACAGTTAAATCCCCCGGTAAATCCCCGCACAATATCACAGGTAAATTCCCGCACAACATCACAGGTAAATCCCCGCACAATATCACAGTTAAATCCCCCGGTGAATCCCTGCACAACATCACAGGTAAATTCCCCCACAGCATCACAGGTAAATCCCTGCACAACATCACAGGTAAATTCCCACACAACATCACAGGTAAATTCCCGCACAAAATCACAGGTAAATCCCCGCACTTCCCGCACAACATCATAGGTAAATCCCTGCACAACATCACAGGTAAATTCCCGCACAAAATCACAGGTAAATTCCAGCACAACATCACAGGTAAATCCCCGCACAACATCATAGGTAAATCCCTGCACAACATCACAGGTAAATTCCCGCACAACATCACAGGTAAATTCCAGCACAACATCACAGGTAAATTCCCGCGCAAAATCACAGGTAAATCCCTGCACTTCCCGCACAACATCATAGGTAAATCCCTGCACAACATCACAGGTAAATCCCCACACAACATCACAGGTAAATCCCCCAGTAAATCCCCGCACAACATCACAGGTAAATCCCCGCACAACAACACAGTTAAATCCCCCGGTAAATCCCCGCACAATATCACAGGTAAATTCCCGCACAACATCACAGGTAAATCCCCGCACAATATCACAGTTAAATCCTCCGGTGAATCCCTGCACAACATCACAGGTAAATTCCCCCACAGCATCACAGGTAAATCCCTGCACAACATCACAGGTAAATTCCCACACAACATCACAGGTAAATTCCCGCACAAAATCACAGGTAAATCCCCGCACTTCCCGCACAACATCATAGGTAAATCCCTGCACAACATCACAGGTAAATTCCCGCACAACATCACAGGTAAATTCCAGCACAACATCACAGGTAAATCCCCGCACAACATCACAGGTAAATCCCCAAGTAAATCCCCGCACAACATCACAGATAAATCCCCACACAATATCACAGTTAAATCCCCCAGTGAATCCCTGCACAACATCACAGGTAAATTCCCCCACAGCATCACAGGTAAATCCCTGCACAACATCACAGGTAAATTCCCACACAACATCACAGGTAAATCCTTTGAAGCTTTGTTTAGAAAACAGACATCTATGCCAAATAAAAGAAAGAATTAGCCTAGATGTGAAGATTGTTATTGTTCTTGTAAGCAGCATATGTATTTTTTTTAAAGGCACTCCAACATTTGTAGATAAAGGTTCTAAACAGCACAATTCACGCGAGGTGGCCCTCACCAGTAGTGTAGCTAGAGGAAGGAGGGGGTGGTGGGAGTGGGACACTAAAGTACCCCCGCCTCCAAGGGCCACACCACCTCAGCTGGGATGGCTAAAGCTGAGTTAGCAGGCCCTTTGTGACAAAAATCAATCGTGAATTAGCGTAGTTGTAAAGATTGTTACCATGCAGATTACTAACATTTGTGGCGTTTAATGGCATTTAGACATTTATGTGCGAAAGTTTCCAAAAGCACCCCTCACTGCATTTAATTAAATACAAATAAAATACAATTTTAAAACACGACCTGGTAGAAACAACACTATAACGTTGCAAATCCAATAAATATGTTTTAAACTATTTAACAATATGCTTAATTTTTAAACAACATAAAGACGCCGAACCCGAAAGACATTATAAGACTTGTTTCTTTGGACGACGCGGCTCTTAGTTTTGGTATTGGTTTTTTTCTTAGAACTACATTAATTTGGAGCCCGAAAAAAGTAAGACCTTATACTGCATGCGGCCAAAAAACACGCATAAAATGCGTGCTGCCGCAAAAACATGTTTTAAAATACTTTGTAGAAAGAATGTGAAAATTAGTTGAAAGGTGTGTTGACAAGCATGCGTAAAATGCTACATTGTAGAAAGAATGTGTAAATTAGTTAAAAGGCGTGTTGACAAGCACGCTTTAAATGCATGCAGACAGGGGAAGATAAGTATCGGTAAACAGTAAACGCTTTGCAGCCTCAACATAAGAAAAAAAATTCCACCCACTGAGGCGCCTGAGAATGAGTACTTGGGCCTCCGGTAGGGTGACCAGATTTTGAGGAGCAAAAACCGGGACAGGTCAGACATAAAAGAAGGACTAAAGACTTTACTCTCACTTTTATATCTGGCCTGTCCCGTTTTTTTTTGTTTTTTTACGTAGCTCTGTGAATGTGTGCCTATACATATGTTTGTGTGTATATATATATATATATATATATATATATATATATATACACATACACACACACATACACACACATACACACGCACACATTTACAAGACTCCATATATAAAATTAGCTATGGCTTGACCTCCCACTCTTCACCCTCAACCTGCCCCCACCCACCTCTCTCTGCTCCCCACTCCATCTCTCTGCTGGGGGCAGACAGTGGACTGTGTTGCCTCACAGTAACAGATAAATTACTTTATTTTTTCATACTTTTCTTATGCTTCCCTACATGATCTGACCGTTGTCCCAGAAACCAGCACATTAATTTAATTATCTGACCTTTGTCCCAAAAACCTGGGCATTTGTTTAAAATTAAGAGAAGCGTTGGGACACTGGGATAGTCCTCTAAAAACCGGGACTGTCTGGGGAAATCCGGGACGTCTGGTCACCCTAGCCTCGGAATACTGATAAGAGAAAGAACAGGAAATAAAACGCTACAACCAATAGAAAAGGAGGAAAAGCAAAGTGGCAAGAACACTGACAAATAAGAAGTGAAGGGAGGATTAAGCCCCTTCTAAAATATATTTAAAAAAATAGATTTCACAAGCAAAGCGCAAGTGCTGTGCAGGCAAAACCTAAAATTATTTTTGTTACCCTTTCAAATGCTTGTGCTGCAGATACTTCAGTTAATCCATGAACACCGCCAGTCTCACCTTCAAAGGTGTTCAAAGATCCCAACTGGCTCTTGGTCACCTCCAAAAAGCCTCCAGAGAATGTCTTCTCACAATCAGAGGTCTAAAGCTGTTTATCAGGCACACTAGACTGGTCCTTCAGCATCCCATGGCTCCTAGGCTCACTGTTCCACCCTTAACATGTACTGTAAAACTCTGGAAAGCAATTGTCTGGTAATTCTGTCACTGGCGAAATGAGACCCCCCCAAAGAGGCCACAAAAATGGTGACACCGGCTATAAGCTTGTAAGGGTGGTGGCTGTAGACTAGGGAGCAGGCTGTAGTTTTACTGGTTTTGAACTGTTAGAGCTGATTCAGCTTCCTCTCCAAGCACCTGTGTCCCATAGAAAGGTAGGTCCATCAGACTGGCTTGGAAGTTAGGAGAAAAATTAAAAGTTCGGAGCCAAGCACCCCGCCTGTGATGGAAGTGACCACAGCCACAGACTCCACTGTGTCCAGACCAGATTTGATAATGTGACGGGAGGCGCTCTACCCACCTCTTAAAAATAACTCCTCATGTCCTCCTATGTTAGGGGTACAAGGGCCCCGGGATCTGGAATGAAGTGTTGAGGTGCTGCGGTAGATTGAGGTCGATGTGGAGCCGGGTCCAGTGGAGTCACCGGAGCAGAGCCATTCCCAGGAGGAACTAGCTCTAGGTCAAACAGCTTCGGCTCCGAGGACAAAGGGCCTGTGGGAGTGGAAGGATGCTGAGGTCACTTAACTTTGGTGTCTTTTTGTGCTTCTTTCTTTTCCCCCAGAAGAGTCTGAGGAAGGTGACCTTGAGTGAGGCCTTGAATGTTGCAAACTCTGTTGTTTATCCCTGGTCATAAAGAGCTTTGCTTCCCGCTTTTTACGGCCTTTGGGTGAATACTGCGACAGGCTTTGCATGTCTAAGACTCATGGTCCGAACCAAGGCACCAGAGGCGGATAGTGGGGGGCATTATTGAAATCTGCCCCTCGCAGCACGTACCAGGTGTATACCATGATTTCTCAGGGGAGGCATGGCACTGCAAAAGTAAGCGCTTAGCTCCAGATCCCCGTTGAAGGCACTGAAAAAGGGATCTGATGTTTTTGCGCCAGAGTGGGTGCTATATGTCTTTGGGGATGTCACTTGACATCTCTTACAGCATTGCCCAAAGTTAATGCCCCTTACTGGCAATGTGAAAGTGTTGAAGTTTTCCAGATCCAGTCTGACACCTGGAGGTGTTCTACAAGTGAGGGCTCTCTAGGTAGGAATATCCATTAGAAACAGCTGTTACTGAGTCAAAATTGAATGCAGTATGCCTGTTTCGACATGATGTAGGATGGCACATGAGATACTGTCCAACTCTAAAGCAAGTTCACCCTCCATATTATGGGCAGAAAATGTTCTAGTTAAATATATATGAATTTTGCCCATCTTAGTACCTGGGAGGTACATCATTGGCATTCAAAGCTATGGTTTTTTTTCTCACAAAGAATTGTGAACTCCTGCTATCAAAGGTGATGTGCAACCTGGTATTGGTGCACTCTGACTTGTTATGACTGGTGAAAGGCGCAGTCAGGGAGATGGACAATGGCAAGGGGAAATTCTATGAGCCAGAGACAGAAATAAATGAGGGAGGAAAATGATGTTCTTAGACAGGCCATGAATTTTATTTATATCTGTCCCTCTCTCACCAATCTTGAGGATTACCTACTTTTTATTTAATCACACAAACTTGGCAAAGGGTATTGGACTTCTTTATATGAGCAACAGATTACAGATTACATTACATAAGGTCAGATTCCCTTTTTTATAATTTTGTTTTCTTGCACAGGCATATTAGGCAATTTGCTCAGAATCACAGGATGTTGGGCCAATGCCAGGACTTGAACCTGGCTTCCCAGTTTCAAAGTTGGCAGCTAATACCATTAAGCCACCTGTTCCACTTTGGTGGAACACTGCCAGGAATATCTCTTAAACAGAAATTATGTTACTTTGTCAAGTATGGAAGCCCCCAAACAAGAGTATCCCTCCTCATGCAAGCAAACCCCTTACGGGCCTTTGTCATGCAATGATGTTGCTTCTAACCATGAATTACCAACCCTCCCACCTGAGTTCTACATGACTTTTATGACATGTAAGGATGGAGCAACATAGATTAGTACTACCAAATGCATGATGGTTATTTTTCATTAGTTTTTAAATCTGCTCTAAATTCATACCCAAGTATTCGGAAAATGATTCCACAGTTCAAAAATCTTGGAGATGAAGGGATCATCGACTTGACAAGGTTTCAAGTAAAAACACTGTTCTGTTGTATGGTAATATTAAATTAAGCCACAACTAAAGTCTCCACCAAGAAGCACAAAGCTGCTCCTTACACTCTCTAGGATGCATCCATATGAAAAACAGTGGAAGGGCCTATCCTTCAAATATACCTATGATGCTTTACCAGTGATGAGAAGGAGAAGGGTCCTCACGCCTTAGTTTCCCAAAGTTAAATCACCTTGAGACATTTTACAATAATACGGGATATTATAAATAAATGATGAGGTGTGAGTCATAACTCATAACCAAATGACAACCCATTTTTCATACTGCTTTTGTCTATATTCACATTAGTGCCTCCACTCTGTCAGCTACTTCTAGCTGATTCATTCAGAAGTAGATTTTTCAAAACATCTATTGTATAAATATGTATTCATTAATAAGAATTACTGTCCACTCTGGAGAATTGTGTGTACAGTATTCTATTTATTCAACTAATTCAGAGTACAAAGTGTTTGTCCTGACATCAGGATATCATCGTCCAAAATCATTCATCAAACTCATCTTAAATGCCTTATTTATTAAATGCCTTTGACAATAAACCTGAAATTAGTGAGGGTCTAACTATAATTGTGTGATCATATTGACAACTCTCAGATTTCTGATAAATGACAATCAGTTCAGCTCTGTGGAAATAACTAGAAAATATTAGAAGGATGAGCGTCTCTTCAACCCTGCACATTTTCACCTCCTGACCACAACTCTTCTGTGGAGTAGGCGCTTCTACGCATCAGGCGCCTTGTTGTTTACATCTAGCTGTTGATCTCCGATCTACATCAGGCCTTAGGAGAGGACCATTAAATTAGCATCAATGATTTCTTCACTTTAACCCAAACTGTTATCAACATACCACACACAACCCTAGCTGGATGAAAGTTCCCAAAGGATTTCCATTCAGGATTTCTCTCCTATCTGAGAAAAATACCTTTCAGGCTAGAAGGCCTTATTTAATTAATTGCTTCGTGGTTCCCACCAAACTCATGGTTCCTTCGCCTCATTTAGAGGAGTGGGATCCACTAGGTTTCCATCAGAGAAATGTCAGCTGGCTCCATCAATGGAAACACTTGACTTATTGTTGCATCTGGACTACCAGGTTACTGTGGTGGTCACTCCACCCTATTTAGAGCTGGGTAACTCTCAGAGTTCTGTATCCAGGGCCACAATATGAAGGACTGATTATAGAAAAAAACATGAGCAGGAGCAACAAATGTGCAGCCCATTTTGCAAAGTTCACAGACTTTACTGCGATAGCGGAGCAGTAAAGGCTTTGGTGATCCTGGGACCAGTGGAAGGCAGGGGCTACTGGGTTTCAACTGTGGCAGTGGAAGTTATTTGCCACTGATGTCCCATGGACTATCTTATTATTTCGTTACAAACTGGGCCAAGTACAACCCCTTCAACACATGACTCTCAGGGTAGAAAGGGCAATCAGTCACAGGTTGTTAGCATGAGGAGTGCACAAGCTCAGCAGGCAAAAAATCAACCAACAGACACAATGATCATCCAAGTCAGCATCCCTGAGTGTGACTCTCTCCAGGCCCTTCATCCATCCCTCTCCCTCTGCTACTCCCTCGCAGTTTGCTTCCCTAGGTCTGGCTCCTGCCCCTTCTTGGCTGAAGTCAGGAGTTAGCACAAATCAAGCTCTGGTGGAGTATTATGTCCACAGTCAAATGCATGCTTCGCCTTTTTAGTATTACCCCATTCTAGAGATGGATGCATGTTTATGGTTGTTGTTCACATTCTGTTATCAGCAGTGTCCTCCTTGCATGTCCTCCAGGGGCAATGGCTAACTTACGAGTGCACTGGGAGGCGGGCATGGGCCCTGTCACTCAGGATGTCACCCAGCCTTAGTCTGTGGAACTGAAGCATGTGGGCCGCTGCTGGTGAAGGTGGGGGCCCAGCCGTTGTGGTCTTCATATGTGGTGATGCAGCGCCACCTGAGCCGCGGACAGAGGCAGCCTGGGTTAGGCTGGGGGCACTGACAGCAGTCACGCTCTCCTTTACACCCACAGCAGTGAAACGTTTGCAGACCTCATCTGAGCCTATACAGTTGCAACTCTCACCCGGGCCTATGACAATCACGGTTGCAGCCCACATCAGGGTATATGGCAATTACACAGTTTTACCTAAATGAGCCAACAATGAGCATGGACACAGTGTTGCAGTTCCTGCAAGGAACCAGGATGATACCAAGGGCTGATCACAGGACACACAGGTCCTCCTTGGTTGACTTTGTACAGACAGCTTTTACTTAACATCCCACATACAACAGGGATGCACAGGGCATCGTTCCTCCTGGACAGTCTGTCATCCTGCAAGGCCATGTAGACATCCCTCCTCAGCAAGCAGTCATGCGTCTAGTTGCTTAAGGGCATATCCAATAGAAAGTGCTGACTTCAGGTAATGCCTCTTGCCTCTGGGGATCTGCCTTCCAGGCAGTCACCACCTCTGGTGGCACAGTAATCTTTTGAGCACTCTGCAGAGCACTCCCTTCTTTGGTCATAAAGGAATCTGAACAGGAGCAAATTGAGGTGGCTTGGGTCCCACTTTCATAGACGTCTCATAGACTGGAAGTGGATCCACTGTCCCAAACTGTGGTACTGGTTTGGAATTGTTCTTCCTTCAAGTGTTCTCATACTGCTCTCCAGACACAACCTTTGAGCACAGTGCTGCTTTTTAAGGAGGTAGTTCTGGGGCTGTTTCGAACCTGCAGCACCCACAAAAGAGACACAAAGAGAAGTAAGCTTTCTGCACCTGATTGTTAGTAGCACGATGAAGGAGTAATCAGGAACTGACAAAAGGGTAGACCGCACCTAGAAATGTCATCACCTTTCACAATAGTCTGCAATACTACCCCTCACCTTTACCATCATATATCAGTAGTGTTTAGGAACACTAATCAGAAGCTTCTTGCTATGAAAGGTCATGTACAATGTCTAATGGCAGTCATGTCTCCTTCCTCCTCATTTCAGTATCTGGATCACCTCTCTCCAGCTACAGGATTGTAGACAACTTAAATTCACTGTGTGGGAGCATAGACTTCACCTTTCATCTTGTGCTAGGCCAGGCCAGGGGCATCCAAAATTGATCTGAAGGACCTACAGTACCTAGCCTCAATGTTTTGGTGTAGGTTCCTTGGCATTTATTCCTTTTGAATGCAGACCTTTCCAATCATCATATTCTTTCTTGGAGGAGGATGGATGATAGATTCCACCAAAGAATATCTTGATTCACATATCCCAATGTGTGTTGGTTGATTGTGAAGAAAGCTTAAATGATGACGCTCCTCTCTATATGTAATAGGTAATGTCCCAGCTTACAAGGCTGCCTGGGTTCCTTATGGATATTGAGGGTTATAAATAATAGACAATGTTTAGACAAAACTGAATCTTTAGAGAAGCATAATACAAAGGATGTGAAGGAAATCCTTCACTGATGTCTTGATGAAAAATCAGGACAAATTAAATTGTACAACGGTTTAATCCATTGTGCCTGATCTGGTATGTGCATTCCCAGTAGGTGCTCCGCTAATAGGTGAACGTTGTGTCGGAGGGCCCACCTTCAAATGGTCTGGTCTAGCTGAGAGAACAGGGGGAATTTGGTGCCCACTTGCTTCTTGAGATAGTACGTGGCTGTCACGTTGTCTGTTTTGATTAAGACTACCTTGCCAATGAGGTGAGGAAGGAAGACTTTCAGCACTAGGTGAACAGCTAATAGCTCTAGGTGATTTATGTGGAGAATTTGCTGACTTGGTGCCAAATGGTCCTAAAGAGTTAGATGTTGCAAATGCGCTCCCCATTCTGTGAAGGAGGCATCGGTTGTTATGGTCCTCTGTAGAATTGAGTCTAGGAAAAAGGGTCATTTTAGTAGGTTGCTGGTGTTATACCATTGCAGAGAGTGGCAAGCTTGATGGCTGACCAACACTAGATCTTCCAATTGACCCTTCGCTTGAGTCCATTGGTGCGCTAAACTCTCCTGCAACGGATGCATGATTATTCTGGGATGAGGTACTATGGTGATACATGAAACCATAAATATCTAGGAGGCGCATAACTGTCCTGTCACCGGTTGACCTATTTGAAATTGGGGAGTGAGTGACTGGAATGATTGCATCCTGGTGGTATTTGGGTATGCTATTCCTAGTTCTGAGTTGAGAGGGTTGAGGGTGGGATTTTAAGGTGCTGATTGTGAATCCTAGTTTGTGAAGTATGATTACGGTGACCTGAGTGTGTTGTTAACATTTTTGACGAGTTGCACTTTTGATGAGACAGTCGTTAGATATGGAAAGACATGTATGCCCTGTCTGTGTAGATGAATGGCTCCAATCATGGGACATTTGGTGAAGGCTAACAATGCGGTAGTGACCCCAAAGGGGAGCACTTTGATCTGGTAATGCTGGCTGTTTATTGCAAACCTAAGATACCTGTGATGGGTTGGGTGAGTAGGAATATGAAAGTAGGTGTCCTTGAGATCGAGTGAAGCCATGAAGTCACCATGTTGTAATAATGGGTTGACGTCGTGCGAAAGTGCTCTGAAAGTGTTATTGTTCAGGGGTCTGAGTTCCAGTATTGGTCTCAGGGATCTGTCCTTTTTTCGAATAAGGAAGTAAAGCAAATAGATTCCAGTATCCTGTTGGTTGAGAGGAACAGGTTCTGTAGCTCTTTTTTTGAGGGGGTGCTTGTACCTCTTTCCTGAGCAACATTTGATATTGTGTGGACAGTCTGCGTCTGTGAAGTGGAATGGTAGGAGGTGTGGTAGTGAGCTCCAGACAGTCCCCTTTCTTGATAATATCCATCACCCACGGGTCGGTGGTGATGTTGCCCCCGGCAGGAAAGAACCCTTGTAGATGACCCCGACAGGTATAGTTTGATCGGAGGGAATGCGAGGTAAGTCGTGTGATCAAAGGGAATGAGAAGTAAGTCAGAGCTTTGTAGTGGTGGGGGATGGTTTGGTGAATCCACCTTTGTCTTTGGAGTTGTTACCCCTATATGAGCCTCAGTAGTAGCCTACAGGTGAGGTGGTTTGAGCTTGTGGCCGCTGGTATGAAGTGGAGGTTTCAGGAGAGGTTGTTTTGGACCACAGTAGGATGGTTGCTGAAAGGAGCCACGACGGGAAGGTGTCTGCAGTGCTCCCATGGCTTTTGCTGTCTGTGTATCTTTTTTTATTTTTTCCAACTACTTGAGGGCCAATCCAATGTTCCCCATCAAATGGAAGAACAAGTAGATGCTGCTGGACTTCTGGTTTAAAACCAGAGACTTGAAGCCAGGCATGCCTGCGCAGTAAGATGCTTGAGTTTGCTGCGTGTCAGCAGCGTTGAGGGCTCAACATGTTGGATGTTACGTTTTGTTCAGAGGCTATTTGGCAGCCTCTTTTTTTGTGTTTCATCTGGGAGGTAGTGGAGGAGTTTCTCCATCTCGTACCAGTAGGCTTGATCGTACCTCGAGAGAAGGCCAATACAGTTGGCTATATGCCAGTGATTTGCTGATTGTGCAGCCACCCTCTTTCCTGCAGCATCTGTTCTCTTACTCTCACTATCTGGTGGGGGCCGTCACCAGAAGTCTGAGACAGTGGGCTCTTTTGTTTGTGGTTGCTACTACTAAAGAGACTGGTGGGAGTTGACCTCTTATGTAGAGTGAATCATTAGGGAACGCTTGATATTTTTTGGACATATATTCAGGGTGTGGCAGAGCAGACTCTTTATCAGTGATAGGTATTGTGCAGAGCGCAGCCATTGTTTACAGCTTTGAGGATCTCAGCTCTGATGGAGCAGGTGTCGGTGCTGACAATGACCTGTGCTTTGTCGCCACAGATTTTGGCTCAGAATCTCAACACAGCTTCACAGGAGTCAGCTTGTTTTTTCTTCGGCACCCAGCTATGGCTGGGAGTTTCCGAAGACGAAAGTTGGTGCTGACCATGGCCGAAGGCAGTGGTGGCCTGGCAGTCTGCTTTGAGCGTTCATGGTCTGGTAGGCAACCCATTGTGGTGGTCTACTTGGGATGATGTTGAGGTCGTGGGGGCAAAGTACTCACAGCTGGTTGAGCTGGAGGCAGATCTTGCATTTCTAGTTCTCAGCTGCAGCTGTCGTCGAGGGAGAAGGTCTCTTTGTCCGCAGCCGACACCTGTGCATGATGTTGTTCCTGGATGTCATTGTCATCAGAGACGAATAGGTCCGGTGTGTAGTCTGTGCTCCTTTGAGGCATTTTGAGACATGGGGCCCAACGGTCAGGTAAAGTCTTCTTCGGCCTGGAGGAGCAACAAGCCTCGCAGCTAGCCTCGTTTGTGTTCAGGAGACAGTGAGAGATTGCAGACCCGGTGGAGACTGGTGCAAGGGTATTTAGCATTACACCGAGGGCAGAAACGAAAAGGCGTCCATTCCATCAACAAGTGGACATGATGGTGGGGGTGCATGCTTAAGGAGCAAAGTAAGGCCCCAGACAAAGACCCACTCAGGGCAGCAGAAGATGGAAAGTTGCCCCGAGAAATCTGAAGTCGTCAAACCGAACGGAAGAGAGAGAGAAGACCGCGATCTATAACAATACCGATGGTAAGCTGGTATGAACCGAGAAGAGGGCAGCACAATGATATCGAACCAGATCACAAGAGAATCCGTCCGAACACAACAGTGGAAGAAAACAATAGAGTGGAAGAGCATGCACATTACAGGGGGTGGAATTTAATAAAATATCTACTTGTCCATGGGACAGGTTGCATCTTAAATCTACTTGTCCTGTAAGAAAATCTACTTGTCCCTTTGGTGCCACATAGTGCGGCGACACATTATGGCAGCAATCTTATTATGTAGGAGCTCTGGTAATAGCCTCTCTGATTATGCCAGGACTACTGCTATAGTAGGGCTTGAATAATTGCAATTTTAATCCCTACTATAGCAATTACCTTATCTTGCCACCTTTCCATACTAGGGCTGGCGAAAGCAGTAAGCAATAGTTCCAGGGCTGAATGCCTTTGAGTCTGCAAACCTACTAACTTCCATGTTTAAAGGACTTTCACCAGCTCTTCTCTAATCTTTTCCCATACTGAGAAAGGTTGGAAATTTACTCCTGACAATGACAGAAGTGAAAATTCTTCCATGGTTGGGAAAAAAATGGTTGGAGGGAAAGTGAACTTGTAAACGCTCAAAAGATTTTCACATGAACAAATCTACACATGCATATTTGCTCGTGCTAAAATACAGTTCACAAATATTTTCTACGAGTACGATTTCCTGGTCTACTTCTGTAAGTTCTTGTGAATTAATGAAAGCCACTAATTCAAAGACATTTACCATGAGTGCACTTTTGTGACTTTCTTTAAGAATTGGGTCCCTAATTAGGTCTGGCGTTAACAAAGACATTTTGTTTTTATTATACTTCTATTTCTTTCTCTATCTATCGGCTGCCCTTACTGTGAGTGATCACATTCTGCTCTCCCACAAGGGGCATATTGGCACTGTCGCAAAGTCATCTTTTTGCCCTGTTCACCACATTTTTTTGTTGCTGACTGGTGCTGATGGTAACTGACTCTGACTGTGCCCTGGGCTCTGTTAGCCAGACACGGGCCAGTGCTATGTTAAAACAGACATAGGTAATAAAGTACACTTTGTATTAGAGTACCCTTTCAATTGGCCTGACAGATCCTGTAAGTCCATAGTATATAATAGGGCAAGGGGGTAAAATATGCCTATAAGTCCCTAGTATATAATAGGGCAAGGAGATTAGATGCCCAGCAGAATTTCTGCACTTGCATGTATGCACTGCTCTGTGCTTTCTGTCCTTTTAAATTTAGGCCTGCCTTGCAGCCTGACTTCAAACATTAAATTCTTACCATTTGCATGACAGCCCCTATAAGTCCCTAGTAAATAATATAGCAAGGGGGTGCAAACCACCTATAAGACCATAGTGCATAATAGGGCATGAAAGTAGAGGCCCAGCAGAATTGCTGCCTTTTGCATGTGAGCAGTGCTGGAGGTATTCTGACATTTTTAAATGCAGCCTGACTATGCAGACTGTATTTAAATGGAAATGGTGTCCCAATTCGACTTTAGTGCTATGGGCATTTTAAGTGTGATGATCTACCTTGTTTTCACATATTAGGTAACCCCCCCCCAGGGTCTCCCCTAGGCCTCCCAGGGGTGGGGAGTCATGTAACTATAGGCAGGGGCCTTGTAAAATATGTTTTATAAACCCTGGTGAGGGAAAAACTGATCATTTCATTATTCCTCCATTGTAGATACTAGGCTCCATAGGCATTGCAATGTTGTATTTTATTGTAAATGTAGTAAGGCAAAGGGTGGAAAAGTCATCCAAGGACTTAAAAGATTTGTTTTGATAAATCCAGCAATTTGACATTGGTGAATTTATCACAACTTGTACATAAAAATAAGTTGTGAGGCTTTACTTTCTGTAAGCCAAAATCCAGCCTTCTAAAGGTCCCCTCTGATTGGGCAGTACTAACAGGATTAGGCGAGCTGCTTTGATTAGGTGATAAGTGGTGTCCAGTGTAGAGGCTATCTGGTGAAGGGGAGCTCTGGGGTTACACAGGAATGCCAGAGCAAATGGAGGGGTAATACAACATCAAGCCTCAAAGGAGAGCAGGAAAGGCACAGAATGCCAGATCCCCTTCCTGAGCCCTCAGCCAGATACCAGACATAAGGAAGGAATTTGCAGATGTTAGGAGAAGGAGAGCTAAGGAATATGACACACTTTGGAGGAAGTGGATAAGCATCTGGGTGTCACTCTGTATTCTATTAGTTAGGGGTACCCCCCTTCCTGATGCCCAGGAGCTGGGAATACATATGTGAGAGGTGCATAGCCTCTCAGATCTGCTGCCTGAAACTACAGGAGGAAGAAGGACTGCCTTGCTGGAAACTGGATCTTCACCCTTGGCCTGTATTTCTGAAAGAACTGTGCCTGCTGCACAATCTGGTACTACAGCCTTGGGGACGGTGCCTTTCTTCAAGAAGGACTCAGGAGTGGACTCCCTGCAGCTACAGGCTAAAAGAGCTTCACCTGCATCATTTCCAGCAAGGGTCCCCAGCCTAGAGTGCATCCAGTGGACTTTTAAGGATTTGGCTGGATGCATTGTGGGAATTGGGGTCCAACATTCCAAGGGCTATCCAGGAGGTTCCAGACCCTTGTATTGCGTTTTGGACCATGTATACCTGCAAGGAGGACTTCAAGAAGCACCTCCTAAAGTTTGGAGAAGTTTGGCAAAGCTGGCACTTTGTATTTCTAAGTGTTTATTCTTTAAAAATTCATATCACCAGTTCCAAGGACCATCCAGGTGAATTTAGACCATTGGATTTGTGTTTTGATCCCTTAGTACCTGCAAGGAGGACTTCAGGAAACACCTCCTGAAGTTTGGAGAATTTTGGTAAAGTTAGCAATTTGTTTTTCTAAGCACTAGAAAATGTTTATTCTTTATAAATTTATATCTTAGGTTCCCTACACTGGATTTTTGTTGTTTTGGTGTCTATTTGCTCATACAAATATAACCTATTTCTTTAAATTGTTGTGGGATTTTTTTTATTGTGTGTTGTGTTTCACCTATTTCCTGTTTTTGAATGCTTTACACTCTTATCTCCTAAGTTAGGCCTGCCTGCTCGGTTACCGCTACCAAGGGTTGAGCAAGGGGCTAATTTACTGAGACCTTTACTGAAACTATATTTGGTTAGTGGTCTTATTGCCAGTGATAGGGTCTTACTAACCACTATCAATATGTTTATTACAATGATGAGGGCCTGGTAGTTCCCACAACAATAAAGTGTCACAAAAGCCATGTCAGAACAAAACACTCATTGACAAAACCAAAAGACTTAAAAATGTCAGATCGGTTGGCTTTGCCGGTACTTGTTTATTTTCATGCTTCCCATAATCTTGTTAAAAATGGTTACAGTGATTTTCCATTAGGGATATTTTTGGGAAATACTAGCATGCGTCAACACATTTGACTAAATGACGCTTGAAAGAAATAGCACCTAAAAGTGCATAGTAGTGAAAAGTATTTTTTCCTACTTGCAATTGTTTCTCAACATTTTATTTTGAAAGCAAAGGATCATCATTCTTGCTTACAAGCTTCTGCAAACATTTGCATCTAATCAGATAGCATTCTGGGAGCATTATACTTAGCCTCATTTTGTTAAACTTTTCAAACATTTGTTTACACCTTTTTTTTTTACTGGAACCACTGTCAGTAGTGCAGTGTGACCTTAAAGAGTTTATTTACAGCGCTCACCCTAATAATGAAGGCTTTTCATTAATGAACAATAAATACAACAGCATTAATATATGGCTACACATGTTACCTCAACTGCAGACAGTTTCTTTCTCTATAAACTAGCAGCCAAAGGGTTTGTGCTGCAGCGGATTGGGCCTACTTTTCCCAAGGACAAAATAAACATGAAAATGTGTTGCCCTTAAACCCAAAAATTATGTCCCAGGTGTCTGGCGATAGGAATTCCACATCCCTGCATTACCAGCAAAAGGAGGAGTCACAGTACCTCGTGATGTAAAAGATTTTGTCCGAAGAAAAACATCCTGCACGCTTCCAAGCCCAACACTGGATGGCAGGAATATGCACAGCATGTGTATCTACAGCTACCCATACCTCAAACACATTGATTCAAGCTGATTTCATCCCGTTTGGTAGGTATCTGACCCATAATGGCATTAATAATAGCTGGGCTAATAGGCACAGCTAACTGTGGCTGGCCCGCTTGAAGACTCCTTGCTGGGGCAGTAGTTAATGTATGCATAACGAACTGCATCAGATGTTGATACCGTCTAACCATATGGTTTAAAAGAGTAAGGGCCAAATGTAGCAAAATTCAGAATTGCGACCCGCAAATTGAGAGTCAGAGCGACTCGCAATTTGCGAGTCGCAATTCTGAATGTTGGATGGTGCCCCTGACACCATCTGCGACTCGCAAGGGGGTCGCAAAGGCCCACCTCATGAATAATCATGAGGTGGGTCGCGATTTGCGACCCCCTTGCGAATGACGGCCCTCACAGGGATGGTGGCCTGCTGCGGACATCAGACCACCATGTCTATGACTGCTTTTTAATAAAGCAGTTTTTTTTTTTGGTAATGGAAAGTGAGATGCATTACAAAAACAAAAAATATGACCACTGCATGCTCTGATAAAATGTTTACAGTGCCATTCACAACGGGTGCAAAATGCGATTGGTTTGCGACCGCGTTCGCGGTCACAAACCAATCCTGCATTGCACTGCCACTCGCAATTAGGAAGGGAACACCGCTTCCTAATTGCGACTCGCAAACCCGTTTTGCGATTCGGTAACCAGGTTACTGAATAGCAAAACGAGGTTTGTGCATTGTAAAGTGCTTTTTGCACGTCGCAAACAGCGAAATTCGCTGTTTGCGACGTGCAAACTGCTTGCTACATCTGGCCCTTAGTGTATCACGCTTAGTCCTCATGCATTTGGATATGGTCTATATCCTGCCAAGGCTGGCCAAGTTGCCCCCTCATTAATCAGAGGACCCTGTCTGACATTTTGAGGTGTATGTGGGAGGGTGCCTTGGAAGCAATTTTAATGCTACTGGTAAGTTAATGGTATTTCTAAAAATGCATAAGGTCTATATGCAGCCGGAACTGCAGACTCAGTGTATGTGTGAAATTTGCGCAAGGTGGCGCCTACTGTGGGAAAAGTAACTAAGGAATGAAAAAACTTCACATCTGTAAGCTTTATGTGCCTTAAACACAAAGGTAACATTTCTGCTGCCACTGGCAAGCCCATGTGCAAGTAAGCGTGCACTCACAGCCTGTCTGTAATTAACAGGAATAGTCACTGGTTGCACCATTTTTAACTAAAGGAATTAAAAGAAAGGAAACACTATGGGCCAGATGTAGCAAAGGGTTTTACACAGTCTGTGTCTATGGGAATCCTTTTTTAGACGTTCATGATTTAACAACCTACAGACATAAATACGTGCTTTCTATTAAGCTGAAGAGGATAATTCCTTATCACCAAAGACGTCTCCATATAGCAGTGATAAAGGAGCCTTGAGCACATGCAAAAAAACTACTCAGGACACCCATTAAACAGGTACCAAACCAAGACTGTTGGTGGTGCCTTGTTATATGGTTCCTACAAGTTTGGTAGTACTGTGTATTATGTAAACAAAAACTTTACAATACAGAGACATCACCTACTGAAATCATCAGTAAATGTTGGTTTATTGGGCTAGCTCACAGTACCAGATCTAAGCCCCTAACCTTTCAGAGAAATAGAAGTTATTGGCAACCTCGAACATGACCATTCTGATTCCTAAAGAATTAATGAAAACAGATCTAACCTCTTTGTTAGTTACTTTTGCATGTCCAAGGTATCAACAAGAAAATATACAAAAATAAATGTTCAGATATTTATTGAAGAGATATTATTCTTGCAATAATAACATGAGCTGTGATTATTAGGAAGATGAGATACAACATTATAATAAGCATTATTACAATGCTGAAAAATACAAACAATTCATCCATGTTAATTGTTACTAATATTACTCCTATCTGTCACTACTACCTATACACAAAAGAGTGCATAGTGGGAGTACCCTCTGTCAGACCTGTTGGGATGGTCTAACCATCATACCTTGGTATTATGTGTCCAGAAGCCTGTCTGAGCATGGATGCTGTTTATATAATAAAACACAATCCTAATCGTACTGTGGCAGAGGTGCAGAACAACTTATTTAGTTTGTTTAGAGTGAAAGAGTTGTCTCCTTTGAGCACAGAAAAATAAAACAAGGGCATTGCGTTCTGATTGTTCAACCTGGGAACGTGGAGGCATATTTATACCCCATTTGCGCCACATTTGTGGCATTTACTTATGCAAATTTGGCGCAAAACTAACTCCATATTTATATTTTGATCTAGGACCCATCTAACGTCAAAATATTGGAGTTTGCACCATTTCTTAGATACATGAACCCATGCTGAAATGATGCTAACCCCATAGCCCCATATTTATTCCCCCCGTGCTAAAATGACGCACGAGTGGGAGGAGGGGCTAAATAATGTTGCAAAGCTTGCTTTGCACCATTATTTAACACCTGGGTCAGACCAAGCGTTAAGGGACCTGTGTACCCATTTACATGGTTAAACACCATGGAGTGGGTCCAAGCCCCAGGAACACCCCCACCCACACAAGAGGGACACCGGAGGATGGGGGACCCCATCCCAGGTAAGTAGGGTAAGTCTTTTTTTTATTTTTTTTATTAAAGTGTCATCGGGGACCCAATTTGGGGCCCCCTGCCTGGCACAGGGTGCATTGGCCATGCCCAGGGGACACTGGTCCCCTGTGCTGGCCATTGGGTTGTGGGCTTGCCTCCTGTCTTTTCTAACGTATTATCCTGTTATGTTTTGTTTAATCTTCACCAATATTGTGAAGATCATTGAGTGTACTTTTATTTTATAAATTACAATATTGTTGAAGAAAACACTTTGCAGGGTGCATACTCCAACTACCCACCCATACAAACACATGCATCAGTCCACCCACATACCCGTCTACACACTAATCCAACCACATCCATCTACAAGGTCCATGGAACCACTCCTCCATATATCCACACAAATTCATATATGTGCCACCCATGCATGCATGTATCTATCCTACTACACCTATACATTCGTCCTGACAAGCTTTGACATTCACACATACAAACAGCTATGAACCCCACCATTTCACATGTTCATCATTCCATGATCCAGCTACCCAATGTGTGGAACCTTATTTCAAACAACCTAAAGATACCCACAAAATAAAAATCTTCCCTTTAGACTGCCACTCACGCTGATGATTCCACTCTACATGAAGGACGTCTAGTGTTGTCAGCGGTGGGCAACACCATCACCCACCAAGTCGACAGGGGGAAAAGGACAGACCCCACTTCAGTGTATTCCCCGGTGGGTCCGGCCCTGGACGACGTCACTGGAAGGGTTAAAAAGCAGAGCGGGGAGTAGGCGGGGTCTTTTGGCAGTGAGCAATGTGAATGTTAAATAAAGCAACCTCACTCAATATCACCCCTGTGTTGTGCATATTTTGGGCCCACACTACACTGGTGACGAGGGGGGCGGGGCCGCGCACCCCCACACGCTCCTTACCTGCTCGCCAGCTGATTCTCTCCTGCCCTGCAGACTCCGGCGAATCAGCTGTCGATGAGCGCAGGGAGCACGCAACGACCTACGGCCTCTACCACATGGGACTCCTCCACCTGCCGCCCGCATTCCAAGGGCTCTAGTCAGCGACCAGTACACAGCCCGTCACTCAATCCAGTATCGTTTTCCCCATATGGTGCCTCCGAGGTGAGAAACCAACTCTGCACTCTCTCATCAGCAGATTCACCGGGACAAAAAAAAAAATAATATATATCTAATATATGTGTGACTGAAATAAAAGGCCTACTCTCACCACACCTAGGCACTGCCTACTCTCACCACACCTAGGCACTGCTATAAGTGGACACTGAGTATCGTGCAATATTTAACCCCATCCGCACCATACCAGGCTAACCAACACCCTCCGGAATGGCCAGCATACCAGCCATAGAAACTTTTGCTGTAAGCCACACACCCAAGCCGCGTGATGGAAAGCCCGGGTTGAACACCTCAAGACCTATTTCCAGGCCATTGGGGTGACAGAAGGAAGGAGACGCCCACTACTCCTTCACCCAAAATCACCAAAGCCATTGTTGAAACAACACCACACACGTACGCCACGCTGAGAGATACCATCACAGCACACTTAGAGCCCTTTGCCAATCCTGAATACGAAAGGTTCCTGCTCAGACAAGCCCGCCAAAAGCTGGATTAATCCATGGACGTCTTCTACACCAGACTGAGGAAACTGGCCAGCACCTGCACACTGCTGAATGAAGAGGATGAGGTGAGGGCTCAATTCATCCAGGGGTGCGCATCCTCCTAGCTACGCAAGCGAATCCTCCAACAGCCCAACATGAGCATGAGGGATCCTATCACTGAGTTGTCGAAAGCACGAGCGGCACATATAAAGCAAGCGCCAGCCCCCATAGTCAAGATTGAACCAGTCAATGCCGTCCTCAGGGAGCCCACTAAACACAAAGGCGAATGTCTCAGGCCAAAACAGGAGAACCGTCCCTGCGGATGGTGCGGAGGCCCCTTATCACATACAGAAGAAAGCCCCGCAAAGGGGTAAGACGTGCAGCGCTTGTGGGAAGGTAAACCATTTCACAAAGGTATGCCGCTCGGCACCCTGAGAAGGACCATCTGGCTTCAAAAAGCCAGTAAGAGCAATCCCTGCCCCCTCCACCACATCCTCAGATGACGACATGGACGATGATCTGGAAACAGTCTATGTGATAAAGACTGAGCTCGGCCAGCACCTATCAACGGAAACTGCCCACGTGCCAGGTAAAACTAAACAGACATCCCTTATCAGCTCTGGTCGACACACGGGCGTCCTTCAATCTCATGGCCACTATGGTATACAGACACCTGCCAGAACCCCCAGCTTTCGACCAACCAAAGGGCAAGTCTGTGCTTTTTGGAACACCAAGCAGCTATAGATTGCCAGCGTACTTACGACGAACGTCTCCCACAAAGCTGCCAGCGCGACCACCAAAATATATGTGTTGCATGAAGGGTCTGAGTTCTTCCTAGGCTGTCAGACCACGCAAAGACTAAGGCCCTCATTACACACCTGGCGGTCGGTGATAAAGCGGCAGTAATACCACCAACAGGCTGGCGGTAACAAAAATGGAATTATGACCACGGCGGAAACTGCTCAGACAGACAGGCACTTTAACACACTGACCACCACGGCGATAGCAACAAGCACCACGGCGGTAACCGCCAACAGCCAGGCGGAAGACAATGCACTGCCCACACTATTATGACATACCTATCCGCCACCTTTTCCGGGGCGGTACCAACGACATCAAAAGCACGGCAGAAACAGAACACAGAAGTCAAAGGACTCACCTCTGGAGACTTAGGGAACAACCACGACGCCATGGAGCCCGAGTTGCACATATTTCCCATGCTCGCCTACCTTTTCCTGCATTACGAACACCAACGCCGGCGGAGACGACCACAATGAGTACTGCCGCCTAGCACACAAGGGAGGGGGGGAGGAAAAAGAGAGTGTCACACACACGCAACACGCAACACCCCCTCCCCCAACACCATACACACAACCAGATGCAGTAATAAAATATATACACCCCGTACCTCTCAGGAATAGTGCAAGGACAAAAGGAATTGATTAAAGTGAGTGTAATACAATTAAATAACATGAATAAGTGCATCAAAATACAAATGTATTTTCATATTTACAAATGGAGGGACACTGCCCATTCCTCAATGTCTGTGAGTCACAGGGCCCCAACACATAGGCCAAGGCCCCACCTCACTCCTGCAACAACACGGAGAGAACACTGCAGGGGCATCAGGTAGAAAATACACAGGCACCTCAGGGGGATGAGGAATGGGGGGGCACCTCAGCCGGAAGATGGCACAACACCACTGGTCCTGGAGGGGGCTACATGCCCTGTGCGATGTCCTGGGGAGTGCAAGGCCACAGTCTCTCAAGCGGGTGGTTTGCTCACTGCTTGGTCCTGGGGAGTGCAAGGCCACAGTCTCTCAGGTGAGTGGTTTGCCCCCTGCTTGGTCCTGGGGAGTGCAAGGCCACAGTCTCTCTAATGGGTGGTTTGCCCACTGCTTGGTCCTGGGGAGTGCAAGGCCACTGTCTCTCTAGTGGGTGGTTTGCCCACTGCTTGGTCCGGGGGAGTGCAAGGCCACAGTCTCTCTAGTGGGTGGCTTCTTCCACTGGTTCTGGAGGATGGGGTGAGTGGATGGCTTCTCCACTGGTTCTGGAGTGGGCCTTGTGCCCAGTGTGCTTCATACTGGGAAGGATGGGGTGAGTGGACGGCTTCTCCACTGGTTCTGGAGGGGTCCTTGAGCCCAGTGTGCTTCATCCTGGGAAGGATGGGGTGAGTGGATGGCTTCTTCCACTGGTTCTGGAGGGGGCTTTGTTCCCTGTGATGCAGATCTTGGGGAGTGTAAGGTCACAGTCTCTCACCTGGGTGTCAGACCCACAGGATTTGCAGGGGCCAGGGCGCACAACAGCCCATGGAGGAAGGACTACACACTGTCCGCCGCCGGCGGTTTCGGCTGCTCAGTGGTGGCAGTGGTGGAGCTGGTGGCGGTGCTAGCAGTGGTGGGGGGAGGCTCCAGCCCATCCCCTGCAGCCTCGGATGGCTGCCCACTGGGGCTGCTGCTGCTGGCAGTGGTGCTGGTAGTGGTGCTGGCAGTGGTGGGGGGAGGCTCCAGCCCTTCCCCTGCAGCCTTGGACGGATGCCCACTGGGGCTGCTGCTGCTGGCAGTGGTGCTGGTGGCGGTGCTAGCAGTGGTGGGGGGAGGCACCAGACAAACCCCTGCAGCCTCGGACGCCTGAACCACCATGGTTGGTGGTGGGGGCTCCGAATGAGTCCCAGCACCAGGCCTCCTGTCCTTCCTGCCTGCTAATGCAGGCCCCTGGCCCTTCCTGTCAGCAGCCGGGGATTGCCCCTTGCCCTTCACTCCTGCAGCTGGTCGCGCCTCCTTGCCCTTCCTAGTCGCAGCTGGTGGTGCCTCCTTGCCTTTCCTACTCGCAGCTGGTGGGGCCTCCTTCCCTTCCTAGTCGCAGCTGGTGGTGCCTCCTTGCCCTTCCTTGATGCACCTGATGCAGGCACCCTACCAGTGTTGCTGCCTGGTTCCCGGGATCCTCTCCCACCTGCAGTAGCTGTCGACACAACTGTGGCCGTGGACTGGGTGGCTGAGGTGCTCGCCTGGGTTCTGACCACCCTGGCCCAACGTGAAGGACGGAAGGGAGTGGTAGGGAAGAGGTCAATGGTGGAGAGGAATAGCTTCTTAGGGACATTAGAGCAGGAAGAGGGTGAAGGTTTTGGAGTGGAGGAAGAGGAAGTTGTTGTAGGAGGTGTCTGTCTGCTGTGTTTGGGTGCAGGTGCATGGGCTGGATGCTGTTGTGAGGTGGATGGCTGTTGGGTGTCTGAGTGCTTGCGTTTGTGTACTTTAGGAAGAGGGGGCACAGACACAGTGGGAGAGGACACAGGGGACGTGTGCATTGATGTGGGGGTGGTAACTGCCAGTGAAGGGCGTGTAGTGATAGGCGGGATGGTGATGGTGGGAGTGGATGAGGATGTAGTGCATGCAGGTGTGAGTGTAGATGCTACTGGGAGGGAGGTGGACGAGGAGGAGGAGGGGGGCACAGTGGAGGCAGTGGATGTTGGTATGTCTGCATCTGGATGGTGTTTGTGTGAGTGCCTGTGTGATGATGCGTGGTGCTTGTGTTTGCCTGAACCACTCCTGTGTGTTGTCCTGGGTGCATGCTGGTCTGCCTGTGTGCTTGGGATAAGTTGGGGTAGAGGGGAATGGGATTGGGCAGAGGAGGTTGGAGGGGGGAGGCTAGAAACAGGGACAATGGCTGCCATCAGGGAGGAGGCCAGAGCCTGGATTGATCGCTGTTGGGCTGCCATGCCGGAGTAATTGCCCTCCAGGAATGTGTTTGTTTGTTGCAAATGGGCTGCCAGCCCCTGGATGGCATTCACAATGGTTGACTGCCGAACAGAGATGGATCGCAGGAGGTCAATAACCTCCTCACTCGGGGCAGCAGGGCTAACTGGGGCAGGGCCTGAGGTGCCTGGGGCGAAGGAGATGCCCACCCTCCTGGGTGAGCGGGCACGGGAAACACGCTGAGGGGCAGCTAGGAGGGCAGTGCTGGTACGGGGGTGGCGGCTGTACCTGTATTTGGGGTGGGCACAGATGTGCCGCCACCACCAGAGAGCTTCCATCGAAGGAGGTATCACTGTCAGAACTGTCCACACCAGTCTCTGCTGTGGTGCTCCCCTCGCCCTCCGTCCCACTGGTGCCCTCACCGTCAGTGGATTCGGCCTCCTTGGCCCTGTTGGGGGCGCCATCCTTCACAGAGACACCATCAAGGTCACCACCAACACCCTCGACACCCTCAACAACGCAGAACACATGCACTTCCTCATCCACATCAACAACACCACCACCCTCCGAGGCACACTCATATACAGACCCCCAGGACCACGCCCCCCCTTCTGTGACACCATCGCTGACACCATCAGCACGCACGCTCTCACCTCCACAGACTACATACTCCTCGGCGACTTCAACTTCGACCTGGAAAACCCTCACGACCACAACTCCTCCACCCTCCAGGACAACCTCACCAACCTGGGACTCAAACAACTGGTCACAGCCCCCACCCACTCCGCTGGACACACACTAGATGCAATTTTCACCTCAAGCCAACACGTCACCTACACCCACACCACCAAACTCCAATGGACGGACCACCATTGCGTCCACTTCTCCTACAACAAACCACCCACACACCACCACCAACACACCACCCCCTACCGCATGCGGGACAAAATCCCCACAGCGCGCCTGAACTCCCAACTGACACAACCCCCCCCCAACACCACCGACCCCAACACAGCCGCACACAACCTTAACAAATGGATCACCACGTGTGCAAACGCTCTCGCGCCCCACAGAAAAAACATCACCACCCGCAATATCAAGAACGCCCCATGGTTCACCACTGAACTACATGAATCCAAACGCAAATGCCGCAAAGCAGGGAAAACGTGGAGACAAGAACCCTCCACCACAAACTTCTCCGCCCTCAAAACCACCAGACGCATCCACCACTAACTCATACGCACCACCAAAAGAGCACACTACAAGGAACGCATTGACAACAACTCCCAAAGCAGCAAAGCACTCTTTACCATCATCAAAGAGCTCTCCAAACCTAAAACCAGCAACCTAGACCCCACGCACACACAAACCCTCTGCAACTCCCTCTCACATCATTTTCACCGCAAAATCCTGGACATACATAACAGCTTCATACTACACACACCCTCCACACGCAACCTCCACCCACCCAACACAAACTCACCACACACCCCCCCCAACCTACTCACCACCTGGGCCCCCACCACCGACGAAGAAACCGAAAAGACAATGAACTCCATTCACTCTGGCTCCCCCTCCGACCCATGCCCCCACCGAATATATAGCAAGGCCAGCCCCACCATCGCCCTCAGAGCCATTATCAACAGCTCATTCGAAACCGCCACCTTCCCAGAACCCTGGAAACACGCGGAAGTCATCGCTCTCCTAAAAAAACCAAAGCCGACCCAGACGACCTCTCCAACTACCGCCCCATCTCCCTCCTCCCTTTCCCAGCCAAGGTCACGGAAAAACTAGTCAACTCCCGCCTATCCCACTTCCTCGAGGCAAACCACACACTCAACCCCTCCCAATCCGGGTTCTGCAAAAACCACAGCACGGAAACCGCTCTCATTGCATGCACTGACGAAATCAGATCCAGAGTTGACATGGGCGAGACCGTTGCACTCATACTCCTGGCCCTCTCCGCAGCCTTTGACACTGTCTGCCACCACACACTCCGCACACGACTTCATGATGCCGGGATCCGCCACAAAGCCCTGGACTGGCTCACCTCCTTCCTCACTGACAGAACCCAAAAAGTCCGCCTTCCACCCTTCCAATCCCCTGACACCAAAATCACCTGCGGAGTCCCACAAGGCTCCTCCTTCAGTCCCACACTCTTCAACATCTACATGGAGCCACTAGCTAACATCCTCACACCTCACAGCATCACCATCCTCTCAACTCATCTTCTCCCTCACCCGCAACCCCACCACCACCAAAACCAACCTACACGCTGCACTCCTTGACACCGCTGCCTGGATGACAGCCAACCACCTTAAACTCAACTCCAACAAAACCGAGATAATCATTTTTGGACCACGCAAAAACACTTGGAACCCCTCATGGTGGCCCACCACGTTAGGCCCGCACCCACCCCCGCAAACCACGCACGCAACCTCGGCATCATCCTGGACCCCTCCCTCTCAATGGCCCAACAAATCAACGCCCTCACCTTTTTAACACACTCCGCACACTGAAAAAACATTCAAATGGATCCCCACAGAGACCAGAAAAACAGTCACCCACGCACTCATCAGCAGCAGGCTAGACTACTGCAACGCCCTCTACGCCGGCACCACACTCAAACTCAAGCGCAAACTTCAGCGTATCCAGAACTCAGCAGCACGCCTCATCCTCGACCTCCCCCGCCATGAACACATATCTCACCACACCTCAAATCCCTCCACTGGCTCCCCATAGACAAAAGGATCACCTTCAAGATCCTCATTCACGCTCACAAATCCCTCCACAACACCGGCCCTACCTACCTTAACGAAAGAGTGACCTTCCACACTCCCACACGCCACCTCCTCCGCCGACCTCTCTCTTGCCACAGTTCCTCGCATCAAACACACCACCACCGGAGGCAGATCTTTCTCCTATCTTGCCCCCAAAGCCTGGAACTCCCTCCCCACCCACCTCCGCAAGACCCAGGACCTCCTACTCTTCAGGAAGAGCCTTAAAACCTGGCTTTCGAACAGTGATCTCCCATCCCTCCCCCGCCACCCCCCCCCCCCCCCCCAGTGCCTTGAGACCCTCACGGGTGAGTAGCGCGCTCTATAAGTCTCTTTGATTGATTGATTGGATGCAGCTCTCCCCGTCGCCGGTGCCTCTGCTCCTCCGCCAGATGATGCTAATGCACAAAAGGACAGAGTGACAAAACAAAAAGGGAGGGTAGAGACAAAGCATACCCTTGGTCAATAGCGGCAACAACACCACTGTTGGCATGCATGATACACACACACAGGGAACAGCCCTACACACTAGGCAATGCACAATGCTAGCCAGCTGCCCATGGACAGGGATACCTAACCCCAAATGCAGCATACCTGAGACCCACAGACACCTGCCCAGTAGTGGAGGCCTACTAGCTTGGTTGGAGGTAGGGCCCACATCCCTCCCCTGGATTCCACCCCACCACGCACAAGTAGTATTTTAGGGCACTGTACTCACCCCCTTGTGGCTGCTGTGATGCCCCCAAGCGCCCATCCATCTCCGGATAGGCCACCGCCACTATGCGGGCCATCAGGGGGTCAGGGTTCGACAGGCACCCCTCCCTCGTTGGGAGGTCATCCCCAGCTGGGCCTCCACCATCTTCTGTGCCCAGCGTCTCAGGTCCTCCCACCGTTTGCGAAAGTGGGTGATCCGCCTGCTGTAGACCACCAGGGTCTGCACGTCCTTGGCGATGGCATGCCATATACCCTTTTGTTGATGGGCGCTGACCTGCAGAGAAATACACATAGGAAATGGTATCAGACAGACCGTCCTGCCTGTTACAATCATGGCCCACCATAGCCCTCTTATCCCCTTACGCACAGACATTGCCCACCATACATGCAGTACGCTGCCCAGGGCCCTTCCACCAACCTCCTCCCTACACGAGGCCCTCACACACAGCACTCCATGCATTCATGCCCCATTCATCATGCACATAGTGTACTCACCTGTTGGTCTGGAGGCCCATACAGCATTCTGTACTAGTGTAGGACCCCATTCACCATTCTCTCCAACTCCACAGCGGTGAAGGCAGGGGGCCTTTCCCCAGTGACACTAGCCATGGTCGGTCACAGACACAGGTCACAGCAGCACTTGCAGTGTAGGTCCTCTCCTGTTGAAGGTCAGGTAGCAAGTGAGTGAACAGATTGAAAATGGCGGTCACGTCCGCGGCGGTGCATACCGTCACCGTCGGCGTACATCACCATTGGCCACTGTAACCCATGGGGCCCAATGGTATCCAATGAGGAGCTGCGTGGCGGTTCTCTACCGCCTCCCACAACGGCACACAACGTCAGTGGAATTACCTCATTTCCACCTGTCCCTCCATACAGGACAGGAGGACGCCATTTAAGGGGGGGGGGGGCAGGCCATGGCACCTAACTGTGTCACAGTACACATTGGCACCATTTGGGCCTATCCAACAATATACTGTTACAGTCACAACATGCAATGCAGTGTAGTGTTTGTAAATATGGAATACTCACCAGAGGCTCACCGTTTGCCCCCTAGATTGCAACGGCTGCGGATGAATAGGAGATGAGACACCCCCCCCGTGTACAGGCCTCCGGTGGACTTGCCAACAATGGAGGACAGGCACATTATCCTCACCTATAGACTGGAAAGGGCCACAATCACAGAGCTGTGTTCCCAATCGGAACTTGACCTGATATCTGCAATCCGTCACCCCACCGGGATCCCCCCTCTTGTGCAAGTGCTATCTGTGCTCCATTTCCTGGCAACTGGCTCCATCCAAGTGACAGTGGGCTTGGCAGCAGGAATGTATCAGCCAATGTTCTCAATAGTGCTGACCAGAGTGTTGTCTGCCCTGATTAAACACATGTGCAGCTACATTGTTTTCCCCCAGGTGGATGATTTGGCCACAGTGAAAGCTGATTTCTATGCAAGGGGACATATCCCCAACATCATTGGGGCTATTGATGGTACACATATTGCATTTGTTCCCTTCCCCCCCGGAGAAATGAACAGGTGTTCAGAAATCGAAAGAGCTTTCATTCGACGAATGTGCAGATAGTGTGCCTGGCGGACCAGTATGTCTCCCATGTCAATGCAAGGTATCCTGGGTCTGTGCATGATGCCTTTATCCTGAGGAATAGCAGCATCCCATATGTGATGGCTCAACTCCAGAGGCACCGGGTGTGGCTAATAGGTGAGCCCTGGTTCCCACCCAGTGGATGTTGGTGTGTGGGTATGGTGTGGGCCCTAAGGGTTAGTGTGTGTCTTAATAGTTGTCCCTCGATATTTGCAGGTGACTCTGGTTACCCCAACCTCTCATGGCTACTGACCCCTGTGAGGAATCCCAGGACAAGGGCAGAGGAATGTTACAATGAGGCACATGGACGAACAAGAATAATTATAGAAAGGACATTCGGCCTCCTGAAGGCTAGGTTTTGTTGCCTCCATCTAACAGGTAGATCCCTGTACTACTCACCCAAGAAGGTGTGCCAGATCATTGTGGCATGCTGTATGTTGCACAACTTGAATTACGTCGCCAGGTGCCTTTTCTGCAGGAGTATGAGGCTGGAGATGGGCGTGTGGCAGCAGTGGACCCTGTGGACGGTGAAGATGAGGAGGCAGAGGATGAGGATGAGGACAGCAGATATTCAATAATACGGCAGTACTTCCAATGACACACAGGTACGACACCGTAATTTCACTTTACATTGACAGTTTTGTGTTTGACATTGTCACAGGCAGGCTGATTTTCCCACTTCCATGGCCACTCACTGTACGCTTTGGCATCTCTATTTTCAGATATTTGTGCCCCACTATCGCTCCTGGTGTGTTGACTGCAGCCAACTACAGGTCATTCCTATGTATACATTACTGTGCAGTTATATTGCAGTGTTTACAGCCTATTAAACCAATACATGGTTAAATTAGTTGACAGACTCCATACTTGTATTTATTCAAATTGTGTTTATTTAAGTGCTAATGATTAGAGGGGGATGTGCAATGGGTTGGGGTGATGATGGAGGAATGTCAAGGATAGAGTCCAGTCTATTTGTATCACAGGTGCATTGTCCAGGGGGGCATAGGAAGTGGAACAATGGCAGTTCAATGTGGACAGGGTGACACGGTGGTACACAAGGATGACAATCAGGAGAGTCTTATTTCCTGGCGGGGGTCTTGGCAATAGTCTCTGGCTTCTGCCTGGATCGCAGGGACCGTTTGTGGGGTGGTTCTCCTTCTGCAGGGGGTGGGGTGCTGGTGGCCTGTTGTTCGTGTGGTGGGGCCTCCTGTCCACTAGCGGCAGCGGGGTGGAAGGCTGTTCATCGGCTTGGCTAGTGTCAGGGGCCCGTTGGTGTGCCACTGCCTCCCTCATGGTGTTGGCCATGTCTGCCAGCACCCCTGCAATGGAGACCAGGGTGGTGTTGATGTCCTTCAAGTCCTCCCTGATCCCCAGGTACTGCCCCTCCTGCAGCCGCTGGGTCTCCTGCAACTTGTCCAGTATCGGGTCCATCATCTCCTGGGAATGGTGGTAGGCTCCAAGGATGTTGGTGAGTGCCTACTGGAGAGTTTATTCCCTGGGCCTGTCCTCCGACTGTCGCACAGCAGTCCTCCCATCTTCCCTGGCGTCCTTTGCCTCCGTCCCCTGAACCGTATGCCCACTGCCACTGACCGCAGGTTCCTGATCGTCCTGTGTTTGTGGGGTGTCCTGGGGTCCCTGTAGAGGTGGACACACTGCTGATTGACGTGTCCTGGCGACAGAGGGATGGGCTCGCTGGGTGGGTGCTGTGGTGGTGTTTCCTGAGGGGGAGGCTCTGTGGTGGTATGGGACTGTGCCTCGGTTACCGACCATGCTATCTGCCTTGCGATACTGTGTGCTGTTATGTTATGGATTAGGTAACGTTCGCCTAAGTCTTTGTTTCCTTTAAAAGGGGGAGGGATGTAATGTCGTCAGCGGTGGGCAACACCATCACCCACCACACCGACAGGGGGAGAAGGTCAGACCCCCCTTCAGTGTATTCCCCAGTGGGTCCTGCCCTGGACAACTTCACTGGAAGGGTTAAGTAGAGCGGGGGAGTAGGAGGGGTCTTTTGGCAGTGAGCGGTGTGCATGTTAAAAAAAGCAACCTTGCACAATATCACCCCTGTATCGTGCATATTTTGGGCCCACACTATGGGACGCACTCGGGATCATACACATCCAAGTCCCAGATCTCCCCACAACGACTGGAGGCAAAACTACATGCACGACTACCTCTCACTGCTCATAACGTGTAAATATAACATCAAAACACTTCGCACACTCGGCACACGTGCAACCCGCACCAGCCACAGTAGTGCTTTAGCAAGCTTAACGCCCCTAGAATCCACTCAACTTCCTTTTAACTCCATATGCACACACAGTTACATAGGGCACGATAAGAACACAACTCTGGGCATGACGCACAAAATAAAAAACCCGTCCCGTATAGGCCACACTACAATCCCACCCTACTCCAACAAATCACACAGCCTACTGAGTAACCGGCCACCATCTGCCAAACTGCTGCGGCTCCACATCAGAGGTGTGCAGTGCCCCCCCCCCCCCATTACTCGTACTGGGATATGTAATCCAGCCTGCACCGTGTGGCACAGGAACACCGCTAGGTAAATGTTTCCTTCGTTTGCAAGGGGCTCCGTCCAAAAGGCTGTTAGCTGCTTTGACGGTGAGACATTGCGCAGACTCACTAGGGAAGGCGAGTCCCTGTCTGAAACAAGGACTTCAGGGATTAACACACGGGGCATTAGAATCCGTCTTTGACGATTGTTCGGCCGGAGACTGGCGCGGTGCCCTCCTCCGCCTGCCAAGAGGACATTACTGTAGTGGCAAGAATGAAAGATTCGAGGCAGCTGCGTTGCGTTTGATTCATTCTTTATTTCTCATGCCACAAACAATAAGGCCCACGAGGAGCCGGCAAGAACACGAGCCGGTCGCGTCTTCGCGCTCCACTCTCCTCCGCATTAGCCCCGCCCCCTGACATCACGACCATCCCCGATCCGGATTGGTCGCGACGTCAGGAGGCGATCCGACATAAAGGAAGGACCAAAACTGTCCCCACTCGTCTCGTACGTTAACTCACGTACGACATCTCCCCTTTTAACAGAACAAGAATAACTTATGGAACTTCATCTCATAACAAAATCTTCGAACCTCTTAGGAGCTCGTACATGCCTCGTTGGCCTGCTCGAAGTAATATACTGGGGCAAACCCACCTTGACGGCGCATGCATCTTCTAGGCCTGAACTCATTACATTGCGACTGTCATTCTTCGCAGATTCGGGCCTGCTACCATTCTGTCCTTCGGCATCCACCAAGCCGCGCCATGCTTTCTCACACCGCTCTGTACTTCCATGTCCGATTCGCCCTCGCATGGGGGGCGTATTCACACACTCCTCATCACCAGTAACTACATCCCTGGCTTCGTGACTTTGCCACTCATCCACATCGTCCGTGCTCTCGGCCCTACATACTCGACTACCTCTCATGATGATTTCCTCTTGACCAGCCTTGAGCCTGACGATGTCGTCCTTGCTTCGCCATCCCCCTCCTTCCAAACAGACTGCCCCTCTTGTCACTCCTTGCACACGTACAGGGTTTTGAAACACAGACTCTCCTTTCATCACCTTGTTAGGTTTCTTCACCAATACCCAATCCCCCTGCACTATATTTTTAGTTTTAGCTCTGTTCACCATGTCAGCATACCTCTTGTTGCTTTCCTGTTTAGCCATTATTCTTCCTTTGACTCTCAAACTCTCATCAGATGCCACCTCAATTTCCTCCCTCATGTCATACCATTTATTGAGTTTGGGGGTAAGTTCACTCATGCATCTTCTCCCTCTCATCAAGTAGAACGGAGTATGTCCCGTAACTTCACTGGGCGTGTTATGAAAAGTGTGCACCTTGTCCGCCAGAAACGCTTTCACATCCATGTTGGAGGCGACTGCCTGTTGCACGCCCTCTTTGAGGAACCTATTCATCCGCTCAACCTGCCCGTTGCTCTTCGGACTGTACAGCGGGGTCTTCTCCTGCTTGATCCCTAACCTGGACAGAAAATCCGTCATCTGCCTGGACACTAGCTGGGTGCCATTGTCAGACACCATAATCTTCTGCTGCCCCTCAATCGCGAAAATTTTCGTCAACGCCTTGATCACTCGTTCAGTGGTAACTTCCCTGACGAACTTGTAGTGAATCCATTTGGAGAAGTAATCCGTGAGGACGATGAGATGTCTACAATCGTCTGGTAACAGGGTAAATGGGCCCGCGAAATCAATGGCAATCTTGTTCCATGGACCAGCAGGAATGTCCACCAACTGCAGCTCCCCTTTTGCCGTCTTCCAGTGCTTGTCGGCCCTTAAGCATGGTCCGCACCGATCAATGAAGCTGCTGACGTCGCTGCACATCCCTGGCCACCAGTAGTACTGCTTGAGGAGATTTTTTGTAGCGGTACTGCCCGGGTGACCCTTATGGGCAATCCTGATTAGCTTGTGTCTCAAACTTTCCGGAGGTACAAACAGCTCGTGTCTCTTCACAAAACCGCCCTCAATGGTGAGTTCAGAGCTAACCTGTTGAAAACTCCTGAGTGCTCCGTGCAAGTTCCGGACCGGGGGCCAATGAGCCGTCATGTGGTCCATTACCTTTCGAATAGTCGTGTCCTTCTTCTGGGCCGTCAACCACTCTTCCTCCGATATGGATCCCACGCACATGGCTGTTGCGTCAACCATTGCCACCACGCATTCCGTGTCATCCAGGGAACCGTCCTCCTCACCCGTGACCGGTATGCGTGATAGGCAATCCGCCCTGCAGTTGAGGCCACCCTTGATGTGTCTGATGACGAAGTGATATTCTTGCAACTTGGATAGTAGACGTAGGAGCCTCGAGCTGGCTTTGCCATTGCCACGTCCTTCACCGTCCATCATGTATATCAGGGGTTTGTGGTCAGTGACCAGTTCGAACTCCCTGCCCCACAGATAGTTCCTCAGTTTCTCCACAGCCCAGACGCACGCGAGCGTCTCCCGCTCGATGGTGCTATAGTGTTTCTCTGCTTCGTTCAATGACCGGGATATGAATGCGACTGTGTTCTCCTTCTTCCCTTGGAATTGACAAAACACTGCACCGATACCCTTGGCACTAGCGTCAACCGTGATTACGTTCCGGAGATCCTTGTTGTACGGCTGTAATATTGGAGCCGCAGCGATTGCCTGCTTGACGGCTTCAAAGGCAGCGCTTTGTTCCTGCGTCCACGTGTATTTTTCGTTCTTCCGCAGCAGTTTCCTTAGAGGCTCCACGGTGGTCGCGTATCCTTGCATGAACTTGGAATAGTATTCGCTAAGCCCCAGGAACGATCGCAAGGCGTCTTTGTCTCCTGGGCATAGAGCATCTCGTATGGCCCTCACTAAATCATCTTTAGGCGCGATGCCATTTGGAGTAAGCTCGTGCCCTAAGTACTCTATCTTCCCTTCCATGAACTTGCATTTGTCCTAGGAGACCGTCATCCCCCTTTTTTGTAGCACCTCCAGCACTCTGCCTAGCAGTTCCAGGTGCCCCTCCTCATCTTCCGTGTGTATCAGAATGTCGTCCTGGAAGGCTTCGACCCCCTTCATATCGCAGAAGAGAAGGTCCATCAGCTTTTGGAAGACGCCCGAGGCCGATGCAAGGCCGAACGGAAGACCGACGTATCTGTATGCTCCAAACGGGGTAATGAAGGTGGTCAATTCCTTGGAGTCTTCCGTGAGACATACCTGGTGGTATGCGGACTTCAGGTCTATCAGGGTGAAAAACCTTGATCCTGATGTGGAAGATAGTATCTCCTGAATGTTGGGTAGAGGATGGCAGTTCACCAAGATATTTCTGTTCAAGGATCGCAGGTCTACACACAACCGAATGTCCCCTGTCCTCTTCTTCTTGGACACCACGATTGCGGACACCCACTCTGATGCACCTGCTTCCTCTATTACTCCTTCCATTTTCAGCCTATCGAGAACAGCCTTCAGCTCCCCCCTTACAGAAAGAGGAATCGTTCTGACCTTGTGCTTAATTGGTATGGCACCCTCTTTCAACCGTATGGCATGCACAAATCCTCTTACACACCCTACCTTGTTTTCAAAAACGGAATCAAGTTCTTCGAGAACTTCAGCCAATCCTTCATGCAAATCCTCAGGCTGCACGTAATTGACCCAATCATCCCTCAGAACTATGGGATCTTCTGCCCCAGGGACTAGCATCACACCCAGCTTCGCCAGGTCCTTCCACCCCACAAGGCTCCTCCCTTTTTCAGCCACATATATCTTTGTTCTCACTGTGCGCCCTCGAAAGGTGAGGGAGTCCCAGAAGTACCCCCTCATCACTATGTCATGTTCCCCGAAGGCCTTTGGATTAACATCCGTCTCATGCAGTCGTACATCCTGCCATTTCAAATCAAATGTCCTATCAGAGATCAGGGTAAGGGGGGAACCAGAATCAGCCGTAAATGGCAATTCTACCGCACCAATCATGACGGAGCCAATAGGCCCCTTCACTCTACCGTCCTCATCATCAATGGACAACACGATGTCCGCATCAGCATCCATGTCACTCTCGCTCACCGAGCTCACTTTCATGCCCGTATTGTATTTCTTGGCTTTACACACTGCCGCAAAGTGGCCCATCTTCCTGCATTTAGAACAGCTTTTGTACAAGGCAGGGCAGGTCCTGCTGTCCGCTAAGTGGTCCCTTGACCCACATCTAAAACAAGCGAGCGGCCTCCTGCCTCCCCCTCTATCGCTCGCCGCCCTGTCTGGAGTCTTGGGCGCATGTTTATGTCTGTCCTGCACATAGAACACATTTGAAGCCTGACTAGTGCTCGCCAGCTCCTTAGAAGACACCATGGAGCGTTCCACTGCCTTTGCGATGGCCATCACTTCCTTTAGTGAAGGGTTCCTGCATGAAAGCAAACGTTCCTGCACTTTCTTTGAATGGCAGTAGAACACCACCTGGTCTCTTATGTTCGTATCAGTCATCTCCGCAAATTCACAATCTTGGGCCAAAACTCGTAGGCACGCAATATACTCTTCGATAGTCTCTCCTTCCTCCTGTTTCCGCAGTGCGAATTTATAGCGCCCCACCATGATGTTACACTCCTCAGCATACTGCAGCTCAAGTCGTTTAACGGCCTCCTGGTATTCATTCAGAGGAGCTGTAGCCCCGGGAGGATTCACATAAACCGGCAAGCTATCAAAAACCTCCTGGCCAGCCTTCCCCAACAGTCCGAATAGCAGTGACTTTTTCCGCTCGGGGCTGTACCCCTTACCATCAATGGAGACGATATAATTCTCGAATGCGCGCAGCCATCCCTTCCATTTCATGCACGGCTTACCGGGAGAGTCCAGGAAGAGAGGAGGCACACAAATATGACCTGTCTGCGACATAGCCGGAAAGCGGGCACCACACCCGGAGAGACCACGTGATGCAGGTGCAGCAGCAACTATTGAATGGCTCCTAGGCGACGCAGAGGGATATCCCAGCACGCCGGATAGGCGGGAACCACCAGTACGCCGGCCACTTCCAATGAGGTGTACGCACGTGGACAGGGAACCCGGGGCACGGGCCTACTGTCTGGCCCCCACGTGGCAGGAGTCGTCACAATCAATCGCCTGGAGCTCCCCCGCATCAGCTCACCGGGGCAGTGCACGTGGTAATCGGCGAGGAAATATCAGCGCGCCCTACTGACATCAGGAAACATCAGGCATGGTGAGCTACACTCGTGGGCCTTGTCAGAAGTTGTGAACCTCGTCGCCATTTGTAGTGGCAAGAATGAAAGATTCGAGGCAGCTGCGTTGCGTTTGATTCATTCTTTATTTCTCATGCCACAAACAATAAGGCCCACGAGGAGCCGGCAAGAACACGAGCCGGTCGCGTCTTCGCGCTCCGCTCTCCTCCGCATTAGCCCCGCCCCCTGACGTCACGACCATCCTCGATCCGGATTGGTCGCGACGTCAGGAGGCGATCCGACATAAAGGAAGGACCAAAACTGTCCCCACTCGTCTCGTACGTTAACTCACGTACGACAATTACCTAACAGGCACATGGCACACTCGCCATTACATTACGGTAACCAAGAATTTTCCTGAAAAGGAAGGTTTCAGCTAAATTTGCGTGTTTTTTTCTTGCAAATATGTTCCTAATTTATTGGACTTTTTCTTCTAAAAGCAAAAAACAATGTATTTAGGTGTGAAAAAAGTGACAATGTGCTCGTAAAATTATATATGTGTTGAAAATAAACGCGAGTAGTATTTAACTGTCTCAGAGTGCTTAATTTGTGCTTGCTGGTTCCGGTGCGGAGCACCTGCACTTATTTTTGAGAGCCGGGTCTTATTTTTCTGCCTGAAGCATTTACTGCGAGCAAAAGACACATTTGGGAAAGACCGAGGAAGATAAAAACGAAAAAGCGTCACAAAGAGAGACAGCAGAAAGCTGCAAGAGTGAGCTGAAGGGGCAAGAAATGTCTGTAAATAGATTGAAGAGGTCAGAGATGGCTTCAGGATTACACTGCGTCAGTATTCCTTGTTCGCACCTTTAATTTCAACAGTCGCGTGTTTCAGAGGAGAGCTATGGGCACTGGCACCTTCACTGCTGCCTCATGTTAATTGAACTATGATAATAAATGTAATACAGGTTTTTTGGGGCATGATCCATTAAAGAATAGCAAAGGTAAGTGCAAGGACATCTTTTAGAACTGCAGCCGTTGCTCTATATGGTTGTCTGAGGGCATTTGCTGGCTCAGTGGAACTTCACATGTCCTTTGCAGGCCGTGACTCTTGTGATTATGCATCACTGAAGTAGTTGATGATGTCATATGTTGTGTGCGATGGCGTGAGTGAGGTCTTGGGCAGTGTTTTGTTGGTTTCACGATCGTTTAGATAACCAGAACTCTATAATTTATATTTTGGATTGTAACCTTATTGTTTCTTCAACCACCTGGCTGCAACGTTTTCTCCCTAGTACTGAGCCCGTTTTTATTGTAACATTTCATTCACTTTGCGCAGAAGCCTTCCTAACTGTTTTCCACAGAAGATAAAGAGACCAAATCTATATTCTTTTTCCCAATTGTTAGGAAGTATAAATGTAGACATGGTTTGTGATTCATCTTGGGAAAGTAGCTAAACTATTGCAAAATGTACGCATTTTGTTTTCGACGGCCTGCTGTGCTAAGATTGCTGTCGTTCCAGTTTTCAGATGCAGACAGACATTTTTTATAATAGTATTTTCAATTTTCTATTCTAAGGCCGGTCATTAATTTCTATTTTTTTGTTTTTACCTACTTTACAATTTATGTGTGTGTCTTGGGGCGAGGAGATGCGAAGCCCATGGGAGAACCAAGAAAGCTGGAAGGTATTCTGAACTCGGCAAGGTGTCATTTCTGTCGGTCGCTCAGGCTTTTTCTGAAGAAGCTAATCAATGAAATGCAATGAGTTTGAGCGAGAATGATAAATAGGCAGCAAGTTTTTCATTTGTAAGTTTCTGCACTGAAGACTGATATATGAAGGTAACATACTGTAACGAGCACCAGGCTTTTCTAGTTACAGAGATATAAAGTGTTTGTCAGTTGTCAAGAAACATTCAATATCGGAGTTATGAACCTAGACGCATATCATGGGTTTTCGTTGTGAAACTGGCAATGCATCACTTTATAGTAAAAAAATAACTACTAAGAGTAAAGTTTGGTAATTGAAGGAAAGCTACGCATTTTTTAAATGTACCAAGAATTTGAGCTCAGGGACAAGTTTTATGTACCATTCTGAATTTTGTATTACCCAGAATGCTGGGGAATTTCTTTCAGAGAGTGTTTTTGTGGAGTTAGACTTACTCTTGGAAGCTTAAATTATATAGAATGTTCATGGGACACAAAAAGCCTAAAGTGTGATAATGTGAAGGTTGTTTGGATAGATTAGCCTTTTGGGGTGGTGTTCCCTGACGTTTTTCGGTTCTACATCAACTGAACCCAAGGAAACCTAACAACACCAGATATTTCTGTAAACTAGTGAGGAAGCCCAGGGCGGTGTTGGCTTGTGTGGTAATCAGCACTTTTTGCTCGGCAGAATGCCCTGCAAAGGTCAAACCCTGATTCAGAATGTAGAATATCTTCATATTTGTGTGACAGAAAGCTTCTGAATCTGCGAGGAATTATAAAAGTCCTATCACACAGTGTTCTCATACTTTCCCAGTAAGAATGATAACACACTTAATACATTTTCGGGATATTAGTAGCTGTGGTGTTTTGGCCTAGGGTCAGAGGTCACCCAGGGTAATCTACTGGCAATATATATTGTTGAAAACGTGACTTAGGAGAGATAGCATGTTAGTATGGCTTGATTGGATCTTACAACATTTTCTTAACCAGAACGCCCTACAAATAGGAAACAGAGTTTCTAACTTTTCTGTGACAGAAAGTTCAGGAATTCACGGGTAAAGGCTAAAGTATTACTATGCAGAGTTCTTACTTTTCTCCTGATAAAAATGGCACCCTATGTGGTTCGGTGGACTTATTGGCCAAAACAAAAAAGGCCTGAAAATGTGACCATGAACAGGTCTTAAAAGTGTCTCTGCCAAAGGCTATTAGAGCTGCCTGTAAAAAATTGAGTTTCTAGTTGTGGAGATGTGAGTCCTGCACAAATAAGAGGTCCGCTGTTGTCTCTCTGATGGGAACCAAGCCCCCCTTGTAGTACTTGACTCTCAGGGTAGCAAAGCAAAGCAGTCCAAGGCCTACTAAAAGGACGTGGTGTGAGCTAAAAATCTCCATTCACTGTCACATAACAAGAACACTCAATACATTATTGTCTAGTCAGTGTTTTAAAAAAAAAGGAAAAGTGCATTTATTACAGACACTATTAAATATTACATATTAAATTGCAAACATAAGGTAAGTGGAAACACCTTTGAGAACACCCTCAAATCATATTTGACCCCTAGTTGTTCATGAACCTCATAATCGCAATACCAACAATTATACGGGATGAAACCTCACAATATAAGTGCATGTCATTTCAAATAAGGCACATCTATTGACTTTGTCACAGTGTCACCACTTAAAAATCTATAAAGCAGGCCTACTGGCTTTATCAAGGGTTCACCACATTAAGATATAGGGCAAGCCTGTTGGCTTTGTGTAGGGGTCCGCTCCTTAATGGAATAAAAATCATGTTAGGAGTCAGCAGTAGGACCAATGGTATCAAAGTGCATTCATTATTATAGGCATATGAATTTTAAGCAATAATAGTTGTCAATAAGCAACAAAGCACTTGAATGTATTATACAGTGAAAGCGCTACAGATTTTCCAGTAAACCCTACTGACCTATTTATGAATGCCCTCCAGTAATGTAAAGCCTATTCCAGATCAGCACCTGCCCTTGCAGAGTCCCTTCTGTGTTCAATTATTGGGCTGAGCATGACAGTAGTCTCACACACGCAGCCCATACATGTGCACACACCTGCTTGCACACATGTTCACATGTAACCATCCCAGGGCCCCTTACCCTAGCTGCGCCACAGCAGTCTTGTCTTAAAAGACAGACAGCGGCGGTAAACTCATTCAGTCCAATTACTGTGAAATTACTCTGAGTGAGACTCATGTTGTGTGACTCACCCATTGAAAAGATGAAAAAAATGTGTGATCAAAAGTGAAAAATTCTGGTGGACTAAATGGACGGGGCACTTGTCATTTTTAAAGCAAGAGAACTAGAAGAATCCAGGGTATACCACTCTGTATTCCGATGGCTTACATGGATCTCACCACCCTTTCTTACGCAGAACATTTGGCAAATGTCAAAGCTACAGTAAAAAAATATTCAGTTTCCATTGGGGATCACTGCAATTGGCCCTCAGGGCAGCTGGGACCTATGGAACCCTACCAACCACAGGAAGTTTTGAAAACTATAGATTGAGGGGCTCCAGGATGGTGTTGCATGGATCGCTTCACTTACTCAGAAAGCCTTGCAAAACTCAACGTAAGGGTGGGAAAACAAAGTCCTCACATTTATGTGACAGTAAACTATGAAACTTCCAATCAGTGGTAAAAGTCATACCATCTATATTTTCACTCTTCTCCATACTAAAAGTCACCCCACATTTGGGGGTGGGACTACTGCACCGACAGGAATTGGCCAAAACTGTGACAGTGTGAAGTCAATGTAATGTTGATGTCTTTCTCACGTGGTCAAAGTTGTGGTCCATTTCTATCACTTGTGATAGGACCATTCACAAATCACATTTTTATCAGGAGAAATGTGGAAGTGCAGGAAAGTAGGACTTTTGCATTTGGCTAGTAATTATGGAGGTCTGAGTGACATAAATGTGAGATTTTCATCCATACCTTAAAATTCCTGGAGCATTCTTGGTAGGAAATGTAATGGGGTCCACACAAACCACAACACTGTGTATTCATCCCAGTCTATAGAGGTCAGAAGTCCTGGAGATTTTGAAGTTTCATGGGTACAAGACATCACTAACTTTATATGCTGTACCTTTCACCGTGGAACAAGAGAGGAAGTTCTGCTTTTGTTGGAATAGTGGTGACGTTTTCATTATATCTTTCCAATGAAAACATGGAGGGTTCAATGCAGGTTACATGACCCTGAATTCCACTGGGTCTCAAGTGGTCAAAAAAGCCTGTATCTCTTGGCGATGCTAGGAAACGGACAATCTTGGGCCCACATTATGCAACATTCCCCTATTTGTAAAATGTGAGGAATTTGCGGTTTCCTTAGGTTTAGTGTTGGCATTTGCAGGTATTCGCCCATACCTTGACGTTTGTAGGCCATTCAGGGTAAGAAAGTGTGCAGAAATCCACCCAGTGCACCCCGTTCTGGATTCTCTGGGCTGCCAGTTGTCTAAAACGTCTGAGGCCTTTGGGGTTTGCGGAGTGTCAGCAGACCACGGGTACAAACACTGTTTTCTTCCAGTATGAAACCTCATAGAAATGTTACTAGGAATGGTGTTAATGCTTGCAGGGCATTCTGGTTAAAAAAGCGTGTTGGGATCTATACAGGCCACAACCTGTATTTGCAAGGGTAAGAAATGTCTAGTGTTCTTGGTGTCCCTTTGTTGCCGGTCAACCGCAGCCCCAAATACTTGACCTCATTCTTACTTAAAAAAGTAATACATTTTGTCTGATGGTACAGTCCAGCTCTGATCCTTCAAATTAGGAGTATATGCTCCACGTTGCCCACCTCACCTCCCCCCCAAGAGGGGCTGAACAATTGTTGGTGTCTCTGGATGGAGGGGTGTGGCCCTGCCAAAATCACTGGTGTCTAGCAGTGCTTTCTGCTGCCCTGGGATGGGCTGATGAGGTATAAATCCCCAACTCCATTCCTGGAGAGTCAGAAAGACCGCCAGACCCTGTTGCGCAGAGTGGTGCAGCCGTATTTTAATACACAGTAAAAACAAATCCCTGGTGTCTACTGGTGATCCTGACCAGGAACCTACTAGGTAGAGTATCAGGCATTTTTCTCGGCCCCAAGGTACTCTTCTATTGTAATCAGTGCTTGAAGGCTCATCTCTGCCTCTGACCATGAAAGTAACTAAAAGGATCTTGAGCCTAACAGCTTCTGCTGCTTTCAGTTTCATTGTGATGATGTTAGCTAGAATGATATACATATTGCCATTTTAAACCTTACAGCAGCAGCCAAATATTGGGGATTATAGGTTGACTCCCTCTACTTATAGGGATTCTGAGGACTAAGTTCTAAGACACTTTCAGAGGTCATTCTGCGGACATGGCCAGCACTTCCTTAGCACCTGAGGAGTTCATTGAAGATTTTTCAGGTAATTTATGTGTTTTATAACGTCTTCATTTGTTAACAGTAGATACACATATGACCCAATAATAGCTTTTGGCACTGAATTACTTGGGGGTTTAAGATTTACCATACCCTCTTTTAGCATGTCTTGTGCCCACCAGCCACCCCAGCAATACTGGTGAAGGATCTAAGTTAAAGACTGGAAACCTGTCATTTAGCACAGGGTGTGGGCATCATTCATATCCACTGGCCTGTACATAGGCATCTGTCCATGCTAAGCTCCACCTTCAGCTAAACTTTGGGTCAACCTCCAATTCCTGCTGAACATGGCCTGACCCAGCACCAGCCATGCCAATGGACTATAGGCACAGTCAACTAACCCTGGCCCAATACCCTGCAGGTTAAGCAAAATTGCCTATTGCGTTGTGCAAAATAGGTGAATTTTCTGTATTTCTGTGATATTACTCCGATCTCCCCTGAGGTGAAGAGTGCACAAGTGGTCTTCACAATGATTACACAGATTTTTGGTTCACAACAAGATTTCCAAACCAGCTTGTGATTTGCAAACCAGGAAAATATGTTCAAAGATAAAATGATCAGCTCATATGAGCCAATCAGATTCCAAGGTCTGATTCAAAATATGACAGTTCGCAAACTCAGCTACCAATGTGGAACATTCAGATGCAAATATTTAAGAAAATCATTGGACTGTTTTAAGCTATACTATCTCATTGAATGATTGAGCAATGTTTGTTGTAGAGTTTAGCTAAACTTTCTATGGGAATTTTATCCAGGAACATATTTTGAAAACTCCCACAACCATAATACATTTTGCCATGTTGGAAATGACCCTCCCGATTATTGTCATCCGTAGCTGGACCCAATTTGCTGTCATTAGAACTCTGTGCCCCTTCTAACCAGTGGTAATACGATTGTCCTCTCCCTTCCAGTACATTAAATACTACAAGTGGGATGCAGCACTCAATGTTCCACTCGCTAAACTAGATCTAAAGATCATGTCTCAGGCTTGCCTTTGCAGCCTGTAGTCCAAATTTAAACTGCCACCTGGCAAAATAAATCCTTTGCCAGGCCTAAACTTTCCTTTTTAATACTTATAAGTCATACCCAGTGTAAGGCCTAAGTGTCCAAAGGCCAGGGTGCATGGTATGTAAAATGTAGGATATGATTACTTAAGTTTTACATGTCCTGACAGTGAAAAACTTCCAAAGACATTTTTCACTGCGACAAGGCTGGTTCTCTTAGAGAAAAGAACAGGCTTATATTATTTGTCCTTAAGATGCATAACTTAACTTTGGGACTAGGCATAACAATGATTCAGGAACACATTGATTTAAAATCCAACCTGATGTATAAATCATATTTTAAATTACTTTTTTGAAAATGCCACTTTAAGAAAGTTTGTATTCTCCTGCCTAAAACAAATGTGCTTTCCTGCCAGTGTCTATGGTCACCTGACTGCTAATGTCCCTCCTGTGGTGCACTGTGTACTGCTCCCAAAGAGTGGACAAAGGACCTGGGTGAAGAGAGGTGAGGATCACACTGACAGTATGGCTGGGGAGGAGCTGTGCTCCTCCCCTGAGTGCTCTATAAAGGGTAGCCTGGGAGGTGTGCACAGTGCATCCTGACTTCAGAAAAATCCTACCTTGTCACTGGCGAATGCAGCTTACACCTGGGGCCTCAAGGCTCTGAATTGTAGGCAAGGGAGATTAAGGGGCATATTTATACTCCGTTTGCGGCGAAATTGCGTCGTTTTTTTTGACGCAATTTCGACGCAAAACTAACTCCATATTTATACTTTGGCGTTAGACGCGTCTAGCGCCAAAGTCCATGGAGTTAGCATCATTTTTTAGCGTGGACACCTACTTTGCGTTAATTATATACAACGTAGGCGTTCCGGTCTAAAAAATCGACTCCGAGGCATGTGCGTGGGATTTATACTCACGGGCAAAAATCACGCCCGGGAGTGGGCGGGTCAAAAAAAATGACGTACGCCCGCTTTTGCACCGTTTTTTAGCGCCTGCAAAAGGCAGGCGTTAAGGGACCTGTGGGCTCTGAAGGAGCCCAGAGGTGCCCCCCCATGCCCCCAGGGACACCCCCTGTCACCCATGCCCACCCCAGGAGGACACCCAAGGCTGGCGGGACCCATCCCAGGGACATTAAGGTAAGTTCAGGTAAGTGTTTTATTTTTATTTTTTTGTGGCATAGGGGGGCCTGATTTGTGCCCCCCTACATGCCACTATGCCCAATGACCATGCCCAGGGGACAGAAGTCCCCTGGGCATGGCCATTGGGCAAGGGGGCATGACTCCTGTCTTTGCTAAGACAGGAGTCATTTCTATGGGGGTTGGGAGTGAAAAAAAATGGCGCAAATCGGGTTGAGGCGAAAAAATTGCCTCAACCTGACTTGCCCCATTTCTTGACGCCCAAGCCCCATATCCCCCTACGCCGGCGCTGCCTGGTGTACGTCGTTTTTTTTAACGCACACCAGACGGCGCCGGCGGCTAACGCCGGCTAACGTAATTCAATAAATACGGCGCCCGCATGGCGCTTCAGAATGGCGTTAGCCAGCGCTAATTTTTTTGACGCAAAACTGCGTTAGCGCAGTTTTGCGTCAAAAAGTATAAATATGGGCCTAAGTGATTTGCCCAGAATCACAGGATGTTGAGCTGATGCCGAGACTCAAACCTGGTTCCCCCGGGTCTGAAGTTGGCAGCTCAGGCCGTTACGCCACATCCTCTCCCAAGCCAATAGCCAAGCTGGAGCCAAACCCAGGGCAAAGGGAAATTAGACAAAGGGATGCCAGCCACTCGCAGGCTGGCACTGGCTATAAAAGTGGCACTCCAGAACCTAAAATCAGAACACTCCTGTACCTGTGACGATCAGAAGAAGGACTGCTCCACTGTCTGAAAATCCGGAAGGAAGACGGGACCTGCTTACCTTGAATCTAGGACCCCCGAAGTGTTTCTAGGGGTCAGCTAGCTGACCTCCTGTTGGATCTACAGGGACACAACAAGCTTCCAGAGGCTTTTCTTGCTTCTAGCTGATCTGACTTACCTTGACCTGCACTGGTACTGTCTTCTAGCCTCTGTGGGAGTGAGTCCTAACCCCCAAGTGCTGTCCTCATGGTTCTGGACCCTTTATTGGAGTTACAATGCACTTCTCCCTGCCTGACTGGAAGCCTCATCAGAATCAATGCAGAGTAACGCAGAACCCACAAAACGGCGCTGTGCCGTTCCTGACAGAGAGACTCTCCAAATCTAACGAGGAGTTTTGCAGAGTCAGAAGGTAAAACTTACAGCATGCAGAACCTGGCCCTGTATCCTGCCCACGCTCCACTGTGCTGAGCTTGAATTTGTGACCAGTCCAGTGTGACCAGATACCCGCAGTTGGCGCTTCGCGCCTTTTGGCACTATTTTTACATTTTACCTTTTTACTTTTAAAGGTATAGCTCAGGTTCTACTGATTGGAATTATTGTGTGTTGGTATTTTATTTATTAAAATTCACTTTATTTGTCTAAATGGGCTTGGTACTTCTCTTGTGTGGTATTGTAACTTTATTACTGTTTGAGTACTTCATAAATACTTTACACATTGCCTCTAAGTTAAGTTTGACTGTTTTTTGTGCCAAGCTACCAGAAGGTTAATCACAAGTTTACTTAGTGACTTTTGCGGTTCCCCCTGAGAAGAATTGTGATTATTATTTGAGATTTGAGGTGGGTTCTCACTCCCTTCAACTAATACTCCAACTTTATACATGCCCCAAATAACCACAATGCACCAGTGTTTTCATGATCATAATTAGATGTGTGTAGACATATTCTGGGGTGCTTTGTGCTATTCTTCAAAAAGTTCAATAGTTATTAGCTATCAAAAAGAAAAAGGCAACTACACAGGGATGTGGAATGCCTATTGTCTGATGCCCAGGACATATTGTTTGAGGTCAAGGGCAACAAGTTGTCAAGTTTATTTTGTCCTTAGGACAAGTAGGCCCTACCCCCTGCAGCACAAACCCTTCAGTGGCCAGTTTACAGTGAAGTGAACTGTCTGCAATTGAAGTAATATGAGTCCATATGTTAATGCTGTTCGAACTTGTATTTATGGTTCATTAATGAAAAGACTTCATTATTAGGGTGCACTTTGTAAATAAACGTTTTATGGTCACACTGCACTACTGACAGTGGTTCCAGTTAAAAAAAAAAAAGTGTACATACATGTTTGAAAAGTTTAACAACATGAGGCTACGTATAATGCTCCCAGAATACTCTCTTATTAGATGCAAATGTTTGCAGAAGCTTGTAAGCAAGAGTTCAGAAAAACAGTTTTGCTACTATAAAAGTTTAGGTGCAATTTCTTTGAAGCGTCATTTAGTAAAATGTATTTGTTGATGCATGCTAGTATTTCTAAAAAAATATTCCTAATGAAAAACCAGTGTAACCATTTTCAATGAGATTATGGGAAGCATGAGAATAATCAAGCACTGGCAAAGCCAACCGACCCAACATTTTTGAGTCTTTTGGTTTTGTAAATGCGTGTCTTGTTTTGACATGACATGGCTTTTGTAACTTTTTATTGTTATGGGAGCTGCCAGGCCCTAACCATTGTAACAAACATTGGCAAAAAGCAAAAAAAACGTTTTTGGGTCTCAAAAAGCACACATTGCTACCAGTGTCCTAACAAAGGCCCTGCATCTCCCCTTCAGGGTGCCCATTCAGCACAGCACCTGCGATGAGGGAGTTTGGGGGGTGGTGAGGGGATCCCCCTCCATGTTCTTTGCAGGGGGACCACCTCCAGTTTTGTTACGCCATCAATTGCCATAGTAGTTCCTGGCACTGAACGCAACTGTATGTGCCAATATGCTCCTTTTCGAAGAGCAGAATGCGATCACTCACAGTAAAGCCAGCCGATAGAGAGAGAAATAGAAGTTTAATAAAAACAAAATGTCTTTGTTAATGCCATACCTAATTAGGGACTCAATTCTTAAAGAAAGTCACAAAAGTGCACCCATGGTATTTGTCTTTGAATTGGTGCCTTTCATGAATTCACAAGATCTTACAGAAGTAGATCAGGAAATCGTACTCCTACAAAATATTTGTGAACTGTATTTTAGCATGAGCAAATATGCATGCGTATATTTGCTCATCTGAAAATCTATTGAGCGTTTGCAAGTTCACTTTCCCTTTAACCACTTTTTTCCCAACCCTGGAGGACTTCTGCCATTGACAGGAGTACATTTTCAACCTTTCCCATTATGAGAAAAAGAGAAGAGATGGCGAAAATTCTTAAAACATGAAAGTTAGTAGGTTTGCAGACTCACTGCATTTCAGCCATGGAACTATTGCTTACTGCTTCCTCCAGCCCCAGCATGTAGCTCTGCGGAAAGGTGGCAAAATAAATAAATTGCTATAGTGGGGATTAAGATTGCAAGTATTCAAGCCCTACTATAGTAGTAGCTTTGGCATAATCACAGGGGCTATTACCTTACATTATGAGATTGCTACCATAATGTGTCGCTGCACTACATGGTGCCAAAGGACCAAGTAGATTTTTTACAGGACAAGTAGATTTAAGAAGCAACCTGTCCCTTGGACAAGTAGATATTTTATTAAATTCCACACCCCTGCTACAGATTTAGGATAGTAAAATTATATTATGATAGCACGGTATTTGTATTTCAGTATAACTTGGGTTCTAAAAAAATTCTCAAGATTTTGTCTGTATAAAACGTTTTAATGTTTTGGTTCCAAAGACTTCCAGTTTGTGTACCAACATCTGGGTTTTGACCACACCTGGTACCTTTCCCACCAGTCTACAGCGCAGAGAAAATGGACAGGTAGTAGTAATATTAGTTTACTAATTAATAAAAACCAAAAACGTCATGAGCAGCATACCATTTAAAATATACAAATACAAAAAATAAAACATACATCATAAGTATGGTTAGAAAGAAAGTGCAAATAGTGAAAAGTGCATGATAATTAAAAACTGACAATGACTTATATGAAATGCAGGTTGACACAAAACATGCCAAGCTGACAATGCTTAGTCAAAGAAAATGTTTATCCGGACTAAAAACCTAAAAAAGAGAAAGCCTGGCGGGATAAGGCAGGACAGGATTTCGCAGACCCTAGCAATGCGCCGAAGTATGAGTGCATTTTAGGACATTTTAGAATTGTGATATATTACTCTAGCAAATGCCTATACAATATTCATTTTTTAGGAACAGTGGTGTTTTATCCGAAAAATGTTTAAACCCGGCTGGTAAAATGGAAGTGGAACAGAAGATCACAGGGACTAGCTACCCACTGAATGAGAGTATGTTCCAGTCTATTCCTATCAAGTGCCTTCTTCATTATTCTTCCTGATCTCTGCCTGGGCTGTAGTTATACCTTAATACGCTATTTAACAGCTTCCAAGAACTGTACCAGCCTAATGTTGAACATTGTGTTCCTTGTGTCTAATGACTCAATTATAGCTGGTCTACAGGACTGAATACCTCATGCGTTAAATTATTTTTTTCAGCAGGCCTCTTCTCTGTGAGGCCAGGGCTGGACAAATGCAAATTACAATCTGCAATGACTTCCCTGCCTAGTGGCATAAGTGGCATTTCTGGTCCCCTCTATGGCCATCCTCCCTCCACTTTGGAAGGAAGTCTAAGGTTGGGATTTCACCACGTTTTATGGACAACAATCTCTGTTTTATCTTCAGGTCATAGGTGGTTTCCAGCAGGGGTGACTCTTTTTGATCCTCATACAATTTTAGTACCAACCATCCATGCAACCGCTTTGACACCTTGTCTTTATCATATGTCAAACTTTGCAATTTATTAGACTTATTTACTGCTCTCCCAAAGGCTTGAGCAGATGGGTTAAGGTTCCACAAGTCACCCAGCTTAAGTATCTCAATACTATTTTCCTGGTACTTTTTGGCCACACTAGGTTTGCCAATGTGCCTTTGGTGGCTAGCCGGAGTTTATAGCAGCATTTTATAAAAACAGCAGGCCTAGCAACTGTTTGCTTTATTAATGAGAATTCTAGTCTGACTTATGCGGGCGATGCTGATCTAGGTAGACGGATTACTTGTTTATATCATTTTATCATTATTTTATCAAGGAGGCTGGTCTCTGCGCCTGTCATTATTTCTAAACCTTAGTAGGGACTGGGTAATAATGTAGCCTTCATTACTGATGCCAGTGGTTTAAGGTTGTGTCCCAGAATAGATCTTGCTAGTGTTATAAAAGCATGATTAAGTGCCTGCACTTTTAATTTTATCACATCTCTTTGGGGTATGTACGAACCTCTTGCGTCTGTCTTGACCCCTAAATATACGTAAGTGGATGTTTCATCAATCATGTTTTCATTGAAGGACCACTTACGCTGATTTGAAATATGGCGATAAGGGCAGGTACATGAGCTGTCTGAGCATTCAATTCTAGAGCGAGGTTAGCGATATATAAGTTGAAGAGAAGTGGTGCTAAAACACAGCCTTGTTTCGGATTGCAGGGATGTGGAATTCTTTTTACCTGATGCCCGGGACATGTTGTTTAGTTTCAAGGGCAACAAGTTTTAATGTCTATTTTGTCCTTGGGACAAGTAGGTCCAACCCCCTGCAGTACAAACCCTTTGCCTGCCATTTTACAGAGAAGAGAACTGTCTGCAATTGAGGTAATATGTTCATCTATAAGTTAATGGTGTTAAAACTTGTATTTATGGTTCATTAATGAAAAACATTCATTATTAGGGTGGGGCACTGTAAATAAACTTTAAGGTTACACTGCACTACTGACAGTGGTTCTACTAAAAAAAAAAGTGTACAAACATGTATTATGCTCCCAGAATGCTCTCTAAATAGATGCAAATATTTGCAGAAGCTTGTAAGCACAAGTGATGATTCTTTGCTTTCAAAATAAAATGTTCAGAAAAAAATGCAAGTAGGAAAAAAAAAGTTTTACTACTATGAAATTTTAGGTGCTATTTCTTTGAAGCGTCATTTAGTGAAATGTGTTGATGCATGTTAGTATTTCCAAAAAAGATTCCTAATGGAAAATCAACACGATTATGGGAAGCATAAAAATAAACAATCATTGGCAAAGCCAACCGATCAACATTTTTTGTGAGTCTTTTGGTTTTGTCAATGCATGTCTTGTTTTGACATGGTTTTTGTAACACTTTATTGTTGTGGGAGTTACCAAACCTTCACCATTGTAACAAACATTGTCAGCACCTGCCCTGAGTGAGTCTGGCGGGGGACGCTCCATGTTCTTTGCAGAGGGTCCCCTCCAGTTTTGTTATGTTACTGATTGCCATAATAGTTCCTGGCACTGAACAAAACTACTTTGTGCGCCTATATGCTCCTTGTGGAAGAGCAGAATGTGATCACTAAAAACAAAATGTCTTTGTTAACGCCAGACCCAATTATGCATGCATAGATTTGCTCATGTGAAAATCTACTGAGCATTTACAAGTTCACTTTCCCTCCAACCGCTTTTTTTCCCCCTCCCTGGAAGAACATCTACTTCTGCCATTGTCAGGAGTACAGTTCCAACCTTTCTCATTATGGAAAAAGATTAGAGAAGAGCTGGTGAAAATCCTTAAAACATACAAGTTAATACGTTTACAGACTCAGCAGCATTCCAGCCCTGGAACTATAGCTTACTGCTTCCTCCAGCCTTAGTATGTAGATCTGCGGAAAGAAGGAAATTGCTATAGTAGGGATGGAAATTGCACGTTTTCAAGCCCTACTATAGTAGTAGCCTTGGCGTGATCAGAGAGGCTATTATCAGAGCTCCTACATAATGAGATTGCTGCCATAATATGTCACCGCACTACATGGCAGCAATGGGACAAGTAGATTTTTTTACAGGACAAGTAGATTTAAGAAGCAACATGTTCCATGGACAAGTAGATATTTCAATAAATTCCACACCCCTGGATCGGTTGTTGTTTTCACTTCCCTTGACAGGTGAATACCGTCCCCAAGCTTGTTTTTAACCAATGTATCAGAATAGAACAGTCTATCTGGCCCCTCTGTGACCCAATTTCTCCTCAGAGACTGATCCGTAGTTGTTACATCATAAGAACTTCGCTTAAAGTGAGACTTCAGGTGTTCAACCCAGTCACCTTCACTTAAATTTGCTTCCAGAAGTTTCCTTTGAGGCGTGCAGCAATTGCACCCACAATACTTCCTGTTTAGTTTTTTTTACAAGACCATATCTCCCTTTTTATAAATTTTCTCTCCATATGCAGATTCTTTTTGCAAAGTCTCCTTCTCTGGGTTAGGCATAGATGTCAGAGAAGCCTGGCAGCAGTGTCTCTTCTCAGGCAGACAGATCGTGGCATTGCTATGCTATTATTGCGCCCGAGATGGGCTCCCTTATTCATTCTAGAGGCGGGATGAATATTTATTAGTTTGAATACTTTCAAAATGGTTGACAGATTCAATCATCCTGCAGTCATACTCTCCAGGCTAGTCACTGCTCCTGCGCCAGGTCTTTGACTAAGGTGAGCTCCACTTCATGCACTTCAGGTTTTCGGTGTGAATCTCTCCCTGTAGTGCTGTTACGGTCTCCTATTTGCACACAATTGTTCTACCATGATTATCTGCGGGAGGTGATCACTCTCTTCACGGAATGCAACTCTATAGTCATGCACTTGGTTACATATGGGAAGTTTACCGATGTATAATCCAAGAATTTGCCTAGTGCTCTTGTCCAAACTGGTGGAATGTCTCCTGGCTTCCGACCATTCAGGGCGAACAGGTGGAGTAGCTTGCACGCCTTTTTTAATTCCTCTCCTATCCTATCTTTCCATTCATAGGGCCTGATTACGACCTTGGTGGACGAGATACTCCGTCACAAACGTGACGGCTATCCCATCCGCCGTATTACAAGTTCCATTACATCCTATGGAACTTGTAAACGGCGGGCGGGATAACCATCACGTATGGGACGCAGTATCCCGTCCGCCAAGGTTGTAATCAGGCCCATAGTGTGGCATATTTTGAACTGGAAGGTGCTCTTGTATGACTGTGTGCTCCTACTTTGCCTGGCGAAATAAATTGAGATTAAAATCTCACGAGACTAGCCAGTATGGGGGAGGGTATGTGTTTTTAGATGCAGAAAAAGTGAGGGAAGCTTGTCTGCTGTTGCAGCCTTCCTCTTGGGGTTAATGTACACATACATAAGAACCAGAGACTCCTATGTATGCTCGACGGAACCGTCCAAACGTTGAGCCAAAAGACACGATTTGTTTGTGTCATGTTCAGTGATCTTGATCAACAGGTTGGTATTAATCTAAATCGCCAGGCCGCCTTTTGCCCTTCCAAAGGTGCTACCTTTCTCAGCAGGCTTACTAAATTCTTCATATCCAATGAGTGGAATGCTAACCTGGGCCCAGGTCTCCTGAATCATTATTATGTCAAATGCATCCAAGTACAGAACAACTACAGGAACTTCAATTTTCGCCTTTAGGCCACCTATGTTCCAGGAGCAGATAGTTAGCCCATCCTGATCAGATATAATCGTCTGGACTGCTAATCACTGTTTGCAGGTTTTTTGCCTGAAAAAGAGCTGTAGACATCCAGCTCCAGCTGTTTTGAGGCTCGCACTTTGTTATAATTTTTCGCTGCTCAGAGTGCCCCTCTCCTCTGGTTATTTGAATTGTAACAGTGGCCTGTCCAGGTGTTCCTTTTTGGTGGCCCCTGCTTGCCCCTCTTAAGACGGACACGGTCAAACCTGTATTCCTTTCAGAGTACTGCTTTTCTAATAACAGGTGAGGATGTCTGTCTCCTTTATAGTTTATTACATCTATGCCCCAAGCCTTCAGCAGCTTTTTCTTTTCTAAAACCTGGGCGGGGAGATCCGTGGTTGCAAAAGACACAAAGGTTGTAACCTGAATGCTGTCTCACTCTTGCAGGTAGGAACTTTATAAACAGAATGTCCTCCGGCACTACATGGTGTAGACCCGATAATGCTTTTATTATTCTTAAAATACTTGTACGGTTAAGTACATCCTGTGGGCCCCTTGATTTAAATTCAGGTATCCATAATGGGCGCCCTCCCCACTCGTTATGGATTAGGGGTTGAAAATTATAATCACTGGTTCATATATGACAAGTGGTCATTCCATTAGATTCGATTGGGCTATTACCAGGTCCAGGGTGGTCCCTGCCCACCACTGTACTATGGGCAGCTGTTTCTGCTTGCCCACCAGGAATGCCTCGGTCTACTTCTATGATCCGATTCATGGCTGACTGCGACTGCATTCCTATGAGGGCCAATTCAATTAGAGCTGAGGTTTGGGTCACTTTTTCCTTGAGGCCTCTGGCCTGACTGCTCCTTTCATGACTACCATTATGTACCCGTGGCAGGTCGTCCAGTCTAACAGCGGCCCGGGCGGTGTCAGTAGAGCCGGCCTTCACCTCGGCTAATGAGGCACAACATGCGATATAGGCTCAACACCGAGCTGATTAGTTTTGGGCGACAATTCACTTAGCCTAAGGCTGTCTCCTGGCATGCTCTGTGCCTTGGCCTTCTTGTCTTCATATGTTACAGGTACAACTGCATTTGTTGTAGCTATGTATCCATGGCAGGCTTTGTTTCTGCCCTTCCTTGCACGCTTCCGCTCCCTCTTAGTCATTTGTGATGGGGTAAGGCTTTCATTTACAGTTGGACTCTGCACGAGTATCATTTCCCTATGTGAGGTAGCATCTTCCCCCTTGCAGGTCTCTTGTGCCTATTCTTGCCTTTGCCTCTGTGGGATCTGATCTTCTGATCTGTCCCTCCTCCTTGGTTGATTGAATGCTGTCTAAACTTTCATCTGTTGAGGTGGCTATTAATGTCTTTACCTTGGCGCCCTCTGGGGTGGATCCGGTTCTGACTTCTCCCATGATTCTTGCCAAGATTGCCAGCAGTTGATTCAGTCTATCAACTACCTCCTTACATGATCATATCCCAAAATCATTGAGGTGGGTTGTTTGGGCTCTCGCTTTCAGGGAGTTTAGTTTCCAAATTTGTGGTCAATTCCAGAAATGAAGACAGCCATTGTGTTAAATAAATCCCTCTGGGTATCCATTTTGTTTGCGTGGTGTTTGAGGGCAGTTACTGTAGCTTGTATTGAATTTGTGATTGCTATCCAGATACTGATTGGACTGTTTGCGGATTGCAGATCCATATTGAAATCATCTACCTTCCCCCTTTGCAATTGGTACCTCTCCAACAAGGATTGCTATGTCATCCACCCTTGTTTGGGGCTGAGTCCCTAATTCAGACCTTCTGCCTTTTTCATGCGGGTTGAGGGGGTCCACCTCCGTTGCGTTACTAACTTTGACCTGTGGAAAGGAGTAAAACCTGGACTTGGGTCTCTTTAGCATATTCTAGGCATCGATCCCGATGTCTGGCTTATACTGATGGGCAAACTGTATCATAGAGGAAGGCTGGGGCTCTAAGGGTCCTTGGCCTCCTGACACTGTGGTGTCTTGTTCCAGCTCAGAAGGTTCGCCCTTGGAAGACCAGCTATAGAGAATTTGTTTTTATATTGTTAAAATTATTGGTGAAAGAGGAACTCGGGTTAAGATTTCCTCTGTGGCCTCCTTACTTCTTTCACTCAAAAGCGGTGTGGACAGACCAAAAGGACTCTGAAGGGTCACGTCGGGGGCTGACTACACATAGGGGATGCTTTTCAGTGAATTATATCTTACCACCTTGTTCTCTTAATGTCTGCAAAAAGTCTATTATCTAGGGCATTTTAGGCTGTTGAATTGGGCTCCCAATCCTTTCCATGCTTCCAGAGTGTCTCTGCTCTGTAAAATGTTTTCAGCGTCTCCAACATTATCCAAGTTTGAGTTGTCCAAAGTGGGATGCTTAACATTTGTACTTTTTGCTCTTCTCTTCAATGTCATTTCTCTTATTGCTGGTTCTCTTTTTCTCTTGCTAGAGGCTGATGCTTTGCCTCTTAATTTACCAGATCTCATTCTGTGGGGGTGGGTGGTATTTGACAGTGTGTCCTTGCTTAAGCTTATTCTTGGCCGCTTTTTCTTTCTTACTCCTGAAATCCCCGGGCAGAGGGGCACAAGCACGCTGGGGGGGATGAATGATCCTTGATTTGGCTCCGAAGAACCCCTCCTTGCTCACCTACTTGCACCAGGGTTTCAGGGGGACTTGGGGATCGGGGGCACGAGCATGCAAAAGGCGCCGCTTCACCCTCTCAGGAGGTCACCGCTTTTCCCTTATATGTTGTATAGCAAGATTGAAAACGATGCTGGTACACCATATAATGAGGTTCTATATAGCCCCTAAATGTCTCCTGGGGGGTTTGGTAGCATCTTATAGATCATCTGTTGGAAGGGATCACTTCAAATGATGTGCCAATACTCCAGGATGGCAAAAGTAGCAATATGACAGTGTAGTAAGCAAGGGGGTGGGGGGCCAGACCTAATCACAAGCTGCACCTGGTCCTAACCAGGCCGCTTCTGTGACATGGGGACCCAACCAAAACCATGTGACTAAGGGCCAGATGTAGGAAGAGAGCAATTTGCGACTTGCAAATTGCGAGTCCCTGCGACTCGCAATTTGCAAGTCGCAAATTGCTATGCAGTACGGTGTCTCAGACACCGTCTGCAACTCGCAATGGGGTCGCAATGACCCACCTCATGAATATTCATGAGGTGGGTCGCAAATTGCGGCCCCATTGCGAGTATAGGCACTCGCTAACATGGAGGCCTGCTGACGTCAGCAGGCCTCCATGTTAGCGACCTGCCTTTTCAATAAAGCATTTTTTTTTTTTGAAATGTAGCCCGTTTTCCCTAAGGGAAAACGAGCTGCATTTAAAAAAAATCCGAAACCTTTTGTTTTGGTTTTTTCAGGGCAGGGAGTGGTCCCTTGGACCACTCCCTGCCCTGAAAAAATATTTTGGGGTCCAGTCTCAAACTGGAAGGGGTCCCATGGGGACCCCTTCCAATTTGCGAGTGGGTTACCATCCACTTGAAGTGGATGGTAACTGCGACTCCATACGCGGTCGCAAATGGAGTTGCATACCACTGCGACTCGCAAATAGGAAGGGAACACCCCTTCCTATTTGCGATTCGGAAATGCATTTTGCGAGTCGGTAACGACTTGCAAAATGCATTTCTGCAAAGGAAACACCCATTTGCGAATCGCAAACGGCAGATTTTGCCGTTTGCGACTCGCAAAGTGTTTCCTACATCTGGCCCTAAATTCCACAAACCTCATGTCAGGCTGTGGTCCTATCTGCGGACTCTTCGCCTCGCCTCCACCTCTTCCGATCCCCGCTCTCCAACTCTGGCTCCACCCCTTGCATGATTCAGCATCAATGTCTGAATGTATTTGTCCAATAAAATGGACAGGTGTCTCATAACACCTGCCTCAAAATGGATCATGTCATGATTAACAATCAGCCCTGCCAGAAACTCAGCAGGTTAGTATGCAGTGTCTCTCACCCACTCCAGGTTTGCACATACTATAGGCCTTTGTTATACATCACTCAATACAAAATATACTTTGCAAAATGGCAGGAAAATCACGGATATGTTGGCAATAGCAAATAGAAGTAAAACACACAGAATGAAGACAGGGAACAATCTAGAGAAAAGATGTGAAGTGAAGAAGCCAAGAACACTTGGAATAGTGCAGAAGACCCTGTGAAAAATATGGAGGGACCTTGCCTAGTGTTCTTTGAAGTTGAAGCAACGCTTGTTGGTTGAGTGGTGGCGAAGACACCAGTGTAAATCCACAACATGGGATGCGTACTTTGTGCATTCAGTTGCAGGATAACCTCAGCTGCAGAGTGGACAGTTTGAAGGTCAAAAAAATTTGCTGCTGAATTTGAAGGAACATTTCTCTGTGTTAAAATAACTATATTTTTCCATGATATATTAAAAATGCAATAGCCATAGGGTCATGTTTGCATAAAAGGGACCATCTGAAGCTCTACGAGGAGCATGGAAAAGTGAAATATCATTTAATTTACCAGGCATTTGTAATGTTAAAAGATACACAAAGCCAGGATGCAACCTTCAGCAGGAGGAATTTTATTAAGTCACAAAAGCTGTGTATTGTAATGGAGCTACATAACACTGAAGGACAGGCGTTTTATAGATTTTTCAATGATACTTATACAGAATATTAAATTAATTCAGGGAAAGTGTCATATATTATTTCAAACTATCCCACGGATGCAACAAATAGAGTAATGAAATGCAGGGAGAGGTAGAGATAGCCCACAGCACACCACCTTGATTATGTGAGGATCTTCAACTGGCAATAGAGGGGTGGACTGCAAGTGTTAAGTCAAGAGAAGTCATAAATAGTGTGCTTCTGAGCTCATGCCCTAAGGCATGCTGTAAAACTACAAATGAGAGTGTCTTCATTAAGAACAGCCCATGTTGGAATTTTTCTCAGCCACTAGTCACTCAGTTTTCTGAAGGCGATGTCCCAGTCCACTGTTCTTTTGTCCCGCAGGCAGGAGCCAGCCACATGTACATCAGTTTTATTCCTGTTTCAATGGAAACAGTCCAGTCAGAAACACAAGCAACCCCAGACTGGTTTCAGCCTATTCGGGCCATTTCATTAAGGAGTAGCTAGAGTAGTATGGCACAGTGAACACGGCACCCACATTTTGGCATACTTGTCACACTCACGGCACCACCTTTTGTGTGTTTAAAGTAATGCCCTATGTGTCCAAGGGTATGCAGAAATGGGGGTTCCATGCTTACTGTGCCACTGGAACCAAGCTTCTCTTGACTGGAGAGGCCCAAATAGCTGAAACCGGTCTCGGGTTGCTTGTGTTTCGGTTCAGAGAGGACATGGTTTAGCAGTTCAAGCTGGACTGTTCTTACTAGAGTAGGACCAAGGCAGATTTGCATATGGCTTGGTCTAATCTGAAGTGGCATAAAAACAATGGGCTTGAATGCTACCCTGAAAGACTGACAGTGGTCAGACAGTTTGCGAGCATTCATCCCACCACCTTTTCCGAATCAGTCCTACTACGGCTTTGCAAACAGGGCCAAGTATAACCCTTTTAAAGCTTGACTCTTAGGTTAGTGAGGGCCAGCAGTCACAGACTTCTCAGTGTATTATGGGGACACAAGCTCAGAACTCAATAATCAAACAGTGGTACCCAATGCTACACAGTTCAATCCAGCATGCAGGGTCTTACTCTGGATCGTGATTTTCTTGTGGGCGCAACATCCCTTACCACCCTGTCTCTCCCACTTGGCTGACTCTCATTGGATCTGTCGCCTATCAAAACCATGGTATAAGAATGAATAAGGTTTGGGCACATTACATTTCTCCACAAGTCAAAAATGAAATCAGTCTCTGTTTACTCAAATTCTTACCTCCAGTGTTGTTGTAGTAAGATATCAATCCTTAGTCCTCTGCTCTTCCTTCAGCCTAAGCTCGATAGCTCAGTCCCACTGCAGCTGGAGCCCATTATCACGTGCAGCTTCAGCAGTGGACCTCAAGAAATTGACACTCAGCTCACATCATCTCTCAGTGCAATTGCCCCAGAAGGTTTGGCGTTGTTTGGCGGACTCTTGCACCACAGTTAAGGTGCTTTTAGTGCATTTCTGGGATGACAGCAGTTGTGGCCCTGCCCATGGCTGATTCACTCTTGTAGTCTATAGCCTGACCCTGGCCAGCACACTTTGTATGGCAGATACAGCCCCCAACCTAGGCCAATAGGCACAGCAGTGTAGATCCAGCACAACCTGTTCCGATACACACAACAAGGTACATGGCAAGGGAGATACAGCCACAACCTGGGCTGAGACACAGGGCAGGGTAGATGCAGCTGGTGTAAGCCGATCAGCGGATGTATATAGACATTGAGATCCTCTGCATCATGGATGTCACTTGCATTTACTGTCTCAGGTGCTCTGCTTAACTGGGTGTTCATCGTGTCAGAAACCCACTGGGCTTCTTCTCCTGGACAGTTTCTACTCTTGCAGGGCCAGGCAGACTCCTTCCCTTTCTTAGCAGGCAGGCACGTTTCTTGGCATCAAGTAGATCATCATCTCTGGGAGGCTGGCTATCAGGAAGACACCAGCCCTGGAAACAGAGCAGTCCATGAAGTGATCTACAGAGCACAACCTTCATTGATCATGACAAACTTGGAACCAGAACTTGCAGCATGTTGGGTGGTGTGGGTCCCACCCTTAAACAAATTTTTTAAGCACTGGGTGGGGATCCACTGTCTCATACATTGGAACTGGTGTGTGGAAGTCTTCTTTCAAGTATCCTTCTAAGACTGCTTTCCAGACTCAGTCTGTGTCCAAAGTGATGTTTCTCGGACCAGGTAGCACTGGGACTGTCTCTAAGCTTGAGGCACCACATCATGGGCACAATAAACCATGAGGTTTCTGCTCCTGGCAGTCATTGGCATCTCGGAAGTAGTTATCAGGGAAAAAGAGCAGCCCTGACCTAGAAACGTCTTCACCTTAGACAACAAAAAATGCAGCCCTACCCTTTGACTCGGGCATCCGCCAGATGGTAGTTCTCAGGTTGAACTAATGAGCAGCCATTGTTAATAATTTCACTTTAACTTCTAAAGTTAGCCCTGTCTCCAACCTCATCACGTCAGTGCATGATTATCCACCCTTCAGCCACAGGAATGCAGGCAGGACACTGGACTTTCTAAGGATGCTGTCCTTATCTTCCATCTTGTGTCATGGTAAACCAGGGGCATTCAAAATGTAACCCACTAATTTCAGTACTCAGAGTCATAAAGACAGAGTCCTACTATTGCACATGTGCTGCATGCACACGCACTCGACATACACACAGGACACCAGAACAAAGTTCTGGGGTTTCACACAGTAGTGGAACTTCACACTAGAACGGACTGTAGTCCACAGATATAACGGACGGCTCAACTATATGATTGACCTCGTGCTAAACTCGAGACACAGATAGTAGTTCTCTTGTCTACTCTGAGAGCATGCAATTACACTCCTCCAGGTGACAGGACAAACCAAAGACCTCAGACTGTCGAGGACAGGTCTAGGCCTTTGCATGACATCACGGTCAAAAATAAAATTGAGGATACCAGATACACACGAAGTTGGGCACTCAGGGTAGGAGTACATACTGGTATACCATGCAGGAAACATTCCCATGCCAGCAGAGTGGATTTAAAAGTGGCAAAGGGAAATCAGTGAAGTGACTATGCTAGGAGTGGGACCCCTTACTCAACTCCATTGAGGAAAGTGTGGGTAGTTTTTGAGGTGGTTCTGGTTCTCCAACTCTTTTAGGAATGCAAACGCCAGCCATGTGTAGCTTGTTGTATACTGTCATGTGTGTATATATGTATATATATATATATATATATAGAGCTAGATAGATAGATAGATAGATAGATAGATAGATAGATAGATAGATAGATAGATAGATAGATAGATAGATAGATAGATAGATAGATTTATACTCACAAACCATCAATATCTATTAACGCCTCCCTCCAACATAATCAGAATGTTAGTTGAGAAAGAACTGAAGGCTAATAGTCAATCAAACTCAGCCAAAAATCAATTGAACCCTTCAGAAGGCAGTATTCATGTATATATATATATATATATATCTATAAATATGCATGTGCGTGTACAAACACTTCATGACTACCCATACATAATAGGTGCACCAAGCAATTCTTTCTTGGTTTCCCGTGTGACCCTCAACAAAAACACTTCTGGAGAAGACACTGATCATACCCTAGCAGGCAAAAGGAAAGGCGCAATCTGATAAGATTAAAGCTAAAAGGGCATATTTAGGTCCCTGCGGCTTATGCCCTAGAATCCCCCAATGGTTGAGTGTGCGTCTGCAAGGCTTAGAGTGCAGAATATTTGTGCTTTGTGTGCACACCAGCCTGGACAGAACATCTGAATCAAATATAGCTTTATTCTTCTGTATAATTTGTAGCGCTGTGGGGTCACCTGTTGATATTGCCAAAACTCAACTTTCTTATGGAGGGATTATAGGAGGGCAATTAAATTACGATATCTGCACAAACGCCTGATTGTGTACACTATCCAAACACTGGTTTGTATGTTCCAAGATTAACAATTAAAAGTGGTGCGATGTTTATCACACCAAATAATTACTGTGCTTGCATATGGTTCACACCATCCATTAAACATTGACAAGTCAAACATGCCGTAATTTAATGGGGGAAAGGGGCTCACTACTTACTGGATATGCAGAGTTTAGTGAGGTAAATTCCAAACATTTTGGTGCCAGATGTTATCAAGTGCCTTAACCACTTGACTACTAACCATTTTCCCCCTAGAATAACTTTTTTCCACAAAAGTTATTTTCCTCACATCTTGGGCATTCTAAAATTACAGAGGGTTTGCGGATTTTCCTAAAGGGAACTGAAAAAATAAAAATAGCCAAAATCTAACAAACGTTTGGGTTCTATTTGGAAAAATGGGAACAAGTGCTGTGCCAGAAAGTATATTCTTTTTTAAAACAAGAATGTCATCAACAAATGGTTTCCTGTGCTTTGGTCACCATCTTCCCAGCTTTCATGAAAAAGCAGCGCAGATTTTGCAACCACAGTTTTTGCATTTTTCTAATATATAAAATAATGGCAAGCAGATTAAATAGCAACAGTTGGTTTCCAAAATCAACATACAATTGAATCCGTCAGACCCGTCTGGTTGCAGGAATACATAGTGTATGTTGGTTGTCCAAAAACACGTGATCTTCAGAGCTAACAACTGACCTGCATCCTATAATGATTTTTCAATGTGTATTACCCATTGAGCAAGTCAAATGGTACAATCTAATGAAAATGGATATGAAGGAAACCCATGTATTTTTTACTTGTGTACAAGATACTGCATTCAAGAAGTGACTATTTGTACACCTCAGAATTTTGGGTTACAAATATTATCATGTGTTTCAGAAGGCAATTTTGCAAAATTTGTTCTTTCTTACACACTGAATTAAATCTGGAACCAAAATTGGAGTGGCATCCAATTGGCAATAACAAATGTTCTATTATCCTGTATTTCCACACATCTCATGATAATAATGGTAACTCGTGTGGCTTGGCCTTGTGCTCATGACATGAAATACCTTAAAAAGTAATGTGGAGACATACAAATTTCAGGATAAAAGTGACCCGATTTGGTGATGTGGGTAGCTGTGGAATTCGGGCGTAGGCTCTGCTACACCCAAGGAAACCTACTAAATCCAGGGATTTTGGAAAACTAGACACCCAGGGGAGTCAAGGGTGGTATTACTTGTGTGAATCCAAAGTACCTTTCCTTACCCTCAATGGCCCAAACATCTCAACATTTGGCTAAAACATGTATTTTTTCTCACAATTGTGTGAAAGCCCAAGAAGCTGAAGGGATCCAAAAATTCCTCCCACCAAACATTCCCACACCTCTCCTGATAACAACGGTATCCCACTTGTGGGGCGGGGCCTTGCGCTCACAACACAACAGGAATGCATCAGATCAGGGCCCATAAGAAGATCATATTGACTTTGCTTGATCCTTGGTTTGATACATTCCTGCCTGTCTAGGCAGCGTTCTGCATAAATAAAATCCAGGATTTGTAAAGTGTGCAAATCACCCATGAGGGTCTCAAGCTGCTGGATTGTAGGCATGTTGTGGGGAGGGGGGAGGTTAAGTGATTTGCCGAGCATCACATGGTGTTGAGTCAAAGCAGATGAAATGCTCATTAAAAATGCACCTAGGAAAAATGTTATGCCAAACTATTGTGAAATTTTAGCTACCATTGCTTTGAAGAATCATTTAGTAAAATGTGTTGATGCATGCTATTATTTCCAAACATATTCTTAATGGAAACATTGTGTAGCCAGTTTCAACAATATAGTGGGAAACATGAAAATAAACAAGGATTGGCAAAGCCAATAGGTCTGACATTGGTGATCAACCTTTTGATTTTGTCAATGTGTGTCAAAACATCATTGTTGTGGGATTTGCTGGGCCCTCACCATCCTAACAAACATTGCCTTTCTTCGGGAAGGCCTGCAAAGTCACTTAAAAGTGGACAGATAATGCAGTCTATTTACACAGGCTACACTGGCTGAACTCTCCATCTCAAATCAAAGAAAAAAAGCCAGCACATTATAATTTGAGAGCAACTTGTCAAGAGACTGGATCTCCCTCAAAAATTCCTTTTGAATGATAGAGATGAGGAGAGGAGGACAGAGTAGCGCCACAGGCTGCTGTTATATGGCTACAAAAGGATACTGTGCTTTTAAGAACTCTGAGCCCAACAGTATCCCATCATGCATAGCTGGTGGCAGTTGCTTCAGTTACTTTGAAAGTGATGTTAGAAAGTGTACAGTGTATTCTCCTATGGAGGAGGGAGGGTTGCGTATGACTTATCGTGTATATTCCCCTACGAGAGAACTGGAGTTACAGGTAAGAAACCGTTCCTTCTATTGTAGGGGATTTCCAGGTATAGTCATAAGCACTGAATAGAATAGCAAGCCCCTCCCTATGGAGAGGGGGAGAAGCGACACAGGGTGAATTGGAAAAATGTAAAACGAATACATTTCTGAGGGAAGCCTGCCCTACTTGAGCGTCTGCTCGAGCGTCGGAATCTAGGCAATAGTGTTTAATTAATGAGTGAACTGACTTCCAGGTTGCAGCTTTGCAAATCTCTAGGATAGGAATATTGCACAGTAAAGCAGCAGTAGCTGCTTTTCCTCTAGTAGAGTGTGCTTTTGGTCTAGTAGGAAGTGTTTTGCTAGCATCTTGATAGCATAATAGAATACACAATACTATCCATCGCGAAATGGATTGCTTAGAGATGGCTAAGCCTGTGCGGAGAGGATCATAGTTCATAAACAATTGGTCCGATTTGTGAATGCTTTGTGTTTTTGTCAATGTAAAATTTGAGAACACGTTTTTCATCCAGTGAATGGAGAGATCTGTCTCCTGGAGTGGAAGGATTCTGAAAAAATGTGGGCAAAGATATGGTTTGGTTGACATGGAAATCTGAAATTACTTTTGGTAGGAATTTTGGATGAGTTTTCATGACTACTTTGCTAGAATGAAATACGGTGTATGGTTCATGTGAGCAAAGAGCCTGAATTTCACTAACTCTGCGGGCAGATGTAATGGCTACCAGGAAAGTGGTTTTCCAAGATAAGTGTTGGAGAGAGGACTTATGTATGGGTTCGAAGGGCTCTTGCATGAGAGGACTACATTTAGCTCCCATGGAGGAGAAGGACACCTAATGGGAGGAAAGTCCTTTTTCAAACCCTCTAAGAAATCCTTGATGACCGGGGTTTTGAAAAAGAGGTCTGTGAAGGAGATTTTCTGTCAGAGGTAAGAGCTGTCAGGTGGACTTTTATAGAAGAGAACTGCAGACCAGATAGTGTCAAATTGAGTAGATATGGAAGAATGACATCTTATTGGCAGGTGGTAGGGTCTTTGTTTTTAGATAAACACTATATGCAGAATCTTTTCCATTTGAAAGCATAGGCAGATTGTGTGAAAGGTTGCTTTGCTTCTTTAAGAATGTCCATACAGTCTTGTGGAAGATTTAGATGACCATACTGCACTAGTTCAGGAGCCATGCTGCCAAACTGAAAGAGGAAAGATTGGGATGCACCACCTGGCCTCCGAATTTCGACAGTACATCTGGTCTGCATGGCAGCTTGAGATGTGAATGGATGGACCAGTGCAGGAAGTCTGTGAACCACCATTGCCTTGGCCACTCCGGAGCTATGAGTATCATCTTAGCTCTCGACTGGGATAGCTTGATGAGGACTGCCGGAATTAGGGGAATTGGTGGCAAAGCGTAGAGAAATTTGTTGGACCAATTGATCCTTAGAGCATTCCCCACTGTCCCTGGTTGGAAGTACCTTAATGCGAAGTTTTGGCATTTGGTGTTTTCTCCAGTGGTGAACAAATCGAAGGACGGAGTTCCCCACCACTGAAAGATGTCTCGAACAACAATGCCGTTTAAGACCCACTTGTGGTTTTCGTGGATGAGTCTGCTAGGAGAATCGGCTTGGTTATTTTGTTCTCCTGGAAGGTGAGCTGTAGTTATGGACAAACCCCTGGCCAGACGCTATTTCCAGGTCATCTGGGCTTCATGAGATGAGGGCCTAGACCTTGTCCCTCCCTATTTGTTGAGTTAGTACAAGGCTGTTGTATTGTCCATCTGAACAAGCAGGGAGTTGGAGGTGAACAATGGAAGGAACCCTTTCAGTGCTAAATGAACTGCGTGCAGCTCTAACAGATTGATGTGATATGTCGACTCTCTCTGTAACCACTTCCCCTGAATTTGTAGGTGGCCCATCTGGGCTCCCCATCCTAGGAGAGAGGCTTCCATGACTATCGTTTGAAGAGTAATGTCCTGATGGAATGGTGTTCCTCGCAGGATATTGGCTGTAGAGTGCCACCATTTCAGTGACAATTTTGCTTGATGGGAAAGCCGAATCCTGTTGTCCCAATTGCATATCGACTGGTCCCATTGGTGTTTGAGGCATTCCTGTAATGGTCTCATGTGAAGATGGGCATTCGGTGTGAGAAATATACAGGAGGCCATCAAGCAGAGGAGAGAGGATACACGAGAGCTTGAGATTTCCAACGGATTTATAAGCGTCTGTCCTCCGAAGGACACACTCCGCTTGCAATTGTGAAATGTTGAATCTTGAATACTACAGAGGGATTGATGGCGGGGGACGAGTGAATCTGAGACAGGAACCATTGCAAACAATATTCAGAACCCAGGCATCTTGCGTGATGTTTTGCCACTCTTCCTAGTAATGTTGAATGCTTCTCCCTATCGGAGTGGGTAACAAAAGAGGGGGAAGAGATGATTCAAGCTTTTGATCCTTTAGGTTGTTTGCTTACTTGAGAAGGTTGTTGGTTTGACCTTCCTCTAGGTTGTCTCCTATTGTATGCTTGGTAGGATCGTTGGTACTGCTGGGATTGTGTACCCGACTGTTGGCGATCCTGATACCAACGAGTGACTTGAACCCTCTGTGAAGAGAAAGAGCGTTGGAAAGGCGTTAAAGATCTTCAAGTCTTTTGGCTTCTCTAAGCCAACAGCTTTTAATGTCTCTAGCTCAGCTTTCATCCTTGTTGTTTTATTGTCCGTGTGTGAGGCAAAGAGAGTAGTAACTGAAAATGGCAAATTATGTATCCGCTGTTGAGATTCTGGTTTCGGAGAGGTGAGTCTGAGCCAGGAATGTCTTCGAAGAGAGACCCCATGGCAGTATTCGTGTGCCGCCAAGAGAGAGAAGTCTGACGCTGCACTAATGATTTGGTTGGGTTTTCAGGCCTTCACCTAGAGTCTTCTCTTTTATCTCTGGGGAGAAATTGAGAGAAATGTTGTAGTGATTCCCAGAGGGCTCTGTCATACCTTCCTAGTAAGACAGTGGCGCTTGCCGCCTTTATTGTGGTTGCTGCTGTATTGCAGACTTTTCGCCCAACATAGTCTAGCTTTCAGCTCGCTTTGATGGAACTGTGGATGAGGGGGATGTGGCATGTTGTTTTCTTGTGGCCACTGCCACAACAGAGTCTGGAGAAAGGTCAGTGCGTAGAAAAGCCGGATCCTAATCTGGAGGACAATATTTATTTCTGGAGCCTTCTTGGTGCAGGCTTGATTGATGATGGTGTTAGGAAGAAGTCCACTGCTGGCACTAAGAGGCCTGGAACCAAGGGTAGCAATGGACGTGCGGCTGATCTTTGCTGCAAGGTCTCGGAAATTACTAATGTTGTCTGGGCAGGTGTAGACATTGGAATGTTCTACTTATTTTCACCTCGTAATAACACATCCTGAAAAGTTGAGATGTCATCCACTGGTGAGACGTGTTGAGGGGGAGAATCTGTAAGAGTTGGAGAAGATCTCCCTATTTCTGAGGAAGAGGGATCCCAAGCTTCTAAGGCAATATCTACATTGTCTCGAAGTTGAAAGTGTACACCTTGAACTCCGGTGCTGATGTCTGGAACGGTGGCGTGAATGGTGTCTAGAATGTGACCTCTATCAGGGGATCACTGAGTACCTTGATGGCGAAGGCGTTCTCGGTGCTGTAGGAAGAGGAAGAATTGGTTGAGGAGGAGGAAGCGTAGATGGCATTGGAGGAACGTCAGCTGGCAGTTCCCTTGATGGAGACTAGGTGCACGAGTAACCCGACTCTGAAGATCTGTAGATTCTCCTACTCATCCAGCACTCTTCCTGTAAGCATGAAGAGTCGAAAATGGTGATAGACGTCAACCTTCTTCGTTCCCTCAACGTTAATGTACTTACGGAGGGTGACCGATGTTAACGTCTCGATATCAAAGTCTGTTTTTATCTAGATTGGATGCATGTCAACGTCGACAATGATTATTTATAATAAAAAACTGTTTTCTGCCAGAAGATGGCGGAAAAATGTGGGAAAAGACCAAAGAGGTGGAATGAAAGGGTTGTCACAGAAGTACATTTTTTGGAAAACAAAACAAACAAATGGTTGAACTCAATACTCCAGGGTCCTTTCTGCAGGAGCTGGAAAAAAGAACTGAAGCAACCGCTGTGCATGATGAGATACTTGGGAGCCCTGAGTTCTTAAATGCACAGTTCCTGTTTTAGCCATATAATAGCAGAATAGGGGGCTTCTTTGTCCTCCTCTCCTCATCTCTATCATGCAAAAGAAGTTTGTGAAGGAGATCCGTTCTTTTGACAAATTGCTCTCAGATTTTAATATGCAGGCTTTTTTCTTTGATTTGAGATGGAGAGTTCAGCCAGCGTAGCCTATGTAAATAGGCTGCATTATCTGTCCACTTAAGTGACTCTGCTGGCTTTCCTGAAGAAAGGCAAAAACTCCCACTTAAGAAGACATTTTGAAGAAGTGCTCTTGGGTCTCCGCATGTGGGCGTGACTATCCAGTGCTTATGACCATACTTGGAAATCCCCTACGAGAGAATGGAGAGTTTCTGCTGTTTGTCTACAAGTAATGTGTCTAGAGTTGCTCCCAGAAAGGTTATCATTGTCGAAGGTGAAAGGAGAGACCTCTGGAAATAGAATGTGAGCCCCAGACTTTGAAAGAGATGAAGACACTTGGCAGTATCCCTCAACTCGTGTTGGACAGTTGAAGCCTTTATCAACTAGTCGTCGAGGGAAGGGAAAACCTGAATGCCTTGTTGTCGCAGATGGGCTGCCACTAGGGCAAGACATGTCGTAACTATCTGGGGAGCGGATCAGAGATCAAATGGAAGGTCTTTGAACTGGTAATGAGTACCAGCTACCGTAAACCTAAGGAATTTGTGATGGCTGAAATGCATGGGAACATGGAAATAGGCATCCTGGAGGTTGAGGCTAGTAAGAAAATCTCCATGGTTAAGAAGCGGGAGAGTTTCCTGGAGGTAAATCATACGGAAAGATTGTTTTTTCAGGTACTTGGTGAGTTTCTTGAGGTCGAGAATGGGAAGCTACTCCCTTGATTTCCTCCTCACAAGGAAAAAAGGGAGTAAAATCCCTTTCCATTTTGAGAATGCATGATCTGTTCTATGGCCCCTTTTGACACCATGCCCAAAACCTCCTTACAAAGAAGATGAAGGTGAGCAGGGAGGTGAAGTCTAAGGTGGAATTTGAGTGAACTCCAGAGTATGGGCATGCTCGACAAGATCTAGGACCCATTTGGTTGTAGTTATTTTGCTCCATTGATGTAACACCCACCAACGGATGAGTAGGAAGCATAGCCTTTACACTGAAGTTGTCTCTGCTCCTAGTGGTATCTCTGGCGGAAGCCGGCTGTCTCCTTCTTGGCTGTTTGGAGTAGGCTGCCGATGGTGGTGGTCGATAGGGTTGATGATGTTGAAATGTGGGCCGAAAGGGCTGCTGGTAAGATTGTGGTTGGTATCTCTGGTATGCTTCACGGTACGAGTAAGATCCGTGGCCATGTACGCCGCAAAAAGGGGTCTTACAGAACTGGAGAGTTTAGAAGGATCCAGTTATTTCTGTGGTCTACAGAGCGTCATCGACGTGCTTCCCAAATAAGGAATCACCATCAAAGGGCATATCAAGAATTTTGGTTTGCACTTCTATGCAGAACGACATGGCCTTAAGCCATCCTTAGCGTGAAAGTACAGCAAGTCTCGACAACTGGCAGAAGCCCATGGATGCAATATCCATTGCTCAGTCGATAACTTCAGATGTCGCTTTTTCGCCTTCCTATGAAATGTAAGTAGCTTCGGTTTTCTTGTCATCTGGCAGGAAATCGAGATATGTGGCAGTGTCTGACCACATTTGGCATTCATATTGCCTGAGGATGGCCAGAGAGTTTGCGTCCCGGACGGTTGTACCTGAAATGAATGTGAATCTAGCCGCCTGCCCTCCTTGTCATGCAGAGAAGTGATTGGGGTGGGAGGATTTTTAGACCTGCGTGTGCCATCTGAGAAATGACTGAATCAGGTCTTGGATGTCCAGTCAAACAAGCAGAGGAGTCCTCTGGCACTTTGTATTTCTTATCTATTCTAGGAAGTACGGCAGTGACAGTCGCTTGTGTTTCCATGATTTTTACTCCTTCCTCCCATATATAGTCTACAGTCGGTTTTGCTTTGACTGTCTTTCTGGACTGATCCTTGAAATCGTATAGAAAAGAATCTGTCTGTTTAGTAGTGATGGGCAGTTGGAAACCTTTGGCCGCTCTCTCCATTAGCGGGACAACTGCGGGAGAATCCACTGGTTGTGGTGCTGGAGGAGAAGATGGAGAAATTAGGTAATCGTTCCATCTATTGGTGATGGTGCGATTGTCTGTTATTTTGCCTTCTTCTGTATCTCCATCATCATCAGCAGCTTCATTATCTGCTGAGGAATGATGTTCTCGAGGAGGCCTGGCAATGTGGAATTGCAGAGACATTCTTGGGGTAGGTGGTGGAGGTAGATTGTTGTGCGTTAACTGGTGTTGGGAAACACTTGTAATAGTGTGTAAGTATTCTCTGTAGGTCTTATAATGAGGTAGCGGGATCCTGGACTGTGCCGGGTGGTGGTAGAGGAGTAGCGTAATGATGATACTGCTTCACGTAGTGATGACTTTGGTAAACAGGCTCATAATAATCTTGTTCTTCCTCTTCATCCTGATATTTAACATGCAATTCAGAGGGGATGCACCAGACATCCCTTGATCGTTGATGGTGTGAATTCAGGATGAATACTTTGAGGAGATGGTAAAACTGTCGTCGACGACCGCGCCAACAGTGTGGATAACAGTAATGTTGATGGTCTCTTGTGTTTGGACTTTGCTAACGATAATGATGACAAGGATTTTTCCAATGACTGCATCATCGACAGTGTCATCGATGATGGTGGCAGTGACACTGACGCGGCCGTCAAAGGTTTTGGCACAGTCTTCGTCGACATCACTATCGTGCAATGGAGTTCATCAACAGTGTGGTGGTTGTTGTTGATGAGGTAGTCTTCAACGATGCGGAAACAGTTGTCAGTGTCGTCGAAGATGGGATCGATGACATTGGTGAAATCAACATTGGGCTTCTTTGAGAAGTTTAGATAAAGATTTTTGTTTCAAAAGAAGGACTGTAGATGGAGTTGAGGGCTCAGATTTAGTGTCTGAGGAAGCCCTTTTTTGTTTTTCCTCGTGGGAGGAGCCTTCCATAGATCTTTTTCATGACTTTTTTGCATTGATGGGGGGAGTCATGGTGAGACCTTTCTCTCTTTCTGGAAGTCTGTGAGGAGATGGAACACTCACTACTTTCCTCCTCAGAAACTACAACAGCCTTGGTCTTAAGTTTCTGAAACCATAAAAAAAAAGTCTTCCCTCACGGTCTTTGAGGGTTTTTGTAGAAAAGGTTCTGCATATCCTGCAGTCTCTCTCCTTGTGGGGTGGATGAAGGCAATATATACATTCTTTGTAAGGGTCTCCATAATGGAGCCTTTTCTTACTACTTGTGGCACATGGTCTGAAGAGTCCTTTCTTAACCAGTTCAGACATAATTGGAACAGAGAAATAGATAGCAATTTGGAAATCACCAAATCTGGAAAACTGAGCAGAGCTCAGAGACTCGCTCATATATGATGTGTGGTGAAAATCTACATTAAGATGCCTCTTTTGGGCGAGGGGTGCTATCACCTGTTGTTGTTCAACTTTGGTCCTTTTTTTAAAAAAAGGTCATTTATAAAAAAGGACATATTAGGCTATTTTGACTGACTCTTGCATTCCCTATACACCCTATTATGCTGAGATATACTGCTTACTATGATACAGTGAAACTCCAACTTTGCAGACGAGGAGTGATTCAAGCATGTGAATCTATGTAAGATACCCCAATACTGGAGAATACGTGTGCCCAAGCAAGGTGCTAAAATGAACTCCCAAGACCGGTACTATCCTGCATGGCCACAGGCACAAGAGTGATGTCCATGTTAGAATTCCATGCTGTTAACACTGATATGGCTTTTCATCTTGTTGTGTTCAGGCTTTAGTGGATGTTGGGCCTGAACATGTGGTTCCTTCTTAAAGGAATGACAGGTGGAACTGTTTGATTCATATATAAACCAGGGGCTCGTTTAAGATGTGTATTTGCCTCAGAATGTTATTGAAACTATTTGAGAAAGTGCCTCAACTATAACTTCTCCTCAAGGTGCATCCCTCACAAAGGATGTAAGCTAATCATCCTCAACCATAGGCATATAATACTTTTATAAATATCGTTAGATGATACTTTCACTCATTCACAGTTTATTACACTCTGTCTGAGATTCTTACTTATATACCTGATCAAATGTAGTTAAATGACTATTGAGAGCCCAACCTGAATGTATTCATCAGCGGATGTTGTGGCTAAACATTGCTGGAGGTTCTGGCAGCCATGCTGTTTAGGAGTGGCAGCACCATGTCATGAAGTAGCCCTTTGTTCTCTGATAACCACTTCAGTTGCTCTTTCCCTGCACAGAATATCTGACTAATTGTTTGTTATGTGGCTGTATATCGGGAATAGAGGTCATCAGGAGACTGGAACCTATATGGTGGCTTCAAAATAAATTGATAACACTCCCTAATTCTATAGAATCACCATGGTGATAAGTCCTGGCTTGTCGTCCGTATGGATATCCAGGGCAGGAGTTAGATTTCCCATTGTGTCTCTTTTGGAGTTATTTTACTTCCTCTCTGTGGATTACCTTATTTGGTTTGAACTGAGGTTTTGGTGAACCTGTACCATGTGTATGTCTGCCCATCAAAGTACAGCTGAAACAAGTTACTTACCTATAGACTGTGGTTCTCCCGTATTAGTATCCTTTATTGATTCAAATGCTTGAATCATCCCCATATTCAAGGCTAGAGTATCACAGTATCATTACCAACACTTGCCTTAAATAGTCTGCAATCCTATTAACATCATTTGGAAAGAACCAAACTTCAGCCAATCAGATTCAAGGAGGCTCGTCACTCCTCCCTTCAAGGGCCATCATATCTCAGATTTCTTATTTAGGAGTGTGCATTAGATTGTATATGAAATGAGCCCGTACCAAGGAGGCTCGTGGGTCACATGTGAATCTATGAAAAATACCAATACTGGGGAATCACGATCTACATGTAAGTTACTTGTATTCACTAATTGCATCTTTCATAGGCTAACATGCTGAATTAGAGAAGAAAGCAGTAAGTCCAAGTTATATTCATATGTAAATATTATAAAGGACAAAAAACATTGTTTAGATTAAATACATTGAGCAGTGGTTGGATGGTGTTGGGCAAGACATTTAACTCTTTTTTAAATGTGTCACCTCAAAGAAATGCAGAAGACCCGCTTGTCCCGCTGCAGCGTGATTGTAAACTGTAGGACTGAGACAGTAGTAGCGAGTGAAAATATGGATGTTCTGCCATGTAGCAGCTCTGTAAAGCTGCGACAGAGGGACACCCACAAATAATCCATTGACCTTATGGAATTAGCCTTTACGGTTCCTTGTAAGAGATGTCCTGCTTTCAGGTGGCAGAAGACTATGGTTGCAGAAACCGATCTTGCTGCTGTCTGTTTTTAAATAGTATACCCTCTTCTCTGGGGACCACATGCAACTGACAGTTAATCAGACTTTCTAAAATTCTGAGTTCCATTAATATAAAATGTGAGGCAGCAATGTACACCCATAGTATGGAGCATTCTTTCTACAGTATCATTAGGATCTTTGGAAAACGACTCAAGCACCACTGATCCATTTACGTGAAAATCTGATGGAACCCTTAGAAACTATGAAAGAGCCAATCCCTAAGCTGTGAATACGGTTCTTTCATAGTAAAGGCACGTAAATCACGTCTTGTTAATGTGAGAGCTAGTAGGATGGCTGTTACTTAAGTCCGCCTTATGAATAGGCTCAAAAGGTTGTTTTATTAGCTGCACTAAAACATTGTTCATGTGCCATAGAATCATAGATTTTCTCATTGGAGGAAATGTCCTTAAAGTTGCATAATAAACTCCTTTCTATTTCTGTGTGACCATAAAGAAGAGTTATTAGCTGTTGTTGATTGAGAAGTTGCTGCCACATGGACCTTGGTGAAGGAATGGAATAGACCTGAACGTCCCAGTTGAAGCAGATATGGGAAAACTTGTCCAAATGGTGATGAGATTGGATGGAAACTCTAGATAGAGCACCAAACAAATATGAGTTTCCATTTGGCTTTGTAATTCTTATTTGAAGAGTCTTTTCTGGCTTTAGCAGTATCGCTCTAGAGTCTTCAGAGATGTTTAGGCGATTGTGTTCCGTAGGAAGGCTGACAAATTTAGTGACTTCTGATTCCGATGTAACAGCCGACCATCGGGCACTGTCAATAAGGTTGATATAGGTTTGAGAGGAATGTGACATTCTGAGTGGAGAAGTAGCTCTGTGTACCAGTATTGTCTGGGCCATTGTGGAGCTATCAGAGTGACAGGGCATTGTTCTTACTTTATTTTGCTTATTACTCTAGGCACCATAGGGATCAGAGGGGGGCACACATCCTTCCGGAGTCAGAAATTGAGTGAGTGTTCTTAAATCAAGCAAGATTAACACTTGTTAGTTACAACACTTAGAAATTGCAAAAACAATTGAATGAAAAATATAAAAAACAGGTTATTACTATTATTGATATTCTGGAGATCAATTTTCAATTGCCAGAAACATTTGTCTCAGAAGATAAATACAGTTTTAATGTATTGTGATCCAAAGCTGTTCCTTCTGACATGTTGCCATATGTTGTCTTCTCACAGGCAGACCTTCAATGATACTGAGCACCTGACTGATGCCATGTGGCTCATCCCCATCACCTTCCTCACCATCGGATATGGGGATGCCGTGCCTAGCACCATCTGCGGGAGGATCGTCTGCCTCTGCACAGGGGTCATGGTAAGTTATGAAGAAGAATCTTGAAATTCCCAATAGGCATTACCTTGTTGATGACTGCTAACCACCTGAAACTAGCTCACCAAGGAAATCTTGATCTGCAGATCTGGAGCACGAGTTCCCTGTTTTTGAAAACATGTTAGAGAAGACATCTTAAAGTAACATTAGAAGCTGTTTTCACTCTTTACACTCAGACCCTGTGTCAACTTTGTGTCCTTCCATTGGTTAAAGTTACTCAAATGGATCTTAACTTTTATTTCTCCTTCCTCATCAGATATAGCCACCATTACACCAGTGCCATGGTAATTGGACCAGTTTCCGAATGTCAGCCTATTAAAGCTGCATTTCAAACATTATATGAATGAATGCTTTATTATACACTAGCCTGCTTAACATCCATCACTCCCTTTTCACTTGCCCCTTTTACAGCAGGATAATAGACAGACTGGTGAGACCCTGAATTCTACATATATTAAGTGTTGCTGCAAGAGAAAACGAAATATAGATTCTAGCGCAAAAAGAAATGCCCTTATCAGTGGTTGCTCAAGCTTTTTAATGGTACTAATTGGCGTGTGCATGCCTGGCAGCTTGGGCTTTTAACTGTTCTAATCGGCACCTTTTTCTGAAAATTTAGCATATATATAAATATTTTTGAGCATCACAAGCACTTGAATGATCTGAAAGTGTGTAATAAAGTCGAAAATGCTGTTGAACTTGACTCTTTCTGTTATGTCATCTCTAGACTTCTTGTTTTCACCCTCCTGTTTTCTAAACCCGTTTTCGTTGGCTTTTATAACTCAGCACACTTCACCACTGCTAACTAGTGCTAAAGTGTGTGTGCTCTGTCCCTGAACCATGGTGAAATTGGCTTACACCCGTCAGCACTTGTAAGCTCCTAGTAAAGTGATACTGGATGTAAAGTAAATGCTACTAGTGGGCCCGCGGCACTGAGTGTGCCACCCACTTAATTACCACCCCCTTAAGTAACCCATTTAAACATGCCCCAGGCCTGTCATTACAGCCTGTGTGTGTTGCCAGGCCTTTACCTTCATTTTTAGGTTGAGCATAGCAGTGCGTAAGCGCTGCTTTCTCCAACATGTTGGTATGTATCTGGGCTTTTAACCACGCCCACTGTACGCCCATCACTATCACTCATTCATGGGCCTGCTCTGTGATTAACAAATCGCAATTAAGTAATCGCTGTTGAAATGTATGAAACTCCAGGAGTTTCATACTGCGATTCGCAAGGGCTCGTAAATGGACCTACCTCATCAATATTCATGAGGTAGGTCGCAATTTGCGAACCATTGTGAATGGCTACAATCACAGGGATGGTGGCCTGCTGGGCTCAGCAGACCACCATGTCTGTGATTGCTTTTCATTAAAGCAATTTTTTCCATTTTTTAAGAGTAGGCAGTTGTCCGTGGGACCACTGCCTGCTCTTAAAAAAACATTTGCGCATGCATTCACAAAGGGGAAGAGGTCCCTTAGGAACCCCTTCCCCTTTGCAAAAGTGTTACCACCTACTTGACGTAGGTGGTAACTGCGATTGTTTTGCGACTGCATTCACGGTCACTAAACAATCTAACATACCTCTGCAATTCAGTATTAGGAAGGGATGGCCTTGACACGCCCCTTCCTTATACCGAATCGGTATGTAGGCGCAAATCCAATTTGCGATTCAGTAAGAAGTTACAGAATCGCAAATTGGACTTGTTACATACCAAAACGCATTTTTGCAATCGCAAACGGGCTGATCGCAAAAATCTTTGATACATCTGGCCCAAAATCTCTCTCAAATTAGAGTGAAGAGATACGGTAAGATCTGCATCCAATGGCATATATGTGTGACTGGTTACTCTACCACAAACGTGACTGATATCCTGTCCGGCATATTACGATTCCCATAGGATGTAATCGGATCATAATACGGCAGACGGGATATCCGTCATGATTGTGACAGATGAACCGCGTCCACCGAACTCTGAATCAGGACCATAGTCTTTATAAGATTCACTGGTATGACAAGGGAGTAGCACGGCACGCAGAGGGTGGGGGAGGGGTGAGCCGGGTCTGACTAGGGACACATGATACACCACCAAGATATAAGATAGTCACCTGGAATGCCAAGGGGAGGGTATGTTGAGGGGCACAGGGTGATGTCCTACTGACGCAGGCAGGGGATTGGTGTACACCGATTTAGTAGAAGAGGAAGTCAGTAAGTTTAAAACGAAGCTGTACTTGTCAATGCACTCATCCCATGGACGAGGGGTGTCAGTGTGAGTGGTGCCTTGTGTTCCATTTAAGATGCAATATTCAGAAGCTGACCCATGCAGCAGATATATATTGGTGCAGGGGGCACTGGGCGGTATGGCCCTCTGCATTTTGAATGTGTGTGCACCTAACAATGACGATAGAGAGTTTTACCTGAAATTCAGGACCTGTTGACAGCACTATAATTACTAGGTTGTTATGGTTGGGAGATTTTAACAGTGTAGTAGATGGAGAGCTGGATCGGAAGCCACCAAGGCATATGACGAAAACAGCTATGGTGGAATTGCGGTAATGTAGATTGTGGGATGTGTTGATATCTGGAGAGAAATGCATCCAATGGCCAGGGAATACTCTTGTCACTCATTGACGAATGGTACTTGCAGTAGGCTGGATAGAGTGCTGGGTACTGAGGATGTAGCCTGTTCGGTGCACAGGGCTGAGTACCTAGGCCATTATTTATCTGACCACTCACCTGTGAAATTGTAGTTGATGAATGGGAGAGCGGTGCGGGCCGATGTGGCTGCCTTTGAATGCCATTATTGAGGCGGCATGCCGAGAGACGCTGGGTGCAGCTCTGATGAAGTATATGAACGGTAACTGCGGCTCGATGGACAGTAGAGTGAATGAGTGGGAAGCGATAAAGGTGGTCAAGAGAGGGGAATGCCTGAGTAGGGTGTACGGTATCAGACAGCAGTTGAATGAGGAACTGAAAACACTTGAGCGGAGACTGAAGAGCAGGGACATGAGGCACAGGATCCAGAGCTGGAGGTAGAGGTCACAATGACCAGGCATGCAATTAGGGAAGGCTGGGATGGATTGGACAAACTCCCAGAAAGAGTATAGACAGCGACTACATAGTGAGGGTGAAAGACCCAGAAGATTATAAGAGTGGCTGTTGAAAAGGGAGGATCAAAGACTCCCTACCATGTCCCCGGGAAGGCCTGGCAGACCACTGGCAAATACACAAGAATCAAATACCAGGGTGCCAATGGACCATCTCGAAGGCTATATGACTCGGAGAGGGTTCTGGGGCATGATGTGCTGGTTGAGTATTTGGAGAGGGTGGATTTCCCTATGCTCCCGATGGCAATATGGGAGGAACTGGATGCAGAGATCACACTGGAGGAAATGAGGGGAGCACTTGGGAAGATGAATAAAGGGAAGACGCCAAGGCAGGATGGGTTCCCTGTCACATTTGATCTGGTCTACGCAATGCAGTTACCTCTGCTGGAGGTATATGGGGGAGGCTAGGTGCAGTGGTGTGTTGCCTCACACATTGCAGGAAGGGGTGGTGTTCATGGTCCTGAAGCAAGTTGGGGACTAGTTGAATCCGGCTGCATAGAGACCCCTAACAATGTTGAACGTGGACACGCATAAAACTTTACATTATGATGAACCCAGATACCTGGCAAGAAAGATTAGAATCTCAGGAGGCAGCCACTCCCTCAGAAGTGAAAACTCTCTCAGGCTAGAACCCCTAGATTCAGAAAGTGAAAAACCGACACACGCCCCTTTTCAGGATCAGCTCCAAGGATTTGGAATTCCCTACCACCCGAGGTTCGATCAAACCCATCTACCCACGTTTAAAAAAAAAGAGGTGAAAAAGATCCTAATGAACAGATTTGATAGACTGGAAGAATGTGGGGGCAGTGGCAGGACTAAAGATGAACAGAGGCAAGACACTGCTGCTCCCACTGGGGGAACTATGTGCGGTGCCTGAGCTGGGGTTGCCCCAGGTGGGGCTCAGTTGGGAGCCTCAGACCTTTCAGTATTGGTAGCACGAGCGGTGGAAGGCGAATATCGCCATAACTTAGCGAAGATGTTGGAGGGGCTGAAGAAGTCAGTCACATTTTGGAATACGCTGCAGCTCTCTGTGGCAGGCAGGATAGGAGTTCCAAAAATGGTTTTCCCTCCAAGATGTTTGTATATTATACAGAATTGACTGCACACAATACCAGGCAGCATATTCAAAACACTAGATAGTCTGTTGGTCTTCATGGTCTTGGCAGGAAAAGATAGCTCTGCCAATGCTCAAGCTGAATCTTGAGGGAGGGGCATGAATTTACGAGACCTTGAGTTATATTACTATGCATCAAAGTTACAACACGCAGCTCGTTGGGTCACGGTGGAAGATAACTGGGATCAGAGACTGTTGAGAGGTACCCATTGGAGTACACCCTTAGTGGATTTATTAGTGAGAGGGGCCAGGATGCTGACTCACTTCCACAACCTTGTGCTACACCTGCGGGATACATGGGAGACAGTGATTACCAGGGTCCTTTAGCGACCTCCCTTTGTGAGAGAGCTGTGCATCTGGTCATTGGTGCAGTTCAAGTACAGCCTTTGTTGGTGGCCAGATGGAGAGCAGGGGGATGGAAGAATCTGAGAGATTTGTGCCCAAACGGTCGGTTTATTACATTTGGGAATTCTCAGTGGAACCTGGCCAATTTATGCAATTTGCCAATATTGCTGGAATGTCCCAGGAGATCTGGATGGGGTTCCCTGCGGCCCCAGGGGATCAGACAGACCTGTTGTTGGCACAGGGCGATGTACAGCGTTCGGTGTCCTTGTTCTACTGGCACTCAATAGGGACTCAGTTGGGCGGGACAAACCGGCTAGGTGGGCCTGGCGAGAAGACCTGGAAGGGGATTTGACTGAGAAAGAATGGAAGGAGGCCTGCACACTACCTGACAGGTGTCCTATAATGCCAGGTTCAAGTTAATACAGTTTATTGATTTGCACCGCCCTTATCTGACACTGATTAAATTGAGCAGAATGTATATGGGCAGGATGGTGGACTTCTTGCGATGTGGAGCAGAGGCGGTGTTCTTTCTTCAAGTGGCCTTCTCGAGTCTGACGGTTTGTGAATATTGGATGATGGTGAGGGAGAGAGTGGAGAGGGTGGCTGGTGTTGTGACTGAGGAGACACCCAAAGGATGCCCTCTGGGTTTGTACAGAAGCTACAAAATGTGGCGATGAGTTGGAAGTTTCTACACTTGGTACTGGTGCTATCCAAAAGAAGGGTGGCAATAGGGTGGCTTGGACAAAGAGTTCCTTCAGTGGCACTGTGGTGCCCGGGACACATTAGAATGAGGCGTGGCAGAGGAACAGCACATCTGGATGTTCAGAAGCTGTGACAAGGTTGGAGAGGACATGGATTGCGGGTTGCTGGAAGCCTTTCAAAGGATTGAGGAGGAAGCAGGGGACCTGGAAGCAGGAGTACAAGCCGGTGATGGGGATGCATCAGAAATGACTAGAGAGGAGGAAGAATAAAGGGGATGCGGTGTGGTTGAGTACACTTGGGGCAGAGGATTGAATAGGCAACACACAGGGAAGATGTGGTGAGAAGGAGCCATATGTTATTTTGTGACACGTGACAGAATTATAAATATATGTACGCTGTTTTTGGGCAGGGGAGGGCCCTCTCCTGCAACACAGTGATTCCTGGTGCGCATGCAAACATTTGGGGTAATCTGTGAAGCGGTGGGCTGAGAAAAAGGGGGCTCAACAAAACATTGCGTTTCCCATGCTAATTCCCATAGGATCTGTCAACACGTCTACAGCTCGAACCACTGGATGGAATTACACCAAATTTGGCAGAAATGCTTCCTAAAGGACTATGACTTTCTTAATATGATAGAGTCTTAAATAATATAGGTTGTCCTTTCACAGGTGTAAGTTGTAGTAAATCACCAAAATCTGTTGCATTCTCAGATGCACAAAGGCAAGCAGGAAGTTTGAGATCATGCTCTCCTCATCATTAATTGAAAATGTTAGTGTAAGGATAGCTTTCTGGGTGTGAGAGTGATTGTCAGAATGTGTCTCTGGATTTGACAGTACATGTGAGAGTGTCTACGTTATTGTGAGAGTATTTGTGAGAGTCTCTATCTGGTTGTGAGAGGAAGTGTGACAGTGTCAACCTGGATGCAAAGGTGGGTGTGAGAGTGTCTCTCTAAGTGTGAGAGTGTCTGTGTAGATGCGACAGTGGATATAACACATCTCTCTAATAGTGAGAATGGCTGTGACAGTGACTGCCTGCATGTCAGACTGGGTGTGAGAGTAGCTGTCTGGGTGAGAGGGTGAGTGTCAGAGTGTGTCTCTGAGTTGGACACTACATATGAGAGTGTCTGTGTTATTGTAAGACTGAGCATAACAGTCTCTGTTTGGGTATGAGAGGTAATGTGACAGTATCTGCCTGGATATGAGGGTGGGTGTGAGAGCGTCTCTCTGAGTGTCAGAGTGAGTGTCCGGATGTCTGTGTAGATGTGACAGTGCATGTAATAGCATCTCTGTAGGTGTGAGAGTGCGTTTGACAGTGTCTGCCTGCATGTCAGACTGGGTGTGAGTGTCTCTCTGTGTGTAATACTGAATGTGAGAGTGTCTCTGTGTAGGAGGCTGGACTGGCTTGTAGTGAGTACCAAGGGGTACTTGCACCTTGCACTAGGCCCAGTTATCCCTTATTAGTGTATAGGGTGTCTAGCAGCATAGGCTGATAGATAATGGTAGCTTAGCAGAGCAGCTTAGGCTGAACTAGGAGACGAGTGAAGCTCCTACAGTACCACTAGTGTCACTTGCACAATATCATAAGAAAACACAATACACAGTTATACTAAAAATAAAGGTACTTTATTTTTATGACAATATGCCAAAGTATCTCAGAGTGTACCCTCAGTATGAGGATAGCAAATATACACGAGATATATGTACACAATACCAAAAATATGCAGTATAGTCTTAGAAAACAGTGCAAACAATGTATAGTTACAATAGGATGCAATGGGGACACATAGGGATAGGGGCAACACAAACCATATACTCCAAAAGTGGAATGCGAACCACGAATTGACCCCAAACCTATGTGACCTTGTAGAGGGTCGCTGGGACTATTAGAAAATAGTAAGGGTTAGAAAAATAGCCCACCCCAAGACCCTGAAAAGTGAGTGCAAAGTGCACTAAAGTTCCCCAAAGGACATAGAAGTCGTGATAGGGGAATTCTGCAGGAAAGACACAAACCAGCAATGCAACAACGATGGATTTCCAGTCGAGGGTACCTGTTGAACAAGGGGACCAAGTCCAAAAGTCACAAGCAAGTCGGAGATGGGCAGATGCCCAGGAAATGCCAGCTGTGGGTGCAAAGAAGCTGCTACTGGACTGTAGAAGCTTAGGTTTCTGCAGGAACGACAAGTGCTAGAGACTTCCCCTTTGGAGGACGGATCCCACACGCCGTGGAGAGTCGTGCAGAAGTGTTTTCCCGCCGAAAGACTGCCAACAAGCCTTGCTAGCTGCAAATCGTGCAGTTAGTGTTTTTGGATGCTGCTGTGGCCCAGGAGGGACCAGGATGTCGCAAATTGCGTCAGGAGACAGAGGGGACGTCGTGCAAGACAAGGAGCCCTCTCAGCAGCAGGCAGCACCCAGAGAAGTGCCAGAAACAGGCACTACGAGGATGCGTGAAACGGTGCTTGCCCAAAGTTGCACAAAGGAGTCGCCGGAGACCAACTTAGAAAGTCGTGCAATGCAGGTTAGAGTGCTGTGGACCCAGGCTTGGCTGTGCACAAAGGATTTCCGCCGGAAGTGCACAGAGGCCGGAGTAGCTGCAAAAGTCGCGGTTCCCAGCAATGCAGTCTGGCGTGGGGAGGCAAGGACTTACCTCCACCAAACTTGGACTGAAGAGTCACTGGACTGTGGGGGTCACTTGGACACAGTTGCTGGATTCAAGGGACCTCGCTCGTCGTGCTGAGAGGAGACCCAGGGGACCGGTAATGCAGCTTTTTGGTGCCTGCGGTTGCAGGGGGAAGATTCCGTCGACCCACGGGAGATTTCTTCGGAGCTTCTAGTGCAGAGAGGAGGCAGACTACCCCCACAGCATGCACCACCAGGAAAACAGTCGAGAAGGCGGCAGGATCAGCGTTACAGAGTTGCAGTAGTCGTCTTAGCTACTTTGTTGCAGTTTTGCAGGCTTCCGGCGCAGTCAGCAGTCGATTCCTTGGCAGAAGGTGAAGAGAGAGATGCAGAGGAACTCGGATGAGCTCGTGCATTCGTTATCTAAGGAATCCCCAGAGACAGAGACCCTAAATATCCAGAAAAGAGGTTTTGGCTACCTAGGAGAGAGGATAGGCTAGCAACACCTGAAGGAGCCTATCAGAAGGAGTCTCTGACGTCACCTGGTGGCACTGGCCACTCAGAGCAGTCCAGTGTGCCAGCAGCACCTCTGTTTCCAAGATGGCAGACGTCTGGAGCACACTGAAGGAGCTCTGGACACCTCCCAGGGGAGGTGCAGGTCAGGGGAGTGGTCACTCCCCTTTCCTTTGTCCAGTTTCGCGCCAGAGCAGGGCTAAGGGGTCCCTGAACCGGTGTAGACTGGCTTATGCAGAAATGGGCACCAAATGTGCCCATGAAAGCATTTCCAGAGGCTGGGGGAGGCTACTCCTCCCCTGCCTTCACACCATTTTCCAAAGGGAGAGGGTGTAACACCCTCTCTCAGAGGAAGTCCTTTGTTCTGCCATCCTGGGACAAGCCTGGCTTGACCCCAGGAGGGCAGAAACCTGTCTGAAGGGTTGGCAGCAGCAGCAGCTGCAGTGAAACCCCAGGAAAGGCAGTTTGGCAGTACCAGGGTCTGTGCTACAGACCACTGGGATCATGGGATTGTGCCAACCATGCCAGGATGGCATAGAGGGGGCAATTCCATGATCATAGACATGTTACATGGCCATATTCGGAGTTACCATTGTGAAGCTACATATAGGTAGTGTCCTATATGTAGTGCACGCGTGTAATGGTGTCCCCGCACTCACAAAGTCCGGGGAATTGGCCCTGAACAATGTGGGGGCACCTTGGCTAGTGCCAGGGTGCCCTCACACTAAGTAACTTTGCACCTAACCTTTACCAGGTAAAGGTTAGACATATAGGTGACTTATAAGTTACTTAAGTGCTGTGTAAAATGGCTGTGAAATAACGTGGACGTTATTTCACTCAGGCTGCAGTGGCAGGCCTGTGTAAGAATTGTCAGAGCTCCCTATGGGTGGTAAAAGAAATGCTGCAGCCCATAGGGATCTCCTGGAACCCCAATACCCTGGGTACCTCAGTACCATATACTAGGGAATTATAAGGGTGTTCCAGTAAGCCAATGTAAATTGGTAAAATTGGTCACTAGCCTGTTAGTGACAATTTGAAAGAAATGAGAGAGCATAACCACTGAGTTAGCAGAGCCTCAGTGAGACAGTTAGTCACTACACAGGTAACACATTCAGGCACACTTATGAGCACTGGGGCCCTGGATGACACATACAACTAAAACAACGTATATACAGTGAAAAATGGGGGTAACATGCCATGCAAGATGGTACTTTCCTACACTCTGCTAGAGTGTAGTCTGTCTTATTGTTATGTTTCCCGAGCTCTGCGGATCCAGTCGCGGATTCACACCTGGGGTCCTGCTGAGCCCAGTGACTGGATCTGCGGATCTGTATTTCCTAGCCATTATTTGTCCCATCACCACAACTATATCACCATCATGGGGGTCAGGGAACCCCCACCCTGACCCCCCTCAACTCAATTGCCCCCTACATTTCAGCCCCGGGGACCGTTTACTGACAAAAGAAAATGGTGGCTGCAACTTTTTTCTCAGGTTGCAGGCAGCCAATCAGATTCCTCCTATGGCATGTGGATCTGCGGTTCCGCCCGCGCAGGATCCACGCCCCCATATATATCTATATTTTTTGCCCCTAAATTTCTCCTAAACTACTGAACGGATTCATACCAAATCACAAAACGCGTGATCTACGCAACAAAATCTACCTTCGGTGAAATTCCATTTAGTGGTTCGGGCTGTAGGCATGTTTTAAAGGTCCTATGGAAAGATTCATGGGGAAAACGTGTTTGGGACCATCCATTTTTTCTCGGTCCCTGCTTGACAGATCACCTCGAAACTTTCACGACAGAAACTGAACTCAGGAAAGTATACGTTTTGATCATTTTGTGAAGATTTCTCAAGCAGCACCAAAGTTAATAGCAAAACGAAAAATGCTTTTTCTATAGAAACTAGGTCTTAACTATAACTACCTAGTGGCAATATATATATATATATATATATATATATATATACATACATACATACATACACGAGGTAGGTCAATATTAGCAACCCACTAGGAATCCCTAATTTAAAAAGAAAACTTTCATACATTACGAAAGCGATTACCAAACAGCAATTTGGAAATCTCAATTCTAAGAGTACGTAGATCAGGCCAGGGTATTTTGCAACCACAAAAAAAGTCTCAAAAAATGATAAATAAGCTAAAAGTAGAACAATGTATATTGCAATTCCAATTAAGAAAATCTACAGCAAGCACTAGAAAATCTGCCTGGGGTATCTAAACAGTTTATTTTATGCATACAGCAAAAAGGCAACCAGGCTCCGTTATCCTACAAGGATCCCTACACAGAATGGCAATTAAAAGAACTTTACTTCCTCTCAGAATCCCCACCCCAAAATATATCATCACCGAAGTACAACTTTCATAAGCCCTCTGTGGCACCATAATAAACAAGCTTATCTCCAAAAGAAGGCTGTTAGATTTCACATTTCAAACGTGCCGAAACGTATTGGGAGAAAAGGCTAGATAAAAGGCAAGACGTGAAGCATTCAGTGTTTAAAATACCAATTCCTCATTTCCAAGTGAAAAATCATCTTATGAGGACATTTACAAAACTCTGTAACACCCCACTCAGAAATAATGGCATTTATGAGGCAAAACTGAGTACCTTACCCACATTCAACCCATTGGTAATGAGTGCAGTGTGAAATAACAGGTTGGCCGTGAGGTGCCGACGAATACCTTCATTGGCTCCAAAACACGAAACAGTTGAAAAGGCAGCACAGCGACTGATGTTATTTTCTATTTCTATTGCCAGAAAAGGAGTTGCAATAGCAAGAAGACTGAGACTCAGGCCTGCCAACCTGCCCGCTTTGTGTTTTTTTAACTCACTTGGTTGGCTTGTGCTCTACCAGACGTTCTTTTACTATTGTACAGCTTCACTGGTCTGTAACCAGTGACAGGCTTAAAACAAACACCATGTACATTCCTCTTCATAAATCATCACCCTGGAGGAAAACATGTCCCTTTGAGAATTGGGTTCTGATCTATGAAGGACTTGAAATGCAACTAATAGCTCTACTTGGAAGAGCAGGGACTGATGTAGGAAACAACTATACTTCATTCAAACAAAGGGCCTGATTTAGAGATTGGCAGATGGGATACTTTGTCAAAAATGTGACAGATTTCCCGTCCCTTATGTTATAAAGTGTTATAGGATATTATGTACTTGTAATGTGGCAGAGGGTATATCTGCCACGTTTGTGAATGACTATCCCATCTGCCAAACTCTAATCAGGTCCAAAGTGTGTTAATGCAAGACTTATTCAACTGGGGTTTAAAGGAGTAAAACCTATGGTCTCAAAGTAAGTATGGTAAGATAAATCCTTATCGAACCCTACTCCCGTTTGTGCCAGTGGACGGCCACTTGCAAGACTGAGGAGTGGAGCCACCCATCCTCTAGCAGGGACACTAGAATGTGGAGATCAACCGTATTTTGTGGTGTAACCAATGTAACCACTGTAACCACTGTGGCATGGCACGCACAAGCATTCTCAACCCATGACAAAAAGAAGACATACATTTAAGAGCAGAAGTCTGGGCATGCCTAGGTTTGATAGTTTAGTGACCTCACTCAGCATAGATGTTTATGAGGAAATTTTATTAATCACATGATTGGCATCTGGCACTTCAGATATGGAGCGATAATTCACACATCATAATGAAAATGATTATACTGTCAGGTTCACAACGAACTACAAAGGAAGTACCATCCAATTTCTAAATTTTGAATATTAAATCCAGAACAATAAAACAGAAAGGCACTGTTGGAGCTGGCCCTCTACTTGGTCACTGTAGGAAAGTAGCCTCTTTCTAGCTTGGTTACCCCCACTTTTGGCCTGTTTGTCAGTGTGTTTGACTGTGTCTACTGGGATCCTGCTAATCAGGACCCCAGTAGTTATGCTCTCTTTCTGGGTTATTGCATGCTGGTAACCCAGTATTTTACCCACAATTGGCATACTGGTTCCCACTCATAAGCCCCTAGTATATGGTACTTAGGTACCCAAGGGATTGGGGTCCCAGGGAATCCTTATGGGCTGCAGCATATCTTTTGCCACCCGTAGGGAGCCCATGCAAAGGATTATACAGGACTGCCATTGCAGCCTGTGTGAAAAGGTGCATGCACCCTTTCACTGCCATTTACACTGCACCAGGTCTCTTATAAGTAACCCCTATAGCAAGCCCTCCATCCCTGAGGGCAGGGTGCAGAGTACCTGTGTGGGAGGGCACCCCTGCACTAGCAGAGGTGCCCCCACGACCTCCAGGACCATTTTCCTGGACTTCGTGAGTGCGGGATGCCATTTTACGCGTGTACTGGACATAGGTCTCTACCTATGTCCAGCTACATAATGGTAACTCCGAACATAGTCATGTTTGGTATCAAACATGTTGGAATCATACCCCAGTGCCTTTGCAACCATTGATTGTATGATTTCATGCACTCTGGGGGCTCCTTAGAGGACCCCCAGTATTCCCATTCCAGCCTTCTGAGGTTTTCCAGGCAGCCTCCTGTTGCTTGAGCAGCTCGAGCCCAGGAAGGCAGAACAAAGGATCTCCTTTGGGAGAGGGGTGTTACACCCTCTCTCTTTGGAAATAGGTGTTACAGGCTTGGGAGGGGTAGCCTCCCCAAACCACTGGTAATGCTTTGAAGGGCACATTTGGTGCCCTCCTTGCATAATCCAGTCTACACCAGATCATGGACCCCCAGTCCCTGCTCTGGCGTGAAACTGGACAAAGGAAAGGGGAGTGACCACTCCCCTGTCCATCACCACCCCAGGGGTGGTGCTCAGGGCTCCTCCAGAGGGTCCCCAGGTTTTGCCATCTTGGATTCCAAGTTGGCAAGGAACTTTGGGAGCATCAGAGTGGCTAGTGCCAGCAGGTGACGTCAGAGCCCTCCCCTGATAGGTGCTTACCTCTTTAGCTGACCAATCCGCCTTCTAGGGCTAAGTAGGGTCTCTCTCATGGGTGGTTCTTCAGATTCGGATTGCAAGACTCCAGCAGGAATCCTCTGCATCCTTTACCTCAACTTCTCACTAAAGAAACTGCATCTGGACTCCACGAACTGTACAAACTGCAACAAAGAAGCAAAGACGACTTTTGCAACATTGTATCTTCAGCTCCTGCCAGCAACTGCAACTGTTTCCCGGTCATGCATCCTCAGAGGATAGTTTGTCTTCAGCCTGCACTAGAAGAACAAAGGAATATCCCTTGGAGTGAAGGAGTCACTCCCCTACTTCAGCAAGCACCTCTCTGCAATGACGACCAGCTGCGTGGGGCCCCTCTCCTGACGAGTTGCGTGGATCCTGCATCACGGGTGGTGGATTGAAGTGGTCCCGACGTCCTACTGTCCAACTTTAGTGGAGGTAAGAGCTTTCCTCCCCACGCAAGACAGTACCCCGTGCACCCCGTGTTTTGCAGTTGCCAAGGCTTGTTGGCATCCTTCCACAAAGTTCTTCATACACCATGCAGCTCCGGCCCCCAGCACTCTATCCTGCGATGCACAGCTTCCTGAGTGGTTCTCCAGCGGCTTGGGATCCTTTGTTGTAGCGCTGTGTTGGCCTCCTTTTGCACCTTCTTTGTCCGCGTGCCTTGGGACTCCTGTGTGCGCTGCCTGGTCTTCTGTGGGCTCCCTGAGTTTCTGAGAGCCCCCTCTGACTCCACCACCAGGTCCTTCCGGGTCCCGGGCAGTGCCATTTTCCACTAACTGTGAGCTTTGCGTGTGCCAAGGCTTGTTGGTGGAATCCAGTGACACAAACCCGACTGCAATCTTCCATCCGGCGTGGGACATCATCTGCACCAACCAGGAACCCGCACCTGTCTTCTTTGGTGCAGTACTGACTGTTCTTCTTCACCGGTGGTTCTTCTTTTGCACCTTCATCCGAGTTAGCAGGGGCTCCTGTTCTCCTTGGACTCTTTTGTGCTTCTTGGACTTGGTCCTCTTCTTCCACAGGACTTCAGTACCAGGAATCCACTGTTGGTGTCTTGCAGTCTCCTCTAGTTCTTGCATTATCTTTTTTCTCGTGTTCTTGTGTGTTCTAGGAAAGTTACTGTGATTTACTCCTGCTTTCCTGGGCTCCGGGGAGGGTTCCATTACTTACCTTTAATGTTTTCTAATACTCCCAGTGCCCCTCTACACACTACCCTTGCCTAGGTGGGAAACTGACATTCACATTCCACTTTCTTAGTATATGGTTTGTGTTCCACCAGGCCCTTTTCTAACTATTGTGATTTTTACTATTTGCACTGTTTTCTATGTTTTCTGTACACCTGTTTTTGCATACTAGTGTATATAATTTGTGCATTACTTACCTCCTAAGGGAGTATAGCCTCTATGGTATTTTTGGTATTTGTGTCACCAAAATAAAGTACCTTTATTTTTGTAACACTGAGTAGTTTCTTTCATGTATGTGAGTACTGTGTGACTACAGTGGTATTGCATGATCTTTGCATGCCTCCTAGTTAGGCCTTGGCTGCTCAGCTAGAGCTACCCCTAGAGAGCCTGGCTTCTAGACTGACTACACTATACTAACAAGGGATAACTGGACCTGCTATGAGGGGTAAGTGCCATGGGTACCCACTACAAACCAGGCCAGCTTCCTACAGTCACCCCAAACCTTTCGCCTTCATTCCCTTCCTTTGTTGAAACTGTTTCCGTTGGCTTTTAGAACTAAAGTGCTTTTACCTTCTCTGTCAAATGTGGTAAAATTGGCTTAGTGCTAATTTGCTTGTGGGTCCCTAGTGGATGATACTACATGTGCTCAGGGACTGTACATTAACTGCTACTAATGGGCCACCCACTACAGTAGCCCTTTTAAAACATGTCACAGACCTGCCACTGTAGTCAGTGTGCAGTTTGAACTTGTTATTTCAGCCTGGCAAAATAAACTTTTTGCCAGGGCAAATCCCTCCTTTTATTACATATAATTCACCCAAAAGGTAGGCCCTAAAGGTTCATAGGGCAGAGTGCATTGTGTTTAAAATGTAGGACATGTGTGCTTATTTTTACGTGTGCTGGTAGTAAACAAATCCTAAAATCATTTTACTAAGGTAAGGCCGATTTCTCTGAAACTAAACTAGACTAAATCTGGGTTATTTTATTACATCAAGTGCTAATTTTGGATTGGGGACAGATAGAGATATACTGTATAGACTCAAATGAATTGTAATTTAAAATCATCCTTAATGATAAAGTCGGGTTTTAAGTCACAGTTTTGAAAATGCCACTTTTAGAAAATTATCTTTTCTTAACCATTTGTGCCTTCTGCCAGTATCCTGTGTCACATGACTGGGAATGGCTCTGCTGTTGGTGTGTGTGTATTCCCCCCTGACATTGCACCTTTTAGCGTGTCCCATTTTAACAATTACGCAAGGAAACTGCTGATTTTGTAACTGTTGTTTTTTTAACAATCATTTCACTTTTGGGGCTTCTAGAGTGTCTGTCCACAGGTGCTTGTATTTTTAAACCAACTTTATTTCCAATCTTATTTTAGTGCTTTCATGTTTTATGGAACATACATTATTGTTTACAATGTTTTTATCTTATACTTTGATGGGTATGGTAACCAAATAAAGTATTTTGAAACTGAACCCAATTTCTTAGAGGCTCCTCTTCAGAAAACATATAGCTTACAACTCTGTGTTACGTGCAAATAATGCACTCCTGCTATTCCAAATGAATGCTATTCAGCTTGGTGAGGTGACCTCTTGAAGGTGTTACTGAAGTCATGATTGGAAACATGAGGCTAAATTGACACATTTTGAGGATAGATGTAATCAGCGATGATACTACGAAGGTATCTTAGCAAAAGCAGAAGGAAACTAAGAAGCCCTAGGCGGGAAATGCTAAGATTTGCCAATGGAAAAAATAGTGACTAGTGGAAACAAAGCTCGATGACAGCTAATTATAATACTTATAATACTTTTGGTGGTGCTGTCTATAAGATCATAAATAAACATTACCATTAAGTGAACATCTCTAAGCTGTTAATACAATGATACAAGGGATCTTCTCATTTTCTCAAGTGCATGAGAAATCTACAACACCCAAATCAAATTTCATGGTATACAACATATCAAATCAGATACCAAAAGAAGAGATTTTACTTTAAGGGTGGCTCCTGTGGGCCACAATTAGGTCAACAAGATGCACTATTTTGTTGAAGTACTTAGAACCTAAGAAAGAGAAATAATGATCAATAATAATTATTAAAAGTGATTTATAGAATTCATTAAAATGTATTTATTTTTAATAAAATGTACTTTTGCATTCATTTTATATTCAGATTTTATTAAATTGTTTCGTAATTAAATATTAATGATATACTTGCTATATATTTATATTAATGTACATTTATCTATATTTCCAACTATTTTAACTAATTTTATTTATGTTTAAAATTATTTCCTAAGGACGTTTATTTTAAGTCCCTACTTTCATTATTTTCTTGGGGGCGGAATGTTGCAGGTGGGCAGATTTGTCATTGCCAGAACACCTAGGAGAAAGTCCTAAGCCCAGGCAGTATAAAGCCTGGCCTTCTGGATTTGATGACAAACGTACTATGGAAACAGAAGGCTGAAGGTGGGATCCTGTTTGGTATTCTGAGAACTCTCAGAGAGTTCCTACATATGCTGCCACTAGCTACTAGGAGAGTGGTTGTGAAGGAATTAATCAGTTTACAGCTAGATTATGGAAACTTCCTTTCCATAGGGAGCCCAAAATATGGTATCAAAAGACTTCAAGTAGTACAGAACGGCATAGCCATAATCTTTTATAAAATCCCCAAACATCAATCAGTCTAGCCCTAGCAGCTCTGCACTGGCTGCCGGTCCAGAAAATAATTAATTTTAAGATCCTCTGCCTATCCCATCGGATCATACGGAGGAGAAGCCAACCTATCATCCGTAAACTAATTCCCCCCTATGTCCCAAGGAGGCCTTTTCGATCCGGGAAGCAAGGGCTTCTGATGGTACCTAAGGTCAGCAGAGCAAGAAGTGGTGGTCGTTCCTTTGCATTCCTTGTCCCGAAACTGTGGAATGGTCTCGGTCCGACCTTAGATTTCAACAGTTGGAAGCTAGCTTCAGAAAACTCCTTAAAAGCCCTCTTTTCTAAAGTCCAGTAACCTAAAGTTCATTAATGTATTTTGGCTGGTGTTGTTGCTATTAGCGTCAGGAGACCCGGCCTGGGTAGCTACACACTACACCCTATCGGCACATTACTCCTATGATCCCCTTGTAGTATCCGTTGTAGATTCCATAAAGACCATTGGAACAGTTACCACCAACAAAATCTTCAAAGACTACCTGTAGGTCTCATTACAATTGTGGAAGCACTCTTCCACACAGATCTCTCAAAGGAGTAAACACACTTTACCTAGGAGCTCTCTTTCACCAAGAGGTAGCAGAACTTACTCTTGGTCTCGACCTCCTTGCTCTGATATGGATATATCTTTGAACATATTTTTTCTCATTTGCGATTTCTTGATTCCCCGTACCTTTGTTGATTTTTGTAACTGCATGTTTGTTGGTATCTTAGAATACTATATTAATCTTCAGACTACACACACATGCACACACACATATATGTTTTACCAATAAATACAACAAAGTTTAAAGTGATATTATAGTTAGGCTCTGTAATAAAATAAAAAAGGTTATTTTTGAAACACTATAATTAACCAGTTATATTTTACCAAGCTAACTATAACTTTCACACTGAGGTGCACTGCTTATGACCTCACATATCACATCACTTATTACATATTAAATGGCATGACTGACACAGTACAACTGAAATGTCCAGGCTTTATAAAACCTACAAAACTTTACACACTTCAAAACATTCTGTAGCATAGTAAATTGTAATACATGAGCTTTCAGTAAGGTACATTTGTACACATATAATATATTGGGTGGCCTGGTTCTATCTCAATATACAGAACACAATATGCACAGTGTATATATTGGCAGTAGAAATTGACTGACTAGCAGTATACCAATATAAAGTGACCAGACAGTACAGCGAAGTCAGACAGTTGTGCTTTTGGTATACTCTGAAGGGCGTACATTGCAGCGATGGAGTTCTCAAGCAGTTACCTGACTCCAGCAGTTGTGGTTGGAGCCTTTTCATGGCAGTGATGGATACCGGTAAGGAGAGTAGGCGTGACTGGCATACTCATTTTCGGGTTTCTCTGAGTTGTGGCTGTGGTCCTTAAACTGAGGACACACTGCTGACTTGGAACAATGTCTGTAGTCAAAGGAAACAGTGCCAGTGAACCACATAGTAGGGAAAATGCATGTCACTGGGAGAAGAGATGCCCTGGGCAACCTGGAATTCAACAGTGGTTAGCCCTATGAGCTGCTTGTACTCTTCCCTGACCATGGTGGCTGAGCTTTGTGGAGCTCCTTACTCATTCTTTCAAGTCCTTCCTCTATTAGAGACATCACTACACAACACCACCACCACATCACTCTCCTCGGGCAAGCCATAATGGATCACCTCACTGCCCTATGAGAGTCAATATATAAAGAGTAGGTTCTAGACATTTCATTGAGCCTGCAGAGCCTGCAGACGTGTGTGGTTCCTCTGGCCTCAGGCCACATTTGTTAAAATGATTTTGATAGTTGCTTGTGACCTGCTTGGGTTGATTGAGACTGTTGTGGTACCCACGAACACTAATGTGCATATCAAAAAGGTATTCTAACACTATAATCCAATGGCCACCAGGATACAATTTGGTTGCCACTTGGATAGGAGTGCATTGCCACTGCACTCCTATCCAAATGACAGTCTTTACAGTCCTTAAATTGAGTGTTGCAAAGGGGAGAAGCAGCTATCATGCTCGGAGCCAGTCTACTACCAATCTAAGTACTAACACCCTCACAATTTATACTCTCCATCCTGTATACTTTTAGTATGTTCACTACGCACCGGAAAGGTGGATTTACTTACCTACCTTTTGTGATAGATTCTGATTTAGGAGTGAGGCCATTACTCTTTTCCAACTCAATTTGACACACTTCTCTTACATCAATTTTCCTTGTATGACCATGGCACTTTTTGACTTCCGCTCCCCTTCTCCCTCATCTTCCTCTGCTTTCCCTCAAACACGGGAATTGTCTTACCTTAAAACAGCCTTTTCTGTTTGGCTTGCTATCAAAAACCACATGTATAGCACATGGTATGGATGGCTTTTAGTGTTTTTGAGACTCTACAGCCCACCAAGTGATTTCGACACACTGTCCTAGTTTTAGGGCTTTGTCTCCACTGCAACATACTCTAATGGGGAATCTCCATTAAGCCTGTGAAATGCATACTGTGCGTGTGCCATCCAGAAATATAGCTCCACATCTGGAGAAGACAATCCGCTGTATGGTAATATCAGTGTATTACCCACACATAATATTTTTATAAACAATGTAAGCAGATTCTAAAAGAAGAACCTACTCCAGGCTATCGGGATACTAACACAACCATTTAATAACTTGAAGAGCAGTACCGCCTTGATTAGTGCCACTCTAACAGCCACTGACAGCGGCAGTGATACCCGTGTAGTCCCAGCTTCATGTATTCTAGAAACCACATGCCCATAATTATCCCAATGTCTGAAGCATCTTAATGCCTAGATAGTGCACTCGGTCCTCCCTCTACTGTCCTGGCCAGTCTAAGGTAGGCCCCATCATGTTTCATGTCACAGGAAATAACTGCCTTGCTATAGTTAATCTGCAATTTAGATATCCTTCCAAATCTAACATCCTACTTATCTCATGGCAGGTACTATGTTGTCCAATGGACAAATTATATAAAAACATAATTCTACTCTAATCCAACTCATTACAATCCAATTTACGACACACTACTCAAATCTATCCCTTTCTACTCCGTTCTCCACCGTTCCCCAGTCTACCCTACCCAACTCTAATCTGCTGCCCCTCCACTCAAATCTACCCCATTCTGTTCCAATTTACCCCAGTTTACCCCACTACAGTCTACCCCAATCTACCCCACTTCAATGTACCCCAATCGAACCCACTCCAGTCTACCCGACTCCACTCAAATCAACCCCAATCCACTGTACTCAACTCCTTTGCAATTTACCCCCGCCACTCCAGTCTCCACTGCAATCTATCCATCTCCGCTCCACTCTAATCCACCCCACTCCACTCCACTCCAATATACCCCATTCCACCACAATCTACTGCTCTCCAATCTGCCACAATCTACCCGACTCCAATCTACCAAAATCTACCCCACTCAAATCTACCACAATCTACCCCACTCCACTCTACCACACTCCATTCAACCCAATCTACCCCACTCCACTCCACTCTAATCTACCCCACTCCATTATACCACACTCCTCTCTACCCAATTCCGCCCCACTCCATTTCATCCAATCTACCCCGCTCCAATCTAACCCACTCCACCCCACTCCAATCTAACCCACCCCACTTAAATCTACCCTGTCCCACTCTACCCTACTCCAGTCTACCCTGCCCCACTCTACCCCACTCCAATCCAGTCTACCCCACTCCACTCTACCCTACTCCAGTCTACCCCGCCCCACTCTACCCTACTCCAGTCTACCCCGCCCCACTCTACCCCACTCCAATCCAGTCTACCCCACTCCACTCTATCCCACTCCAATCATGCCTCTTTCATCATACAATCCAATCATCCCTCTACGATCTACCCCACTCCATTCCAATCCACCCTACTCTAATCCACGTAACCTACCCCACTCCACTCTATCCAATGCTACTCCACCCAACTTTACTTCAGTCTACCCCACTGTATGCTACCTAACCTACCCCACTCCAATCTACCCACTACAATCCACCAAATCTACCACACTCCACTCTACCCAAATGTGCCTCACCTTATTCAACTCTATCCAACCTGCCTCACTCCACTTCACTCTAATCTACAACATGCCACCCAGATCTACCCTACTCCAGTGCAATCTAGCCCACTTCATCCCACTCAAATCTATCATACCCCACTTCACACCAAACTACCCTACTCCAGTCCACCCTATGCAATCTGCCCACTCCAGTGTACCCCACTCCAATCTACCCACTACAATCCACCAAATCGACCACACTCTACTCTACCTGGAATGTGCCACACCTTATTCCACTCTATCCAACCTGCCTCACTCCACTTCACTCTAAACTACCACATGCCACCCAGAACTACCGTACTCCAGTCCGACAGACCCCACTCCATCCCACTCAAATCTATCATAACCCACTCCACACCAAACTACCCTACTCCAATCTCCCCTAACCCAATCCTCCCCACTCCAATCTCACCTATCCCGATCTACCCCACCCCACCCCACCCCACTCTATCCAACTACACTCCAGTTTACTCCACTCCAATCTAACCCACTCCACTGGAATCTATTCCATTCCAAACTACCCCACTCCTATGTACCCCAATCCAGTCCACCCCACTTCACTCAAATCTACCCTACCATAATCCACCCACTCCAAATAACCCACTACAATCAATCTCACTCCAATCTAATCAGTCCACATTCCAATCTATTACACTCCATGCCTATCTACCCTACTCCAACCTACCAATATCCACTCACTCCACTCTTCCCCAGCCTACCTCACTCCATTCCAGTTTACCCCAAAATATTCCACTCCACCCCAATCTGTCCCACTTCATCCCAGTCTACCCCAATTCAATCTACCCCGCTCCCCTACTCCAATCTACCACACTCTACCCCATTTCAATCTACCCCGCCCCCCTACTCCAGTCTACCCCACTCTACCCTAAACTACCCACTACTCCACGCTCCAGTCTACCCTATCCCAATCAACCCAGCACCACTCCAATCCACCCCACTTCTCCAAAGTACCCAACTCCACTCTGCTCAAATCTACCTCACTCCAAACTACACCAATCTATCCCAACTCCATTCCATTCTACCCTACAATAATCTGTCCAATCTACCCAGCTCCAATCTACCCCACTCCAGTCTACCTGACTCCACTTGTCTACCCAGTGCACCCCACGTAACTCTTCCTCAACCTAGCACACTCCAACCTAGCCCAATATATCCCACTCCACTCTAACTCAATATACCCCTATTTACCCTGCTTATATCTACTCCACTCCAATCTACCCCATTCCACCTCACTGCCCCAATCTACCACAATTAAATCTACCCCACTCCATTCTGCCATGCTAATCTACACAACACCCTCATTTCAATCTACCCTACTCCTGCAATCCACCTACCTCCATTCTACCCCACTTTACTCCCACTCCACTCTGTGCCAATTTACCCCACTCCACCCCAATGTACCCCATTTCACTCTACCCCAGTCTACACCAATCCAGTCTACCCCACCCACCCCACTCCATGCCACTAACTTTTAGCCATGATGAACAACAGCCACACTGGTGTACATAATGTCTAAAAGACATTGCCAAAGCCAATAACTCTTGCATAGGTGAGACCTATTGGCTTTGCCAATGTGTGTTGAATATTTGAAAGGAGGCCGCCAGGAGCTCAAACTGTTGCTTCCGCCACCAAAGGCAGCCAAGCCTCGCCCTTCATCCTTTTTCAAAGTTATTCTCTTTTTAAGTCAGGTGTGTCACCTGCTGAAATGCCACAGCATCATCATGTATGTTCATGATCACGTACATTAACATCCTCCTTGGGTTCCTTAGCTACCTTACAGTCCAACAAAGCATGTGTAACACAAGGGCAAGCAGCTTTATGCTCATGTCCTTCAGCAATTAACAATTACTGTCCCAGCATATGAGCGTTCACCTTGTGCCAACCTACATCAAGATCACTGTCCTGTACCCTATGCATCAATTGTCTCTTATATTGCCTCTATCTTGTCTCCCAAACAATTACTTCCGCCCTTGAATGCTTTACACCCCAACCTTCAACAAACATCAACATGTCTTATAATCAAAAGATGCCTACAAAAGTAAGAAAAGATGCTGTAAAAGCACAGAAAAGTGTAACATAAACTAAATTGTGTTACACGCAAGCAGGGTCCATCAGCACCAGCAAGTCCCACAATGGCCCATAAATGCATCCCATGTACTCACAGATTAACAGCCGCTAGATTGAGGGTCCAACACTGGAATCCACTAACCAGCACCTCAAAACTTGAGTGTCTAATCGGTTGGCTGCCTACAAATCCAAAATCATAGAAGAAGCATTTCACCACAATGTGGTATGAATGGCATGGACAAAAAAAGAGTCATTCCAGCACCTACACATTGCCCAGAGCGAAACACTGCAATCTGTCAAGTGAGTGAGTTTAGCATGCTTACCATGGCACTCCTTCTTATGGTCTGACTACGTAATAAGCATGTAAATTTTATCATCAATTATTCTGAAGCTTCTGAGCATATCCAACAGAAAAGTGTTAACATCTGCTTCCATGCTGTCAGGGACTTCTTTTCCTGGGTCACTCTCCAGCCTAACCACAGCCCTGTCTGTCATTTTGTTGGCCCTCCTCAAGTCAAAGGATAATTCTGATTGCTTGCTTTCTCCCTTGCCCAAGATTCATTTAGATAATTACACAGGACCACTTACGTAGGTACAGAGTAACAGAATGTGGGACAACAGTAAGCCAGCCCAGGAGAGATCAACCCAGTAACACCTCCAGGTCAGTCACCAAGTTTCAGCTGACAGTAGATGAAAGCTTGTATCAGTGTCCAGCTAGTAACCAATAAAGCCGTCATCAATAAGTGAGGTCTCCAATCCAATGCCAACTCTATAGGAGGTCAACAACTACTCTCATCCTAAGCCTTCGCTATCAGGACTCGTCACATGAAAGCACAACTCTGAACCCAGAGGGTACTCACATATTAAATTCATGGAACTTTTCTACAGGTATTAGTCTAAAGGGTTGAATGCATAAGGTTTCTCAATGCTTGATAAGCTACTTTCCTAAAGGTAATCATAACAGAACTCTTAAAACAATCTTATAATATTTTCCTATAGCCGTGTCATATGGTCCACTAAAGAAAAAGGATTAGTTACTTACCAGTAATCCTAGTTCTCTTGCAGGGGAATCCTCATCAAAGTAAAAAATCAAACGCACTGAATATTCCCACCCGCAAGCGTGCGACGACCGCAGAGCACATATTAAATATATTTATTTTATTGTATAGATACATATATGTGTGAAGGATAAAAATTGCTTATATATATATATAATATAATATTATATATATATATATATATATATATATATATATATATATATATATGTATATATATATGTATATATATATATATAATCTAATAATATATATTCATGTTTGTACGTACATCTATGCAGCCTATATTTAAGGCTAAAATACCTAATTTACATGAGTTTTTCTTTAATAAATATACTTAAATAAATATACTTCTGAAAGTCAGGAAGGGAAGAGCAAAGACTGCAAACATACAGTTTTATTGAAGAGAAAACTGCAAGAAAATGCACAGACATTGTTAGCCAATAGGCTGCATTAAAGCACAATCAAAGAATACTGGCACCATGCCTTTAATACCTCGAGTTCCTCCTGTATCCCATCATGCACCAGAGGTGAGAATGAGGTGACAGTTAGGTCAGTACTTTTTTCACGGTGATATGCAGGAACTGAACACCACCATGTATAAACTGCTGTATGATAACTTCATCCGGGGAGGTGGGTGGGTTGCTTATTACTATGATGAGGATTCCCCTGGAAGAGAACTAGGATTCCAGGTAAGTAACGTATCCTTCTCTTCCATGGAGAAACATCAGCCCTCATCCTCCTATGCCTATCAGCCGCCTTTGACACCGTATGTGACCACACCCTAGAATCCGGCCTCCACGCAGCAGGAATCCAGGACCAGGCCCTCGAATAGACCGCATCCTTCCTCGCCGGCAGAACCCAAAGAGTCCGCCTCCCCCTGTACCAATCCAAAGCCTTCAACATCATCTGCGGCATACCCCAGGGCTCATCCCTCAGCCCGACGCTGTTCAACATCAACATGGGCCCCCTCGCACAAGTGGCCCGTCAGCACAACCTCAACATCATCTCTTACGCCGATGACACCCAACTCATCCTCTCCCTCACCAAGGACCCGCACACCGCCAAAACCAACCTCCACGAGGGACTAAAAGTAATTGCCAACTGCATGAGAGACAGCCGGCTAAAACTGAACTCGGACAAAACAGAGGTCCTCATCCTTGGGCGCACCCCCTCTGCCTGGGACAACTCATGGTGGCCGTCCACGCTGGGTCCCCCACCGACAGCACACGAAACCTCGGCTTCACCCTCGACTCCTCACTCTCCATGTCAAAGCAGGTCAGCGCCATCTCCTCCTCCTGCTACAACACTCTCCGCATGCTTCGCAGAGTTTACAAATGGATCCCAACAGAAACAAGAAAAACAGTAATCCAGGCCCTCGTCAGCAGCAGACTCGACTACGGCAACGCCCTCTACACCGGTATCTCATTCAAACTCCTCCAACGCATCCAAAACACCTCCGCCCGACTCTTCCTCAACATACCTCGCCACTGCCACATCACCCCCACCTAAGAGACCTTCACTGGCTCCCCATCAACAAGAGGATCACCTTCAAGCTCCTCACCCACGCAAACAAGGCACTCCACAACACCGGACCATCATACCTGAACAATAGACTCAGCTTCTACACTCCCACCTGGCATCTCCGCTCCACTAACCTCGCCCTCGCCTCGGACCCCCGCATCTGATGCAAATCTTCCAGCTGCAAATCATTCTGGTACCTCGCCGCCAAAACCTGGAACACCCTTCCGCCGGATCTACGACAGACCCAGGACCTTCTTTCCTTCAGAAAACTACTCAAGACTTGGCTCTTCGAGCAGTAGCAGCATCCCCCCCCCCAGCGCCTTGAAACCCTCACGGGTATGTAGCGCGCTTTACAAATTGAATTGATTGATTGATTGATTGATTCCAGAGGATCCTTATCAATAGTCATAAGCACTGAACAGAGTAGCAAGCCCATCCCAAACCCCTGCGGATGAAGCATGAACAAGCAAAAGCAGTTGACTTGTTTATTTAAAGAGTTTTCTAAAGGAGGCCTGCCCTCCTTGGGGGCCTGTCTTGTTATCTAAATATAGAGAGTAATGCCTTGTGAAAGTATGCATCAATCTCCAAGTAGCAGCTTTGCAGATTTTGGTGATGGGGAAATGTTTTAGTAGGGCTGCTGTTGCCGCCTTGGCCCTTGTAGAGTGGGCTTTGGGCCTGGCAGTCAATTGCTTGTTGGCCAACTGGAAAGTGAACACAATGCAAGAAACTATCCATTTGGAAATGGTTTCTTTAGCGGCATTGAATCCTGTTCTCATAGGACCATAATTCACAAACAAATGATCAGACTGTCTGATGTCTTTTGTCTAATCCAGATAAAACGTCAGTGCTCTTTTCAGATCTAAAGACTGCAAAGCTATTTCCGCCGGCGTGGATGGATTAGGAAAGAACATAGGAAGTGAGTGTTAGAAAGTAGCATCTTTCTGACATAGTTACCCCCACTTTTTGCCTGTGGGCAGTGTGTTTAGAATGTAGTACACTGGGATTCTGCTAATCAGGACCCCGGTGTCTGTGTTCTCTCCTGTAAATTTGGTTGCTGGTAAACTTTTACACCCCACAATTGGCATAGTGGTGCACCCATGTAAGTCCCTATTATATGGTACTTAGGTACCCAGATCATTGGTACACCAGGGCCCTCTCATCAGCTACAGCAAAAATTATGCCACCAATGGGAGCCCATGCAAACTGTGTATGCAGGCCTGACGTTGCAGCCTGCACAAAATGGTGTATGCACCTTTCACTTCAGATATAAGACTTGCCTTATATCACGGTCACTACACGTGGACACTGTAAGTCACCCCTCTGGTAGGCCCTTCAGCCCAAGGGCAGTATGCATGTCCCTAAGTATGAGGGTACTCCAGCATGAGCAGGGTACCCCTACAAACCGCAGACTCCATACCCTGGGCTTTATAAGTGCGGGGAAGCCATCTCAAGGTATCTAGGGGACACTGCTCAACATGAGTGGTCCAGCTACATAATGGTTTCTCCGAACCTAGGGCGGTTTGGTATCAAACATGTGGAATCATGCAACTACACAGATTCTATTACTAATTGCATGATCCCATGTATTTTGGGGGTTCCTTAGAGGATCCCCCAGTTCTGCCTGTGCAACCTTATGGGGTCTGTCTCCTAGCCGATGCTGCTGTCGATCCCAGACAACGTTCTGCCCTCCTGCAGATGAGCCTAACTAGAGCAGGAAAAGGCAGAACAAAGGATTTCCTGCAAGAGAGAGGTTTGACCACCTCACCCTTTGAAATAGGTGTCTCTGGGCTGGGGTGGGGTGGCCTCTGAGCACCTCCAGACTGCTTTAAAGGGCACATTTGATGCTCTCCTTGCATACTCTGATTTGCACCAGTTCAGGAACCCCCGGTTCCCGCTCTGGCACGAAACCACACAAAGGACAAGTGAGTGACCACCCCCCTGTCTATCCCCTCCCCTAGAGAGGTGCACAGAGCTCTGCCAGGTGGCCGGTTGATTCTGCATTCTTGGAAACAAGGTGGGCAGAGGCCCCTGGGAGCATCTGACTGGTTAGGCCAGGTAGAGGATATACTTGACCCCCTCTGATAAATGGGGCACTATAGAGAGTGACCAATCCCCTTTTTGGGGTACTTAAGGGCTCCCCCGAGGTTGAGTCCTCAGATTTGTTGAGCAAGGCTCTTCAAGGAACTCTCTGTAAGACATCTTCTGCTCCTGGTCTCCGGAGCCACTTCTGATCTGCTTTTGGAACTGAAGCAAGACTGTATGCAGTTGGGAGGGCTCCCACTGCAACATTGTTTCTCCAGTTCCTGCAAGATTTCTGCACCATCCTTGACTGTGCACCCTCCAGGGTCTCAAGGACTCAGTCTGCTTCCAAGACGAAAGAAGGAATCTCCCTTGGAGTGAAGTAGTCATTCTCCCACATGTTTAGAAGCCTTAGGTATAGAAGTAGTCTGAAATCTTTGTGGTGAAATTTTCTTTTCACAAGGAAATAACAATCCCCTATGAAAGGATGGGACCTCATTGTAGTGTGAAGCCTTCATCTTGTAGGAGAATCTGTTGATGGCAAGATGCTTTTGACGGTGGAACTGATGGAGGATGAGATTTGAAGCATAGTGAATAACCATTTTCTACAATATTTAAGGCCCAGTTGTCTTTGGTTATGGAAGGCCACTCATTGAGATGATTGATGATACTTCCCTCTACCAGAGTGGATGACAGAAATGGGGGAAACTACATCTCATTGCTTGCCTGATGTTTTGGAAGCAGATGGAGGTTGTCTGTTATCTCCTTGTTCCCTCAGTTGGCTAGATAGGTATTGGGATCTGACTTGACGTTGTTGTTGTTGGTCCTCTGATGGCAAGGGGACCTGTTGTACGGTCTGTACCTTCTGGGGAAGTCTTTGTGTTTGTCTAGACCTACAGCCTTGAGCATGTCCAGCTCTGTTTTCATTTTGGCCATCTCATCGTCTGTGCGAGATCCAAATAAGGAGTTGCTTGTGAACGAAAGGTTCATGATACGTTGTTGTGCCTCAGGTTGAGGCCTGTCAGATGAAGCCATGATGAACATCTGGCACATATTCAATGGGCGTATCCGTGGGCCGCTAGATCTGAGCCATCCACAGTTGCGCTAATTATTTGATTAGCTACTAGGCCTCCTTCTTGCAGGATCTCTTGGAAATCCTGTCTATCCTCTCTGAGTAGTTTTTCTGCAAATCTGGAGAGTGAATCCCAGAGAGACCTATCATATCTACCCAGCAGTGCAGATGCACTGGAGACTTTCATGAATGAGGCTGATGTGCCGCACAACTTTCTCCCAAAAGGGTCCATCTGTTTACTTTCTTTATCTGAGGGTAAAGATGATGAAGAAGCAATGAAGTGTGTCTTCTTGGCAGCAGCTAAGATAACTGAGTCCGGTGGAGAGTCAGCTCTTAGAAACAAAGGGTCCTGATCTGGGACCTTGTATTTCTTTAACATTCTTGCTGAAGCTGCTTGCATAGATGCTGGAGTGAGGAAAATGAAATGTTCATTACTGGTTGGAGGAGATCTGGAACCAGAGGGAGGAGCTGCATTGAAGAGAACCGATGGTGTAAAGTCTCAAAATGACTGAAGAAGATGTCGTGGGTACAGGAATGTCAATATTTAACTTATTAGCTCATTACAGGTGTTCATATCATTCACCGGAGATACTCTCGCTGGAGGAGTGTCCATTAGAGTATGCGAGTAATCTCTTATTCACGATCTCGTTGTAGAAGACCAGGAAGGAGATCTGTGCGCACAATGGCATGATCTAGAACGATGAGATCTCTGGGTAGGAAAGGGTGATCTTGCTCTAGATCTATGTTGTGACCTACTCCTTGTCCGTGACTAGGGAGTGCTGGCCGCTCTAGGTACCTTGGAGTGTACTGGAGATTCAGGAGCTGTCTGACGCACAGTGAACTCAGCTTCAGGAGGTGGTGACAGTGTCCTTGGGGGAGACCGTATAAGTGAATACATCTGTGAATACTACGAGTCTGGACTCAGTGTGACCGGACTCTGCCAAAGACTTTGAAGCAATTGTGACGGCAGATGAACAGGAGACAACAGTCCCCTTTCAGATGAGTGAGAAGAAGCTCCTGACATTGCAAGTGATGGTCTGTGTTCTTGTCTTGTGGTTTAGCTGCAGGTGAACCATGCCTCTACGTCGATTAAAGAGGTATTGACGTCGACTGGGGCCTTGTAGATGCTGAGGTCCTTGGCGGTAAATGATGCTTTGATGTCGAACGATGTTGTGTTGTCATCGGCAGAGTGTGAAACTCATGTATTGATGTTGGATGTTGTCTGGATGCCACAGACGGAGATAGAGTAGAGGATGTATTTCTCGACATCGAACGCATCCGATTGCCGTTGACAGAGCCATTGAAGGCTGACTTGACATCGAAGACAGGTGACGTGTAATCGTCGATATGGTCTTTGTCATCGGAAGTTGCCTTTACGTTGATGGCTCTGAACCGCCCTCAACGAAGTCTCAGCACGACGGTGCTGGCTCGATGCCAATTTGTAAGGAACCTTCAATAGAGACTTCTCTGATCTACATGTCGGCAATGATGTGGAACTTCTTTTGATGCTGTGTCCCTCAACGTCCTGTGTGTCGCCATTGAAGGAGGACCTTCTGGTGCAGAGTCTCTTAACGTTGTTTGACATCATTGATGCGATGAAGACGAGGAGTGTGCAGTCACTCTTGCCATCGATCCCTACGCCGACTGGGAACAGATAGGAATTTTCCTATTGCTCGGAGTGGATCTTGCACATTGTTTTTCAGTTGTTTCTGTGCTTCTGTCCCTGGAGACCTGTTTATGAAGAGAGGTGGACATGGATGTTCCTGTTGCCTTTTCTCTCTCTTGTAGGCCATGGAGACAAATCTTTTGTCTATCTTTCATAGTCTCAGGTAGATGGGTGTCAGGTAGACAGATGATGCCGACTGAGTGGGTTCAGTCTGTACTTTCATTTTGCCACAGCAGGGCACTTGACAAAAAGAAATGTCATTTATTTACAGGAAAAGTAAAAGATTCCTGTCAGAGAAATATCTGTTCTCACGCTAAATGTCAAAAGACAACAAGTGAAAATGTGAGAAAGACTTTTAAGTGATCATTTTCTGGAAAACAAAGTCAGAAAAAGAAAGTTCAATACTTCAGGATCCTCATTGAAGGGGCAGGAAAAAAGAACTGACCTAACTGTCACCTCACTCTCACCTCTGGTGCATGATGGGATACAGAAGGTCCTGGAGGTATTAAAGGCACCATGGCAGTATTCTTTGATTGTGCTTTAATGCAGCCTATTGGCTAACAATGGCTGTGCATTTTCTTGGAGTTTTCTTTTCAATAAAGACTGTATGTTTGCTCTCTTCGCTCTTCCTTTTTTGACTTTCAGAAATGTGGTGGGAGTCTGGTGGTATATTTATTAAATAAATGTTTCATGTAAATTAGGCATTTTTAGCCTTTAATATAGGCTGCATAGATGTATGTACATACATGTTTATATATAAATGTGGGTGCCATTTTTGTGTTATATATATATATATATATATATATATATATATATATATATAATTTTGTTATATATATAACTGGGGTCATCGCACGTGGGCAGAAATATTCAGTGCTTATGACTATTGATGAGGATGCCCTGGAAGAGAAAGTGTTCAACAGCAATGGCTAGAGCACCTGGTGGGTTAATTTATAAGAGTAGGTGTGAACAGGGTTCTCAATCTGGGATGCTATAAGTTATCCCATTTACTACTTAACGTTGCTTAGGTATCATACCTCTTCACATACTATCCATGTGTATGAGTCTACTGAATGTGGCAGGCTTTTGTGTTTTTTTAAATATGTTTTTTTAAAATAATTTTAACATAGACAACCAGAGGTGTCAGAGTCACACAAAGTTGAAAGACCAACAACAATTATCTCTGGGTTCCCAATCCCCCTGAGTCCCTGCATCCACTCGATCACTCCCTCCACACCACCCCGTGAGATCCCCTCATGAGTGCCCGCCACCGGGGGGGGCACTTAACTTAGCAATCGGTTCCACTTAGTGTATGGCTATCTGGCGTCTCGCGAGAACCACACCCAATGTGACCATCGAAGCCTTCATTTTCAGCTGTGTCAGCATTGGAGCTATGGCCAAAAGACTCAATTTAAAGGAGTCCTTCAGTTCCAGTCCAGTAATCTTGGCCAGGACTGTTATTACGTCCTCCCAGAAACCCACGATTTGCGGGCATCCCCACGTCATGTAGAGGAAGTCTACCAGCAATAGACCACAGCGTTCGCAAGCCCTTTGCATTGCAGGATATATCTTAGTGAGCTAATGGTGAGTCATCTATGTTCTAAGTAGGAAGTGGAATTGTATGAGCTTAAAGTGTGCATTGGGCGATACATGTTTTACTTGTACCCAGGCATTTTTTCAATCTGCAGTCGTCGGGCAGTCCATGTCCCATCACTCCTGGGTCCAGTCAGATCTCCCTCCCCTGTCCATCAAGGTACCATACAAGTGTGTAATCAACCATCTCCAGCTGGCAAATGCCAACAATTGTTGCCCTTAGACACATTGCTGTGGTTCTTCAGGAAATGTGGACCAGATCCCGCACACGGTATGTGCTATCCTAGCATAATGCAAATATTGTCCCGGACCCACTCCGAACAGCTCCTGTCCCTGGGTGAATGATATGAAGCAGATGTTGAGGTATAACCCAACAGTTTCACAGCCCTCTGCCACGCTGCATAGGAAATATCTTTATGTATGTTGTAGATTGGTCTCAGGGCCCACAGAGGCAGGTCCTTCAAAAAGGGGGAGCTATGCAGTACTTTACAGACACTTTGGGGGTTATTACAACTTTGGAGGAGGTGTTAATCCGTCCCAAAAGTGACGGTAAAGTGACGGATATACCACCATCTGTATTACAAGTCTATTATATCCTATGGAACTCGTAATACGGCTGGTGGTATATCCGTCACTTTACCGTCACTTTTGGGACAGATTAACACCTCCTTCAAAGTTGTAATAACCCCCTTTACACCATACTGTGGCCAGCTGCTGAATCAGGAATGGGAAGTCCCTCGGCCGTTAGGAATATTTTGGCAAACTTGTAGGGGCACTTCATGGCAGCAACGGCGATCTTTCACCAGTATGACCCTCATCAAACCAGTTCACTGCAGACTGCAACTGCTTTGCAGCATAATAAAGAGACAAATCCGTCAACCCCGACACGCTGTCTACCCACAGAAGCTTCAAAGTAGCCAGGCCCATATGGCTTGTTTTACCCACCCACACTAGAGTGGTCAGTAACCTGTCCAGCAGGCCAACATCGATGCTGGCACCGACCACATTAGATTTTGCAACACATACAAGCATTTCAGCAGGAACACCATTTTTGTTAGGGCTACTGTCCCCATCATAGACAAGAGAAACGTTTTCCACAAGTTAACTGACTGCTACAAGCCATCTATCAACCTACTCTCCCTACATTTAGGTCAGTGAGTCTCTTGGCATCTGGTTACCAAACATATCAGATCTTATGTCTTTCACCGCTGTGACCGAGATCCTCTGATATGGTGGCACCTTCCCAACTCAATCTGTCCAAAGAAAATAGTGTGGATTTATAATAATCCTGACACCTCCCTAAAATCCTGTATCACATCTAGTAGGAGGAGCACCAACTGTTCTGGATCCTTCAAATACACTAATGTGTTATCCATGTACATCAACACTACGTGGTTTGTGTTTGGATACCCCACAGCCTGAAGGCCGCGTGGAGATGGAAGCCCAGTGGCTTGACCACAAACACAGACCCGACCGGAGACAGAGGGCATTCTTGCCTAGGTCCTCTGCCCATTCCCTGGTATCAGAGTTGGCATCCAGCTCCACACTCTGGCCACCAGCTCAGTATACAATAACTTAACCCACTCAATGAACCACAGGGCAAAGCCCATGCAGTGTAAAGTCACCCATATGTTGTGCTAAACAACAGTATCCAAGGTGCGTTCTAGGGTCGCCAATGCCAGGTAGTCCCCCGACCCCACAACCATGTGCATGATATGAGACGACCGCCTGAAGTTATACATCATGCTCCTACCCCGGGTTGAAACCCTTCTGGTTTGGGCGGACCAGCGCAAGGACAACCTGCAGCAGTCTAGTTGCCAAGATCTTACATAGCAACTTGACATTCATGTTAAGCATGGACAGCGGTCTATAAGTGGTGAAAAAAGCAGGTTCCCTGCCCTCTGTAGGTATCAAGACCATGACAGCTTCCCTCATATTTGGAGGGAGGTCACCTTTCTCCAGGGTCTCCAGACGAATGGCAGCTGGGACCTGATACACTTCCGCCGGAAGACCATCCGTTTCTATATCCCATTTCCGAGAGTGCCTCCTTAAATTCCTCAAAATCCAGTAGGCTATCCAGGCTGTGCCGCTGCCCGGCTGTTAGTTGTTACATCTCTATCCTATTAAAGAACTGCTGTAAGGTGCAGTCCGGCATCTTGCTGGTTTGGACAAATCTCTCCTGTAGGTAGGGCTGCAAGAATCGTTTATTTGGTCTCTAGCTATTGGGTCCAAACCCCACCTTCCCCCATTTAGGGACAGTATGTGTGTGGAGCTTCTCTCTATTAAAAAACATGACAATAATGTGCCAGGCTTATTGCCATCGTAGAAGTCTATTTCCATAATGTGTGTGCATACATTTATCTAGTCTGGATCATTTGTCATTCACTCGTCTGATGACCTACACAAGCAGTGGGGGCCCCTTGAGCCCGGCTTCAGGTCAGTTCCCTAGTTGTGCCTAACCTTGCTCCAATTCAGTTAACTCTTTCTCCAGTTGTCTCTTAATCCTAAAAACGTGGGTCCTGCACTCCCCCTCAGATCCACTTTTTACACTTCCTACCCCACTCTCCTGCTGTCAGTAGACCCCTTGTTCTCTCAGAATAACTGTGCCTCGCACTCCCTAATGTGGGTGATAACAGCTTTGTCCGTCAGCAAGCCGGTTCGCAGTCTCCACAGTGGGATATTAGGCCTGGTCCATCATAAGTGCAAAGTAAGATGTAATGGTGAAAGGTCAGAGAGATAATGGTTTAGGTAGACTGAAATTTTATACATATGTATCATCCTGTCTCCCCAAAAGATTGTCAAACAAACTGTATACATCATGCACCGGTGAATGACTACATCCTCTTCCCCTAGTGATGGTGTCCCCAGACATCCAAGAGATGCTCCTAATGCCTGCACCATGCGGGGCGCAAGGCCTTCGTGCGGGGGAGATTTACCCATTGTCCAAGTTTGGATGCAATTAAATTCCCCTGCCCAAATAACCCCAATTCCCACATAAGGTGCCACAACCCTCACGACCTCGGAGAAGAAGAATCCATCATTGATATGACTCTAACACCACCTCTCATCATAAATGTAACTCTGTTTATAACCCTTTTATTTTTAATTAATGCTGCATTGCTATATTCAAAACTTCTGATACTGTTTTTCTTCAAAATAAAATTCTCCCTGTACCCTCATTATAGACGTGTCATTATGTATTTCATTATCATGAATTTGTATTTTAACATAAAGCCAGTTTTAAAGTCATATTCTTTTGCATGTAAAGCCACTAACTCTGACAGACAAGTACCCAGCATCTTATCCTGCTATGCTCTTGTTTTTCAGGGAGTAGGATGCACAGCTCTGCTGGTAGCTGTGGCTGCTAACAAGCTGGAGTTTACAAAGGCGGAGAAACATGTGCACAACTTCATGCTGGACATACACTATATGAAACAGGTAGGAATATAGCAGTAGCCTGATGTCTATGACATAAATAGCTTTATACTTTCAGCAGTACCAACAGTGTGAATATGTGTAAGAGGCTGGACTGGCTTGTAGTGAGTACCAAGGGGTACTTGCACCTTGCACCAGGCCCAGTTATCCCTTATTAGTGTATAGGGTGTCTAGCAGCTTAGGCTGATAGATAATGGTAGCTTAGCAGAGCAGCTTAGGCTGAACTAGGAGACGTGTGAAGCTACTACAGTACCACTTAGTGTCATATGCACAATATCATAAGAAAACACAATACACAGTTATACTAAAAATAAAGGTACTTTATTTTTATGACAATATGCCAATGTATCTTAGAGTGTACCCTCAGTGAGAGGATAGGAAATATACACAAGATATATATACACAATAGCAAAAATATGCAGTATAGTCTTAGAAAACAGTGCAAACAATGTATAGTTACAATAGGATGCAATGGGGAAACATAGGGATAGGGGCAACACAAACCATATACTCCAAAAGTGGAATGTGAACCACGAATGGACCCCAAACCTATGTGACCTTGTAGAGGGTCGCTGGGACTATTAGAAAATAGTGAGAGTTAGAAAAATAACCCTCCCCAAGACCCTGAAAAGTGAGTGCAAAGTGCACCAAAGTTCCCCTAAGGACAAAATAGTCGTGTTAGAGGGAAAATGCAAGGAAAACACAAATCAGCAATGCAACAACGATGGATTCCTGACTGAGGGTACCTGTGGAACAAGGGGACCAAGTCCAAAAGTCACAAGCAACTCGGAGATGGGCAGATGCCCAAGAAATGCCAGCGGTTGGTGCAAAGAAGCTCTTACTAGGCTGAAGAACTGTGAATACTGCAGGAACGACAAGGGCTAGAGACTTCCCCTTTGGAGGATGGATCCCCCACGCCTTGGAGAGTCGTGCAGAAGTGTTTTCCCGCCGGATGGACGCCAACAAGCCTTGCTACACGCAAATCGTGCGTTTGGCGTTTTTGGACGCTGCTGGGGCCCAGGAGGGACCAGGAGGTCGCAAATTGGACCTGCAGAGAGAGGGGACGTCGAGCAAGACAAGGAGCCCTCACTGAAGCAGGTAGCACCCGGAGAAGTGCCAGAAACAGGCACTACGAGGATGCGTGAAACGGTGCTCGCCGAAGTTGCACAAAGGAGTCCCACGTCGCCGGAGACCAACTTAGAAAGTCGTGCAATGCAGGTTAGAGTGCCGTGGACCCAGGCTTGGCTGTGCACGAAGGATTTCCGCCGGAAGTGCACAGGGGCCGGAGAAGCTTGCAAAGTCGCGGTTCCCAGCAGTGCAGCCCAGCGAGGTGAGGCAAGGACTTACCTCCACCAAACTTGGGCTGAAGAGTCACTGGACTGCGGGGGTCACTTGGACGGTGTCGCTGGATTCGAGGGACCTCGCTCGTCGTGCTGAGAGGAGACCCAAGGGACCGGAGATGCAGCTTTTTGGTGCCTGCGGTTGCAGGGGGAAGATTCCGTCGACCCACGGGAGATTTCTTCGGAGCTTCTGGTGCAGAGAGGAGGCAGACTACCCCCACAGCATGCACAAGCAGGAAAACAGTCGAGAAGGCGGCAGGATCAGCGTTACAGAGTTGCAGTAGTCGTCTTTGCTACTATGTTGCAGGTTTGCAGGCTTCCGGCGCGGTCAGCGGTCGATTCCTTATCAGAAGGTGAAGAGGGAGATGCAGAGGAACTCGGCTGAGCTCATGCATTCGTTATCTAAAGTTTCCCCAGAGACAGAGACCCTAAATAGCCAGAAAAGAGGGTTTGGCTACCTAGGAGAGAGGAAAGGCTACTAACACCTGAAGGAGCCTATCACAAGGAGTCTCTGACGTCACCTGGTGGCACTGGCCACTCAGAGCAGTCCAGTGTGCCAGCAGCACCTCTGTTTCCAAGATGGCAGAGGTCTGGAGCACACTGGAGGAGCTCTGGACACCTCCCAGGGGAGGTGCAGGTCAGGGGAGTGGTCACTCCCCTTTCCTTTGTCCAGTTTCGCGCCAGAGCAGGGGCTAAGGGGTCCCTGAACCGGTGTAGACTGGCTTATGCAGAATTGGGCACCTCTGTGCCCAACAAAGCATTTCCAGAGGCTGGGGGAGGCTACTCCTCCCCTGCCTTCACACCATTTTCCAAAGGGAGAGGGTGTCACACCCTCTCTCAGAGGAAGTTCTTTGTTCTGCCATCCTGGGCCAGGCCTGGCTGGACCCCAGGAGGGCAGATGCCTGTCTGAGGGGTTGGCAGCAGCAGCAGCTGCAGAGAAACCCCAGGAAGGGCAGTCTGGCAGTACCAGGGTCTGTGCTACAGACCACTGGGATCATGGAATTGTACCAACAATGCCAGGATGGCATAGAGGGGGCAATTCCATGATCATAGACATGTTACATGGCCATATTCGGAGTTACCATGGTGAAGCTACATATAGGTAGTGACCTATATGTAGTGCACGCGTGTAATGGTGTCCCCGCACTCACAAAGTTCAGTGAATTGGCTCTGAACAATGTGGGGGCACCTTGGCTAGTGCCAGGGTGCCCTCACACTAAGTAACTTTGCACCTAACCTTTACCAGGTAAAGGTTAGACATATAGGTGACTTATAAGTTACTTAAGTGCAGTGTAAAATGGCTGTGAAATAACGTGGACGTTATTTCACTCAGGCTGCAGTGGCAGGCCTGTGTAAGAATTGTCAGAGCTCCCTATGGGTGGCAAAATAAATGCTGCAGCCCATAGGGATCTCCTGGAACCCCAATACCCTGGGTACCTCAGTACCATATACTAGGGGATTATAAGGGTGTTCCAGTAAGCCAATGTAAATTGGTAAAAATGGTCACTAGCCTGTCAGTGACAATTTGGAAAGCAATGAGAGAGCATAACCACTGAGGTTCTGATTAGCAGAGCCTCAGTGAGACAGTTAGTCACTACACAGGTAACACATACAGGCACACTTATGAGCACTGGGGCCCTGGGTTACCAGGGTCCCAGTGACACATACAACTAAAACAACATATATACAGTGAAAAATGGGGGTAACATGCCAGGCAAGATGGTACTTTCCTACAATATGGAATAGGCAATCACCACACTCCTATCATTTTTATGCCATCGCAATGGTATTTTGCCATTTGGAATCTGTCTGTTCTGTCTGTCCTATCTGTTGACTAAATGTTTTTGGTGTCCTTAGGATGGTAACATAGAATGCATCCCAAAACATCAACCAGTCCCCATTTGGTATAGCCAGTGACTAGAGGCACAATCCATCCGCCTTTGATCTGGCAAAAAAGAAAGTTATTCAACCCAAGAGCTTTCTATGATAGTAAAATCTCTCAATAAAACAGATACTATTTTTTGTATATCATGACTGTGGAGCCCTGCTAGGAAACAACACGTGTTCTTTTATTGTTATGTTATGGGGACTTTTATAGCTAATCATCAGTAAGGGTGTCCTGGTGCTTAGCTGGTGTGTGGTGCTTCTCATCTTTAAGGGGGACCTGGTGCTTAGCTGGTGTGTGGTGCTTATCATCTGTAAGGGTGTCCTGGTGCTTAGCTTGTATGTGGTGCTTATTATCTGTAAGGGTGTCCTGGTGCTTAGCTGGTGTGTGGTGCTTATCATCTGTAAGGGTGTCCTGGTGCTTAGCTGGTGTGTGGTGCTTATCATCTGTAAGGGTGTCCTGGTGTCTAGCTGGTGTGTGGTGCTTATCATCTGTAAGGGTGTCCTGGTGCTTAGCTTGTATGTGGTGCTTATTATCTGTAAGGGTGTCCTGGTGCTTAGCTGGTGTGTGGTGCTTATCATCTGTAAGGGTGTCCTGGTGCTTAGCTGGTGTGTGGTGCTTATCATCTGTAAAAGTATCCTGGTGCTTAGCTGGTGTGTGATGCTTATCCTCTGTAAGGGTGTCCCGGTGTGGGGTGCTAGTCTCGAAGAGCCAGGGCTTAAACGACATGCAGAATTTAAGCGGTGATGGTTAAGCTTTAATGTGGTGTGGGAGGTCGTTCCACACTTTAGGTGCGACAGATGAGGAAGCACTGCCTCCTGCTCTGCTTTTGCGTATGCACGGTTGGCTGAGCGAGGTGCCCGGTGGGTTGGTGTAACTATAAGCGGCTGTTCAGGTAGGCAAGACCTGTGACTGTTCAGGTAGGCACAACATTTGTGCCCTAAACTACAGATACACCATTGAAACATAAATCTGTTTACTAAAGAACAAACCATGTACTATTGGGGAACTATGACAAAGAAGACTTACTTAGGCCACTATTTAGTGACCATTTGGTCATGCAACAGTGCATGCTGCACGAGCTACCAATAAGATATTAATAAAAGAGACAACTAGTTGGATTTGTGGCCCTGGGTGTACTTGACCACCAATCTGAATGGGTCATTTTCAAACCATATTTGCAGATGCAGATTCTCCCCCCTCCAATGTTTCTACTCTGAAATAGTACAGGTATCTAAGTCCATCCATTTTTAACAAGCTTTTCTGATTTCTTTCAGCTTACAATACACACTTGTACTCACTATAAGATACCGTTATGCACTCCCTGTGTGATGTCTTGGTGTGGAAGCTGTACCCTCAGACCTCCACATGAACTGGCAATATTCCTTTTTTAGTGTTCGTCCAGTGCACTGCTTGTACCCTCAGATATCACGTCACACATGTTCAATGACTGCATTCATATCACACATAATCACATCTGAAATGGAATAATTGATAACAGTACTGTGCATGCAGTGGCGCAAGTTATAGTTACTTTAGGGAATGAGCTATATTTACATGAGACAACTATAAATGGTGAATTTCAGTGTTTTTAGGTTAAAATAGTAGGTTTTAACTAATATTTTCACCTATATATAGAGTGCTTTAAAACTTTTTTTTCAAGGAATTTCTAAGGTTTGTTTTTAATTAAAGAAATTAAATTACTACAATTCCTAACTATATCATCACCACACACACACACACATATATATATATATATGTATATATATATATATATATATATATATATATATATATATTCACCGAAGAAAATTACATTATAGTTAGGTGACTAGGTCAACACCACAAAATACCACAGAAACTCACCAGTTATACTTAGCAGAGCTAACTATAACTTGTGCACCCTCCATGCAATACTTACAACCGCACATATTACATCACTTATTTACTGCCAGAAGGCTGTCAACCACACGCCGCTTTCAGCCTTTGGCATGCGCAGCCAAGGGTTGGCCTTTGTGCCCTGGGAATCCCATCTATTTGTGCCAAAACATATCTACTAAGGGGAGGAGGTGTGCAGCACTCTCCATAATGCTAAATTGGCCCGGGACCCCACCCCCAGGGCCAGATCCAATAAAAACGGGAGGGGGCATGCAGTCCCCCTCCCTGAGCATTCTGAAGCCCTAGGGACCTTATTCCCCGTGGCCAAGTAATTAATAAAGGGAGGGGATGTCCCCTCTCCTTTCTCACCAAATGTGAATAAAACGGGAGGGGGTGTATGCCCTGCTCCCCTCCCGGAGCCATGTTGGGTCACGAGTACCCCTTACCCGGGGACAAAGTTAATAATAAGAGGGTGGGACATGTGTCCACCCACCCTGAGTCTTATCAGGCCCTGGGGACACCATCTCCTAGGACAGTAATTAATAAAGGGTGACGGGCGCACGGCCTCCCTCCCAGAGCCTAATTAGACCCCGGGTACCTCATTCCCAGGCCTGAAAGTTAAATAATGGAGTACCCAACTGGAGTACTTTATATTGGTTTACTAGTGAGTGTTACCTTGATGGGTGAATGTCTAGTGCATACTCTGTGCTACAGCTCATAAAGGACCCCAGGGTAATGTCTTCAGTGACCCTGTGTATAGGAAATGTTGGCAATGTGATGAGTCCTTGAGCGACTTCGTACAGAAATCAGTGACAAAATGAATCCTCCTATAGCAAAGACAACAAGACTATAGATAAAGAGTTGAACCACCAAACAAGGGTACTTCCTCTTAATTATATGGATGAAGTGCTTCTTTGTTTGGTGGCGGTGTCCTCATATTCCTTTACATCAAGAACCCACCATTAAAATCAGCGGGAAACACGCTTAGGTCACTATACTAAATTGGCGCTATCCATCAGCATGGAAAATTGAGGGAAGACGTTGCATACTACTAACATAGAAGGGTCGGGGCCAAACAGACGGACCTTGTAGGTGACTTGGTATCTTTGCATAATCAGCAGCTGTTAAATGGAACAACCATGGACTCTGCTCTCAAACCAGGAGATGACAAGAAAAAAACCACTTGTCTAGGACAGCCACTAAAGAAATGGATTTCCTCTTCCTCCGACGTGTCTTCAACATCAGTCTGCTCCTCAACATCGACCTCCTGTGATGTCTCGACATTGAGGAGCTCCTTGACATTGATCCCTGTTGCCTCCTCAACATTGAACCACTCCTAGACGTCAACAAGTCTGTGTGTGTAGACCTTGACCCACTCCTCGACATCAGTCTTCACCTGTGTGTCAACAATGTGTGAATTTTCAACGTTGACCTACCCTGTCTCAACATCGTTTTCCTTCTCTTTCTCAACGTCGATCCAGCCCTTCGTGGTGAGCAAGTTGGTGCCGTACCTTGTCTTGATGTCAATGCGTTTGATGTCGACAGGGAATGATGTTGTTTTTGGGCTGGAAACCTCTTTTTGGATCTTCCACGTCCACCAGAGGTAGATGACAGAGCCCTGATAGAGGACTGACCCTCTCCTCGCTCTGAAAACCCACCTTCAGACTGCATCTGCTGCCTAGGCCAGTCTTCCATGCCTTGAAGGTGAATCTGCTCCCTTTCTCTTAGGGTTTGCCTGGAAAACGTCCTGCTGTGTTGACAATCTTCAGGAACATGACTTGCTGCAAGACAAATAATACAGACGTCCTGATGGTTTGTTTTGGCTTTCTCTCTCTCATATGCAGGGCATTTGTCAAATAAAGATGGCATTTTCAATGACAAAATACCACAAATCCCTGTGAGAAAAATGCAGAAAATGCAAGGAAGAGATGAAAACATTGAATAAAGTAGTTGTCACAAAAATTCACAGGTGAATGCTGAAGAGGAACAGCCTAAAAAGGCCGGGTTCAGTGCTCCAAGGTCCTCTCAGAAGGACCTGGAAAAAAGAACTGAAGCAACTGTCACCTTCATGATGGGTTCTTAAAGGTACAGCCTCTATTTGTAACTCTTATAATGACAGCTTATGGGGCTACAATGTCCTGCTCTCCTTCATCTCTATAAAAGTCTTTGTGAAGGAGAGTTATATTGTTTACAGAAACATCATGGTTTTATATGTATATACAGTTCTCCTGGCCCCTTTTTTAACTACAAGATGAACATTGGGCCACTGTAGGCTTTTCCTATAGGCTGCATAGTATTTATTTCATTAAGTGACTCTGCAAGCCTTCCAGAAGAAAGGTGAACATCTGGTGGTAGGAGTTTTGTGGCTTCCTGCTGATTATGGAAGTTTCCTTCACTTAAATGTAGGGAAAATGTGTGACTTCAGGCAAAGTTGGAGGTTTGCAGTGCATTGTGGGTAAGGCATTGGTGCAGGGTGCATGTAAAGCACACCACCCTGGACTCCCCCAGATGTCTAGTTTTCAGAAGTGTCTGAGTCTGATAGGTTTTTCAGACAGCAGCATTCCCAAGCCCAAAAAGTGTAGGCGTTCACCATTGCAAGTGGGACGATATTAGGAGCTAGCCCAGCTCTCCTGGGCCATATGTAAAATCAACAACCAAAAGAGTCAAATGTCCTCTTGCTTGTCATTGAGAAAGACTGTTGCCCCTTCAGTTGGGATGGGGGCATAACCATCCCGATGGTGGTGGGCTGCCCCCACCTCTCTTTTAAATAAAAAAATATTCCCTGGTGTTTAGTGGGCTTTCTGCCTCCCAGGGTGCAGATCAGGGGTAATTACCCCATCTGCCCCAAAGGGAGGCAGAAAGACTGTGCCCATTTTCTGAGGGGGCGGGGGCATTGCCATGCCCATTCTGGGCAGCCCCCAGCCTTTTCTAAAAAGAAATCCCTGGTGCCTAGTGGGCTTTCTGCTCCCACAGAGGGCTGGGTGGGTTGGGGAGGCTGATCGGGGACTATTGCACAATCTGCCTTGAGGGAGGGCAGAAAGATTTTAGCCCTATTTGTTTTGGGTGGGGGCATGACCATGCCCATTGTGGGCAGCCCCACTCCTCTTTTATATAAAAAGGAAAAAAAACAGTCCCTGGTGTCTAGTGGGCTTTCTACCCTCCCGGGGCAGATAGAGGGTAATAATACCTATCTGCCCCCCGGGGGGTAATGACTGTGCCCATTGATTAAAATGTGGTGGGGGCATTGGAATTTCCATTTTGGCCAGCCGGTTATATCTCGGAACCACGGGTGCTTAAACCACCCATTGATCAACAACGAGGTCAGAACAATGACCTCGTTCTAACCACTAATGCCTTTATCACTAATGCATTTACAACGATTTTACCATTGTAAATGCATTCCTGGTAAAGGCATTAGCAATCAGCATGCACGACCCAGCATGCTTACACCCCACCCCTTAAACCTAAACCCTGACCCCCTCTCCCAAACCCTAATCACCCCCGCCTCCACCCCATCCCAAAAACTAAAAATACCTCGAATCCCCACCCCGCCCCTAAAACCTAAACACCCTAATCACCCGAGCCCCCCCCAACATCAGCCCCAGTCCCAGCACAACTTACCTCCTCCTTCACAGCGTCCACTCTAACTCCCTTCTTCTGTACCTTAACCACGCATGCACGTTGTTCAGACATGCGTGGTTAAGGTACCAAAACCAGGAAGTCATGGAAAACGAAGGCGTTGTTTTGCTTTTGTTTTTCACAACCTCGTGGTTCCGGACTCGTTCTTCCGAGTGTTTCGCAGGCCAGCCTCCATCCCTTCACAGTAGCTAAAAAATAAGTTATGGCACCTAGTGTGCTTTTGCCATCATCTGCTACCCTGGGGATGGGGGTGGGCAGGCAGAAAGACTGAATTCTCTAAAATAAGTTGAGGGTGGAACAAAAGTCTTTGCCCAAGCAGCCGCTCCCCACTCCCAGGTGTCTAATGGTGGATTCCTGCTTAGGGATCGCCTTCCAGTGACGATTTCCAAGCAGGAATCCACTAAGAAGGGGTACCATTGGAAGGAGGAGATTTTACCCTTTCCAACGATACCTCTCCCATCTGCCTCCATTTTCGGGGGGCTGAGATAGTCCCGCGAGCACTGATGCAGAGAAAGTGAAATGAGCCGATCAGCATTTCACTGGAAACAAAGAAACAGAGCCTGGAGCTATGGAAGCTCTGCCCCAGCACCTGAGGCTGTTTCTTTGTAAATGAAATCCCTGTTGTACCCGCGCCAGAGGGATTTCCAGTGCCGTGGACGCAGACAGCTGGGAATCATCCAACGCACACAAGCACTGTGGCGTTGGACGGCTCCCGCCACTCCGATGCACAGTACCGGTTAAAGTAAAGTTTTATGTAGCTCTTCTAATAACAAAAAAAAACTAGTTTTAAGCCCAAAAGAACAATGAAATTCAACAGTTAAACGTAACTGACTTAACTATAACTTCATAGATTTCACATGTTATCTGTGATGTAATATATGAGGTCATAAGCAGTGCAACAGACTCACCTTTTTCTCAGCCCCTGCTTGTCTGAGCTGAACTTTGTTTTGTGGAATGTTTTATGAAGATTCAGCAGACAAAGCCAAAGTTATTTGCAAAAAACAAATGAATTCTGACTTTTGTATAAGAACATTTTATGGTGGTCGCCAGAAGGTAGTTATAGTTAGGGCCTAGTTTCCATAGGAAAAGCGTTTTTGACTTGTTTATATCTTTGGTATTGTTGACAAATCTTCACAAACGTTTTTTTTTAAAGTGCCCTCTAAGGTCCTGTTGTGCATGAAAAGTTTTAGGGCTATCTGTCAAGCGGGGGCTAAGAAAAAAGGGAAGGAGGGTCACAAAATGTTAAATCCATAGGGATTCTGAACCCGACTACAGGGGGACCGAACCGCTGGCAAAATTAGGCAGAAAGGTAGCTCATGGTCCAGACAGCACACTTTTTGTTATTTGATGTAAATCTGTTCAGTAGTTTTCAACATATTAAAGGGAAAAGAAATATAGATATCTAGGGGCATGGATTCTGGAGCTCTCTTTAGCTGCCAAAACTTAAACCAGGAAGTGTTAGCAGCCATTTTCGGACTGCGCTTCTGCCGAGTCCCAACGGAAAAAAGACAAAAGGGGGCAAAGTATGAATACCCTAGCCTTGGTCGTGGGGTCCCCCTCGGACCCCAACAGTGCAAAAAAGCATTTTCTTTTCATTCATAGCTAAAGAGGAATAGAAGACACCTCTAACTGAGAGCTTTTTGGAGGCCCTGCCCCCTTTCTCCACCACTCTGCAAATGCACCTCCTGGCGCACTATTCTTTGGGGGATGAAGTCCATTTAGTTACTGATGGTTGCTGGGGGGCCAAGAACCCCTTCTGTTACCATCAGTAAGTCCCACTCAACGGTATTGCTAAGAGTTCATTGGAGGCTTGTCCCTTTCTCCACCACTCAGCAAATACGCCTCCTGGCGCACTACTCATTGGGGGGATGAGGTCCCTTGGCTGCTGAGGGTCGTTGGGGGTCAAAACCCCACGTGTTACCACCAGTAAAGCCCACAGTGGTATTGCTGAGAGCCCGTTGGAGGCTCTGCCCCCTTTCTCCACCACTCTGCAAAAGCACCTCCTGGCTCACTATTTGGCTCACTATTTGTTGGGGGATGAAGTACCCTTACCTGCTGAGGGTTGTTGGGGGCCAAGAACCCCTCCTGTTACCATCAGTAAGCCCCACACAGCAGTACTGCTGAGAGCTTATCGGAGGCCCGCTCCCTTTCTCCACCACTCTACAAACACACCTCCTGGTGCACTACTAGTTGGGAGATGAAGTCCCCTTGGCTGCTAAGGGTAGTTGGGGGACAAAAACTCCTCCTGCTTCCACCAGTAACTCCCACACAGCGTATTGCTGAGACCTCACCGGAAGCCCCACCCCCTTTCTCAACCACTCTGCAGACACACGTCCTGGCCCACTGCTGGTTGAGGGATGAAGTTCCCTTGGCTGCTATGGGTTGGTGGGGGACAAGAAGCCCTCCTATTACTGCCAGTAAGTCCCACACAGCTGGATTGCTGAGAGCTCTTTGGCGGCCCGGCCCCTTTCTACATCAGTCTTTAACGTCTCCCATAACCCTAATGCATACACCCCACCACTATTCATTTCTAACTTTAATTTTTCTCAAATCCAGGTCCTCCACTCTCCACTATTCCTCTTCATTTAAAAATATATTTGTCATTTCCTCCTCTGACAACAGGATAATCATCTTCTTAGATGTTCCATTTCTTGGCCCTAACCTTTTTAAAGATGTTCCCCTAGAAGTCAAAATTGCTTACCCGTCATCCTAGTTCTGTTCCAGGGAGAATCCTCATCAAAGTCATAAGCATTAAATAGTCAAGACCATGAGTGGGGACCGCAGAGCACTTTCTAAATAAAACATATTAATATATATATATATATATATATATATATATATATATATATATATATATATATATTCACTGAAAAAAAACAAAGGTTACAGGGACGTTATTGTTAGGTTATAAATTTACTTGTACAAAACCATAGAAATTAAGCAGTTATAGTTAGAGTTCTTTCAAGTAACTATAACTCATGCTCTAAGGTAACTATAACAAGGCAGCGGCAGTTGGCCACCGTCAACCCCCTATAAGCACCCAACCTTACACCATGCATGGCTTAAACCCATGTGCACAGAAGGTTGCCCTCAAGACCTGGCCTGCCGCCAGACCCTGCGGCCAACCTTCCTAGCCACCCAACCCCATGCTGCGCATTGCACTCTGGCCGTACACGGCGGGAGTTGTCCGCAGCCTCTCTTGGTGTGAGAATAGGTGTCAGAAGGTGTTTCTGGGGGTGAGAGTGTCTGTCAGATTGTCTGGGTGAGAGAATGCGTACATCAGTGTTTTAGTGGGTGCGTCAGTGTGTGCGCGGGTCTGTGAGTGGGTGCATGAGGGTGTCACTGGGTCTGTGAATGGGTGTGTGACAGTCTGAGTGGGTGCTTAGTTGTCTAAGTGTGTCTGTGAGTGGGTGCTCAGTGAAGTCATTGCATGAAGAGACCATGTGCAATGGCAATCGCTCTCTTTCTCCCTTCCATCTCCTTATGGGATGGAAGAGAGAGAGAGAGTGACAGGACCGCGGAGGAAACCTGAAGGATGCGCGGCCCCCGCATTACATTTCATGAAGGCCCAGGCGAGGTGGCGTTCCCTGGGGCTGCACAGCCCCCCCACATCACATTTCATTAAGCCCGTGGAGCTGGTGGTCCACAGGGTTGTGGGGGCAAAGTGCCTGCTGTATCATATTCCATTAAAGCCCTGGGAAGGTGGCAGTTCCCGTGGCTGAAGGGGGGGGGGGGGGGTGAAGCCCTGAGGAGGTGGTGGTCCCCAGAGCAACAATAAGCCAAGGGGGGGGGGCCATGCTCCCCTCTCTTTATTTTTTTACATGCCCTCGGGACCTGGCCCACCCTTAGGCTTTAAAAAACCAAGCGCAGGAGCTCGTTCTTGGGATGTTTTCACATTTTTGCAGCAACTTTTTTTTCAAAAAGTGCTTTTTTGCTGTGCCGGGGTTTCTCTGGGACTCCAACACCAGAGCTAGGGGTCAAGGTGTACCTACCCTGTTCTCTTTTCCTTTTTTTCCTTTTTTTGTTGGGACTCGGCTGAAGCCAAGTCCCAAGTTATTTGCCAACACTTTCTGGTTTAAGTGTTGGCAGCCAATCAGAAGTCTGCATTTCCCTGCACGAGCTTGTCATTATTTGCAAAGTCATTGTGACCAGAGATAACCAAATGTATTTTCCCTTTAATTCTCAAAAACTACTGAACAGATTTACACTAAATAAGTGAAAGCACAATCTGCGTACCGAAAGCTAGCTTTCTGCCAAAGGTGTAATTCTGTGCAATGGTTTGGGCTGTAGTCATGTTCAAAGGTTCTATGGGAATTAACATGGGAGCCTCCCTTTTTCTCAGCACTCGCTTGACGGATCACCGCGAAACTTTCTTTGTGCAACAAGAATTACTGGGCCACTTTTTTGGGGGAGAATTTGATAAAGATTTGTCTAACGGTGCCAAAGATATAGGCAAGTCAAAACATTTTTCCTATGGAAACATGGTCCTAACTATAACTACCTACTGGTGACCCCCAGTAGGTAATATATATATATATATATATATATATATATATATAGACTTTTGTAAGTTTACACGAAGGCCTGCATTGGTTAATGTCTCAACATTTACAAATCGTGTCTCCTTGCTGGCAGTGTGGCTCTAGATATCGCACGTTAGGTGTGCTCCGAAGTTGCCCTGTGAGCCGACCCCACTTTTGATGGTGTCTTCGACATCAATGGCAAACCTTTTTCTCAATACCATACCTTTCGACTTCTATTGAGAGCGTGTTTTATGATGTTTCTCCTCAGATCTTCTTCTGGGCGGGTCTGTGGACAAGAGACGGCCTCTTGATAATGTTCCTCTCTCCTAAAGTCCATGAAGCCTTATTTTTTCATTGGTCTTGAGGGTGCGTCTGGATAGCTTTTGACAGTGAAGAGAAGTGTCTGGACGATGAGATTCCTGCAGGCAGGCAATCCAGACTGAGGGACTAATTACGACTTTGATGGGCGTCAGAATCCCCTGGGAATAGAAGAGGCATTAGTAGGGTCAGAAAGATTTTCTCTTGTCCTGGATCTCGCTAAGCCGACTGCCTTTAGAATGGCCATTTCTGCTTTCATCTGTGCCATTTCATCATCTGTATGGCTTCCAAAGAGAGTGGTACCAGAGAATGGAAGATTTAATATCCTCTGCTGCGATTCTGGCTTGAGGGATGTAAGACAGAGCAAACAGTGCCTTCTAAGAGTGACACCGTGGCAGTACTCATGCACCGCTAGTAGTGAAGAATCTGCTGCCGCACTAATAATTTGATTAAATACCATTAATCCTTCATTTAGGATTTCCATTTTCCCTCTTATCTCTAGGAAGATGTTCCACAAACTGGTGCACTGATTCCCAAAGTGTCTTGTCTTATGTGCCTAGAAGAGCAGTGGCGCTGGTTGCTTTCATGGTGGTTGCTGCCCTTCTGCGCATTTTTCGACCCATGGAGACTAACTTCTGACTCTCCTTATCAGGAGGCACTATAGAAGTGCGAGTAGTGGCATGTTGCTTCTTTACCGCTGATACAATCACAGAGTGCGGTGTAGGATCTGTGCGGAGGAAAGCGGGATCTTGCTCCGGGAGGGGCAATACTTCTTTTGAACCCTGGATAGAGTTGGTTTAACTGAGGGTGGTGTTTCTCCACGGATCCCGATCTGGAGGCTGGTGGGCTGAGCTTGTACCGAGGTAATAGGAGTGGGGTGTGCTTCTCATGGACACTGTACGGACAGATTTGGCTTACATCGTCATACTCTCATTTAGGGTCTAGAAATTGGGCTTTTTAAGACAGGAATTGTGTATTCACATGATTACAAATATGTTGGGGTTGTTTATATTCACAGCTCTGATTTTCACAATCCTAATTCTGTTACTTCTCATTATCCTAATCATTGCAGCTCAGGCATTTTATCATAGATTGCAGTATGTTCAATAAATGTACTGAAAACTGTCCTGTATCTCTTTTCTTGCCTGTGTGTGTGTGTGTGTGCGTGTGTGTAAGAGATTTGTATGTGGAGAGAAAATGGTATGACTTGTTTCCACCACAATTTCCCTGAGGGGTTTTCAGAGTCCAAGCAAGGCTGCCACAAATCACCTTCACTGGTTGGGTTTTGGTGAGGTACTACTAGTGAGTCGTGAGGGTTGGGCCAACTGCTGCCATCTGGTGTAGGAGTGACTCAGTTGCCTACAACGCAGAGGAACTGCTCCCCCAAATCCAGCAGTCTTGTTACTTTGCACGAGTCCTTATGACACTGTTATTTATTGCTCAGTGACAATCAATGCTAGGCGGATGGCCTAAGTCTTTGAAAGTCTCAGGGAAAGAAGGGCTGTCCTTTTACGGAGAGCACAGTTTTGAATCCTGGTAGGGCACCTCAGTCTTTCATCATTCTGTGGTCAATCAAATAAGTGCCATTGGGTTGGGTAACAAAGCCTGTTACCTGTCAGTAGCATTGAGATAAACCTGTGGATGAATGTGTGCTCTACAGATACGCCTGTTGCATACTGAGTATTTTTTTTTTTGTGATTCTACAACTTTATAGAGTACTTCCACAGGTAAAACTGACAATGTCTTAACCCAATCCCATTTAAAATACGTGCTTCAAGGATAACATAACAAAAAACTGGCTTTCTTTACTCCAAAAGTGATTAAACATGAAAGGTCACTGTTCTTCTTCTGGCATCATCGTCACCATTCATCTTCCCAAAAAAGTAACATTTTAATTTGTGCAACATCCATGCTCCTTTATGCATTCAGCAGGTCTTTATATATCCCTTTCCAAAACATTCAAACTCAGCATCCAGAATGCTGCGTGGACTGGCAGGGAGACATCCAGGTGGACAGCCCTACTAAGAGGTATAAGACCTTTGATAATAGAACCATCTTTGCTATGTTACAACATGCCAGTAAACCTATGAGACGTTTGTCACACTTTCATCTGTCAAAAGCATTTTTTCAGCAGTACTTTACATTCCGTGAATCATCCTTACTATAGCAATCGCTATTGTATCTGTAGGAAACTGGCCATGTTTGTGTGGACACCTATGGTGTTTGCACCTCATACCAGGTACAGGCAAACCCTCTTAGTTAGTGAGACAGTGTCGAGGAAGCCAGGGATCTCTAGTGGTAGCTGTGGTGAGCAGCAAAGACTTATCTAGGAGGATGGTAAAGTACCTGCTGCAATATCATAGCAGTCACACAGCAACTTGTCACACATGAAAGGAACCACACAATGTTACAAAAATAAAGGTAATAAAGGTACTTTATTACAAGGGCACTTAACTAGATTACCTATAGGCAGTTACCCAACTGGAGGTAAGTACACACTATATATATATATATGTATATATATATACATACACACACACAGTAAGTATTAGGAATTAGCATGGAAAAACAATTAGCATGGAAAAACAACAAGCATTTGCAAGGAATGTTAGAAAATAGCTAGGGTCCTACAAGGGGGCCAAACCATATACTAAAATAGTGGGATGCGAAGTGAGGTCCTGCACCCAAGAATATGGAGTAGTTAGAAGGGTGCTGGGATAACTCAGGACCCCAAGAGGCGAGTACCTAGGAGACCCCCAGCGACCAGGAGTGCAGAAATAAGTTACCTTATCTTCCCAAAGACAAACAAAGGGACATGGAAAAGGAAGATTGAACGACAAGGACCAGTCAGTGGAAACCAACGGTGGATTTCAGAAGAAGGGGACCAGCAAAAGAAGGGGACAGAGTCCAGTCCACACAGAAGAGTCCAGGTGGGGCATGAGCCACTACCCACACTTCTGTGGATGAAGATCTGGGTCGGCTAGGGAAGATCAGCTGTGGAGCCCAGGAGCTGCAAAGAAGTACATGGAGTCACGCAGATGATGTCCCACATCGGTGGCCGGGTTGTAAATGGGCAGTGGTCAGGAGGACCACCAACAAGCCTTGGCAAATACAAATCTGGGCAGAAAAGGATTTGCAGAGAAGAAGAGGACGAGCAAGGTCCAGGGGACTCGACCTTTGTGGGCAGGGTCCGGTCTGACCCTCAACATTTGGAAGAGCCAGCAGAAGCAGTCGCACCCCCCACAGGTAACCCACTGGCAGCAGGCACAGTAAGTTGCAGTGAGGCCTAGTCAGCACACCTAGAGAGGAGTCCCACGTTGCTGAAGCAGCAGAGGAGAGACTGTCCTTGCAAGGATGAAGTGCTGGAGGCCAGGGCAACTAGGAGCCTGAAGATCCCTTGATTCAGGAGTCATCAAGCCTTGGTTGCTGCAAGAGTCGCTATGCAAAGGGGTATTGTCATGCCAGGAAAGTCAAGGGCTCACCGTCTCCCAAGTTGAACAGGAGGTAGAGAGGACCAAGAGGACCACTCAGAATCACCACCTGTGTTGGAAATTCTTCCAGAAGCTGGATTACAGAAGATCCCAGCAGCCGGTCGTCATTGCCTTAGATGCCTGCGGATAAAGGGGAGTAACTCCTTTACTCCAAGGGAGATTCCTTATTGCTTCTTTGTTGCAGCTGAAGACTTGCAGAGCCCAGAGGATGCACAGACGTGGAAATGTTGCAGTTACTGGAAGCAGCCGAAGAAACAATGTTGCAATGCGAGGTCGTCTCAGGAGTTGCAGGCTTGTTTGGTTCCTGTGAAGTCCAGCAGCGGTTCCGGTGGCCAGGAGCAGAAGAGGTCAATGCAGAAGAGTCCTGGGGGAGTCTTGCACGTCGAATCTGGGGACCCACCCACAAGGAAGACCCTAAATAGCCCTGACATGGGGCTTGGTCACTCCTCAGGGTGACCACCTATCAGAGGGGGTCACTGACGCCAGATACCTGTCCTCACCAACTAGATGCTCCAAGGGGCCTCTCTGCACACTCTGCTTCCAAGATGGCAATATCAAGTGGCCACCTAGAGGAGCTCTGGGCAGCACCCCTGGGGTGGTGATGGACATGCGAGTGGTCACTCCCCCTTCCTTTGTGTGGTTTTGTGCGAGAACAAGGACCAGGTGTCCCTGGACTGGTGCAAACCGGATTATGCAAGGAGAGCACCAAAAGTGCCTTTCAAAGCACGCCGGCGCATGGAAGCTACCCCCCCAGCCTTGTAACACCTATTTCTAAGGGAGAGGGTGTTGCCACCCTCACCCACAGGAAACCCTTTGTTCTGCCTTTCCCTGCTTTCCCCTGCTTGAGTTGGTCAAGCAGCAGGAGGGCAGAAACCTGTCTGAGGGGCTGCAGCAGCTTGGGGTGCCTGCAAACCCTGCAAGAATTCTAAGGAACACCCAGAGTGCATGGATTCATGCCACCAATACTGGCATTAGTATAGGGGTATGATTCCGACGTGTGATACCAAACATGCCTAGGTTCGGAGTTACCCTTATGTAGCTGATCCACAGGTAGTGAGTGACCAGTACACGGGTAAAATTGCTTCCCCGCACTTACGAAGCCCAGTGCATTGGAACTGGAGTTCGTAGGGGCACCTCTGCTCATGCATGGGTGCCCTCACACACAGGAACCTGCACCCTACCTCTGGGCTAAGAAGGCCTACCATAGGGGTGACTTACAGTGACCTGGTGCAGTGACAAGCAGTGAAAGGGTGCATGGACTCTAGTAGTACTTGCTGCAGCCCATGGAGGAACCTTGGTGTACCAATGCTCTGGGTACCTAAGTACCATATACTAGGGACTTACAGGGGTACACCAGTGTGGCAACTGGGGTGTAAAGGGTACCAGAGCAATCAAATTTAGAGGAGAGAGCACAATTACTGGTGTCCTGGTTAGCAGGATCCCGGTGAAAAACAGTCTAAACACACTGATAAATAGGCAAAAGTGAGGGTAACCATACCAAAAAGAGTGACTTTCCTACAGTATCAACTCAAATCATCTGCAGAACATTCTATTCTAGATCCTTCCATACATTTACCTTATTGTTTACCAGCTGGGTGTTATTAACATTTAAAATATGAACAGAATTCATAGGGAAGTTGTTAATTTTGACTATATTTTTCAAAGAAAATAAGTTACTCACCTATAACTAACCTCCTCCAGCATTGGTATCTTTCATAGATTCACATGCTTGAATCATTCCCCGTCGTCAAAGTTTGAGTCTCACAGTACTATAAAAAAGCAGTAAGTGTCACTACCATAGGCTACCATGGCAATGAATAGTCACTTTTTAAAAAAAGGACCAAACTTGAACTATAATCAATAAAGCAACAGCACCGTGTAGACCACTCCCAAGAGAGGCTGAGCCCCTCAGATTTTCAAGCACAAGTGTGAAAAAAATGATCTATATGTATATATAAGGGGAGCCTCCCTGGGGAGGAGGGTGGTTTGCATGTGAATCTATGAAAGATACCACTACTGGAGAATCATAGTGACAGGTAAGTAACTCATTTTCTTAGCAAGTATTGGATCTTTCATAGATTCACATGCTTGAATCAGAATAGCAAGCAGTTATTGTAGTTAAACATTGCAGCAATGTAATTATCCTTTGAAGATGATGGGTGACAACTTAATAGATATCTACACACCTAAAGTACATTACTATGTATTTAATAAAGCAATCAAGTATTACACAGCAACATAATAATTATTTATATTTAAAAACAATAAAACACCTCTATGAACAGAGGCTCACCTTATTGGAAGAAGTAATGTAACACCACCTGTCCTACAGCTACATCACTGCGGTGCGTCAATGCATGGCAGTAGTGCTGCGTGAAAGTATGGGTGCTCTTCCACGTTGCAACACAGCATATCTTTTCCAACGGATTGCCTGCAAACAGAACAGCCGAAGTGGACACTGCCCTTATGGAGTGTGCCTTAGTCTTACCTGTAAGTGTTTTGCCAGCTTTTGAATTGTAAAACTGGATGGTAGCAGAAATCCACCTTGCCATAGTTGCTATTGTGACTGAAGCACCTTGTTTGGATTGACCATACAACACTAACAGTTGGGAGTCTTCCGAATTTGTTTAGTACGTTGCAAATAAAATGTAAGACATCATTTGATGTCTAGAGCATGAAGAGACCTTTCAGCTGGTGAAGTGGGATTTGGAAAAAAGTAAGAAATATGATATGTTTGTTGAGATGAAGTTGAGATAGAACCTTGGAAATGAACCTTGGATTCATTCCGAGAAGCACATAGTCATCAGTCATCTCCGGAAATGCCACTTCAGCTTGGGACGACTCCTGATGGCCCACATCCCTCAGCGGCCCCCCCCTCGCACTAATTCAGCATGCCCACAACTTAGGAATCATCCTCAACTCCTCCTTATCCATGACCTGCCAGGTAAACTCTGTCACCTCCTCCTGCTGGCACACACTCCGCAAACTTAGGAAGATCTTCCGATGGATCCCACAGAGTCACCCACGCCTTAGGTACTAGCAAGCCCTCTACGCCGGCACCTCAACTAGGACCATCAAAAAACTTAAACTCAACCAGAACGCCGCCACCAAACCCATTCTGGACCTCCCTCGCCAAGAACACATCTCCCAACACCTGAGGACCCTCCACTGGCTATCATCCGAGAAGCGAATCACCTTCAAGCTTCTCACCCACAAGGCCATACACAACGCAGGACCAGCCTACCTGAACCACCGCATCTCCTTCCACAGACCCGCCAGATCCCTCCACTCTGCCCAAATGGCCTTGGCCACCATCCCTCACATCTGCAAAACCACAGCCGGAGGACAATCTTTCGCCTACACTGCAGCAAAGAGCTGGAGTAACCTCCCGCTGCACCTCAGACAAAGCCCATTGCTCACCATCTTCAGGAAGAACCTCGAGACGTGGCTCTTCAGATGAGGCCCCTCCCCACCAGTTCCTTGAGACCCTCGCGGGTGAGTAGTTGCGCTTTACAAATACTGATTGATTGACTGATCAGTGAACCGTAGAAAAGGCTCTTGTGTTGTGAAAGCCTGAATTTCACTGACTATTCTAGCCGAAGTGAGAGCCAACAGTAATGTGAACTTACTTGTAAGAAACTTCACTGCATTTTCAATTTTCCTGGGCGGCGAAAAGATCCAAGTTTGGTTTGCCCCATTGTTGGAATATGATGTTGAAAATTGGTTGATTGAGGTCCCATTCATAACAGGACTGACTGGTTCTGCTCAAGTTGTCTTCTAGATTGTTGCTTACACCTGGCAGATGTTCTACTTTCATGGATATCGGGTATAGCAGAACCCATTTCCATATTCTTTATGCCTCCAGGGGCAGAATGCAAGACCTGGTACCTCCCCGCTTATTGAAGTAGTGCATGCTGGTGGTGTTGTCTGTCTGTATTAATATGGATGACCCTTGTATTCTTGGTAGGAAGGACTAAAGGGCTAGAAAAAATGCTCTAGGAAGCTTATGTGCGTCTGGAATAGCAAGAGACTCTATTTGCCACTTATAGAGAGCTCATGAAGATGGGCTCCTTAGCCTTCTAGAGAAGCATCTGTTGTGGTTATGTATTCGGGGATAGCAGACAGGAATGTTAGCCTGGATGAGAGATTCTTGAAGGCTTGCCACCAAGAAGCGCCTTTCTCATAGTGTGATCCGAATTAGATCGTCAAGTGAATCGTCACTTACTTGATCCCTAAATTAGAAGGTTCCGACATTAGATACTACATTGAGAGTAGGGTAAGATAGACATTATCCTTTCTTCCTCTTACCCATTTTGTTTTTTAATCTTGACAGGGACCCATGTTTTCAATAAAATACTTCCATATAGGGTTCTTTTAGTCAATTTTATCAGTCCATCTCACCAATCCCTCACTATTGCATTCACCTAGAGCAATTCTCTTCAAAAGATCTCCGGGAAAGAGCCCCCATGAGGGGCCCGTCAGACATTACAGTGCCGGTCTGACGAGGAGCAAAGCCCAATGATGAAGCATGTCACCAATTGGTGAGTGAGTATTCTTGTTCCTAATATAGGTTATCCACAGGGAGCTTTTTAGATCTCCGCTGGATTAGGGGTGATCTATATTGATTCATTTCCTTTGGAACTGTGCAGCCTTTTTTCAGTGCAGGTATGACCAAATAAGTGAGTGCATCAGTGTATGTATGGGTGAGTGACTGAGTGCATGAGTCATGTATTGGTGATCGACTGAGTGCACGAGTGCTTGTATAGGTGAGTGAGTACAACAGTGTGTATGTGTGAATGAGTGTATGAGTGTTGTGTCTCCCAGTAAGTGAGTGCGTGACTTATGTGTGGCTTAGTCACTTAGGCCCGTATTTGTACTTTTTTTGCTCCGCATTTGCGTCACTTTTTGTTGCAAAAGCAGTGGAAACTTAGAAAATACAATTGTATTTTGTAAGTTAGCGCTGCCTTTGCGTAAAAAAATGACGCAAATGCGGCGCAAAAAAAGTATAAATATGGGACTTAGTGTACAAGTGCTGTATTAGTGTATGACTGCATATATGGGTGAGTGAGAGTAAAAGTAATATGTGAGTGAGTGCATAAGTAGTGTATATGTGATTGAGTGAGTAAATGAGTGCATGTATAGATGCATGAATGAGTGCAAGAGTGGTGTATGGGTGATAATCTGAGTGTATGAGTGTGTGTATGGATGACTGAGTGCATGAGTTGATGTATAGATAAGTGATTGAACGCATAAGTTAAAGTATGGGAATTGTGTGAAAGCTGTATTGCTTACTGACTATGGGGGTCATTCTGACTCCCGCCGGCCGCGGTAACCGCTGGCCTGGCGGGAGCCACCAGAATACCGCTGCGCGGTCAGAAGACCGCCGCGGTTATTCTGAGTTTCCCGCTGGGCGGGCAGGCGACCGCCAGAAGGCCGCCCGCCCGCCCAGCGTGAAACCCCTTCCCACGAGGATGCCGGCTCCGAATGGAGCCGGAGGAGTGGGAAGGGTGCGACGGGTGCAGTTGCACCCGTCGCGATTTTCAGTGTCTGCATGGCAGACACAGAAAATCTTTGTGGGGCCCAGTTATGGGGGCCCCTGCAGTGCCCATGCCATTGGCATGGGCACTGCAGGGGCCCCCAGGGGCCCCACGACACCCCTTACCGCCATCCTGTTCCTGGCGGCCAAGACCGCCAGGAACAGGATGGCGGTAAGGGGGTCGGAATCCCCATGGCGGATTCCTGAGGGCAGCGGGAAACCAGCAGTACACCGCCGGTTTTCCGTTTCTGACCGCGGCTGTACTGCCGCAGTCAGAATGCCCAAGGGAGCACCGCCAGCCTGTTGGCGGTGCTCCCGCGGTCCCCGGCCCTGGCGGTCCATGACTGCCAGGGTCGGAATGACCCCCTAAATGCTTGAGTGTATGTATGGGAGAGTAGGTAAATGCATGCACGGTGTACGGGCAAGTGAGTGTACATATGAGTGCATGTATGAGTAAGTGACTGAGTGCTTGTGCATGAATGGGTGAGTGACTGAGTGTATTACAGCATGTTGGGGAATTGAGTAAGTGCATGAGTGTATGTATGGTTGATTGAGTTCATGAATTCATCTATGAGTGTCTGAGTGTATAACTGGTTGTATATCTGGCAGTGAGTGGAGTGGATGTATGGATGTGTGATTGAATGCATGCATGCATGTATGGGAAGTGTGTGAGTGCTCTCTGACTGACTAAAAGCATGACTGTATGTATGGGTAAGTGACTAAGTGCATGAGGGGTCTATGGAGTAAGTGAGTGTATCTGCACAAATGGGTGACTGACTGACTATGAGTGCATGTATGGGTGAGTGAGTGCATGAGTGCAGGTATTGGTGAGTGACGGACTGCAAGAGTGTCTGTTTGAGTTAGTGAATATGTGAGTAGTGTATGGGTGATTGAGTGAGTGCAAGTGTGCATGTATGGGTTAGTGACTGACTGTATATGCACATGTATGGGTGAGTGAATGGTTGTGTTAGTGTCTGTATGAGCAACTGCTTGATTGGTAATTAACTTATTTTAAGTTTTTTTTAGGACTTCCTGAAAATAGGTTAATTACGGTGAAAGTTTGCTTAGGAAATAAACAAAATAATAAACAAAATAATCTAAGTGAAAGAAATAGCAAGAACAGTTTATATTTAAAAACACTGTCTATCATATCTGTCAAGAATATGTCTCTTCTTGAAGAACTGTTTTGAAACACCTAATTTTGGTGAACTTCAGTCGCTACTGAAAAAGAAGAAAACATAGAGTTAGTATTTAATTTTTCACTGTAATACAAATATAAAGTAGTCATTGCTTATACTCTAACAGTGAATTACAATGTATTAAAAATATAATTTTTTTACTGTTCTTAGCTTTTATACTGCTTCATCTATAAACAATGGTCTGTATAAAACATAATCTTGGAACAGTGGGGGGAAAACAACCAATGGATTGTAAAAAAAAAACAAAGCTGCACAGTAGATCACTACAAATAAGTGATACTATGCCTTGCGCTTATTAAAATTCATTAATTATACACATTCTCTGTACTCACTACAGTGATGTAAACAAGCAGATTTAAAATTGTTCTTTAATGATTACATCTGGTACAGTATCAGAAATTAATGTGAAGTACTCATCTATTTTAGAAATTGTTTTGAAAACATCATCCTTGGAAGGCCAAATGATGTCTATACTGCTGATGATCCATCTACACAAAAGACAAAACAGTAGTGTTTTCCTCATTTTGGATGTAGAAGTATTGTAGGGGGAAACAAAAGGGGATTTATTTTAGGATGAATTTTATTCTTTCAACTTCAGCCTGCTGTAATTGAGGTATGTCCATTCAGTTTCACACTTTAATTAGAGAGTGTGGTAATAACTTCCTATATTGACTTCTTTTTGGAATATTAAAAGGAGTCTTGACATTTGAAAATCTTTTTTGAAGATATTACCCTTATTAGGCTGAATAATATCTAAAAAAACAGATGAATTCTGTGTCCACTTTTTTCACTATGAATTTATCTTTAGAAATTTAGTTGAAGAAATAGATGATATGAGTTTGGTTGTTTGAAGGGAAGTTTTTGTTTGTATTTCAGATTGCTGTTATTACATTCTGTCCATCCAGTTTTGTCTTTTAAATATACAGGGTAGCATCTGGAGGTTGTTTAAACTCCTTCGTGAAAGATGTTTTTCTTCTAAGAAGTCTTTTTCCGAGTCACAGGATCGAGTGACTCCTCCTCTCAGTTCGAGTACGCATGGCCATTAACTCCCTTGTTAGATTGTTTTCTTTTCGCCGTCGGGTTCGGACGTGTTCCCTCTCGCTCCGGGACTTTCGATTCAGAAACTCTATATTCTCTCAAACTTTTTTCATACCGTCGGTATTGTTTTAAACACGGTTTCTTTGCACTTGATCTGATAGTACCATTGGGATCAAGGAAACACCCTTTCGGTGCTCACACCCTCCTTGGGCCTGTTTGGGCCTACTGCGTTATAGCCTGATGGATCGGACTCCATTCCGATTCTGTCCTTGGTGCTACGCAAAATATCCTTATACCGACTAGCACTTGGTCTGTAATCTCTTTCTTTCTCCGGAACATCGATAAGAAAGCTGTGAGGCGTGTAATTCTTTTCATTCGAAGAAAATACTACGCGATTGAAGGGCACGAAGACTGGAGATGACGTCCAAGCACACAAAGTCCACCACCGACACCCTCGAAGAGGAGCAGGCACAAATGGCAGTTTCGATCCCATACTCCGAATCCGAGCAGGGTTCAGATGACGACACCCAGCCAATAGCAGCGGCGCAGTACGTGAGTACACCTGCCCCAGCAACAGCTTTTGAAATATCAGACAAGGCCTTGGGTGCATCACTGCTGTCAAGCCATGGTTCTAACCGGAAAAAATTAATCGTCCACTGACCCATGAATTCGGTGCCGAAAAAGGCCAAAACACTCAATCAGCAGGTTACCACGCCTGCTTCAGTGTCGGGGTTGAGCTGAAAATCACAAGCCTCAACCTCCGAACCAAGCCGACGCCCAGCATCATGGATCCGAAAAGAGTACGCTATGCTTCGGAGCCGAAACCTCGGCCAACAGCTTCGGACCCGAGACATCATCTTATACAGAGGAGACAGGGCTTTCGGCTCGGATGAGGCAGGTGCCCAAAACAGTCATTGAACAAGGACAAAAAAAATACCTCTGGGCATCAAATGGAGGACTCGGACATTCAACCTATTTTGAAAGGTTATAGACAGCAAGCAGAGAAGAATCCAAATCCAGAAAGAGACTGGAAAAATTATTACTTCTCCGCCTCCACAGACTAAAAGAAAGTTAGCAACTCTTGATACTGCCCCACCACTGGCAAAAATTTTCAAGCAGAAGGAAAAGCCGAAACCTCTTCAGCTTTCTCCACCACATTCAACCCAACTTTCTTTTTCACCACAACCTCTCACTCCACCACCACCACCTTCACTATCACACTGTCACACTTTTTCACAAGAAAAACATAGGGGTGATTCCAGTTACCCTGTAGACCCATAGGACATGTATGATTCGGATCCTATACCATCTAAAGATCTGGATCTCTACCCTACTAGACCATCCCCACCAGAGGATAGTACAGCTTGTCACCAAGTAATATCCAGGGCAGCTGCATACCATGGTGTACAAATGCATGCAGAACCTTTAGAAGAGGATTTCCTTGTTAATACACTATCCTCAACTCATAAGCAATACCAGTGTTTACCAATGCTTCCTGATATGCTTAAGCATGCAGAAGAAATATTTAATGAACCAGTTAAAGCTAGGGTTCTAACACCGAGGATTGACAAAAAATATAAGCCTGCACCAACAGACCCAATTTACATCACACCATAATTACCACCAGATTCTATTGTGGTCAGTGCAGCCAGAAAGCGTGCCAATAGTCAGTCTTCTGGGGATTCCCTGCCCCCTGACAAAGAAAGCTGAAAATCTGATGCTGCTGGGAAAAGGGTGGCAACACAAGCAGCCAACCAATGGCGTATTGACAATTCCCAGGCCCGGTTAGCAAGATATGACAGGGCACATTGGGATGAGATGCAAGAATTCTTGCAATTCCTACCTAAGGAACACCAAAAGCAAGCACAGCCAATTGTGGAAGAGGGTCAGGCCATAGCAAATAATCAGATTGGGTCTGCTCTAGATGCAGCTGACACTGCAGATAGAGGAATTAATACCAGCATCACAATTAAGGCGACATGCATGGTTGAGGTCCTGAGGTTTTAAACCGGAGATACAACAGGCGGGCCTTAATATGCTGTCTAACAAACAGCAACTTTTTGGACCAGAGGTGGACACAACCATACAGAAACGCAAAAAAGACCCTGAAACAGCAAAAGCCAGGGGAGCCCTTTATACCACACCATTCCGGGGTTCCTTTCGGAAACCGCAATTTAGAGGAGGTTTTAAAACCCAGAACGGAAGAGGCTTCTAGCTCCCATCCAAAGCAAGGACAGCAGTACTACCCAACGGGGTCATTTAGAGGCTCTTACAGAGGACAAAACTTCAGGGCCAGAGAAAAATTTGCAGCCTCAAAGGGTACTTCCACACCTAAACAATGACTTCCCAAACATCCCACAATCCTATACGTCTCCTGTAGGAGGAAGACTGCAACAATTCCATTCTCACTGGCAAAACATAACCACAGATCAATGGGTACTCTCCATTATCCACAATGGTTGTTGCCTAGAGCTCTACTCCACTCCATCAAATATTCCACCTCGTTCTCACAGACTCTCTCCAGAACACAAAATTCCACTAACACAAGAGGTACAATCTCTATTATTCAAGGAGGCAATAGAAAAAGTTCCCATCTCACAGCAAGGAACAGGAGTATACTCCCTATACCTCCTTATACCAAGGAAGGATGGTACTCTCTGACCCATTCTCGATCTCAGACCTCTAAATCTTTATATCCTGTCAGAACATTTTCACATGATCACTCTACAGGATGTCATTCCCCTACTACAAAAACAAGATTACATGACAGCGCTAGATCTAAAAGACGCTTACTTCCACATTCCATACATCCAGCTCACCAAAAGTATTTAAGGTTTGTAATTTCAGGCAAGCACTACCAATTCAAGGTACTACTCTTTGGAGTAAAAATAGTACTAAGAGTATTCACGAAATGTCTAGCTGTAGTAGTGGCATACCTCAAAAGACAGCACATACATGTCTTCCCTTATCTAGACATTTGGTTAATAAAATCCAGCACCATTCTAAGATGCCAACAACACACACAAAACACAATAGATACACTACACACATTAGGGTTCCCAATCATTTACCAGAAATCTCATCTTCCGCCACCACAAATTCAACCTTATATAGGCGCAATTCTGAATACTCAATCAGCATTAGCCTACCCAAATCCACAACGGATACAAGCCTTTCACTACCTCATATCACAAATCCAAGTCAATCAAACTTACACAGTAAGATTCGTCATGAAACTATTTGGAATGATGGCATCATGCATAGCGATAGTACCAAATGTGCGGCTAAACATGAGACTACTGCAACAATGTCTCTCGCAACAATGGTCTCAGGCACAGGGTCAGCTACAGGATCAGGGGCTACATGTATGAAGCTTAAAAATTGCGAGTCGGAAATAGTGACTCAATGCGAATAGATTTTTTCGACTCGCAAAACGGGATGTAAGAAAAAATCGTGATTCCATTTGCGATTAGGTGCTGAGTCGCATTGCAATTTGCGAAATCGCAAATTGCGATTTCCAAAATTGCACATGGGTGTGTCACAGAGTTGCAAATTCTGACTGTGTCGCAATTAGCGAACGGGTGCAAAAGAAAAGAGAAAACACACTTCCTGGTCCTGGTTGATGACATCAGAACCAGGAAGTACCCCCCATGGAACTGGGAGGAGTCTAGCCAGCACTGACAGCAGAGGCACACCCAGCTGAGAGGAGCAACTGCAGCCATGGCAAATCAAACTAAGGAGGCAACCACTGCAGGGAGGAATAGAAAGCTCAAATTCACTGATAAGGAGTTGGAGGTAGTGACTAAGGAGTGCTTGCCTGCACCATGAGGTCCTGTTTGGCAAGGCAGCAATGAATGTCCCTGACACACATAAAAAGAAGATTTGGCTGGACATACAGAGCAAGATCAATGCGATAGGATAGGAGTCAGCCATCGCACCATCGAGGAGGTTCGCAAAAGGTGGTACGACCCCTGGTCTAGAACCAAAGAAAGGGTTGCAGAGCGGATGAGGGAGGCGCACGGAACAGGTGGCGGACCATCCACAGAACCACCTCCTACAGCTATAGAGAGCATGGTGGAGACCACTCTGGAGCCAGAGGCTGTTGTAGGAATTGGGGACCTGGACAGTTCAGCACCTGGAACCTCCAAAAGTAAGTAGCAAATCTCACTTATTTACACCATTCAAGGCACCATGCACACAACCACAGTCCACAAAAGCGGGCATCATCCAAATTTGTTCCATGCCTATATTGCAACCTCAAGGACAGTGCATTATGGGCAATGTAGTACAGTAGTCCAACTGTTTAGGAATATTTATTTTGATACGCCACACATCAGAGAGGCACTGACAGTGTATCCCCTGTGTCCCACAGGTCTCCCTCAAGTATCCACCAATGACCCTAGTGTGGAGGGAGATGATGATGCCACCATGACAGCAGACAAGGCAGTCAGCATATCTGCATGGGAGTACAGTACCACACCGATTGTCCACCATGCACGTGAGACCACTGAAAAGACAGATGTGGACACTGAGGCAGGAAACCTGACACCGGGGTCACAGATGGGTGTGTGTCGGCCACTGCGAATAGCTGGGTCTGGGCATGGACGGCGTCGTCGAACACAGGATGCAGGTGAGGAGGATGTCCCAACTGAGCAATTCCTTGGACTAGAGGCATCCCTACTGAGCAGTCACTGCCTGCAAAATAAACAAATGCGGATGATGAACTGGAACCTGCACAGAGTGCAACAGACCCTCACACAGGGATTTGCCAATGTTGAATCACAATTTTCCAACATGAACACCAACATGGTAAACCTCACCAGCGCCATCAATGACCTGTGTGGGGAAATAGTTGCGGATCGGGCCCATGCAAGGCGCAGAGAGCGCAACACTGCTGCACGTTTGGACCAGCTCAGTCAGTCCATTGGCCGCCTAGCCACCACAATTACCTGCCTGTCAAGGCGCACTGTCACGCTACAGGTGAAACTAGGCCATTTTGCCAGAGATGTGGCAAAGGGACTAGGGCGCATCAGTGCTGCAGTTGACTTCATACATACCTCCCAGGCAGCAAGAGGTATTGGTGACACCCCTCAGGACAGTGAGGACATCTCAAGCGTAAGCAGTGTTTCTGCCTCAGATGCCTGCATCCTGCGTAGTAGCAGTGCCCGCCAGACATCAGGGGACCAACCAGGCATGGGCCATGGTGGACGTAGGAGTAGGAGGGTGTGGGATGTTGTCTACATGGGTTTAGCCTGAGGCACATGATATTAATGTGTCAGACTTTGTTCCATTTTACTTCTTTACTGCTAGCTAAACGCCAACATTTCAATAATGCACTCCTCACATTAAAGGAAATGTTTTTTGCACACCCTGGCTATGTGTATCTTACATCTGTGAGTGCTGTAACGGTTGCCACGTACCTGCCAAAGTAGTGAGTTGCAATGTGGTCCGTCTCCGTCTGCCCTCCAGTGCGATGCTACCATCCCCAGGCTGTCATTGTGGTGGCTTTCACTCCTCATCCTTCGAATCTGTGTCATCTAGGGTGAGAAGTAGCTCACGTCTGGTTGCTATGTTGTGTAGGATGGCACATGTCGCCACAATCTTGCATGCAGTCTCAGGGGCATACTGGAGTGCACCTCCACTTTTGTGCAGGCATTGAAAACGTGACCTTAACATGCCAGAGGTCCTCTCATTGACGGTTCTGGTTCACCAATGTCCAGTGTTGTAGCGCCTCTCATTCTGATTGGCAGGTGTTAGATATGTGGTGAGTATCCATGGCCTCAGAGCATATGCACTGTCACCTGAGGAACAAAACAGCAGATATGAGCATGGCTTCACACTGTTATGCAGTGACATGTATTTATGACATCGGTGTGTACTCCACAGTACCTAATAAATATCCTTCACCAAACTCCCCATGTTCTAGGCGTTGGTGTATCTCACTGTGCCTGAAGATGTATGCATCATGTGTGCGCCCTGGAAATTTTGCCTCTATATCAGTTATGACATTATGGGCATACATACCACCTGGATGTTGAGTGAGTGAGTACATTTCCTATTGCGGAACACATATTCCAGATTTGCAGGTGGGCAAATGGGTATATGTGTCCCGTCCACACACCCTATTACATGGGGAAAGTTTGCAATTCTGTAGAAGTCCAATTTGGTGTTGTATATTTCCTCCTCATTCCTGGGTAGGTATATGTATCCGGACATGTGTGTGAGAGAGGCATCTAAGAACCGTCCAAAAAATCATCACAGGGCACTTTGGGACACCCCACAAGCAACTGCAATCACCGCCTGGTAGCTACCCGATGCCAAGAGGTGCAGTGAGCAGAGCACTTGCACATGTGTGGGGATGGTGCATCTGCGCAAGGTCTGGTGTTATAGCTGAGGTTTCAGCAGTTCAATAATCTCTAAGATAACTGCGCTGCTCAGTCTGTATTTGTCATATATTTCCTCCTCAGTTTGTTGATATATGGTCTGCCTGGTTCTGTATATCCTCTCCTTTCTCTGCCTTCTCCTCCTCTGCTGGGCAGCCTGGACTCGCCTCCTCCATGCAATCATGTAAAGTGCAGCCATTTTGAGTAACCCAGATGCCTTCTGGGTCTGCTTTTATACTTTGGTTCTGGTTACCACCTGTTTGGAATCAGTGCTAATCTCGGTGTGCAAAACTGACTTTTTGCGACTATTCGCAATTTGCGACTGCCTTGTACATGCGGTTTGCGAGTCGCAAATTGTGATTTCTTAATTGCGAGTCGCAATCACGAGTCGCAAATTTTTGTGATTCGGTAATTGGTTGCATCTCTATTTGGGACTCTGAAACGGCATTGGAACATACCATTTCGCTTTTTGCACGGTAGCAAATAGCACTGCAACCAATTTGCAAATCGCAAAACGTACGTACATGTAGCCCATAGTGTTGTTAGACCGCCAAACTTACAAATCTCTGCAATGGTGGAATCACAACAACTTAACAAAATGGCGGCCATTTCATGACCCTGTGCCACAGACCATAATCACAACAGATGCGTCAATGACAGGTTGGGGAGCCCATCTCAACAATCTAATGATACAAGGGGAATGGGACTCAATACAAAAAACTTATCACATAAACCATTATGAATTATTAGCGGTGTTCTTAGCCATCAAGGCATTTCAACCACCGATCATACACAAAATAGACTTAATAAGAACAGGCAACATCACAACAATGTATTATCTGAAAAAACAGGGGGGGACACAGTCATCCCAATTGTCCCTTCTAGCTCAAACAATATGGAAATAGGCAATTCACAATCTCATTCACCTGCTAGTGGAATACATCCCAGGGATACACAACCAGCTAGCGGATCTTCCAAGCAGGAAGCAGCAACAAATACACGAATGGGAGATTCAACCACAAGTAATTCAATATTACTTTCAAATGTGGGGAACACCGTAACATAAACCTTTTCGCAACAAGCGAAAACGCAAAATGCCAAAACTTTGCATCCAGATACCCACACCCTCAGTCCATGGGCAGTGCTCTATGGATCAACTGGTCAGGGATATTTACTTACTATTTTCCCCCTCTCCCGTTAATTCAGTTTCTGGTCAACAAAATGTGTCACACTTCCCTCACCATGATACTCATAGCTCCCACATGGGCACGCCAAAACTGGTACACAACACTGCTAGATCTGTCAGTAGTACTACATCACAAGCTTCCAAACAGACCAGACCTGTTAAGTCAGAACAGCGGTCAAATCAGGCATCCCAATCCCAGTGTGCTCAACTTGATGATTTGGCTCCCGAGGTCATAGAATTTGGATACCTACAGCTTCCATTAGAATGCATGGACATTCTAAAACAGGCATGTAAACCAACAACCAGACAGGCTATGCAAATAAATGGAAATGGTTTGTATACTACTGTCAACCTAAAAATATAGACCCACTTAAAGCATCGGTACAGGATATTGTGTGTTATTTGCTTTATTTACAGAAAGCAAAATGTTGCCTATTCCTCTATTAAAATTCATCTAACAGCCAAATCACCCTACCCACAAAACAAACAACATACCTCTCTGTTTAGAGTTCCTGTCATAAAAGCATTTATGGAAGTGCTCAAACGCATTATTCCACCTAGAGTTCCACCAGCTCCTGCATGGAATCTTAATATTGTACTCACAAGACTTATGGGTCCCCCATTCGAACCCATGCACTCTTGCGCTATTCAATTTCTAACACGGAAGGTTGCTTTCTTGGAAGCAATTATTTCCTTGAGAAGAGTAAGTGAAATTCAGGCATTTACTCTAGAAGAACCTTTCTTCCAAGTACACAAACACAAAGTAGTACTTAGAACAAATCCAAATTTTTTGCCTAGAGTGGTTTCACCTTTTCACATTAATCAGTCAGTGGAATTGCCAGTCTTCTTTCCACAGCCAGACTCTACTGCTGAAAGAGCTCTCAACACTCTTGATCTCAAAAGAGCTCTAATGTATTATGTAGATAGAACAAAGGACTTTAGGAAAACTAAACAACTTTTTGTTGCTTTCCAACAACCTCATAAAGGTAATCCCATTTCAAAACAAGGATTAGCAAAATGGATTGTAAAATGTAATCAAACATGCTACCTCAAAGCAAAAAGGCAGCTATTAATAACTCCAAAAGCACATTCCCCTAGGAAAAAAAGTGCCTCCATGGCATTCTTAGGAAACATACCAATGGCAGATATATGCAAAGCAGCCACATGGTCGACACCACGTACATTCACCAAGCATTACTGTGTGGATGTGTTATCTAGACAACAAGCCAATGTTGGACAAGCGGTGCTAAAAAAACTATTTCAAACTACTTCAACTCCTACGGGCTAACCACTGCTTACTTGGGAGGAGAAGTGCTTTTTAATCTATGCACAGCATCTGCAGCTACACATGCCATCGAATGAAAAATGTCACTTACCCAGGGTACATCTGTTCGTGGCATGTAGTGCTGCAGATTCACATGCGCCCTCCCTCCTCCCTGGGAGCCTGTAGTTGTAGTACTTATTTGTACATATGTATATACATTTGCATGGACATCTTATTTACTTTTTATATATCTATAGTTGTACATACACAATTCTCTACTCCTTACTTCACCTTCCTGCGGGAAAACAATCTAACAAAGGAGTCAATGCCCATGCGCACTATCACCGAGAGGAGGAGTCACTTGATCCCGTGACTCGAAAAAAGAATTCTTCGAAGAAAAACAACTTGTAACACTCCAAGCCCAACACTAGATAGCGAGAAATGCACAGCATGTGAATATGCAGCACTACATGCCACGAACAGATGTACACTGGGTAAGTGATATTTTCCATATATATATATATATATATATATATATATGTATATATATATATATATATATATATATATATACACAAACACATATTGGGCACAAGTTTTAGTTACTTGATATCAGGGACGGCTCCTCCGTAGTGGCGGAGGGGTGCTGCCCTCCCTGGATGAGCCAGCAGATCAAAAATAAAACAATAGCTTGCTATTGTTTTATTTTTCATTTTTCATTTGCTGGCTCAGCCAGCAGGTGCAGGGAAGGGTGGGGCTGTGCCACAGGGAGGTGGGAGAGTGCACTAAGTGTGCAAGTGGGTTTGGCCGGCTGTTACATGCGCACTTAGGTTTCTACAACCCGGCTGTATACACAGGTGGGCTGGAGAAACAGCACAGACCCCAGGCTTGTGTCTGAGCTGCAGTGACTGCCACTCAGACCAATCCTGACGCTGCTTACATGCTATGAAAAGAAAAATTTTACTGTCAGTTAAAAAGAATGAGGTCATCTTGCAGTATGTAACTTAAATATTTATAGTTGAAAAGAAACTAAAATAGGAAAAAACACAGACTCACTTAGAGTAGAACCCTTAACCTTTAGTGTACTTGTCTGAAACATTAACCACTAGGCCAGAGATGACTCCTTACTGTATAGTGTCCAAACTTCGCTATTACATTCAACCCACAGATTTTGAGGGGGAAAAAGACATCAATGTTCCATCACTAGGAATGTTTCACAGTGAAAACACTAGAAAAGTAAACAGACACATTGCCAAACGATAATAGGATTTAAACCTTCAGCCTACTGAGTGACAGCACAAGACCTTGACCATCAGGCCAGGAGTGACTGTTCAACTCTGCATCCAAACGTAACTAGAACATTCTTACCAAACAACTTGCTAGTCTGACTCTTTTAAGTCATTGTTTGGAGAGACCATTGTAATAAAAATCTTTCTCTCTCTTCCATCCCTGGAAGAGAAAAAGAGAGTAAAAGTGACAGGATGGTGGGGGGATCCTGGAAGCCCCTGCTGTCCTAGCCAACTCCCCACGTCCTGTGGGAGCTGGCTTGCTCCCAGAAGCAGGGAGCTGCTTTAAATAGCATCTCCCTACTTGTGGGAGCAGTGTTTTCATCTCTTTCACCACATGCATCTCTTTCACCACATGCATATTTCCGTTCCGTGCAGAACTGTTAGATATCTCTCACTTGCAGAAAGTGAAGTGTTTTCTCTGACTTTGTGGGAGCTGTCAAAAGCTTCCTTCAGAGCAAACAGCTATGTTCTGGGGATGGGCACCCCGGCCCATAGCAGGAGCCAGCTCTGGGGGGTGGCAGGCCCCAGGGTGGAAAGATATGTATCACTAGTGATCTTCATGGTCACTGAGGTGTAGTTCTGCAGAAGCAGACACTGAAACAGTTGTAACTGCACTGAGGTTAGTGATGGGGGGATAAGCGTGGCATAGTTCTTTGACAGAGACAATAGAAGAATGTGCCTTAAAGTGGGAGTAAGGTGTGTGTAATACTAAGGATGTGAGTAGCATTTGGAATCAGTGAGTAGAAGGAGACATTTAAAGAGGTTAGAAAGATATGTGATACTTTGGAGCTGAGTGGTGAAGAGGAAGATGTGTAGCACTTTAAAGGCAAATTAGGACAAGATGTGGTTACCATGAAGGTTAAGTGGAAGTGATAAGCATAGAAACTCTGAAGTGAGGGTAAAAGTAGGTGTTGTGCCTTAGAAGTAGGAGTCTAAGGAGTATTAGTACCTTGGAAGGGGGTGTTAGAAGGATGTATTGTACTATGGCGGAGAGTGCTGAAGGAGGTACAGTTCCTTGGAAGTGAAGGTAGAAGGTGTAATACCAGGAATGTGAATGATGGAGGAATCATAGCTATATCACTTTAACCAGGGCTGCTGTATTTTGTCATAGAAGTATTGTATTGGTATGAATGGAAAGTCCGCCTTTCCTCCTACAGCTTCACTGAGGAATATTCCATATTCATGAATTCATCTGGCCTTTCCATTAACATAGTATAGTACGGATGGTCAAAATCCTATCCAAGAACACTGACAATATGGTCCATTCTTTCCCGTTGCTGTGCTGCCATCCCAGCCTTCTAAAACGTGCTTGTCGCCAGTTCCCAGTGGTAATGACATGTGTTGTGACTTCATGCATTCATACTGAGCGCCTGAAAAGGATCCGGAGGTGGAAATGAGATCCCAGCAGTCTTCTCCATCACTCACCAGCGAGGCTTGTTTATAACTGGGAAAAGTGCACTTGGTGAACCTTCCTGGAGGAAGTAATTGTGCTTCTAGCAGGAAGGAGCTGTCACTAGGTCATTCATCGTAAGACATTGCAGGGAACCCTTTCACCAGAAGTGCCCTGGTAGAGAGCCAGTATTATCATCTGCTGAAAGCAGGCAGCCCTCCAGAGTCACTTGGAGGACCAGCCCTGAGCACTGCTTGCCAGGACCTCACAGAGCTACCAGCCCCCTGGTTAGCGACAGATGGTAGAGCTGGATAAAGTTTAATTTGTGTTATGTGGTCAAGCCAGCCACCATACATTTGCTTTGCCCCAGCCACAAAAAAACAACACCACACCCCAAACCTTTCAAGCATCTACAACCATGAACATTCTAGTCTGAAAGAGTGGGATGGAAGAGGGGGAACAATAGACCAGCATCTGCCAACTAGTCACTCTGTGACTGAACACAGGAGAGAGAGTTTTCTCCTACAGATGAGAATGGAATTTATTATGCTGTTCTACATGCAAAGCATGACATGGTTTAATGTACAACATCTACATGAAGACTGCACTAACCTAGTGCGATGGTAAATACTGACACAACCTGGTTTCTGATAACACATCGTTATTGTACAACTAGGGAGTTCAGAGTTTGCACGTCTACTGAATGAACTCACTGTAGGCATGGCTCTTGCATGCTCCCAAGGGTGCTGTCAAGCAGTAAAGCCACTACCACATCGCCGTCCAGATTTTGGCGACAGATGTAGTGTTTCAGGTGGTCTGGCACTGGTGCAAGGGTGACCAGAAAGAAGTTCAGGAACGGAACAGCGGAAGGATATGTGTGCAGAACCCTTGGAAGAGCCATTGACCCACCTGAACTCGCCTTCCCTTGTGAGAGTATGTTTTCACCTTCTTCTTCTACTGTTGATCCTCATATATGTCATCCTGTGATGACAGTGCAGGCAGGCACTGTATTTTGTGGAATGTAAGATATGTTCCTCCCAAAGGATATTTCAGGTGGCCTACCAGTAGTGCTATGAGCAGCTGTATCTAGATTGCAATTTAGCGCCTTAGCATTGACAAGGCCATTACTACCTTTGTGGAACAAAAATCCAATACTTGACTCAGCTCATGTGCCTTTCTTCCAACTACTATCAGAGAATCAGTTTTGGTTACTGTGGTGGATGAACCACGCAGGATATTGAATGAAGAATGGAGAGCTGTACTAATATTACTTGACCTCTGTAGGAAGCTGGCCTGGTGTGTGGTGAGCACCTATGGTGTTATCATCTTACACCATTTCCAGATATCCCCTATTAGTGAAGTGTAGGCAGTGTCTAGAAAGTCAGGGCTCTCTGGAGGTAGATGTGGTTGAGCAGCCAAGTCTTATCTAGGAGACATGCAATGCTTATGCAATACCAGTATAGTCACACAGCACTATCACACAGTGCTTAATTTGTAAATAAAAACGTGCCGGTGCCCAAAGCATTTCTCTTAAACACGTGGCTGCTGCAAATGTGCTAACACTGAATACTGAGGCAGCGTAATCCTGAAGTGATCTCAGGCCTCTTGAATCCATTTACAGCCACTCCTTGCCCTTTCAGCTCACTCTCGCAGCTTTCTGCTTTGTGACGCTTTTTCGTTTTTCTCTTCCTCTCTCTTTCCCATATGTGTCTGTTGCTCGCAGTAAATGCTTGAGGCAGAAAAATAAGTCCTGTCCCTCAAAAATAAGTGCTGGTGCCCGCACCGGAAACAACAACACATATTAAGCACTGCTATCACACATAAAAGAACCATACAGTGTTATAAAAATAACTGTACTTTATTTTGGTAACACAAATACTAAAATACTATTAGGCAGCCGCCCCCAACCGGAGGTACGTGAACACACACAGTATATACACAATAACAATAAGTAAAGAGCATAAAAAGCAACAAGCATTGTCAAAGTAATAGGGGAGGGCCAAACCACACAATAATAAGTGGAATGGGAGATACAGTCCCCCACCCAAGGATGTGGAATCGGTAGAGGGGAGCTGAAGGAAATAGGAACCCCAAGAGGCGAGTACCAGAGTGACCCCCAGCGACCAGGAGAGCAGAGTTAAGTATCTGGTTTCCCCCAAACCCAATAGGAGGTCTTTGGAAAAGGACTGTGCAAGACCCAAACAAGACTGAAACAACCCCAAGGTGGATTTTGGCAGAAGAGGACCTGCAAAGGAAGGGGACCAAGTCCAGTTCATGATGGAGTGTCCAGTTGTAGTAGGGGCCACTTACCACCCTTCTGTGGACGCAGGACCAGGTCGACAGGGGATGAAGAAGACCAACTGTGCAGCACTGGAGCTGAAGAGGAGTCCCTGTAGTGATGCAGTTGGTGTCCCACAAGGCTCTCGGGTTGCATTGGGTCAGTGGTGCACGAAGACCACCAACAAGCCTTGGCAAATGCAGCAGAAGAAAAAAAAAAGTGTAGCAATGCTTAAGAGAACCAGAAAGGCCCAGGGGCCTGGACCCAAGGAGGGGAGTCCAGGGTGACCCTCGGCAGTCGGGAGAGTCACAAGAAGAGGAAGCACGCTCCATAGACAACCCACTGGCATGAGGCATAGCAGTCGCAGTGAGGCCCACTCAGCACACCTGAAGATGAATCCCAGGTCACTGGAGCAGCAGAGAGAAGACTGTGTTTGGCAGGAAGAAGTGCTGGGGGCCGGGGCTACATGAAGCCTGAAGATCCCTTGGAGGAGGAGCAAACAGCTGGCAGAGAGGACCAAAAGGACCACTCCAGACCACCACCTATGATGCAAGATCCACGTAGTTCTGGAGGAGAACAGATCCAAGCAGCCAGTTGTCGTTGCAGTTGGTGCCTGCAGGTGCAGGGGAGTGACTCCTTCACTCCAAGGGAGATTCCTTCTTACTTCTTGGAGCAGACTGGAGTCTCGTCGACCTCAGAGAATGCGCAGTGGGGAAATGTTGTAGTTGCTGGAAGGAGCCGAAGAAACAATGTTGCAAAGCAGAGTCATCGCTGGAATTTCAGATTGTTGGTTCCTGTAGAGTCCAATTGTGGTTCCAGTGGGCAGAAGATGAAGTAAACAATGCAGATCAGTCCTGCTGGAATCTTGCACGTCAAACCTGAGGACCCACCCTGTTGCGTAGGCTCTCGTTATTCTAATGAGACGACTGGATTTTGAGCAGCAGAATCACCCGCGGTGTGGGAGACTGAGTCCAACCCACTGCGGGTGACACCTGTCTCTCTAATCCGGGTTTTGCTCCAGCTAGCTAGCAGTGCCTCATCTCTACCAAAGGATAGTGGTGATTGGGCAGCCGAGCTCATGACATACTAGGCTTCTCAGGGAAGTCGTCCTCACTCAGGTCACATCCGGTTCTCTCATTTAAACTTAGTCTTATATATAAATAAATGACAAACAGAAGCAGTATAAGTTTCAATAATGAGTTTAATAAAAACGACTGCATCTTAGATAACAAAGCGTGAGCTGCAATAACCAGGATGACAAAACATGACAGTATTAAAATGGTGACAAGAAGAGTGAAGCACAAAAACAATGCTATCATATTGTCACTATGATCAATGAATTATTTCCTATCTAGGTTGTAATTTGAGCACAGCATTTTAAGCTCTAATTCTGCCTTTCAGGTTCCCCCAGGAAAACATCTACCCCCATACCTGAGCAAAGGCCTGTGGTCTGCATTAGCATCTGTAGTGAAGCATTCAGCAATCAGCATACAGTCGTGGTCCCCTGGCTGGAATCTCCCTCTAATGTGTAAAGGACAAGGAAGTGTTTATATAATAACACAGCTGATGTTTGGAGAAAATGTCCCTACGTAAGGATGTGTATTTTCTACGAATGTCGGAGACTAAACTTCTACCACGTTCACCGGCAATGTACGGAACTGCAGCCTTGAATGAAGCACAGAGTGATCAAGAATGTCTTGTTTGAGAACAGAGTGGTGGCTTAGGCAAAAACAGTTAGATAGATGCAAATAAAACAAGACCGTAAAAATTGTTATTGTAATAATAATAAAGTGAAGCTGAATAAAATATATCTAGGTTAAAGTGCACAGCGGCCTAGTGTGTTAAAACAAGGTGCATGGAGCTATAACTAAAATGGCTACACAACAACCTAAGAGGGAGACCCTAAAAAGCCCAGGAAGGGGAATTGGTCACCTAGCAGGATGACCACCTTTCATGAGGGGGCTGTGATGTTACCTACTTGACCTGGCCACTCAGATGCTCCCTGGGGCCTCTACCCACCTTGGATTCAAGGTGGCAGAATCAAGTGGCCACCTGGAGGAGCTCTGGGCACCACCCAGAGGGTGGTGATGGACAGGGGAGTGGTCACTTCCCTTTCCTTTGTCCAGCTTGGCGCCAGAGTAGGGACCGGGGGTCCCTGGACTGGTGCAAACCAGTTTATGCCAAGAGGGCCCAAATGTGTCTTTTAAAGCATACCAGTGTCTTGGGGAGGGCACCCCTCTCAAGCCATGTAACACCTATATCCAAGGTAGAGGTTGCTATTTCCCTCTCCCATAAAATCCTTTGTTCTGCCTTCCCATGCTTGAGCTGGTCAAGCAGCAGGAGGGCAGAAACCTGTTTGAGGGGTGGCAGCAGTGTGGGCTGCCCAGAAAACCCCACACAGGGCCTACCATAGGTGTGACTTACAGTGACCTGGTGCAGTGACCTGTAGTGAAAGGGTGCATGCACCTTTTCACACTGGCTGCAATGGCAGGCCTGCAGGCACATTTTTAATGGGCTCCCATGGGTGGCACAATATGCTGCAGCCCATGGGGAACACCTGGTGCCCCAATGCCCTGGGTACCTAAGTACCATATACCAGGGACTTACATGGGGGCACCAGTATGCCAATTTTGCAGTGTGCAACGTCCTAAGCAACCAAATGTAGAGGGAGAGAGCACAATCACTGGGGTCCTGGTTAACAGGATCCCAGTGAAAACAGTCAAAGCAAACTGATAGCAGGCAAAAAGTGGGGGTAACCATTTTAAAAAGAGTGTACTTTCCTACAACTTCTTTTGGACTTCGATTTCATCTCTCATTATATCTTTCTGGCACACTACTATGAAATTGTAAATAGGAACACAGTCTTATATTGGCTAACATTGTATTTACAAGATAGCACCCAAACAGTTATCATCTCTGTTTTTCTATTTGACTTCTAAACTTATCTATTCAGCCTCTAAACTATTGAAACAAGGGGTCTTTCAAGGCTCATCATTAAGTTCCACATTAATAGCTATGTCCTTTCACTAGCTCATTTGATCGTCAGACAGTTTTATCTACATTACCTATGAACACAATGCAAAATTAATAATTTGATTAGATGATCCTCTGGGACACACCAGAGAGAAATGTAAGGATGCCTTTCCACAGTTGCCCTTTGGATGAATATGCTTTGAAGCTAAATGTACAAAACCTGAAGCTACTCCTCCTTGAATACTCAAATGATGACTGATTAGGTAGCTGAAGGCCATTGCAGTTGAATCCTCCACCCACCCCAGTTGCTACAGTCAGGAATCTCACCCAGAATGCGTGAGATTTCTGGGTTAACACGTGGGCTAAGAAAGTCTCATTAGGAAAACAAAGTTTAGACCAAAAACCTAAGTTTACGACTTTTAGGTATTCACAAAGGTAAGTTGCGAGTAGTATCTTTGGTATCTTTGTGTCCACACTCGGGGCAGAATCTCCGCACTCCAGGCAGAATCTCTGCCCTGAGTGCCGAGATTCCACTATGCACACAGAGTGTAATTTCCGCATCTGGAATGTACTCTCCTCACCCGGAGTGGAATCTCCGCACTTGGGGTGGATCTCCACCCAAGTGCGGAGATTCCACCCGAGTGCGAAGCTTCCGCCCCAAGTTTGCCTTTGTGAATCGGGCCCATTGTCCAGCTTTTAATGTTTAAATATGATAAAGAAAATCTGCTATATCTACTTCAGGATCGTCGCAAACTGCTATACTCATTATTCCTCAATATGAGAAAGAAAGCCAGATGTGCTCATTTAGGTTGCAAGCAGCTAGAGACTGGAGTACTCTACCTCTTCACATGTAAATCAGTTTAGTTTTAAGAAACCTTAGAAAAATCTGTAATTTCAACAATAAGCTTTCAGAGATGTACCTCTATTATCTTTGCTTGCTAGCACCAGCAAGAGCTTTCAGGCTGCTAGTGCACTTCATAAGAATTACTAACACAACAAATTAACAGTGTCTGGGAGAGCACCCAAGAAACCTGCTTGATAACGTGCATGGCTTTTTTCAGAGCAGCCATGAAATATCCCTCAATACCATTGGCCTGAGGCTACAAAATGTATGAAATAGACATCTGGAACTCATTGCGGTTGAGCTTTGGACCACTGACAGATCTTATAGGCTCTATTATGTCATTTTGTTGAAAGCAGGGATCACATCATCTATCAATGTCACTACCTCCGGAAATGTGGATCATTCATCGATGACACAGGTAGATACTGTCCTGTAGCAATTGGCCAAAAGACATAAATGAGTGAGACAAGATACCTTATGGTACCAGCGGCATATCTGCATGCCGCATTGCACATTGCTTATTCAAGCTTTGACATTCATGAACCAAGCATTTCTTTCACCAACTCATTGAGAAACAGGAACCACAGTTTTTTGATACAGAAGATGCTTTGGTTAGGGCTAAGTGTGAGTTCTACAACCACCATTTTGCAGTGCTTTTGGGATAACAAGTTGAGTACCCCTTATCAATAGACCTTTTCTGTGACAGATTGGGCTAACTTGAACTAGTATGAATTACTTTATTTCCTTGAAGTTTGCTGAGGTTAATGGTTCCTTCATTCTGCCATGGTTTCTCCAACCTATTAGCTTTGATTGGATAAGTTATGGCAGTCAGCGTGGAGACCTTAATGGTGGCCTTGGTTATATACTTATTGTTGTTGGCGAGGGGTTGGTCATCTTTCCTGATTCAACAGATGAATTCCTCAGCAAGCATGCATCAGCCCATGCCATGCCACCACCCCGTTACAGTTGGTGCGTCACACGCACCCCACCATAGGCGTGCTATATTCCGTTTTGCTACTGACAATCCCAAGAAAACCCATAATTTGTTATATTTCATGAGTGGGTCTTCACCCCATCCATGCAGAATAAATGTTTTGGCCGAGCTCGATATCCCCACTCCCACGCCTCTCCCATGAGTTTCTGTATTGCCAACCAATAAGGCTGTACCGCCGCCAGGCCCACAGGATATGAAAGAATGTGCCCCTCTCCCCACAGTCTTTAAGGCATAGGTCTGTTGGACTGCGGCCCATGGCATGCATGGTGCTGCGGGGGTTGTAGGAGTGATGTAAAATGCTTAGGTGTATAAGGCGGAAACCCTGCATTGATTGCCACTTCTTTGAAGGCCCCAGGGGCCTCTTTTCATTCCCCTTCGTCGAAGACCCTAACATCAGTCTCCCATATGGATCTTAAAGTAGTGAGGGTGTCGGGCGAGTTGTTGATACGTTTTTTATATATGAGCGAAATTGTTCTTTTTTGGTAGGGGCTCTGTGTGGACCAGGTCCTCCAGCGCAGAGGATTACTCAATAAGCATTTGTTTGGGGATGTGTGCCTGTAGCACGTGACGAAGTTGGAGATATTTAAAGGGTTCCGTGGGTGCCAGGTCGTATTGGGCATGTAGGTCGGCAAGACTCAGCATTAAGTCCCCTTTCCAGACGTCCCCCAATGTATCTATGCCAATGTGACTCCATTTTGTGAACCCTCTTAGATTCCCCACCTCTCTCAGAATATCACTGGACCAGAGGTGGGTCATCTCTGTTGGTTTCCCTTTCCACTTAAAGAAATCTGTAGTCGCCCTCCACACCCATGCCACCATCAGGGTTTGAGACATGTCCGTGTCAGTAGTGGCTGATTTGTAGAGTACCCCTTGGCAGCCCCTGTTTCCAAACAAGAATCTCTCCAGTCTGTACGCTGGGTCGTCCCAGGCGTCGAACGCTCAGTCGCTGACCACAGCTAATTGTGTGGCCCAGTGGTATTAATTTATATCCGGAAGACCAATCCCCCAACAGTTTTGAAAGAGCTATGCAAGGTGGGTTTGTATTCCATAGGAGTAGTTGGATTAGAGAGTCCATCTTCCAGAAAAATTGATCGGGTATCAGATATGGAGTGTTTTGGAGGGCATACCGCAACCTGGGAAATGTCAACATCCTAAACAGTGCTGCTCTGCCTAGTAGGGAGAGCAGCAAACCCCTTGAATACTGTGCATCTGTCGCAAAGCAGTCCAGCAGAGGACTCAGATTATATTGGTGGAAAGGATGGGGGTCTGAGGTGACATGGATCTTCAAGTATTTGAAGCTTCCTGTAGCAATGGGCATTGGTAGGCCCCTAGAAAGGGCGGGCATAGGGCCCATAGGGTGTATAACAGACTTCTCCCAATTGATGGTGTATCCTGAGTGTTGTCCAAAAATATGTAGGATCTGTGTGAGCTGAGTAATGGTCATGTCGGGATCGGTAACATAGAACAGGATATCATCGGCATATAGGGAGATACGCTCTTCTTAATGTTCCCCCCTGTGAATACCTCGTACCAGTTGGCCCTGTCGGACCCACATTGCTAAAGGATCTAGGGCCAGGACAAAGATCAGCTCGGTGAGTGGTCACCCCTGCTGTGTCCCCCTGTGGAGGTGAAAAGCACGAAAAGTTGTCCCATTCACCTTAACTTGAGCCATGGGCTTCCTTTATAACAAGCGCAGCCAGCCCATGAAGTTTGGTCCAAAACGCATTTGTTCTAGCACTCCGAACAGATAGTTCCACTCTAATGTGTCGAACGCCATTGAGGCGTCCATGGACATCACCAGAATGGATTTCACACTATCCCTAGACCCCGTGGAGTCTGCAAAGGTTCAGCCTTGTCCCTCTATTTTGCACGGAGCTGGATTGATCTGGGTGCACCAAGGATGTTATCACTTGGTGTAGGCGATTGGCCAGAAGCTTAGCTAGGAGCTTTATCTCCACGTTAAGGAGGGCTATGGGCCGGTAGGAGCTACATTTGTCTGGGGGTTTCCCTGCCTTGTGGAGTACCACTTTTTTGCCTGTCTCTGGTTCTCTAGGAGTTAACCTACAGATCGTACCTCAGACCACATGTCCAGTATGTGGGCTGTTAGGTGACTCGCTAGGCATTTGTACAGCTCAATGGGTAGACCATTAGGGCCTATTGCTTTGCTGGAGTTGAGGGAGCATAGTGCTTGGCCTATTTCATATCTGCTTCCAGGATTTGTTTTTGCTCTTCTGTGAGTTGGGGAGGTTGATGTCAGTTAAAAAACCCAGAATGTCCGAGGCAGTGCAGTGTGTTTTAGTGGCACAGACATGTTCGTATATGTTGCAAATATTTCAGCTATTCCCTCCGGGTCTGATCTGGTGTCACCACGCTCATCTGTGATCTGCATTACCCTACCCTGTGTTTGATTGCGTCTCTCTAACCAAGCCGGCATCTTTCCTGATTTGTTGCCAATGACATAGAGGTGCCTCTGAGTCAGTATGTGGCTTGTTTTCACCCTTTCTTCTGCTAAGGCCCTGTATTCCTTTTGTTTAAGTATAAGGGAGTGAACTCGTTCTGCGTTCATTTCTCATAGGTTCATTCGCTCCAGGGCCAATGTATCTGTCTCTAGGGTTATGAGTTGTTCTTGCCGTTTTTTCTTCCCCCCTGCAATGAGGGAGTAGGCCTGCCCTCTAATCACTGATTTGTATGCTCCCCATAGTGTTTAACTGTGGGTTTAGCAATCCCTTACTCACCTCCAAATAGGAGACCGTGGCTGTTTCCAGCTCCTGTATGAGTGATTTGTCTGTGAAGTGCCAGGTGCTAACCGGTCTAAGTCCTGAAGGACCAGTTGACCGTCCCCATAGCTCTAACCTCACCAAGTAGTGATCGGATATCCCCTTTGCTAAGTGACGTATATCCGCTACTTGAGTCATGTTGGTAGTTTGATTGAGTATGTACCCTAGTCTAGAGAGACTGTGGTGTGTATTGTCGCTCCCACGGGTGGTGGAGGCGCCAAATGTCCACAAGGCCCATCGCCTCGACGAAGGTGGCCAGTGTAGAGTCCCAGTGCACATGTCGGCCTGTGTGTGCCTATCGAGCTCTGCAGACAAAGTAGCATTGAAGTCTCCCCCCATAACTAATACCCTGTCAGGCAAGTGCAATAGGAGGTCTCCCAGCCCCAGCAGCATGAGACGTTGGTGGCGGGGTGGGACATAAATCAAACATAGGTCAATGGGGATACTTGCCCCCCCTCCCTCCCACCCCCACCCACCCAAGTTCCTGACTGGGCCACACATTTCCCCAGGGGTCGGTCCAAGTTTTCAGGGGGATAAATGCAACCGAGTTTTTGAGCAGGATCCCCACACCCCTGGAGTCAGTCATGTACCTTGCATGTGCTATCATTGTGTATCCCCCTTTGGCCATGGAGATTGATCTCCTGTAAGAGTACTATAGATTGTATCTTTTAATCGATTGCAATACCATCCCCCATTTGATTTTGTCGCCCAGACCATTTACATTCCATGACAGGATTTTTAATCATGTTTGGGGGACCGGTGTCAGGGCACTACCCTGTGTGTGGGGTTGCAGCATGAATCGCCCAAAGTGAAGAGGCCCCAGGATTGGCAACCAACTAATTTGCTATCACTGCACTGTTACTCAAACCTGAACTTACCTTTGTCAAGAACATTTCCTCCCCTCCCTGGAACCCTTCATGGCGGGTTCCAAACTACCTGCCCTTCCCCAACTTTCAAGGTGCCCTTCATCCATAAAAAACATTATAGTTAACTTCCAACTGGGGGTGATTGATCTGCTTGCGTGCCCCTCCTCCATCTTTTCGGACCGGTCGCTTTTCATCTGTCCCTTCGTTCAAGACTCCCCTCAGTGGCCGGGTGGCTCCGCTACCCTTGCCACCCGGAGGAGGGCGCCATTCCTAGGCTGCTTCTGGAGTGTCAAAGTGCCATGTTTTCCCCTCAGAGATCACTCGCAGCCTGGCGAGGAAAAGCATCATATATTGAATGTTCTATTTGACCTTTTTGACCGCTAGGAAGCTGCAGCCCAGTTGCTGGACCCTGAAGGTAAAGTCTGGGTAAAGGTTGACTGTAGCATTTTCAATTTTCAAGCCTTGCTTGCGACGTGCTGCCTGAAGTACAGCGTCTCTGTCCCTGTGGTTAAATATTTGTGCGATGATGATCTGGGGAGTCTATGGGCAGTCATGGGCACCCTGTGGGCCCGCTCAACAGAAGTTTTTGAAAAGATCTTTATGTTTTAAGACGTTCATTATGAAGTCCTCTACTAAGAAGTTGGTGCAGGGCTCCTCCATGCGTTCAGGCACCCCCACCAGACAGATGTTGTTGCACCTGAACCTGCCTTCCAAATCTTCCAGTCACGCCTGCATGTTGCTATTGTCTGTTTGCAGATGGCTTACTTGCTTTTGAAACGCTGCAGTTGTGTCAGAGATTTGTGTGTCTTAGGCGGTCCTTTTCTTTATCGACCTCAGCACGAAGTAGTGACATCTCTGCCACCACTGAGTCCACTTTAGGTTCAAGGGTGCCCTGTATAATTCAGATTGCAGCCATGATTTCTCCAAGAGTTGGCTTTGGTGCTTCATCACCTTTGCCGGTCGATTCTCACCGGGTGACTATGCCCTCCTTCTGTGCACACGCTGGGATCGCATATCTGTCCATTTTACTCTCTTGTGTTTTTTTGGCGTCTTTTCCGCCCGCAATATCAGGTGGTGGCCACCAAATCAGAGTGCCCTTTCTTCGAGGCCTAGCCCACCACCTCTCTGCGGTAAACGCTGAGCCCGGGACACGGCAACCTCAGTAGATGTATCTTCTGAGGGGCTGTTCCGGGCCCGGTCGGTGCACACACCTCTTTTTGCCACACCAGGAGGGCAGCTGTTGTGGACCTCCAGCACATTCAAGCCACTCACCACCACGGGGCTGATGTCTACATGCAGGTTTTGCAAGTCCTGGGGTGCATCTCCGCCTCAGTCAGTTCCAAGTCTCCAGGGCTGCTTTCCCTCTGCGGCGCTACACCTCCTGCTGAGGCCCGCTCTCTGGGAGGGCCCAGATTAAACAGCCCCTCTTCGAGCGCAAGCTGCATCGCATTTTGTAAACAATGTGCCGTAGCACGGGGACTTGGGGAGTGTTGGTGTGGCGAGGGAGGAGGAGCACACAGATTGCTAGTGCCGGGCACACCCCCCAAATGCTCACCTTGAGTGTTGAGTCTGTAAGTATCCAGCAATACAGGGATGATCTGCTACAGGCCAGGAGGGCCCCCGCATCCAGGGCACAGCTGGCACCAGCCACCCTTCGCGAGCCACAGCTCCAGATCGCTCCCGCAGCCGGGGCATCCGAGGCCTCTTCAATTTTCAGCTCCGTGGCCCTTCTCAGGTTAAAGGTGAGTGCATCGCCACAGCTCCGCCATGCAATGACCCTGGGGGCTGCCCTTGTGACTCGTACACCACACGGCCTCCGGACTACTCCCAAGTACACCGCAATGAGCCACCACTGTCAGGTGCCCGTCGCCGCCTCCAGAGTCAGCAGATCGATGACTCGAGGGCATCCCTGGGTCGTGTGTCACTCCCAGGTTTTTAAGAGTGGAAAAGAGGGATGAGGACTGTGGTGGATCGTGTCAGATGTGGAGGGAGGGAAGCTTGGGGTCCGGAGCTCCACTAGCTTGCGGCTGCCATGTTGGGCTGCTGACCATGCCCCCACCTTCTTCCTCCTTGTACAATTCTCCTGACTTTCGCTCACTACTCTCGCCACACTGGTACTCCGACATGCTGTATCCTTCGCTGCCATCATTTTGAACAGGCAGGAGTCATGGCACCTTCCCAGCCTCTGCCTCCTCAAACACTAGAGGCTGAAAGCCTACTTCGACCGTCCTGCCCTGTCAGCCATGCCGTTGTTTGAGATAACACCCCGAAACTCCTCACAGTCATCTTCTAACAGCTCACTGCTTCTGATGGATAATACGTGGTATAATCTGGCCTGTTTTAGTGATTATTCACTTGAGGAGCGGCCCCTCGTTTTGGTGGCAAACTTAGGCTTAAAAGTCAACCGTTCCAAGGCTTTAATGTTTTCAGGACCTCCTAAGAGTAAATGCCACTCCCTGTTTTTCAATAACATTGAGCTAAGCCTGGTCTCTTCATTTGTTTTTGTGGGAATACAATTTGATTCCATTTGTAATGGGGGCACTTAACACAGAATTAGGTCTGGTGGAGGAACGCATAGATAAAGTTCAACGCCAGTCACTGTTTTCCTTACCTGCATGAGTAGCAAATGAAGAACAGCCATGTACATCACAGGGGGTAGCTCCCCCCCAAGGTTGTGAGGACCTCAGTGGATCCGCTTTGTAATGCCTCCACCGTACAAAATCCTAGCGTTAGTAGGGATCCCCAGCTGGAAGTCATTGACAAAGGTGCAGGGATTGCTAATTCTCCTCTGCCCAAAAGGAAGAGAAAGGAGATTCAAGAAAGACAAGCTGGGAGTAGGGGGTGGTCCCCTACGGAACAGCGGTCCGTCTCTAAGGTCTGCCCTAGGCCTAAGAGGAATTATGTGTGCATGGGAAGAGCATTTGTCCCGTGCTACTTTTTGCAAACTGTGTACTGACTTTCCAAATAAATCCCAAATTTCTCTCATCTGGGCGGGGGATTTTAATTTAAAGCTCTGTAAATTCAGTCATACCCCAGTGTGTGGGTTAACCGTCCCAAATGGGGATTTAATTACACATTTCATGAACACCCCTTATGGGGATGTTTTAAATAAGATCCTTACAAGTCATTATTTGTTTTTTTTTTCAGATCTTTGTTTCAAACCTTGTTCATTACTTCCCACTTTCCATGAACATGGCAAGCCTTGCTCCATTGATTTTATCATAGTTACGAATGATCTAGTTCACTAATGGGGGATTTCACAATTGTGAGCAACTGCATGAGTGACCATAGTTCACTTGAGTTGAGATTAAAGGTGGAACTTGAAAAAGCCCAAGGAAGAGCTGAGGGTGAATTGATTTTTACATCCAATTTTGGTATGAAATTGAAATGTAAGAAAGTAAATTGTAGGCAACTTTTGTGTGACCTGACACAGGGCGAGGAGCTGGCAATTTCCATTTGCCTGTCCTTAGATGCTGATCCTAAACTAATTATGTCTGAGTTTATTTCACTTTGTGCAAAGGTGTCGAAGTTATTAGTCACAAAAAATGGCAAGCCAGGTAATCAAGTTTACAGTTGGTTTGATAAAACATGTAGTGTAGCGCATCATAATTTGCAAAGAGCACTTAAGTCTACTCTGAAGGACAAGGTGCAGGTTAAGCTGGCAAGGAAACTATATAAAAAAATACTCTAGGTCTGGGGACAAATGTCACTCGAGGAAGTCCTGCAGGACTGAACATGTAAAATGCACATCCCTGCGGACCTGACTGTTCAGGCAATAGTGCTTTGTAAACGTGTGCAAAAAACCCCACATTGTATCCAGGACCGAAATTCTGTGAGCTAAGGCATGCAGCTCTGGTGGACAGAGCTTGCAAGCCTCAGGAGGCTGCTTTGTGGTCAATATGTAACAGATCTTAATGCAGAGTATGACCCATCTTGAGAAGTTCCTCTTCTGCACAGCCCTTCCCTTCTTCTTTCCCACATGCCCCACGAAGGGTTGGCCGTTCACTTGGAACTCTTTTGTTCAATCAAGGTAAAACAACAATGGTTTTTTTGGGTCCAGAGGGTGGAGTCACTCCTCTTCTTTAGAAGGATGAGGAGGAATGTAAAAAGTAGTGAAGGTGATGGATTGGCATACGTGAAATGGAGTGACCACTTTTGAAGAAAGGAATCTTCTTATTTGAAGAACCAGTTTGTCATGGTAGATGGTGAGGTAAGGAGGCTTGGATGACAAGGCCTGGAGCTCACTCACTCTCCAGGCATATGTAATCGCCTTGAGGAAGGCTAGTTTGATTGTATGGAGCCTGAGGGTACATTTATGGAGAGACTCAAAGGAAACACACATCAAAAAAGTTAGCACAAGATTAAAGTCCCACTGGGGCATGATAAATGTGAAGGAGAAAAGGGATATACAAGAACTTTGAGAAACCTATTTCCAGTAGAGGACGTAAAGAGGGATGGCTGGTCAGGCAGCCACAGGAAAGAAAAGATAGCAGAGAGGTAGCACTTGAGCGAGCCCAGAGCAGGGCAAGAGAAAAAACAAAAAGGAGAACCTTAGAAAGGGGGAGCAGAAAGGGGATCAGCTTGTGGCATTGTGTGCAGAAAAACATTTTTCTCCAATGGCAGGTGTATACCGTTTTGATGGAGGGGCGCCTAGCTACCAAGTTGACATCACAGACTTTGGAAAGAACGTCGAAATCTGTCAACTGTCACTGCTTAATTTCCACGCAAGAAGGCGGAGACTGGACAGGTTTGGGTGGAGAACCCTGCTGCTGCGCCAGATGGTCCTCCCGAAAAGACAGCCTGATCCGAGGAGCGATGGCTATGCTCAGTAGCTCTGGATAACAGACTTTTCATGCCCAGTCCTGAGCCACAGGAATGACTTTGGCCCAGTCATTCCTTATCGTCTTGAGAGGTATGGGCGGAAAGGAGTACAGAAGGCCTGAGCTCCACTCGAGACAGAAAGCATCTCTGAGCGAGACTGCCCTTGCAACTCCAGTGCGCCAAACTGCTCATATTACGTGTTCTCGAATGAGGTGCTCCACACTGCTGAAAGAGGACTTGCGCCACCTCCAGTTGGAGACGCCATTTGTGATCCGCTAGGCATCTTAGGCTGAGTTTGTTTGTCCTGGCATGCAAAGACCCACCAGGGATATGCCCTGATGTTCCAGCCATGTCCAAAGATGCAAAGTCTCTTGACAAAGGGTCCAAGACCCCTCCCCAGATGGCAGTGGTTTTGTCCATGAATACCTGCACTAGCCTTGATGGAGGGTAGAAAAGCTTTTAATGCCTGTCAGATTGCTCAACGCTCCAGTAGGTTGATGTGGAGTTCGGATTCCACTGGAGACCAGAATCCAATGATCCCCACCTGGCCCACATGGCCGCCCCCTCCTAGAAGTAATGCATCTGTCACTACTGTGAGATCTGGTTGGGGAAGGAAGAGGGATGTGCCCCTGAGTCAATCACTGTGCGTTAGCTAATACTGCAGATCTTTCATAGTTCTTTCCAAGATCTGGACCATGTCGGAGCGATTCCTCTGATGCTGTGCCCATCGGAACTTCAGGTCCCACTGCAAAGCCTGCATATGCCAGCAGGCATGTGTTACCAGCAGGATGCAGAAGGCCATGAATCTCAACAGCCTCAGGGTCTGTCTCATCGAAATCCAGGATAGAGGCTGAAACATCTGTATCATAGCCTGAATATCCTGAACTCACTGTTTGGGAGGGTACGCCTGAAATTGCACTGTGTCTACAATACCTCTGACAAAAGGGAGCATCTGAGAGGAGTCAGGTGTGACTTTGGTATGTTTATATAAATCCCGCTGAATGCGGAAGTCTTTTGTAGTCTGGAGGTGAGAGACGTCAGCCTTGGGTGAGCCTGTCTTCATCAGCCAGTCATTGAGATAGTAGTAGACTGGCACCCCTGATATCCACAGATGACTTGAAACCATTGCCATCACCTTTGTGAGCACCCCAGAGGCGCTGGTAAGGCCAAAATGGAGAATGACAAACTGAAAGTGTTTGTGATCTACCGTGAACTGCAGGTAACACCTGTGGGCAGGAAGGACGGGAATGTGGAGGTATGCGTCCTTCAAGTCCAGTGCTACCATCAAGCCTTCTGGGTCTAGGGCAGACGGTGCCTGAGCTAACATGAGTATTTTGAACTTCTCCTTGAGGAAATAGTTTAGGGGCCATAGTTTTAGGATAGGACAAAGGCTTCTGTCCTTTTTTGGCACAGGAAAGTAGCAGGAATAGCACCTACGACCCACTTCTGGCATCAGCACCCTCTCTATGGCTCCCTTGGCCAAGAGAACTGTGACTTCTTGAAGAAGAGACAGATGATCCTCCATCAGCCTGTCGTAAGATGGTGCCATGGGGGAAGAGGTGGTCACAAAGGGGAGGGAGTAGCCCTTTTGGACGATCTGCAAAACCCACTCATCTGATGTTATGGATTGCCAGTGGGGCAGATGATGGTAAATCCTGATCTGTGAGTACCGTGCTCTTGGTCATGCAGAGGCTTGGAAGCGTGTGCGACACAGAGGCTTGGAGGGTACTGGCGCAGCTGGAAGCCCCTTCTATACCCACGAAAGGAGTGTAACAATGATTGTAGGTGATGTGGGGCCAAGGAAAGGACCTGGTTGTAGCCCAACTGTCCTTAAAGCACTCTGGCAATGAATTCTCCTTGTCTCCAAAGAGATGGGAGCCGTCAAAGGGCATGTCCATCAGAGATGATTGGACATCCCTCGAAAAGCCAGTTGTCATCAACCAGGTATGGTGCCTCATGGCCACCATAGATGAAGCCACTCTATCCAGTGAATCAGTCTTGTTGAGTACACAACGTAAAATGAATTTTGCTGCCTCTCTCCTGTTGGCAACAGCCTGAACGAGCACGACACAGGCCCCATCAAGGACTGTTGACAGCACCTGTGCAACAGTGTCCCACAGCACGTGGCAGTAGCGGTCTTAAGGGCATTCAGTGCTCACAGACTGCAATGCCATCTTCTTCCCCAAAGCTTGCACTCTCTTGGATTCCCTCTCCGGGGGTGAGGTAGGGAATGCACCAGGATTTACATGGGATGTAGCAGCTTGGACCACCAAGCTCTCTGGGGTAGGGTGTTGGGTGAGGAAGTTTGGGTCCTGTGAGTTGGTGGCAATGGGTAATCGTCCTATCTACAGAAACCCCTGTGTTGGGTTTGGACAATGTCCCCAGACATTGAGGGCTTTATTGAACAGTAGGGGTTTTGAGGGGGAGAGTTTGTCAAGACATTAGTCTTGACCTCCATGGCCAACTGAAGATCAAGGACCTTGGCTGCCATCCGCACCACCATAGCGACTGACGCTCCATCCTCCATAGCCATTGTAGGGGGAGAAAGCATACCAGTAACTAGAGAAGTATCTAATCCACTAGCTTCACCGAGTTCCTCACACCAGTCCATATTAGATTTTTGATAGGGCTGGTATTCTTCAGGGGCCAGCGAATCCTCCCATTATTCTCCAAGTCCTAGCACATAGGAATAGGCTCAGGCTCCGACCTGGAATGATTGGCCCCAAACAGCACCAAAAGCAACGTCAATTGACGCTCCTGCAGGTCCATATCAGAGTCAGGGATTTGAGTATGTGCGGTGCCGCCAGTGGGCACCGGGAGCATCGGCATCGGGACCGGCATTGGGGAAGATCAAGGTGGCACAACCTGTGCCGGTTCAGATCCAGAAAAAGATCTTCGTGGCTTGACTGGAGCACAGGCTGAAACAGCCAACAAAAAACAGAAGGGGCCCCTGCTGATCCTCCAGGCATGAAGGCACATTGGAGGGGTTGGCCCGCACAAAAATGAAGTGGGTGGCCTCATAGAATTCCTTCAGTTGGGCGGGGGTCACTCTTGCACCCGGGAAGTCTGGAAGGCGCAGAGTTGGTCCAGGCACAGATTCTACATCGGAACAAAGCCTTGATGAATGACGCATCCTTGTTGGCCAACAGACACAGTGATGTCAAAGATCTCTTCAACTTCTTCTTGTGACTAGCCTTACCCGAGTGGCCCAATGACTTGGAGTGCGATGAGGATCTCAGACTTCATGACCACTCCCGGGCTCTTCCTCTAGACTGGGGCCTCAAACATCACGGCATCGCACACCAAGCAGCCCCCAGAAGCTTGAGGGAGCACACCAGCAAGGCCTTCTGACTCATGGCGCAGCAGTCAGAGCACGACTTGGGGTCGTGGTTGCGATCAAGACACCAAAAGCATAAAAAGTGCGAGTCAGTCACTGACATCAGTCGATGACAGGTGACACAGAGCCTAAAGCCGGCCTTATTTGATGACATCCCTGCCACACCAGGAGGAAAACCTCAAAAACAGACTTGAAAAAACGTTGAAAAAATTCAGTCAAAAAATGACTGACAGGGTAGCTGTTCTCTAGATCAGCGCTGGCTGGCAAGGAAAGAAAAGAACTGACGTTGGTGCGCCTAAGTAGTGCTCATATAGGTGCTGCAGATGCCACCAACAGTGCACACAGAGCCGAACAGTTCCACCTACTGGCCCAGAGGGGCACTGCTCACCAAAAATCTTCCAAATCCAGTCTGATGCCTGGGGAAATTCTAAGGTAAAGAATCTGCAACTAGAAGACTCTATCAGATGCAAAGCCTTAGCAACTGTAGGCCAGCCCTAGCTTTCCTACAACAGCTGCAATCTAGTGACATTTGTGTTGCAGTTTGTTTGGCAGTTTTAACTTGATTTAAATATGCTTTTAGCACTCACAATTGCTTTTATTGACTATTATGAACCTGGGTCCAAACTTTGAGACGGTTATTTTATTGTGTAAGACACATCTTTCACTACTTCTTTACTTATGGACATACTTATTTGCTTGATACATAATTGTACATCTATGGCTTTTATTAAAGAATACCAAATTAAATTAATTAAATGAAGGAAAATGAATTAAGGTTGGCACATGCAGAGATGAGTTTTTCTTTAGAACAAAAGCAATTTCTTTTCAGTCTGGGACGTAGATTTGTTTTCAAACTTCCCTACATCCAGTCCCTAGCGAGCCTAATCTGCTTGGTGTGTCCGAACTGCGCTCCATCATGGTTGGCCTCAAATTGCACCTAGATCCAAGTCTACTGTGACCACTGACCACCTCTGGCACTTTACATATTTTGACGCTTTATTCACTTAGATTTTAACAATTCATTTTGTTATCTTGGAGTAATTTGGTTTATTAAATGTTACTCTAGTTCTGGAAATCAGAGTGGAGTTTTTATTGTGTTTTGTTTTCAAGGTTTTAACTGTTTGGATACCTTTAAATGCTTTACTATTTTTCTCTAAGTATGGGCAGTCTTCTCTGTGCTACAGCTACCAGGGGCTGTGCTCAGGTATAAATTACTGAACCTTTGACTGGACATCGCAAAATACTGACTTTATTACTTGTTGTGGACAGCTATCCACCTCACCTAATAAACCACTGTTTTACAGTTAGCAGGTAGTTTAGTCTGCATGTGACTAGGAAGGTGTTTATAGTCAGACAAAAACGTTTATTATATTAAGTTCCATAATCTTAAATAGGAGATTACAATGATTTACATTGACTTGGATTATGATTTAAGGAAATTATTGAGCGCTTACAGATTATTGTTCCTATAGAGTTGACAAAGAATTGAATAGTTATGGTTCATCTGCCTGGTGGTCTCACCAGTGTCCTTCAGGTGTTCAGGAAAGTGATGGGAGTGGGACGACCATTCACAAAGTAAAAAACACAATAGGGGAACACCGCAGGACCCTGGGTGTTGCTGAACAACCACAAAGATGTTCACCCACTACATGGAAAAGAAATACACTGTAACGGATTACCAGTGGGTGGTCCTTGATATATAAGACATCCAATTGCGAAAAAATATTTTTTTAAAAGGAACAACAATGGGTTTTTAAACTCAATACACAGAACGTAGGCCTGAATGATAATATCCTGTGGGGCCGGTTCACGGTATAAATACCTGGGCACATATACAAGCGTTCTGCTGAGGGGCGCTATAACATGAACAGATCAAGGAGGGGCTCTTCCTTCTATCTTACACCTTGGGTTTACCACATCCTTCCAGTGGGTATTACTCACCAAATTTCCTTTTAATCACTACATCAGACGGATTCTATCACCAAATCTATCTTATGTTTCTTGATGCCTAACATACTGGTGGTGTGAAGCGTTCTGTTTCTTATGATTGTGCCAAATAACATGGAAGCCTAATTCTCTCCTTATATGTTACAGGTATCACAGAATGTAGTACCAAGTAGGTGAAAAGTGTATTTGCGCATGCAGGCTGTGTGAAGTCGCAACACTTTGCTGTTATTGGATAGTCTAACTAGGAGTGGATCAGGGAGAGTAATCCTTTGGTCCTGATGAAAGCCACAGGGAAGGGTGGCTTGAAACATGTAGACCATGTAGAAAGAAGGGTCATTAAAATCACACACACTTTCTACAATTCTTGCCTTTTTAATCATATCGTCTGGAGGATGGAATAAAGCATAGCTTCCCTACCCCGCAGGTATGTTTAATTCACAATAAAACCCCTCCACCTCCTATTTACCATTTGGTGTATACCGTCCAGTGCTCCTGTGTATCTCACAGGTACCAGCACGCCTGTTCCACAGTGGAACGGGAATAACCCTATGATGAAGCATGCCACCAAGTGGCAACCCTTGTGGGTGAGGGTTATACAAAAAGATGCTTGCACTTGTTGTCCCTGTAGGAGGTTTAGCACACACTATGGAGTAGGGCCCCAGTTTTTTGGATGTAAAGGACTGGAAAATCTAGAAAAAAACACAGCAATCATGTTAACCAACTACTCTTCCTATATGTTTAATCAACAGATTAAATGTGCTGCGGCCAATGTTCTGCGTGAAGCCTGGCTCGTACACAAACATGCCAAGAGGAAGGAACCAGCAAGTGTGAGACAGCACCAGCGGTACCTACTAAGAGCTATTCACACGTGAGTATATCTGAATGTACTATACACAATGACCTTTATTTGCACCTCACTCCGGCGCGCCCCTAATCCAAAGCCAGACCACGTCCACAGGCACCAAATGTATCATGTTGTGAAGCAGATTATATCCATCAGCTGGAGAAGGAGTGCTTGAATCCAGCACCAAAATATCCAACTGTACTAACATTTCCAACTCCACTTCCTACTACATCAAGGTAGCAGATGCTCCTCTGAAATGACCAACTGTTTTGATTGTGTCATCCACGGCAAAGAGAACCAGTAGAGTATAGTGCCAAAGGGTGGAAAATAATTCAAAGGCATACAGATAAAAGCTGTAGAGCAGTCCTTCCAAAATATTTTAGAACCACAACCTAACTTTCAAAACAACAAACTTTTGTGATCCACCCAGCTTTAATCTACATGAGGTGGGTAATGTCACTATAGCATTGTGTAGTAGAAGGCGGGAGGGGAGGCGGGAGGGAGGGTGGCAGGAGAAAGGCGGGGGAGCGGGAAGACCGAGAGCCAAAATAATGCCCAATGATCTAAAAGGAAGCCACTAAGCAACAAAAAGCCAACAAAGAGCTAGTAAAAGAAATATTACAAAACACTAAAACCAACAACACAAGTGCAAGAATGGCAGCAAAATATGAAACTACCAGTACCTCCCCTACCAGCCCCTTCCACCTCCAAGACTATATTATATATGTAGGGCATACACAGCAGGTGAGTCAAAGGAAGCTCCTCTGCACCTGGACCGTGCCCAGTTCCAGGAAACTTGGCCCAACTCATCCCCCCGGAAGTATCTATCTGCAGAGCTCTTCACACTCAACCCAGGACACAACATCAATTGCCACCTTGCATCACCGCCTCACACAAAAGGCCCTTTCTCCTGCATCCACTGTTGATGCTCCTCAATCCCAGCTACATCCGCCACCAACACCCTGGCACCAGCACTCAACAAAATAGCCCCGGAACGACTCAGATGCCTCCTGATAAATGCCAGATCTTTCTGCAAACATGCAACCGAAGTCTGGAACACCATCTCCACCCTCAACATTGCCTTCATCAAAGAAACCTGTCTCACCCCGGCATCAGCCCCAGACTTTGCCACAGCCACACCCCAGGCTCCAAAATGAAACATCATGACCGCACTAACAGACACGGAGGGGGCAGTGCCATCATACACAAGGAATTCATCACCTGTACTGTCAACAAAAACATAATCTCGCTGATCATGGAACACATGAATTTCCAACTCCACACCAATGACAACACCATAATGAAAGGCGCTGTTGCATACAGACCACTGGACCCGAGGACTGACCTCAGCAACAACATCGCGGAATTCATCACCCCGCTCGCCATTGAATCCAAACACTGCATTTTCCTGCAAGACCTCATTTTCCATTGCAATGACACCACTGGCACCAACTCCATTAAAGGCCTAGCACGACTACACAACATTGTCCTCAAGCAGATGGTTACAGACCCACCACACAAAGTAGGACACACATTGAACCCAATCTTCATCTCTAGCAACAAAAGTCAGGTACAGCCACACCTTGGGATTCACCTGGTCGGACCACTCCATCATACACTTCACCATCACCGCAACCCACCGCCCTGCCCCGAACAACCACAACGCCCCCTCAGGTGGCTGGTCCAAGGTCACACATCAGCTCTGGACCAACTCCCTCAGCACCACACAACCTGATGACAAAACCAGTGTGGATCAGGCTGTACAGAACTGCAACAACTGGATAACCAGAGCAGCCGATCAGAAAGCCCCAGTCAAAAAAGCCAAGATCTGCAATACCACCAAGCAAGCCAGCTGGTACACCTTAGATCTTAGGAAGGCAAAACGCAACTGCCAACAACTAGAGAGAAGATGGCGCACCAGTAAGAACCCCTCTGACCAATCCACTATCAAAAAAGCCCTCAACGCAAACCACCACTAGATCATATCCACCAAAAAAGTCTCCCTAGCCCACTGAATCGAATCAGTTACCAACCAGACCAAAGAGCTCTTCACCATCGTCAGATAATTTGCATGCCCATCAGATGTCCAAAACTCCAACTCTCTGTAGGAAAGTGCCCGTTTTGGCATGATTACCCCCCACTGAGAGTCAGATGTACGTACCTTTTTTCTTGTTGCAAACGGCCCGATTCACAGAATCGGGCCATTTGCGACAAGAAAAAAGCATTTTGGTATGTACAGACCCTATTTTGCGATTTGTAAGTCTATTTAGGCGCTCCCTTCCTAATTGCGAGTCGCAGTGCGATGTAGGATTGTTTTGTGACCGTGAATGCGGTCACAAAACAATCGCAGTTAGCACCAATTTTAAATTGGTGCTACGCGTTCGTAAACGGAGAGGGGTCCCCAGGGGACCCCTCCCCCTGTGTGAATGGTAGCGAAAATAGGACCACTGCCTGCTCTGAAAAAATGAAAATAATTTTTTTCATTTTTGTTTTTGGAATTTCCTTTAAGGAAAACGGGCTGCATTTTAAAAAAAACTGCTTTATTTAAAAGCAGTCACAGACATGGTGGTCTGCTGTCCCCAGCAGGCCACCATCCCTGTGAGGGCGGCTATTCCCAATGGGGTCGCAAATTGCGACCTACTTCATGAATATTTATGAGGTAGGTAATTTGCAACCTATTGGGAATCGCAAACAGTGTCTGTGACACTGTTGTACATCAGGTTTTGTGACTCACAATTTGCGAGTCTCAAAACCTAATATTCGTACATGTGGCCGGAGTCCCTTGTAAAAGGTTTCAGTGGTACCAAGGGCTCTGTGACCAGGGAGGGTCCCTAAGGACTGCAGCATGTATTGTGCCACCCTAAGGGACCCCTCGCCAAGCACATGCACACTGGCATTGCAACTTGTATGTGTTGGTGGGGAGAAAAAGATAAAGGCAACATGGCATCCCTTTCATGGTGTCATGCCCAGAAACCACTGTCTGTGGCATAGGTAAGCCACCCTCTAGCAGGCCTTACAGCCCTAAGGCAGGGTGCACTATGCCACAGGTGAGAGCATATCTGCATGAGCAATATGCCCCTACAGTGTCTAAGTCCATTCTTAGACATTGAAAGTGCAGGGTGGCTATATTCAGTACATAGGCTGGGAGTTTGTTATTATGAACTCCACAGCTCCATGATGGTTTCACTGAAGACTGGAAAGTTTGGTATCACACTTCTCAGCTCAATAAACCCACACTGATGCCAGTGTTGGATTTATTGTAAAATGCACACAGAGGGCATCTTAGAGATGCTCCCTGTATTTTACCCAACCCTTCAGTGCAGGACTGACCAATCTGTGCCAGCCTACCACTAACAGACATGTTTCTGACCCCATGGGTGAGGGCCTTTGTGCTCTCTGGGGTCTGAAACAAAGCTTGCTCTGGGTGGAGATGCTTTGCACCTCCCCCCTGCAGGAACTGTAACACTTGGCGGTGAGCCTCAAAGAAGGCTCAAGCCTCCTGTTACCGTGCCCCAGGGGACTCCAGCTAGTGGCCCGCCCTCTGGACCAGGCTCCACGTTTGGCGGCAGGTCTGCCGGTAAAGTTAGGTAAAACAAGTAGGAGTGACCACTGCAGCTCGGATCACCCCTAAGGTGTCCAGAGCTGAAGTGACCCCCTCCTTGCAGAATCCTCCATCTTGGTTTGGAGGACGGACCAATAGGGATAGGAATATGCCCCTCTCCCCAAAGGGAGTGGGCATAGGAAGGGTGTAGCCACCCTTAGGGACAGTAGCCATTGGTTACTGCCCTCTGGCTCCTGTAATGCCCCTAAATCTAGTATTTAGGGGCACCCCTGAACCTTATTCATCAGATTCCTGGCAACCTCAAGAAGAAAGAAGGTTTGCAAAGCCGACCCCAGCAGTGAAGACTAGGCGACAACTGACTTGGTCCTAGCCCTACCGGCCTGTCTGTAGCTTCAAGACTCCTACTCCAAAAAGGCAACACATCATGCAGGACTAGAGACCTCTAGAAACCCCCAGAGGACTACCTGCCCAGCAGAGGACCAAGAACTCCAGAGGAAAGCGGACCTGTCCAGAGAAACCCTCCAAAAGAACTCCAGGACGGCCCCGGATCCACAAGCCCTGCCCACTCTGAACCCACTGGCCACCGCTCCAGAAAAGGTCCCCAGGCAATTTTGACCTGGAGTCCACCCTGGGTTGACCCCTCCTGGCCAACACAACAATGCATGCAGCCTGAATCCAGAGGACCCCCCTGGCTGCAACCAGATCTGACGAAGATTCCTGATGCCCCAGTGGCCCCCTGCACCTTCAGGCCCCTTGCCTCCGATTGACGGTCCAGCAGCGTCCAGCGGGCGCTTCTCCTGCCTATTCAACCTTTGGTTTCCCAAACCAACTCCCTGGACCCAGCCTGCAGCATCTTTTGTGACCTCCGGGGTCCCCCTGTTGAAAAGAGTTGGGCACCCAGCTCTGTGTTTGCACCCTGCACCCGGCCATCCCATTGCTACCCAGGGTGTGTGTTTGGTGTAGACCTGTGGCCTCCCTGGTCTGACCTAAACTCTCTAGGCCTGTGTCCTCGAACCGCAGGTACTTAACTGGAATCTTCTTTCTACTGAGCACCCCGGGCCTCATAGGATTCCATTGAAACCCCAATGCCAACTTTGACCTCTGCACCCAGCCGGCCCGTGTTGCTGGTGGTGCACCTTTGGGGTCAGCCTAAAAACTTTGTCCTGTTGACATCCTAACCCCGAAGACTGGAATCGTAAGTTGTGTACTTACCTGCTAACTGTGCTAACATTTCCCCACCCTCAGGACTCTATTGACTTCTATTATAAATTGCACTGTGTCAACTTTTGAAATAGAAAAGTGTTACTTATTTGTAAACTGCTTTATCTGCAAACATCAAACAAAGTACATTTGATACATATGCTTGATACCTATTTACAGCTGTACTTACCTGCAACAAAGATCTTCTGGTTCTAATAATAAAGTAACAAAATATATTTTTGTTATGTAAAAACAACTGGCCTGGAGTTAGTCATTGAGTGTGTGACTCATTTCTTGGCTTTGTACTACTACAAAAGAGAGCATTAGTATTATCTACTTTAGCCTCTGTTAAGCTTCTGGGAAACCCTAGGACTCTACACACCATACCTCATTTTGGTATAGTATATACAGAGACAACTTCCTACACCCTTCTCTCTGGAAACTCTGAGAGGCCCTTGCTGAACACTTCCACAACAAGATAGATGCCATCTACAAAAACGTCGACCCCCAACCAATGGAACCCCCCATTTTCCCATCCACAGACATCGCCAACCACCTGCTCGCCGCAAGGGAACAGCTCAGCACACCGACCACTGCCATCATCATGACCTCCATCCACTCGGGGGCACCAACCGTCCCCAGCCCCCACAGAATTCAACCTCGGAAGAGACAAGATCATCTACAGCTCACCACCATCATCAATACCTCGCTCACCACAGCCACCTACCCAGATGCCTTGTAACATGCCGAAATCAGAACCCTCCTCAAGAAACCCTCTGCAGACCCCCAACAAGTTGCAAAACTGCCACCCCATCTCCTTGCTCCCTTTCCACACTAAAGTCCTGGAGAAGGCCATCAACCTCCAACTCACTGAACACCTGGAGAAAAACAACCTGCTAGACCCACCCCAATCAGGTTTCAGAGCCAATCACAGCACTGAGACAGCTCTAATCGCCGCAACGGACAACATCTGTGCTCTATTTGATCGAGGGAAAGCAGCCGCCCTGATCCTACTTGACCTCTGTGCCGCCTTTGACACCGTCTCTCACCACACACTCATCGATCAACTACGCCAAATTGGGATTATTCACAACACATTCAGGTGGATGGCAGCCTTTTTCACCGGACGCACCCAGAGAGGCCACCTCACCCCATTCACCTCGCAAGCCAAGCATCTGTTGCATTCTCCAAGGATCCTCACTCAGCCTAACTGTCTTTAACATTTACATGGCACTGCTAGCAGACATTGTGAGAGCACACGACATCAACATCATTTCCTACGCCGCCGACACACAACTCATCCTCTCGCTCCCAACAGACTTCCCAGATGAAGATAAATTTCCACAACTGCATGAAGAACATTTCCACTGGGCTGAGGGACAACTGCCTGAAACTCAATACAGACAAAATGGAGGTGCTTATCTTCCGCAGAGACTCAACATTCTGGAGAGATTCCTGGTGGCCAGGGGAACTCGGACCAGCCCCGACACCGAGGGATCACAGCCAGAATCTCAGCATAATCCTCGACAGCAAACTCTTCATGAGACAACAGGTCAACACCATCTCCTCAGCCTGTTTCCACATGCTCCACGGGATTTTCATATGGGTCCCCCTGGACACAAGGAAGACAGTGACGTAGGCCCTCATCACCAGCCGCCTGGACTATGGCAATGCACTTTAGGCGGGCCCCACCTCCGAACTCCTGCAGTGACTCCAAACAATCCAGAACGCAGCAGCCAGACCGATCCTCAGGCGGCCCAAGACAGCCCACGTAACTATGCATCAGAAGAACCTCGACTGGCTCCAGATCCACAAGAGATGTCTTTTCAAACTCCTGACCCGCGCCTACAAAGCCTTCCACAATCTAGGATCCACCTACCTTAACCACCGGCTCCACCTCCACCAACCACACAGGAACCTCCACTCTGCACACCTCGCACTTGTAAAAATACCACACATATGCCACTGCCGCACAGGAGGGCGCTCCTTCTCCCACCAAGCATCCAATACCTGGAATGCCCTCCCCCTCCAAGTCCGCACTGCGCCATCACTGCTCCACTTCAGTAAGGGACTGAAAACCTGGCTTTTCGAATGACACCTGCAGCAAGTGCCTATATACCCTCAAATACTGTATGATTGATTGATTGAAGGTTTTTACATTTCATTTTGTTAAAAACAAATGACCTCCTACAGCCTTTTAATTCATACCCCCGTACTCCAGCAAGATTATCACAAAATGTACTTTACTTTTCTTTCTCAAAGTGCTGAGAGGAGTTAAAAAACACCAAACACCTATTTGTCAGAAGACATAGCCTGCTATTTGAGCTCTGTCTTTGAAGCGGAGCAATTTTGATAAAATAAATACAGAATTCAAAGCCATCTTTATTTATTGCTTGGACTTTTGTCATCCACAGAAATTTGGCTGGACACCCAACAGTGGTTTACGATCCAGAGTTTAAGAAACACTGATGTAGAGAATGTATTTTCCATGAAAAGGACTGTACAACACTGTGCCTAATGAAAGTGAATTATTTCGATACAATGTAGCATTGTAGTGATTTTCTTTTCCTAAACAAAGACAATTAGCAATGCTTTATTGCCACAAGTACTGGATTATTCCTCAGCAGGAAAGTGTTATAGTGGTTATCTTCACCAAGCCAGAACTCTTTGCCTAGAGGGGGTCTGGTTGTGGCTTATAGGTGCAAAACTTGTGCACAAGAGAAATTCTTCAATCTTTATTTTTGTGGCACTTGCCTTTTTTGCAACCATGCTGACAATGAAATGCATGGAATAAAAGCAGAGGCTGAGGCATTGAAGGATGTTGGAATATAATCGACATCACTAAAAGCCACATGAACATGTTTCTACTAGCAGGTTCTAAATCCTTCAGCTGCAGCAACAACTGTGAGTTTGTGGGGTTCTGATTGAGGGAGTGAAAACCCTTCTCAGACAACAACCACAATCCTTGTCAAGGTGAACCACAAAACTCACTAAATTACCCTGTGTTTAACCCTCTGGTAGCTTGGCACAAAAGCAGTCAGGTTTAGGCAATATGCAGATTATTTATGCATCACTCATCAGTATTAAGGCAAAAAATCCCTTACCAACTCAGAAAAATAGAGTCAAATATAATAAATAAGACCAAAACACCAAAATTCCAATCAGTAAATAGGAGATATGCAGGTCCAAAGTTTTAAGTAACTATAGCGCCCAAAAGCACAAAGCACCACTTGTGGTTATCTGGTCATGGTAGACTGAGGAAAGTCACAAGTTTAGGCTGACTGTGATGGAGCGCGGGCCTGATACAGGGACGATGTTAGTCCCATTGAAAAAGTTACCTTCTCATAATCCGGTGCAAATAGTTGTCGTGGAAGAGACTGGGAGGAGCACAGAGAGCGTTGTGGATGGTTGTCGCTGTAGCACGAAGAGCAGGCCGGGCGTCGCCGTAGTGTCAAGACCCTGACAGGCATAGTGGATAATCAGTGCTGTAGCTTCACAGTGGTGGTCACCTCAGGCTGCTGTTCCTTAGCGCTAAGTGCAGATCTTCTATTGTCATCGCTGGTAGTCGCTGTAGCACTAAGAGTATGTTCCACCGGACCTCTACGTTGGTCATCGCAGGCGGTGTAGACCAGACTTCCTGTCTAGCATGAGTCATATTCTGAATCTCAGCTCTCCATCCTTGAGGTTGGCAGCTTGCATGCAGGCAATACGGTTGATTGAATCTACCATAACAATGCATTAACAAGTCATAAAACGCTTTTTCTTTGGAAACATGGTCCTAACTATAACTACCTAATGGCACCGCCACTAGATAATATATTATATAAAATAACTTTCTTCTGGCAGGTCTGTTTCCATAGAAAAAGTGTTTTTTGACTTGTGCCTATATCTTTGGCACCATTTGACGAATCTTCTCAAATGTTTTTACAAAAAAAGTGCCCCTGTAATTTTTGTGGCACACAGAAAATTTTGGGGTGATCCGTAAAGCGTGGGCAGATAAAAAAGGGGTGTTAAAAAAGTTGTGTTTCCCATGTTAATTCCTGCAGGACTTTTAGACACGACTACAGCCTGAACCACTGGACGGATTTACCCCAAATTTGGCAGAAAGCTAGCTTTTGGTACACAGATTATGATTCTGCTTATTTGGTGTAAATCCATTCAGTAGTTTACGAGAAATTAAAGAAAATCCAATTTTTTTATCTGGGCTCGCAAACATATTGAGAATATTCGTAAATTTTCACGAATGCGCGCTTAAATAAAAGTGCTGTAATTGGCTGGCCACAACCTGAACAGAAAGTTGTGGCCGCCATTTTATGTTACGGGAGAGAGTCCCTGGGGCTGAAAAAACATATGAAAAGTAGCATAAGGGGTCAAATTATGTGTTTAAAATGATTTTTTCTTCACCATGTGCGATATTCGTAATTAATCGAGCATAATCACGAATAAGCAAACAAAATTTTAAAAATTCACACTCATTCATACACTAATTCATTCACTCATACATGCACTCATTCACACTCCCACTCTGACACTCATACACCCACTCAGACCCACTCATAGACTCCCACACCCACTTTCAGACTCACTTAGACACAATGCACCCTTTCAGACCCACTCATAGACTCCCATACAAACTTTCAGACCCACTCAGACACTTAAGCACCCACTCACAGACCCACTCAGACAATGATGCACCCACTCACGCATCCGCTCACAGACCCACTCAGACACTCGTTCATCTGAGACCCTCATGTACCCACTCACAGTTGCACTCAGACACTGACACACCCACCCATTCACAGACCCACTCAGACACTGACTCACAGACCCACTCAGACCCTCACGCACCCACTCACAGGCCCATTCAGACACTCACTCGCCCACTCAGACCCTCATGTACCCACTCACAGACCCACTCTGACACTGACGCACCCACTCACAGGCCCACTCAGCTAGCACTGGTATTTGCCGTCTCAGGGCTAAATTGTGGGGCATGCATCAGGCTACTATCATCTGGCATACATTTTGGGGTGTGTAGAGGAGGGCACCTCCGGATAGGTCTGGGCACCTGAGTTTGGCCTTCAGGAGCCAAATGTTCTTTCTATTAAACACCTCATCCTCCCGTAGCAGTGGTTAGATTAATGTATAGTAATAAAAATTACTATATGTTAAAAAAACTGAGAAATTCACCAAAAAAATCAAAGGTTACAGGGACGTTATAGTTAGGAAATAGAATTAAAAAAACTGAAATTCACTGAAAAAAACATGTTACAGGGACGTTATAGTTAGGCTCACATTTTAAACGTACAAAACCATAGAAAAAAAACATAGAAATTCACCAGTTAGAGTCATCTCAAATAACTATAACACATGCCCTAAAGTAACTATAACTCGTGCCCCTGCCGTGCACAGTTTTTTTGTAAAAAAAAATGTACTGCAAATATTACATTGATATTGTCAGTAATGTTATCAAAGATGTCATGAGTGCTGTAATTTGTGGGGTAATTAGCAGTGTATGGCAAGGGCGCGAGAAAAGAAGTCCCCCAGCCTCTCAAATGCACGGGCCACCCAGTCCGTATCAGGGTAACCCTTAAAAATCTTTGATAGTGGTGGTTTGTTCTGAATCAAAATGTAATAGTGATAACTCCCCAGCACCAGTTTCTTACAGATCGATGCCCAAACCTTGTGGGCCCCACGAACCATCTTAAAACTGACTTTTTAAAAATAACTGCGTTCAACTTGCCGCAATAGACTACTTCTAGCCACCATCTCAAGCAAAATCTCATATATAGAAGGTATGTAAAAAGCGGACCCATATATTGGAGAGCAGTGGCCCAGTAATATAGGCTAGGAATAAGACCAGATAAACCGTGTGACCACTCTATTCATAGCCAGCAACCTGCTATGCTTGAACTCGAGAGGGATGGCCCGAAAAAGATAAAGGGCCAAACTCTTCCCACCATCAGGCCGCCTGTGCAGCCTGAACTCCGCCGGCACTATTAGGAGTTCACTGCAGGGCCTTAACATTGCAGCCGGCTCCTATTGGAGCCGGCTGCAATGCGACGGTGCAGCGGATGCAGCAGCACCCGTTGCGCATTCCACTGCCCATAATTCGGGCAGTGGAATGCGCGACGGGGCTGTGCATGGCTGCCCCTGCACTACCCATGCCAAGGGCCTTCAGAGTCCCCCATTACGCCAGTCATTCCATGACAGTGTAAACCGCCATGGACAGGCTGGCGGATGGAGACTTATAATCCCCAGGGCAGCGCTGCTTGCAGTGCTGCCCTGGCGGATTACAACCGCCTGAACCGCCATGCTGCAGGCTGGCGGTGTCGGCGGTTGGACCGTGGTGGCTCCGCCACAGTCATAATGTCACGGTCGGACAGACCCTTTGGCGGCGGTCCAACCGTGACCGTGGCGGTTGGGTCATAATGAGCCCCAAAGTATTTTAGGCAAAAAAATTCATCTAGATGATATGACACTGCCCCATAATAGAGGGGTATAGGTTATTTAATCTGATCAGATCTCTATCTGCCTGTTTCAGTACTGGTGCTACATTCATCTCGATCAGCTGGTCTAGCTCTGCTGTTATAGTAACACCTAAGTAGATTGCTTCCTTCATCACCCTATCCTCACTGAGTGCAGCAAAGTGATTGCAAATGACCTGAGTCTTGCTCTGATTGTGCAGGGAATTGCCCAAAGGCCTGCGCTGTTCCTTCTATCTGAGCTAGCGCTTCAGCCGGACAAGGAGTGACAATAGCAATGTTGTCCTCGTAGGTAAGAACTTTAGTGTCCTAGCCATTAATTGGCATAGGGACAATCTAAGAGGGCAGCTCCAGTTTTTGAAGAAAGGGTTCAATATAGAGCGCAAACAACAGAGGGGAGCAAGGACACCCATGCCTTGTACCTCTCTGAATCTTGATCATACCTGACTGCCCCCCACAGATGTATACTAGCGCTAGGGTCTTGATATAAGGCCTGCAGGGCCCTGCTATAACATGGTCCAATACCATATCGGCCCATAATTTGCCATAAGTAGCCCCAGGAAACTCTATCAAATGCCTTTTCTGCCTCTTGCAGAATTAAGGCGATAGGGGTCGCGAACACTGATGCTGCATCAAAAAGCGCTATAACACAGCAAATATGATCGCTCATACCCCTCCCAGGAATAAATCCATGTTGCCATGATGACACTAACTTATTGATAGCTGTCTCATCCATTTGGCCAGAATTTTAGAGTATAATTTAATATCACTATTGATAAGTGTTATCGGCTACTATAAAAGTTAAAATAGTATACTTTCTGTACTACTGAGTGATATTATTTCTAACATATATTAGGTGAGTGGCTGTGGGAATGTGCCCATCTGTGTGTGAGTGTGTCTGTAAGTGGCTGTTTTGGTGAATGAGTGGGTGTGTGAATGGCTTTAAGGGTGAGTGTGTGAGTAGCTGTATGGGTTAATGAGTGGGTGTGTAAGTGGTTGTATTGGTGAGTAAGTGGGTGTGTAAATGGCTCTTTGGTTAGGAGAGTGGCTGTGTGAGTAACTATGGCAGAGTGACTAGGTTTGTGAGTGGCTCTATGGGTCAGTGAGTGGCTGTATGAGTGAGTGAGTGGGTATGTAAGTGGTATATGAGTGAGTGGCTTTGTGAGTGCCTGTATGGGTGAGTGGTTGTGTGAGTAGCTGTATGGGAGAGTTAGTGGCTGTCAGTGGCTGTAATGGTTAGTGAGTGGGTGTGTGAGTGGCTGTATGAGTGAGAGGGTGTCTCAGTAGCTGTATGGGTGAGTGAGTTGTACTGGAGAGTGAGTGGGTGTGTGAGTGAGTGAGTGGAGGTGTGAGTGGCTCTATGGATGAGTGAGTGGGTGTGAGTACTTGTATTGGCCTGTGAATGGGTATGTAAGTGGTTTTGTGGGTGCTTGAGTGGATTTATGAGAGGTTGTATGGGTGTGTGAGTGATTCTGTGGATTATGCCATCAGTGATGTCATTTGAAATGTAATCAGTGATGTTATGGGTGATGTCACTGACCATGTCATGGGTTATGTACTATGTAATGTCATAAGCAGTGCATTGCAGGGGTGTAAGTTATAGTTAGCTCAGGGTAACTATAACAGCTTAATTTCACTGCTTTGGTACGAGTAAAACATGAGCCTAACTATAACATACCTGTAAACTTTGTTTTTTCCAGTGAATTTCCAAGGTTTCTTTATTATATTTCCTAACAATAATGTCCCTGTAACCCGTGGTTGGCGCAGTTTGATGAATCTTCACGATTTGTTTTTAAAATGCAACGCTCACTTCAGTCCCCGGGGAGATGGTGTAAATCAATGCGGGGGGGGCACCCAACCCCACCACTGCCCCATGGACTGCCACCTCCCCGGGGCTTTAAACTAAATCAATGTGGGGGGACAAGCACCCACCCCCCAAAAAGCCCCCAGGGACAGCCACCTCCCCGGGGCAAAGATAGCAATGAATGAAGATGGGGCACGCCCCTCCCCCCCCAGCCCTGAGGACCACCTTCTCCCCGGGGCAAAGATAGCAATGAATGGAGATGGGGCACGCCCCTCCCCCCCCAGCCCTGAGGACCACCTTCTCCCCGGGGCAAAGATTTAGTTGTGGGAAGGGGGTGCTTGGCAACCACCACATCCCAGGGGCTAAAATAGAACAATGAGGGGAATCCATTTCGGCCCGCGGACCACCACCTCCCTGGGGCAATACACATTAGAGGGGGGCCACATTGCCCCCCTCGACAAGCCAATGATGACCCTGGGGACCGCCACCACCCGGGGCTGGCTCCTGCTACGCCCTAGGTGCCCACTCCTGAGATATTTCTGTTTGCTTTCACTTGGCGGGATCTTTGACAGCTCTTGCCAAGTCAGAGCAAACACTTCACTTTCTGCAAGTGAGAGCTGTCAAACAGCTATGTGAGTGGGTGTGTGAATGTCTGAGTGGGTGCATGAGTGTCTGAGTGCATCTATGAGTGGGCGTGTGAGTGTGTGAGCGTGTCAATATCTGTGTGAGTGACTCGTCTACAAAGGAACCTCACCTGCCTTTTTATCCAACAAGAGCCCACAGTTTAGCACAAAATATCTACCTAAGTGGCGTTCTTTCTGCCTCCTTGGGTAAATGTCCACTACGTATTCTACACTACAGCTGCGTAATGGAGCACAAGGAAATGCCACCTGTGACCTTGTGTGCACTTTGGCAATATGATTTTTCCTGGTGCGTCATTATCTAGAAATATGTGATAATATGAATCCTCCTATAGATAGGCCAATTAAACTGCAAAGATGTAAATCTCCACCAAACCAGGGTCCTTCCTGTCATCTATATGATGTAAGTGCTACTTTGTTTCGTGGAGATGTCCTCATATTCCTTGGATTTAAAAACCCGCCACCAAAATCGGCGGCAAATGAACTGGGGGGGGCCTTTGGTAAGCTGTCCATCATCCTCACAAAATGAGGAAGACCTGTGTATACTACTAATATGAACAGGGTGGGCCAAGCAGGCGGAGCTTCCAAGAGATTTGCACATTTGCATACTTGTAGCAATTTAAAGGGAGAACCATAAACTCTGCTCACACCAGGATAGGACACGAAAGAACCCACTCGTCACAGTCACAGAGATTGCCTTCCAATAGTTGAGTGATGCATGCACCCCCACAAAGGATTTCAAATCGTTTTTCAATATGGAATTGCCAAGAAAATACACTTGCTTTGCCTTCACCAACTTAGGAGTTGGAATAATTTGTAATTTACAGAAGTGGAGTTTCAGCTGGGCACCTGCTATGTTTATATTTGTAAGTGCTTCCTGGTGAGGTTTAATTTCTGTGAAATGAGCATCAGGGCCAGAACGGCCCTTGGGACCCCGTCGCCTGAGGCCTGGCTTCAACTTAATAGGGGAGGGGGGCTGTGTGGCCCCCCTTCCTGGGCTGAGCTCAGCCCCAGGGGGCCACATCGCCCTTTGCCTGGCCTCCATTGAATAGTGGTTGAGGGGGGCCCTCCCTGGGCCGATTTCAGCCCTTGGGACCCCTTCCCCCTGCAGCCCAACCTTGTCTGCTGGGTGCCACGAGTTTGCGACAAAATTCTTTTTTGTCCAAGGCGTGGGGAGAAGGTTATTCCTACCCTGTCCCTTTTCTCTTTTTTCTTTAACTTTTCTGTGGGACTCATTTGAAGGTGAGTCCCAAGATGGCTGCCAACACTTCCTGGTTGAAGTGTTGGCAGCCAGTCAGAGCTCTGCATTTCCCTGGATGAGCTTGTTATTCTTCACAAAGTCATCAGTGAGGAACCGCACCCCTAGATATACAAATGCGGATTTCCTTAAATTTCTCAACAACTACTGAACGGATTTACACCAAATAACAAAAAGGACAATCTGTGGACCAAAATCTAGCTTTCTTCCAAATGTGGTGTCATTCTGTCCAGCGGTTCGGACTGCAGTTGTGTTCAAAACTCCTATGGGAATTAACATGGGAAACACACTTTTTTGACCCCCTCCCTTTTTTCTCTGCGCCCCCCTTGACAGATCACCCCCAAACTTTCCATGGTTAACAAGAATTACCGGCACACCTTTTTTGGGGAAACTTTTGTGAAGATCCGTCAAACGCGTCAAGCGGCACCAAAGATATAGGCAAGTCAAAAAACGCTTTTCCTATGGAAACATGGTCCTAACTATATATATATATATATATATATATATATATATATATATATACACACACACACACACAAAACACCTCATTCACAGGAATGATGAACACTTGTAGTGCATCATATCATGAACATATTATTTGACAAAAGGGTGCAGACGTGTTTCGGTGCTAAGCCTTTCTCAATGTCTTAACATTGAGAAAGGCTTAGTGCTGAAACGTGTCTGCACCTGTGAAGGAGGTGTTGTATGTCTATGTGGGTTTCACCACCACAATTGGCGGGCACCCACTGCGTCAGCTTAGGTGAAACACAGAAGATTGGATACACATCTATGTCAAAAAACACTATGGGGGTCATTACGACCCTGGCGGCCGTCGGTACACTGGCGGTAACACCGCCAACAGGCTGCTGGTGTTCCGCCAGTGTATTATGACCGTGGCGCATTAGCCACAGCCATACCCCCAGCCCCTCCAATGGACCGCCAGGCTTCCGCCAGGTGGTCAAAAACCCCCAGGGCAGCGATGCAAGCAGCGCTGCCCTGGGAATTATGAGTCCACAACCGCCAGCCTGGCGGTAAGGGGGACTCGGGGTGCCCCTGGGGGCCCCTGCACTGCCCATGCACTTGCCATGGGCAGTGCAGGGGCCCCCAGGCACAACCCCATCTCGCATTTCACTGCCCGAATTTCGGGAAGTGAAATGCACGACGGGTGCTGCTGCACCCGCTGCACATCAACATTGCCGCCGGCTCAATTATGAGGCAGCTGCAATGTTGATGTGACTTTTCCGCTGGGCCAGCGGACAGAAATGCTGTTTCCGTCCGCTGGCCCAGCGGAAATGTCATAATAGGGAGCTACCAATACCGCCAGTACTAGCGGTATTGTGACGCCTGTGGCTTCTGCACCGAAGTCGTAATGAGGGCCCATATACTTACCTGAAAAATACTTACTTTTGCGTTGTAAAGGCATCTGTGGTAAGGGCAAATGTTTTGTGATATTTTTCATAGTAAAGACATGCATGTTAAAGACCAATGCATGTTTAAGTTTGTGAGGTAAAACCATGCGTGGTTCCAAACGCGTTATAAATGCTATTTCCCAATTAGAGACTATGGGCCTGATTCACAAAAGTAAACTTAGACCACAAGTCTAAGTTTAGACCAAAAGTCTAAATTTAGACCAAAAGTCTAAGTTTACTCGTAGTAAGGTTAGACTTTTGGTTTAAGTTTAGACTTTTGGTCTAAACTTAGACCAAACGTCTAACCTTAGACCAAAAGTCTAACTTTACTCGTAAAGTTCTTTGTAGTTTGGTTGTTTTTATGGCTGCTACCCTCCCCAGCTTTGTAAGGAACGCATAATGCCAGACTGGATCACCTTCTTCCTGCCTCTCGCCCTATAGCAAAAATGGATAATTTTGGTTGTCAGGTTACGAATCTCTAATGTTCAAAGACTTCATTTGAAAACTGACACGTTTTGGTACCTATTTAATTCTCCGATCAGAGGTGACGATAAGGACAGAAGTTGTAAGATGGAAACCAACACACTGTCTGCATAAATGGTCAGATTAAGTAATCCTGCTCTATTTTAACCCCCCCCCCGCCCAACCCCACTAACCCCCCACCCCCAATTACATCTTTGTTCCTATGGCTGAACTGAGAGTGCAAAAAGAGGGGAAATCAAGTACAGTCATTTGCTTTCCACACCAAATATCAACTGTAATAGAGGTTAGGCCAATGAACTTGACAATGGCTTTAGGGAAGCTGTATCCTGCCAACATATATGTCCTTACATTAAGCCCTGCCACAATGCCCCAAGAATTCTCTCCAGAAATCTGCAGCCAACATGGCACTAGGCCTTTTCGGCATCCAGAATGATAAGGTCCACATTTTGCTTCCCGTGCATGACTTTCTCAATTACATGCAGTTTCTTCTGCATTATTACTGATGTGCCGAGACCTTATAAAGTCCAGTAGGTTAGCCACTCATACATACCCCGCGGGTGCCTCCTTAGCGAAGCTAACTTCTTTCGGGCACAGAGTACGTCCTTCTTCACCTTTCCTGCTTGTACTCAAGGGTTATATGTCTCTCTGCTGTCTCCTCAGTGTTTTCCTAGAGAGGACACTTTTAGGATTCCCTGACTGATCCACCTTAGCATCTATCTTCCAACATCTTTCCCTTAAGTCCCATAACCTACCACTGACCAGATGAACAATAGTTTGAAATGATGGCCCCACGGATAGGTAATGATGTTGTACCGAGCAGATTCGTAATTGTGTGGAATTATCTTTGTATCTGTTACTGGGAAAGCTTTATGTTATTTCCTCGAAGATAAATGTAAATTTGGACCCTATTTTCTGTACAATCCATTATTTATGTTAAATGAAATGCACTCTGCTGAGAATTCCACGTGCTCTTTAAAATGGAGGCCCCCTAATGCCTGTGAGTGATCCAAGTCAAGGATCTCCTTCGACAATTGACTGATGAAGGGCAGCAGATCTTGCCCAGTACCCTAAACGTGGTCACTCCTCAATGCCCTATGCAATTCAGGAAAACCTTCAGTCTTTTGGAAATGGACCTCCAAATCCTAATCCTTTCTTTGAAGTGCAGTGTTTTGCTCTTCACGCTTCAGCATGTGGGTACACCTTACGAACTGTTGAACAGAACAATAAACTCCTTAAATTCATGCATGCAAGTTTTTAGATATCAATTTTGTCCCGCTTCACTACCTTGTCATTACTAATTACTGTTTCACTGCACCTGCTGTTACCCTGATCTTGTACAAGATTCCCAAAAGTGTACGTCCTTGAGTGCATGCAGCAGCTGCTGTTGGGTTTCCCATTGGCTCCCACTCGTGTTCCGCCGCAGCCCACGGACCTCCATTAGGTTCAGCACCCCTTTGCTTAAAATTTGCCCCAGGCCTCTTCCTCTGCCTCACGCGCGGCTGAGCCTGTTGGTTGCGCTTATCTTCAGCTCTGTGAATCTACCGCCCACTTCCTTCTAAGGGACCGGCTGGCCCATTGCAAGTGCCCTCTTCAAGCTTCCTGTCTGAGCCCATGGCTCTGTGCTGTCTTCCGCTCATTACTGCTCAAAGAGATCTGTTTGGTAGGTTACCGGCCTCACTACAACTCATTACTGACACTAACTCCACTCCTGAAACTTTCAACCACAAATGATTGATTTCAGATGTCTTTTGACAATCAGTTCAAACTTTTATTGACATTGTAGTTCATTAAACACGAACCAATAAATAGCATAGCATCACTAATTATACTGTAATCTCCAAATAAGCTAATCTTTATAATAGCACAATTCTTAACTGCTAATAAAAAAATGTCCTTTGACACAAACATCTAACAACGTCATTGCTTTCAATAGATTATTTGCTCCATATTTCATTATCATAAGTTTTAAAAATCTCTGTCTTGCCATACATAAAAATAAACAAACCAATAAAATATGGATATTAGTGCATTTTATTCTAATTCCACATTTACAAACCCCACACTTTCATCTAGCCTTGCCATCTCAGGTCAGGCATAAAATTGGTTTAAACAATACTGAATTTAAAAATAGTGAGCCTCGTTTCAGGATTTGGTCAAATGAAAATATAAGGAAAGACTTATGAGCCTTAGGGTGATGCTTACCCAAACGTTTTGCCTCCTGTTATGCTAAATTTGTTTTTGTTGGCCTTAGGACTCTACACACTTTATTACTGCTAACAGTGTTTGTGTTCTCTGCTTATGAATGGTGAAACTGGCTTACACTCCACTGGAACATTTAATTTACTTGTACGTTCCTAGTAAAGTGGTACTACAGGTATCGAGGGCATGTAAATTAAATACTACAGGTGGGTCTGCAGCACTTGTTGTGCCACCCAAATAAGTAACGCTTCAAACAAAAGCCAGGCCTGCCACTGCAGCCTGTGTGTGCAGTTTTATCTATTACAGGAACTGTTGCAGCAAAATTAGGAGAAGCCGTGTCCGCCAAACAGAGTACTCACAAATATTTAGGACAAGTCTTTGGATAGGAGAGTGATGTATGGTCTCCAGAGCTCTCTATAGGAGTCCCCTTTAGATGTCAAAACTAGAGTCAGCTTCTCCATCCCCAAGACGTGCCACAAGTAGTGGAGCCAAGCTAAATGCGTTGGGATTTTGGCCATACCCCAGTGCGCCAGGACATTCTGATGAGCAGCTCCCAGGACAAGGCCGATTTAGGAGCCTTTGCAGGACTTGAGTGGGAAGATGAGTGCTTTTGGGAGACCCGTAATTGTGTAGGCCGGAAATCGGGGCAGTTGCGTGTCTTGACATTTGTCTGTGTCGGTCAGGACCGCATCCCAGAATGGGGCTAGTTTAGGGCAGTCCCACAGTATGTAGAGCAGCGTCCCAGGCAACCCACAGTGCAGCCAGCAGGTCAGACTACGTGTAGGTTTACCTGTATGCAGCCGAGAGGGCGTAAGATACCAATACATAGCAAATTTGGTGGCTGTCTCTATACTAGCGGTATTGCATGCTCTCTGACGGACTCTGTAATACACCTTGTTCCATTCCTTCAGGGATCACTCTCTGCCAGTTGTGAGTTCCAAGTGTTTTTGACCTGAGGTTTTGAGTAGTGGGAAGGCGTGTAACAGAATGCTATATAGTTTTGTGACCAGGTGTTTGTTGTTGGTTTTAGTAACCAGCCACTTCTCAAACATTGTCAGGGGTCGCCTGCTCCAGTTCAGATGGTGGAGCGCATGAACAAATGTCAAACCTGCATGTAACGCAATTGTTCCATCTACAGAAGTGTGTATTCTCTCATCAGATGGTCAAAAGGAATAGGACTGCCCTTGTTAAGAAATGGCCAATGGAGCGGCAGCCGGCCTTTTGCCAAAGGTAGGATGCCAAATGGTCAAGGCCTGGTGTGAAGTCTGTATTACCCCTTATAGGTGTTAGGGGGTAAAGGGAAAATCAATAGACCCTTGCGTGTTACCACAGATTTCCAGACTTTTAACACCGATCTCGTAACCGGGGAAGAGAATTAGCCCTGAGTGTGCTGTGGCAGTCTCAGGAATGGGACCTTCCGCAGATGTGTACCTGAGATCCATGAACAGCTAGTGTTTCTCTGATTCCGTCCGTGACCATTCCTGAACGTAACTGAGCTGTGTCACCTGATAATAGTTTAGAAGGTTCAGGATTCCTAGCCCCCCTCAGCTGGTGGTCGATGGCTCAAGTTTCAACTCATCCGAGGATGGCCATCCACCGAAAGGAAACGGTGTAAGGCCCTCTGTAATGAGCTGTTCAGCCTAACAGGAGGTTTGATCAGGAGGGTCTAAAAGAGGAAATGGATTTGCTGGAACTTGGTAGTTTTTATGGCCACCACTCGGCTGAGCCAAAAGAGACTGTATAGTCTCCATTGTGCCAGGTCCTTGGTGACCTGTTGAAGGAGTGTCCTGTAATTGAGGGTCGCAGTGTCTGCTACTGTCGTAGCGGGCTGTATGCCTAGTTACGGGTTGAATGTCTTTGTCCATTGTACGGGAAATCTGCAGGACAGCTGCGTTTCCATATCGAGAGGGACTGTGAGGTTAAGGGCCAGAGGCTTATGCATATTTATCCGGAAGCCTGCTGCTTCTCCGAATGTTTCTAACTCTGCTAAAAATTCTGGGAGTGCATGGAGAGGATTGTCGAGGGCCATTATTATGTCATACGCATATAGACTGATGGTGTGATCTTCCCCTCCGAAGCAGATCCCCGGGATGTTAGGGTTATTGCATACTTTCTGAGCAAAGGGCTCCGTATATAACGCGAACAGCAAAGGTAACAAGGGGCAATCTTGTCTCATCCCCCTACATGGGGAATGGGGTTGATGTTTGGCCATTGACGCAGACCGTTGCCCTTGCGTGGCCATAGGTACTCAAAATCCAGGTGCAGAAACGTGCCCCAAAGTCCAAGTGGGTAAGCGTCGCCGCAAGGTAGGGCCAGTGAATGCGATCGAACACCTTCTCTGTCTCTCAAAGTCATGATCTCTGCCACTGATCTACAGAGGAAGCGTTTGTGGCCCTTATTGCGTGCATACATGGTGCCAAGGACAAAAGCATAATCTCTGACTTGTACGTGGTATGTTAGCAGTCAACCTCTAATTTCAGTATGTTTAGCACCTATTTTCCACCAGAATGAGCGAGATTTAAGGCAATACTAGTCTCCCGATACTAGGTGTGTCTCCAGATGGAGACAGATATCAGCCCTCGACTGCTCCAGGCACAATAGGATAGCCCCTCTCTTAACTAGGTTGTTTAGCCCTGTCACCTGAAGAGTGAGGATCTGTAATTTATTGTGTGGTGTAAGTCGGCAATGTATCTGTAGGCTCACTATCTACAGAGTCTTATAGTCTCCTGGTGGCTTTCCTGCTGCTATGGCAACTCCTTTTGAAGGCCTGTTCCTAGGTAGATGCTTCCCTCTGCAGTGTGATGAATACCCTTCCCTAAGAACATCCCAACGGAACAACAACAAACATAAGGTCCCTGGTAAGGCAAGCGCTCCAGCCGGAGCCTCAAGCATTCCAGTGGTGCCTCGAGAGCAGGTGTCCTTGGCAAGAATATCTTCTTCATCTTCTTGTACTGATCAGGGCACCCCCCCTCCCCCACTTTTGACCCCCTCCCCCGCAATCACTCCCTCCCAAATTCCAATCAAAGCGATAATGGGAGCTTCAGATACATCAGGCCTAGGGTCATTTGTCAGGATCCTCAGATAGAGTCTCCAGGACTGTCCGCGTTTCCTTCCTTTGCTGCAGTCAGAGCTTCCATTATGCTGAGGTTGTTGCGTCTTGATTTGTTTTCGAGGTCCTCCACATGGGCTTGTAAATCGATTTGTTGATCCTTGAGGCGGATGATTTCATGTTGAAGTTGCTCGTCCCAGCTTGGCTCCTGGTCCTCCAGAGCAGACACTGTCCCCGAGCTCAGCTACATCTTTACATAATGCCTTCAAGTCTTTGGAGAGACCCCTCTTAACCATCTGGAGATTGTCACTGAGAGATGCAAATAGTGCCTCCAGGAAGGAGCGAGTCACAGAGCCATTGGTCTCATCACCCTTTAGCTGCGTGTCCTGGTTTGCAAGGGAAGGTCGGTCACCAACTGCACCTCATGTCGGTTTCAATAGCATTTCTTTGAGAGTTTGGTCCTTTTTAATTCAGGTGGTTGCCATGCTTAGTCACAGCTGAGGGGTCCCCGTTACGGCAGAGAGGGCAGGTCCGGGTGGTTCCCCATGCCCCACTGTCCGCTGGGTATGAGGGTGTCTATTTGGCGTGTCGCACAGTTACTGGCCATTACTCTCTATCCAGGCTTGGTGCCACGCTGTGTCCTGTATTGCTTCGTGTCCTGGACCTGTTCAGCGGCACTGGGTGTCTCACTAGTTTTCCCGCCCACAGGCCCACAACACTTCTCTGGGGCCTCAGTCTTCCATTCGTTGATGTTGTCCCCTGCCGCTTCTAAGTGCTGGGTTCCCCGTTAGCCCAGAGGAGCCCCCTCCACACTGACAGCATTTTTGCTCCCCTGGTATATGCTCCTTTGGATCGGCCTCTCAAAATCTGCAGCCCTTGGTTTGCAAATCAGGTCACCTAGATGCGGGGATTGAGGGGGCTCGCAGCAGCCATGGGGGAAAGTTGCTGTAGTCCAGAAGAGGGGCTGCGCTATATCATACTGCCCCTGGCCCCTTTGTGGCTGTTGTCCTCTGCCAGACTTCTGGGGACGGTCCCTGGGTTCATTCTGGAGTTTGGTGTGGAGTCTGGGGCCAGTAGCCAGTCCGTCAGATTGGCACCACAGATACTAGCGCTGCAGGTGGCAGGGCTCATCAGACAAGGTACTTCAGGCAAAGGTTGGGGGGGGGCTACTGGCCTTGTAGCGTGAAGGTCTGTAATTGCTCTGTAGGCCACTGGGATGATGCTGAGAAGCTGCGTGGCCTAGCCGCTTCCAATGTTCTTTAAAGGCGGCAGCGTTATGTGCACAGGTGACCAGGCACAGCAGAGGTCCCACTGCTGTGGCCTACCTCCCGAGTGTGTGTGTGTAGATCTTCTTTGGTGGTCAGGTCATCAGCCCATCCAAGGCCCTGCCGCGTGGCCGCCACACCCCCAGGCTTAAAGCGGCATACTGTTAACAAAGGCACCGCTTGATGAGGCTAGCAGCTGGGTGGGGCCAACAGAACTGGCAATGGTAGGTTCCCCTCCCCTGAGCCACCAGGAATCTAGGTCACTGTCTCTGGCCCATCAGATGCGTGATCCCCCACTTGGATGAGCTACGCGGAGGGGTTAGCAGGCCCGGGCCTGTCTGCATTCATGCAGCGTCCGCCATCTTATGTTCGGGAAAGGCAGCACCGCCGCTAATCAGTTGTGGTGCATCCTGCCTTTGGAATTGCAACTCCTAGTCTCTCCTCCCTCGGCAGGTATTCAGGCAGCATAAGAATGAGCTGAGCCCATTTTCAGCCTCTGAAAGGGGTGGTCTGCCTGGATCTGCCGGCGGCAGGGGCAGAGGGACCCTAAGCACCTGCCATCTTGGCCACACCCATGTGTGCAGTTTAAATGGCAAAAAACCTTTTGTGAAGCCTAAACTTACTTTTTTAAATACATACAAGTCACCCCTAGGGTAGCCTTCACTAAACAGCCCACAGGGCAGGATGCATTGTACTCTTAAGTTTTGCAAAAACTTCTCAATTTGTTTTTCACTACTGCAAGGACTGCCTCCCACAGGCTAACATTGGGTTACATTATTACATTTAATAAGTGATAACCTTTGATTGGTAGCAGGTAGGAAATTATGTGTGGTGTCTGAGGGATTGTAATTTGAAATTCTCTTGTCAAATTTTAAGTCACAGTTCTGAAGGTGTCACTCTTTGAAAGCTGGCATCTTCTTGTCCTAAACATGTGGTGCCTGCAGCCTGTTTCCTGGGTTACATCACAAGGTGTAGTTGGCAGTTGGCCTTTATCTATTCCTCGCAGACAGCATCACAATGGAGGGACTGGATGATGGTAGGATCGGCCATCTCTAGCAGGATAGTTGAAGGGGGGCGTTGAAGCTGTCACCTACCACATTTGAACTTCAAGAGCACTGGCTCAGCTCACAAAGGACTCCACACTAGCATATTGTGCCCTCAGACAGACTGGAAATTCTAGAAACCTATGCAGGGAGCAACTCTAGAAGCGTCTTACATTTCAAAGTGGGCACCAGGGACCCTCAGAACCACTCTTCAGTACACTCCTGGACCTGTGGATACTACTGAAGGAGGATACCTGGCTGCTCTGCTGCTTGAGGCCTATCCTGCTTGCTAGAAAGGAAGACTGGATCTACACCCTTCATCTCAGGCTGAAGTGACTCCAAGGGTCAGCTGACTAACCTTTTATTCTGAGCTACAAGGACCCAGAAACCTCTCTGCATCTGCCCAGAAGACCTGGCGCTTGGACCTGTAACTAGAAGTGCCTGAACCCTACTGGCTTCTGCTGGAGTGAGTTCCTGATCCCTAAAAGGTTTCCATCAGGTCCATTATACTTGGTGTGGCATCAGTTGAACTCGTCCTTGAAGAAAGGGAGAAATTCAGAAGTTTTGGGCTTTTTGTGACTGTGAACAGGCCAGATCATGCCAAGGTCTTGCTGCTTGCCCCGCCAGCCAACACAAAGCTCTAGTGAACCCGGCTCTTGGTGCAACAGGGACTGCCATCGACGACCATCAACACAAGATCTGCACCCCACACTACAGCATTGACACATGGTGGTAACTGCCAACACAAATCTTTAACAACGACCATCCACCGCATCAAACAAAATGTTCACGTTACAGCGATGACTGCAATACCGGCCAGCTCTTTGAGCTACAGCGACGACCATCCACAACGCTCTCCCTGCTCCTTGCGGCCTCCTCCCTTTGAATGGAACTCTTCACACTAGACTTTAGAAGGTAGATTTTTTTAGAAGGACTAACCTGGTCCCAGTATCCGGCTCATGCTCCATTTCAGACTGCTTGAACTTGTGTGTTTCATCTAATCTCACATGACCAAATAACCACAAGTGGTGTTTTGTGTTTTCAGGCATTATACTTGAAATCCTTGAAATAGCATAACTTCAGTTCTACTGATTAGATTTTTGTCATTTTGGTGTCAAGTAATTTATTAAAAGTCTAATTTGCTAAATTGCTGTGCTGCATAAATACTTTACACACTGCTCCTACGTTAAGCCTTACGGCTTTGTGCCAAGCTACCAGAGGGTTAAGCACAGGTTAATATCATGCCTTATTGTTGGTTCATCCTGACAAGGACCAACACAAAGACCATTTCACTCCCCCATTAGTCCCACAATGGTAGTGTGGACTGCTTCAGTAATATATAATTAAAATCCCTTTCTCTGGACTGCTTCAGTAATATATAACTAAAATCCCTTTCTCTGGAATTTTCTTCAGTTCTTAGTCATATTTCTGATTTAGAAAGCTTTGCTGGAGATGTTAAAATTGGAGAGCTTAGAGAGAGTTTTTCTGCAGTTTTATTAATGTTGCTTTCTTAATCTAGCAGCCCATTTTAACTCAATTCCTTGGATGTCTTCTCTACAAGTAGCATGCAATTTTATTTCCCCCCCCTTATTTAAAATCATAATGTTGACCTCATGGAAATCTGATACCAAGATGTCAAACTTCCCTCCATCCTCGTGGCCTGTAACATTTGAAGACTTAGGCACATTCAAAAACACTCTATGCCTTCCCAATTCTGATCCCACTCATAAATAAGATTTCTACCCGGAAAAGCAATTTCATTTGTACCACTGCTTTAAATGCGGTTAGAACTGGTACTGAATCAGTTCCCCGACAATCCATTTTAAATTTGTGTTTCCTCGCTATTGTAGGTAATGCACTGGACTGCACCACATTGAGTTGGTTTTTCCAGGATATGTTGGCAGAAAAACTGCAAATCTAGATATCTAAAGAATGTGATCTCATTCACCGCTTTGTTACCAAGGAACCATTTAAACTCATTCTTCTTGCACCCAAGGACCATTATTCTTGTTTTTTCCACATTGATTATCAACTGTTTTAGTTCGCGATACCTCCGAAATGTGTCATTTTTTCTCTGCACGACTATTTGCATAATATCCATTATCACTAAGTCATTTACAGGAAGGAGGCATGGCAAATGATGACCACTCATCAACGGGACTGATCGCAAATCTGTAGCGTAGGTGCCAGCACACAGCCTTGCCACAGACCATTTCTTATTGCAGTTTTCTCAGATAAGGGCCCATGGTGATCCAATTCTATTCTTGCCCAATTTCTCCTATGAAATTCACTTTGGATTTTCAGCTCTTTTAAACTATTCCAAAGTATCTCTCTGTTCACCAAGTCAGGTGCTACCTGGAAGCTGACATGACACCATAAGAGGAAATTCCACTTGATCTCTGTTGACTTCCTAGCTATTGCCCTTATGCTGAAGAAATGGTTTGTTGTGGAATGGCCCGCTTTAATGCCACCTTGTTCAATAGGAATTAGACTACTTTTCTTGGTCCATTCCTTCGGCCTCTGGAGTATAAACTTTCATTAGACCGGACTCAACATCCATTAGGCTTACTTGTCAACAATTCCTTGGATTAGTGGGAATGCAAAGACCAGGACCTGATGCTCAAAGTTGAGCATGTTCAGCATCCTGTATCCCTTGCATCAGCATCACTTCCATAGGAACCTAGAGCAAAGTCATAAAAGTGCCTAGAACTCACTAAAGACTGATCCTACTTTTGAGGTAACTGTTTCTGAGGACTTTGAAGGTCCCCTTGTCTGGCTATCCACCAGCATTGGATGCCAAAAATAACTCAAATAATCCACATTGATACTTACCCAAGTTGGTTGAATAGGTCAATACTTGTTAAGTAAAAAGTGCCAATTTAGTATACCTTGTAAATTCTGCATCTCCAGAACTTTCCAGTGGCTCTTTTTCATTTTAGTTTTAAAAAATACCTACAAATACAATCTATTTTTATAAATTGGTGTTGGATTTCTTGAGTGGCTCATGCATTTTTTTGTGCTGTTTAAAAGCTTAACACTTGGCAACACGTTCCTTTGTGTAAGCCTGACTCCTATGTGTTTGACAAAGGGGGGCTACTGGTCCTAAAGATGTTGGTAAATGTATTACACTGTGTAGTTGAAGAAGCACACCATATAATACACCCCAATTCCTCATACTCCCTTTTCCTCTTTTTCTGCAAGGTCCTCAGGAGGCTCTTTAGAGTTTGACAAAGTGGGGGATCACACAACTCCTTCTTACTTTCACTAAATTGTAGTGTCTCTATTGGCAATCTTTCAGTCTTTTGATATGCTATCATTGAACATTTAACAACTTCAAGTACTGCTTCAATCAATCAATCTTTGTAAAGCGCAGCTACTCACCTATGAGGCTCTCAAGGCGCTGTGGGGGAGGGGCCTCATCCAAAGAGCCACGTCTTGAGGTTCTTCCTGAAGATGGTGAGTGACAGGCTTTGTCTGAGGTGCAGGGGGAGGTTGTTACAGCTCTTTGCTGCAGTGTAGGTGAAAGATCTTCCTCTGCCGGTGGTTTTCCAGATGCGAGGGATGGTGGCCAGGGCCATTAGGGTGGAGCGGAGGGATCTGGCGGGGGTGTGGAAGGAGATGCGGTGGGTCAGGTAGGCTGGTCCTATGTTGTATATGGCCTTGTACGTGATAAGCTTGAAGGTGATTCACTTCTCAACCGGTAGCCAGTGAGGGGTCCTCAGGTGTTGGAAGATGTATTCTTGGTGAGGAAGGTCCAGAATGAGTCTGACAGCGGCGTTCTGGAGGAGTTGAAGTTTTTTGATGTTCCTAGTTGAGGTGCCGGCATAGAGGGCATTGCCGTAGTCGAGCTTGCTAGTGACTAAGGTGTGGGTGACTGTCCTGCGACCGTCTGCTGGGATCCATCTGAAGATGTTCCGAAGTTTGTGGAGTGTGTGCCAGCAGAAGAATGCAACAGAGTTTACCTGGCGAGTCATGGATAGGGAGGAGTCGAGGATGGTTCCTAAGTTGTGGGCGTGCTTGGTCAGTGCAGGGGGGCGCTGAGGGATGTGGGCCACCAGGAGTCGTCCCAAGCAGAGGTGGTGGTTCAGAGGATGATGAGCTCAGTCTTGTCGGAGTTGAGCTTGAGGCAGCTTTCTCTCATCCAGGTGGCCCAGCTTCCATTCCTGAGTGAAAGTTCCTTTTGGCCATGTCCAGGTCTTTGGTGAGGGAAATGATGAGTTGTGTGTCATCGGCATATAACACGTTGTTCATACCGTGGCTTCTGACGATGACAGCAAGAGGGGCCATGTATACATTGAACAGTGTGGGACTCAGTGAGGATCCTTGGGGTACTTCGCAGTTGACTCCTGTGGGTCTGGAAGTGTAGGGCGGGAGTCTGTCCCTCTGCGTCCTACCGGATTGGAAGGAGTGGATCCATTCCAGGGATCTTCCACGGATTCCTGTGCCATGGAGTCTGGTGCACAGAGTGCTGTGGGAGACCGTGTTGAATGCTGCTGAGAGGTCGAGGAGTATGAGTGCTGTGGTGTGGCCGCAGTCTAGGAGTAATCGTATATCATCGGTGGCTGCCAGGAGGGCTGTCTCGGTGCTTCGGTATACAAACATTTAACGCCCATGTCTTGTAACTCAACATTTGCAATCTTGTCATTTATTTGTAAATGAGATAATCCTTCTAGCAGCCCTTCCTCTATCTGCATTGTTAGCTGTCAAGGGCATTCTACTTCTACAATAAGAATCTTTCCCTTTCCACGAACACACACCTTGCAATAATGTTTGCAGAGTATAATGATTACTACCATCTAATAAGAGTACACAAAAGTCAAAGATTGAATTGAAGTACCAGATTAGAATGAATACGTAGTCAATCGTCCATTGTTTTGTACCTATGAAAAAGGGGTGTGCTGCTGTAGAACCAGATTTAAAGCAGCCATTCAGACATATCAACCCATTATTTCTTGCCAATTTCGATCAATCTTAGAGGATGAACAGTCTGGGAAGCAGAAGCCAGAATGTGATATGCAAATAATAAGACATTCTTTATATATAATTTACAATGTTTGGAAACTTACAAGATCTCAATAGCATTACAGAGTTTGCAGCAAAATTCATACAACCATTCAAATCATCAATAAATTGTCTCTCATAATACTGCTGACCAAACAGGTTTACAAATACATTAAACACTATTACATAATTAATATTTCCGGTATTTTATACACTTCTATTTGACTTATCTGTAGCCATGGGTTAGTCTAATTATTTCAATGGAAGCAAGACCAGACTCCAGCACATAGAATGCATTAGGCTATCGCACTAAAGTCCAGCACTGGAAACAGTGTTTGTAATGGCTTGGAGGGAGGTGGTCACCACACCCTTTAGAGCTTTGCACCACCTTGCAGTTATGTAGCTCTTCACCTCCCCTCTGTCTTTCCACTGATTCTTAAGAGGACGCCGTCACCGTGTGTTCCCAGGCTGGTGTTGTTCGTCTTCTGTTCGCCATGGCCTCAGGCTACTCCGCCAATCAGCTGTGTTTCTATGCCACTGCTTATGAACAGGTTCATTCTATAGGCCTGTTGTTTATTAAATCTATACCGTCACCACACTTTCTAATGACCTTAACAGTTCATCATCAAGCAAATTGCCCTTCAAGCGAGCACAATTTCGTGGTTGCCCAGGAGCGATTCATGTAGAGGACAAACCTACCCATATAATGAATAATGTAGGACCGGACCAAGAAAGACCTTTAGTTTGTCACTGAAATCCATCAAGATAAAAAGAAAGAATCTCTTTGAGACCCCATTCAGGGTACAGACTCTAAAGTCAAAGAGACGAATTTAGCAGCCTTTGAAATCTAGGCTTTACAACATAATGTATGTTGGCTCCATTAGAAACTACGTAGAACGCGCAGAACTCAACTTAAAATCATCTAGCCAACTGGTAGACAAAAGAAAGAGCATTGACCAGTGCCTGGGCGAGCAGGCTGATGTTCTAAGGCCCCTAACAAAACCTAAACCCTTGGCTTTTGTTGTGCCAGGCTGTCGCTTTGAGAAGAGTATGCAGTCAGGGAGACAGTGAAAGGGAAATGAACTGTCAGCTGATGGCAACAGCCAAAAGCAGGTTAGTCAAAGAGAGATTATCAACATCCAGGAGCACCCAGGTAACTGTCTTAGTTTATATCTTTAGTTAGGAAAAAGAGGACGGGAAGGGGAGCGCAGGGATGTAAAAGGATTTACTAGTGGGGTCATTGAGGGCCTCAACAGGAGGGAGATAATCAAGTTGTTCATCTTCTATCAGTGTACACTATACGTCAAATTCTTCTAGTTGTCTGTATGACTGGTGGATGACGCCTAGTTGGATGGCTTCCAGGCAAACATCTTAGGATAGTGCCCACTTCACCGGTAGAAGGCATAGCAGGAGAGAGTAACTTCCAGCCTTATGACACGTATATGGTACGGCATTTTTGTTGTCCGTTGTGAGCATCACTCTCTTACTTCACGCAGTGTGAAAGAGGGCTGCAACTTTTAGAAAGGCCCCTTCAATTCTTCCATTTTAATGTGGAAAATATAATTTAATAGCAACAACTGGTTCCAGGGGATCTCATAGCAGTGCTCAAACTTTAGTTTGACTTATTAATGGTGATCAAAATGAGGACACTGGTAGCGATGGGGAGAAGCACTTAAAAGCTGGCCTCCTTAGCCTATCAGAAAGGGTCTCCCATGGCCTCCAGCAGGAAGGGAGATGGAAGGGTTGACTCAGTCTCCTAATTCCAATATGTTGATAATGTATCAGTATCTTTCAAAGCGAAGAGAGGCACAAAATGCTGCAGGGTTTCCTGGAACCACCATGCTGTGTCTGAACATTTTGCACTAAATGTGGGCTTGGTGTGAGTGCCAGAACTTTCTGAGGAAGGGGTTAAAGCCCATCACCAACCAAGTCTCAGGCTCTGCTCTAATAAACCAGGCCTTATGCAATGGCGTATGTGAGGAGTTTCAAACCTTCATAAACAGCCTGATTCAAGGAAAGGTGTTGCAGAATCCTACAGGGTGAACTACATATCACTGGAGCAGTATCCCAGGTGGATCCCACTTAAAGCCAGTCACAAATGCCCAGATGCTTTCGCACCTGGATTTATAGGATGTGGGGACATCAGCCCAATTTTAACAGCAGGATAAGCTGACTGGTAAATTCATTTGCTGGAGTGGTTGCAGTGGCTCTGAGCACAAGTGCAGCTAACTACTGCCTTGCCTCTGCAGCCCCAAAAGTCCCTTATAGTTCCCACATCAACCTACGACCATTCCTCATGGAATGTGGGAAGCCTGAGATATTGGATCTGCTATTATCTCCTGTACATGACATGTTATCCCCCAATTCGGGAGGAATAACTCTGAATGCCCAGATTAAGATGCCCAGATTAAGAAGCCCAGCCAGCAACTGCAATTCCAACTACACAGTATCCTTACATCTAAATCTGGAAAATTCCTAATTGATGCCTATGCAAGAATCGTAGTACCGCCCTGGGAGCCCAAACTATCCAGTCAGTAATGTCTTTGTACATGTGAACCCCACTGCAGGTATTCGAAGGTCCCCCCACTGCATGCTCAACTCGAAGGAGAGCACCGTGTGCTCCTGCTGACGTACACCACAAACCACCTGTCACAGTAGAACTTGAAAGCAAGGATACTTCAGTTTGATCGCACACGCCCAAGCATCTATTCGGTATCCAAGCGTTAAGAGGCCCGAGTGACCGCATTAAAGTACACACTGTAGGGAATCGTTAGCAACGGTAGTGGCCCGCCCCCAAGGCAGTTCAGAGGGCAGCGTGCTCTCCAATGCACGTCTCCGAATAGTCTGACCCTGGGATCCTGTGGCCACCGAGTATCAATTGCAAGTTCTCTAGAAAGGGCGGCTTCTGCCATAAATAGTCTAAATACTGGATGGGGCGTTGTATAGAAGACGTCAGTAAGGAAGGTACTCACAAGGACTAAATCAATCTTGACTTGCTTGTACCTATTTAGAGAGGCAAAACCTTACAATCTGCACCCGGGTGGGGCCATGACGAATTCCCATAGCTGGCCCTTGTGTGTCACTGCACAGACACGCTAAATCAGTGTCATTGAAGGTGGCTTGAAGAATCAATCCCAGTGTGCACCAATCCCAGGGAGCAGCTCACACTAATGCGGGATTCTGCCGAGTTACAAGCAGGGAATACATCAAAGGTGTGTATTCCTAGTCTATGCTGGCTTTTGCAAGCATATTGTAAGCCGCCTCTTCTACACTCTACTCATGAGCACTGACATATGTCACCAGGGAAGCATCAGCCGCAAAGGACAAAATTCAAGAAGATGTTGTATATTATTGGAGCAAACACATGCCTCAGTATTGATTTTTTCATGATGATTGAAGGTTCCATGTATTGAACATCTTCTGAATTTCAAGGGATGATAGCTAAGGTGCATATGTTCATATTTTAACTTCTAAATAAACATAAAGACTGCTGCGACACGTCGTTTGTTTCTCAGGGGTGACCATGGTCGTTGTGTTTTTCAGATTCCGACGCAAGAGGTTAAAGCAGAGGACGCTGCAGGACAAGGCGAATGCTATGGTGGACATCTCAAAGGTGCGTCTGGAAATCTAGGGAGAAGCATATCGGCATTGCTAGTCCATTATCCTAACCACCGGCATCTTTACTATTCCATACTAATACCCTACGCAGGCCCATTAGCACACATCTCTCATGACATGCAGAACACTTACTGTTATAGTGGCAACTTTCATGCACCTCTGAAGCATGCCTACGAAGACACACACAGCTCCAGCGGTTCATCTCTATATTGTTCGGCCCACCCACCCCTACATGATTAAGGCTCTTCCATTGTTGTCCCACATACAGCTTTAAACCTCTAGCATAGGAAGTACTTAAGTAGCAAAGAAAAAACAAATGCAACAGAAAAGAGGCAACCAGAATACTCAGTTGTCAAGCTTGGGGGAGGACGGGGAAATACAACTAGTTATGAGGTCAAAATGTGGTTAGAAGTAGTAATATTTGTATAACTGAAAGTAAAAAGAAAATATGACCTCATTTGTGGTTTGATGAGGAGAGTACACATAAGCTCAGTCAGATAAATCCTAGGGAATTTGCTGAAGGGTAACACAAATAAACTCTGTGGCTAATCTCTTTGGCACCCACAGAGGGGACCTTTTTAGAACTGAATGTTGGGAGGGTGATTCAGAGCCTTTGAGCCTCTGTGCGCTTTTGGAGGGGCCTGTCTCTTTCCCTCATGGGGAGACTAGCCATTGCAAAGATGATGCTTCTTCCGAGGTGCTTGTACATCCTCCAGGGAAACTTCTTTAGGATTCCATGCCATTATTTCCAAACCATTGATAGCTTATTGGTCAATTTGCTATGGGCAGGTAAATGTAAACGGGTGAGTCTGTCCACTCTAAAGAGACCATGGAAATGAGGGGGCGCCAACGCACCTTGCATGGAACTCTATTACATGGCAGCTCACTTAGAGCACGCCATCTACTGGTTAGATACAGAGGTCTCCTGGAAGAAAACCCTTTCGCAGGGCACTCATGCAGAGGGAGCTATGCTGACTCTATTGATGACCGACTCACAAATACAACCCAACCCACCCCACCCAAGACATCCTACTTATTTCGACAGATGACCACAATACGGGAGGGCGCTGTAAAGAGGGTATTACGACGAGCTCCCTACTCACCAAATTTGCCGCCATGGATACTGCAACCCTTTTGCAAGATATCAGAATCTATGTCACTCCGAAGATGGAAAGATGGGGGATGCTCCACACTAGGGGAGTAATACCCAGAGGTATGCTTTATTACATATAATAACGCGGTAGAGGGCTTCCAGTTAAGCACAGGCCAATTCTTACCATATCAAAAAATCTCAGCCACAGTAAGGGGGGTTTGGCCCACATTCCCGAGGCCCGCTCATCTCTGCCACCATTAGGACATTGATGGAGATGGTTGGAGGATGCCGTCTGGTATATCACCAGTATAGACCATTGCGAGAGCACATGCCGTTAACACCTCTATGTATTCAGGCTAGATGGGAGGGAGTATTACCTGAGCCCATGTCAGAGAGAGAGTGGTCACAAACGCATGAAGGGGTTCGTACAGCTAGCTCTAGCGCTAGATTTAAACTCACACAGTATAATTATATACATCAAACCTGCCTATCACCCAAGACCCTGCAGGTAATATACCGCACCCGCTCCAGCACATGCCCCAGGTGTCGGGGACCTGCGGCCGACTTTTTACATACGTTCTGGAATTGTGATGCTCTCACTACATATTGGCGGGTGGATACTTGAAAATCTCAATAGAGCTTCTCGGTGGAGGATACCCTTGGAGATTCGGCAAGTGATACTGGGTCTGATCCCTTCCTCTAAGGGTAAGAATCTTAGCAGGAAATTTGTCCTGTTAGGCATTACATTAGCAAAACGCCATGTAGCCATAAAATGGATAAATGCGACTCCTCTGGCATATGCTGACTGACTCCGAGACTTCCTAGAATGGGCAGTGACAGAGGAGGTCCGCATGAAACATGTTCGTTGTGATCCTAACTAGAGGATGACTTCCAGGCTTGGAGGGCTATTTTCGCTGATCCCCACAATACACACATTACGGAACCTAATGATCAATCACCTTACACTGTCCTTACATTAAATATAGAATAATGTTACTATACTGTTAATATACTGCTGGTTTCGATAAAGGAACAGTGAAGAGTTTTGCACAAGTTTGAAAGGGGTTGGGGTTAATGCACCTCTAAGTCTTTGTTTCTAAACAGATGAAGTGAATATCCTGTGTTTCCAAGTCTCTTTTGTATATGATGGTCTTAAACAAGAAAAAAACAATAAAAACTATACAAAGAACTCTGTGGCTAATTAAAAAACAAAACAAAGGAACTTTAATAACTTATTAGAAAGAAAGCAAGAATTCGCGAAGCCAATAGGTCTGGCTTGTAGCTAGTTACCATGTTCGTACTCTGCACCAGCCAAAAATACAAGTCTGAAACAAACAGAAAACATATTAAAACCCTCAGCCAAAATCCGCAGCCGAACACTCAAATGTATCCTTTTAAAAGAAAGTAATTCCAGTTTCAGTATAAATATTTCCACTGTATTCATCTTTTATTCCTTTTGTTCTGTAGTGTATTTGCATTTTTATAGTGCTTACTAGCTCTGACATGACATTGAAGCACTTTGCGGCATGTAGCAAGGTATTCAGGAACCCAAGGTTAGCTAGTACAGTTTTATTGGTTATTGACATTAGTCTTGTGCTCAGGGAAGAAACTGCATACAATTACTCCAGTTTCCTTGGGGTATATTAAATCAGTAAGAGGTAAGTGCAACCATTAGTGAGTATGAGTTCATGTAAACTGTTGCTGCGAAGATTATATGGGCTATAAGATATTAGATACAGGGAGTTTGCAGGGATATTGTCTCCTATGTCCCCTTCTTTTTCAGATCCTCTTCTTCCGGAATCCACGGTTGGGTTCCACTGGACTGGTCCTGGTCTTGCAATCTTCCTTTTCCAAGACTTCTTGTTAGTTACTGGGAAGACCAGGTAACTTACTCTTGCGGTCGCGGCGGGTCACCTAGATACTCACCTCTTGGGGTCCAGAGTTCCCCCAGCTCCCTTCTAACTACTCCATATCCTTGGGTGGGGCAACTCACTTCACACTCCACTATTTTAGTATATGGTTTGGTTTCTTTATGCTAATTCCTAATGATTACTTTGTGAATTTGTGAATTTATAGTGTGCACTTACCTCCAGCTGTGGGACTGCCTATAAGTAATCTAGTAATCTAGGGCCAGATGTAGGAAACAATTTGCGACTCGCAAACGGCAAAAATTGCCGTTTGCGAGTCGCAAATCGGAGTTTCCTATGCAGAAATGCATTTTGCGAGTCGGGACCGACTCGCAAAATGCGTTTCCGACTCGCAAATAGGAAGGGCTGTTCCCTTCCTATTTGCGACTCGCAGTGGTATGCAATTCCATTTGCGACCGCAAATGGAGTTGCAGTTACCATCCACTTCAAGTGGATGGTAACCCACTCGCAAATTGGAAGGGGTCCCTATGGGACCCCTTCCCCTTTGTGAATGGACCACAAAATATTTTTTCAGGGCAGCTACCTGCCCTGAAAAAATACCGAAACAAAAGTTTTTTTTTTTTTTTTAAAGAGCAGCTCGTTTTTCTTTAAGGAAAACGGGCTACACTTGAAAAAAAAAAACTGCTTTATTTAGAAGCAGTCACGGACATGGAGGTCTGCTGACGACAGCAGGCCTCCATATCTGCGAGTGCCCATAGTCGCTATGGGGCCGCAATTTGCGACCCACCTCATTAATATTAATGAGGTGGGTCTTTGCGACCCCATAGCGAGTCGCAGACGGTGTCTGAGACACCGTTCTGCATTGCAAATTGCGAGTTGCAATTTGCGAGTCGCTTGGACTCGCAAATTGCAACTCGCAATTTGCAATATTGCTACATCTGGCCCCTAGTTCAGTGTTACTGCAATAAAGTACCTTTATGTTTGTGACACTGTGTGGTTCCTTTCAGGTGTGCTAAGTTACTGTGTGACTGCTGTGGTATTGCTAGTGCTTTACACTCCTCCTAGATAAGTCGCGGCTGCTCACCACAGCTACCACTAGAGAACCCTGTCTTCCTAGTCAGTGTCTTCATTCACTAATAGGGGTTGCCTGAACCTGGTATAAGGTGTCCACTACACACCAGGCCAGCTTCCTACATTGGTGGCACTGGTGGGATAAGACACTTGCAATTGCCTTACCACTCTGTCACTGGTGACTTTCCACAGGAACGTCCACCACTAGTCTACAGGGTACACTACACTTAGTAATTAGGATCACTAGACGGCCCTTTCTCTAAACTCTTTAGGAAGTCAAGTTACTTAGAGTAGGTAGGTGCACCCACACTACTCTAGGAAAACACAGTTCAGGCACCAGACTCTCCATACGAGGGATGTACCATTCAGGAATTGAGGGAGATGTGTGCTTCCAAGCAGCTGAAGACAGGGAGAAATTCCAACAAGTCTCCCTTCATAAGATTGCTCTTCCAGGCTAATAGCCAGAACACTGCAGACCAGGAGGAAGAGATTGACCCCCAGTCTTAAATAGGTTAGATATTGACTACACTGAGGGGGGTCAAAAAGAAACTGGGGAACAGACCAGTCCTGTAGGGAGCACTCATGGCAGTGTAAAGGGGGGACACACTAGAATGTCCACTTTCACTCCCAGGGGGTTGGTGCAAAGGAACACCAGGAGGAGGGATATGTCATTCTCATCTGTCCAAACCCCTGTCTCTAGGACCTCCTATGAGACAGACCACTCTAACTCAGGGGGGAAAGTCCCTAAATGGGGAATTCCACAGACTGAATTTAGACCAGGCCAAACTGAGACTGCAGCAGCAACAGATAGCCCTAGCAAGGGAGGCCCTCGCAGTGGAAAGGGAGAGACAGAATCTGGGGCTAACTCACCGGGCCCGCTTCCTACATCTCTTTTAAGGCAGGCCTATGGAGACCTAAGGCAAGGGGCTGTATATTTTTAAGACAGACATATTTTTGATATGTCTATACAGCAAAGCCCTAAACTGTTGCTGTATGCTGAGAATAGTTAAGTAGCCTTATAAGGTAATAACAGAGTTAACTGTTGGCACTCCAACATGTCCAACTTCTGAGAGAGGCTACTTAACTATGTCACATAAGGTATCAAATTAAAGGGAACAAATAAAATGTGACTCAATGGTGCTGTTGATATTTATGTCCAATTTAATGCTGGACACTTTTGTTCCAGTTGACATTCTTTGAACCAGCTAGTCCAGTGCATTTACAGAGTCACATGGACTAAAATAAGTTTCTGCCCACCTGGGGAGACGAGTGAACGACTCCTTGGCCGAGGACAAAGGCCGTTGCCATACTGGAGGTGTGACCCCTAGCCCCAGGATGGGCTGCAAAGGATGTTAGCCCAAAAGGCAAGCATCAAAGGGTAATGCTACCTTTGAAGAGCCACTTTGACAACACTCCCACACAGGAAGCCCTTTGTTCCAGCTAGACAGGGTAGAGCCAGGGCCAAGGAAAAGAAAACTGGTTTCAGAACCAGTTTTCCATGGGCGTGCTGCCCATTGTAGCCACATCTTCAGTAGTCGACTACCAAGATCCTCACACTTGAGGAAAACTTCTGCCATGTTGGTTGTGGCGTGCAAGATGAACTCTGGATAGCCAGATGCCACACATCACTGGAACTGTGTCACCAGGTAGGAGGGGACCTACTAGCCCATTGGCTAGTGATGCCGTTGTCCCCTCGTAGCACTTTGCTGGGACATAATGGGCACCCCTGGCACCCAAGACTTTATTACTCATTGAATTTGGACCAAGGACAAGAAGAAGGCCATTTAAAGTGCACGCAACGCCGGAGCAACTGCACCTGCTGCACTTAGGGCTAGTAGAGTTTGGACCCTATTCTGTGTGCCTGGCTCAGGAAAAAGTTGATTCCAGGCCCCAATCCCAGCAGGAAGTCCAAGGATTAGTTGTCTGGCGCCTCAAATAGCACTGGGGACATTAAATCTGGAAGAGCCCAAACGGCATTCCTGGTCGCCACCACAGCTTTGTTGCAGCTACCGGAAGCCAGGCACTTTGACTGACAATTTGGAAACAGCCTGAAGTTACATGCGAGTCTGCTCAGCCCGTCGGTGTTGGTTGTGACTGGATTTGCCCACCCCCAGATACACTAGCTCTCACCAAAGGTTTGCACCAGAACTGCTGTGTTGCAAGAACTAAAGGTATGTATCGGCAGACCTTTGACCCCTGAATAGAGGATTTTGTAGGACCCCGAGATCTATGGCCAGAGTCCCACCACTCACCTGTGGACCAAGGACTCGACCGGACTTCACCCCGGAGGCTGCACAGCATCTGGAGCATTCATTGAGTATCCATTGAGCATCCTTAAGCCTGCATCCCTCAGCATCAGGACCACTCGATAGAAGTCAATGGTGGTTGTCCTGTAAATTTGGAACTGGACTTAAAAACTCTATGGTGGCCAGGTTTTACTCTTTTTTTTGTTTAAATCTGTTTATTTAGTTGTTCAATTTCATACATTTACAGTCAGTACCTATTAACTGTAAAAGAGAAGGGTCACGGAATACATTCAGTGCAACCTGAACCACACAGAGTTTACTCTTAAGGCTCCTAGACCTCTTTCCTGTTGGATTTTGCTGCCCAACCTGGATCGGATTAGCGGAGCTCAGTGTTTGAACTTTTACAAACATTTTGAAAGTTTGGAAAATTTGTACTTGCCAATGCTTGTTTGCGCTTGATGTTAAAGTCATAAAATGCTTTACAAATTCATATCTCTTGAACCCTCTAGTGGATTTTAGTCCTCAAGGACTCTAAAACATCATATAAATATGTTGTTTGGTATTGTTAAACGCTACGCTTTACACATTGTTCCATTGCTAAGTCTCGCTGGTCTGTGCCATAGCTACCAAAGGGTTGAGCTGAAGGTTAAGTAAATGACTAACTCGACCCACGTAGATAAATGTGAGTGCATTGCACAATTTGGCCCCAATCCTACCACATAGTACGCCCATTTTCTTGCAGATATGGTTTCAAACAAAGAGCTAGTGTGATGTATGAAATGAGGGTGGGCAAGATTGCGACTTAGAGTAGACTGTACTCAGAAAGAGAAGGCAGGTGAAGCAAAGATGTCAATGAGGAGGTTATCATAGAAAGAAAATAAAGAGAACAATCTACAGTCTTAAGCCAAGGTTAACTTTTCATGTAGGGGTTTGGGTAAATAGCGGAGCGAAAGAGCATCCAATATGAGGGAATGGAGTTGTTAAAGGGAACATTATTTGAAAGTGGGACTGAGTATTGTACTGTAGCATTTATAGCGTGTTTACCTTCCCTATGTGAGGCACTCACATGCCTATCCACGCAAATAGCATGCAACCCTCGGTTATGCAAAAATATGTAGACAAACTCCTGCCATGCGGGAAAAACGTACATCTAAACCTGCAGAAAGCACTTACTTGGACATATAAAGGAAAGAAACCACAATGTAGCACTGAATAAGATGTGGAGTTGGGTACTGTCTGCCAGGTGTCAGTAAAAAAGACTTACCAATATGTCGATGGCATATATTTAAACATCAAACCACCGTCAAGTGAAGGGGAGTTCAGATGAAGGACTCAAAGGGCGTATGTCCTTTGCTACATGCCGCTCAGTTACCTAAAAGCATAGCATATCAAGCAATATAGACATCATCAACTCCATCATGCAAAAAATAAGGCAATTATGTGGTTAATTATATGAAAATAAATATTGTCTAGGCTTATGACTTGCAACAAACAGAAGATGTCTTCACACAGCTCACAAAACAATGTTTTTTTGGCATAGCGCAAAGTTATTGAGGGAGGTTTCAGACTTTTAGAACATTTGCTTTTGCACTGGGGGTCATTCCCACTATTTGTCTATTTGCATGTTTGATCATTTGTGTCCTTCTTATTCAATTATACGCATACACTGAAGATACTTCACCCGTCTAGTGTTATTTACACTACAAAGTAAACACAGAAACAGGAGAGTAAATGCTAAAAAGTCAGGGGAATGCTATCTCCGTTCCAGCAATTAAACGGCACCTGTATCTTTAAGCTGCGTTGTGTTATTTAAGCTACAATGAAAAATACATGTGCGTTTTGGCGATCACCAGCTCGTGCATACACAAACCCACAGTGCTCTACGATTATGGTTTAAAGGTGGTGCAAAGAACTGTCATATGACACTATCTACTTACGGACAAAACAAAGACCCCATGCACAGTATGTCAGTGAGACCAGAATGCTGGACCATGTAAAATGATCTTCCGTTGCAGGGCGTCCTCATTTTACCTCTTGGCAGTGCAAATTTGTTAAAATGACAAGGTGCAACCTCTTTCAGACCAGGAGGATTCCATGCATATGACCAAGGCAATGAAAAAATGTTCTCAGAAACCTAAACTAACCTAACCTTGAAGTGAAAGGGGCAGGGGAGTCAGAAGAGTGATCGTGGTTGGCACAGAGCTGGGTAGAGACTTTCTGCACGCAGATGGGAACAACGCACCCCTCCAGTCAGGAACCTGCAGTGAGAGTACACACTACAATGCCTATATTGGCATCAATATGTATACAGTGCTTACTCTCCCTGACAAAGCGCCCTAGTACCCCTATCAGCCAGGCACACAAACATTACAAGACAATACTGCGATAACACATGCAGGCTTCACGTTCTGCTGTGCCTGCATAATAGCACATAAACAGAAGGTTATGCTTTACATTAAAACATCCAGTTTGATGTCACCTGCTAGAAGACTCCCCTTTCTGTGAATAAGATGTATTTAGGAATGCAGACCAGCTTTGGCACTAAATTCACTTACAGGTGTCAACTTACATAATAATACTGTTAGACCTGTCAGCTTTAGGGTGCTCTTCCCCCAAACGTTTTATCTGCGTGCCTCCATCTTGTCTAGATTTTTGCTCTGTTGGCCTCAGGACTCTGTGCACTTTACCACTGCTAACCCATGCTAAAGTGCATATGTTCACTCCCCTAAACGTGGTTTGAATGTCATATACCTGATTGGTATGCTTAATTTACATGTAAGTCCCTTGTAGAGTGGTATACCGTATATCCAGAGCCTGTAAAGTAAATGCTACCAGTGGGCCTGCAGCACTTATTGTGCCATCCACTTAAGTAGCACATTAAACCTTGTCCCTGGCCTGTCATTGCAGCCTGAAGGCAGTGTCCCACTTTCATGTTGACTTGGCATTTAAAACCCCTCACCAAGCCTTACATTCCCCTTTTATTACATATAAATCACTCCTAAGGTAGGTTCTAGGTAACACATGTACTTTTTAGTTTTAGCATGTCCTAGTAGTGAAAAACTCCTAAATATGTTTTCTCACTACTGAGAGGACTACCCCTCCCATATGGTAACATTGGGTATTCCTTATTAAAATTAATAAGTTGTCATTCCTAAACCAGACTTAGTAGAGATATCATGTTTGGTATCTACGAACTTGTAACAATAAACCCTCTTTAATGATAGAGGAATAGTTTCTTACCTGTAATTCCAGTCATCTTGTAGGGGTATGTCCATGATAGTCATAAGCGTTGAATAGTTCCGCCCCCCTGCGGGGACCCCGGAGAATTTTTTACTAATATAATTTCTTAAGTGTTTATGTCCGCCTTACTTCAGGAAGGCCTGCAAAGTCACTTAAGAATGTCAATATGCAGCCTAAAGGAAAGGCTACAGTGTCCAAAGTTCTTCATCTTGTTTGTTTTAAAAGAACAAATAGCTAAGGCGCAGGCGCAGCCTATGGTCTACACTGCCCTGCACTCCTTCATCCTTACTTTGCTTTATAAAAAGGTTTGTGAAGGATTTTTTCTCCTAAATTTTCAACTCATTCATATATTTGAATGCATGCGCCTCAGCTATTTGTCCTTTTAAAACAAACATGATGAAGAACTTTGGACACTGTAGCCTTACCTTTAGGCTGCATATTGGCATTCTTAAGTGACTTTGCAGGCCTTCCTGAAGTAAGGCGAACATGAACACTTAAGAAGTTATATTAGAAAAAGTGCTCCGGGGTCCCCGCAGGTGGGCGGTAACTATTCAAGGCTTATGCCTATACATGGAAATCCCCTAGGAGAGAAGTCTGATTTATCATTATAAGTTAGAAAATACCACTTTTAGAAATTTCAACAACAAAAAGAAAACCTAACTCAATTTTCAACATAAATACTTTGCATAAGTGACCACATAAATGAATTGGTGTGAGCACTTTTTGTAATTTATTTCTGTCATTATTGCTTATTTTCTGAGATTTTTTAAATTTCTGATCAAATGTCATCAAAACAGGAAACAGAAAATAAAGCTCAACATTTGACAATTACATTATTTAAACCTACTTCTCTAACAGAAAGCTACTAGCCCATAAGGTTATGTCAACATTATATAACAACATGTATACTATACTCAGAGTGAGAAGGGGAAACATTAAATTATAACCTCTCCCATTCTTTATTTTTGAAAAAAAATGAAAGCAAACGGTTTGGAGGAGCCAACTTTCAAATATCTTACTAGTCCATGCTCCTTGACTCAAACAAACTCTAGAGGTCGGAAAGAGCACTTCATAGTGAAGATGTATATAGGGGCCCATTGGGTTCACTAAATGCTATTTTTTTGGGGGGGGGGAAGTCGACTCTTGAGATGTACAATTGGCGACGTGTTTCAAACCCTACTTGATCTGGGTTCTCCTAAGAACCAAGGACTGTTGGACACTGCTAAACCAAAACAAACAAGGAAAGAAGAAAATAGAAATAGAAAAAAGAGTGTTGAAAACTATTCACATTTTTGTTCACATTTGGTATTTTTTTGTGGGCTAATTTTGATGTGATTTACCCCTACTAATAAACTCACATTAAAGGATAATCCTCAACGTGTCCTACTTCGTTAGTGTCCTTTTGTGCCTTGTCAGTTGTCTGTTTTTTGCAAACTAAAGCTCAAAAACATCAGAGAATGCCAGTTTTAATATTGGTAAAGCAAGTGACATCATCTACCCCTCTGTTCTGTGTTAGCTATAAAAAACTCGCTTCTTGAAGAAGAAGGCTCAGCTCTGTGGAGAACCTGCAGACTTCTTAAGCATTACTTGCAGTTGAGATATTGAGCGGAAAGTGGAGTGTTTTTTGATTCACAGGCATTTGGTGTTCGGTACCTGGAAACAAACTTTGATTCAGTGGCGACATATGTTTCAGGATATTACTTTGTCATGGCCCAGCTGCCCACTTCTTATTTGATTAACCGCTTACTAAAAATGCAATGGCAAAGGATGGTAAAAGACCGAAAAAGACACTGAGCAGGAATTAAATGACTCACTCTCAACAAAGGCTGGCACTAGCGTGTGGAGGCCACTTTGAATGCCTTTCGATATTAGGTGACAGCAAGGGAATTGAAAAAGGTGCAGCGGCATCTCCATTCAAGTGGGCCGGAGACTTATGACCAGTAGCAACTACAGGCTCATTCTGTGTTACAAAGTAGCATTCCTAAAACAGTAACCAGTTCTCCCACTTGTACTCCATTAGCTCGCTCAGCTGTGCCCTGGGAAGGAGCTAGTCGGAAAAAGACCGGCTGTGCTTGAAAGTGCGTGCAATCTTCTTATATTTGCTTACTTGATTTGTATGATTATGTCCATTCATACAGCCGGGTTTCTGCCATGACTCCTACTTTTGATTCGTCTGCCAAATGGTGGTTGTATGTTTTTGCCAATTAAATATCCTAGCTGCTTAGAGCTAATTGGTCATTGCTGCATTATGCTTTGGATACCTAAAGCCAATGAGATGGTCACAAAGAATGTTTTTTTTGCGACATGATCACACACAAAAAAGAAGACTGAAGAAAATTCCGGAGGGCATGTTTTTTGTTTTCTTGTTTAGTAGTCGCAGCCAACTGGATTTTTAGAATTTTTTATTTCAGACATTCATAGATAATAAATGAGTCTTAAGTTTCTGAATAGATGGAAGGTTCAATGCAGTAATTAGCCTTAAAAGCTTCTTCAATACATTGGAAGACTTTTACATGGGATTCTGGATGTAGGAAAGTGCCACTATTGCCACAAAAGACTGGCGGAATACCATTGATGGTCATGGCGGCGGACGGCGGTAAGGTGGCGCTGCTTTCAGCAGCAGCGCCACGCCAGCAAAACATCGCTGACTGTATCATGAGCAATGATACGGCCTGGCGGTGTTTTGCTGGCAGACGCTGCTGCTGACAGCATCGCTGTGTCCCGTCTCCTGCTGGAGGACCCCCTGCAAGCAGGTAAGTCGGGTTCTCCGACAGGAGAGGGGGGCGGGGGTGATGTGTGCGTGTGTGAGGGTGTTGTGTGTGGGGGGTGTGTGTCAGTTTTGATATGCATGCATGCGGGTATGTGTCGCGTTGAATGCCTGCGTGAATGACTGAATGTGAGTGTACGTGTATGTTGTGAATGCATGTGTGCGACAAAGTATGTTGGTATGTGTTGCGGTGTGTGGGTATGTGTGTGTCCATGCGTGGGTGGATGTGGGTATGTTTGTGTGTATGATTGTATATGTGTGTGTGGGTGTGTAAATCTGTGGGAGCAGGAGAGGGAGGGTGGTGAAGGACTCTGCAGAGGAGGAGGAGGGCGGGGGAGACTCGTATCAGTGTCGGGGAAGGAATTCCGCCTGCCACGGACACCATGGCGGTAGGCGGGCTCATAATCCCGAGTGTGGGAGTGTTTTCCTGCCATATAATTCCAGTGGCCATGCATATAACTAGAGCACTTCCATTTACCTTCTTCCTCTAAATGCAGCAAAAATTATAATGTTGCTATTTACCATCCTAATTTAAATATGCCATGCCGATAATTCCAATAGAATACCACTTTCACCACCCCATCATCAGAGTTGCTGGTGGGTCACCCAAACGTTTCAAGAGTGTTCAAACTGTAATAGGGTCATAATTGTAATAAGGAGAGAGCATTAAAACCTATACACTTGTCATATAAACCTTTATCAGAAATAAACTTTTGGCATTAGAGTGTAATGCTCAAAACACTATAGCAAAAATATAATTTGGGACGGATTGGAGGGTGAAAGGAAAGAGGGAGTCTGGAGTAAAGATGGAGAGTAGAAGTGGCGTAGTAACTGTGTCATGGGCCTTGAAGTACGAAAGGAAAATGGTTGACTGCAATTTCAGTAGGAAAATCCAGCAGTTATTAGAGTTCAGTGAGGTCCACAGGTCACTGGGCCCCAGTGCCACTACACCTGTTGCTCCATTGGTAACTAGGCCTCAGGAGAGAAAGGGGATGGGGCAGATAAAGAAAAGTGAAAAGTATACAACAGACAAAAGGAAGAAAGAGAAGTGGTTGCAAAGAAATAAAAGAAAGAAGGGAAAGAAAGAACAAGAAAATGAAAACACAACTAAGAGTAGAAATAGAGCAAACATGTGAGGCAAAGGAAAAAGAGAAGGAAGCTAGCGAACAACAGATAAAGAGGAACAAATAATGAAAAAAGTTTGAAAAGAAAAAGAAAAGTGAACATTAGAAAAAAAGAGAGATGGTGAGAGAAACAAGCAGAGAAAGAACCAGGGCATGTATGTACTGACACATTTCCCACAGACACAGGATGGGAAGACCACTTTGACACTTCGGGTATCAACAAGTATCTTATGACTTCCACATACAGATGGGAAAAAGAGGGATATATAGAAATACAAGATTTGACAGATAAAGATAAGAAAAACACCAGAGAAAGGAAGGAAGAAAGATCTAAAAAAACAAAGTTAAAGGATGCATACCGAGTCAAAGGAAAGAGCAAATAAAAAAGACAAAGAAAGAATGAAGAGAAGAGAAAAAAATAGTGAAAGAATGAACCCCTGATGAAGAAAAAAGAAAGGAACGAAACAAGGAAAGAAATAACCAAGTTTTTGCGAGTTTGAAAGAGGAGGTAGCAAGAGGAAGAGGGAAATAAAAAAAAATGGAGAGGAGTAGAAAAAAACTGTTGAAAGAAAGAGCGAAACTGTTAACGTGTGGATTTTAAGGACTGGAAAGAGAAAAGACGGAGAAAGAAAACATTGGCCTGAAGTGTGTGAACTGAGGTGCACTGATGGAGCTGGGCCCAAGGTTCCAGTACTGGAGCAGCAGAGTGTACTGATTGCGAGAACTGAGGTGCTCTGGCAGACAGCGTGTGTGGGGTTCCTGGAACTGGCACAGCTGAGGGCTTGGAGTGTGTGAACTAGCGTGCACCGATAGAGCTGCGCCTGAGGTCCTAGTACTGGAGCAGCAGAGTGTACTGCCTGCAAGAACTGCGGTGCTCTGGCAGACAGCATGTGTGGGGTTCCTGGCACTGGCACGACTGAGGGCTTGGAGTGTGTGAACTGCTGTACACTGATGGAGCTGCGCCTGAGGTCCCAGTACTGGAGCAGCAGAGTGTACTAACTGCAAGAGCCCATAAAGACCAAATGTGACCAAGATAACCGCCTGATTTATAACCTTGTTTCCAGCTAAGCTCATAGGAAGAATGCTCTGCAAATGAAAAGGAAAGCTTCCCTGGACACGACCAGGTAACGAAGCAAAAAAAAAGTCCTCTACAGACCAGCTAAACAGGACAAAACATAATTATACAGTAGTTGCTCCCTGCTCCCACAGAGAAGAAGGAGGGACAAAGAGGCATGACTGGCCACTAGCAAGCAAGGATTTTTAAATGACATTGAAACTAGCCAATGAAATAGCTTGAAGCCCACAGAAGAAGTATACTTAAAAGTATACAAGAGGTAGTACGCTTACGCTCGACCTAAAAATATCCCGTCCGGAAGTTCCTTCAAGCTTCTTTTTTTTGGTGTATGTGTCACGTGGTAAAAAACATTCTTTGTGGCAACCTCATTGACATAAGGAATCCAAAACGCACTGCAGCAATGACCAATCAGCTATAAGCAGCCTGGATATTTATTTGCCAAAAACATGCAGCCACTACTTGGCAAACACATCAAAAGTAGGACCAAGACAGAGACCTTGCTGTATGAATGGGCATAACCACTCAAGTCAAGTAAGCAAATTGAAGAAGAAGCATGCAAACGCTTTCAAGCATAGCCTGTCTCTCGCACACTAGCTCCTTCCCACAGCTGAACGAGTTAATGGAGTATAAGGGGGAGAATTTGTTACCATCATAGGAATGCTACTTTGGAACACAGAAGGAGCCTGTAGTTGATACTGAGCGTAAGCCTCCAGCCCACTTGAATAGAGATGCTGCAGTGCCCTTTTCACTGTTACCTAGTACCGAAAGGCATTCAATGTGGATTCGGCCCGCTAGCGCCAGCCTTTTTTAAAAATATGTTGAGAGCGAGACATTTAATTCCCGCTTAGTTTCTATGTCCGTCTTTTACCATCCTTTGTCAATGCATTTTTAGTAGGTGGTTAATCAAATAAGAAGCGGGCAGCTGGTGCCATGACACAGTAATTTCCTGAAACATATGCTGGCACTGAATCAAAGTTGTTATACCAGGTGCTGAACACCGAATGTCTGTGAATCAAAAAACACACCCCTTTCCGCTCAATATCTCAAACGCAAGTGATGCTTAAGAAGTCTGCGGGTTCTCCACAGAGTGGAGCATTCTTCGTCAAGAAGAGAGTTTTCTATAACTTAAACAGAACAGAGTGGTTAGATGATGTCACTTGCTTTACCAATATTAAAGCTGGCATTCTCCAATGTTTTTCAGATTTAGTTTACAAAAAAAAGATAATTGACAAGGCACAGCAGGACACTAACGAAGTAGGTCGCATTGCTTATTATCCTTTAATGTGAGTTTATAAATGTGGCTAAATCATATGAGAATTTGCCCACAAAAAAGTACTAAATGTGAACAAAGATGTGAATAGTTTTCAACATTCTGTTTTCTATTTCTTTTTCTTTTCCTTTCCTCGTTTGTCTTGGTTTAACAGTGTGCACTAGTTCTTGGTCCTGAGGAGAACTCAGATCATGTAGGGTTTGAAACGCGTCGACAATTGTACATCTAGAGACTTGGCTTTTCCCAAAAAAAACTCGGCGTTCAGGGCACTCCCTGAAGTACACTTTGTTGGCCCCAGTATACATCTTTACTATGAAGTGCTCTTTCTGACTTCTAGAGTTTCAGTCATGGATCCAGGACTAATAAGACATTTGTTTTCTTTTTTTAAAGGACTGGGAGAGGGTATAAATAATGTTTTCCTTTCACATTATGAGTATAGTAGAAATGTTTTGTTTATAATGTTGACAAAACCAAACGGGCTAGTAGCTTTCTGTTAGAGAAGTGGGTTTAAAAATATGTAATTGTCAAATGTTAAAAGTGTTGGGCTTTGTTTACCGTTTCCTGTTTTTATGACAATGTTTGATCAGAAATTCATAAAATTATCTGAAAATATTAATGGCAGAAATACATTTAAAAAGTGCTCACACCAATTCATTTACGTGACCAAGTATGCAAAAGATGTATGTTGAAAATTGATGTGAGTTAGGGTTCCTTTTTTGTATTGTACTTCCAGGTGGCAACCCTGACTCACAATATATAGGCCCAACCCCTTAATTGTTCTACTTTTAGAAAGGTGGCATTTTTCTCCCCTTAGCCTCTGGATGTAACTGAGACTTGGGACTTTATGGATTCACGCTGGATGGTCGCTGGATGGTCATACAATAGTGGGATTAGCAAGGCCTGAAAGGCCTTTCCATTGGCAGAATGGAGGACGTGGAGCTGAGCACAGCCCCACTCACATCTGAATGGGCTGAACTCTGCTGCCACACAATAGACCATGGTCAGTGCAGCCAGCAGGAGCCAGGGCAGGAGAAGCAGGATGTTCCTGGAAGTTCAGAGAACTCTTCTGGAAACTTCTCCCAACTTCTAAGAGCAGGGCACCAGGGTATAAAAATAGGACTCTCAGACCTGCTCCTCTGTTCAATACTGGGTCTGCGGAAGGATTCTCAGAGGACTTCCTGCTGCTGTGACCTGCCGTGCACTCTGTCAGACTGCTGCTGTATCTGGAAGTACTACTTTGCTGCCTGGAGCCTGCTTGAACCTTCAGAGGCCAGTCCTGCTTCATCTCTACCTGCACCCAGGACTTCAGAAGGGACTCCAAGGGCTAGTTTAGCTAGTCTCCTGTTTAAAGTCATAGAGATATAACAGGCTCCCACCATCTTGAGCCCGAAACTGTATTCAGTCAGTGTGAATCCTGAACCCCAAGAGGCCTCCATCCACTCCCGAACCCTTGGTTGTAGTGTTAAAGGCGCCTAGATGACCAGTTTTCAAAAGTGACTTGGACAAAATATTGCCAAAAAAAGTGCACTGAGATCCAGGACCAACCTGTTCACCTATCCGCCTTAGGTGCATCGCTGGTCAGATTGACTTCACGGCTTCTCCCTCTATGTTCTTCTCTGCAGCAGCAAATCTTTTTCAGCAGCCCTTCACAAAAGAGGTATCCGACCTCATGAACTGTCTTCAGCTGCAGACTTCTGCTTCATCCCACTGGAGTTTTTCAACTTCCTTCTCGATGATTAAGTTGGAAGATACAAATCTTCACCGCTGCTTCACCCCTTGGCTATTTAACAACGTTGCTCTCTCCTGTGACACTTCTGCAGCCTTGCCCCACTGAACTTCTACCTTCTTACAGACTTTTTCTTCAAAAAATTTCTAAATCCAAAGGTTAGCACTAACCGGGCCAAATCCAATTTGTGTATCCGACCTGCGCTCCATTGCGTTAAACCTTAACTTTTCACTTTGCCCTGGTCTAGCACGACCAGATGCCCCCAGTTGGCACTTTTTGTTCTTAAGTGCTATTTTACACTTAAATATTTAAAAATTTATAACTCCGGTTCTACTAATTGGATTTTGATGGTTTTGCTGTCAAATAATTTATTAAAATGTTCTCTATTTTTCTATATGGGTTGCGACTTTTATTGTGTTGTGTTTCCACTGTGTTGCTGTTTCTGTACTGCATAATACTTAACACACTGCCTCTGACTTTAGCCTGACTGCTTCTTGTGCCAAACTACCCAGTATTAAGCCAAGGTTAAATTAGTGACTTTTTGTGGTTTAGCCTGCAAGGGATTGTTGATGTTGCTTGACCAGGGCTCACACCCCAGTCAACCAACAACCCAATTTCTCACAGATGAACAAGTTACTTTACCTTTGGTAACGCCTGATCTGGTAGAGACATAGGCGGTCATTCTGACCTTGGCGGACGCCAAGGTACCGCCGTCAGAACACTGCACCGCGGCGGTGATTCTGACATTTGCCCTGGGCTGGCGGGTGGCCGCCAAAAGGCCGCCCGCCAGCCCAGGGCAAATCAACCTTCCCACTAGGATGCCGGCTCAGAATTGAGCCGGCGGAGTGGGAAGGTGCGACGGGTGCAGTTGCACCCGTCGCGTATTTCAGTGTCTGCTGGGCAGACACTGAAATACTTTTTGGGGCCCTCTTACGGGGGCCCCTGCCGTGCCCATGCCATTGGCATGAGCACGGCAGGGGCCCCCAGGGGCCCCGCGGCACCCCCTACCGCCATCCTGTTCATGGCGGGAGAGCCGCCATGAACAGGATGGCGGTAGGGGGTGTCTGAATCCCCATGGCGGCGGAGCGCGCTCCGCCGCCATGGAGGATTCAGACGGGCAGCGGAAAGTCGGCGGTAGCCCGCCGGCTTTCCGCTTCTGGCCGCGGCTGTACCGCCGCGGTCAGAATGCCCGGCGGAGCACCGCCAGCCTGTTGGCGGTGCTACCGCCGACCTCCGCCCTGGCCGCCAGGGTGAGAATGAGGCCCATAATCTAGTTGCAGATACCTTACCTCAGAATTTCCCCCAGGCATCAGTCTGGACCCAAAGATTTTTATCGAGCAGTACCCCTGCGTGCCTTGAGGAGGCGTCGGTCTGCTCCACATCAGGCATCTTTGTCGTGCACGCCAAATGTGACGTCGCAGGACCTATGTAGACGCCAGCCTGGCGTGCTGACGCCAGTTTCGTTTCACGATTTTCTACGCCAGAAGCGCAAAGCCACGAAGAACACTGACCACTGGTGCGTCAAAACTAGGGCCCTGAAAGGGAAGTCTCTGTCCACAAAAATCAGTTTGCAGAGTGAAGATGGGCGGGTCGGTAAGGAATCTGCAACTAGAATGTGCCTCTACCAGATCAGATGTTACCAAAGGTAAGTAACCTATTCATCTGGTAGAAACTTGTAGTTGCAGATCCCTTATCGTAGAATAGATTAACAAGTAATGCCATCCTGGGAGGTGGGTCTGTAAACTAATATCATACTAGGAAGTCCTGTAGGACTGACCGGGCAAAGTACCCGTCACTAGAGACCTGACTATCCAGGCAATAGTGTTTAGTGAAGCCTGCGTGAAGTACCACATGGCGATGGTGTTGTCTGTGAAAAACTGCACTACTTTCCCTTTAAGAGAGGGATGGAATGCTTTCAATGCCAGTCTGATCCCACTGAGCTCCAGAAGATTGATGTGGAGCCCAGACTCTGCCTGAGACCAGACTCCTCTGATCTCCGCCTCTCCCATGTGACCACCCCATTCCAGGAGTAACACATCTGTCACTACTGTCAAATCTGGTTGGGGAAAGAAGAGGGATCTGCCTCTGACCCAATCACGTTTCAAAAGCCACCACTACAGATCTTGTGCAGTTCCCTCTGAGATCTGGACCATGTTAGAGAGATTCCCCTGATGATACACCAACTGGAACTTCAGGTCCCACTGCAGAGCCCACATATGCCATCTGGCATTTATTACCAGCAGGATGCAGGAGGTCATGAGGCCCAGCAGCCTCAGAGTCATTCTCATCAAAATCCAAGATAGTATGAAACATTGGTATCATAGCCTGAATATCATGGATTTACCACTTGGGAGGTGAAGTTCGAAACTGCACTGTGTCCAGAACAGCTAAGATGAAAGAGAGCAACTGATGGGTCCAGGGCAGACACGGCCTGAGCCACAGTGAGCATTTTGAACTTCTCCTTCCAGAGGAAGAGATTGAGGGACCGAAGGTCTAGGATAGGGTGGAGGCCCTTGTCGTTTTTGGGCACCAGAAAGTAGCGGGAGTAACAACCATGGCCTACTTCTGGGAAAGGGACCCTCTCTATGACTCCCTTGGCCAAGAGAGCCATAATCTCTTCATCGAGAAGTGGCAGGTGGTCCTCGGTCATCTGATCGTAGGATGGTGGCATGGAGGAACAGGTAGAGTTGAAGGGGACTATTTACAAAACCTATTTGTCTGACATGATGGCCTGCGTTCGTGTCTGCTGATGGCAAATCCTGGCTCTGAGTGGTCTCTGGTGAAGAATTGTCAGACTAGGGTGCCAAGTCTGCTTTGTCTCCGTAGAGATGGGTGCCATCAAAGGGCATGTCCATAAGGGCAGATTGGACATTCCTCGAAAAAGCCAGACGTCTTTAAACAGGCATGGCACCTCAAGACCACTGTCAATGCAACCAATCTGCTTAGTGAGTTGGTTGTATCCAGCCCACATCGAATTGTGAACTTCACTGCGTCTCTCCCGTCAGCAACAGCTTGGGTAAGAATGGCCCAGGCCTCCACCTGCGCAATATGTCCCATAAAGTATGGGTGTAACGGCACAAAAGGCAAGCGGTGTTCAAAGAAGATAATGCCAGGCTGGAGGAAGAAAAACAGCTTCCAGTCTCTTGGATCCCCTATCTGGGGGTGCGGAAGGGAAAGCGCCCAGGGACGTGGAGGTTTGGATAACCAAGCTCTCAAGGGTCGGGTGTTGCGTTAGTAACACTGGGTCATTTGGAGCTGGTCTATGGTGGAGGGCAATTGTCCTATTCACAGGAGTCCCTGTGCTAGGTTTAGACCAGATCCCCAGCAGGACATCAGTGAGGGATTCATTAAAGGGCAAAAGGGGCTTATAAGTAGAAGGCCCAGAGTGAAGCCCCTCTGTCAGGAGGTTAGTCCTGACTGCCACCAAAGGCAACTCGAGGCCCAGGACCTCGGCCGCTCTCCGCACCACCACTGAGTAGAACGCTCCCTCCTCTGTAGCCACAGTAGGGGGAGAAAGCATGCCAGTGTCGGGAATTGTCCAGACCACTGGCCTCTCCCAGGTCTGTCCACCAGTCCATAGAATCTTTTAGCTGGTATTCCAAAGGGTCCAGAGACCCCTCCCAATCCTCACCGTACTCTAAAGAGAATGAGGGTCAGGATTCGACTGAGGGAGCAAGGTCTCTGTCGAAGTCAGAATCTGCGTTGATCAATACCAGTCTCTGTGTGACTGCCAGAATCGCGGTTGCGCCTTCTTCAGCCTCCCGTGCTGAGGAGACCCATGGGCTCAGGGGGCTGACAGGTGGAGGAGCCCTTGGAACCGGGTCGTCGTAAGGCCATCACCACACAGCCATTGACATTGCAGCTGTGTCCTTTCCTTTCATGCTTAATACAGGGGCTTGAAACAGCAGCAGGGTCCCTTCTCCAACAGGGAGCCCCGGGCCATCTGGCAGGACCACACCCCTGGCAGAAAGTAGCCTGAGCTGGGGCCACCCCTATCTGCGGAAGGTGGGCGTGGCCGAACACCATGGGTGGAGGCCTAGCTGAACACCATCAGATTTTCTGGGTCAGCAGATCAGACTTTTGCAGCATGTGATCTTCCTTGGTGCGACCGCCGGATAATGCCTCACCTTACCCCATCTACCCAGAATGCTAACTGGGACAACTGTTGTAGGAAAGTCACTCTTTTTGGCACTTTCTGTCTGTTGTCAGTATGCTTAGACTGTTTTCACTGGGGTCCTGCTAAGCAGGCCCCCAGTAATTGTGGCCTCTCCTCTAAATTTGGTTACCTTCGTACTCTTTACATCCCACAATTGGCATACTTGTAAGTCTCTAGTATATGGTACATAGGTACCCAAGGCATTGGTACACCAGGGGTCTCCATGGGCTGCAGCATGTACTATACCACCCATGGGAGCCCATGCAAACTGTGTCTGCAGGCCCATTGGTGAGTGGGCACCCCTGCAAGAGCAGATGTGCCCCTACAAACTCAAGTTCCAATTCCCTGGACTTCGTAAGTGCATTGAAGCCATTTTAGCTATGGACTGGCCATGGGTCCAACTACATAATGCTAACTCCGAGCTTAGGTTTGGTATCAAACATGTCGGAATCATACCCAATACTGATGCCAGTATTGGTGGCATGATTGCATGCACTCTGGGGGCTCGTTAGAGGACCCTCCGGTATTGCTCCACCAGTCTTCCAGGATCTGCAAGCAGCCCACGCTGCCGAAGCCTCCCAGACAGGGTTCTGCCCTCCTGCTGCTTGACCAGCTCAAACAGGGAAAGGCAGAACAAAGGATTTCCTGTTGGAGGGGGATTCAACGTCCTCTCCCTTGGAAATAGGTGTTACAAGGCTGGGGAGGGGTCGCCTCCTCACGTCAACTGCTTGCTTTGAAGGGCACCTTTGCTGCCCTTCTTGCATAATCCAGTTGCACCAGTACAGGGACCCCTGGTCCCTGCAGTGGCGCAAAACTCCACAAAGGAAGGGGAAGTGACCACTCCCCGGTCCATCACCACCCTAGAAATGGTGCCCGGAGCTCTTCCAGGTGGCCACTTCATTCTGCCATCTTGAAACCAAGATGAGCAGAGGCCCCTGGGAGTATCTGAGTGGTCAGGTTAGTCAGATGACGTCAGTGACCCCCTCTGATTAGTGGTCACCCTGCCTGGGACCAATATCCTATGTGGGCTATTTAGGGACTCCTTTGCGGTGGGTCCCCAGATTTGGTGTGCAAGACTCCACCAGGACTCCTCTGCAATGACCTCTTCTGCTCCTGGCCATTGGGACTGCTGCTGGACTCCCCAGGAACTGAACAAGACTGCAACACTGATACGACCTTGCCCTGCCACATTGTTTCTGCTGCTCCTGTCAGCTCTTTACAACATTTTCAAGGCTGTAGACTTCAGCTGCACCAAAGAAGCAAAAAGGAATTTCCTTGGAGTGAAGGAGTCACTCCCCTGCATCCGCAGGCCATTAAGGCAACGGCATCCGGATGCTGAGATCTTCTGCCCTCTGAGTCTGCGAAGATTCTCCAACACAGGTGGTGGTTCAAAGGGGTCCACTGGGTCCTTTCTTCCTTCTGTCCAACTTGGAAGATGGTGAGCTCTTGCCGCTTCCTCCAGGACAGAATCCCTGTGCACCATGACTGTTGCAGGAACCAAGGCTTGCTGACTCCTGCTCCAAGGGATCTTCGGGGTCCAAGTACATCTGGCCTCCACCACTGTACCTCTGCAATGACAGTCTCCTCTCTGCTTCTTCAGCAATGTGGGACTCCTCTTTAGGTGTGCTGTGGGGACTCACTGCGATTTACTGTGCCTGCTGCCAGTGGGTTGCTCATGGGGCTCCTACTGATTCTGCTGGCTCTCCTGTCTTCTGAGGGTCACCCCTCTAAAGGTCAAGTCTCCAGGATCTTGCTGGTCCCCTCCAGCCCTGCAAATCTTCAGCACTGATGTGCATTTGCTTGTGCTTGTTTGTGGTCCTCCTGACCACTGACCTGTCTGCTATCCAGTGACTGTCGAGGGACAGCTCCTAAACAATTTCAGGGACGCCTCTGCAGCTCATGGACTCCGCAGCTGGCCTTCACCTATCACTGTTGTTCCAGATCTTCACCCACAGAAGGATGGACATTGCCTGCTGTCCCGCCTGGACACTACTGCGTGGACTGGAATCTGTCCCTTTCTTCTACAGGTTCTGTTCCCCCTGACGCCACCATTGGGTTCCACCGGTCTGGTCATGTTCTAGCACTGTTCCAATTCTAAGTCCACATGTTAGCTATGGAACGACCAGGTAACTTACCTCTGCTCTCCTGGTCGCTGGGGGTCTTCTAGATACTCACCTCTTGGGATTCCATACTCTCCCAGCCGTTGGCTAACTACTTCATATCCTCTGGTGGGGGATCTATTCTTCCATTCCACTATTTTAGTATATGGTTTGACCCCCCCCCCCCATGGGGCCCTTGCTATTTTCTAATGTTTATGCTAATCCCTAGTACTTACCTGTGTATATTTTGTGTGTACTTACCTCCAGAAAGGGGGGATTGCCTATCATATTCTAGTTCAGAGTTACTATAATAATAAAGTACCTTTATTTTCTGCAACACTGTGTGGTTCCTTTCATGTGTGATAAGTTGCGGTGTGACTAGTGTGTTATTGAAAGTGCTTTACACTCCTCCTAGATAAGCCCTGGCTGCTTATCACAACTACCACTAGAGAGCCCTGGATTCCTAGACAATGTAACACTTACTAATAGGGGTTGCCTGATCTGGTTTAGGGTGCCAACACATAGGTGTCCACCACACACCAGGCCTGCCTCCTACATCTGTCCTCCCTCCTTGTCTACAACTGGGGGCCTGACAGAAAGTAGAGACCCTGTTGCCAGCCCACTTGGAGATCCCATGGAACCAGTCTATGGCCCCACACGCCAAGCTTTGCTTTGGGTGTCCACCTGGGCCCGTCATATTACGAGTGGAAGGCGCACATTACCAACTGGACAAATTATTGTTGCTCTATGGGCCCCTGCTGCGCTGGAGCCTAGTGTCCGCCCCTCAACATGAGGAACTGACCAGGCTTCCAATGCAGCTTACTCCCCCCAATCACCCCTCTCCTTCCCCACAGCCAAGTATTGGGGTGGCAAGGGCAAGCAGGCCTGGTCCTCCAGTGACTCAACACTACACCACCACCTCCCGATATATGGACACCATGGGTTGCACTAAACAACGACCTGGGACCCTGCCTCCCCTGGCATACACGGCTGGCTGGGCCACACACCAGGCCCTGCCTGGATAAATTGGACACTATTCTCGTGGCAATTAAGGCCTGCACCATTCGTCTGGAGGCAAAGGTGGTCCCTGTATCCAAAGATATTAATCTTCTATGTGCTGATCATCTCAAACCTACCAAAAGGGTCACACACTCTGGGACAGCAATTGCAGAATTTCAGCCTCACACACCAAGATCGTCAACAATAGCTTGACAATATCAAGGAGCAGGTCTGTTCCGTCAAAGAGTGTGCGGAGGACGCTGAGGGGCAAGAGTGGTGAAGTAATGTCAGAGTGGTAGCCCTCCTGGAAAGAGAAGAGGGCCTCAATATTGTGGACTTTCTGGAGGCCTGGTTGAAAGAACTAACAGACCCTCGTGGTTTCACTCTGTTCTTTTCCATCGAGCAAGCCCACAGGGTCCTGGGCCAGCGTCCCCCGTTGGGAGTATCTCCTCACCTGATAGATGCAAAAATTCTCAACTACAAGGAAAGCAAAGCTATCCGGAAGAAGGGACGACACTCGAATCCTCTCCAGAAGGACAACCATAGAATATTCATATTCCTGGATGTAGGAAGATGTCTCTCTATATATTGCACTAAAATGAAGTACACTGTGCAGAGTCCAGTGGATCCCCACCTGGTATTGCAGAGGCAAAAGTAGAAAGGACCAATGCTCTATTTGTGGTAGTGTCAGCAAGCAGTTAAGCTTATCATAGGGTAGTGCTAAGCATTTGTTGTACTCACAGAGGCAATAAATGAGACACACACTCAAATAATAAACCTGTGACCAATTTAGAAAAATAACAATTGTTTTTATATGTATTTCAAACCCACGAACTACGTAATCAGGAAAGAAGCCTTTCAAGCATAAATACTTTGCAGTTTCAAAAATAGACACAGTGCAATTTTCAAAGTTCTCTCAATGTTATCCTATGGAGGAAAAACAATGTTCAGCAAACACAGGGTTAACAATGACTTACAAATCCAATCTCAGGGAGTTAAGTTAGTACTGGGCACTGATCAGAACCACACCAACAAGTCACACACTGCAGCAATGAGGCGGCCGGGCGCAGAGGTGTAGTAAGGCATCGGGTGCCCAATGGTTTCCTATGGGAGATTGCCCCCGTGCCAAACAGGCTGCAGGCTCTGGCTGGAAAGCCAGTCAGGGACAACAAACAGGTAGGTAGTCTTGGAATACTCGGGATGTAGGTGTACCTTTAGTTCTCTTCTCCTGTGCACAGGGGCGACAGATGCAGGGGTGTCTTTCGGTGTTGGGTTTTCTCATCCGGGAGCACTCAGGAGCCGGGGGGGGGGGTGTCTCAGGTGGCAGGGTACTTCATTGGCATAGATGACCCACCTAACTGGGATCAGGAGTCACTGGTGCAGTGGTTGCTGTAGGTGTCGGGTTTTCTCTCACCAGCATGCAAGGGCTTCAGGTGACTTGGAGTCCAGAACGGGCGACACTCAGTGGACTCGGGCTTAGGACAGCTGGGCAGCCATGTTGGCAGCGTTGGTGGGCTTCTCACTGGGTCAAAGTCCTCAGGTGCAAAGGTCACTTCAGGTATCAGGTTTCCAGGCTGCAGAGTCCTTGCTGGATACTTTTGTGCTGAACAGGTACGCTGTTCACGGGAGTCTGAGTCTTTTTAGAAGGCAAGAAGGCTTCCTGAGTTTCTTGAAACTGCAGGTGCAGGATGACTCTTTTTGTGCAGAGTCCGGTGAGGTTAGCAGACAGGCCAGTAGGGCTGGTACTGGGTCAGCTCCTCTGTCTTCCCCTTCTTTGGCGGGGTTGGCTCTTCTTTATGCTTCTTCTTCATAGGTAGTCAGGATCTGAGTTCTAGTGTTCAGGGGTGCCACATAAATACTAAATTTAAGGGCTTTACAGGGAGTGCCAGGTGGTAACCATTGGGCTGACCACCTTTAGGGTAACTACACGTTTGTTATGACCACTTCCGCTGGGAAGTGGGAATAACCCAAACTCTAGTGACCTAATTCCTTCCAAGCAAGATGGAGGAATTTGAAAAGTCTGACATACTTTATATACACATTAGCAATCAGGAAATAGCATGGAGAGCAATAGGCATGGGTAAAAGCAATAGCAAATAGTGAGGGCCAGAGGGGAGGGCCAAACCATATACTAAAAAAGTGGAATGTGAAAGGTAGTTCCCCACCCAAGAAAGTGGAATCAGTAGAGAGGAGCTGGAGGAACAAGGAACCACAAGAGGTGAGTACCAAGGTGCCCCCCAGTGACCAGGAGAGAAGAGATAAGTACCTGGTTTTCCTCAAAACCAACAGAAGGACTTTGGAAAAGGACTGTGCAAGACCCAGGCAAGACTGGAAGAAACCAAAGGTGGATCTGGAAAGGAAGGGGACCACGTCCAGTTCGAGTTGGAGTGTCCGGCTGTGGCAGTTGCCACTACCCACCCTTCTGTGGATGCAGGACCAGGTCCACGGTGGATAAAGAAAGTCAGCATTGCAGAAGAGGAGTTCCAGAAGTGATGCAACTGATGTCCCACATCGGCGGTCGTAATGCACTCAGTCAGTGGTGCTGGAAAACCACCAACAAGCCTTGGCAAATGCAAGAGTCAGAGAAGAATGTTTTGCATGGCTGAAGAGGACCAGCAAGGTCCAGGTGACTCGACCCAAAGAGGGGAGTCCAAGGTGACCCTCAGCAGCTGGTAGAGTCACAAGAAGAGGAGGTAGCCCCCAAAGTCGACACACGGGCAGCAGGCACAGGAGAAGCAGTGAGGCCCACTCAACACACCTGAAGAGGAGTCCCACGTCATTGGAGCAGCAGGCTGTAGACTGTGCTTTGCAGGAAGGAGTGCCGGGGGCTGGGGCCACATGGAACCTGAAGATCCCTTCAAGGAAGAACAAACAAGCCTTGGTAGCTGCAAGCGTCACAGTGCACATGGGTAGTGTCCTGCAAGAGATGCAAGGGCTTAACGTCTCAAAAGTTGAACAGCTGGCAAAGTGGACCAAGGGGACCACTCCAGACCACCACCTGTGATGCAGGATCCATGCAGTTCCAGAAGGGAGAGGATCCACGCAGCAGGTCATAGTTGCAGTTGGTGTCTGCAGATGCAGGGGAGTGACTCCACTCCAAGGGAGATTCCTTCTTGCTTCTTGTGCAGGCTGAAGACTTGTTGCCCTCAATGAATGTTGCAGTTGCCGGAAGGAGCAGGAGAAACAATGTTGCAAAGCGGAGTCATCACTGAAATGCAGATTGCAGGTTACCGGAGGGTCCAGTTGCGGTCCTGGTGGAATCTTGTACGTCCAATCTGAGGACCCACCCAAGAGGGAGAACCTAAATAGCCCAGGAAAGGGGATTGGTCACCTAGCAGGATGACCACCCATCAGGAGGGGGCAGTGAAGCCACCTGCCTGACCTGGCCCCTCAGATGCTCCCAGAGGCCTCTGCCCACCTTGGATTCAAGATGGCAGAATCAAGTGGCCACCTGGAGGAGCCCTGGGCACCACCCCTGGGGTGGTGATGGACAGGGGAGTGGCCACTCCCCTGTCCATTGTCCAGTTTTGCACCAAAGCAGGGACCGGGGGTCTCTGGACTGGTGCAAACCGGTTTATGCAAGGAGGACACCAAATGTGCCCTTAAAAGCATACCGCAGGCTTGGGAAGGCTACCCCTCCCAAGCCATGTAACACCTGTTTCCAACGGAAAGGGTTTTACCTCCCTCTCCCACAGGAAATCCTTTGTTCTGCCTTCCCCTGCCTGAGCTGGTCAAGCAGCAGGAGGGCAGAAACCTGTCTGAGGGTTGGCAGAAGCGCAGGCTGCCCAGAAAACCCCTGAAGACTATAGGAGCAATGCTGAGGTAAATCTAAGGAGTCCCCAGAGCGCATAGAATCATACAACCAATACTGGCAACAGTATTGGGGTATGATTCTGACATGTTTGATACCAAACATGCCCAGTTTCGGAATTACCATTATGTAGTTGGACACAAGTACCTGTGTCCAGTACACGGGTAAAATGGCTTCTCCGCACTTACGAAGTCCAGGGTAATGGGGCTGGAGTTCGTAGGGGCACCTCTGCTTATGTAGGGGTGCCCTCACCCACAGGTACCTGCACTCTGCCCGCTGGGATAGGAGGGCCTACCATAGGGGTGACTTACAGTGACCCGGTGCAGTGACCTAAGGTTGAAAAGGTGCATGCACCTTTTCACACAGGCTACAATGGCAGGCCTGCAGACACATTTTGCATGGGCTCCTATGGGTGGCACAATACATGCTGCAGCCCATGGGGGAACCCCTGGTGCCCCAATGCCCTAAGTACCATATACTAGGGACTTACATAGGGGCACTAGTATGCCAATTTTGGGGTGTGCTAAGTCCTAAGCGACCACATTTAGAGGTAGAGAGCACAGTCACTGGGTCCTGGTTAGCAGGATCTCAGTGAACACAGTCAAAACACAATGACAGCAGGCAAAAAGTGGGGGTTGCCACTCCAAAAAGATAGTACTTTCCTACAAACATGAAAATCCAGGAAAGACTACTGTCAACAGAGGAACGTTGTGTTATGTTTCCACATTGGCAGTAAATCACTCTTAAGGAATGCCAAATTTTGTGGTGCTGTTCATCAAATATGTTTGAAATGTGGCAGGAAGAGACACTTTGCAGATATATGTGTAAGTCCTCTTCAGGACAAACACCTTGTACCTCCTAGAGAGTCAATAGAGGATGATCTCAGCTCTGATGATGATAGTAGGATTGTTCTTATGTTGTCTTCTTCTGAACGTGGCAGGGGTGAGATAGCTGAAGTATCGTCAATGACTGGGTTGCGTAAAAGGGAACCCCCTGTCCTGTGAAATTGCAGTAAATAGCATATTGGTTACATTTATGGTGGATTATGGGTCTACTTTTACATTGATTCATGAAAACGATTTTAGCAAGTTTGGAGACATGCAACTTCGGATATCTTGCATTAAGGTGTTTGCACGTGTTGGTAAGAGAGTAGAGGTTCTTGGTAAAGTTGATGCCACTTTGTAATTCGAGGGCAGTTCAACCACGGGTCCTGTACACGTTGTTAAAAATGGTTCCAGTTTGTTCAAGTGGAACAAAAAGGATGAATTTCCTATTGGATTAGACCTAAATAACCCCGACATAGTGGTGTCAAGAGAGAAATGTATGGTATTAACTGCACTCATGTTTGCCATATGAGGGCTAATAATTGGGTAAATGAATATCCTGAGATTTCCAAAAAGGAACTGGGATAATTGAAGGGTTTTCATCATCAAATTGTTTTGCATGACCATGTACAGGCTGTTGCTAATAAGGAACACAAGGTGCCTTTGGGTTAATGTGGTAAATTGAAATCTGAGATGGCAAGATTGTGTGCCATGGGAGTAATATTACCCATTGAAGATTCAAATGGCTAGATCCATTGGTCTTGGCACACAAAGTCGATATGTCCCTAAGATTGTGAAGATATGACGGATCTCAGTTCCAGTCTATGGATTGATTGCCAACTATTGCCTAACATAAATGAGATGTTAGCAACACTTAGCTGGAATTTTTTTTTTACGTCTTTGGATTTGTCAGCAGCCTCCTACAAGGTAGAGTTATCTCGGAATGTCGAGACACCTTACATCTTCCATAACACTTGAGGGGGCATATTGTGGCATCCACATGCCCTCTGGGGAGGCTACAGCATTATCGGTATTCCAAAGACTTAAGAATAATTTATTCAGGAACCCAACTTGTGTCACCTATTTCCAGAACAATATTTTAGAGTATGGTAAGGATGACTTTGAGCATGAAGGCAGGTGAAGAAAAGTCTTAGTGATCATCAAAACCAGTGGGGTTACATTAAGGAAGGTCATATTTTTCCAGATTGGGGGTAGACTATTTAGGTCATCACATGTCTAGAAGGGGCGTTGAACCCAAGGTCAGGATATTGAAAGCAATATAGAGAACTCCCATACCAATCAAAAAGGATCAGATTCATTCTTTTCAGGGCCTAATACAGTATTGCACTAAGGGGCATATTTGTACGTTCTTTGCACTGAATTAGCGTCTTTTTTTACGTTAATTCAGTCCAAACTTAACTCCATATTTATATTTTGATTCTAGACCCGCCTGGTGTCAAAATATTAGAGTTAAAGTCATTTTTTGGATGCGTGTAACCACCTTGCATCAATGAGATGCAAGGGAGGCGTTCCCGTCCCAAAAATTACGCAAAGCCTCTAGCGCCTTATTTATCGTCCTGTGCAAAAATGGTGCACGGGAGGGAGGCGGGCCTAAATAATGGTGCTTTATTTAACGCCTGGGTAAGGGCAGTCTTTGGGGATCTGCGGACCCATTTCTATGGTCAAACACCATGGAAAGAGCCCACAGGTTCCCACCCCAAACCCCAGGAACACCCCCAACCACACCAGCGGGACACCAGAGGATGGGGGGACCCCATCCCAGGTAAGGAGGGTAAGTATAGATAAGTATATTTTAAAACTTCTTAAAGTGCCATTGGGGGCCCTGAAATGGGCCCCCCTACATGGCACTGGGTGCAATGGCCATGCTCAGGGGACCCTTCTCCCCTGTGCTGTCCACTTGGATGGTGGGCATGACTCCTGTCTTTTATGAGAGAGGAGTCATGTGGTTTGGATGGTTTTGCGTCAGAAAATGAGGCTAGACTGGTTAAAGGCATTTTTTCCCTCTAACCAGCCTAGCAACATTTTTTGGTGCAAAACACCCTTCCCCCATACCGCCACCCTCACCCAGCTAACGTCATTTTCCCAGATGTTAGCCCACCCTTTGCACTGGCTTGCGGGATTCCATAAATTTGGCGCCCGGCTGGCTGTTTGAATGACGAAAGCCGGCGCTATACTATTGACGCAAAACTGCGTTTGCAGTTTTTTGTCATAAAGAATAAATATGGGCCTTAGTTTGTGGGATATTTTGCTAGAATAAAATGCATGTTTACGGAAGCTACCCCCAAAAAAATCTAAGTATGTATGGGACTATGACCATGACAAAATGTTTGAACCAATCAAATCTGAAACCATGTCTGCTCGACCTCTCAAAGTTTTTGACACCAGTGATTTGTGTATTATTTCCACTTAGGTGAGTAATTTGGAGTTGTCTGTTGTATTTTGTGCAGAGAAGAAGTAATGGGGGTGATGAAATCACTGCTTTTGCTTTTAGAGCTCTGAGAGGTGTGGAGGCCACCATAGAAAATGAAATTTTTGGTTTGTGGTGGGGTGGTCAATATTCAAAGAAATGTGTGTGGGGCAATGAGTTTGTTTTAAGAACTGACCATAAACTGTTGGGAGATTTGTTTGGTATGAGGGGTGGAGGTAGAGCTACACCTCACATTGACAAATGGTAAAACAGTTTGCAGTAGTTCCATTATAAGTTTGAATATGTGGCTGGTGCTAAGAAGCTTGCAGGATGGTTGTTTGTCTAGGTTACCTCTGCCAGTGTGCTAATCTGTACACAATGTGAATAATGATTTGGAAATGGTTTGTGCAATGAGTTAAATTGGTATTACAATGAATGGAGCTTTGTCCGAAGAGGAATGGTTGGAAGCTTAAGCTGGCACGCAGGAGATACTAAAGGTTATGAAATTTGTCAATAGTTGCTGGCCTGATAATGAGATGCTAGAGACCTTAATTCCCTTCAAGAGAGTATCTGAGGAATTGTCTGTTGTTGATGGTAGTGTCCAGAGGTGTGGGCAGTTGGTAGTTCCTTTGAGTATGGATAATACAGTGTTGAATTTGGCACTTGAGTGGCACACTGGGATTCGTGCCATGAAGCACAGAGTGAGAGAAGATTTCTAGTAGCCTGGAATTGATTTGGCTTTGGAGCATTTCATTCAGGATTGTTGTGAGTGCGTCCTCAGTGGCAAATCCCAGGTGACATCCTTTCCCCGGTTGCATACTTGTCAATAACTCATAATGGCACAAGGTAGCTTTTGACATTTCTGGACCTTTTGGTGTTTTGGGCAGGTCTCCAAAATGTGCCCTATTTTTAAGTTATTATTCTTCTAAGTGGCCTGAGATGAAATTTGTAGTGAGTGTAAATTCCAGTGTTGTCATTGGTTTCTTTAGAAATGTATTTGTACGGGAAAGTTATCCAGAAGAGCCAGTAACTGATAAGAGCATCCAGTTGGTGTCCTAAGAAATTAGGGAATTCCTGGAATTCACTAATATAAAACACATGAGAATGTCTTCATACCATCCCCACAGTAATTGTTTGATGGAGAGGATTAATCTTGACATCAAGGATCAACTACAATTGGTATTAGTAACGGATTTGGATTGGAAGTCTGTGGGCAGAGATATGCTTTGGTTCATGAGGACTACTCCTATCAGTACAGGGTGTCTCCCTTCACTTTGGTAAGAGGTAGGGTTGCTGGAACTAAACTGAATTAGCAGTGGATGTGCAGGAAGGCTGTTGATGTGTCGAAAGTGGGGACCGTGGTGGATGTGAGATCTGCTGTATGAAAGAAGTACTTTACTGTAGAATAAAATCCTACAGGTGTGGCAGTCTGTGCAGGTAATTGGGTAAGGATAAAAAAACAGGTCACATCTGCAAAGATTTGGCTCATCTTTAAGCACCTATTAAGGTAAAGGAAGTAAAGTATCATATAGTCATGCTGAAGACTGGGATAGTTTAGACTAAGAGTTGTGTGTCAGTTGTACCAGGGGACAAGTCAGCATATGTGTGTGAGAAGATGGGGGTGAATGCTGGCAAGAACATTTAGTTTGATCTACGGAATGACAAACATTAAAGGAGAGTTTCTTGCAGAGTAAAAACAAGTCCTGTAAGGTTTAAGGATTATGCAATGTGAAGGGTATTTAATCTCTCTAGATCTCCATCTTGCGGTAAATTGGTGAAATCTGCATTTGTATTCCGTGTTCTTGTTGGTATACGCTTTCTGCAATACCATGCTTTCACTTTTGGGTTGTATATATGATTGTTTTCAAATATTTATCCGTTTTTTCTCTTTGCTCTGCATATGTTTTGCGGGTAGTTTTCATTTGTTTTCTTGTGACGAGAGGAGGGGTATGTTGGGTTACAGGTTACGTTGAAGGGCGTTGGTGCTAGTTCCAAGTATGGAATGTGGAGCCAGTTTGTACTCTGAAACGTCAGTTGCCGCTGGGGTTTGATTTCTGTTGGTAAATCTGTCCAGACTTACCTGTGAGTTTGTATTCCTTTTCAAGATGGTTGGAAATGTTGACAGAATGCTACAACAAATTGTGTTAGATAGATAGTGTGTTTGAAAGGAAAGAAAAAATATGTTGTGATATAGGTGTGACACAAGAGTGCGAGAAAGATCGGATGATAATCGAATAGAGGTTTTAGAGGTACGGGTTGGTGTGCAAAAAGGGATAGAACTGTGTAAGAGATTTAGGGACAACAGTGTGCATGATGGTGACGGAAGGATGTGAGAAAAGCACTATCAATTGGTTAGAAGAGTTTGAAAAGGAAAAGGGGAGTGCAGAAAAAGATGAGTGAGATGGATGAGGAGGAAAAAAAGGATAGAGTGTATTCTAGGACAGGCAGGTTTGAAAACATCTACAACCGTAAATAGAGGACTAAGGGCAGCATGTTCTAGCATTTTGCACATCTCAAACAGCGAATCTGGCCGTTTGCGATGTGCAAAATGCATTTTGGCATGTTCCAACCCATTTTTGCGATTCGGTAAACTGTTTACCGAATCTCAAAAAGGGATTGCGAGTCGCAGTTAGGAAGGGGTGTTCCCCCCCCTCATTGCGACTTGCAGTCCCATGTATCAGTGTCACACTGGTGCTAACCCATTCGCAAACAAGAAGGGGTCCCCCTTCCCCTTTGTGAATGGCAGCAAAAAAAAAAATTCAGAGCAGGTAGTGGTCCTATGGACCACTGCCTGTAAGCTGGCTAATGGGGTGAAATGTTAGGGTTCAACAGGCGCTCAGGATCCAAAATCGCATACAGTTATAGCACGAAACGAGGGGTGCCTGCACCAGGGAAAACACCCATTCCCTAGAGGTTCATAAAAACCCAACAGACAAGATAATAATGTGTGCGGCACTCCACTCATAAAGAAAGTACATTACATACAATCAAAAAAGTGGTCTTGAAAAAGAAACATACAATTTAATGCAAGTTTAAATTGTCCAATCTCATCAAACATGAAATAAGGATCTGCATAAATTAGAAAAACATCCGTGGTAATGCAATCTTAGCTAATTTAAATTATCCAATCTAGTACAACAAAACATCAAGAATCTGTAGAAATTTGAAACCCATCCGTGGCAATACAATTTCAGCCAACACGTGTTTCGTCACGGGAAATTCTTTCTAATATCCCGAGCGACTTCTTCAGGGCTAAAAATTGTAAACATATTGATAAAATTAGGAACCAAAATGCTCGAACCAATAGTTACACAATAGATTTGATAGAACCCCAATTAAGAACAAAATGTGAAGGACTCATGCACAAAAGACCTATTGTGCTGATTCACGTGAATATTGATTAAGCCAAGGGGTAAAAGAACCAAGGGGTAAAGGAACCCAGACAGAATTACCTTAAAATGCTCCCCCAAAAAGGCACACTCAAATCTTGTGTCCTACCAACCTCCACCAAAATTCAAATAGTGATAACATGCGCTTCAAATTACATGCACCACTGCCCTTATGTCGACAAATATCTCAATAAGACTCTGAATAGTACCTCATGATTAGAACAATCCTAGAAAATCCATTGATAGTTGTCCGTTATTGGTCAAATGTTGTATATATTTCTTGTTACACAATGAATACTCCAAATCTGCCATATGAGCAAAAAAACAAAGACAACAAATTGTCAATGGTTAACACCCATGATATCCAAAAGACAGAGGACCATATTCGATAAAATTATTTAACCACTGTGCATTGCACCAACCACCGTGTAAATTACCTGAAATCCAGCATCCAAAAACTAGTAATGTGTACTTGATGTTATAGTAGGTTCATCCTTATATTTCACTGTAAAATTAAAATACACTCACTGAATCACCACTAAACATAAACCAGAGCTCTGGTTTTACACAAATTCTTCTGGTAGAGAACCGATCAATAACCCCCGGTACTCACCTAATGTTTATAGTATCGTTGCAAAAAGCGGCGTTGACATGTGTGCAGAAAACGCGGACCGCGAGTACGCGTTACAACTGTCCCGCACAGCTGAATCCGGAAGTGAAATACACTTCCGGGACAGTCATGCAACGCTGTCATAAAAATAGAAGACAGACTCATCCCAACTACTGTGTAATCGGAGCTGAAGCATTCCCAAGGCATTAATTAAGAACAGATGCTGGCCAAACATTTCCATAGATTATTGAGGCACCTTATCGTGAAATTGAAAGACAAACTAATCTCCAATGTTATTGAATCGAAACCGATGCACTACCAGGGCATCCATAAAATACTATCCAAAAAAGTATAAACACAAAACAGACCATGTTCCACCATTGTTCGAATCAAAAATAAAAATAAATATAAAAAATGACCAGACAACCTTGTAAAGTGATATTGTACCAACCAAAAATCCAATACTGGAGAATTATATACATTAGTAGTAGGCCGCCTCCTCTCATAGTCCCCTGATAACAATTGACTATATAACTAATAAATTATTAAACTCTCAGTCAAGAAAACTGCTCAGTATTTCGGACCACATTAGTGCACTAAGCTCAACTACATATGAATACTAATGTATTTAGAATGAGGGCCCAACAGTGTTGGAGAAGCAAATCTACAGCACCAACCGTTCAAACAATAGCATAATGAGTCTATGTTCCTAAAGGTGTAAACCCAAAAAATGCCACCCAAGATCAAAGATGAATAGTATCCCACGACATATTTAACGAATATCCCTAGTAAAGACAGGGAAAATATGTTAGAGAATTTTGGTTCATAACCGTGTAGCAAGTCCTCAGTGAAACAAGAAACATTTGCATACAGTAAAAATATATCATAACATGTACATATACATACAGTGAAACCACAGTAACAAAACAGATGCCAATCAAAAAATGTTACACATTTCAGTCACCCCAAAAAGAACTCCAATTCCCTATCGGAGTTGAGACCTGACTCCACAGGCCTCAACCTCATGATCCAAAGTGCCTCTTTTTTACGTAAGGCTAGTTCTCTATTTCCCCCCCCTAGGGTCTCTAGGGACATGTTCCAGACCAAAAAATTCAAAATTCATGTGTGCAGTTTGTGAGTTACAATCAACAATGGACCACTGCCTGCTCTGAAAAAATGAAACAAAAATGTTTCATTTTTTGTTTTTGAAATGCAAAACGGGCTGCATTTAAAAAAAAAAAGAAAACTGCTTTATTTAAAAGCAGTCACAGAAATGGTGGTCTGCTGTCTCCAGCAGGCCACCATCCCTGTGAGGGCGGCCATTCCCAAGGGGGTCGCAAATTGCGACCCACCTCTTGAATATTCATGAGGTAGGGCATTTGCGACCCCCTTGAGAATCCCAAATAGTGTCATTGACACTGTGCAACATAAAGTTTTGCGACTTGCAAATTGCGAATCGCAAAACCAAACTTTAGTACATGTAGCCCTAGGTTACTTGACATGCCAGAGAGTAATAGAATGGCCAGTCTATCTGTTTTCTGTAGTGCTCGCTGCCTGTCTCGGCTGAACTTCTTATGTCTCTTTACCCAGATGCAGATGATCATGTATGACCTGAACGCCAACCTGAACTGCACTTATTTGGACTTGGATAAGAGGATTGATTCCCTGGACAAGAAACTGGATGAGCTCACACGCCTCATGTCGGAAGCAGTACAGCAGAAGAAGTCCTGCCAGGAGTCGACAGCGCAATAGAGGCAGGTATTGTAATCTTTCCCGAGAGCTTTCGACAGTGGACTAGGGCATGCCGGTGTACCATAAACAACTTACTAAATGTCCCACCTTGACCATACACTGCACCCTGCCCTTAAGACCTAATTTTAAGTGTAGTAGTTTGTTAGCCAAACCAGTGGAATAGCAGAGGCACACAGTGGTCATGGATAGACGGCTTACACTTGAGTTCCATGCCTGGGAGGAGTGGCTTTATTTTGAAAAGCGGTGAGATCCGCCTTGGGTATAAAACCATCTGTGGTAGCCTCTGTCCCTCCTGGCTTAGTCACTCATCCCTCCGAAGTCACACTACCTCATTTTGAGTCTCTGTCCATTGGCCTGTCCTTTCTTGCAAGTCCCCTTGACTCTGCCCTTCCAGCCACCATCTTCTAACCATTGAGCGTTCTGACGATGACTCCCAAAACAGACCTTAAAACCTGACTTATTTGCTGAATGTTTACTCAACAGCCAGTCAATAAATGTTTAATACATTTTGAGTAAGAGCCATAGAAATAAGTGTCCGTCTTTCATTTCTACTGTCTTCGCAGGCATCATATTAACAAGCCCACCTTTCCCTACCCTCAAAGTAGCAGACTGGGCAGATTGGCCATTCACCCTTTTAATGAAAGGTCTGTTGTTTCTCTCAAATTAAATCACTCATTTGTATAGAGCTAAACAAACAACTAAAAGAAGTGAGGCCGTAGACGTTGCTCTGTTCTTTCTCGTTTGTTCAATTTAGGCTTTGTGCTCCCAGCACTCGGGCGAAATCACGACTTCTGTCTGAAACAGTTTCATCAAACTTCCCAAAGAAGCCGAATATACTTAAAAATTTCGCTGGGATCAAAAGTGCCCTTACATCTGGTGGGGTCAAGATTTTGAGGATTTCATAGAAAAAATGGCTTTAGCCAGTCCAGAGGCCACTGCACATTTAATAAATATGTTTTAAATTCATTTATTTGGTCAGTTTTGGGAACAATATACACTGAGGGATTTGACCAGGGAATCGAATAGTTCAGTATCTTTGTGCCAGTTGCTACCAGCTGTACATGGCGAAGGTTTTTTTTCTCTAAAACAACTACTTTTGGCGCAACTAACATGCGCTGTTGGTGAAAACTAGCTGTTGGCCTGAAGAGCTATAATGATTTAAGAGCAAAGGCAAATAACATAACATATCCATTCGCCACCCGCTATTCACCAGTATTATACCAGGAATCCGTTCTGCAAGAGAAATACGGAGATGCGTTACGGCCCATCGATAAACAATGTACAAGTTCTATGAATGTTATAGTTTCTGTGGGGTACACCACTAAACACTAGGGCCCATATTTATACTTTTTTAGCGCCGCATTTGCGCCGCGCTTTGACACAAAAACGGCTCAAACTTAAAAAAATACAATTGTATTTTGCAAGTTTGCGCCTCTTTTGCGTAAAAAAATTACGCAAATGCGGTGCTAAAAAAGTATAAATATGGGCATAGCCCATATTTATACTTTTTTAGCACCACATTTGCGTTATTTTTTATGCAAAAGCGGCGCAATCTTTGCAAGTTTGCGACGCTTTTGCGTCAAAAATAAAGTAAATGTGGCTCTAAAAAAGTTTAATTATGGGCCCAAGTCTGTGCCTGCTGGATGTCCACTATGCAAAATATCTACAGATGTAGGCAGTGGTTAATTTCGAAAATAAGTGCCAAGGCCTCAGGATCCAACTGCACCTTTACCCACCCACTGCCCCTGATAATGCTGCAAAACTCCAATACCAGTGGCCTTGGCGCGCTGCTATTATTGTTTTAAGTGTATATTAAATTGCTAAAACGATGTGCAGTACTGAAAATAGAAAGACAGCGCCACCATGTGGTGGTCTGTCATATGAAAAGCGCAGGTTTTACAGAATTAAATGCCAGCACAAATAAAGCACTGAATGTAGGTATGGCGTAAATGTTCAACTGCACAGTCTTTTTTTCCCCTTAATTTCTTCACATGGAAAGCATATGTTCGATGGCATGTGTGGCTGTAGATACACATGCTTTGCATTATCCTGCCATCTAGTGTTAGGTTTGGAGTGTTGCAAGTTGTTTTTCTTCAAGAAGACTTTCGAGTCACGGGATTGAGTGGCTCCTCCTTCTCGGTGATACTGCGCATGGATATCGAGTCCTTTGTTAGGTTGTTTTTTCTCTGCCGTTGGATTCGGACGTGTTTCTTCTTGTTCCATATTCGCTCGTTTCAGGTCAAGACTCTCTTTCAGTCTTTTCTTTAGGGCAACAGTATTGTGATTTGATATTGTTTTCTAACCTTAATCTCAATCTCCTCAATCAACTCGGGTCGAGTTTTGAACGTTTTAAACTTCAGGCCTATCTCCATGTGGCGCGGAAGACCATCATAACCTAATGGAACTGACGACATTTACATTCTGCTCTCGGTTCCACGTCAAATTTCCACACACAGATCACCATCAGGAGTGTAATCTTTGTTTTTCGCCGTACCATAACGAGGCCACCTGAGATGCGAGTCAATCATTTTGGTCAAACAAAACACTTAGAGACAGACAAGCTTGAAGGTTGGAAATGGTGCACTCAGTACAGGAATATACCCCAGACATTTTCGGGGAGGAGCAGGCCCAGGAACAACCAGAACAAGAGGAGGCATTTTCTATCAAAGCCTCGGAATCAAACCTGCAGTCCGCCCTTGAGGAACAGGACATACCTGCAGCGCAACCTGTGAGTAAGGTTGCTCCTCATCCTCCTTCCACAAAAACTGCCAAAGGACCAATAGCAGAGGTCACCGGACCACCACCGCCCTCGGGCCATGGTCGGTCAGGGAAGCTCAGTTCAGTTGCCCCGCCCAGCGGCTCAGCACCGAAAGTTGGAAAAACTGTGGCTACTTCTTCCCATTCCACCTCCATGGCTTCGGTCTGAGCGAAATCATCTAAAGCGTCGGAACCGAAAACATCTGTACTGTTTACTTTGGCACCAACTGGGGTTACTACAACCATTCCTTCAGGATCTAAAAATTCCCAACGACAAAAAATGTTGGTGCCCAAAAACTCAGACCATTTCCATTCCAGAGCAAAGAGTCTCTGACCATTCTTTCAGTTCAGTGTCTCCAATTGAACCAATTTTGGAAATGATTGATGCTAAACAGCGCAAAATTCATATTGAGTCTGGCACAGGAAGAATTGCTGCTTCTTCAACAATTACTGCAAAAAAGAAACTCACATTTCAGGAGACTCTAGATAACATCACCTCCTCCTAGGAAGCCACATAGAGAAAAAACTTCTACTTCTGATGCAGTACCTTTTCTTCCACCACCACCTTCTCCATCTCCACCTCCTCCATCCCCTCATCAGTCACCTACTCTTCATACTTGAGGTGACTGCACACCACAGTGTTCACCTGTCTATTGTAGGGGGACCTAGGGGAAACCACAAGAACAGACCCCTGGGATTCATATGACATGGATCCAATTATTCAGACGACCCAGATCTTTACTCTGCTCGGGACTCCAATCCATAGGACACCACAGAGTATGAGCACGGATCAATCAGTCAAATCAATAATGCATCGTCTAGGCATGATGGTGTCACGCATTGCCGTTGTACCTCATGCTGGGCTACATATGTGTGCACTGCAACAATGTCTCTCACGTCAGTGGTCACAAGCTAAGGGTCATCTTCAGGATCTAGTGTTGAAGACCGTCCAGCTTACATCTCTCTACTCTGGTGGAATTCCACCAATCTACTCAAAGGGAGACCTTTTCAAGACCCTGTTCCCCCAAAAGTTCTCACCTCGGATGCCTCCCTCACAGGATGGGGTGCTCATCTCAACAACCTTTGAGTACAGGGTCCATGGGAACCCAGTCTCCAGACCAAGCTCATCAACTTTCTAGAGCTTCAGGTGGTGTTTCTAGCCTGGAAACCATTCCAACCTTACCTAGTGCACAAATCAGTCTTAGTTCATATGGACAACATCACAGCAGTGTACTATTTACAAAAACAAGGGGGTGGACACGATCTCTTTGATTGTCTCAACTGATACAAACAAGTTGGAAGTAGGCCCATCATCACCACAGTCACGTTAAGCAGAATATCTCCCAGGGACAGACAACAACCTCGCAGACCAGCTCAGCAGGACGCATCAACAGGTCCACGAATGGGAACTCCACCAACAGTCTTCAAAAGTACTTTTAAAAGTGGGGAACACCTCACATAGACCTGTTCGCCACAGTAAAAAACTCAAAATGCTAAAAATTCACCTTCAGGTTCCCACACCTTCAATCCAAGGGCAATGCTCTATGGATCAACTGGTCAGAGATATTCGCTTATGCTTTTCCGCCTCTCTCACTCATTCCATTTCTAGTGCGCAAACTCAAACAGACTTCTCTTAAAATGATCCTTGTAGCCCCCATATGGGCATGACGACCATGGTTTACAGCACCACTAGATCTCCTCCTGGTCTAGGAACGTCAGTTTTTTTGTCATGGTTACCCTCACTTTTTGCCTGCTATCAGTGTGCTTATGTCATAGTTGGACTCTTGCTCCTAGGTGAGACTGCTGGTTTATTGATGACAGCACTTTTTGTTTGTAGGCATATCAGACAATCCCACAAGTCACAACTGACAGCCCAACCCTCCCGACTCACAAGCAGTACCTTACCATATACTCAAACATTAAAAGGTGATTTCTGGCAGCTTTTATGCATGGACTCTAGAGTGCGACATCTCAGGAGAGTCGTGGTGGAATGGAAGTTACCCTTTTCTCACGTTGGCAATAAGTCTCAGTTACACACTGGCGTTAAAGGAGATGCAGTAAAGTTTTCAATTGGTTTATTAAAAAGACTCCAATCTACTGTAAAATGCATGAGCTGCAATGATTAGGATAATGATCAATGCAAGAAGCAAAATTGTTAAGACAAGAGTCGTGAATACAAAGACCCCCACCATCTTGCAATTACGTGAAATGTAAAATATCCCTAAGGAACTAGCATGGAGAACTTAATGTCTAACCTAAAGAGAGCTAGGTGTGATATACCTAATCTGCCAGTACTGTGTCCATGAGAAGCGCCCCCTACCCCTTGTTACCTTGGAATGATGTCTCTAGATCAGACTCTGTGGTGATGCGAAGGCTGGGTCTGCATCAAGGTAATGTACAGCATAGATGGTGTTGATAGCATCTAGTAGGAATCCCTCTGCTAACCTTGTCTGCGTGAGATGTATTTATACAGACCTTGTAAGACCCCTGACGCAGGTATGTTGCCAAACAATAGATAAAGAGGCGTGCTTGGGGCGGTAATTATATAAACAATTCCCTCGAAAAGTACATTATGTTCCTGTCACACATAAGTGGGAAAGGGACATGATGTGAATACCTATGTGTCTCACTTAACTTTGATGCTGATAGTGACGCCTTCACAGAGTGGCACTGATAACGTAAAATCAAAACATTTCACTAATTATAAATATAACAGCCATTTTGAAAGACATAATTAAATAAATAGGCTAAAACAGAGCAAGCTAAGTAGGTTAAAAGTCACTGGGTGACGTGGGGACAGGCCTGCAAGCCGGAAGGCTAAGCTAAACTCCTGATTCCTGTTAAAACTAATAGGATTGACTACAGTTAGACAGTTTTCACTGGGTTCCTGCTAACCAGGACCCCAGTGATTGTGCTTTCTCCCTCTAAATGTGGTTGCCTAGGACTTTTGTACACTCCGCAATTGGCTGGTTCCCCCTTATAAATCCTTAGTATATGGTACTTAGGTACCCAGGGCATTGGGACACCAGGGGTTCCCCATGGGCTGCAGCATGTATTGTGTCACCCGTGGGAGCCCATGGAAAATGAGTCTGCAGGCCTGCCATTGCAGCCTGTGTGAAAAGGTGCATGCACCCTCTCACCACAGGTCACTGAACCAGATCACTGTAAATCACCCCTATGGTAGGCCTTCCTAGCCCAGAGGGAAGGGTGCAGGTCCCTGTGTGTGCCCCTATGACCTCCAGTTCCATTGTACTGGACTTCGTAAGTACAGGGAAGCCATTTTTACCTGTGTACTGGATACCTGTGTCCAGCTACATAATGGTAACTTCTAACCTGGGCATGTTTGGTATCAAACATGTCAGAATCATACCCCAATACTGTTGCCAGTATTGGTTGTATGATTCTGTGCACTCTGGGGACTCCTTAGAGGACACCCCAGAATTGCTCCATCCACGTTTCAAGGTTTTTCTAAGCAGCCCGCGCTGCTGCCACCCCTCAGACAGGTTTCTGCCCTCCTACTTCTTGACCAGCTCACGAAGAGGAAGGCAGAAGAAAAGATTTCCTTTGGGAGAAGGAGGAATCACCCTCTTCCTTGGAAATAGGTGTTACAAGGATTGGAAGAGGTAGCCTCCCCAAGCCACTGGTTTGCTTTGAAGGGCACAGTTGGTGCCCTCCTTGCAAAACTGGTTTGCACCAGTCCAGGGACCCCGGGTCCCTGCTCTGGCGTGAAAGTAGACAAAGGAAAGGGGAGGACAACTCCTCTGTCCATCACCACGCCAAGGGTAATACCCAGAGCTCCTCCAGATGGCCACTCTATTCTGCCATTTTGAAACCAAGATGTGCAGAGGTCCCTGGGAGCATCTGAGTGGCCAGGTCAGGTAAATGACGCCAGAGACCCCTCCTGGTCAGCTTGCAAGGTGACCAAACCCCCTTTTAGGGCTATTTAGGGACTCCCTTGAGGGAGGGTCCCTCGATTCAATGTGCAAGACTCTATCAGGACTTCTCTGCATCGTTTACTTTGTCTTCTGGCCACTGGAACCACAACTGGACTCTTTAGGAACCAACAAGACTGCTCCTCTCGAGACAACCTCGACTTGCAACATTGTTTCTCCAGCTTCTTCCAGCAACTGTAACATTTCCCCGGCTGTGCATCCTCTGGAGTCGGCGAGACTTCAGCCTACACCATGAAGCAAGAAAAAATCTCCCTTGGAGTGAATGAGTCACTCCCCTGCATTAGCAGGCACCTACAGCAACAATGTCTGGCTGCGTGGATCTGCTATCCTCTGGAACGGCGTGGATCCTGCTTCACAGATGGTGGTCTGAGTGGTCCTCTTGGTCCTCTCTGCTCGCTATCCAACTTGGGAGACGGTAAGCCCTTGCCTCTCCTTGCAGGACAGTAACCTTGTGCACCTCGACTCTTGCAACTACCAAGGCTTGTTGTCTCCTGCTTCAAGTGATCTTCAAGCTCTGAGTAGCCCTGGCCCCCAACACTTCATCCTGCCAAGCACAGTCTCCTCTTTGCTGATCCAGCAACGTGGGACTCCTCTCGAGGTATGCTGATTGGGCCTCACTGCGACTCACTGTGTCTGCTGCCACCCCGAACTCTCCTCCAAGGGTTGAGTTTCCTGGACCTTCCTGGTCCTCTTCAGTCTTGCAACTCTTCTTTTGCTCCTCTTGCATTTGCCAAGGTTTGTTGGTGGTTCTTCTACACTACTGACCAACTGCGACCCGAAAACCGACGTGGGACACCATCTGTACTGCTCCAAGGACTCCTCCTCAGCTCCCGGTTCCACAGCTGTTCTTCTTCCCTGGTCGACCCGGATCTTCATTGACAGAAGAGTGGGCAGTAGCTCCTGACCCACTGGATGCTCCATCGTGGACTGGACTGTATCCCCTTTTTTTGCAGGTCATCTTCTACCGGAATCCACCTTTGGTTTCTACTAGACTGGTCCTGATCTTGCACTATCCTTTTCCTAAGTCCTCTTGTTAAGGGTTGGCAAGTACTTTTAATTGCCAAGTCAAAGTGGCAGTGAAACTGCACACACGGGCCTTGCAGTGGCATGTCTGAGACATGTTTAAGGGGCTACTTATGTGGGTTCCACAATCAGTGCTGCAGGCCCACTAGTAGCATTTAATTTCCAGGCCATGGGCAGATGTAGTGCACTTTACTACGGACTTATAAGTAAATCAAATATGCCAGTTGGGGGTGAACCATTGTTACCATGTTTAAGGGAGAGAGCATATGCACTTTAGCACTGGTTAGGAGTGCTAAAGTGTGCACAGTCCTAAAACCAGTAAAAAATTTCAGAAAAGTGGAGGGAGGCAGACAAAAAGTTGGGGGATGACCACCCTACGGCTGTCAGGTCTAACACTCTTTTACTGAAATTCACCTTTGGTTTCTTCTTGTCTGGCCCTGTGTTGGTACAGTGCTTTTTCCAAGTCCTCCTGTTAGTCCTTTGGAAGACCAGGTACTTTCCTCTGCTCCCCTGGTCGCGGGGGGTCACTCTGTTACTCACCTCTTGGGGTTCCTAGTTCCTCCATCTCCCCTCTAACAACTTCACATCCTTGGGTGGGGGACTGCATCTTGCACTCCCCTTTCCACACTTCTTTCCAAAACCCAACTCATTGGCAGAAAGAGCACTCCACACCTTAGATGTTAAGAGCGCTCATGTATTACATTGACAGGGCTAAACACTTTAATCAATCAATCAGGAATTTGTAGAGCGCACTACTCACCCATGAGGGTCTCAAGGTGCTGAGGAGGTGGGGGGAGAAGGGGAAGGGAAGGTGCTGCTACTGCTCGAACAGCAAGGACTTGAGAAGTTTCCTGAAGGTAAGGAGGTCTTTGGTCTGGCGCAGGTGGGTGGGAAGAGTGTTCCACGTTTTGGCTGCGAGGTGTGAAAATGATCTACCACCGGTTGTAGTTCTGTGGACGCCTGGGACGGTTGCGAGGGTGAGGTCGGCGGAGTGGAGATGCCGGGTCGGGTGTAGAAGGAGAGCTGTCTATTGAGGTATTCTGGTCCGGTGTTGTGCAGTGCTTTGTGAGCGTGGGTGAGGAGTTTGAAGGTGATTCTCCTGTTGACTGGGAGCCAGTGCAGGTTTCTCAGGTGGTCTGTGATGTGGCTGTAGATGTCCAGGATGAGGCGTGTGGAGGCGTTCTGGATGCGTTGCAGCCTCTTCTGCAGTTTGGCCGTGGTTCCTGGGTGGAGGGTATTGCCGTAGTCCAGTTTCCTGCTTATGAGGGCTTGGGTAAATGTTCCACTGGTTTCGGTGGGTATACATTTGTAGATCTTTCGGAGCATGCGGAGGGTGTTGAAGCAGGAGGAGGAGATGGCGTTGACTTGCTGAGTCATAGATAATAAGGAGTCCAAGATTATTCCTAGGTTGCGTGCGTGGTCGGTGGGAGTTGGAGCGGCTCTGAGAGTGGTAGGCCACCAGGAGTCATCCCATGTGGAGGGGTTGGAGCCGAAGATGAGGACTTCCCTCTTGAGTTTGAGGCGTCTGCTGTTCATCCATTCGGCGATGGCCTTCATTCCTTCGTGGAGGTTAATCTTGGCGGAGTCCTTGGTGAGGGAAAGGATCAGATGGGTGTCGTTGGCATATGAGATGATGTTGTGGGATCGGGCAATGTTAGCAAGCGGGCCATGTAGATGTTGAAGAGGGTCGGGCTGAGGGATGAACCCTAGGGTACACCGCAGATGATTTCAGTGGCCTCCAAGCGGAATGGGGGAGGCGGACTCTCTGGGTTCTGCCGGTGAGGAAGGAGGTGACCCAGTCCAGGGCTCTGTCGCGTATTCCTGTATTGCCGAGTCGTGAGCGTAGAGTGTGGTGGCAGACGGTGTCAAACGTGGTTTTGCCGTTGTCCACTATGGTTCTGATGTCACCGGTGGCGGCGATGAGGGCGGTTTCGGTACTGTGGTTGTTGCAGAATATGGATTGGGAAGGGTCCAGGGTGCAGTTCTCCTCGAGGAAACGGGTCAGTTGTCTGTTGTCAGCCTTCTCAACGACTTTTGCCGGGAAGAGGAGCAAGGAGATAGGCCGGAAGTTCTTGAGGTCCTTTGGGTCCATCTTAGGTTGGTTGAGGAGGGCGTTGATCGTGGCATGTTTCCAGCTCTCCGGGAAGGTGGTGAACTTGAAGGAGCTGTTGATGATCTTTGTAGTTGGGGTGCGATGACTGAGCTTGCTTTGTTGAGGATGTGGTGAGGGCAGGGGTCAGATGGAGACAGGAAAACAAAACAGCTTTTTGTGGCTTTTCAGCCCCTCACAAAGACAAACCCATTATAAAAAATAGCATAGCAAGGTGGATCATAAAATGCATACAGATAAGTTATGCTAAAGCCAAAAGAGAAATAACACTTACTCCTAGAGCACACTCCACAAGGAAAAAAGGTGCCACTCTGGCTTTTTCAGGGAACATTCCCCTAGCAGGAATATGTAAAGCAGCTACTTGGTCTACACTGCATACATTTACAAAACACTACTGTGTAGACATACATGCCTGTCAACATGTTAGTGTAGGACAGGCAGTACTAAGCACACTTTTCCAAACAAATGCAACTCCCACAGGATAGCCACCGCATTTCTAGGAGGGACTGCTTTAAAGTCAATGCAAATCATGTTTATCTACAGCCACACATGCCGTGGAACGGAAAATGTTACTTACAAGTAGACATCTTTTCGTGGCATGTAGTGCTGTAGATTCACATGTGCCCTCCCTCCTCCCTGGAAACTTGTGGCTGTTGCAGTTATCTTTTATTTGTATATAGTTGTATATATTTATTTACACTCGCATGGACATATTCTTTTCTATACTTCTCTCATACTCTATCTCACACCCACCTACTGGAAAACAACCTAACAAGAACTTGATGCTCATGCGCGGTATCACTGAGAAGGAGGAACCACTCTATCCCGTGACTCGAAAGACTTCTCGAAGAAAAACAACTTGTAACACTCTGAGCCCAATACTACATGGCAGGATAATGCAAAGCACGTGAATCTACAGCACTACATGCCAGGAACAGATTATAAACTGATAATTAACATTTTCCTTCCAGGTGGTGAATTAGCTTTATGTGATCACTCTAAGTAGTGATGCATGTACGCTAGCACTTAGTACTGACTACGGATGGGCTGAACTCACAGAATTCCAATACACTGAATTCCGAAGAGTTACATAAGACTCTGCAAGATGCTGCAGATTTCCAGCAATGGGAGGAAACGGGCATGTTGTGCTGCTCGCGCTGTGATTTTGTGCTGGTAGCACATTCTGCACTGAAAAATCAGCACGAACACCACCACTCGGTGCACCAGAGGGCGCAATTACTCAAGTTGATTTTGCTGTTTCTCAAGTAGATTTTCTACTTGAGCACAAATGCTTGCAAACGCCTGCCTTACAAAAATCTTGCCAAATGTGTTTTTAGCAACTGGAAATTATGCTAGGGGCACCAAATCTTGCTTGCGGTTGCCAATTTAGCATTCTGGAGCCTCACATGAGAAAAAAATTCCACCACACGGTGTTTGGCGAATCTTGCCTGGAACTCCGTGTTACAAGAGTAACGCAAAGTCTCCAAAATCCACCAATTCCGCGGGCGGGAAGGAATATTCCGCCCTACCTTAGTGCTGACGCTGGGAGACACAGGCTTCTGACAGTCTTTATCAAAAATGTCTAGGGTATATGTTTAGGGTCTTATGAACGGGCCATTCAGACCATCAGAATCCCAAACCTGGCAGTCTACAATGAAAGCATGAATCCCACTGGGCCAACAAGTGAAACCAGAACACTAACACATGCGATCCAGGTACCAACCAGAGAGCCTGAAACAGTGCGTGCACAAACTCCTGCGCTCCTCAGTCTCCTGCCACTAACCCACTCGCCCTCCTTCACCAGCAGATCTCTGCACAAATGTGTTCTACCCTCATTCCAAAGCCTCGGGCCATTGTGCACAGAATAAAGAAATTTCTAGCTATCGCGTCAAGAATTTGCAATTCTATTAAGGACACGGAGGCGAGGATTATGCTTCTCTTTCTTTACTGAATGAAAACACAGCAGCCAAAGAGTTAAAACATTAAAACTACAACTCCCATAAACATTTGTAGTCCAGACTGCCCAATCCCAGGCAAGCCTCAGCTATAAGTGTCACCATAACAACGGAACTTCCTCTTTCTTTGCGAAGACGAACCAACTTCCGATCATAAACTCGCAGCGGACCATGAAGATGAAAACGAAAAACTTCCAGGTAATAGCACACCGACCTCCAGGATAAAAGACACTCACTCGCCTTTAGCAACTGCTCCTAAAGAAAAAGAACAAACCAGTAGTGCTCTCGGAAATCCAAAAGTGTCAAGGGAGGGAAATACATTAAACATATATTATTGTCACAATATGCAATTGAACACAATCATTTAATTATCATTACAAACCTGTAATCTCCTATGGGCGGGATAATCCTCGCCTCCGTGTCCTTAATAGAATTGAAAATTCTTGACGCAATAGCTAGAATTTTTTTTATCCTATGTCAGGAATGGAGGCTTCGGATTATGCTAGTTTAAAGCTGATTTACCACTGTAGAAGCTATGTCAACAATAGGTTTATGGTAAAAGACCTTAAACGTATTGTCCGAGGACCAATCTGCCGCTGCCATAATGTCTTCCAGTCTGGAACCCGCTCCAAATGATTTGGAAGCCATAGCTCCCCGAATGGAGTGAGCCCCAAACATAGAAGTATCAATACCTGCTTCTCCCAACAACCACTTAACCCACCTGGCCAAAGTGGCAGCCGAGACGGGTCCGTAAGGCTTTTGCAAGGAAACCAACAGTTGGCCTCCTGAATCCCTGCGAAATTCTCTCGTACAACTCTCATACGTTTTCAAACATTGTACTACACACAATTTTTGATTATGTGGAAAAATAGGGTAAGAAATACACTTGGATGCAGTTTTTGTACGTTTCGAAATTGAGAAAGACACTCCCGTAGGAGTGAATACTCTACCTGTCAAATCCAGGGCTTTAACATCCGAAACACGTCTGCACGAGATAAGGCATAACAAAACTGTTAATTTAGCCGACAATTGTTTACGGCCAAGTCTTAAGGAAATTAAGAACAATATTAACATCCCATAAAACCGAATATCGAGCTTGAGGGGGATTAACCATTCGAATACCCCGAAGAATTTTTGATATCAAAGGATGCTCGCCCACGGGTCTACCATCCACATGGGGATGACCCGCCGAAATAGCGGACCTAAAGTTATTCACTGTCCTGTAAGCGAGACCCTGCGATGCTAGCTCCGAGAGAAAATGACCAATCATGGGAATTTGGGCCCCCAAGGGATCAATACTCCGTTCACTGCACCAACCCATCCATCTCTTCCAGGACGCTTCGTATCATTTGTGGGTGGAAGGAGCCCAAGATTGGGACAAAAAGAACAAAGCTTCCCCTGAAACTCCCGGCACTCGCAAACGTCTCCTGAAAGTCTCCACGCCATGAGACTCAGTTGATTCTGGATCACCAGCGGATGAGGGGCCCCCAAGGGGTCCAGAAGAAGATACGGGAACAATGGCAGAAGCACTGGAGATGCACACGTTAGTGACATCGCTACCGGAAACCAAGCTTGAGCTTTCCAAAGAGGTGTCACTAAAATGATGTTGGACACTTGTCTCTTTACTTGAGCCAGGACCCTCTGAATCATTGAAAAGGGGGGAAAAGCATAGAGCAGATGTTGTGACCAATCTTGAAGAAAGGCGTCTGTTCCCATTGCCAACGGATCCGGTCTCCAACTGTAAAAGTTTGGCAGTTGGGCATTGAGCCGGGATGCGAACAAATCCGTCACACAGAGGCCCCATCTCTTTGAGAGGCTCTGAAAAATTGATCTGTGTAGCATCCAATCGCTGTTGTCCCTGAGGAATTGCGAATTCCAGTCCGCTACCACATTGGAGCGTCCCGGAAGGTACTCTGCTATCACATGAATCTGATTCTGAAGACAAAAGTGCCAAAACTCTCTGGCTATCTCTGCCAGAAGATGAGATCTGGTTCCCCCCAGCCAATTGATATATCTCACAGCTGAGATGTTGTCCATTCTCAAAAGAATGCAACAACTGGCTTTGATGGGGGACAGCGACCGGATCGCAAAGGACCCCGCTAGGAGCTCCAGACAATTGATATGAAGTCTCAACTCCTCCGAGGACCACCGTCCTCCCGTCTCCACCGATCCACAACGAGCCCCCCAGCCCCAACGGCTGGCATCCGACTCTATGACCATCTCCGGTAAGGAGGCGAAAATCGCTCTGCCATTCCACGCTTCCATATGAGTCAGCCACCAAACGATCTCCGTCTTGGCTTCCTCCGAAAGCGGAATCTGGTCCGCATAGGACAGCCCCTTGCGTAAATTTAAAATCTTGAGGCGTTGAAGGGCTCTGTAATGTAATGTACCTGGAAAGATCGCCTGGATGGAGGAGGCCAGAAGCCCCACCAACCGGGCTAAGATCCGTAAGGATATAGTCGGAGAGGCAAGGGCTTTCCGTAACTCTTTCTTGATAGCAGTTCGCTTTGTCAAGGGTAACCGCAGCTGCGCTAGAACTGAATCTACTTGAAAACCTAAGAATTCTATACATTGTGTTGGAGATATCACAGACTTCTCGCTGTTGATTAAGAAACCTAGGTCTTGAAGGATTTGAATTGTCCACGAGAGATGCCTCAGGACTAGCTCCCTGGATTGAGCCATGATCAAAAGATCGTCGAGATAAATAATGAGGCGTACGCCTCGTTCTCGAAGAAACTGGGCCACCGGGCGAAGAAGTTTCGTGAAGCACCACGGGGCGGATGAAAGGCCAAAGGGAAGGACTTTGAACTCGAACCATTGGTGCCTCCATTGGAACTGAAGAAAGCGCCGATGCGGGGCGTAAATTGGAACCGATAGATAAGCATCTTTGAGGTCTAAACGCACTAACCAATCTTTCTCTTGAAGTAGGTCGCGTAACATGTGAATACCCTCCATCTTGAAATGACGGTATACTATCCATTGATTGAAGTCCCTCAGATTCAACACCAGGCGGAAACCTTTTTCTTTCTTTGGGACCAGAAAAATTGTACTGATAAAAGCGTTTAAGTGGGAGGGAGAAATTGCCTCTTTGAGGAGGAGTCTGTCGATTTCTGCGTCTATAAAACTGTTTTCTGCTAGGGAAAAATGGAGAGGGGGGGGAGGTTGAGTCTGGACCGGTCTGGAGTGAAAGTCTAACCTGAAGCCCGTGACTGTCTGAAGGACCCAAGAGTCTTGAGAGATACGGGCCCATGCCTGAGCATGCCGCTCCAATCTTCCCCCAAGGATTACTTCCGAAAAATGAATAATTCTCACCTGAGTTATTGGAGTCTTGAGAGCGATCGGCTCCTCGTCCTCTGAAGCCGCGGCCACGGCCTCTTCTACCTCTGGAAGGGTAGAATCCGGAGGATTGATAGTATCCTTGACCTCTGGGGGCGTAACTGGGGGAGGTCTGCTGGAAACCACAGCCTGACGCTCGACCTCTGTAACGTCCGGCCCTGGTAAAAAGGCCCCCTTTGAACATCCGTTTCATGGAGGATTGGGCCTTGTCAAGGTCTGTGAACGTCGAGACATATTTGCCCAGATCTTTGACGAATTTCTCCCCAAAAAGGAGACCGTTGGCCAAGGGGCCCGGCTCAGAGGGAGCAAGTTCAGCCAATTTTGGATCAAGTCGCATAAGGAACGATTTCCTGCGTTCAGTAGACATGGCGCAGTTCGCGTTTCCGAGGAGGCAAATGGCCCTCTGGGCCCACTCCATTACTGTTAAAGGATCAAGAATAGTGTTAGTCTCTTTAGACTGAACAGCCAACTCCAGAATTTTAGTAATGGGGCCGGACAGATCCAGCATCTTATCCTGACACCCTTTCCAGGCACGGTCAAGGCCTTTTTTGGGGTCTTTAGTGAACTTCTTTAAGAAAGTTGCCACACTGGGATCCAGCTCTGGAGTATCAGCCACTTTGCCCTGCAGGGAGGGCCGGGGACATTCCGATCGAAGAGTGCTACGAATATCTTTATCGAAGCCCTTGCGCAACCTATCCTGCACGTAATGAGCCACCTCAGCACAAGGCACCCAGTCCGTGGATCTGGGATGAACAATGTTCTCTGGGTCAAATAGCAAGTTCCCATAAGGGGTAACTTTGTCTGCAGCATGTTTGGCTTTCCGTTTGCGCTTGCCCCCTATTTTGGGCTCAGAGATATCTGAATCTGAGTGGGAATCAGAGGACTGTGAAAATTCTCTAGGTGTCCCCGAAGGGAAAATGAAGTTTTCAGAGGGAGGTTGAAGGTCAGAACTATACTCGTGGTCATTGATCACCGCTGATGCCATTTGGGCCAGAATCTCCACTGAAGACAGCGGAGTCAAAGAACCCTTAGCGGGCAAACCAGTCTCTCTGGGGGAAGGCTCTCTGGCCCCTGATCCCATGGGTATAGGCCCCATCAATTCTCTCCGTCCATATCGGACTAAAGGAGCAGTAAAAGGTTTCATGGCCTTAATTAAGGCCTGGTTAACAGAGTCCTGAACATGGTGTCCAAGAGCCTGGACCAATCTCTCCTCTATCTGTTCAGGTACAGGAGCCTCAATCTCTTCCTGATAGTATTTTTCCTCCCCAGCAAAATAAGTCATAGTAGGAGACAGACAGAGTTCAAGGGGGGAGGAAACCCCGGCAGGTAGATAATCAGTTTATATAAAGAGCCTAAAATAGCTCTTAACTTGGTCAAATCCAGTGGAGGGAGCACCTGCTGACCTCCTAGGCCAAGCCTGCACCGTTTATCCGCCCCGTCGGGCGTTTTGGGGGCAGATCGCGTTTTTATCTCCACTCGCGATCAGCACGAGTCGTGAACTGAAGAAAAATTCAGCTCCGACTCGCGCCGCCACGAGGAGACAAAAAACTAGAAACAGAGAGCGGACTGCTCTCTTTCAGAAGCCAGCGCCAGCCCGGTCTCCAAGGAGACCGGTAATCCTCCTCTGAAGCCGCGCCGCGGAAATCCGAAGGAGAAATTCTCCCGCGCGGCCGGCAAACAGTGTTAGATGCGGCGCGCGATCGGAGGGCGGCAAAAGCGCCTCCGATCGCGTGTCGAATATTAAAAGGCGAGTGGTTATGCAAACCGCCGCCTATTCTGGCGCTGCTCAGCCCCGCTCCCGCTCCACAGACCGATACCGTAAATAAATGACAATACCTTATAAATTAGCTTAGAGGAAAAAACGGGACTTAACTTTGGCTGCGCAGCAGCAAAGAAAGAGGAAGTTCCGTTGTTATGGTGACACGTATATCTGAGGCTTGCCTGGGATTGGGCAGTCTGGACTAAAAAATGTTTATGGGAGTTGTAGTTTTAATATTTTAACTCTTTGGCTGCTGTGTTTTCATTCAGTAAAGAAAGAGAAGCATAATCCAAAGCCTCCGTTCCTGACATTTATTCAAAGGAAGTTCATACAGAAGCATTGGGCAATATGTTTGGTAGGGAACCTGGGTTAAACATAGAATGTAAGAAAAATCGTTCCTCCATGTATGAAATAATTCTATTCAACTATGCATTCTTTCAGGAGCAACACATTTGTGCATCAAGAAAGAGGCAAAAAGAATGTGTTTCATCATATTATTAAGTTATTAAACGAAGAATCATGGGGTCATCATCACGACCGGAGCTAATTTATTGCATCTGAGGAATCGTCTTAAAAAATTAGATTAAAAAATAACTTACTGATAAAGAGCTCAGTGATGCAAAATGGGTGAAGCAAAAGTGGGCAAGATATAACTGCCGCCAACAATATCAAGCTGTTCAGGGAATAATAAAGTGGGAATAAATAAGTAAGATATGAAAGATAATGAAAGAATATCTTAACACTAATAAAGGTGGAATTTTAAAAAGGGTGATTATTAAACACAAAGGAAATGTCCTTGCATAGGGTTGGAACAGTCGCTCTCAGCTCTACAGAACTCTGGTGAGGCTCCCACGGAAAGGCAGCATGTTTAAAGATGGCTGCCGTACTGTGCTCCGCGTGACTATGGAATATTGGAAACACAGCGCCTGAAAGGAATTCAAGGATAAAATGGGAAAAAATTTAAATCTGGAAGCGTTTTAATTGCCTAAAATGTAATGTCATTTTTTTAATGGATGAAGAGAGTCAGTCTACTCATAAAAATGGAAGACAGGCTAAGGGGTTGCAATAATATTTGCAATCAGTAATGGTCTTACCATGTTGATATATTAGGGTGTTTTCTGTTTGCAATAGATTTCTTTACTAATCATGGCACTGGACACATTCATTTTAGACGCATCATCCCAGAACAAACCACATCCTATTGTTTTTTAGCGTTCTTTTCATATATTTTAACCAGCGCTTCTGTGTGGACCTGCTCAGGCCCATGAAAGTTTGGTGGCAGATTTCATGTGAAATCTTAACCATAATAGGATTGGTTTCAATTGGATGTCCTCCTCATTGCTTTTCAGGTCTACTTCAAAACAATGGACTGAACTGAAAGTGCCTATGTATGTAATGAAAGTGATTTTTTTGTTTTTTGGAGCTCTGTTGCTTTTCAGTATGTCTGTCCCACATGTTTCTGCAAAGGTCAGTCTATAAACCTCTAGGATTGATTTGAGTGAGTCTTCGCAATTTTGCTCTTAAATTGGAAGACAGCCCCACATTTTTGATACAGATACATACAATTTTTTCTTTTTGTTGGGCCATGTTCCCTTGCAATCGAACGTTATACCAAAGTCATCAAAACATGAGACTCGGGCGGCATCTCCGTAATGGTGGAGGAACGTCGCCCCCTTGCCAAGAGCCAGGAGATGAAAAATAAAACAGTAGCTTACTACTGTTTTATTTTTCATCTGCTAGCTCAGCCTGCAGTGCAGAGAGGGGCTGGGTCCTGGGAGGTGGGAGGGGGAGGAGGAGAGAGTGCACCTGAGTGTCCATGTGTGTTTGGCCGGCCGCTTCAGGCCGGCCAAACACATGCTCATTTAGGTTTCTCCCGCTGTGTAGAACAGCCAGGCTGGAGAAACTACACAGGCCCCAGGCTGTGTCTGGGCAGCAGACCAATCCTGGCACCGCTTTCATGCTACGTTTAGCATGAAAGCAACACCAGGATTGCTGGGGAGCCTGTGCTGGTGTCCCAGTGAATACTGGGATACCACAAGAAGAGCTACTAGCAAGGTGGCAGGAGTCAGCAGCGGGAATGGCAGGAAAGTTTTTTTTTTTTTTTTTTCGCTGTATCACCCGCCATCGCCCCCGCCCCCATTGACATTTGCGGCTGCCGCCGTTGATGAGACTTGCTCAAGCACTGTTCCATCTATCTCAAATATGCGCATTAAGCTGTTTTTCTGATTCACTACAATGAATGTTTTAAAGTCTCTGATGGTAAGGCAAAAAGGTACTTTCTGCAGAAGGGGCAGTCTTATACATGTAAGGTACTGTCTCAGAGCCTGTTCAACTGTGCGTAGGCCTTTCCTGAAACCAGCTTGAGTTCCTGCCAGCATTTTTTCTCTGTAAAACTAGTATTTTATCCAATCAAATAGCAGTTTTCATACATTTTGCCCAGGTTATCTAGCAGGGAGATTAGTCGGTAACTTGCTGAGATATAATCAGTTGCCTCTCCTGTGGATTGGTTTACTTACTGATGCTCTCCAGTAGTGTGGAATATTGCCACAGTCATGGGCTTAACTGACATCCAGTGCTCCACCTGAACCAGTGGGCTTGTTACTTTTTTGGCTGTGGATTGCACCAATTAATGCTTTGCCAGTAAACTCTCTAACCCCAAGAACGGTTTCCACTGTTCTGCCACTTTTTCCCTGGCTTGTGTGTACTTATATAGCCTCTGCATCACCAGCCTCCACTGGGTGATCACTCATATACTGTTCTAAAGTGGCACAGCCAATCGACTGCATTTACTCCCAGGCCTAGCCTCATATGGGTGGAATTTACAGCCCCAGGACATTAGCTCCCTGAATCTCCTACTGTCCTTATCGCATTGTGCTACCTTCACTACATCCCGGCCCATGTTTTGGCCTCTCCTCTTCCTTTTTAATGAAGTTTTTAGTCCTTTCTCTTGGCTTTAAATGCCTGCACCAGGGGTGTGGAATTCAATGAAATATCTACTTGTCGATGGGACAGGCTGATTCATAAATCTACTTGTCCTGTAAACAAATCGACTTGTCTCTTTAGTGCCATGTAGAGCGGCAGCAGATTATTGCAGTAATCTCATTATACAAGAGCTTCGATAATAGCCTCTTTGTTTACGCCAGGGCTCATACTATGTAGTAGGGCTTAATTACTAGCAATTTCCTTATTTTGCCACCTTCCAGCAGATTTACATACTAAGGGTGGAGGCAGCAGTAAGCATTAGTTCTAAAGTGGAATTCCCTTTTAAACCTGTGCAAACCGACTAACTTGCATGTTTTAAGGCTTTTCAGTAGCTCTTCTCTAATTTCTTCCCATACTGAGAAAGGCTGGAAATTTACTCCTGACCAGGGTCAAATAAAACGTCTTCCAACGTTTGGGAGGGGGAAAACGTGGTTGGAGGAAAAGTGAACTTCTAAACGCTCAACAGATTTTCACATGAGCAAATCTGCACATGCTTATTTGCTTGTGCTAAAATACAGTTCACAAATACTTTCTAGGAGTACAGTTTCCTGGACTACTTCTGTAAATTCTTGTGAATTCATGAAATACATAAATCTGCGCTAATACAAAGCCACATACCATGGGAGCACTTTTGTGACCTCCTTTAAGAATTGGGCATCTAATTAGGTCTGGAAGTTAACCAAGACATTTTGTTTTTATTGAAATTCTCTCTCTCTATCCATCTTCCGACTGGCTTCACTAAACGGTCACAATCTGTTCGTTCTCAAGGAGCATATCGGCACACAAAGTAGTTTTGTTCAGTGCCAGGAATTACTGTAGCAATGTGTGCTTTTTGAGCCCCAAAAATATTTTTGCTTTTGCCAATGTTTTTTTTTACAATAGTGAGGAGTCAGCAGCTTCAAAAGCAATAAACTTTTACAAAAGCAATGTCAACACAAGACACACATTGACAAAACGAAAAGACTGACCACCAATGTCCGACCTATTGGCTTTGCCAATACTTGCGTATTTTCATGTTTCTCACACTCTTGTTGAAACAGGTTACGCTGACTTTCCGCATATATAAACACATTGTGCTAAATGATGATTCAAAGAAATGGTGCCTAAACTTTCACAGTAGTTTAGCAAAACGTTTTTTTCCTAGTTGCATTTTTTGTGAAGATTGTATTTTGAAAGCAAAATAAATCCTCTGCAAATATTTGCATCTAATCAGAGAGCATTCTGGGAGTGTTCTAAATAGCCTCATATTGTTAAACTTTACAAACGTGTGTACACATTTATTTGCAGGAACCTCTGCCAGTAGTGCATTCTGAGCTTACAACATTTATGTGAAGAGCTCACCCTAAAACTAAAGGCTTTGCATTAATGAACCATAAATACAAGTTTGAACACATTTATTACCTCAACTGCAGACAATTCCCCTCCTCACTCCACAATGTGGTACTGTAAATTAGCAATTAAGGGTTTGTGCTGAAGGGTTTGGGCCTACCTGTCCCAAGGGCAAAATGAATGAAAACATGTTGTCCTGGATCCCAAACAATATGTCCAGAGTGTCAGGAGTTCCACACCCTGCTGCTTGCTTAGAATGCTTGCATTTTGACATGTAGGGGCTCAAGATACTTTGCATATCTTCGTACAGTATCCATCGTTGGACCAACCAAGGTTATTTGTATTTGTTTTGCGCATGCTGGGTTTCTTGGTTGTTGTAAAGCTTGATGAAATTATGACAAGTAAATTCTCAAAGGCTTGTTTATGTTATGTCCTGACTACCATTCTAGATCTGCAATTTCCTCCAAATGCTTTTTTAGGAGTACTTCAGTGACAGGAGCCTGAGTGTCATAGCTTTCTGGTCACTGTCTAATGGACTGATGGTTTAATTTCAAAGCAGGCTCTGCCAGACCACAAGATATTCAATTTCTGAGGGGAGACACTTTATCCAGTGCAGTGATGGGGGTGGCCACGCAAGATGGCTGACAGGACGCACCTCTGAAGGGCTCTGCGTCAGCCCCAGCAAAGTCCTGTGGCATCCTGCTGGAAATAACAATTTCCCTGCTTACTCTGTCAGCATAGCATTGCTTACTTCCCACAACAAGCCTGAAGAGGATCGGTGCAAGGGGAAGCCCTCTATGCTGTGCCAAGGATGCGGCCTGTGTCGGACTTGGAGCCGTGCTCGAGCCCAACTGAGAGACTTGTGGTTCATACTGAGTTTATTAGAGGCCTCTGGCTTAGGCAGATGGCCTGCGACTGCAGTACGGCGGCAGGGGCTGGGCAGGACCTTGGCCGAGAGGATTGAATAAGCGAGAAGGAGGCTGCTCCTCTGCCCCGAAGGGCATCGCGGCTGCGATCTGCCCGGGGGCCGCACCGCAACACACTCTAGGCCTGCATGGTCGGAGTTGCTCGTCGGCTCTCGGGCATACTTTCTGGACCTGGGACGTCGGCCCTACCTTGGTGGCAGCTGACACCCACCCTTCACCCGCACCCCTGGGGGTGCTACTCCAGTGAGTGATTGTGCAGGTGTTTTTATGAACTTCTGGGCCGCCTGTTGCGGCTGCCACACGCTGCGGCAGGAACCCTCAAGTGGTCGCCCAGACTGCACGACTCCTGCATACCTGGCAGGCGGTCTAGAACCAGTGGGCCTGGTGGGTTTGTTTGAACTTTCTCTTCTTGTCTGGCCTTGGGGTGTATGCTCCCTGTTTGTGCTGTGTCCTGTGAATGCAGACTGCCTCAATCTACCACTGACTGGAGTATTTCTGTGAGGCACTCTGCCCCAAAGGGAGTGCCTCATTGCTACCACGGAAGCCCGTTGGCTGTGGGGCCTGAGCCTGTGGTGGGCAACGCCGGTGGAGGTTGCCTGTGGGCAGCAAACTGCCAGATCTTCTGGCTTTTCCTCATGGGGAGGAACATCAGTCGAGCCCCTCACATGGGAACACCATGGAACAATATAACACACTGGTGCCCATCTCGTAGCGACACACAGACCAGGCTACTCATAACGGAGATCAAGACCCAGGGCAGCCCACTGAAGAGCCTTCCAGAGCAGAACTGCTTGCGGCTATACAGAGCTCCAGGGTAGCCCTTGAGGGGAAGATAGAGACAGTGGCGCTTGAGGTGAATCTTCTCCATGCGGACCTCAGGAAAGTGTGGGACAAGGTACAGATCACAGAGGGCTCCACTGCAGAACTCCAATCCAAGGTTGCCACATCTTGAGGAAGCAGGCGGTTGCCATAGCCTCCAAGACAGAGTCCTCGGGGGCTCAGGCAGAGAATGCGGTGGGAAGATCCTGTCGCAATAATGTTCATTTTCTGGGGTTCCTGGAGCGAGCTGAGTGGAGCGCCCCTGAGAGTTTAGTGGAACAATGGATCCAGGACATACTGAAATCTACTGGGCTCTCCCCCCTTTTTGTGATTGACAGGGCACATCGGGTGTTGGTGGTGCCGCCCGGAATTGGGGCGTCGCCATGGGTTATCATAGCCCACATTTTTAATTATAAAGACAGATTGTACCCTCTGGGCGGCCCGGGAGATGGACACCGCCCACTTTGAAAACCACAGGATCTCCATTTACCTGGATTATATCAACAAGGTCCAGGGGGCATGCAAGAGCTTCTTAGAGGTCAAGGCCAAGTTACGATCGGAGGGTCTCCGCTACATGCTACTGTACCTGTCCCATCTGAAGGTCCTATCTGGGGGCAGGTCCCACTTCTTTGATACCCCAGAGAATGTTTGGACATGACTAGAGGTATGGGACAAAGTGCTCAGGAAAAGGGCCGGTTCCTAGCAAGCCGGGACAGCAGCTGCCCGGGGTGTCTCACAGTCCGAAATGGAGATCACAGGAGGTGCCTGCGACTGGAGAACCATCGGAGCCTCGTGGAGATAGCCCAATGAGGGTTGTGATCCAGGGAGATAGTACCATGGCATTGGCTTCCCCGAACAGTGAGTTGGATACTGGAGAGGGCCTGCCGGCCCGAATGTTGGGCTGGACTCGGGGGACGCCGCTGCTTGATCCACAATTCTGTGTTTTGTTATGCCGTCCTCTGTTTTGCTTACTCTTATCACTCTGCCATCCCTCTCTCCTTGGAGGGGTGGCGAATGTTGGACACAGGGTGCATCTAGGGTTATGTATATTATAGTTTTTATGCTGAATGTGTGCTGTGCTGGTATACGCTGAATGTGTGCTGTGCTGGTATACGCTATGTTCCTGGTCCAGCACTACTTCCTGATCGGGTTTGAGGTGCCTTTCCACAGCTAGTGGTAGCCCATGGTTGTGGGCTTTGGGTGTAGGCTGTGGGTCCTGACAGCAGGAAACGTGACAGATACACAATGTGATTTGTTATTGTTCTACTGTCTGTCGGGGGTGGGGGAGTTGAAGGGGTTGAAACTTCCATGCCACAATTCACTTGTGCAGTGATTGGTTCAGTGTGGGGAATGTTTGGCAGTTGCTTTTCATTGTACCCCTAGTTCCTGTGGGGATGTTTCTTAGTTGCAGTACATGTGTGGGATGCAAGGTCCCCCATGTGGGACGGCTGTGTTGCACTCCCTCTTTTTCAGGGGTGGGTGGTCTGGACTGGAGTAGAGATCATTTTTCTCTTATGGTAAAAGGTACCAGGAATATAACCTGGAATGTTAAGAGGGCTAAAGGGTTCCAAGAAATGATACAGAGTAAATTAATATCCCCGGCGTAATCAAGTACAGATAACCTGTTTGCAGGAGACACATCTAATGGGTAATAAAGTCCAGAAGCTGGCGTAAAAATGGAGGGGACGGCTTTTTGCAGCAACCTACTCAACCTATGTTAGAGGGGGAGGGATTTGGATTGCCCCATGTGTCCCATTTCATCACATATATAGTGACGCCGATGTAGGGTGACACTAAGTACTTCTTCAAGGCAAACTGTACAGCAGGGACATCACCATTCTAAATATGAATGGCCCCAACATCGATGAAGGGAAGTTTTATGGGACGATACAGGACCTTCTCGAGAGTAACACGCTGGGTCCTCAATAGTGTGGGCAGGTGACTTCAGTTGTATCCTGGATGAGGATAGGGACCGGTACCCACCGCGCTTGTATACAAGATCTCAAATGACAGAGTTGCTTGGTCAGGTTATACACAATTTGGGATTTCTGGATTGCTGGTGCATTCTTCACCCTCAGGGGAAAGAATATATGTGCTGCTCCCTGATGCACAATATGTAGAGTAGATTAGACCACTTACTCCTAGCAGGGGTGGATCCCAAGGTGCTGAAGGAGGTCGACCATTTGGGAAGGTTCCTTTCTGATCAAAAATCGGTGCTGCTCTGGATGGAATGGGGGGTGGAACCCCCGGGCTCCCAGACAATGGTATATGCCTCCCAAGTTCCTAACGGATCCTGCAAGCAGGGAGACACTAGCTACTGCACTCCGGGTTTGCCTGGAACACAACTGGGGTACTACGCCTCAAGAGCTGTCAAATGGGATACCCTCAAGGCAGTGCTACGGGTGGGCACTGCCTTGAGGGTATCCCATTTGACAGCGGTCAAATGCATGACATGCGGAGTCCGGAGACAACTGTTAGCGGATATTGGGGACCACAATCGACAACTGGCTGCCCTTCAGAAGGCAGAATCCGGATCCATGGATGCACACAGGGGGGCGGTACATGTGCAACGTACCCTATTGGAATTATGGGAGTTCCTAGACAAGCACACTCTTACCTCTTATTGACAGCACTTACTTAGGGAGGGAGAAGAGCCCGGCAGGCTCCTGGCCTGGATACCGAGAACTTAAAGGGAGCTCCTCCCATTCTACATTTACAAAAGCCAGGCTGGCAACAGGTGAATAAACAATAGGTCCTCGTGGCACACTTTCAGGGCATTTGTCGCGCAGAAGAAGATGACCATCTAAGTGCGATGGAACCATTCCTTGCAGGGCTAGACCTGCTGCGTCTCTTACCTGATGGGATGAAGGCCCTAGACAAGCTCTCACATTGGAGGAGCTGAGGATTGCTCTGCAAGAGCTAAACACGGCCAAATCTTCTGGGGGAGACTGTTTCCCTGTTGAGTTTTTTCAGACCTATGCCACAACTGCAACGGAGAAACTCCTGGAGGTCTTCCTGGAAGCGCAGAAGGCCGGGATATTGACCCCCACTATGCAGAAAGGCATCATATGCCTAATACTAAAACCATGGGGGGACCCCGAGGACCCTTCCTCATACAGACCTCTCACTATGAGCAACTCTGATGTTAAGGTCCTATGTAAATTGCTGGTGAAGCGTCTGCAGGGAGTGGTACTTGACCTGGTACACGAGGACCAATGTGGCTTTATGCCAGCGCGCAGCACAGCGTACAACCTTAGGCGACTGACTCGTGTCCTCCATGAGGCTGCAGAAATGTATCAGTATATGGCGCTCGCATCGATTGATGTGAAGAAGCCTTTGATACTGTCAGAGGGAGTTATCTCATGGTGGTGCTGCAAGGGATGGGCTTCGGCCTGATCTTTCGGGATTGGGTGCAACTACTCAATACAAATCCCATGGCCCGCATCAGAGTGGCAGGGGAGGTCTCGGAGGCGTTTTCTGTTGGGAGGAGAACTCGTCAAGGCTGTCCCCTTTCGCCACTCCTGCTCGCCCTGGTGGTAAAGCCTATGGCGATTCTGCTGTGCAGGGAATTGGAGCCGTGGGGAGTAAGAATGGGTGAACAGGTGCACATTGACTCGCTGTATTCAGCCAATGCATTGATCTGTATCAGGTCACCTGCAGAGCCAGTGCCCCTATTGATGCGGCACATGGTGGACTTTGGTCGGATTTCCAGCTTACGTGTTGATATTAAGAAGACTGCCGTTCCCACTAGGGAGGTTGGTGTTGGTACCACTGGAACAGCTACCCAATCTTGGGCCGCGATGGGAGGGTGGGGGCTTGGGCATCTGGGGCTTATGGTCACAAACACGATAGATGTACACCGTTTTAAGATGGATAGAGTTCTGAACGGCCTAACCAGGTCAATTGAGTTCTGGTGGACATTGCCCCTGCAGGTTATGGGATGGGCGGCAATTGCTAATATGGTCTTCCTCCCCAGGTGTCTATACCTAGTCCAGAACTTGTTCCTCCTTGGAGAAAAAAAAATCCGCAAACTTAATAGTTTAATGATTTCCCTAGGGTGGGCAGGAAAACACAGCGGGTGGCCAGGTGGGTCCTGAAGCGCGGTACGGAGGAGGAGTGGTTGGCTCTCCCAGTGATGCAACTATACTAGTCCGCAGCCACCCTGCAGCAAGCTGCCCGACGGCTGATGGGCACTGATAACTGGCAAAAGCGGTCGCTGCGGTGCGCTTGGGGACGAACCCTGGCGCATGCGCATTCGGAGGAGCCGATGCCGCGTCTGGGGTGGCACACAGCACAGATGTGGGAAAGAGTGATAAAGAATATACTGCAGAGGGCCCCCTATGACATGGAGCTGCGCTGTGGAACCCTGAACCCTGTAGCTCCATAGAGCAGGACATGCCAATGAGCAGATGGCGGCGGTGGCTCTCTTTCAGTGGGTGCGCTATACCCAGGTACGTCTTTAGCACTTTTCAGGAAGCACAGGACACGTTCAGTGTGAGGCGGGGACACTTTCTCCGTTACGCAAAGTTAGACAATACAGCAAAAGAGAGATGGTGCACTCCATCGCCCTCCCGGACACTGGGGGATTTATCAGGTGGGCAGAGGGCAGGCGCCTCGTTACAAAGCCCTCAGGAGTGATATGACACATCCCTCATATCGGGCGACAGTTGCCTGGGAAACGGATCTGGGGGCACCACTCGAGGGTTCGGACTGAGACCTCGCCTGCGGTCTAGCGAGGGCTCTCTCCTGTAACAACAGGTTTAAATTATTGCATTTCAATGATTTGCACCCAACTTCTAAGACTCCCTCCCAGCTTAACACAAGAGACCGAAACAGGGCGCTAGGTGTGTGTGCTGTGGTGTGTAGAATGCCTCCTTATTGCACCTGGCTTGCCAGTGTGCAGAGGTGCATGATTTGTGGACCTTGGAGGTCTCCAGGACTGAGGAAGCTGAAGGCACTAATATTCCTTGTACACCTGGGGGTTGCTCATTAGGCATAGCAAAGAGGCACAAAGGCCGAAAAATGTATGCATTCCTCCAGTGAGCGCTGCTTTTAGCCAAGCGTAGGGTGGCCATCGGGGTCGGTGGGTGGGATCCCGGGCCAGGGATGTACTAGAATAGGGGGTCGCAGGCGGTGGCGACCTGGAGACTGCTGTTGGATGATTTCAATGACCCCGCAGCTCAGACTCCGACCAGGACGAGCGAGAAGTCCCAGTGTATGTTGGGCTCGGTCACCAAATACAAACGTTATGTTTACCAAATGTGAACCTGATAATTGTATAGTCGTGTTAGCTCACAGACTTGATATATGAACTGCTACACTCTAAATTAAATGTGTTTTCTGACATTTGAGACACAGAGAAAGACACTTGCAGATGTGCACTGAATGTTTTGTTTATTTGATATATTAAATGCAAAAATAAAGGTGTAAAAAAAACAGTGCCGCGATAGTGTTGCAATAGGCAGGTCTTGCTCGCATTCTGTCTTGTAATGTTCGTCCTGTCAGTCACCATGTGGTAGGTTTACATGTTAATAATCACGCAATCAATAAAACTGAATCTCCCGTTTGCCCTGAAAGTACTCTCCGCCGGGATTTCCAACTTGGTGCACGATTAAAGGTAGGAAGTCCTCCTGATACCGTCATTGATACAAATTGGCCTACCTTGCTGGCAGTGCTTAATTTGTAACTAAAAAGGTGCCGGTGCCCAAAGCCGTCCTCTTAAACGCAGCTGCTGCAATTAAATGTGGGAACACGGAATACTGAGGCGGCGTAATCCTGAAGTCAACTCGGGCCTCTTTAATACATATAAAGCCACTCCCTGCCCCTTCAGCTCACTCTGGCAGCTTTCTCCCTTTGTGACGCTTTTTCGTTTTTCTCTTCCTCCGTCTTTCCCATGTGTCTTTTGCTCGCAGGAAATGCTTTGGGCAGAAGAATAACCCCCGGCCCTGAAAAATAAGTGCCGGTGCTCAGCCCCGGAAACAACAAGCACAAATTAAGCACTGCTTGCTGGCGTTTCTCGCTACTTGAGATCAGCCTCCGGCATGCCCTAAGCAGACTCTTCCACGGCAATCCCTCGTTCGACCAATCATTGATCTGACGTGGGGTTAACATTCCCGCAAACATGGCTAGGGCCTCCCCACCTGCGCGTTTGCCTGGAGCCATTTCTAGCGCCGAAGATGGTGTTTCTTCCCCCTTGAACGCACACGTGTGGTACTAGGCGCTGTATATGTCAAATAGCTTGTTGCCCATTTCAAGTGAGATTCGTTAACATTGGAATGTGCTTACATTTAAGCCGCTGGCATTGGAGAAACCTGCAATCTAAATCTCATTAGTAGACATTCCCCACACAAAGCAATACCCATACTTTCTTTAGTTAATGAAGTTGTGAGAAAAGAGCACTTTTAATCAAGTTGGAGCGATCACGTGACCGCCCTGCTCGAAATTCCGCCCACCGAACACTGTATAATGAAATGTGCTGCTGAGGCTCATATGGGCGGGAACTGGAAACAGTTTCCAGTGACGTCCATTGCAGATATGACTGCTTGTGATTCGTAATCTCAGCTGCAGCAACCATCTGATGAAACATGCTGCCATGGTTGAATTATTATATAATTTAAATTCTATATACCCTAGACATAACAAGCATTGACAAAGCCAATAAATCTTGCCTATGGGCGAACTACTGGCTTTGACAATGTGATGCTATTAAGTTACTAAGGGCCATATTTATACTTTTTGACTCACAACTGCGCCAACGCAGTTGTGCGTCAAAAATTTTAACGCCGGCTAACGCCATTCCAAAGCACCATGCAGGCGCCTTATTTATTGGATGACGTTAGCCGGCGCTGCGGACTGGTGTGCGTCAAAAAAAATGACTCACACCAGGCGGCGCCGGCGTAGGGGAAAATGGAGCTTGGGCGTCAAAAAATGGGGCAAGTCAGGTCTGAGGCAAAATTTTGGCCTCAACCCGATTTGCGCCATTTTTTTTTATGCCCAACCCCCATTGAAATGACTCCTGTCTTAGCACAGACAGGAGTCATGCCCCCTTGCCCAATGGCCATGCACAGGGGACTTATGTCCCCTGGGCATGGTCATCGGGCATAGTGGCATGTAGGGGGGCACAAATCAGGCCCCCCTATGCCACAAAAAAATAACGAAAAAAATACTTACCTGAACTTACCTTAAGTTCCCTGGGATGGGTCCCTCCATCCTTGGGCGTCCTCCTGGGGTGGGCAAGGGTGGCAGGGGGCGTCCCTGGGGGCATGGGAGGGCACCTCTGGGCTCCTTCTGAGCCCACAGGTCCCTTAACGCCTGCCCTGACCAGGCGTTAAAAAATTACGCAAAAGCGGGTGGACGTCATTTTTTAAGGCCCGCCCACTCCCGTGCGTCATTTTTGCACGGGAGTTTAAATAAGGCCTTAGAGTCATTTTTTAGAAGGGAACGCCTACCTTGCATATCATTAACGCAAGGTAGGTGTCCACGCTAAAAAATGACGCAAACTCCAAGATCTTTGGCGCTAGACGGGTCTAACGCCAAAGTATAAATATGGAGTTAGCTTTGCGTCGGATTTGCGTAAAAAAAAACGACGCAAATCCGGCACAAACAGAGTATAAATATGCCCCTAAGTGATACTGAAAATGACGGCCTGTAGCACATGGAGTTACACCTAGACCGAGCTGCACTGTGCTTCTCCTCGGAGCAGGGCACGGATATCGATTGTGCGGGTGGACCCGCATTGCACTCTGGGCGCTCTTGCAAGAGTCCGGCTCGGTCCATCACCGGCTGCTTGTCTTGGAAGGCATTTTCTTGGCTGCAAACCATTTAAGGAGTAAACACGGATGTTACGTAGCTGCGAGTATACACGGTCTGCAGAGGGCAGACCCAACAAGCCCCTCGGCTCACCATTTAGCATCCTGGCCTTGATCTAGAAAAACATATTCTGGACCTGGATGGGGCATAAAGCACATTTCTAAAGTACACCCCGAAGGAACCGGAAATAACAAGTAAGATTGTCTGCTTAACATCCCCTGCCCCCAGTGACCACTTTCATAAGATGGAACATTCATATTTTATTACAATATAACGCAATTTTCAACTTATTGAAAAGCCTTTAAAGAAAATAGTACCCAAGAAATAGTACCCAAGTCACAGCGCAAGTAGCTGATGGCCAGTGGAGGGACTCTAATCAAGCATCATTAGTCTGTGTTTGGTCCCTGCTCCACAGAAAGAAAAGGAAGTGACGCATTCCAAGCGTTGCCCCAAAGAAGAGCAACAATGATGTGAAAAAATGGCAAGCAACAGGCGTGTTCCAACCCCGTTATTAAACACAAGCGTCTCGCAAGCGAGAGTGCATGCACTAGCGCATGCTGACGCAGGCGACACCTAAAAATCACATTGGGAAACACTTGCAAAACTAAACTACACCAACCATGGTTTTTGCAGTACTTATGATAAACTAAGACAATACGCACCTAGATGGTGAAGAAATTACAACCTCATTCTGAAGTCAGATTATTCACATTGGATTACATTTTGCCATAAAAAGATCAGAGCCATCAAGAGAGCTCTGTAAAAAATTAGCACAATTTTTGATAAAAAAAAGACATAAAATGAGGTCAGAGTTTGAGGCAGAAAATATATTGAAACCCAACTGCTTAATAAATACCCCTATAACAGTTACGCCGTCCTAGCTGCTTGCTAAATTTAAACTAACTACTGGTCAAACATTTCTTAGAAAAACAATTCAGTACCAGCCTACTCCTCCCCTTATGTGAAAAAGCTTCTGCTAGGCAGTATTCCTCAATTTTGGCACACCTTTTAATGCTTCCCTAGAACACGCACTAGTCCCTCTGAGCTAGAAAACAGTCATTGTTAAACCTTTACTGAAAACGCTGAGCAAGTATCGACTCATCTCTTTGCTTCCTTTTCTTTGTAAAATTCTGGAGATTGACTATACTCAGATTTCGGAATTTGTGAAAGCTAATCCTATTCTGAGCATCTTTCACACAAGCCTCCAGCCTTTTTGGAGCACAGAATGTGCTCTCTGCCATCGATGATCTCTGTCTAATTGTGGCTATGGATCAATTAGCAGGCTTGACTGCAGTATCTGATACCTTAGATCATTCAATCATGCTATTCTGAATATCTAACACAGGTATCAGAGGCAATGCTTTGTGTTGACTACCATCATTTTTAGAAGACTTTAGACAGATCATAGCTCTTCCTAGATGCAGAGCAATGATGAGCAATCTAAGTCATGTCATTCAGCAAGGTCTGATACTCTTGGCACTATTGTTATTGTAGAGCACACTGTCATCCGGGAGTAGCAGGTGTGATTCTCACATCGCCAAGGGTGGGTGCGGGGACAATTCTAGGAACCAAGTCTTAAACTTCTTGTGGAACTCAAGGAGAGAAGAAGAGGGTCTCCTGTGTAGGTCATTTCAGGTAGAAGAATACCTGACCTCTGGATCTGGTTCTTTGAATGTGTGGAACGTGCGTGAGTCCGGCTAAGCGGAGGTGTCTGTAAGGTTTGTGAAAGGAGATGGGACTGTTGCGGGAAGCAGTGCCAATTTTGTAGAGTGCTCTGAAGGAGTAATTGAGAAGTTTGGCATATGCACACTTGTGTATAGGAAGTCAGTGGAGCTCCTTGAGGTGTGGTGTGATGCGAGATGTGTGGGGAGGAGAGGGTTGAGAGTGATTCTGGCTGACACTTTCTGAATGGTTTCTAGTCTTCTGGTAAGTTGCTTGCTGGTTCCAATGTAGAGGGTGCTTCTGTACTCTAACTTGCTAGTGAATAGGGCATTTGTGACGGTTTGCGGTGTTTCTAGGGAGCCATGTGGAGATTTTTCTCAGCATTTTCAGAGTGTGAAGCTGCAACAGAATTCACTTGAGTGGTCATGTGTAGCTTGCTGTTAATGATGATCCCGAAGTTCTTGGCATGGGTGCTGGATGTGTGTGTGTGTCCTAGAAGGCTGACCACCTGGTGGAGTCCCATTCCATGGCAAGGTGTTCTTGCTGAAGATCACAACTACTGCTTTGTCAGTGGTGAGTTTGAGACAGGTGGTCTTCATCCAATCAGCAACTTCAGTAATGAAGTTAGTGAACTCGGCATAAGAGAAGATGTTCATGTCATGGATGCGGATAACACTGATTAGTGTGATCATATATGCGTTGAAGAGTGTCCGGCTGAGAGACCAATCTTGTGGTACTCTACAGATGATTTCAATCTTGCGAATGCACCAGGTGTGGATTGCATGGAAGACCATGTTAAAAAATGTGGAGATTCCTGGAGAATAAGGTTTGCCTGGCTAAGATCATGTGGACATTGTTTGTGGCTGACATGAGGGAGGTTTGTGTGCTGTGGTTGAGTCTGAAGCCGCACTGTGTGTTGTCTAGGAGCTGGTGGTTGCTGGGATGGTCGGTGAGGTGGCTGTTTGTAAGATTCCAGTAGTACTTCAGTCAGGTTTGGTAGCAGGGATATCAGCCTGTGGTTGGAGAATGTAGATGGATCTGTGGGGAATCTCTGGAACAGGGAGAGTACTTGGCATGTTTCCATGTGTCCAAGAAGGTAGCTGAAGATATAGAGGCATTAAGAATGGGAGTTAGTGTTTCGCTGATGGGTGGGAGTCCTTGGTAAAAAAGAGAGGTGGGGCAGGGGTCCGGAGGAGCTGCCTGAGTGGATAGGCTTCATAGTAGAAGCAGTCTCATTTGTGGTGATTGCGGCCTATGAGGTTAAGGCCGCCTCTTTAGTCATGACAGGGTGATGAGTTGTGAAATCTGTGAGGTCCATTTCAGGATCGAAGATGCTGTATATGGAGGTTACCTTGCTGTAGAAGAATTTGAGAGGTTGTTGTGGACGTCCTGTGAGGGGTGATACTGTTGGAGGGAACCACTGGTGAGGTCAAGTGTTTTACGATGTAAAGATCTCTTTGCAGGTGTAGGTGCTGGCATCACTATGGTCTGCAAGCGTGGTGTGTTCGGTGTTCCGTATTTGTTGGTGTTAGACCTTGAGGGTAGGTTTGAAGGTGTTTTTATTCTTGTTATCTTCGCTCATTCTTCTGCGCTCCAGCTGTTTATAGTGGCGTTTCATCATCCTGAGACCATGTACCAGCTGGTTCGATGTCTGGATCTTGAAGCTTTGCTTCACTTTAGGGAAGCCTGGGTGTTGTCACAGGCAGCAATCCAACTGTTGAAGTTGCTGACCGGTGGTCTAGTCCTCCTCTGGGATGTTGTTCCTGGTCCAGTGGGCAGGCCCAGTGGTGATTAGTTTTTGTCAGTGCAGGACAAGGATGCTGAATCTGATGTGGGTGTGGTAAGTCTAAGTGATCAATATCGGCCTGTCGACTGAGATATTGTCCAAGGAGGTGAAGAACGGGTCCAGGAAGTGACCAGTGGAGTGTGTGAGTTCCCTCATGCATTGGATAAGGCCAAGGTTTCCGAGGTTTTCTAGTAGCATTGTAGTAGAGGATGTCTGATAGACTATCAATGCTAAAAAATATTGAGTGCCAAAGATATGAGGTACCAAAATATTAGGAAGATAAGTGCAGATAGGTAAATCTAGATGTACTATTCTTAACTCCATGTATGCATACCTTGAAGATACATATATATTGTCAAGGTGCATATGCATGGAGTTAAGTGCTTACCCATAGAAACTTAACTTCCCACTAATTTTGTCCTCAATATTCTCGACACAATATTTTGTCCACATGATATACTGCACTTGATATTTTGTCCAAACACCGTAGTAGCAGGTCCAAGGCGGGATCGTGCAGCAGCTCCCAAATGTCTGTGGCGTGTTTGGTGAGTGAGCGAGTGTTGAGAAGCAGCATGAGACTGTGGCGCATTGAGTAGTTGGTGTTTTATCTGTGCAGGGTGTGCAAGAGGGGTGTTGGGTATTGTCGGTGCCAGAGAGGAGAGAGGTGGGCGTGGGAGGGTGCATGAGAACTTCCAGGACATGCAGGATCCTCCCTCGGTGTCGTGGAGTGTAGTGAGTAGCTCCCGGGGTTGCAATCACAGAGGATTGAAGGGTGGGGAAGGTGGAAGGGAGTTAATCAGGATTCCTGGCACGGACGGGTTTGCCATTGGCACGCTCACCTTGATGAAGAGCAGCAGGTGATGGCCAGGGCTAGGAGGTATCACGGGATTTGGGAGAGCAAAACAGAGCAGGAGGCAGGAAAGCAGGTAAGGAGCCAGCGATGCAATTAAACATTGGCTCATTTAATACCACGGTTGGTAGTCTCTAATCCAGCACCAGACACTCCTGACCCCTTTTTTCGGTCTTGCAGGTTCCTGCTTTCTCCTTCCGAGACCGTTTTGCTGTCTTTCTCTTCCGCTGTCTTTCTGAACTATGCGGCATATTAATGAGATTGTGACGCAGCACAGTAAGTCACCTTGTGGCGCCGCACAGTGGGACAGGGAAAAGGGCAGGAATGCACCGTATTTAAGTCAATATGGTACATTCCTGCCGTTTCCCCGACGCTGTACCTCCTTTGGCGGTCTAGCACCAAAACAGACACCCTTGCACGTTGGTGCAAGGGTGCCTCTATTGCATGCAGGATTGTTTTATGCAGGAAAGGTGAGAGAAATATTAAAGTATTGAATTATAAAAAAAGAGTAAAGTGATTAAAAAAGAGGTGGAAATGAGTTAAAGTGAAAAGTGAGAAAATGGCAGAAATATGCAGCAAAAAGAGTAAAAGTGGGAAACGAGAAAACAGCAGAAATATGTGAAAAACCAGAAATAAGCAAGATCTGAGTGAAGTGGGGCGTGAGAAGAGTAACAGAAATGAGTGGAAAGGCATAAATGGTCAGAGTGAGAATACGAAGCGAAAGGGAAACAGCAGAAACAAGCATAACAAGCATTTGCAATGCAACAGGTCTCGCATTTGCTCGAGTTAGAGCTATTAGCGTTGTAAACTCCTAACCGGACTTTTCTTGCCACACAAATTACAAGGAAAAAAACACTGCGCGATTGCGCTATGTAAAATGCAGCGCGATCGCGCTGAAATTGAAAACGGAAAAACCAAGCGTGATTGCGCTATGTAAACCCCAGCGCGATAGCGCTGTGTGGAAAATAAAAAGATAAAGTAGTCCGGAAACCATGCTGAAAACATTGAGCCTCGAATGGTTTCAGTAGTTTACCGGTGCTGTGTATGTGGACTAAACACCGGAAAAGGCATGCAAGCGGATTTTAAAAGGCAAGCCCAGGAACCAATGAAAGTGACTGACCTGAAATGGGTCGTGGTTAGAAACCGAAAGAGAGATTACAGCATGGGACGGAGCACTTTGCGCTCCCCCATAAAAGGGTGAAAGAGCCAAGGAACAGCAGCACAACTGAGCGGAAGCAGTGGCAAAACAAGGAGAAAACGGTAAAACAATTGTAAAATGGCAAAAATAAAGGAAATACGTAGGAGAGTGTGTGTGGGTATATTTTTTGCCTTTTGCAAAATTGCTGAAGGAATATGGAAACTAGTATGTGAACGATGTCTATCACTCGTTGGCGGATGCTGACCAACAATGTGAAACTAAATCCAGATCAAACAGCCTTTCCCGGTGTCCTCCCAGGCCTCGCCCACAATATGGGTGGCATGGCCTGAGACTATAACCAAATCTCCCACTTCTTCGGCTTTTGCCCATAATTTAGGTATTTTGCTAGCTAGATGCTAATCAGTGGCTAATAACCGAGGTCAATCATGTTTCCAAAATCTGATTTTGGTATCTGAACATTTTACGATCTGTATTCCCATTTATTAAACCGGATTGTTACATCACCATAGACGCTGTCTTAAGTCAGTCAAGGCTGGACTATGGCAGTGGGACATGTTTGGCTTCCCCCAAGGTTCTCGTCCACCAACTTAAGTTTGTTCAAAATTTGGCAGCAAGGTAATCACTCACAGGTGGAGAAGTAGATATATCACGTCCAAGTTGTCTCAGCTGCATAGGCTCCCTGTGAGAGGTCAGGCAGTCTTCAAAGGAAATATTATTGTACATCGAGCTGTTTATCAACATTGTCGTGTTTCTTTGCCTAAAAATTAGTATCCTACAACATCTTTACGTTCAGCTGCTTGTCCTCTCATTAGCCTCCGCAATTCGGTGACAGAGCTTTTCCGGTCGCACTAGCAAAGATTTGGAATACTCCCCTATTAGGTCTTCGCTCACTCAGATGTGATTTCTGAGAAGCATTGAACAGATGCCTTTTTAGGTCGAGCGCAAGCACTTTGACCTTTTGTAAGAATTGTGGGCCTTAACCACGCCCCCAGCACGCCCATCACTTTAACTCGTTTGTGGGCTTGCCTTTCAAAAATCCTTTCTTATCATTGGTAAATGCTTTTCATTTGTCCCGCCTTGGGGCGGTTCTGTTACTGCCTCTGTAATTGCACGATCGCCGATACCTTTGACTGTGAGCGAACTTCTTTTTGTTCCTGTGTCTCTCCGCGCTCATGCTCATTGGGGTCATGGCACTTTGAATTGAATTTGAAAAGCTTATAGCAAATGCGAGGCCCATTGGACTGTTAATGCTTGTTTTATTCTGTCTTTTCAGCAGTCCCAGCAGTCAATGCTTGGTGAACAAGCACTTTTTAAGTGTTTTCCGTAGACCACAGGTATTTGCCTTTTGAGGGGGTCTTGTTCTGCTTGGCGTGATACGGTCGAATAACGATTATTAGAGAATTTTGCAGGGCGCTCACAGGTTGTCCTCTCTGGTTCAGGTTTGCTACCGGTCTCCTTGGTGCACTCGAAAGCATTTATAGATTCCCTTAACAATTAACAGTAGGTTGTCACTTTTTGTAGATCAATGTTTATATGCCCACCTTCGATGATTGGCTGTTTAGTGCCCCAACAGTTGAGTCCACAATTCTTCAATTCTTCACATTCATTTCATCAGTAAAAGTATAGGCTGTGCAAGGTGTGTGTCGCTCTGGGTGTTTGCTTGGCCAGAACAGTTTATCCACCCCTCTGACAAAAGTTGTTATGTTGTACCACTGAGGGGCAGGAACCCAGAATCACAATGTCTTCCTCATTCAAGTGTCAGGAGTCATTAAAGAGGCTAGTATTCTCAGTAAGTTCCGGGTTTTATACCTCAGGTAAGAAGTTACACTAAGTTGTCACTGGTCAAGAATTCAGTACTTTTCGATATATAAGTGTTGAGCCAAATCTTCAGTATAAGTATGTCCAATACATTTAATTTCCTTTTTAATTTATTTTACCAAAACACATTATCTTATTATTCAAAATAATTTTCCTTTTTATGCATAAACATAATTACACACCCTACTTTAAAAAAAAAAGATTGATAATATTTCAGTCACGTGGCTACTCCTTCCCTAATCACCATTCTCCCAACATAGATCCACTAAAATAGTAGAATCTTGTTTCATTCGCTCATATCTCATAATATTCATCCACCTTACCACTTTCACACCATACATCACACCAAATTAAAAACCATAGGGGAACACAGCGGGGGATGTGCACATCATGACTCAAGTGTTTTCTTAGAAGAAATTCACAATACATGTACATGGTGCTGATTTAATATATTCTAGTACGCAGTATCTCCTATATACATTAAACACTTGGATGTTTCATTTCTTTTCTATATACAATATCTAATAAATATAACTTTTAAACCTAAGTAATAATGATCATTTCATCTTGCTGTGTATATTCCAATCTTTAGATCCCCAAAATGTTAATGCATACATATTAAAAGTCTTGAATAGTGCAAGCTGTAAACCTATAGAACAGGTGGTTATTATTCTTTTGTTTGATTTAGTCCTCCCTGCATCAGCCCCCCTCCATACAATATGTTCAGAAGCCCTCTTTTTCTTTCTTAAAATGTTGCCATAGTTGAGGATGCTGGTTATGAGGGCCTGGATGATGATTCATCTTGTGTGCACGGGGAGCCATTTGAAAATTGTCTAAAGCTTTCTGAAGATAAGGCAGCAGGATGCAATTGCAGCGTTGACCTGTTTGTTCATTGTGAGGTGGTCATCAAGGATAATGCCAAGGGTTCTGGCGTGGCATGTGGGGGCGTGCATGGAACCTAAGTTGAGTGGCCACTAGGAGGAGTCCCAGGGGGAGCTCTTGTTACCGAAAATCAGGATCACCGTTTTTTTGTTAAACAGTCTTTATTAGGTGTTTGCAGAAAATACAATCCACATATCAATCTTCATCCATCCACCTCCCAGGGGAGATCAATAAAAAAAACAGTAAATTGCATATTATATTTCCCTTTTATCCACTCACACATGCCAGTACTGTTTCTGCACCCCTATAACAACATAACATTTCCCGCCCACCACCGCAGTGTGCACTTATGCTCCTTCAGCTAGGATGCTGTGGTAGCAGTAATGCAGATTCTGCCCCTCCAGTGTTAAGCATTCGCTCCTTCCTCCTTATGCATCACCGTTTTGTTTGTGTTGAGTTTAAGGCAGTTCTCTCGCATCCAGTTCGCTATGTTGGAGAAGCACAAGGTGAAATTGGTTCTGGTGGTGCTTGTGTCAGTGAGGAAGAGGATGAGTTGAGTGTCATCAGCGTAGGAGACAATGTTGATGTCAGGGCTCCTATGATGCAGACAAGGGGTGCCATGAATACGTTAAACAGGGTTGGGCTGAGGGAGGGCCCTTGGGGGACTCTGCAGACTACCTTCTTGTGTTCAGCTGTAAAAGTGTAGCATCTGTCTTGTTGAGTCCTGTTGGAGAAGAAGTCATCTAACTCAGGACGGGCCCTTGCATTCTAGAGTCTTGGGTCTGGAGATGAGGGTGCCATAGGAGACGTTGTTGAAGTCTGACACGACTCGAGCAGGAGAGAGCATCGGTTTCTCCTCTGTCCATGATGGACCAGATGTTGATTGTTGCTGTCAGGAATGTGGTTTCCATGCTCTGATTTCTGCAGAGCCCTGACGTTCAAGATGGGCAGAGAGTTGCTTGTTGATCTCTTTCTCCAGGACTTTGGACTGGAAAGGAAGGAGCACGAAGGAGCACGATGGGCCTGTAGATGCTGAGATCTTTCAGGGTGGCAGAGAGTTTCTTCAGGAGAGCTGTGTCTTCTGCGAGTTTTCAGCTATCCAGGAAGTTTTCACTCATGATGGAGGTAGTAAGGCTGGCCCTGATCAGTGTGCTTCCCTGGCAGTACATTTGCTGAGAGCAAGGAGTAGTGGGGATCCCTGAGTAGATGGTCTGCATGATTCTGGTGGTGTCCTCTGTGGTGAAAGGGTTTAAATTTGGAAACGGTGGGTGCTCCTGCCGGTGGTTGGTCGGTGGCTGATGGTGTCTCCTATGGTGGGTTGGGGTGTGAAGTTGGTGTAGATCTTGAGCATTTTGTTGAGGAAAAAAAAGAAAGATCTTGCAAACAACCTGTGAGGGGATGATTGTATTTTAGGCTGCTGCTGGATTAGTGAATTCTTTCACGATGTTAAAGAGTTCATTGCCAGAATTGAGCAGAATTCTACCCTGAGCACAACAGCAGCTTTGCTAGCTTCTTTGATCTGTGCATGGTGTAGGAAAGTGCCCCTTTTGGCATGGTTACCCCCACGTTTTGCCTGATATTGATGCTGACCTGACAGAGTGTGCTGTGATCCTGCTAACCAGGCCCTGCACTGGTGTTCTTTGCCAAAACTGTACCATTCTTCCACAATTGGCACACCCGTGGCAATCAGCTAAGTCCCTTGTAAAAGGTACCAGTTGTACCAAGGGCTCTGTGACCAGGGAAGATCCCTAAGGGCTGCAGAATGTATTGCGCCACCTAAGGGACCCCTCACCAAACACATGCACACTGCCATTGCAGCTTGTATGTGTTGGTGGGCAGAAAAAGGTAAAGCCAACATGGCATCCATCTCAGGGTGCCATGCCCACAATCCACTGCCTGTGGCATAGGTAAGCCACCCTATAGCAGGCCTTACAGCCCTAAGACAGGGTGCACTATACCACAAGTGAGGGCATAGCTGCATGAGCAATATGCCCCTACATTGTCTAAATCCATTCTTAGACATTGTGAGTGCAATGTGTCCATATTGAGTACATGGGCTTTGAAGTTGTCATTTGGAACTCCACACCTCCATGATGGTTCTGCTGAAGCCTGGGAAGTTTGGTATCAAATTTTTCAGCACAATAAACCCACACCGATGCCAGTGTTGGATTTATTGTAAAATGCATACAGGGGTCATGTTAGAGATGCCCCCTGTTTTCTACCCATCTTTTTAGTGCAGGACCGACCAGTCTGTGCCAGCCTGCCGCTAACAGACAAGTTTCTGACCCCATGAGGTGAGCGTCTTTGTGTTCTCTGGGGTCAGAAACAAATCCTGCTCTGGGTGGAGGTGCAGGAACGTAACACTTGGCAGCGAGCCTCAAAGGCTCAGGCCTCCTGTTAGAGTGCCCCAGGGGACTCCAGCTAGTGTAGATGCCCGCCCCTCAGACCAAGCCCCACTTTTTGGTGGCCGGTCTATTGAGAAAATTGGGCAAAACAGGGAGGAGTGACCACTGCAGCTAGGACCACCACTAAGGTGTCCAGAGTTGAAGTGACCCCCTCCTTGCAGAATCGTCCATCTTGTTTTGGAGGGTAGGGACCAATAGGATTAGAAATGTGCCCCCTCCCTAAAGGGAGGGGGTACCAGAAGGGTGCAGCCACCTTCGGGAACAGTAGCCATTTGCTACTGCCCTCTGACCCCTGTAACACGCCTAAATCTAGTATTTAGGGGCTCTCCTGAACCTCAATCGCCAGGTTCCTGGTGACCTCAAGAAGAAACAAGGACTGCTAAGCCGACCCCAGCAGTGAAGACTTCAGATGACAACTGACTTTGCCCCAGCCCTACCGGCCTGTCTGCAGCTTCAAAGACCCCTGCTCCAAGAAGGCGATGCATCCTGCAGAACCAGTGACCTTTACAAACCCCCAGAGGACTGCCTGCCTAGCAGAGGACCAAGAACTCCAGAGGACAGCGGCCCTGTCCAGAAGAAATTTCCAAAAGGACTCCAGAACCGCCTGGGATCCATGAGCCCTGCCCACTCTGCACCTACTGCCCACGGCCCAAGTCCAGGTGGCCCACCGGTTCAGAGAAGGTCCCCAGGCAATTTCAACCTTGAGTCCACGCTTGCAGGCTGGATCCAATGAAGATTTCTAACGCCCAAGGAGACCCCTGCACCTGCAGCCCCCTGGCCTTGGGAATCTGACTGACTGTCCAGCAACGCCAAGCGGGAGCCTCTTCTGCCTCTCCAGCTTTTGATTTCCCAGAATCGGCCCCCTGCACCCAGCCTGCAGCATCCTTTGTGATCCCTGGGTTCCCCTATTGAAAAGCATTGGGCACCCAGCCCTGTGTTTGCACACCGCACCCAGCCGCCCCTGTGCTGCTGAGGGTGTGTGTTTGGTATGATCCTGTGGACCCCCGGTGCTGACCTAAACACCCCCAGGCCTCTGTCCTGGAACCACGGGTACTTACCTGAAATCTGTTTTCTACCGAGCACCCCCATTCCTCTTAGGATTCCACTGCAAACCCAACACCAACTTTCACCTATGCACCCAGCCGGCCCAGTGTTGCTGGCAGTGCACTTCTGAGGTCAGCCTAAACTTTTACCTGTGGACATCCTAACCCCTGCAGCCTGGAATCATACATGGTGTACTTACCTGTTAACTGTGCTAACACTTCTGCCCCCTAGGACTCTATTGACTCCTATGAAACATTGCACTGTCAACTTTTGAAATAGAAAAGTGTTACTTACTTTTAAACCGCTTAAGCTTCAAAAACCAAACAAAGTACATTTGATACATATGCCTGATACATATTGACAACTGTACTTACCTGCAGCAACATTCTTCTGGTTCTAGTAATAAAGTGACAAAATATATTTTTGCTATATAAAAGCAACAGGCCTGGAGTTAGTCATTGAGTGTGCGCCTCATTTCTTGCCTGTGTGTGTACAACAAATGCTTTGCACTACCCTCTGGTAAGCCTAAGTGCTTGACCACACAAAGAGAGCATTACTATTATCTGCTTTAACCTTTGTTAAGGCAACTTCCTACAAATGGCATCTTTTGAGTATGGATATGTAGGTGTCTCAGCTGGTTCTCCATCTTCTGCTTCAGCACGAGTTCTTGTATGTCTGACCTTCTTCATGGGAGCCAAGGTGTTGGTGCAGTCTGAGATCCAGTTGTTGATAGGTCGTTCTGTAGGTCGTCTGTAAGGATAGGCTGATTGGATCTGATGGTGTAGCTTCAGTCCTCTTCTGCTATGTTGTTCTACTTGGGGCCGAAGTTGATGGCTGGTTTGCCATTTCATTGCCCATTGTGTTACTCTTTGCCAGTATTTTTTGTGCTTGTATTTGTTGCATTTGACTTGCTGCTTTTTCTGCTTTGACTCCTATTTTCTCCCCTGATTCTCCCCTCGCTTCGCCCCCACCTCCTCCCTTCATGGTAGTGGTCTGTCAACGTGAGCAGGATGAGGTAGGTGGCTGAAGGTGATCTTGTTGCTGGCTGTGAAGATGGGATCAAGGATGTGCCCTGTGTTGTGGGTTAGGCCAATGATGAGATGTGTGAGTCTGATGTTCTCAAAACGTTCCAGCAAAGTGGTGGTGTTGGGGTCCTTTAGGTCATCGTGATGGAGTTGAGGTCGCCGAGCAATAAGAAGTAATTGGATCTAACGCCGATGGTAGTAATGAAGTCTCTGAGGAGGTTACTGAAGGTGGTGCGTGGTCCTGGGAGCCAGTAAGCGAGGGTGCCTGGGATGATTGTGGAGCGGTTGATTTGTAGTCGAAAATGCATGTATTCCATGCATGCAGTGAGGTGCTGCTGGAATCCTGTTGCACAGGAAGTACGGGATGCTAGTCTAGGCATATCCATCACAATTTTGACATTACATTAAATTAAGAAACACAGTGGGTGGAATGGTTGAAAATGTCTTAGTCACTGACAGCCATACTGGCTACATTACAGTTGATCTTTTTTTTTTTTGCTGACTTTGCCATTACAAGTAGAGATCAACAAATGCAAATCATTCTTGGTCTTGCTTCAATAGGAGCAAATACCCATAGCCTTAAGGCCTTGTTCTTGTCTGAACAAGAAGACAACCAACTCCATACTAGTTTCAGCTTTGTTGGGCCTCTTCAGTGAAGTGCAGCTTGAATCCAATGATACAGCAAGCACAGGACCCACATCTGAGAATAAGTCGCCTACCTTCGGTAATCCGAAGGTGTGGAATCCGCGGCTAGATAGTCTCTACCAGAAACCAAAGATAAGTAACTTAGGGGGTCATTCTGACTTTGGCGGGCGGCGGAGCAAAGTACCGCCGTCAGAATACCGCTGCGCGGTCAAAAGACCGCCGCGGTAATTCTGATTTTCCCGCTGGGCTGGCGGGCGACCGCCAGAAGGCCGCCCGCCAGCCCGCCCAGCGGGAAACCCCCTTCCACGAGGATGCCGGCTCCGAATGGAAAGGGTGCAACGGGTGCAGTTGCACCCGTCGCGATTTTCAGTGTCTGCATGGCAGACACTGAAAATCTTGGTTGGGCCCTGTTACGGGGGCCCCACGACACCCCTTACCGCCATCCTGTTCCTGGCGGCCAAAACCGGCAGGAACAGGATGGCGGTAAGGGGATCGGAATCCCCATGGCGGCGCAGCAAGCTGCGCCGCCGCGGAGGATTCCCCAGGGCCGCCGCGGTCAGAATGCCCAGGGATGCACCGCCAGCCTGTTGGCGGTGCATCCGCGGTCCCCGGCCCTGGCGGATTTTACCGCCAGGGTCGGAATGACCCCCTTATTCTTCTGATAGAGGCATCTAGATTTTCAGATAGGTGTCAAAAAGTTTTTGTTTTGCAGGATAGGCATTTCATAGATTTATACTGTTGCATCCTTCCACTCTCTTGTGGTTGGTTGGTTGTGAAATGTTTTTTAAGAAGTCACCATAGCCTGTACATGTCATCAATATATGTCTATAAAGGGGTTATGATAATCTAACAATTTTGTAAGACGGGAGTTATCTTAGCTAGCAATACCCACTAATAAGACAATTGAAAATCTATGGCTCAGCATGGAATCCCAGGTGAAGATTGAAGAATTGTACGTAAAAAAATAAGCTTAGAAAACTGTTTAAAGTAGCAAAATTATAAATAAAACATACACACTGTGAAAGTGAATACTTCAGACTTTAATGTATTAATGCATGCAAATATAATTTCTGCATGACTGTGTTTGCATGCTTTAGGCCATTAGAACCAGACATATGCTCTTTCCTCTTTCCCTAAGTTTATTTGGACTACGTGGGGCATTCTGTGACTGGCTTCCTGGGTGTATCTCTCTCAGTATGATAGAGGGATGATGCTTTTGAATGGTCGCGAGGAATACTGGAAGATGTTTTTTAACTGATGGGACGCATGCCATGCAAAGAGTTTGAAGACTTGTGTTCTTGTCTGGCAGTGATGCCCAGTGACAGCTATTTTGCTTGAAGTCCTCCCTGAATCACAGTGAGGAAAGTGTGGTATTTAGGTGAATGTAATTAGAGTGTGAAGCACCCACATGGCTTGAGTATTAAGATTAGGACTGGAGTTCTTTAAGGTTTATGTTCTGCATTAAGGACAGTACCATTGAGTGTTTCCTAAGATGCTTGTAAAAATGACATTAAAGCCTCAAAAGGCAAATAAGGCTTTTAATAAACACATTGCAAAATCAGGACTTTTGATTCCTACAAAACTGAGGGTCACCCAAGAAGACAGTGCGTAGCTAGATCAGCCCAATGCCTTACTCACCAAATGCCAGGCAGAGCAGGAGGGACTAATTCAGAGGACAAATGCAGCATTGTAAACATTTTTCCACTCGCCAACCTGAACGACATTTGGCGCATGAAATTTAACTTGACATGTTAAACCAAAGCTCACACCCCCATGCACTGCTCATGGCCAGGAGTACCATGCACTGTTTAGAGACCTCAAAACTAAGCAAATTTTTGTCTCAGTTAATCAGTGGAAGGGTGACAGTGGACCAGAGTGAAAACAATGTATGCCATAAGCGTAGACCATATTGTGTGTTGGCCAACAACATAGTGCATGAGTTTGGAGGGATCTGAAAATTCCCCAGTGTGTGAGTAAAACTTAAAACATGGAGGACTATCAGCCAGATTAATTTTTATCCAGAATCGAGATAGTATTTGTAAGAAAATCAGCCAGAGGACTGTACTCTGTCGAGCATTTCCTTCTGAAATTTGATGATGATCCATTGTTGGTGAGTTGAGACGATAAAATGCTCTTTACCTGTATGACATACACTGGATATTACCTTCTGGCCTTTCTATGGTATAAGAGTGCATGACAGTGATATATTTGATGATGTCACTGGTGATGTCACATCTGCACATCTCTGTTACTTCAACAAAGAATTCAACAAAGATGTCATTTCAGATGTCTCCAGTGATGTCATAGATTATTTCATCTGAGATATCATCAGTGACGTCATGTGTCAGATTATGACATGCGTGGCATGCATGTGTTATGGTTCATTCATGGGTCAAATCTGGTAAATATAAGCAGTTTTTAGATTTTGCCCTGGGATTATAGCATCATTTTCACTGTGTTTTTCAATGACTTACATATACATGCTAAAAAACCTCATGTAGATTCATACACATATACATGTAAATGTAGACAAGCATTGCTGTTTTAATGTATGATATAAGAAAAAGCATGCATTTGTCTGAATTAGGTAAGGCTTTCGTTTGTGCTCTGAAAACCTTGAAAAACCCTTAGTAGCACAAACTAACACCAAGCACTAGCAAAGTCAACAGGTCGTGCTATTTCTAAAGACACAGCAGCATTGCAGGATTGCAATAAACTGGCATTGCAGATCCAGCAGGAGAGACGCTAGTATCCTCATCGCTCTAAACCTACTGATGATCTAGGCTCGTCGGCAGTAGATCATTGGACAGGTGAACTGGACAAGGGAAGAAAACAGAGACACAATATGCAGAGGAGTATTCTTCCTGACAGACTCAAACTACACTGCAGAGTTGTTGATATCAAGAAGAACATATTATTTTAGCATTCTGTAAGTGCTATTCCAGTCCACTACTTCTAATGAAACAGCTCATACACCTTGTGCAAATCCCCTTATGACCTCCTCTCTACGGCTGTTGATAGCTCTTCGACATGCTAGAACTGAAACTTATTAATAAACTTTATGAATAATGTGTGGAAAAACCTGAACTGTAATACATATTATATCTATAAATACTTTTAGTGATTTAGAAACCTAGGGGCATATTTATAATCCCCTAGTGCCACCTTGTGCCACATTAGAGTCATTATTTTTTACGTTAATGTGGCCCTATGAGGCAGAAATCCCTGTGCCGTATTGAGTGGAGCAATGCATGCTCTGTAACTCTCTGCGCTACATTATGCCTTCGCCAGGCATAATGTATGCAAAGGGGGCGTTCCCCCATCAGGGGGGCCGAAAAAATGGTGCAAGGAAATCTTTGAGATTTCCTTACGCCATTTTTTAACGGCACTTTTAACGACTGCTCAGAGCAGGTGTAAAAAGGGGGCACACCAATGGTTACAATGGGCCCTTATGTACTCTGCAGGAGTTGTGCCAACAGTTTGGCGCTACTCCTGCAGAGTACATCAATAGCGTCACATTGAATGACGCTATTGCCCCCTACCCTGCGCCATGGTGTGCTGTATTTTAAATACCACACACACATGATGGCGGAAGGGGGGCACTAAGGGGCGCAGGGAAAGTGGTGCTGCGTTCAGTGCAGCACCACTTTCCATAAATATGCCCACTAGTGTTCAAGGGCATGTATGGCTGTAGATACACATGCTTTGCATACTTCTGCCCACTAGTGTTGGGTCCATATGTGTAAAAATTGTTTTTCTTTGAAGAAGTAGTCAGAGTCACGAGATAAAGTGACACCTCCTCTCGTGATACTGCTCATTGGAATCAACTCCATTGTTAGATTGTTTTCTTTCCACCAATGGGTTTGGATGTGTTCTTTGGTGCTCCGGTTCGAGACCATTTCGGGCTCTCTCCAGACCAACCTAGAATCCCATACTCGTCCGTATTGCTTTCACTCGCTTTTAATTTGTATACTGCAAACTCGGGACGCAGACCACCTTCGGTGAGTCGACGAACTCCGTTCCCAGCTTTCAGGCCTTGCCCGGTCGGGCCTCTCTTTTTTCCTCCTTCGGTATCAAAGAGAAATGTGCTGCTAATGGAATGGACACCTTTTTGTTTTTGTCGTAGGTGTCACGCCAAATATCCCCACGTAGACTTGCACATGGTGTGTAACCTTTGTTTATCACAACGAGGAGAACTATGAGGCCTGTTAATCGTTTCAATCAAAGAAACCGCTGCGGGATTGTCACGTGTGTCAAAAAGAAATGCAGCAAGAAGAACTGAAGGAGATACCAGACATCTTCAGTCTCCAGGTCATCGAGCCACAGGAAGAGTTTCAGGTGACTTCTGTGGCGGAAGGGGAGGCCTTATCCATTTCAGATTCTGGATCCAAGTCTGAGACCAAAACCAGCGTGCAGACACAAGAGGTACCATCGGCATAGCACACAGGGAGTTCAAAGGCTCATATTACACCCACAAAGAAACATTCGGCTTCGACCGAAAGTAAGGCTACCTGTCCACCACTGCCATCAGGCCATGGTCAGCACTGAACAGTTGCCAAGAATGCCCTGCCTTCCGGCTCGGCACCGAAGGCTAAGCCTAAAGACTCTGCCCACAAATTGGCTTCCAAAGTTTCACCCTTGACCCCACCTAAGGTGCCTTCGATCCATACAACACCAGCATCGACCATTTCAGCCCGAAACTCAAGCCCTCGAAAATAAATGTTTCGGCTCCGGAGCCTATTTTACAAACTATGGTGGAGAAGCTCAATCCAAACCAAAAGACTATCCATATTCAACCAAATACTGGCTGGATTGTTGCAAAACCATCTCACTGTAAACGCCAGACTTCATTTGAGGAAGCTAATGATCTACAGCCACATCCTCGGAAAAGAAAGAAAAAGGACATCACCACCAGTCCAATAACTTCACATTTACCACCCTCTCCTCCACCTCATTCACCACACCACTCACATGCAGAAGAAGATTGAACAGAGGGAACGCCATTAGGCTCTCCATAATCTTATATAGAACATCAGGGGAGGGATGATGACACACAGCAGCCACCATTAGACACTTGAGACACATATGACATTGACCCACCAGGGGATACAAATCCAGATTTATACCCAGCCAAACCATCTCCATCAGATGACACTGCATCCTTCAATGAGTTGGTAGGTAAGGAAGCTGCATAGCACTATGTCTTATTACATAAGGACCGTAGAGAAGATGACTTCTTTGAAACCCTTTCTTCCACCAATAGGGCATCTCAATTACCTGCCCATGTTAAAGGGTATGACATGGCATGTAGGGAAAATTTTGAAAGACCCTGTTTGCGCTCCAATAATTACACCTGGGGTTGATATAAAATATAAACCAGCCCCTTCAGATCCTGCTTACATTAGAGAACAAATTTCTCCAGATTCTCTGGTAGTTTCCAATGCTCGTAAACAAGCTAATTCTCAAACTTCTGGGAATGCACCTCCTCCAGACAAGGAGTCTAAGCTTATTGATGCATCAGGCAAAAGGGTAGGGGTTCAAGCAGCCAACCACTGGAGAATTGCCAACACACAAGGACTGTTGGCAAGATATGAAAGAGCCCACTGAGATGAGATGGAAGATCATTTTCAACATCTCCCAGAAGAGTTTATAAAGAAAGCACAACAACTTGTACAGGAGGGCAAGTTAATATCTAATAACTCTATTAGATGTGCTGTTGATGAGGGATAAACTCCAGTGTTTTTTTATGACGTCACACATGGTTGGGTATATCAGGGTTTCAACCTGAGGTACAACAACCACTTCTCAACTCCCCTTTTCATCACAAACACCTTTTTGGTCCAGAGGTGGACCAAGCACTAGAAAATAATAAAAAAGACACTGTTGTTGCAAAGTCTATGGAGGCTCTTCAAACTTCCCGTAACCGAGGCTCCTTTCTCAAACATGCCTTCAAACAAGGCAATAGGCAAACAACTTCAGAATCCTCTGCCTTTTTCAGGCAACAACACTAATCATCCCCTTCTAGAGATTTTTACAGATGATCATATAGAGGAAACAATTCCAAGGGTCGCGGAAGAGGTGCCACCACACGTGCCACCCCTTCCACCCCAAAGCAATGACTCTCTCTCATTCCTCCCGATCACACAACGCCTGTCGGGGGATGTCTACAACAATTGTTCTCCAATTGGCAAACCATAACAGACCAGTGGGTGTTAGATATTATCCAGCATGGTTATTGGCTGGAGCTCATCACAACACCTCCAAACATACAACCTAGAAAGAACAAACTCTCTATGGAACATTTACAACGGTTAAATCAAGAAGTGCAGGTTCTCCTTCAGAAAGGAGCAATAGAGTTAGTTCCCAATCATCAGAAAGGAACAGGAGTATATTCTCTGTACTTTCTCATTCCCCAAAAAGATGGCTCTCGTCGGCCAATTCCAGATCTCAGACCACTAAATTGTTACATCCTGTCAGAACACTTTCATATGGTCACTATACAAGATGTAATACCACTGTTAGAGCAAGGAGACTTCATGTCTCCTCTAGATCTACCCGATGCTTATTTCCACATCCCAATACATCTTGCACACAGACAATATCTTAGATTTGTCATACAAGGCAGGCATTACCAGTTCAAGGTACTACCAATCGGAGTAACAACTGCACCTCGTGTTTTCACAAAATGCCCCACAGTAGTCACAGCGCATCTACCCAGGCAAAGCTTTCATGTCTTCCCATATCTGGACAATTGGCTTATCAAGTCCAGTTCACTTCACCAATGTCTTCTGCATAAACAGACAACCATTCATCTCCTTCACCAGTTAAGGTTTACCATCAACATACAAAAATCCCAGCTACAACTGTCTCAGATACAGCCCTATCTAGGAGCTGTTCTAAGCACTCTTTGGGTTGGCCTACCCAAACCAAAGCAGGATTCAGAATATAACAACTCTGTTGAGTCGAGTTACCCCCAATCAGCACATTCCAGTATGAATAGTTCAGAGAATTCTCGGAATGATGGCATCTTGTATTGCAATAGTGCCATATGCACGCCTACACATGCGTCCGCTGCAGGAGTGTCTGGTGACTCAATAGTCTCAAGCACAGGATCAATTACATGATCTAGTTGGTACATAGCCGCATGCACCTCTCTCTGCAATGGTGGAACACAAAAAATCTCACAAAAGGGTGGCCATTTCTAGACCCTGTTCTATAGATCACTCTCACAGCCGATGCACCCCTGACAGTTTGGGGTGCTTATCTACACAGACTCTCAATACAGGGATTGTGGGACACCAAACATCAAGCTTTACATATAAATTGCTTGGAGCATCAAGCTATTCATCTACCAGTCAAAGCATTTCTGATTGATCTGCAAGGCAAAACTGTTTTAGTTCAGATGGACCATACAACAGCCATGTTTTATTTACAGAAACGGGGGGGGGCACTCTCTACAGTTGTCTCGACTAGCTCAGATAATCTGGCATTGGGCATTCACTATCGCATTCAGTTGTCAGCAGAACACCTCTCAGGGACTGACAACAGTCTTCCAGATCTACTCAGCAAGGTGCAGCAACAAGTCCACAAATGGGAGCTCCACCCTAAAATCCTACAGAAATACTTCCATCAGTAGGGGTTTCCACAATTAGATCTGTTTGCAAAAGCAAACGAACTCAAAATGGCCAAACTGCGTCTCCAGGGTCCCACACTCTCTCTCCAAGGGCAATGCTCTACGGATGAGTTGGTCAGGGATATTTGTATGCGGTTTTCCACCTCACCCTCTCCTTCCCTTTGTGGTGAGGAAACTCAGACAGTCCTGTCTCACCCTCATTCTGGTGGCTTCTACTTGGGCATGCCAACCACGGATCACAACACTACTTGAACTTTAAGTAGTTCCACACAAGAAGCTTTCCCTATGCCCGGACCTTCTCACTCATAACCATGAAGAAATCAGGTACCCAAATCCCAAAGAACTCAACCTTGAATTTGGCTCCTGGGGTCATACTTTGAATACCTACAATTACCTCCAGAATGCATGACCATTCTTAAGGAAGCACGCACACCCACAACCAGAGCATGCTAGGCCACTAAATGGAAAAGGTTTGTTATGTATTGTCAAAACAAACACATTGTTCCATTTAATGTAACTATTCAAAATATTGTTTGCTATTTGCTCTATTTACAAACTTGTGGGCTAGCATATACTTCAATATGATTGCACCTTATAGCAGTAGCAGCGTATCAACAGAACAGACAACATTTATCATTATTCAAACTTCTAATTATTAATGCATTTATGGATGGTCTTAAGAGGGTAATCCCACCTAGGGTGCCACCAGCACCAATGTGAAATCTTAATATTGTACTCACCAGACCTCCATTTGTACCTTTACACAACTGTCCACACCGGTTTTTCTCTTGAAAGGTATCTTTTTTGATAGCAATCACTTCACTAAGATGTGTGAGTGAGCTTCAAGCATTAACATTAGAGGAAGCTTTTTTCCAAATACATAAGTATAGGGTAGTCCTTCGCACCAACTCAGAATTTCTTCCAAAAGTGGTTTCCACTTTTCATCTGAACCAATCGGTTGAGTTACCATTTTCTTTCCTCAACCTAGTTCAGTTGCAGAAAGAGTTCTACGCACCTTGGATGTTAAAAAAGCCTTAATGTACTATATTGATAGAACTAAATACTTTTGTAAAACTAAACAACTCTTTGTGTCTTTCTCACCTCCACATATAGGGAAGGCTATATATATCTAAAGGAGGTATATCTAGATGGATCATTAAGTGTATCCAAACATGCTATACTAAAGCTAAAAGAACTCTAACCATACCTTCTAGAGCACACTCAACTCGTAAAACAGGTGCATCTATGGCATTTTTGGGTAATATACTAATATTTGACATCTGCAGAGCAGCCACATGGTCAAATCCGCACACATTTACTAAACATTATTATGTGGATGTTTTCACACACCAACAAGCAAATGTTGGACAAGCTGTGCTTCAACTCTTTTTCAAACAACTGCAACACCTACAGGTTAGGCACTGTTTTTGGGATGGCACGATTTTACAGTCTGTGCAGAGCATGTGTAACTACAGCCACATATGCCATCGAATGGATTGTGTTATAACCCTACAAGCATCTGTTTGTGGCAAGAAGTGTAGATTTACATGCGTCTGCCCAACTCCCTGGACACCCGTGGCCGTTACAGTATTTTATTACACTTCATATGCACGGAAATCTCTTACTAACACTATATTTGTGAGAGGAGCCCTCTTTTTGCATTGTTAGCCCACACTTTTTGCCTGATGTTGATGCGTCCTAGAAGTTGTCGTGCCCAGGGCCCCTGCTAACCAGGTTCAGTTGGCCAGAGTGCTTTCCCCAAATCTGTTGTGATGCTTGGCACAATTGGATACACTCTTATATATCATTGTAAGACCCTAGTAAAGGGGTACACCAGGACCCAGTGCATGGGATATTAGGGGTAGGCCCCTGAGGGCAGCAGCACTGATTGTGCCACCCTCTAGGGCCCTGCACCCAGCACTGTCATTGCAGGCTGAGTGTTCTTGGGCAAACCTAAAATGAAAAATTCAACTTGGCACACTCCCTGTGTGCCCTGTGTACCTTCCCTGCATATGTTATAGGTGAGTCACCCCTCTGGCAGGCCTTTCAGCCCTAAGGCAGGGTGCACCATACTCTATGTGAGGGCATAGTTGCATAAGCAATATGCCCCCACTGTGTCCTTGCCAAACAAGGGACATAGTAAGTGAACAGAGCAACCACTTTGACTACATGTACTGGACACTTGTCAAATACCAGTTCCTCAGCTACATGATGGCCACTCTGCACCCTGGGTTGTTTGGCATCAAACAACTTAGGAAGATAAATCCAAAATGGTACCAGCATTGGATTTATCCATAAATGTATCCAGGGGACACCTTAGATTTGCCCCCTGCAAAAGCTAAACTAACTGGCATGGTTGCTGACTGGTTTCATCCAGCATGCCACCTCCAGACAGACAACATACAAACCTTGGGGGAGAGCCATGTCTCTCTGGTTTGTAAGACAATGTCCTTCTTGAGTGGGGGAGCTAACACCCCCTCCCTCAGCAATGTGCACTCTCCTGGCAGTGGGCTTCATAGGGCTATTGCCCTTGAAACCCAAGCCCCAGGCCTGCTGCTAGCAGCAGATGGCTTCCCCCTTTGTCACCCCCCACTTTTGGCGGGAGCAAAGGCGGAAAACTACACAAAGGGTAGGAGGAGGGTTCCCACTGAGCATGCACCACCTCTAGGAGCTTGCAGGTGAAGTGGACCGCCAATTCATTTTCCTCCACGTTGTATGGAAGGAAAATAGCGAATGAGGTTTAGGGTAGTGACCCTTCCAACAGAAAGTGGTAACTGTAGTGGGTGTAGCCACCCAAGTGTAAGTGTCCCATTGGACACTACCAGGTGCCCCCTAAAATGGCCACTAAATTCAGTATTTAGTGGGCTCCCCTAGACCAAGAAATCAGATTCACAAGGAAGAAAAGAAGACAGCATCAAAGAACCCAACAGCACGAGAACAGAGGACCTGCTGCACCGGAAGGGGCTCCAAGACTCCTGCTTGCTGCACCAGAGTCCCGACAGTCGCCGCTGCGGAGGAGCTGAGCACTGGACCGACCTCAGAAGACCCAGAGGACCTCCAGGCCTCACAAATAGCCCGAGATCTCCCTCCTGAGTGGATGCACCACTCAAGAAACTAAAGAAACCTGCAAAGAACCAGCAAACCGGTGAGGGTCACTTCACCGACCAGACGATATCTCCGCAACCGGAAGTCGCAGACGGACCCGATGACACACCAACGGCAGCCCGGACGAGACCTACAAGTGTGCCAACTTTGGTGGCACTGCCCCCTCCTGTGGCTGAGTTGTGCCAGTGCCCCAGGTACTGGTCAGTGCACGTCGTACAACAGCAAAAATAGCTCACCCAGAGCTGCAACTTGACCAGAAGGAAGCCCCAGTCAAGGAACTTCAGAAACACCCTTGTCGTCCTGGAAGGCCCCCAGAACAAGACTTACCTCCAGCTCCAAAGCCACCAAACTCTAAATCAGGGCCTAGGTCTCTAATAGTTATCCAGAATACTTCTCTGAGAAAAAATTGTTTGAAAACTCTTGGTCAATGTGTAATGAAGTCCAGTTTCCTTGCACCAGTACTAGAGCTGCAGCAACTAAGTATCATGATTGCCTAGCGGGGCACAGCAGACATGTATTCCCGGGTCTAAGAGGGCTGCCACCATTGCAAGTCTCAAGAGGATCCCTAGGCACTCTGGAAAATGTAGTTTGTTTTGATTCCAATTCCATATTTTGCACAGTGCATGTATTGCAGCAGCGAAACGTCACACGAAGTGGCACCTGCACTCCAGGTGTACTGAGAACCTCCTCCGCAGCAGAAGTCTCAAGCACTACTGAAGTTTGGAGGAGCACATCTCCATGCCTTCCTGGCATACAAAGGTGAGCGTGGGCCCCAGATCATGACACTCACACGATCATGCCCTTCAAAAGCTGTGCTTGCCACTTCCCCTTAGGCCGTGACTTTCAATTTGAATAAAAGTGTTTTCTATAGCCCACTGCAATTCCTTAAGGCCTCACTAGAGATCTCATGGTCATAACGTTTGCCTTTTTTCACAAAACCACGCAGGCGCAAGATATATGTCCTGCAGAGGTGAGGCTAGGTTAGGTATGGTAAGTTATGATAGACGTGGTTGGTTAGGCATGGTAATACAGGAAATGATAGGTAGGCGAGGTAGGGTGGGCAGGTGGGGATGATATGTTAGGTGTGGTATTATAAGGTAGGAATGGTAGAGTAGGCATAGTAGGCTAGATATGGTAGATATATATGTTTGGCATGGAATACAGATACGTTTTAGTGGGTAAGGCATTGTAAGATTTGGAAGTAGTTAGGTGTGGTAGTGATGGTAGGTATTTATTGTTGGTAAATATTGTAGGTAAGGTAAAGTAAGTATGTAGGTTTTATATGTAGTATATTAGGTGTCTTAATTTAGATGTGGTAGGTAGGTTAGGTTTCATAAGTTAGGTCTGGTAGGTATGTATGAAAGGTATGGTAGATTAGCAGGGTAGATATGTTCAGACAGGTACGGTCAGTTAAGTGTGGCAGGTTTCATAGATGGGTTTTGTTGGTAGGTATGGTAGGTATAGTGCGTGTGTCTGATTGGTTACAAGATATGGTGGGGTTGTATGATAGGTAAGAAGGTATGGTGAGTACGTAGGTATAGTAGGTAGTTTTGGTAGGTATGTATGACAGGTTAAGTTTGTTAGTATAGGCATAATAGGCAAGTTAAGTATGACAAGTTAGACATGGTAGGTAACAGTGGTGTAGTATGCCCAGTATGGAGGTAAAGTAGGTTATATATGGTAGGTATGATATGTAGCTATGGGAAGTAGGAGCAGTAGGTAAGTACTGTAGGTAAGTTTTGATAGATATAATAGGTTAGGCATGGTAAATAAGTATTTTTGGTAAGTTAAGTAAGTAAGGTAGGTATAGCTGGTTTGGTAAGGTAGATATGGGAGGGGGAATGGTAGGTATAAGAGGTTACATATGGTAGAATATGCATGGTGGATATGGTTGGTAAGTAGGTAGATGATGTCTGGTAACTTAGATACGCCAGGACATCACATTTTTGTCTGTTATTTAAAGTAGTTTCTCAACTTTTTATTCCCAAATCATTGTATTATAACGAGAAGGAAAAACTCACTCTGTTGATAAAAAATCAGTCTTTCCCTTATAGGTGAGTGGTTTATTATATTTGATGCAGTAAATTGTTTATGCTTCTTGATTACAATCCATAGCATGAAATGCAAATAATCCAGTCACGTAGAAGAAAAAGAAAGGTTATTCATTTAATTACATGTAGGTGTTTCAATGGTAATAATAATCATCATTATCATAATTAATCCCAATCATCATAATAAGAATAATAAAAATTATCAAGCACTAGCAAAGCCTATAGGTTATGCCTTTATAGTGTAAGTGCCAAGTTATTGCTCTACCAATATTTGTTTGGAAAACTTTATAAAAAAATGAAGAAAAAGGTAAATTACAGGAGGAAAAGTAAACACATATTTTACAGTACTTCAAAACTGTAAATTGAATTCAATCTTTATAAACTGTATGGTTTATTTTCCAAACATTTTCCATGCAAGATTTTTATAAGGAAATGTTAGAATTTAAAGAAAAGAGATTCATGGCCATCATGTCTTAATTTCCTCTCCACAGACTCGCGACGGAAACAAATGCTATGGCCATTTAGTGATCTGATGCAGCCTGGAGAGCAAACGTGTAGCAGTCTGTTCCCCAGCAAGATAAATACTGCCTTAGTTCGTCAGTGCCCGGGGTTTCATTTGTCATGTGCAGTACAGGGGATAAAACTAAATCAACCACATAAAGTCGTCTCTTTCATTTAATGAACCTCAGAAAAATATATGTCTTTTGCTATGCTTTTAAGGACCGGTTGGGGTAAGTGAGGTGGAACACTGTGGGCGCAGGGGATGGGGCTGTGAGGAGAAGCTTCATATTGGGGGGGACAAGGAACAAACAATCACTCCTAGGGAGTATTCAATGAAAAGGTATTTCCATGATGTGAGTTATGGGTGGATACAAGCTAATCATTCAGAAGGATGGTATAGAAGCTGTGTAAGTTTCAGGGGAGTGGCACGTGGAAGAATAAGAAGGAAAGCCTTTCAATAAGAAGCAAACAAATTGACAAGAGAGCAACCAGTGAAAAGCTATAGGCGGATCCAAAGCCAACTCCGAGTAATTGTATACAAAAGGTCTTCCATGAGACCAACAAGGGCCTCTTTGTTTAACAGACTGCTCTAGCAGATGTATGCTGCACCTTCAACGTGAAGTATGATGAAAAGATCATGTTTACACTCAAACTGGTGAAATTAAAGACAATCCATAGTAGTTACTTTTGACAAAGCAACAGTATTTTCGTTGTTCTTCAAAAATCCCAATGTGCCCAGAAGTATTTATTCTGCAAACAGAAAGAGCTGTAAATCCGACCACCTTATGAGAGCAAACTAAAACAAATCAACACGCAAGGGAGGTTAGTGATTAGCACTTTGCTTTAGGTTATGGCAGGCTTTGGTACCCAGCCATTAGGCAGTAAAGCTGAACATCAACATTAAAAGGCTGTGGTGCCAGCAAAGTAAATACATCAAAGATCACAAACTGGGCCTCAAGTGCAAGCTACACATCATGGTCCTTCTGCAAGTTAACAAAAGGACTACGTGATGCCATCACCAACGTCTAGTGGGAACACAAATGTGATGATGTAACCATCCTAAAAACTGCCATGGCCAAGCAATGTCAAACCATGAAAACCCCATCCAACCCTAAATGCACATCTGTGGACTCGGAGGTTTTATTTTGTGTTTTCATTGTACAAAACAATAGACCCAACTTGATGGTAATGCAGGAGAAGATCAGTGGGGCAAGTGAACAGGAGACTAGGTGGGATAAACTAGCCTTTCTCCAGTAGGCCTGTACGTATTCCATTAAGGTGTAAAAGAAGGCTATATTGACAAGAGCCAACTACTGGAAATACCTTCTTCCACGGTAATTGTAATGAATGCCTTAATGTATGGATGGGTTGCACGTGTACCAATGGGCTGTGCAAGGAGAATGACTGAAAAGTGAAGCAATTACGGCATAAAAATATACTAAAGCTGAGAGCAGTCAACCTCTCTCTGAAGCTTTTTTTACAGTCCTTAACATCAAATTCCATCTTGGTCTAAATAGATAATATCGGCTCCAAAGCTAGCGCTGTATAAATAAACATCACTGCATTCATCCAAATATCAGTGATGGCTTTTATTTAAATACGAGTTTAAATGCCTGCATATGGCTGGACTAGATTTCCGAAACCGTAATTGAGCCCTCCAGAGGCAGTTATGGACATATGGGAAGAGAAGGTGCAATCCCTTGTAGTTAGTCCATAAGACCTGGATCTATTGTTTTTGCTTGAAAACAGTGCAACACGCAATGGCAAAGTCAACAGATCTGAATTTAACGTGCTAATCAGTAGCACAAACTGTTGCTAGAAATCCCTGTTCATACATGAGGCTAGAACTAGATGCCTCGGAGTTAGCCACACGAGGGTAGCACAAGCTGTTACTTTGCAGCACAAGGGTGTAATACAACAAGGCTGCTACTAGATGTCGCCATTGCTTTTAAAATCTTTTTCCCAAACAGCATAAAAGTGAAGGCAACTTTTATACAACAAGCTGTGAAGCGCGCGCAGATATAAGCCATCCCTCTTTTGGCCACAAACTGTGTTATATACCGGTGTATGGTGGTTTTGTGGCACCGCTTCATTGAAAAACCTAATAATATGATTTGAAAGGTGAAGGCATAATGTGTTGTATTATTACTTTATAAACATAAATAACCTTGTTTGTAAGCAACTATGCTTAGGGAGTATTCGTCTATAGGGGGCTCTACCTAGATCTGCAATCCTCTATACAGTATGTACACAGCCAGAATAGTTAGCAGAATCTGACAATTCTTTTTTCATCCTCACAGTATAAATACATTCCCTAAATGTTTCTATTATTGGGTGCCATCTTTACAAAGTTGAGTTCCCCCTGCATAACACCAGGATAAGGGGCTTTCGTTTGCCCCCCCCCGGTTCGAAGACAGTGTTTAGTTTATTGTTGTTAGATTTGCATCCCTCCTGCATTGTTGGGGCTGACAGCCTTTCATTGGTGGGGGATTTTTACTAGGATGGGAAAACACAAAAGACAGTGAAGTCACTCAGTTGACAGGGGACCCACGAACAGTTAGATTGGCACCAGAGTTTTGTGGTCCCACAAATGTTGCTGGCCATATGCTGGAGCTCGTATTTAGTAACACCACCTGCATAGAGGTAGGTCCAACTATGCCACTTACCAGGATGGATCATTTCCTTATTACTTTCCGAATCATGCTGAGGAAACATTCCAATATATTCAATATTGAGAAGAACTCACTGTTCGCCCATGAGTGAAAAATAATCATGTCAATCTATGGGCCTGCTGACAGTTTCAGTATTTGGCAGGCATCAATGACATAGACCAGCTGCCTCAGTGTATCTAGGTCTCTGACTAATGACCTAGATATAGTGGTCAATTTTAAATCTTTTAAAACGAGACAACATAAACACAAGGCTAAATGGTGCAATGACAAGCTTAGAAGAGAGAAACGAGAAACTCGAGAGAATCTAATCTCAAGCTTAAATATCTTACAAATACTCCTAAGTATTTATCAGAAGTATCTAAGGGAGGCATGGAGGAGCTTCCTGGCTGGCAGGATTCAGGAGCTTTTTAATACACTAATATCTCACACAGCCCTCTCTTGCAGGCTGTTGATCACTGTCTCTCCAGAACTGTAAGAATCATTCGCACTTCTGTTCCATAATAAGATTAATAAAATATACAAGTACTCTCACTGCACTGTGTCAGCTGAGAAGGTTTGCACTAATGTCTCCTGAGGAGGTTCGGGATCTGATCTCCTCAGCGAAGTCCGGGACGACTGATGGACCATGCTAGGTCTGTTTTCGTCTATTCGTCCTCGTTTGTGCCACATTTGACCAATCATATCAATCTTTCACTAAAAATGGATAAGATGCCAAGAGCCTGGAAACATGCATATAGCTCCCTATTTTTTTTAAATCCACATCTGGCTCTGCCACTCACCAACTACCACCCGATCTTGCTGCCGCTGTTCCCCACCAAGGCTATGGAGAACATTATCAACAAGCAGTTGTATCAATACCGAGAGACCAACCACACACCGGACCCCCTCACAGTCAGATTTTAGGGCAGCCGCAGCACAGAAACTACTCTTTTGGCAGTGACTGATGCTGTCAGGAGCATCCTCGATGAAGGAAACTGTGCTCCACTTAGATCTTTCTGCAGTTTTTGATACGTTTTCACATGCGGTTCTGATTGAAAGACTTTTCAACATCAGGTTCATGCACATTCCCTGGCCCGGCTGAGGGACTTCCTAGAGGATACATCTCAAGTGGTTTTCATTCACTCTTTTTAATCTAGGTCCATCAGCAACACACGGGGAGTGCCACAGTAAACCCTATGAGTCCCATCATCGTTAATATCTATGCGGCCCCTCCAGCAAGGGTTGTCAGGTCTTTAGGCCTAGAGATTGTGTCATATGCTGATGTCACCCAATTGGTGATTAAAAAATAGAAACCTTGAAGTAACAAGAGCCAGGCTCTGGGGCATCGAGAATGAAGCAGATGTCTTCAAATCAATGGGACAGAAACTGAAATTAATTATTTGGCAGAGCTACTCGGATCTGGTTGGATGACTGGTGATAGGCGAGACAATGTAGACAGGGCCTTGAAATAACATCTGCAGTCCCACCTGAGTCATTTGCATAATTTTAAACATGGAAAAATACATTTCTTAATTGTATTAGTTACCAGTAACATTTCTCAACCTTTGACATATTGTTGGTTTTGTGCAACTGCATGAGTAGAAAGACTCCTCTAATGTTGAAGAAGTCTAAATGTAGCTTTTTTAGGTCCCAGCTACAGCCAACTTCTGCTAGTCAGACCATTTATTTCCAGTACATTACGTATGCATAGAGAGTGGCTAGGGTTAGGCTAGGGTTAGCGCCTTGCTCTTGATTGGATGCCGTCTGTCTTACTTCCTTGCCGCTGATCAGATGGCTTTCCTTCCTATTCTTGTATTTATCTTGCCGCAAGCATTTTGCTGTCACAGTTTTCTGATTGGATGAGTTGTACCCTCCTATTGCCTACTTGAGGTAACTCTTTTTAGGTATGGTCTGACAACTCTAGCTGCCTGACAGCCTTTTTTAATCGAATAGTTGATAAAATAAACAATACCTATTTTATGTACCTAGCCTGTGTACCAGCAAACAGCACCATAACTCCCATTCATTGTAAAAAGAAAGGCACTTAATACAAGATGGCCACTGTGGTCTCACATTTAATAACAAACCTGAAGGACCTGAGCTGTGCAAAGCTCTTACTGGTACACCTAGGGCTAAACTCTGAGATTCCTCTCAACAGAAGAACTCCACTGTTTTATTGGGAATTCAGCAATAAATGCTTCGCTTTATCTGATCATACTTTAACATGCAAAAATACCACTATTACTTCCCTATATATGTTGGCCAGTGCACAAGTAATCAATTAAGTTGAAAATGCACATTTTCCATTATTTGTGCTTCTGCTGCAAGCTCAAGAGTGCTAGCTTTTAAAAATCATGTCCTACTTTCAGTGAGGTGGAAACTACTGTCTCCAGTGTAAGATGTTGACACTCTTTGCATGTATCACTGTTACTTTCATCTGTGTGTGTATGAGTGTGTGTGTATGTGTCAACATGAAAACAGGACATTACAGCAACAAGCACTGGCAATGCCAATAGGTACAGTCTATAAATGAAAGTGCCTTTTGTGGCATTGATGGATTTAGACATCAGTAACTCATCATAAACGCGCTCTGTTATTCATCTTTGCACTCACACATCCATTCAACCATTCGCTGATTCATTCTTGCATTCAGCTTCTGACTTAACCACAGCAACACACACTCAACAACATAAACAGGATAAGTTAAAATATTGCAAGTAGAAAAAAGATAACGTTATTGTCTAAATGTGGGGGATATATGCTTGCAATAAAAAAAAACTAAACATAGCAGCGGGTGTCTGCCATGCAGCGGCACTGCCAATAGTCTTTTTTTTAACTCCACCACGGCTGGCAAGTTTAGAACCAAAGTGTTGGCTATCTTGAAATGATACAACAATGATACTCTGTGGAAAACAGCATTTCATAATGGTTACCTTGTTCAGAGGAACTGGGCCGCTTTGGATGTGGCGCACTGCAGGTGTAACGAGAGGCTAGCAAGCAGTCAGTTAGTACTGTCTATGGAGCTGTAGTATATACTCTTACAAAAAAATATATAGAGGAGTCACAATGGGCCTGATTTTTGTCTGTCTTCAGACCTCCAAACTCGTAATGGCGGAGGGATCGCTGCACTCCTGGCAGTCAAACCTCCAGATTATGATTCTGGCAGTCAGACCACCAGGAGACCGCCGCCACCACCAGGATCACTGATCCAGACGTGGTGGCGGTGGTCGAAGTCATGGTCAGCCTTGGGGGTGCCCAGGACAGCACCGCTGTGCTGATCATGAGTTCGCTTTCTGCCAACGGAAAGAATGGCAGAAAGCCAGTGCTGGGGGCCACAGGGGACCCTTGTACTGCCCCCAACTCTTTAGTGGGCAGTTCAGGGGCCCCTGCCAGCAACCTCAGAATGGGAACTATCTGCTATGCAGCCAGCGCGCATTCCGAGGGTGCTGGTGTGCGTCGGCATTGGCCTTGGCTCTCTTAAGGGAGCTCAGGCCAATGCTGCCACACTGTTTCCGCTGGACTCACTGGTGGAAACTGTCATAATATGACGTTTCCGCCTGTCAGCCCAGTGGAAACATCATAATACAACGGGGTGAGGCCACCGGCTTTACTGCGGCTTCATCCCTGCGGGTTTGACGGTCCAGTGGTCAGACCACCAAAGTCGTAAACGGCCCAAATTAATTAAAGGGGAGCTGTAAAAGAAGACAAAAGGAAAATTAAAAGGCAGGCCAGCCAGCCCTGACACTGAAGGGCACTAATTTATATGTCGATTTGCACATGCGATCACAAAATAGGGCAGGAGAGCCTATGATGATGACTGAGCGATTACCCCATGCAGTATGCTGTCAAAGATAGAAGGAAAGCATAAATGATATTCAAACAGACCAACGGCAGAAGCGGTCTTGCGTTAAGGTCTTTTATGGATCTACATGAATATGTAGTTATAGACATAGCTTTGCCCCACATGTACCCAAGGATTACCGCCACTCCGAGGGTTGCTGCTGTGGCATTTTATTAGGGAAATGGGGAAAAAAGCAATCCCCCCTCAAGCGCCTCGAGACCCTAACGGGTGAGTAGCCGCGCTTTACTAGCACTGATTGACTGATTGAAAGGCGCTAGTGGAAGCATCTCAACGTGCACCACCAGTGTTCAGGTGCAGGCTGGCAAAAACTCACATTGTTGGATTCTTTAGGTCGGCGTGCACCCGTACATGGATTTGGATGATTGGAGTTGAGGTGGAGGCTGATGCAACAGTGAGCATGCAACGCTGAGGTTCAAGGACTCTCTTGCGGGAACTTTCTCCCTGTGACTGGCCATCTTTTCACACCCAAAGATTACGCCATGGATCAGAGCTGGGCACCGCATGGCCACATGCCTAGCGATGGGGACTTAAAAGCAAGATATTATTTGGCAGATTGTGTACATCGGATTTAAGGTACTGGCACAGATATGTTTGTGATTCAGGATGAAGGGGCATTTATTACAGTGAAGAATATCTCACCCAAAGTTACGGAGAAAATACGAGATTACTTCATAAATGTTGAGGTGTTATTCCTTGGAAAGGCTGCAGGGGGAAACAAACACAGTTAATTCATAAACATTTGACTATTGAACATTAAAAAAAAACGCAGGCAGAGCTGAATCGGTTTACGAGTGCATTTAAAGTAAACAGAAGCCCTATGGCCAGTGTCTGATGGGCAGTTCAAGCTGTTGACATTAGCTACTTTGACCCGCATTATGAGCGTGTCGGGCTGGACCGCCGCCAATGCGGCGGTACGACCGCCATATTAATTACTGACAGCTCTGCCAGGATCTTGGATCCCGGCGGTCTGGCGGTGATCGTAATCTGCCAGGGCAGGTACAAGCAGCGCTGATGTTAGGATTACGACCTAGTTCTCCGCCAGCCTTTTCATGGCGGTAACACCGCCATGAAAAGGCAGGCAGAGAACAGGTGGAGGGGGGCCCCTGCACTGCCCATGCCCTGGGCATGGGCAGTACAGGGTCCTCCACCCAGCACCAGTGACAGGATTGCCGCTAGCTCAATTTTGAGCCGGAGAAAATGTTGTAGCCTGTTTCCCATTAGGCCAGTGGGCGGAAACCTCACCTAGCGGTAAACTCTTAATGGGTCCGACAGGGAGGTAGCCTGAGTAGCGGCAACCTCCCTGTCGGAGGTTCGGTGGACGGTGAAAACCATCCGCCAAACTCCTAATGAGGCCCTTTGTGTGTTTAAGCATTTGGGTGATTTTGAAAAAATGAATCATTCTCGTGATTTTGAAAGTATGAATCTTTCTTGTGCTGTTATTCATTGTAATGTAATTATAGCTCACTCAATAGGGCCACAATGGGGATCATGTAATTCGTGCAGATCATGTTTAATTTGATTGAAGGGCCCACTGAGGTCTTTAAGTATTCAACAAAGCAAAGATTATTAATGACAATGCACATGTTGGAAATGGATGGTGCTTACAAGGGCAGTTGTGTCATCTTCGTTGACTTGTTTCCAGGCATTGAGCGGGTGGTCGGTGATGGTGGTTGATTGGAGGCTGGATGTGCTGGAGGGCGGAGGGGATCACAGTTCTTTTATTTGGTGGCCACTTTGTTGTGGAAATGATCGTCAAGTGCGTCGCAGAGCTTATGTGTTGCGGGGATTGAGTTTTCGGTGGCTGCGGGGCAGGTCAAGTGTCTGACAATGGTGAAGAGTTCCTTGATTTGGTTGGTGCTGGTCTTGTTTTGGAAGGTCAGGACCTTCCTCTTTGCTGTTTTGATCTACCGGTGGTAGTTGTTGAGGGCTGACGTTAAATTCATATGTCGATTTAATTCCTGCTGGAGTGCCATCTTCTCTTCAGCTGTTTGCATTTGTGTTTTGACCTTCTGAGTTCCGCGGTGTACCAGCTAGCTTCTATGGCTGGTCTGTGCAATTTGGCCGTTATGGTGGGAGCAACTCAGTCAGTGGCATTGGAGATCCAGATGTCAAAGTTCTGAACTGCTTGGTCCTGGTTGAGGGGGGTAGTTGTGCTAAGTGGCGCAGAGGGCATCGGTCCATTGTAACCTTGCTCCAGTTGCGGAAGTGCGGGGGTGCACTGTGGCGGTTGGGGATGTCTGGTGATGGTGAAGTGTACTATGGAGTGGTCCGTCCAGGTGAGGTCCGAGGCGTGGGTGTATCTAATTATGTTGCTGGATGAAAAAATGGGGTCCAGCGTGTGTCCTGCTATGTGCATGGGGTCGGTGACTAGCTGCTTGAGGCCGATGTTTTCCAGTCTTTCCAAAAGGTTGGTGGAGTTGGTGTCGGTGAGGTCTTCCAGGTAGAAGTTGAAGCCTCCCAGGAAGATGTAGTGTTTGGATTTTGAGGTGAAAGGAGTGATGAAATCTTCAATGGCATTGCTGATTCCGGTCCCCGGGCTTGGTGATATGTAGCCCAAGGTGCCGATATAATCGATTCCTGGTGTATGATGGTGATGCTGCCTAAGTGTTTGTTGGGGCAGTCCTGATGTTTCAGCGTGTATCTGGAGGGTGTTGCAATGGCGATGTCTGGAGCGGATGCTGAGGTGATCCAGGTTTCGGTGATGAATATTACATTGGGTGCGATGGAGAAGATGGAGTCCCAGATTTCGGTGGTGTGCTTGCAGAGGGCTCTAGCATTTAGAAGAATGCAGCTGAGTTTGCCCGCTTTGGTCGGTGCTGGCGTTGAGGAGATGGGTCCAGGGGGGGTGCTCCAAGCTGGTGTGGCGGTGAGGCGGCGGTGACGACAGCTGAAAGGTCCTGCTGTGTTGCGGGGCGATGCCAGGCAGCAGTTGTTGCATCCGGGTGTTCAGGGCGTGGAGCTCAATGGTGGAGTGCCTAAGAAGGGTCCATAGATCCACAGTTCCTGGTGCTGGGCACGGTCCAGATGCGGACCGGCAAAGATGGGCAGTGGCCTCCATTAAATAGGTCCTGGGAGGGTTGCTGGGGAGGCAGGAGCGGAAAGAGGAGGGTGGTGCAGGGGGCGGGGGACCAGCGAGGGCAGGCCAGCAGTCAAGGATCCTGTGCAGGAGACCTTGGCACAGACTGGGTAGAGCTGGGAAAAAGGCCTGGCAGAGGCCTAGTCCAAGCCTGACTGCAGGGGAGAGCAAGGGTGCACCTATATAGTTGTAAAAAATATTGTTATCTTTACGTGTTTTAGTTCATATATTAATTTTATATGTTAAATATTGTTTGTATAATTGTTAACAATATTTTTAAATATAGTTTGTCATTTTAAGTGATTTATAATTTTTAATTTATTTGATAAAAGTAATTTATAGTTCTGTAGCGGGTACTGAGGTTTGTAGGGGTACAGGGTGGGAAGTTAATTAAGTATAATTAACAACTACTTATTAATTTATTAATTATTGAGTTGATTATTCATTATGTAAATTGTGCAGTTATTATACTTTTTGTTATAAAGTAGGTAGGGGTTGCTGAATTTGTAGGGGTAAAGGGTGGGAAGTTAATTAACTAATAAATATTTAACAACTAATTAATTAATTTTTAATTATTGAATTGATTATTAATTATGTAAATTCTGTAATTATATTGTTCACATTATATATTAGGTGTAGGGTGTTGGGTTTTTAGGGGTATAGAGTGAGAAGTTAAGTAATAATTAATTACTAATGTATTATTAAACATTTGATTACTTAATAATTACGTCAATTATCTAACAATTCTATTTTTTAAGTTATATATGTGGTGTGGGTTGTTGGATCTGTAGGGGTATCGGTGGGAAGCTAATTAAGTGATAATTAATAAATTGATAATTAATTGTTAATTATGTAATTATGTAAATTGTGTAATACTTATATTTTGAAGGTATATATTAGGGCCCGTATTTATACTCCGTTTGCGCCGAATTAGCGTCTTTTTTTTCGACGCAAATTCGGCGCAAAACTAACGCCATATTTATACTTTGGCGTTAGACGCGTCTAGCGCCAAAGTATGGGCAAATAGCGTCATTTTTTTCCGTGAACGCCTTCCTTGCGTTAATGAGATGCAAGGAAGGCGTTCCCGTCTAAAAAAATGACGGCGACGCAAATGCGTCGTATTTATACTCCCGGGCAAAAATCACGCCCGGGAGGTGGCGGGTCAAAAAACCCCGCATTTGCGCCACTATTTAACGCCTGGGTCAGGGTAGGCGTTAAGGGGCCTGTGGGCTCAAAATGAGCCCACAGGTGCCCTCCCCTGCCCCCAGGGACCCCCCCTGCCACCCCTGCCCACCCCAGGAGGACACCCAAGGATGGAGGGACCCACCCCAGGGACATTCAGGTAAGTTCAGGTAAGTATAATTTTTTATATTTTTTTATTTTTTTTGGGTGGCATAGGGGGGCCTTATTTGTGCCCCCCTACATGCCACTATGCCCAATGACCATGCCCAGGGGACACAAGTCCCCTGGGCATGGCCATTGGGCAAGGGGGCATGACTCCTGTCTTTACTAAGACAGGAGTCATGAAATGGCGTCTGGGCGTCGTAAAAAAATGGCGCAAATCGGGTTGAGGCAATTTTTTTGCCTCAACCTGACTTGCCCCATTTTAAGACGCCCTAACGTCATTTTTTCCCAACGCCGGCGCTGCCTGGTCTACGTGGTTTTTTTCCACGCACACCAGGCAGCGCCGGTCTGCTTGCGCCGGCTAACGCCATTCCATAAATACGGCGCCCGCATGGCGCTTCAGAATGGCGTTAGACGGCGCTAAATTTTTTGACGCTAAACTGCGTTAGCGCAGTTTAGCGTCAAAAAGTATAAATATGGGCCTAGGTGTGGGCTGCCAGGAAATCCTGGTGTAGAAGGCTTTATCAGGGGGCTGGAGACATGTGAGTCTGCACCTAGGAGCAACTACACTCGGAATAGAACATAATTGTTAAGTTACTACCGGGTGCTGTAGTAGATTTACTTGTGAGTAAACTTGGACTTGTAAATTTACCTTTGTGAATAGGCCTCAATGTCCGGAGCTCCCCACAGAAAAGCAGCGGGTTTTCACAGATACTAGACGGGTGTTTCTTGATGTAGACAAGACCTGCACAGGATTAAAGGACATGAACGGTAACTCCGCCTACTACCTCTGGCCCTCACTATATTTTCTCAAGGGATAGAGGGCATCCTGAGGATTATCGCTACAAATATCACTAGATGAGCGTGCAGTCCGGTGATTGTGGGGATTCCTCTAAAAGCCTCATGCTCTATGAATAGTAGTTGTCTGCCTCAGACTGTCATAGGTCATAGCCAGACTGCACACCCTGCCCGGTTGATGTCTAGCATCAGTCAGGAGGGGCTCCAAGTGAGAGTGGGTTCTGAAAGAGAGGAGTGTTGTGTATCAACCTCATGACTTGCACACTCCACATCGTCCCCTAGCACTTTCCCACCAGTTGTTTGGCTCACTTTTTTGCAGCATTCGCTCTACCCATAGGTCTGTTCTTTTTTGGTACCCCTCCCAGCAGCTGGTAAGCTTGCAATACCCTGTTTCCAGGTACTAACTCTATGGCATCCACTGGCATTGAAAAATTCTGGACACCTAATAAATCCTCAATTTCCTTTACCTGTGCTTCTTTTCGGGTCAGGCCTACCAGACAGCCAGTTAGCTGTCTGCCTGCAAAAGAAATATTGTGGGCTTATCAAGAACACAGAGGGCCCATTGCTCACCGTTGTTTGGCTTTACTGTGTCTCTCATTTGCCTGCTACTTATTTGTGTCCCAGCTTATCAATCTTGTGTTTGTCACTCCCATGGAGAATAGCCTCTTTGCGATATTTTTTGATTGATTGGTTTCCACTGCTTGTTTTTCAAGCACTACTCTTTTTGTTTGGGTTAAGCACTCCATGATAGTGCATGTGTTTCCCAGCTGTCTCCTGTGCCCACTTCTCTCTCCTTGCACTCTGTGCTGCTCCTCCTTGCCCATCTTTGTTGCACTCACCCCTGTGTACTTCCCTCATTGCTTTCTCATCCATGTTCTTCTCCCCCTCCTGCTCCATTTTGTTCTTTCACCAATTGCTTCTCCGTCCCACTCTCATTTTCTATGTTGCTTTCTTTCTCCCATCCAGGCCCTCCTTCCCTATTCCTCTCCATGTTACTTCACTCACCTATGCCCTGCTTCGCTCTACCCTGTTGCTCCTCTTCACCAGCACCCTCTATGCTACTGCCCTCCCACATTGCCTTCTCCCTTCCGTTTCTTCTGTGTTGCCCACACACACAAATGCTTTTGTGCTCCTAATTTTTAAAAAACGTTGGAAGTGCTGTAGGTGCCCACGTGTAGTGCACATCCCTACAAAATGGCTCAATCACAGCAAATGTCCTTTAGTTTGCTTCCTGCAGTGCTGCATGGTGCTGTACAACATTGCTAAAAACCAATAAGTCCAAAAGGAGAGACCTACTGGCTTTGCCAATGCTTATTGGATATCGTTTGGGAGAGTAAACATGGAGGAGACGGAGCAGCAGAGGTAGTAGCACTAACCTTGTACATCAAATGGATGAGGTGAAGTCTTGCCTGGGTCTCTTTCATGTTCCATAAGTCGTAATAAACCTCACACAAATCCAGGAGAACTTGCCTCAGATCTGCATCTACCTAACTTTTGGTCTCTTGTAGTCTTTTTCTAAGATTATCCAAGTGCCATAGATCAAAGGTACCTTCTTCCATACTGATTACATTGCATGTGCAGGTGTCCCCTTGCTGGGGATTGTTTGTTTCAACTTTCTTACCCCATTTCTGTCACTATCTCATTTATGACCAGGAGAACATTAAGGCCTCTACCAACCTTGTACTCCAGATATTACCATAGAGGGTGTGAGGTAGAAAATGAAATAAGGATACAGGTGAGACTAACAGCTCTTTTCTCTTGATGTTCGCTCTCATGCACAGACCCAGTTACATCATTTTACGGGTCGCAGATGTTATGGCGTGGCTGCATCATTGTTCCTCATTCATTCACACATCTGTCCTCTAGGTTTCCACCGCTCTTGAGTCTCTATCCCTGTTCGCACTATTCTAGAGCCTCCGGCTCTATCCTATGGATTTCATTCCTAGTTCATTCTACCCATACACTGGGACTCCCTTATACCTACCTAAACCAAGTTATCTTGTCGTCCCCTACTCAGATACCAATATCGAGTTCCCTCAAAAGGTACTGCAATGAATAAACACAATCAGGCGTCACATCTCATAGCATTTTCTTAATATTGTTATATTCTTTGCTCATATGTCATTATTGCCCCTGCCTGGAATGTTAGAACGTTAGGAAAGAAGGTTCTGGCAATGAGAGGATTAGGCAGTTGATGAAGAGGTGGCTGCTTGTCAGGGGTTGTTACTGGCATCAGAATAAATTTTCTTTATCTTGCACTTTTATTGTGTGTCATCATCCCAAAACTGGCGACGAGGATGGGATGGTAAACTGATGACACTGTTGCAGAAGTTTTGCCTGGGATCCATTTCCGGTGATACTGGAAGGACTACGACCCCTGGTTTCATCCTGTGGTACCGCTTTGGTGACTATCACCTTGTGGTGATTACGGGTGAATGGTGCAGCAGCCTCTTGGACTGTGCTGCAACTAATCAGCACATTTGGTCATTGTATATTTTGTCTGCAAGCCAACTGTGAGGCGTGCACAAGAGGCCTCGGTGAGGTGCAGTGTGTCAGAATTTTACCTGGCGAGCAGCACGTGCACCCTGAGCGTGTGCGCGCTCATGGACGCACTCCGATACAGCGCTTGCTGGAGCAAAGCATCGTGTTAGAACGTGAAGGGAAAACTGACTGCAGCACGTTTGTCGTTCGGAGGTCATTAACCAGCTATATAGGTGTCAGGAATCGAGCCTCAGCTGGTGTCGGTCATGAGAGGCAAAGGGAGTGTTGCTGAATTTTCTCATTGGGGGAAGCCATGCACAGGGAGTTGCAGAAGAGCATCCGACCGTCCCTGTCCATCCGCTAACCACTGGATGTATGAAACACGGGGATGGAACAAAGGGGAAGCCGGAGCCCAGAGCGAGGCTTGAGGTGCAACATGGCTGCTACTGTCTTCCCGCTTGAGAACCAAAAGCATAAGTGGGCAAGTCATGGCTCAAATCGAAGGGGGAGGTGCATCATGACTGTCACTGTCTGCTTGCGGGTGCTTCAAAAAGTGCGATGGGCAGGCCGAGGGCGAGGCTTGGGACGCGTGGAGTAGTGTGCATAAAAAAGGGGCGTGGCCCTTATCGATCAAGTGTGTGACTGAAGGGGTAGAAAGTACTGTACAATTAATTGGGTTCCTGTAGTGTGAAATTCGCAATTTCATCCGTGGAGTTGCTTGCCCCACATAAATTAAACATAGGTTTGGGTCCTTTCCAAATTAGAAAGATGTCATTGCCATATCTTTTCCAGTAGCTGATGGAATTGGGAAAAAAGTTACTGTCAGAAAATACATATTTACATTCAAATTTGTGAATGAAGAGATTCGCTATGCTCAGAGTGAGCACTGCTCCCTTTGATGGCCTCAAAGAGGAAATAGCCTTTGGTAAGCACGATTTCCAAAGTGACTATAGAAGGGATGGAGGAACTCCGACGGGTTGCAGGATGAGTGGAGAATGTTGGCAATAACTCTCATGCTTTCATGCTGCAGAGGTTTGTATTGAGGGATTCACTGTCAATGATGAGCAGAAAGCAGGGCATGTATTACTTGTACAGTGCAGCAAATTGGTCTGCTTGCAAATCACCAAGTTTTCAAACTTTCCTCTCTGAACCCAAACAATAAAATATAATCTTAGTTTTTAAAAAGCTTTCAAGTCCTAGTTGTTTCCACAGAAGCATGCATAAATCTAAAACTCTGAGGCCACCCTGTGACATATGCAGTATTCCTAAGTGTATAATATATAACAGGTCTTAAAAAAAAATGTTTCTGAACTTATTTACGTTGATTACAAATGTGTGTGTCTGACTTTCTGTGTTTCATTCTCACTGTTCACTTCTCTGTATATCTTTGGATAAAGAAGACGTGTGGTTAGAACAGGGATCTACTGCATATGAGCAATGTGTGAACAGATCTCCACCTCTGTGTGGAGGATTTAGTATTTCTATTCTCCAAGGACTGACATTTGTGTGTTTCTTTCTATTTCAGATTCTCATCAAAAAGTGACAAGCATCTTATAACTGCCTAAACAGACTTCCTTAAAATATGGTGTTACTACACAGTGAAGATGCTTCCCAGCCAGTACAGTGTCTACGTTATACAGCCTACTTCCTATAACAGGATTATAGGCCCTTGTTTTGCTCCTCGCCACAACTGTGTGACCAATCAGAGCATTTGTGGAGATACTATGATCCACTGTAGATCATCTACTGACACATAGTCATTGGTGGCTTTGGGGAGAACCTTGAGTAAGCTACAGGATTATGAGTGATAGTAGTCCTAAACTGCCTTGAAGTACTACATCACTAGGTGGGTTCATAAGGATTATTTATGACCCTCATAACAGCAGATACAGGGACAACTGACCAAGCAAGGTCTAGCTACCTGAGTACAATGGATGTTGCTAGGATAAGGCTAGATAAGCTTGGTTACAGAGATGCTTGTTGTATAAATATTAAATGTGGTGCCAGGTAAGAAGATTTGGAGGAACTGTTTTACATGGTTAACAGATTCTAGCATGGGTAAGCCACAGGCACCAGTCAACTAGGTTGCCAATGAATGTACAATTGGTAGTGGTGAAGGTATCTAAAGCTTCCTACAGAAAGGTTTGCTAAGTGATTGATAATTATAGAAATGCTTGGTGGTTCCATTGAAGTCTGTTGGTTTAAAGCTCTTCACTTAAAATATGAATGTTGTTCACACATCAAAGGCAACATCAAATAAGTACATTGTCACGTTTTCCAAGTGGAGGTTCATTCTACAAGAATTTTTAGTAATTGATGGCTGGACACATGGACTGCTGCGTTAGGATAAGGTTGGTTTTAGTTTATGGAAACAACAATGAAATTGGCATACAATACAGGAACTTCAAGATTGTCTACCAGGTAAAGGTGATGATGGCAATACGAAAATTACAGGGTCCTATCGCACAACAGGTCACAATTACAATAAGAGTTTGAGGGTCATCTCAGCAGAGACTTTAGATGTTGTGAAGATCACATGGTCACAGCAAGGAGGCCACAGTATCATACCACCAGACTGAAGACACTCCATATACCATAAGGCCACGTTAAACTGACATCAAGGAAACAATGGGGTTAAATCACTTGAGGATGCAAACACCACCTGCCCAAGTTAACTCGACAGTAAAAAGACCACCAGAGGATGCAGACGCAGCAAAGACTGAAGACCTGAACAGACCACAAGCCTAACACCTGAACGTCAAGTTAACTAGGACATTAAGAATTCTATGTCGTGAAATCACTTTAAAGTGTCACAGTGGAAGTGCGATATACACATAAAATAACACCTTCATATCCCCTGAGGCTGCAGACGCTGTGAAGAGCAAGTCTGTGGAGCTTACCATGCAAAGGTAATTGTTGCTTGAAGAAACCTATCGGGTCTTGCATCTCATTGCTGTAGATTCACACACAGCTGATGAGACTACTCTGCAGTTTGATTGTTACATTAGGACGACTGTGTTGTGATACCACATGGTTGTATAGATTTTACAGAGAGCAAAAGGCTGCAGAGGCCCCAAGACCAAAGTGACTAGATTTGCTTAGGAGTCTAACCACTCAGGGATGACATAAATACAGAGACCTCCAGATGATGTTGCAATGAAAAAAGGAGCAGGACATATCAATTGGGAGTGCAGGGACTACTGGGCTTTGTAAATAAGTAAAAGGAGTATCTTTTCAATCAAAAGAAACCTGGGACCACCCGGTCAAAATATTAGCATCTGCAGTGATTACAGAAGCTCTAAGGCTCTTCTTTCAAAGTTATAATGATAAGTCTGGGTTTATGAAATTTTTTACTGAAACCAGAGAGAAATTACCTGAATGATGTCTTCGAGATTTTACTACTCTTCAATCTTATTACAGAATATTCCTGTCTAGACGGACAGTACTCTCCCTCATGGGCCATATGTACGAACACTTTTTCCCATAGACAGAGAATGGGTAAAAACCTTTGCTACATCTGGCCCCATATTTCTAACGCGGGGAGGTATGTAGACTGCCCATCAGGAACTTAATGAGATCTTGTGATCGGCCAGTGTCTCTTTAAACCAGCAGGACCACAGTGGAGTGCTGGCATTCAGCTAAATCAGACAGATGCATCACTCTAGTAAGCTTTCGGAGACACTGACCTGTTTCAAAATCTCAGTTTACCTTGAGGCCAGCTCATTTCTGAGCTCTTAGAAGGCACTGCGCAATCTAGCCGGCGGTGCTGTATCTCATGCTTGTCTAGGGGTTCGCATCTCTGCCCGAGAGCAGAGTTCTTGGGTAAACTGTACCTCGTGGACCAGAATTCGACTCACGTCCATTTTCCTAGGACTGCCCTGTCATCAAGGTACGCTACAGGACAAAGGCCACTTCTTGTTCTGCCAATGGAATCTGTAAGAGGGGAGTACCCAACAGCAAAGCTGGTCAGAATAAAGTCTTTTTCTTCCACACTGTCAATGGGAATGTCTTTCCTGTCTCAAGAAAATGATTGTTTTTCAGTAGGTCAGACTGCACACATTTCAGACTTAGGTGTAAATACAGCACAAAGGATGTGTGCTTGTTTATTACAATCATTTGGTGCCATTTTATGACAGAGGTCCTAACTCGCATCAGGAGGTCGGTCCTAGCCTTCAGCAATTTTTCAAGCGTGGAGGTTTTTGTGATGTTCATGAATTTAAAAAAAACGACTGTGGCCATTCACATTTGCAAAAACGGCTCTAAAACAAGCCTTTTTATGTATGGAAAGGCGGGCAGCTGTGCTCCAGGGGATAATGTGTTTTCTTGTTGGGTTGTTGGGACGAGGATGGGGCTGGCCGATAGTCCAATCAGGCAGTGTCTGGCGGGGTGCTCAATAGGGTCAGTGTGTGGCCATATATTTTGTCTGTCAGCCTGTTTTACGTTCTAGTGGCCACGTTTGCACTGTTGATTTTTCTGTTGAGCTTTATATACCTTGCAAAACATTTTAATCCAGTGTGTCTACATGTTCACTGCCCCAATTTGCAAACATTTGCCTCTTTGTGGCTATCTAATTCACTAATGGGGGGCGCAGTGCTTAATTTGTAAATAAAAACGTGCCGGTGCTCAAAGCCCTCCTCTTAAACACGAGGCTGCTGTAATTAAATCTGCCAGCACTGAATACTGAGGCAGCGTAATCCTGAAGCCATCTCGGGCCTCTTGAATCCATATAAAGCCACTCCCTGCCCCTTCAGCTCACTCTGGCAGCTCTCTATTTTCTCCCTTTATGATGCTTTTTCGTTCCTCCGTCTTTCCCACGTGTGTCTTTTGCTCGCAGCAAATGCTTGAGGCAGAAGAATAAGCCCCGGCCCTCAAAAATAAGTGTCGGTGCTCAGCACCGGAAACAACAAGCACAAATTAAGCACTGGGGGGCGCCACATTTCTTTTGGTACCCAGGCCTATTTAGTGTCCAAGGGCCAGATGTACGAAACATTTTGCATGGCTCAAACTACGAAATTCGCAGTTTGCGCCATGCAAAACGCGCATCGCGATGCACATTCTCATTGAGCGAGTCGGTAACCTGGTTACCGACTCGCAAAAATGGGAATGCGACTCGCAAATAGGTAGGGGTGTTCCCCTTCCTATTTGCGATTCGCATCGCGATGCAGAATTGCTTTGTGACCGCGAACGCGGTCGCAAAGCAATTCGCAGTTAGCACCCATGTGTAGTGGGTGCTAACCCATTCGCAAAAGGGAAGGGGTCCCCATGGGACCCCTTCCCCTTTGTGAATGGCCCAAAAAATGAAACCAAATGGTTTCATTTTCTCGAGTGTATTGCAACTCGTTTTCCTTTAAGGAAAACAGGCTGTAATACCAAAAAAAAAAAAACTGCTTTATTAAAAAAGCAGTCACAGACATGGTGGTCTGCTGTCTCCAGCAGGCCACCATCCCTGTGAGTGCAGGGAATCGCAAGGGGGTCGCAAATTGCGACCCACCTCATTAATATTAATGAGGTGGGTCTTTGCGACCCCCTTGCGATACGCAGAAGGTGTCAGGGACACCATTCTGCATATGGGATTGCAACTCGCAATTTGCGAGTCACAATCCCATTTCTTCCTTCATCTGGCCCCAAGTCCGATCCTGGTTCGCACTGTTTTACTTTATAACATTCCCTCACAAGTCACTCAATCAGAATGATTCATACACCAATTAAGTTCACTTGTTTGACACTTTTTCTAAATTTCTGTGAACAAAAGCAGTTACACTCCCTAGGATAAACAATGTTTAAAAAAGCACAATATTAGCCAGAAAATGAGCACTTCCCATGATTATTAGCAGTAAAGTACAGGAAGTGGGAGTGGGATATGTTCGTTGGTGTCCCCCTAACAAGGAGGCACGTATGACCTGAACAAATTAATCTCTTCCGAGATGAACCTATACAACCCAAATGTCTTATCACGTCATTGGAAAAGAACTCGGCAAAAGCTGTACAAAAAAATTACGTAACAGTGCAAGCGTTTTTAGGAAATTAATAATAACGATCCGTTGCTGCATTATAGTGTGTTTTACGGAACCACTCACAAATCAAGCATTAGCAAAGCCAACGGATCTTGCTGTAATTTGCTAATGCATGGAATCAGCATTTGTTCATGCAGATATTTGCAGGTGTTCGCATATTAAAGGCAGCCCTATTGGCTTAAGCAGTGCCTGTTTTGCTTCCTGTTCAAGTCTGCTCCAAACCAGAACTTTTCTTCCACAGGAGAAAATGTTCCTTTATACTAGAAGGGTGCTAAAATATTTTGTACACCATATAGCATTCTTTTTGCAATGAATGATACGATGGGCCTGATCACGGGTGAGGGTGCTGTTTTCACACCTTATGAATAACGCTACCCTGCGGTACATTATTTATTGGGTGTGATAAATAGCGCTCATTACAAGTTCTCAGGGACTAAGATGTCTGATTTTTGTATTTAACGCACCAAAGTCCGCATGGTACGGTAAACACTGTACACATTTCCCCTGTTCAATTTCGGCTGGTTTAACCTGCCGAAATTTAACAAAGGTTGAGGTATTTAATGCTTTCACCAGTGCTTTAAATTGGCAGGTACAGAGTGGCAGCACTTTTTTGTTCTTTAGAGGGAGAGTACCTGCACTTCTCAAGAAAAACGTAATACTTTTCATTGTAGAGTACCGGCACTTCTGTTTTTTGAAGCTCTGGGTTTCACTAATATCGGATGCGATAAACAGCTCCTAACTTATAAATCAGACCAGTGCGTAAACAGGGGTTTACCCACGGGTCGGTGAACACTGACCCACAAGTAATCAGGCCCTTTGGGCCTCATTTGAAGTTGGCGGATGGAAAACTGTCTGATCATGGCGGATATTCTGTCAGTCGCACTGATTGTGCCATAGGCTTTTATGCACCTGTAATATGTTGGACAAGCAATCTGACACATTTGTGACAGATTATTCCAGCTGTAAAACCCCAAGGCTCTTTGTCGCAAAATGAGCACACCTCCTGAATGTAGCAATACCTTTATACGCGGACAGAAAAACACAGGTTGGCTGCACCGCTATACAGCTTGAAGTCTGCGTTAGCCAACAGTCAGACTGATATCAGGGAAGTGTTTCAGTTTTGAGGTGCGAAAGGGAGGTCAGTAGCCTGCAAACAAATGTCATATTATTTCAGGAACCGCTTGCTCAATCAATCATAGCATTTGTAAAGCGCACTACTCACCCGTGAGGGTCTCAAGGCGCGGGGGTGCTGCTACTGCTCAAACAGCCAGGTCTTGGCAGCGAGGTGGGAGAACGATCTGCCACCGGCGGTCGTTCTGTGGATGCGTGGAACGGTGGCGAGGGCAAGGTCAGCAGAGCGAAGCTGGCGGGTCGGCGTGTAGAAGGGGAGTCGTCTGTTGAGGTATTCTGGCCGGCGTTGTGCAGTGCTTTGTGAGCGTGCTTTGTTTTCTTTTTAGTTATACAATCAAGTATCTGCCGAAGTATGGTTCTGCCCAGAGCAGTTGTTACGGAAATGAAACTGCACTTCAACATCATATTTCATACATTCCATTAAACCTTTCGCACACAAAAAACATGCACTTGAAAACACCAAGCAGAGATAGTGGCAGTTACCATGGTACCATTGTATAGTTAGAGGTCAGAGTCCATCTGCACTTGACATTGAAAAGGCACTCCTTCATTTTCCTATAAATTTGGAACATGTGGACAGACCGCAACCATATTTGGCAATCAGTGTATATAGTCCTACCTGTCAGTTTTCAATCAGTTCCTTCTACCAACAAAAGTTAGTGCAGAGGTTCAAAAAGGATGCATTTTCCTACATTAGCTACCAAAGAAATTTTTGCTTGCAACTACAACAAAGCCTGGCATTAAGTTGGAATCATGACTTTTATAATTTGGTGTAAATCTGTTCACAAGTTTTTGAGATATTAGTTTTTGGAAGAAGTGTCCAGTGGGCTTCAAATGGGTAATTCTTTTCTATATCTAGACTACTCATAACGATATCCAAAATCTCAGTTTCTATTAATCAGAATGTACTTTTTCATAAATGTGACTGGCTGTTAAAGTGGATGACTTTCTTTACCACCATCTTGAAAACTGAAATTTTGGTCAAAGTCATAATTTTAGTATTGTAGAACCCCCCCCCCCCCACAGCAATAGAGAGCCATTCCCAGGGCTCCTCCATTGCAGCGATAAGCATTGAATAGTCCCACTCACGTATCAGCCTTCCGCGGGACCTTTTTTTCTCAAAGTCATATTTTGTGTAGTATCTTCACCTTACTTCGGAAAGGCCAGGAAGTTCATGTGACACAGAATTATAATTTAGCAGCCTGAAAACAGTCTACATTGCCCATTCCATTAAATTACTTTAAAACATGGAAGAAATCAAAGTAAGCCTTAAAACGGTCACTAGAGGAAAGAAAAGTAACATCTTAAAAACATCCTTCATAAAGCCTTTTCTTTTTCTTTTAAAGTAATGATAGGGCAGTCTAAGGCCCATATTTATACTTTTTTTGCACCGCATTTGCGTCATTTTTCGACGCGAGAGCGTCGCAAACTTACAAAATACAATTATATTTTGTAAGTTTGCGCCATTTTTGCATCAGAAAATGATGCAAATGCAGCGCAAAAAATGTATAAATATGGGGCTAAGTGTACAGGCTGTATCAGTGTAACAAAGACAATAAAACACCGTGCCTTTAAGGGCACTCTGACCTCCAGTGTCGCATCATTCCCTCTAGGTGGCAGTTGACTTTTTCCTGGCTCCTGCTGACAAGATCTTGGAGCACCGAGTTCAGATTTTCTAAAGCTTTTTTTCTGTTACAATCATACAAATATTTTATTATGCACAAAATACCATCTCCTTTACACAAGTGCGCAGAAATTTGCCCAAAACAGACCATCACCAGGTCTGTGTGCTATATTTGTCTGAATTTCATGACCATGAAGGATGTCAGCACTGCAACTTCCTCTATAGGTACACCCTCAGAGACCGTCAGAAGATTTGTCTGCATCACCAAGTAGAAAGGCAAAAAAGGCATGAATCCCTGGCTAGAGAGGCATCTGAGTGGCGAGAAGGGGCTGCCTGTATCAGTGCCTTTATCTCCTCTCTGAGGACTTCTGTAGGGGAGATCTCAAAATAGAAGGCAATTTAATACTAAACAAAATGTGACTTTAGCAAAAGTGCTCTGAGATTTCAGGATGTGGGTAGGACAATTCAGTGCCTCTGATTATTAATGGAGATCCACTAAAGAACTAATTGGCGACAGTAAAACTGCAAATTTATCAAACAATTAGAATTAACCAGCAGCCATTTTGAAATTGGAAACGGGCAGCACTGTCCCAATTTTTCACAATATTATTCACCAAAGTAAAACAATAAAGAGTGGTTGGGTCAAGGACATGGTAGGATGTGCTAGGGTGGTGATGCAAGGGTCTGGTCAAAGGTCATTCCCTGCGGACAATTCCAGCTGCATACAGCCAAATGGTTACACGGCATGCTAATCATAAAAAAACGTAAAAACTCAATGAAAAAAACATGGTTTCATGGGCATATGCCTAACCCTAATTAACATATTTAATTTACGTATAAGTCCTTTAAAGAGAGGTATACCATATACCAAGGGCTTGTAAATTAAATGCTACCAGTGGCCTGTAGCATGTATAGTGCCACATTCTTAAGTAGTACCTTAAAACACACCCCAGGCCTGCCACTTCAGCCTGAATGCAGTTTTAAACTGCCATGTCCACTTGGCAGTAAAACCCCATTGCCAAGCCTTAAACTCCCTTTTTATTACATACGTGTCACCCTTAAGTAGGACCTGGCTAGCCCATAGAGCAGGGTGCTGTGTAATTGAAAGGCTGGACATGTCTCTTTAACCCTTTCGCTGCTAGGCTTTTTCCCCCCAACTGCTGATCCCTTTTTTGGCTATTTGGGGTAGTTCGCTGTTAGGCCACCATAACTTTTTGTCCACATAAGCTATCCACGCCAAATTTGCTTCCTTTTTTCTAACATCCTGGGGATTCTAAAGATACCCAGGATTTGTGGATTCCTGGAAGGGAACAAGAAATTAGACAAAATACAGCTACATTTTGGGGTTATTGGGAAAAATTGAAAAAAGTGCTGTAGAAGAAAGCGTCTTTTTTTTTCCCCTGCAAATAACATCAATGAAGGGTTTGCAGCGCTAAAATCACCATCTTCCCAGCTTTCAGGAACAGACAGACTTGCATCAGAAAACTAAATTTTTCACCACATTTTTGGCATTTTACTAGGACTTAGCCCATTTTCCCTATTTTTGTGCTTTCAGCCTTCTTCCAGTTAGTGGTAGAAATGGGTGTGAAACCAATGGTGGATCCTGGAAAGCTATACATTCTGAAATGTAAATTCTAAATTCAGCAAGGGATTTGTGAAGTTCCTTCAAGGTTTTCCTAAAGAAAGTCACAGTTGAAATAAAAAAAATATTGAACTTGAGGTGAAAAAAAACAGCCATATATTTCTGTGTTTTCATCTGTAACTTCTTCTAACTGTGACAGATTTTCAAAAGCAATATACAGTTATGTCTGTTGGACTCTTCTGGTTGTGGGGATATGTAAGGATTGTAGGTTCACCAAGAACCCTAGGTACCCAGAGCCAATCACTGAGCTGCACCTTACAATAGTTTTTCATTGTGTACCGGGTATACAGTAATTCATTTGGTAAAATATAAACAGTGAATAATAGGTATCAAGGAAACGTATGCATTCAAACTTGGGCACAAGGTATGGAGTGTAGAAACAGTGGTTATTTGCACATCTCTGAATTTGTGGACACCCATACCAGTATGCGAACTAGAGGTCATTTCTCAAAATTACTTCTTTCTTACCACTGTCTTACTTTTGGAAAGTGAAAATGCTGAGAAAGACCATTGGTAATAGCACTTGTTCTACTATTCTGTGTTCCCCTAATTTTCCCGATCAAAACAGTACCTCACTTGTGTGTGTAGGCTTGGTGCCTTCTACAAGAAACGCCCTAAAACACAACATGGACACAGCACAATTTCTTCACTAAAAATGGAGCCTTTCGATGCAATGTGCCCCGCTGTGGAGTTTGGGCTCTATCTCAGCTGGCACCTAGGGAATGCAGCACACCTGTACATTTTTTTAAACTAGACACCTAGGGAAATTCAGGATGGGGTGTGTGGCTCCCACCAGGTTCTGTTACCCAGAATCCCTTGCAAACCTCAAAAATGTGTCTTAAAAAAAACACATTTTCCTCACATTTCTGTGATGGAAAGTTCTGGAAGCTTGGGAGCCACAAACTTCTTTCCACCTGGCATTCGCCCCAAGTCTCCCGATAAAAATGGTACCTTACTTGTGTGGGTAGACCTAGTTCCTGTGACAGGAAACCTCCCAATATACAACATATATGCAGCGCATTTGTCTATGGAAAACCGACGCTTTTTTTCTGATGTGGGTCGCTCTAGATTTTGGACCCTAGCTTAGTTGGCACTCAGGGAAAGCTAGCCAACCTGTACATTTTTTAAAACTGTACACCTCGGGGTATCCAGGGTGGACTGACCTGAATGGCTATCCCCATGTTTTTTGTCCCAGAATCCCTTGCAACGCACAAATTGTGAGGAAACAACACATTTTCCTCACATTTCTGTGATGGAAACTGTGGGCAGCCACAAACTTCCTTCTATCCAGCATTTCTCCAAGTCTCCCGATAAAAATGGTACCTCACTTGTGTGGGTAGACCTAGGGAAAATGCGTAATATACTAATGGGAAAAACATTAAGGGAAAGAAAGCGCTCCCAACAATCCCCTCTTAAGTAATAAAAATAATAACAATATTAATTGGAGGTACGGTGCTCTCGGCCCAGGAGGATCTTCCCCTACCTCCTATGATGTGTCAAAAGAGACACAACACACTATTTATACAGAGACCAAGGCACTCGTAAAGAAATTAATGACTATATGATCAGTAGTTTCTAATACTTAAATCCATAACTTCAGTAGTCAAATTCGCATGAGACATATATGTGAATAGAAATTCGCTGAAGTCCTTGAAGTGAAGAATTCATCTTTATTGAGAAACAGAAACAGCCAACACGTGTTTCGCCATGGGAGTGAATACTCCCCGTGACTTTCTCAAGGCTAAATTGGGTATAGCACTGGAATCAACAGTGTCCCAGAGTTCATAACAGATGGATCCAACTTGATTGTTGGCCATGTGTATGTGGGTCCGTGCAAAGCAAAGGTCTATACATAGCACAGCTAACATCACCAGCAGAAGCCTGGTGTCCTCGTAATCGTCAGCCCTTCGTCCATCTCTGTTTCCCAGAACTGTGCAGCCCCTCCGCAATTCTTCCAGCACCCGGGGAAAATGCGTGACTTCAGGCAAAGTTGGAGTTTTGCAGTGCATTGTGGGTAAGAACATGGCGGGGGTGCATTTGAAGCACACCACATTAGACTTCCCCAGACACTTCAGAAGTGACTATGTCTGGTAGATTTCTCCAGGTAGCAGCCTACCCAAGCCTAAAAAGTGCAGCCGCTCACCACTGCAAGTGGGACGATATTGGGAGTTGGCCAAGCTCTGCTGGCCCATATGTGAAACCATTACCCAAAAGAGTAAATTCTCCTTTTCCTTGCCATTAGGATGAGATGCTTTAGTCAGCAGGGGTGCAGAAAGATTGCCGATTGTGGGGGGTGAGGCCATTGCCATGCCCATTCTGGGCAGCCCCTATCCCTAATATACCCTGGTGCCTAGTAGGCTTTCTGCCCCCTGGGGAGGCAGATCAGGGGTTATAGCCCCTATCTGCCCTCCCCAAAGGGAGCAGAAAGACAGTGCTCATTTGTTTGAGGGTGAGGGCATTGCCATCCCCATACTGGGCAGTCCCCAACCCTTCACTAATAAAAAATAAAAAAAATCCCTGGTGCTTAGTGGGCTTTCTGCTCCCCCCTTACCCCTTCCCCCAGGGCCAAAGACTGTGCCCATTTTTGGGGATGTGGGCATTTACAGGGCCATCGTGGCCTGCCCCAATCCCTAAATTAATTAAATAAAAAAATTGCCTGGTGGCCTAGTGGGCTTTCTTTCGGGGTTATTGCCCCTCTCTGCCCCCCAGGGGACGCAGAAATACTGTGCCCATTTTCTGTTACGATGAGGGCACTGACAGGGCCATCATGGTACGCCCCCCACTCCTCCATTAAATAAATTAAAAAATCCCTGGTGTCCTAGTGGGCTTTCTGCTCCCCCTGCGGAGAAGATTGTGGCCATTGCACCCATCTGTCCCAGGGAGGGCAGAAAGACTCTGCCCATTTGTTGGGGGGATGCGGGCATTGACAGGGCCATCATGGCCTGCGCCCACCCCTATGCTAATTAAATACAATTTCCCATGTGACCTAGTGGGCTTACAGTGCCCTCCCATACCCCCAGGGGTAGATCATGGGCTGTTGTCCCCATCTGCTCCCCAAGGCGGGCAGAAAGACTGAATTCTGCCAAAACATTATAGGGGGAGCAAAGGCTCTAGCCCAAGAGGCCGCTCCCCCTCCCTGGTGTCTAGTGGAGTGGATCCCTCAGCGCTTCATTTGAGAGGGTACCATTTGAAAAGGGAGATTCTCCCCGTTCCACTGATACCTCTCCCGTCTGGATCGATGCTCGGGAAGGGCTGATATAGCCCCACGAGCACTGATGCAGAGAAAGTGAAATGAGCTGATTGGCTCATTTCACTTTCGTTTTCAGAGGGATCTGATCATCATTTCCCTAAAAGACAAAAACCAAGTGTCAGGCAGTGGGGAAGTTGTTCCCCACCTCCCGAGGCTGTGTTTTGCAGCAGTGGGTCCTTCTGGTGCCCGCACCAGAGATATTCCTTGGCTCCTGTACGAGGACAGCCGGGAGCCATCCGACGCACACAAGCACTGTGGCAGAGGATGGCTCCCAACCATCCTCCGCTTGCAAGGGGTTTCGTTTTACATGTCTTGGTAGTGAAAAACTCCAAAATTTGTTTTTCACTACTGTGAGGCCTACCCCACCGATAGGACAACATTGGGGATCCCTTATTACATTTAATAAGCTGTATAGCCTAATTGGGAGCAGGTAGTTATATTATATTTGGTGGCTATGAAATTGTAATGATAAACCCTTTTTAATGGTTAAGTCAGATTTATCATTACAATTCTGAAAATGACACTTTTAGAAAGTTGCCATTTTTCTGCCCTTACTCCTTTAGTGTCAGTAGCCTGGTCTGGGGGTTTTCTCTTTTTTTTTATATAGACCATTTAACCTCGCCCTTCTAGACGGACAGAAGTGGAGGCAATTTACCCTGTCCACTCTTGCACATGGTAAAGAGGGTTCAGTGGGCAGTCCCCCCCTGAGAAAGAGAGATAGGGCATTTTCAACCGACAGGACATGGAGAAGTGAGCATTTATCTAATCCCTTATCATTGAGTCAGGTAAGGGGGTGTTAATTTGACTTCCTGCAAGCATATGGGCAATGCACTGTGATAATGACTAACATGTTCTCCCCCTTGTTCTTGAGTATGGCACAACTGGGGATTTTGTAGAACACCCTTACCATGTGTCACCAGTAGGTGCTGCAGTGCAGCCTTAACTTGCTTTCGTGTTAGGAGGGATTGGGTAGTGTTCACCACCCCTAGCCATTATACAAGCCTGTAGAGGGAATTAACCCCCCACCCCCATCCTTTGGAGGGAGGGGTTGGGTTCATGTAAAAGGTCAGGTTTACCCACCCCTTATTATTAATGCAACATAGACTCTCCCGCTGATCTGCTTTGTTTTTTTCTATTTTATTTTTATCTCCTGAGGAAAACTCCTTATGCTAACAATGCTGTATTGTGCATATTCACTGTGATCCTATTATGTGGGTTCTATGAGATCATGAACACCAAAAATATACATAGTTCGACATGCAAAAGGGCATGCGCATTAGGGGTAGGTCACCACCGGCTGATGAGGCACAGGGTCTGGCTGAAAGTGAGTGTGTTATAGTTTGGATGGGCGGTATGCATGTTATGGATAACAGATTATCTACAAACACACACAGAAAAAAGAATATTGGCAGACATGTCACTGTGAAATTCCTTACTGATAGTACAATAGCAGCCCGGTGTTCAGGAATATCTTGTGAAGTGACATTGAAAGACTATTCATTAGCAAACAAGGATGCTTTTAACAATCATGGCAATGGGGCAAAGGGGAGCACATGTGCTCGCCATTTTACCTTTGGTAACACCCAGGGCAGAATGACTGCTCAGGAAACAGAATTTACAGGGCATCACACAGAAGAGCTATGCCTAAGCTAAGCAGGTTTTACATGTTTTTTGTTTAGACACCAAAATTCTCCACCAGTTTACACTGACCTTACATGCATTAGCTTATAAGAGAACTATATTTCAGTTTTCACAATCCTTACAGGTGCAGGCCTCCTTTAATACAGCCATCACTCAAGCAAGAGATTCAGAACACAAATATTTAAGCTTTAGACAGTTGAACAATCTCTCAGCTTACACAGACCTTACAGATGCTTGCTGTAAAAGCAAAGCTAATCCTCACTTAGCTTTGCTTCAAAAGACGGATAGCAAAACTATCAGTCTACACAGAATCTACAAGCTTCAGGTCCCTGCAGAATGTTTCAAGTATCAGACAACCTTGTTTTACAAATCAGACAACTGGGAGTCTCTGTGAACTTACACTGCTGTTATTTAATGCTGACCTATACATACTCAAGGGTGTGGAATAGTAAAAAATATCTACTTGTCCCAGGAATGAGATGCTTCAAAAATATACTTAAGGAGGTGACAAATTATGGCAGCCTCATTGTATCAGAGCTAGAGCTCTTTCAAAAGCCTTTCTTGTTAGTGTCCGAATTTTATCAGCATTTGGATTGTTGCATGGCTTTGATTTGTCCACCTTGTTGCGCATGGTGGGCAGGAAGTAGTTAAGTAGTGGTAGTTCCAGGATTGGAATGGCCTATGAGTCTACATACTCCTACAAACATGTTTAAGGGTATTCACCAACTCTTCTCCAATCCTCTCCACACCACCTTTCTCAAAGAAAAATACCGTCCTTTTGAAGGTGTTTTTAGGTTTTGGAAGGACCATGAACTGATACTTTGCAGGAGTCATTTTAAAATCTGCTGCATTCTTTCAATAGCGATATTTTGCCACCATTTGCTTTAAAATCATTTAGCAATAGCTTAGACAGCTCTAAACTACATTTAGCATGTCTTATCCTTGCATTCAGTTCTTTAAGTTTATGATTCGAGAGAATAAAATACTTTATTTCGATGAGCTTCCTTCTTTTCTATCTATTTTGGTGTGAAAACACCAGTAGAAGCGGGCACCTAAATGTTTTTCACATTGCCCTTAATGGTTTACACTGATTTTCCATTATTAACTTTTTTTTAAATACTGGCATGCATTAAACTCGTTTAACTAAATGATGCTTCTGAAAAATGGTATTTAGTCGCAGCTAGAACAAGGTCTCAGATACCGAATTGACCAACACCCTCGCCCTCAACCTGCCCAAACACCACAACAACATGAATAAGGAGGTCATAAGCTTCAACGCTTGGATCACTATCTGCACTCACATCGTCGCCCTCATCAAGAACAAGAAACACAGAAGATCCGCCAAGCAAGCCAGCTAGTACACCATGGACCTCAGGGCAGCCAAGCACCACTGCAAGCACCTCGAGAGAAAGTGGAGCACCAACAAAGACCCAGCTGACGGAATCGCCTGTAAATCAGCACTCAAACTATACCACCTCCAACTATGTGAAACAGGAAAAAAAGCCTTGGAATCACGCATTAAAGCTAACCCCAACAACAGGAAGGAGCTCGTCTGCACAGTCAAGGAATTCACCAGCCCCGCAATGGCGACATGCAACATCTCTCCCTCTCAGGACCTATGTGACAGCCTCACAGATTTCATCCATGACAAAATAGCCAAAATCTACAGAAACTCCAGCCCCCAACTCAAACCTGAATACTTTTTCAATGCCCATACCTCCACAGACACAACCGTCCCAAGGCTTACCACCTGGTACCACCTCTCCACTCAGGGCAACATTACCATCATGAAATCTATCCCCTCAGGAGCCCATCTGGCACATGCCCCCACCAAATCTTCAACCTAGGAGAATCTAGGATCAGACTTCAACTTTCCACCCTACTCAACATCTCACTGGAATCTGCCACCTTCCCAAAAGACGGTAAGCATGCAGAAATCAAACCCCTCCTGAAGACACCTTCAGCGAATCCCAACAAACTCAGCAATTACAGACCCATCTCCCTTCTCTGACTAAAGTTATCCAAAAAGCCATCAATGAACAACTCACCATCTACCTCGAACACAATTATTTCCTGAATGATGTCCAATCTGTATTAGGCAGCAATCACAGCACCAAGAGAGCACTGACTGCGGCCCCAAACAACATCCGGGCACTCCTCAACAAAGGAGAGACAGCCGCCCTTATTGTCCTTAATCTCTAAGCAGCCTCCGACATTGTTTCCCATCACATGCTGATCTCCAGGCTTCATGACATGGGCATCCAAGGACTCCTCCTCAGATAGATTGCATCCTTCCTCGCTGACAGAACAGGAGTCCACCCTTCATCTTCGAACCCTAACCAGTCATCTGTGGAGTCCCTCAAGGCTCATAACTTAACCCCACCCTCTTCAACATCATCAAAGTCAGATCCCATAGAATCAACATTATATCCTACGCCGACGACACACAACTCATCCTGTCCCTCTGAGAAAATTCCACTGCTACCATAACCAAATTCCACCAATGCCTGACTAGCTTTGGCTATTGGTTGAGGAATAACTGCCTCAAGTTCAACATAGAAAGGACGGAGGTCTTGATCTTGGCCAGTGACAACTCCCCGTGAGACGCCTCTAGGTAGCTCACAGAACTGGGGCCCACTCCAACCGCAGCTGAGCACATCAGGAATCTCAGTATCATCCTGGATAGCAAACTCACCATGAGATCCCAAGTCGATGCAGTGTCATCTTGCTGCTTCTTCTTCCTGGCCAATACCTGGGAATCGAGGCCCGCCTAGTTCAAAGACTACAGACCAGCAAGAATGCCACAGCAAGACGCACCATGGATCTCCCTCACCTCAAAGAACTCCACTGGCTACTTGTTCAGAAAAAATGCCAGTTCAAGCTCCTGACCCACACATTCGGGGCCCTGCTAAACTCCAGACCAACATACATCATCCACCGCCTGATATCCTACAGACCCTCAAGACACCTTCTCTCCGCCTCCCTCCTTCAGGTTGGCTGGCTGTCTGGCTGGCAGGCAGTCCCTGATGGCTTTCTCCCTGCATTGATCCAGGCCAGGAAATCAGATTTACTTGAGTCAGCTTTTCGTCTTTACTACCCCTTGGTGGGCCCTGTGGGCTAACTAAACCCTTTGATGTCTGAGGCTGCTGGAGAAGGCCAACCAGGTCCTCACACGAGGCACCCTTCTGCTATCAAGGAGTGCTCCTGTCATACATGGTGTAGGGATTTGTAGCATCAGTTTCTCTTTGGTGTGGCGGGTAGTGACATCGTAGAATATTCCAGTCTGCGGTTTGGACAGCCTTGATGGCTATCTGCAGGCAGTCGTCCTGCTCTGTGGCCTCCACAATGTCTGGCAGGGACATGGGGAGTAGTGTGGATCGTGCCACAATGATCTGAACAAACATTTAAGTGTATTGGGCTTCACTCGCTTCTGCTAGGGCGGCTGGTTGATTGTGTCACAATAAGAAGTCTGCGGGGGGCGTGGTCTGGCCACGGGTGAAGATGGCCACCTGAACTTGGGGCTCTTTGAGGTAGTGGGCCCTAAGCAGGGGTAGGGGTACTTCGGGGGCCGTGCATCCTTCCGACTGAGCCCCAAGGAGCCCGCTGACAACGTACTTCGATCGGGGTATTGAGAGAGGGGGTCTCCTCTGCGGCATGCACTTGTTCAACAGCGTCTGACAAGGACCAAGGAGGAGAGGCCTACCATATTATACGCGCCCGTGGTTCTTCGTAACAGTGGAGTGCGGCTGTGGGGGGGGCAGCGGCAGCACCAAAGGGCCGACCTCGGTGGCCCATCCCCCCGACACCAGAACTATAGCGGCACAGGGGGAGAGGACCCCAGCCCTTCGACTCCGCATCGGGAACCTCTCTTCCCTCTTGCCCTCCCCCTGCTGGGCTCTCTCCTTACAGAGACGCACCGGGTTGTAGCCCCACGGGGAGGACACAGTCATACATGGGGGAGTCGACATTGCCCCAGCATCGTCTAGAAGGCCGGTAGGAGGACTCACTCAACCCCTTCCTCCTCCAAAGCTTCATCAGGCCTTGCAATGACACCTACGCCTGGCAGACCGGAGGAGGAGAGGGAGACTCATCAGGACAATAGCGTCAGGTAGTCAATCTCCCCACCACGCTCTGCTTCCCCTCACTGTATATCTTGCCCTCAGAATCAGATGTCCTCCACTTCTCTGCCCTCACTGGGGATGACTGATTGTAACCTGCAGCAATAGGCCGCTGTGACAAAGGCCTAGCATGAGGATCTTTGGGGACACCGCCGCCACTATAGACATTGAGTAACCTAGAGGAGCCTGGACACAGACTGCTAAAGGCGGCAAGGTCCTAGGAGCGGGGACAACCTGGAAATAATCCTGCAAGAGCCTAATAACACTTGGTCCCCCTCCTCACGTACTGTCCCCAGAGGGACTTTGTGATCAGGTGAAGGACCCCCGACGGTGCAGCCTGGGCAGGGGAGGCGTCCAAAGGAGGGAACCCCCCGCCAGGGACCAGAGAGTCTGTGTCGGTGGCGTCATCTATCTACCCCTCCTCTCTCCCAAGAAACCTACCTTATCCAGGGAGACACTGTCAATGTCATGATCTAGGAGGGCCTGTGAGCCCCGCAACGCTATATCACCAAAGCCATCCCAATTTAGAGAAAAGGACACTGACTCTCCCCCCCCCGAGCGCTACCATTACTCCGGACAGCCTCAGGTCATAGATCACGCCAGAACCGTCACTGGGGGTGTCCATATAGAAGGACAAAAGGGTCATTTCCCTCTCCCCTCACCTTCCTATCATCTCTTCTTCAACACTGCAATATGAGGAATCACTAGAAGAGTGGCTTCTAGACCTCAGACCCGCGGACCGTACCCATGCAATAGGTCCTGCGACCTACGCAGTAAGCTGATAGACTTGGAAGACAGGAGTCGGAGGGAGAACATCCGCTTTTTCGGATTCCCTGAACAAATAGAAGGTACAGACATCCAAGCCTTTTTGCGGGATGTCCTACCCACACTGACTAGCTTAACCTTTGATCCGCCATTGGAGTTTCAGAATCAGTGGGTGCACCAACTGGGTCCAAAACGGCAGGATGGAGCCCTCAGGCCCGCCCGATTATTGCTTGTCTCCTACGAAAAGCATTCTTGTCCCTCAGATCCAGACTGCACCAATTAAATGTGAAATATGGTTTGTTTGATCCAGCAAGAATGTGGATCACCAAAAATGGCGTATCCAAGGACTTTTATGAACCGGAGGACCTGCGACTCTTTCTGGATAGCCTGCTGCCCCAGCCCATGGATACAACTACAATGGCCTGGACCAAAGGAACCACCTACTGACACTCGGAGCACACCACCCCTTCCAACCACCCTGGAGGGAAAAAGCTGTCACAAAACAGAATATCATCTCAGAGGCAGAGACTTAGAGGGACTCGCAAGAACACTCGAAGACAGGGGGCAAGTACTACAAGCAGTGGCGCTCCATACCCAGATATCAGACAGGGACAAGTCTCGCTCCCCCCTAAAACCCATCTCAACTCCCACTTGAACTCCCAGCTATGATATGAGACGCTTGAGAGCCCGGTGACCTGTTTGAGGATCAGGGAGTTCGCCATCAAATCAGTGGGCGGATGAATATCTGGTCGCATGTTGATTGTATGATGTGTTGTTTTCTATTATGTTCCAGACATGTGATAACCAGGCTACGGCTGTGCTTTATTTTTTCTGATCTCAGACATCTCTGCTTCCTCCCCTTTCCCCTCTCCCCTTGTCGATGTGCTCACCACTTTGTTGGTATATCAGACCCCTACTGATGTAATAGAGGAGTATTGAGGTCTACATACGATACCATGATACATGGGAGAAGCAGGATACTAACCACACAACTAAGTATCATCATTGTCCCTAGTGACTATCTCATCTATTCCCTCCCTTCTCTCTTTCTCGTACCACCCCCCATACCCATCTCCACTCGTTTCTGCTCCCTCTCACGCCTCTTCTCTTCACTGCCACTGGTGGGTACCTGATGCCCGATAGCCCCCCTTTACCACATTGTCCCTACCCGTACCATCCCAACCAGCGCACCTCCTCTCTACACCCATAACTCATCTCCGCCCACTTTCTCCCCTCCCCTCCGGTTCCGTCATGGCTGGTTCTGTCCCCACTGCAGCCAGCCCACTTCAGATCATATCCTGGAACGTTAATGGTCTGACGCATTTTGTGAAATGAAAGAAGATACTCTTCTACCTCCAATCCAAACAGGCTGATATAGCTCTTCTTCAAGAGACACATCTTGACAACGTTGAATCCAGTAAACTGCACCATTACTGGGTGGAAAAGGCACTCTTTAGTTGCTGCCCTACTCAACAGGTGCCGGGGAGTGGCGTTGCAAGGAAATGCAGGGTTGCGATATTGCTGCGTAAGACCCTGCCCCTATCTGTCACAAATCCATGGGCTGACCCAGAGGGGAGATATGTGTTTGCCAAATTAAAGATGGGAGACTCCTCGATTTGTGTAGTTTCCATATATGCGCCAACAACTGTTTTTTTTTACAGATCAACCGCCTCTTGGCTGAAAGGGGAAACCCGCTACATAATGGGGGAGATTGGAATCTGGCCAGAGATGCAGTACAAGATAGGACTGGTCCCCTCAATGTTAGTAGCAACCATGACAGGGCTATTGACTGACATGATGGCAGATACTGGGTTGGTGGACTACTGGAGGCTTACACACCCAACCGACAGGGAATACACTTTCCTGTCGTCTGCACATGGTACCCAATCGTGATTGGATTATTTCTTTGTATCGCACAGTGTAGTGGCCCATATTCAACACACCCAAATGCTGGAATGCAGCCTCTCTGACCACTCCTCGAACCACCTATCCATCGACACGAGTCTAACATCCCTGGGCCGCACGCCCTGGTGCTTTGCCGTTCACCCCTACCGTTCCCCCCATAGCAAAGTGCAGCTGCAGGCCCACATGTCCACCTACATACGTGACAACACCGGTACTGTTGATTCTCCGAGGGTTCTCTGTGCTGCAGCTAAAGTGACCCTACCAGGACAAATGATATGGGATGTGGCGCTAGCCAATAGGGAAAGAAAAACCTGTTAGAAGATACTAGAGGACGACATCTCACACGACTACACACAACCCATCCATCTCTCCGTACACGCCAGCGCCTAGAGCGCGCCCGAATGGCCTTCAATGAGTTATACACGTCTCAAGCCGAATATGCATTACAACGCCTGCAAGAATGGCACTACGAGCAAGGTGAGAAGGCTGGATGACTTTTGGCGGCACCACTCAGAGTCAGAGAGCTGCTCCCCAAGCCATCCCGGCTATCATATCCTCTAGCGGGGAGATACTTACCCGCCCGCAGGAAATTGTTAACGAATTTGCGGCTTTCTATCAACGTCTATATACCCCGGAATCGGTGACTAGCTCCGCCCAAATAGAGGCCTTCTTAAATAACACTAGCCTGCCCCACCTTTCTGCTGACGGCCGCGCCCTTTTTGATGGAGAGATAAATAGGATAGAAATAGCACAAGCCATATCCATCCTCCCTTATCATAAATCTCCAGGAGATGATGGTTTTCCTGTGGAATTTTATAAGTGGGCCGGTGAAGAGGCGGTTGGCGCCGTACACGAGGCCCTCAGAGGGGCATGTCATGAGGGCTTACTGGGTGCAATGTCCAATAGGGCAATGATAGCGGTCATACCAAAACCAGGATGGAATCCCCTACTCTGCAGCAGTTATCGGCCCATATCTCTCCTGAACTGAGATATTAAGATTCTGGCCAGTGTCTTGGCGGCCCACTTGCGCAAAGTTATCCTGTCCACAATTCACCACACTCAAGTGGGATTTGTACCAGGACGTACCTCTAGGAACCACCTGCACACTCTTTCCCATGCTCTTTGGGAATCCAGGAATCTGCCGGACGAAGCTCTTGCCTTGTCCCTAGAAGCTAAAAAAAATGTTTGATCGTATTGAACAGAACTATCCGTTTGCGACTCTGAAAAATTCAGACTGCGAGACCAATTTATTTCCAAAGTCTGCCTGCTCTACGATCGCCCCATGGCGCAAGTCAACTGGGGAGGCTTTCTATTGGACCCTTTCCCAATACGTAGAGGGACACGGCAGGGTTGCCCTCTTTCGCTACTTCTATTTCTGCTAGTGATGAAGCAGCTTGTGACTACTATCCATCAATCTACGTTTTGGGCATGCTACCCCTTCAGGTGCCCCTCTCAACCCTGCGACCAATAGATGCAGCGATCAGACCCTTCGTGTGGGGTTGGCTAAGATAATGGCACACCGCTCTTGCGAGGTCTGGGTCTTCCCTCGGTGGAACACTACACCCTTGCCCTCCACTTGTCCCAATATGCATACATGCTTCCCAGATTTCCAGATCAACCACAATGGGTGATCACGGAGAAACTGCTGCTCTCCCTTCGAGGCGGCTTTAGCGGACTGTATTGTACCAGTTCTTCTCAAACCATCCCAGCCAACCCGATCCTAAAGGCGATGTGTGCAGCCTGGTGCAGAGCACATCGCCTACTCGGAATACACCCTTTTCTACACGTTTCGGCCCCTCTCTGGGGCAATGACAGTTTGTGTGTAGGGGGTGCTACCCTCAGCTGGCCACAATGGAGCGTGGTCGTTATTGATAGCCTGGCCCAGGTTACTGAAGAAGGGGTACTCAAACTAATTGGAAACCTACGGTAGGAGTACAATCTCCACCCACGGCAAGAGTGGCACTATCTACGCATTAGGCACTGCCTCCAACAGAGTATGGGAGCCACCCCTTGGGTGATTCAGACTTCGCCAGTAGTTGCCTATCTTAAGACATGGGGTCACCATAAAGGTGTAATGGCAGGCCTCTACGAGGCAATTACGCAACATCTATACTCGCAACCCGTCCTTGAAACGCCACGCTCTAAATGGCAGACTCACCTACAGAAAGACTATGACATGGAAGACTGGTCAGACGTACTAGATGCACTAGGCAGGGGTACTCGAGAAGCCTGATGGAAATTCTGTCTCTTTAAGATAATCCATGACTGGTACTGGACCCCTGGGAAATACACAGAGCAGGACTTCTAACACATGGAAACTGCTGGTGCTGGTCGGAGGCCTGATGTGACTTGCTCCACGTCATATGTGAATGTCCATTGGTCCAGCCCTTGTGGGAAGCGGTGAGTTCCACCCTAGCTCCAGTCATCGCTCTCTCCCTCTCTCATACCCCTACATGATACGTGACTTCTCCCTCCCGTCACAACCACAACAGAGGCTGCTCTATACGGCGCTAGCGGCTGAAAGAAATACATCCTCCGCCGCTGGAGGTCGACTGTTCCCCCTGCCCCAAAAGAGTGGATTGCAGCAATATGAACATGTCATTTATGACCTACAGGACCAGGCAACCCTATTTAATCAGGTATAGACTCCCTTCCTCACAGGGGCACCATAGACCACTCACTACCGACCACCCTCACTCTTCGTTCCCATTTGTCACTGTTGCCATGGCTGGGACATCAGACCTCCTCGCCACCCACCTCCAGACACTCATTTCCTCCCTCTTCCAGCCCTTCCCTACTTCCTCCCCCTCACACAACCCCCCCTTTCTTACCACCCAAACCCCCCTTCATCTAGACAGGGCATTGGGTGCCCTCCGGCCCTGGATCATTGTCATTGTGCTCCCCTTTCACCCCTATCCCCCCCCCACCATGTATTCGTGACTCTTCAAATTATGCCTCTTCTCTCTGTGATCTCCTTCTTCCCTGGAACCTAATATTTGCATTTTCAACTCCCCTCATGAAGCCTATCCCTCCCTCACCACCCAGTCCCCTCTTCTCATAGCTACCCCCCTTCAACAAATGGACTATTCTATCCTGCACCCACCGTATCCCCATACCCTTCCAACATAGCATAATACAGAGCTTCAGCTTCATTACACTTATCTTCACCTGGACCCACCGTATACTACCCTTCTCTAGCCCGCTCCGCCCAATGCGTCCTCTTATCTATCTACCATCAACACCTCCCGTACGTCAGTTGTCCTACCCCTTTCCCTCCCCCTTCTCTCTCTCTTCCTTCTTATTCTTCTTCCTTTTTTCTTCTTTCCTTCATCTTCTCCCCCAATACCAAGTGCCCTCGATCAGCTCTGATGCGGGTCACCTGTCCTGCAAACCAGAAGTAATGACCTGATGATATACCCCGGCGATGGTTGTTATTCCCCGCATTCTCTGCAATCTTCCCTGCCTCAATTATGCCAAAAAATAAAAATGCTCACATATAGGACTCCTCAGTCCCCTGCAGTCCTCTCCCATTATGGCTCATGGTCTTTAGTATTTAGCATTTGGCCCGAAAGACAGATGATCCAGCCCACACGTTGACTCTAGGTCTACAGATATACTGCCCGGTTGTTATGAAGGGGAACAATTCGACAGGACTATCCAGAACCCTCTGGCAAGATAGTATCTAGGATGCTACCCACCAGCTGAGACGCGCAACTCCCTCATTTCAAGGTTATTCAATCTCTGCTCCTCCCCCCTATCCCTTTCTCTCTCTCTTTTCTTTTTCTTATTTCCCTTTCCTAATCACCGCCTCTCCACAATGGTTTAAAAAGTTACTGACCCCATTTGTCTTTCACTAAAAACATTGTGACATATTCTAATCTGTTCTACATCTCTACAGTTTCTGTACTATTGCAACTCTCTAATAAAACATTTCAAAACAAAAAAAACGTCTGCAGGATTGCAAGTGCCTGGTCTGTATTAAACTGTGAAACTGAATTCCTGTAGCTACAGGATCCATTTTTCGATTTGTGGGGGGGACTTGAATGTGGATCCCTTGAACAAGGGGATCAGCAGCTTGTGATCTGTATAGCCTGTAAAAGGGTGACAATACAGGTACGTGTAGAAACAGTGGCATCCCCAGGGGATCACGATGGCTTCTCTTTCTATCTCTGAGTACCGTTGTTTGGTAGGTGTTGGGGTTCGATCTGCTTGGACATCCAGTGTAATTTCCCACAGCTTTGATGATGGGACAGTACCTGTAGGAAAGTTCTCTCTTTCTTGGCATGGTTACCCCCTTTTTCTGCCTGTTGTCCTGCTAACCAGGACCCAAGTGATTATGCTCTCTCACCCAAAACTCTGTATTTCATCCACAATTGGCACACTGACCCATTATAAGTCCCTAGTATATGGTACCTACGGCATTGGGTTTCTAGGGGATCCCTATGGGCTGCAGCATTTTTTTTGCCACCCATAGGGAGCCCATGCAAAGGTTTCTACAGAACTGCCATTGTAGCCTGTGTGAAAATGTGCTGCATCCTTTTACTGCCATTTACACTGCACCAGGTCACTTATAAGTCACCCCTATTGCAGGCCTTCCAGCCCTGAAGGCAGGGTGCAGAGTACCTGGGTGGGAGAGCATCCGTGCACTAGCAGAGGTACCCCCACGACCTCCAGGACCATTTTCCCAGACTTTGTGAGTGCGGGGATGCCATTTTACGTGTGCACTGGACATAGGTCACTACCTATGTCCAGCTACATAATGGTAACTCCGAACATGGACATGTTTGGCATCAAACCTGTTGGAATCATACCCCAAGGCTTTTGCAAGCATTGGTTGTATGATTCCATGAACTCTGGGGGCTCCTTAGAGGAACCCCAGTATTGCCATTACAGCCTTCTGAGGTTTTCCAGGCAGCCCCAGCTGCCACCTCTCAGACAGGTTTCTGCCCTCCTGTTGCTTGAGCAGCTCAAGACCAGGAGGGCAGAACAAAGGATTTCCTTTGGGAGAGGGGTGTTACACCCTCTCCCTGTGGAACTAGGTGTTACAGGCTTGGGAGAGGTAGCCTCCCAGAGCCTCCGGAAATGCTTTGAAGGGCACAGAAGGTGCCCTCCTTGCATAATCCAGTCTACACCAGTTAAGGGGCCTCCAGTCCCTGCCCTGGCGTGAAACTGGACAAAGAAAAGAGGTGTGACCACTCCCCTGTCCATCACCACCCAAGGGGTGGTGCTCAGAGCTCCTCCAGAAGGTCCCTGGGTTTTGCCATCTTGGATTCCAAGGTGGCAGCGAACTCTGGGAGCATCTGAGTGGCCAGTGCCAGCAGGTGACGTCAGAGACCTCCCATGATAGATGCTTACCTGTGTAGCTGAACAATCCCCCTATTTAGGGTTTCTCTCTTGGGTGGTTCTTCAGATTTGGATTGCAAGGCTCCAGCAGGAATCTTCTGCATCATTTACTTCACTTTCTTACCAAAGAAACTGCATCTGGACCCTCCAGGAACCCTACAACTACAACAAAGAAGCAAAGATGACTTCAGCTCCTGCCAGCAATTGCAACTGTTTCCCGGTCGTGCATCCTGAGAGGACAGCCTGTCTTTAGCCTGCGCCAGAAGAATGAAGGAATCTCCCTTGGAGTGAAGGAGTCACTCCCCTGCTTCAGCAGGCACCTCTCTGCAATGACAACCGGTTGAGTGGGACTCCTCTCCTGATGAGCTGCATGGATCCTGCCTCACAGGTGGTGGACTAAAGTGGTCCAGTGGTCCTGTGGTCCTGACGTCCAACTGTCCAACTTTGGTATAGGTAAGAGCTTTCCTCCCCATGCAGGACAGTACCCCCATGCACCACGTGTTTTGAAGTTGCCAAGGCTTGTTGGTATCCTTCCCCGAAGTTGTTCGTGCACGATCCAGCACCAGGCCCCAGCACTCCTTCCTGCGACGCACAGCTTCCTGTGTGATTCTACACGGCGTGGGATCCTTTGTTGTAGTGCTGCGTGGGCCTCTTTTTGCACCTTTTTTGTCCCCGTGCTGTGGACTCCTGTGCATGCTGCCTGGTCTTCTAAGGGCTCTCTGAGTTGCTGAGAGCCCCCTCTGACTCTCCCTCCTGGGTAGAGTCCACCAGGTCCCTCCTGGTCCCGGGAAGCGCCATTTTCCGCTAACCGCAAGCTTTGCGTGTGCCAAGGCTTGTTGGCGGAATCCAGTGATGCAAACCAGACTGCAATCATACATCCTGCGTGGGACATCTTCTGCATCAACCAGGAACCCACATCTGTCTTCTTGGGTGCAGTCCTGACTGTTGTTTTTCACCTGTGGTTCTTCTTTAGCACCTTCATCCGGGTTAGCAGGGGCTCCTGTTCTCCCTTGACTCTTCAGTGCTTCTTGGACTTGGTCCCCTTCTTCCACAGGTCTTCAGTTCCAGGAATCCATCGTTGGTGTCTTGCAGTCTCTTCTGGTTCTTGCATAATCTTCTTTCTTGTGTTCTTGTCTGTTCTAGGAAAGTTACTGTGATTTACTCCTGCTTTCCTGGGCTCTGGGGTGGGTCCTATTACTTGCCTTTGGTATTTTCTAATACTCCCAGCGGCCCTCTACACACTACATTTGCCTGTGTGGGAAACCGACTTTCACATTCCACTTTCTCAGTATATAGTTTGTGTTTCCCCTAGGCCTATTTCTAACTATTATGATTTTCACTAATTGCACTGTTTTCTAACTGTTTTTACAGCTATTTCTGCATACTAGTGCATATAATTTGTCTATTACATACCTCCCAAGGGAGTATAGTCTCTATGGTATTTTTGGCATTTTTGTCACTAAAATAAAGTACTTTTATTTTGTAACACTGAGTATTTTCTTTCATGTGTGCGAGTACTGTGTGGCTACAGTGGTATTGCATGAGCTTTGCATGTCTCCTAGATAGGCCTTGGCTGCTCATCCACACTACCCCTAGAGAGCCTGGCTTCTAGACACTGTCTACATTTCACTAATAAGGGATAACTGGACCTGGTATAAGGTGTAAATACCTTTCGGTACCCACTACAAACCAGGCCAGCCTCCTACATGCCCGGAGTGACCTGCTGGTGTAATTCTGGTCAGTGCCCAGTACTTACCTTAACTCCCTGAGACTGGCTTTGTAAGTCATCGTTAACCCTGTGTTTGCTGAACATTCTTATCCTCCATAGGTTAACATTGAAGAGCTGCACTGAGTGTTGATTGTTTAATCTGAAAAGTATTTATGCTTGGAAGAACAAGTTACTTACCTTTGGTAATGCTTTTTCTGGTGGATACCTGTCGATTCCTCACCATTTGAATACTCCCAATGCACCACCGTTCAACTGAACTTTTCTTTTTCTAGCTCTCCACGTCGACGAGGATGTCACAATGGAACGGCTCCGCACGCGATTCTGTCTGACATCATCGGAGCCATAAGAAGTCCTCGCTGGCGTGCTGACGTCAGTTTGACCGACTTTTTTAACGTGCTTTCGAGGCGAATGGGAGGATACCAACATCACACGCACAATGTGTGTGTGGGAAAGTACCCTTTTTGGCTGATATTGATGCTGACTTGACATAGAGTGTGCTTGGATCCTGCTAACCAGGCCCCAGCACCAGTGTCTTCCCCTAAACTGTTCCATTGCTTCCACAATTGGCACACCCCTTGCACACAGCTAAGTTCCTTGCAAAAGGTACCCATGGTACCAAGGGCTCTGTGGAGCCAGGGGGTCCCCAAGGGCTGCAGCATGCATTATGCCACCCTAAGGGACCCCTCACCAAACACATGCACACTGAAATTGCAGCTTATGTGTGCTGGTGGGGAGAAAAGGACAAAGTTAACATGGCACCCCCCTCAGGATGCCATGGCCACAAACAACTGCTTGAGGTATAGGTAAGTCACCCCTCTAGCAGGCCTTACAGCCCTAAGGCAGGATCCACTATACCACAGGTGAGGGAATAGCTGCATGAGCAATACTCCCCCACAGTGTCTAAGTCCATTCTTAGACATTGTAAGTGCAGTGTGTCATATTAAGTACATGCGCTGGGAGTTTGTCATTACGAACTCCACAGCACCATGATGGCTTCACTGAACTCTGGAAAGTTCTGTATCAAACTCAATAAACCCACAATGATGCAGCTGTTGGATTTATTGAAAAATGCACACAGAGGGCATCTTAGAGATGACCCCTGTATTTTAGCCAAACATCTAGAGCAGGACCGATCAGTCTGTGCCAGCCTGCCACTTCCAGACAAGTTTTTGACCTCATGGGTTGAGAGCCTCTGTGCTCTGAGGCCAGAAACAAAGCCTGCACTGGGTGGGGGTGCTTCGCACCTCTCCTTGCAAGAACTGTAATATCTGGCGGTGAGCCTCAAAGGCTAAGGCCTCCTGGTACAGTGCCCTAGGGCACACCAGCTATTGGACCCCTCCTGGCCAACACGACGACGCCTGCAGCTCCCCACCGGAAAAAGACCCATTTTGGTGGCAAGTCCGATGGGAAAATTGGGAGAAACGAGGAGTGACCACTTCAACTACGATCACCCCTAAGGTGACCAGAGCTGAAGTGACCCCCACACTACAGAATCCTTTATCTTGGTTTGGAGGAAAGGAATCAATAGGGTTAGGTCTGTGGCCCCCTCCCAAAAGGGCCTGGACACCAGAAGGATGAAGTCACCCACAGGGACAGTAGCCATTGGCTACTGCTCTCTGACCCCTGTAACGCCCCTAAAATCCAGGATTTAAGGGCTCCCCCGAACCTACCTCATCAGATTCCCAGTGACCTCAAGAAGACAAGAAGAAGAAAGAAGAAGAACTGCTAATTTGACCCCCACCAGAGAAGACTGCAGACACCAACTGATTGGGCCCCAGCCCTAACGGCCTGTCTACAGCTTCTGAAGCCCCTGCTACACAAAGGTGACGCGTCTGCCAGGACCAGCGGCCTCTTCAAAAACCACAAGAGGACTGCCTGCCCACCAGAGGACCAAGATCTCCAGAGGACAGAGGCCCTGTCCTCAAACTGCAGCAAAGGACTCCAGAACCACCCCGATCAGTGAATCCTGCCCACTCCGCACCAGTTGCCCAGGGCCCCTGTCCAAGTTGCCCCACCGGTCTAGCGCAGGTCCCTAGGCGATTCTGACCTAGAGTCCACCCTGGGTTGACCCCTCCTGACCAATACAACAACACCTGCTGACTAAATGCAGACGACCCCCCCTGCATGTGAAGGATCCGGACGAAGATACCCAACGCCAAAAGGTACCCTGCACCCGCAGCCCTTTGGCCTTGGGGAACCCGACATCTGGTGCAGCAACGTGCAGCAGACAGTCCTCCTCCCTTTCCAGCCTGTGGTTTCCCTGAACCATTCTCCTGCAGCCTACTTGTGAGCACCACGGAGCCCGACTCCAAGTTTGCACCCTGCACCCGGCCGCCCCTGTGCCACTGAGGGTGTGTGTTTGGTCCTGACTTGTGCCCCCGTGCTCTCGTAAACCCCCAGGTCTGCCCCCCCCAAAAGGCACAGGTGGCAGAGCCAATTCCGCGTGCCCCCAGTCTCCATTGGAGCCCATTTTAAATATTGCAGGCACTTTGACCTGGCTGGCCCCGTGTTGCTGGTGGTGGGTGTTTGGGGTTAACCTGAACCTCAACCTGTGGATTTCCTGGAGACTGGAACTGTAAGTCTTGCACTTACTTCAAAACTGAACAAACTTTTCTTTCCCCCTAGGACTGTGTTTGAAAATTGCAGTGTCAACTTTTAAAACAGATTATTGCTATTTATTTGAAAACCGTTTAACTTACCAAATTGAAACAAAGTGGTGTTTATGCATACACTTACTGCTTACTCACAAATGTACTTACCTTAAAACAGAATCTTGTGGTTGTAGAAATAAAGTAACAAAATATATTTTTGCTATATAAAAACAATTGGCCTGGAGTTAGTCATTGAGTGCATGCTTGACTTATTGCCTGTGTGTGTAGAACAAATGCTTTGCACTACCCTCTGATAAGCCTCACTGCTCGACCACACTACCACAAAAGAGAGCATTAGTATTATCTACCTTAGCCTCTGCTAAGCCTCTGGGAAACCCCAGGGCTCTGTGCACACTATATCTCATTTTGATATAGTATATACATAGCCATCTTCCTACAATGTGCAAACTCAATACAAGATTTTATATATACATACATATATAAACAGGCATTCTGCACATACAATTTGCCAGAAATACATATATATATATATAATATGTACAAACAATTTCCTTCTTGGCATAACCAGACGGGGAACGGGGAGGCAGGTTGGACAGTGAGGAATCCACAGTTAGACACTGCATCCACCAGAAAATGCATTACCGAAGGTAAGTAACTTGTCCTTCTGATGAATACATCTACCTGTGGATCCCTCACCTTTTGAAATTAATCCCAAAGCAGTCCCGCATTTGGAGGTGGGCGCCTGCCTGGCTATACCAAGAAGTCCTGTAGCACAGAACAGGCAAATGGCCATCCCTCCTCACCTCCGAGTCCAAGCAGTAATGCTTTGCAAAAGTGTGGAGGGAAGCCCAAGTTGCTGCCTTGCAGATGTCAACAACATCTCTAGCCAAAGCAGAAGTCGTAGACTTAGCTCTGGTCGAATGAGCCCTAATACCCTTGGGAGGATCCTTCTTTGCCAGTCCATAACAACTTTTAATGCAAAGAATGACCCACCTTGCAGCTCACTAACACACCTAGCTGACATGATTGCTATGAGAAAAACAGTTTTAAACATAAGGAGCCTCAATGGGCAACTATGCAATGGTGCAATGGTACCCATCAGATACGTTAAAACTAAATTTAAATCCCAATGAGGCATTATACATGGAGTGGGAGGAAACCTATTAGCCAAACCCTTAAGAAACCTTAGAACTATATTGGACTTAAATAAAGAGGTTGCTGAGATAAACAAATAAATGCCAACAGTGCAGAGTGATAGCCCTTCACTGTCACAACTGCACAACTTTGTTGTGCCAAGGAGAGAGCAAATTGTAAAATATTGAACATATGAGCTTTTAAAGGATCAACATGCCTCTCCTCACACCATTTAACAAACTTGGCCCTTCTACCAGCATAGACAGTTTTGGTGCAGTGCCGATAATATAACATCCACCACTTCTTGGGGAAGAGAAAAGGAATTCAGGTTGCACTCTTCAATCTCCAGGCATGTAGGTGCAGGATCTGAAGGTGGGGATGTAGAACCTGCCCCTGCGACAATGAGAGGAGGTCTCCCCTGTGAGGGAGATGGAGCGGAGGGCACAGCGATAGGTGAAGGAGGTACCACACCCTTCTCGGCCAGTCCGAGGTATTAATATGACTTGGTCCCAGTCTGGGCAAATCTCCCTCAGAACCCGAGGAATCAAGGGTGTGGGAGGAAATGTGTTAAACAGCCAGTTGCTCCAGCTCAACTGAAATGCGTCCCCCAATGCTCCCTGCATCAGAAACTGGAGGCTGCAGAAAGACGGGTAGGGCGCGTTCTCGTGAGTGGGAAACAGGTCTATGTGAGGCATCCCCCATAACTGAAAGATGTGAAGAACCACGGCCGAAAAGTGCTGACTGAGACTGTGCACATGTACATTGAGAACTCTGGCCAAATCGTTTGCTACTATGCAAATCTGATGATCCTGAGCCCAGGACCAGAGTCGCAGAGCCTCTCTGCAGAGAAAATACAACCCTACTCCTCCCTGTTTGTTGATGTTCCATATTGCGGTAGTGTTGTATGTCAATAGTTGAACTGACTGACCACAAATGGAAGTAAAGAAGGCCTTGAGAGCCAGACATATTGGCCGTAATTCCAACAGATTGATGTGAAACATCTGTTCCTCTGGAGACCAAACTCCCTTGATCTCCAGATCCGCCTTTAGGACTGGAACAACTGCTCCGTCTTGAAACATGGGGATCATAGCCTGAATGTCCCAAACCCTCTGAGGAGAAGGGTAGGCATGATTCAATGTTGTGTCCGGTAGTGCCTCTATGAACAGGAGGGCGCTGAGAGGGCTCCTGATGAGACTTGGGCACATTTAACGAAAAGCCCAGGTTGAACAACACCTGGATTGCCACCTGCAAATGATGCAGCACCAAATCTGGAGACTTGGCTTTGATCACCTAATCATCCAGATGAGAAAATACCGATTTTCCCCTCCTTCTGAGATGCTCTGCAACCACTTCCATCACCTTTGTGAAGACTCGAGGTGCGGAAGTTAGACCAAAAGGAAGGACTGCAAACTGGTAGTGCTGTGATCCTACCATGAACCTGAGATATGTCCTGTGTGACTGCAGAATGAGGATGTGAAAATACTCATCCAGTCGATAGAAACCATCCAGTCTTCCTTGTTCAGCACAAGAAGCACCTGAGCTAGGGACGGCATCTTGAATTTCTCCTGTTTGAGGAACCAATTCAAAATCCTCAGGTCCAGGATGGGCCTCAAACAACCATCCTTCTTGGGGATCAAGAAATATCTTGAATAACATCCCTGACCCTTTTCCTGCTCCGAAACCAACTCCACTGCACCCTTTAAAAGCAGATTTTGCACCTCCTGCTGAAGCAACCGCAGATGATCTTCTGAACAAAAAGTGTGCTGGGGGGAGGTTGGAGGAAACTCCTGAAAGGGAAGGGCATACCCATTTCCTAGAATGCTTAGCACCAAAGTGTCTAATGTTATTAGCTCCCACTCTTGGAGAAAATGAATTAACCTCCCCTCTATGGGCAGCATATGCTGTAGAAAGGGAAGAGAAATAGAGCTGCTTTCCTGAAAGGTTCCCAGCAGAGGATGAAGTAGAGGAGGAGGAAGGCTGCTGGACGGCACCACACTGCCTAAGTCTCCCACAACCTCTGTAGAATTTATAGAGGGGGTTGGCAGACTACTGATCCTGGAACTGCTGCCTCCCACGAAAAGAGGAGCTGGGGCCAAAACCCTTAAACCTAGGGAAAGGTCTAAAGGTCCAGGAGAGTGTCTGAAGACCTAATGACTTAGCAGTGGCCTTACTCTCCTTGAACCTTTCTAACGCTGAGTCTGCCTTCTCTCCAACAACCTGGACCCATCAAAAGGGAGGTCCATTAAGGTGGACTGTACATCAGGGGAGAACCCCAACCCCTCCTAAGCCATGCATGCCTTCTGGTCACCACAGATGTCCCCATGGCTCTGGCAACAGAGTCTGCTTTATCCAGGCCCAATTGAATGACCTGCTTAGCCGCCGCTTGACTATCCTACAGCAACTCCTTAAAATGTTCCTGCACATCCTGCAGCAGGTTGGGAACAAACTCCTTGGCTGCATCCATCAGTGCATGGATATATTTGCCCAACACACATGCAGCATTTACCGATTTCAATGCCATACTACAGGAGGGAAAGATCTTTTTAGCAGATTGTTCCATACGCCTTGATTCTCTATCTGCTGGAATCGTAGGGAAGGAACCAGGAGCCTTCGAAGAACAAGAAGCCTGGACCACCACACTTTCAGGTGTCAGATGCTGACTAAGAAACTGCGTGTCACCTGGCGCAGCCCTATATCTCCTGGCAATTACTTTCTAAACAGCTGGAGTAGTCACAGGTTTCCGCCACAGATAGAGGACTGGCTCCAACAAAGCCTCATTAAATGGCAGCAGAGGTTCAGATGTAGCAGAGGAGGAGTACAAACCTCAGTCAGGATGTTATATTTGAACTCCGATGTGGGCAATGGCAAGTCCAAAAGTTCAGCTTCCTTCCTGATTACTCCATGATAAGAAGTAACCTCCGGAGGTGGAATACCCCCAGGTGATAACATACCCCACTCCAGATAAGTGTCCAGTCCACTAGCCATCTGAATACTTTGACCACAAAACCATAAGAAGGTAAAGGAATCTCTCCTTGCTCGAGGTCTTGCTGCTCCTCCAAGTAATGTTGCTCCTCCATGGAGCGTCAAGGATTCCCTTCTAGATTTCAATAGCGTTGATAGCGAGTGTGCCGATGTTGAGGATGTCTTGTGGCGGGATATTAATCTGAGCCGGAGTAGAATGTCTCAATACTAGACGGGATTTATCAGATGTCTGTATCGACACCGGCGGAGCCATCATCCCTGAAGGTGATGGAGCCATGGGTAGAAAAGGCATGAAAGGAGCCCATCTATACGGCCTTGCAAAGCCTCCAAGATTAAAGGCCAAGGGACCCGTGGGGCCCGCAGGTGCACCAGCCGGGGTCACTTCCCTGTTGAAAATGCTAAACATAGCATTTAAGAAAACAGATAGATCAGTCCCAGGAGCCGTGAAAAAACTGATATTCCTGTTGAAGCTGCGTCTGACTTAATTCCTGCTTTTCAATCTCCTGGTCTGGTGGACTAACAGGAGAGAACTGCACTGCAGGACTCACAGGAAATGCCGAGATCTCAACCAAAGATGACGCCTGTGACCTCTTAGGCAACTTCGGTTGTGGGGGCGATAGGGTGGGCTCACCTCCCAGGTCGAACGGAGCCGAGAGTTGGAAGCCTGCGACAAAGACTTCGGACTAGCATCTCTGGAAGATTAACAATGAGAACTGTGTGTGGTGCCACCACTTCTTGAGCGACCTCAAAGACCTATGGGACGACGACTCCTCTCAAGGCCTGGATCTTTCATGGTCCCGCTTCTCTTTTTTAGCCTTTGCCAAAAACGGTTTTGCCTCCCTTTCCTTTAGTGCTTTCGGGTTCGTACTCTGGCAAGAAGAGCATCCCCCGACATTGTGGTCGGAACTCAGGCACTAGAGGCAATTTTCATGTGTGTCAGTAACTGACATAAGATCCCCACACTCTACAAGGCTTAAAGCTCCCTAGAGAGGTCGCAAAACCTTTGGCCTCTATGGCGTGGAAAATGGGAACTGACGTCAGCACACACCGACGAGGACCTCTTATAGCTCCAATGACGTCAGACGTTGTTGCGTGCGGAGCCATTCCCTTGTGACATCCTCGTTGACATGGAGCACTGGAAAGGAGATTTTTCCATTGAATTCTTGCGCATTGGGAGTATTCAAAAGGTGAGGACTCCTCAGGTCAATGTATCCATCAGAAAAGTGCTTACCTGATTGCGAAGTTCTTGCATTTTAAACATATATAAAAAGAAGTGTTATTTTTTTTATTTGGCCTCTGATTTATTTTTTGAGTGGGTGTCTCAATTATTGTCTCTGTGAGTAAAACCAATGCTTAGCACTACCCTCTGATAAGCTTAACTGCCCGCCCACACTACTACAAAATAGAGCAATGATACGAAAAGGGGATTTTGAGAAAAGAACGGGGCGCTCACTACTATATCAAATCTAAGGTATCCAATGGACGGTGCTACCCAAGGTTGTTCCCCTAAACAACCTTGAAATGGAAAGCCATAAGGATGTCCCTATCTAAATATATCAATGGAAGCACTCAAGTCCCTATAGCAATATTAATAAAGACCAAAATCAAAGTCCACAGTTCCACTTGAAATGTTCATCATCTTCTTTAATCTTTCTTTTTAGCAGCTACAGCCAAGCCAACACTTGTTTCGTCTGGATACACATCTCCCCATAGACTTCATCAGGGCTTCCCTCAACTGTTAATAATGTACAGTGTCCAATTAATTTAATATTCAAAATCTTAATAAATCCAAAATATTCTTAATTTTCTTGTTTTTTATGCACCCAGGGATATATAATTGTCTTTTATGTGGTGGTTATCTATTCTAAAGTGTTTTGTTTTATTTAATGTTTGTGATTATTATTTCATTTTATTTATAAACAGACCCATGTGCACCAACGAGTGACGCACCCAACATCAGAAACACCAAAGTGTGTCCATCTACTTGGACTAAAAATAAATGAAAGATATTGATTTTACCTGATATAAAAAACTCAGTTTGTAACTTTATATTATAAACTAGATTCAAAGTATCTGTAGGCACAAATAAAATGGAAGTAAGAAAGATTCAAACACTTTCTCCCATATCGTTTTCAAACCAAACTTCACAATATGTATTGTCTGCGTCCGTTACTATACTCATGCTAAGTTGATAATGTCTATTATTAGATGCTAATGTTGAGTGTGTCTCTTTCTTCCCTCTGAAAAGAAAAAGACACACTCCCTTAACTAAATAAAATAAAATAAAAAGTATGTGGCGCTTTATTGCGCGTTACCGCGCCTTTCAGATATAAAGTTACCTTTTATATGTGAAAATGCCATAAACGTCGTGGCAAACCTTCCTACAATATCCCGTCGAACTGCCTTTGTTCTATATTTATTAATAGCGACAGAGTATCGAGACATCTACCGAACGCGAGTACACGAAAGGAAAGCAACGTCGTTAGGGTGTGTATTTAAATTCAGTTCTTCATCGACATAAAAGACGGACTTCCCGTTTCTCTCTATTGTGGCAATCTAAATAGAAAGTGAAAATAGAGCATTAGTCCTATATACTTTTGCCTCTGCAAACCAATTGGGGATCCACTGAACTCTCTGCATGGTGTACTTCCTTTTAGTGCACCATATAGAGAGCCAGCTTCCTACATTGGTGGCAGCAGTGGGATCTGCGACTTTGCATTTGCTGATACCACTTGGTCAGTTAGTGACTACACAAGTAAATCCAATAATTGCCTTTAGTTAAATTGCATTTTATTGAATTGGGTATTTTTTTCAAATTTTTTAAATGTAACTGTTAAGACCCTGTTTAGGTCCCTGTAGCTTAACAGTTTAAATATTTTAAAAACTTACTTTAGTTAGGACTGTAAAAACTGTGTTAGGATTTTTTCCCCAGCTCAAAAAAGTCCCAACTTTAGAAAAAAAAATGAGTACCACAAAGGGTGTGAATAAAGAGCTCGGCCTTACCTCCAGGTTTCTCCTAAGCAGTTAAGAACCATCTGTAAAGGGTACAAAATTAAAACAGGCTCAAACCCTTCCTCTCGAAAGCTCCAGGAGATGCTGGCAGAGTATGAGCAGGTCCATCCTGCTGATGGAACCAGTGACCCTGCAGATCAGGGCAGCTCAGGTGAAGAGGAGAAACTGCACCCTCTAACACTTGAAAGAGTGGAATCTGTACCCCAGGTGCCTAGAACACCCCCCTCTAGTGAGGATGGCTCAGGTTCCTCAAGGTCCAGAGAAAGGCTCTCTAAAGAGTGGATTCTTTTAGAGAGACTAGCTAGGACAATTGGCCTGGAAGACAGGATGCTGGCAATAGAGAAGGGAAGAAAAGAGATGGGTTTATGAATGGTGGCAGCAATTGTATAACTAGGGGCAGACTAGAACACTTTGACCCTAAAATCCCCAAAGGGATTGTCACCAAATATGAGGAAGGTGATGATATCACCAAATGGTTCACAGTCTATGAGAGGGCATGTGTTGCCAGAAAACGTGATAAACAGCTTTGGGGCTCTCCTCTGTGGAAACTGTTCTCATGAAAGTGCAAGGATAGACTCCTGACACTGAGAGAGGCAGATGCAAGGTCCTATGATGTCATGAAGGATACCCTGATTGAGGGTTTTGGGCTTACTCCTGAGGAGTACAGAATCAAATTAAAGGAGACTCAAAAACAAAAACAGAGTCAGCCCTGGGTAGGTTTTGTGGATTTCTCAGTAAAAACACTAGGTGGTTGGTTAAAAGGTAACAATGTGCATGATTATGAAGGGCTTTACAATTTAGTAATGCAAGAACATCTCTTGAGTAATTGTGTCCAGGAAAAGTTACCCTAGTTCCTGATAGACCTATGTCCAATATATCCTCAATAATTGGGGAAGAAGGCAGAACCCTGGGTCAAAACAAGTGTGACTAAATCTTCCACTAGTGGGAGGGATCACAAGAAAGAGGCCAGAAAGCCCCATGGGGGAAAGAGGGTAACCAAAAAAAGATAAAAACAAGGAGTCTTTTAAAGGCCTCCAAACACCTGCACAGGAGGGTGGGCCTGAGACTCTTCCCAACCCAAGGGTGGGTACAAGGACACAAATTGGTATCCCAGGAAGGCTTGGTGCCATGACTGCGAAGTCAATGGACACTGAAGTGGAGATCTTCCATGTCCCAACAAAAATAATGGCTCTAATGCACCTGCAGTAAATGCAGTGGTAAATCTCCAGATGAGATTCCAAGTAAGCACTGACCATGTCAGTGAGCCTACTGAGGCAACCTTAGTCTCAGAGGGTGGAGTGGATTAGGCTGCCCTGGCCTGCTGGCCCAGTAACATTGAAAGATACAGACAACAGCCACATATCAATGGGATTAAGGTTGAAGCACTGAGAGACACTGGTGCCAGTGTCACCATGGTGACTGAGCAACTGGTGTCCTCAGAACAGAATCTGACTGATTAGACATATACAGTCCTCATCTCTGGCTAAGGTACATTTTACGGCAATGGTATCCTTAGAATGGGGAGGGGTTACTGGCCAGAAGAAGATGGTGATGCCTTCTGGAGGCCTCAGCATGGACTGAGGTCAATAATAGACCCATGCAGCTATGCTGGGTATCCCTGAATGGGTTTGTGTAAACACAAGAGCACAGAGCAAGTCCAAGAGTGAAAAAGTAAAGTTGAAGTCCGAAATAATGACCCAACCTACCAAAAGGAAAGGCAAAAAGTATGTGAAGACAGCTTCCAATCAGACACCAGACCAGGTCCCCTTTCCTCAGGGAGAAGACCTGTCATTCCCAGAGGGAATTGAGCCTCAGGAGCTTGGGCCTTACACAGCAGAACTCTTAGAACCAGGGGGACCCGCCAGAGAGGATCTGTGCAGGGACAAAGGACCCGCCCCACTCCTGAAGGCCTAAAACAGCAAGCTTGCGATCAGGAAAAGAAAGATATCAGTGGCTCCCACAGGACCTATTAGGAGGAGGGAACTGTATTCACTGAGGCCAGAGACTCAAACCTGGTGCCATTGGAAAGTGGTAGTACCCCAGCAGTTTAGAGAGGTGCTCCGTACTTTGGCCCATGATATCCCACTAGCTGGGCATCTTGGCCTGGCAAAAACATGGAATAGGTTGGTAAACCACTTTTACTGGATAGATATGTCCCAGAAGGTGAAGGAGTTTTGTAACTCCTGTGCCACCGGTCAAGCCACTGGCAAGTCAGGTGGCCATCCAAAGGCCCCCTTAATTCCACTTCCAGTGGTTGGGGTTCCCTTTGAAAGGGTAGGGATTGACATTGCCTGTTCCATTGATCCTCCAATAGCATCAGGGAACAGATTCATACTGGTTGTAGTGGATTATGCCACCAGGTACCCTGAAGCAATTCACCCCTCAGGACTACTACTGTTCCTGCAGTAGCTAGGGCCCTCATTGGTGTATTCACCAGCGTGGGCTTTCCAAAGCAGGTGGTGTCAGACAGATGTACCAACTTCATGTCTGGCTACCTAAAACACATGTGGGATAATGTGGTGTGACCTATACATTCACTACCTCATATCACCCACAAACCAATGTCCTTATTGAGAGATTCAAAAATACACTGAATGGTGTGATTGGTGGACTCCCTGAAAACTGAAAAGCTCAGAAGGAGATTGGATGTTTTACGTCCATGTCTGCTTTTTCGCTTACAGGGAAATGCCACAGAAGGGAGTACGTTTTTCCCCCTTTGAGCTTATGTTTGGGCATTCTGTAAGGGGACCACTTTGTCTTGTGAAAGAGGGATGGGAGAGATCTCTCAAAGAACCAAAGTAGGATACTGTGGACTATGTTTGGCCTTTGTTCCAGGATGGATGAGTAAATGGAAAAAGCTTTCAAAAAGCTTGAGGCCAGTCAAGAGCTCCAGAAGCTCTGGTATGACCAGAAGGCTGCACTGCTGGACTTCCAACCAGGGCAGAAGGCCCATGGCTCCTAGGGCCCTCCAGGACAAATGGAGTGGACCCTACCCTATACTAGAAAGAAAAGGGGAAGTCACCTACCTGGTGGACTTTGGCTCTTGCTGGAGGAGCACAACAAAGGGTTATCCATGTAAACCACTTTAGACCCTATCATGACAAAGCTGAGATGATCATGCTCATTTTCATGGTCACTGATGAGAGACAGGAAGCTGAGAGTGAAGCTCTCCCTGATCTCCTCTCCAGCAATTTAAAAGATTGTTCCATAGAAGACACCCTCTCTGACCAACAGCAGACTGACTGAAAGCAAGTCTTGCATCAGTATGCTGAGCTCTTCTCCTTGACCCCTGGTCAGACTACCTGGTGTACACATGATGTGGACACTGGGGATAGCTTGCCTGTCAAAAACAAAAACTATAGACAGTCGTCAAGGAGAGCATCAAAGCTGAGGTCAGCAAGATGCTGGAATTTGGAGTCACTAAGCCAGCCCAGTGGTTTCGTTCCCAAGCCTCATTCCCAGGGTGTAAAGATAGAAGTGAGGTTTTTGTGGACTATAGGGGTCTCAATGCTGTGACCAAAACAGATGCCCATCCAATTCATAGAGCTGATGAATTCATTGACAGGCTAGGGGCAGACACATATCCCAGTAATTTTTATCTCACATCAGGGTACTAACAAATAGGTCTGACCCCTGGAGCAAAAGAGAAGTTAGCATTCTCCACTCCTGAAAGGCATTATCAGTTTACTGTTACGCCCTTTAATTTGAAGAATGCCTCTGCCACTTTCCAACGGTTGGTGAACAAAGTCCTTGCTGGGTTAGAAGACTTTAGTGCAGCATATATGAAATGCAGCTCTACCTGGCAGGATCACCTGATCCACCTTGGAAAGGTCCTTGAAGCACTACGAAAGGTAGGCCTCACTATCAAGGCAAGCAACTGCCAGATAGGGGATGGCCAGGTTGTATACTTGGGCCAAGTTGTGGTTGGAGGCCAAGTTCAACCACAACAAGCCAAGATACAGACAATTCAGGACTGGGTAGCTCCAACAATTCCGGACTGGGTATCTTCAACAACCCAGACTCAAGTCAGGACATTCCTTGGCATGATTGGGTACTACAGGAATTTTGGGGAAGGATATGGCACCATTGTGGCCCCTCTCACAGACCTAACCTTTAAGAAAATGCCAAAGAAAGTAGACTGGACAGTAAGCTATCAAAAGGCCTACGACACCCTGAAAGAAGCAATATGCTTAGCACCTGTTGTTAAAGCTCCAGATTACACCAAGCACTTCAGAGTGCAGACAGATGCCTCGGAAAATGGAATAGGAGCAATCCTATCCCAAACCAATAATTATGGCCATGATCAACCTGTTGCTTTTATTAGCGGGAGGTTACTCTCCAGAAAGCAAGGTTGGAGTGCCATTGAGTGGGAACTCTTTGCTGTGGTTTGGTCATAAAGAAGCTGAGACCTTACTTGTTTGGTTCTTACTTCCTAGTTCAAACTGTCCACAGGTCTCTCAGAGGGCTTATGCAAATAAAAGGTGAATACCCCAAACTGTCAAGGTGGCCCATTTCCCTACAGAGAATAGACTTTTCAGTGGAACACCGACCTGGGACTGACCATGCCAATGCAGATGGCCTTTCCAGGTTCTTCCACTTAAAAGATAAAGACTCTCCTGGGAATGGTTAGTTTCATCCTCTTTTATTTAGGAGGGGGTCATGTAGGAAAGTGCCTTTTTTGACATGGTCACCCCTGACTTTTTGCCTGGTTTCTGGTGTAATTTTGACTGAAAGTGCACAGGGTTTCTGCTAACCAAGACCCCAGTGCCAGATCTCTTTCCCCCAAAACTGCACAGTTGTTTTTCCCAATTGGCAAAACTTCTAGCACCCACTGTAAACCTGCTAGTAAATGGTACCCCTGGTACCTAGGGCCTGGGGTACTGAGGAGAATACCTAAGGGCTGTGGCACAAATTGTGCCACCATATGAGACCCCTCACCAAGCACATGAGAGGCTGCCATTGCAGGCTGCGCATTTTGGTGTAGACAAGAGTGAAAACACAACATGGCACACAGCCTGTGTGCTATGTCCTCTAAACACTGCATGCAAGATATGTAAGTTACCCCTCTAGCAGGCCTTACAGCCCCAAGGTAGGGTGTATTATGTTACATGTGAGAGCATATATGAATGAGCAGATATGCCCCTGCTACATCGCTGCCGATTCTCAGACACAGTAAGTGTTCAGGGAAGCCATTTTAAATGCATGTGCTGGACACTGTTTACTACGAGTTCCCTAGCAATATGATGGCTTCCCTGAAAACAGAGATGTTTGGTATCAAACATCCAGACTAATAAACCCTCACTGAAGCCAGAGAGGGATTTATTAATAACTGCACCCAGAGGGCACCTTAGAGGTGCCCCATGAAAACCTACCAGCTACTAGTGGGTTTACTGACTGGTTCTGACCAGTTCAGCCATCATAGATGTGTTTCTGCCCATTCCCACATCCCACAAGGTAGCAGCCAGCACTCTCAAGGGTCCGAGACAAAAGCCTGACACTGGGTGGGGGATGTTATCACCTCTCCCAGGGAGGATGGGCATTCCACGTCAGGAAGCTTCAAAAGCTTAGCTTCAAAGGCTGAGACCCAGGTCTCTCCAGATGGTGGAGATGACAGACCCCTTTGTCCTCACCCCACTTTTGGCAGAGGCACAGGTGGAAAAATTAAGCAAATTAGGAGGTGTGCCTCTTAAACTGCCAGTGAAAGCCAATCAGATAGCCAGTGAAGGCCACTCATCTCACTACAGCCTCCAGTTAAAGTAGGTGCTGCAGTTATGCCAAAAAAGCTCATCCTGTCTTGATAGCACTGGCACGATGATCTCCCGTCTCCCTCTACCTCTCTGTTCACATTTATAATACTTAATCAGAGGCATGTTAACTCTTAGAATTAAACATAAATCAATACAATGTAATGAAATTCACCTTCAGCTCTTTCGGAATACTAAGCAATACTGTTTGAGAGAAAACAAAATATAACATTCAATCCCTAAACTTCTATAAGCTCAACTTGTTATAATGTAGAATAATTATATCATTCAGCAGAAATGATTAAATAACATGAATATATTCCCATAAGCTTGATAATCATATGTACATGAAAGAAGTGAAAAGGCAAACAACATGTTCAAAATGTGCATCTGATGGAATCACAGTTCTCCTTTTCTTGACTATCCGAACAATACATATTTCATATCAAAGTAAAACGTCCTGGAAGGGAAAAACAAGAATGTTTACAATACTTTTCTTCTCTCCTCTTTCTTTTGCTCTCAGATTTTTATCATGTCTTTCACTGATAATGTTTCCCAATGTTGTGCTGTAAAATGGCTCTTTGATACTGGTAATATCATAAGGCACGCTCCTACAGCAACACTAAATATCTACCTTACGTTGCATACTACATACTAGAGTTCCCCAGCATGTATCCTCTGCATACACAGTGCCACTAGAGGCCGCCACAGTAGAACCTCAGCCAAATACTTGACGCATCATTCATGCCTGCACAATGTGGTATTTAATAGGCGGCACCATGCAGTAATTCAGTAATGTAGTCACACAGTTCTGTTAATGAGGAGCACATAAATCTCTATGTAGAAATATAGAATTTTACAATGACATATGCACACTTGCGCCTTTCTTCTATAACAATCAGCCATGTAAGCATTCCTATCCCGTGTGAAATTAACAATACTTGATGAGAGCTATGTTGGTGCTTTGCACTAAAAAAATCAAAGGGCTGATGACCAGAATGGGGGTCATGTGAGTCTCAAAAGACAAGAACAAATACAAATTTCTTTGGACAATATTCAAAGTCAAAACCACAAAGGTTTATTCAAAATTAAGATTTATTACAGAAAGCTAAAAGACGTTAGATTTGAATCGGGCATCAGTAATGTAGGCAAATAAAGCCAATTGTGAGAGGCCATTAAATAAGGGAATTAGCATAATTAAAATCTACTCAATTCTTAAGTCAAGAGATAGTAATCAGGACCAATATGTAATCTGCCTCCGAGATGAGAGGTAAGGTGAGGTAAAAGTTTGCTTAGTTACTTAAAACCATAGCAATGTAGAAAAACATTGTGAACTAAATTTACCTCTTAAATAGTTACAGACATACACAAGTTACTTGTTTATATATTTCTAGTGTTAGACTACAAAAAAACTCAATGTAATAACTATATCAGTCAGATAACCCAAAATAATTAATTCATTTCTTAAAAACATAATTACATTATAGTTACCCAAAATATCACACCGCTTATTTCCATTTTCTATATTAAGTCGAACACTTTAATCTAAGAAATTCCATTAAAAAAATCTCCTAATCTTTCGAAAAAACTCAAACCACACTCTTAAAATAAGTTATAATAAATATTATCTCTTCATTACATAAAATGGACAGAACAAAAAATGTAACAACCCTCATTATTAAATCGCGCTAAACTCTGGATATTCCCACTACCTTCGGTTACCCAGAGATATTATGAAAGTGCAAGTACCTAAAAGGTGCAAGGTGCCTAAACAATAAAAGAAGTCTAAAATGTAAGTAGTTAAAAGAAATGCAGAGGTCCTATTAAAAACTTTGCCTTCATCCTTAAAAAATTTCAGAAATCTTACAGTTAGCTCAGGATGTAGCCCACTTAAACATGCAACAGTAATGGGGTTGGTGCAGGAAAACCAGAGCGAATCGGTTGGACACATAGCAACTCCTCAAGTTGACTCGGGGCACTAAGAAAAGTACGCGGGACGGAAGCAAGGAGGAGTGCTTCTGGGGGACAGGAGGCAGAGAAGAGGAAGATAAGATCGACGGCGCGAGCGGAGAAGAAGACGCGGGAGCCAAGTTCGAAAGGAAAAGAGCCGCAGAAGAAGATGCAGGACACGGGAAGCTGGAAGGTGATAGCAACAGCCAGGGAGACGCAGATGCTGAAAATCATGTGAATATTGTAGATTCTTGCTATATTCTTTATTCATAAGAAGTTGGATACAAGGTGGTAACCCCCAGTTTACAGCTTCTCCTGCCGGTGCATAACTGCTCTCTTCAGAATCTCTATCCCCGCACATTCCAATTAGCATCATCAAGAATGCTAACACTGTTCTCTATTCTCAAGCACATCTCTACATATCTTCCCCTTTCACACACCCTAACAAACCTTGGAAATTCTATGAAAATTAAAAATAAATCCCACGTTTAAAGTACATATAATACTGAATCAAAATATTAATAATGAACTATGCACATATACATAAACATAAGTAAAACAGTTATATAGAAACTTTGTAATATATATATATATATATATATATATATATATATATATATATATACAGGGAGTGCAGAATTATTAGGCAAGTTGTATTTTTGAGGATTAATTTTATTATTGAACAACAACCATGTTCTCAATGAACCCAAAAAACTCATTAATATCAAAGCTGAATATTTTTGGAAGTAGTTTTTAGTTTGTTTTTAGTTTTAGCTATGTTAGGGGGATATCTGTGTGTGCAGGTGACTATTACTGTGCATAATTATTAGGCAACTTAACAAAAAAAAATATATACCCATTTCAATTATTTATTATTACCAGTGAAACCAATATAACATCTCAACATTCACAAATATACATTTCTGACATTCAAAAACAAAACAAAAACAAATCAGTGACCAATATAGCCACCTTTCTTTGCAAGGACACTCAAAAGCCTGCCATCCATGGATTCTGTCAGTGTTTTGATCTGTTCACCATCAACATTGCGTGCAGCAGCAACCACAGCCTCCCAGACACTGTTCAGAGAGGTGTACTGTTTTCCCTCCTTGTAAATCTCACATTTGATGATGGACCACAGGTTCTCAATGGGGTTCAGATCAGGTGAACAAGGAGGCCATATCATTAGATTTCCTTCTTTTATACCCTTTCTTGCCAGCCACGCTGTGGAGTACTTGGACGCGTGTGATGGAGCATTGTCCTGCATGAAAATCATGTTTTTCTTGAAGGATGCAGACTTCTTCCTGTACCACTGCTTGAAGAAGGTGTCTTCCAGGAACTGGCTGTAGGACTGGGAGTTGAGCTTGACTCCATCCTCAACCCGAAAAGGCCCCACAAGCTCATCTTTGATGATACCAGCCCAAACCAGTACTCCACCTCCACCTTGCTGGCGTCTGAGTCGGACTGGAGCTCTCTGCCCTTTACCAATCCAGCCACAGGCCCATCCATCTGGCCCATCAAGACTCACTCTCATTTCATCAGTCCATAAAACCTTAGAAAAATCAGTCTTGAGATATTTCTTGGCCCAGTCTTGACATTTCAGCTTGTGTGTCTTGTTCAGTGGTGGTCGTCTTTCAGCCTTTCTTACCTTGGCCATGTCTCTGAGTATTGCACACCTTGTGCTGTTGGGCACTCCAGTGATGTTGCAGCTCTGAAATATGGCCAAACTGGTGGCAAGTGGCATCGTGGCAGCTGCACGCTTGACTTTTCTCAGTTCATGGGCAGTTATTTTGCGCCTTGGTTTTTCCACACGCTTCTTGCGACCCTGTTGACTATTTTGAATGAAACGCTTGATTGTTCGATGATCACGCTGCAGAAGCTTTGCAATTTTAAGAGTGCTGCATCCCTCTGCAAGATATCTCACTATTTTTGACTTTTCTGAGCCTGTCAAGTCCTTCTTTTGACCCATTTTGCCAAAGGAAAGGAAGTTGCCTAATAATTATGCACACCTGATATAGGGTGTTGATGTCATTAGACCACACCCCTTCTCATTACAGAGATGCACATCACCTAATATGCTTAATTGGTAGTAGGCTTTCGAGCCTATACAGCTTGGAGTAAGACAACATGCATAAAGAGGATGATGTGGTCAAAATACTCATTTGCCTAATAATTCTGCACTCCCTGTATATATATATATATATATCTAAAGAGCACAATATTAATTATGCATTGTATGGCACTTTAACTTTGTATATATTTCCCATACTGCACTCTTTACCGTCATCCAGTTTAACAACAGAAATCTTTATTTTGGTTATTCTTTGTGGCTGAAAAAACTTGCTTTCACCTTTTCTCTCATGACCAGTTTTCTTCACCGCCACCCAGTCACCACTTTTCATGCATATGTCCTTCACTCCTTTCCTGCTATCACACCTCAATTTGTTCTGCTCCTGTAAATTTGCCACTCTTGCTTTCATGCATTCACGATTCACCCATACTTGCTCTTTCTTAGGAGACCCTCTCGAAGCTGTCTCCCTCCCTTTAAGGGCAATAAAAGGGGACACACCTGTCATTGAATGAGGGGTTATTCTATATGCCCATATCATCTTGATCAACTCATCCCTCTACATCAATCCATTCGCAAAAGACAATAGAATGTACTCCATAATTATTCAATTTACCCTTTCAACTAAACCATTAGCTTGTCGCCAGAGTAAGGGTACCCTGTCATGGCTGATTCCTAAACTAGTAAGAAATGTCATCATGGCAGTGGAGACTAGATGCACACCGTTATCTGTAACCAGAACTTTTGGTATTCCTTCTTCTAAAAATACTTCTCTTAAAAATTCTAAAACATTACTAGTTGTTATTTGTTCTACTGTCCTAACCACAAACCACTTGCTATGATAATCAACAAACACTATGAGAAAATGATCTCTCCTACCAAATCTATCCACAGGACCTAGAAAATCCAAAGCCAATTTCTCCCATGGTCCTGCAGGAAATGCACTCCAAAGGTGGTTCTCTGACTACTTTACCTTTATCGCTATTTCTGCAAGCTTGACAATCATTAACTAATGACTCTACATCTCTGTCCATTCCTGCCCACCAGTAAAATTGTCACACTCTCCTCTCCATCAAATTCCTGTCTAAATGTCCTTCATGCACAATTCTCACTATTCTTGCCCTCAACAGCTTAAGTGGAATAATCCTGTTACGCCGTAAAATCTTCTCACCCTGAATATTCAATTAATCCTTTACTTCTAAATACTGTCTCAAATTTCTATGCAATGCAGATGTCCCCTCCTGTCAACCACCACTTAAGAATCTCTTCAAATCCGTGTTCTCCTTATCAGTAGCAACAGCATTGTCACATTCTTCTTGTCACAAAGCCAACTCTCCAAACTCTCCATCAATGGAAAATGTTTGAGATTCCATCTCACATGTGAGCAAACCTCCTCCGGAACTTCATATACATTTTTCTTTCCTCTGACATATTCCACAACAAAATTGAAGTCTATGATGGTTATCAACCATCTAGAAATTTGAGGTGTCACACTCCCTTCTAAGCCTCAACCACATTTAAAAATCTGCGATAACGGCTTATGATCAGTTCCAAGCACAAAAGGTAATCGCCATAAATAATACTTAAAATGGTTTATGCCCCAGCAACAAGCTAATGCCTCATTTTCAATGGCAGAGTACGATTGTTCTGCTGGCTGCAACAGTTGAGACGCAAATCCAATATTCTTCTCCTCACCATCCACCCTCTGTATCAAAACTGCACCAAGACCTACACTACAGACATCAATCAGCACAATAGTCTTTCTACTGGCATTAAAGTGTCCCAGCGGTGGAGCATGAGCAATTGACTGCTTATTCCCATTTGAACACTTCTTCTTTCTTTAACAACACCCTCATAGGTTCTACAACGGTGGCAAAATCATGTACGAATTTGGAGCAATACTCCGCTAGACCCAGGAACGACCTTAATTGATCTTTATTACTTGGTTGTGGAGCATCACTAATTGCCCCTATTATACTTCTTTTCGGTTTTATCGCTTCTGCAGATATTTCATGACCCAAGTAATTTACTCAATTGGCATTTCTCTTTCCTCATGGTCAGACCATGATGTTCAATTCTCTGCAATACATTTTCCAGTAATTCATCATGCTCTGCCACAGATTTTCCTACTACCATAATGCCATCCTGGAAAGACAGTACATTGTTCATTCCTTGAAAGATGTTCTGCATTATTCGCTGAAAGACAGCCGACGCCAGTCCAAACAGCATTCTACAATAACGATACACTCCCAGAGGTGTGCCAAAAGACGTTAAAGGATGAGATTCAGAATGCGCTTGCCACCCCCCATCATACTTAACATTTCTGCAAAATTAGGCAAAGGTTGCCTATCCACCCATATGTTCTTATTGAGATCCCTCAAATCTATACACAGGCGAATCTTGTTTCCCTCCTTTGGTGCTACAACTATTGGCTCCAACCACTCAGACGACTCGATTGCCTTGATTATTCCTTCTTCCAATAATTTATTACTTTTCTGCTGCAGCGATTTTCTCATCAAGAATGGTACAGGTCTTACTTTATGCACAGTAGATATAGCACTTTTCTTTCAATTTATTTGATGCGTAAATCCTTTCAATCTAACCAGGTTCTTAGTAAATACTTTTGGAAATCTACTCGTCAATTTTTCACTCCACTCTATATTGGTTTTGTTGATCCGCACAACTCTCATTTGTGGTTTCTACAACCATGACTGTTTTTTCAGCATTTGGGTCAAGCACAATATTTAAATATTTTTGGTGACGCCACCCTAAAAGATTCAACCCTTCATTAGTTACATATTGATCCACACACCTCATTGTTTCCAAAAAATATATCTGTCCATTTCATTCCTATAATATTAATTCTCTTCCCACCATAAACTACTGCTTTTACATCAGCTTTTTGTAGATTTTTAACTTGTATTTTTAGAATATTTTCACAAGCCTCCTTGGATATCAAAGTAAATAAACTTCCAGAGTCTACTAATACCGTAACTGATGTGTTTGCCAGCATAAAATTGCAATGAGGCTTCTTTAACCTATCTGAACTTTCCCTCTTCAGATTCTTGCTACTTATAACATCACCATTCTGTTGAACAGATGATCTTATTTCATTTACAGTTAGTATTATTTCTTCCCATTGATCTTCACTCGTATCCTCTACCATTTTGACACTATTGTTTTGCATTTTCCCTTTGCATCTGCAAACCTTTGTCATATAACCTTTTCTTCCACAAGATCTGCATGTCATGGTTCGTGCCCCACACATCGGACTTGACGCAATGTGTCCTAGACACCCACACCTATAACATGTAATGCTTCTCCTCTCATCACATTTTTCACCCTCATTTCCTACACCCCTAATCTGTTTCTCGGACTTAATTTCTTTTACCTCTACTGTAGTTTCTTTCTCTGGATTTTTTATATAGTTTTTTTCTTTGTCCATCACTTTTCTCCACTCCTCAGTTTGCTCCATAATCCTTGATATTTGTATGGATTCCTCTAGCGAGGGATCAATAGATAACAATGTATCCTTTATTTTCCTATTGTTCGTGCATCGGACTATCTGATCACTTTTTTAAGAATTATTCAATTCTCGGAAATCACAAGTCACTGCCAGTCCTCTTAATGCTGCAACATAAGTCATTATATCTTCATAATGTCCCTGTGCACAAGAAAATAATTTGTGCCTTTCAAACACTGTACTTACTTTAGGTGTGAAATGTTTTTCTAACATTTGCAATGACATCTCATACACATTCGTGGGTAATCCATTTCCCATCCCTAATGAGATCTTGGGAAGATCATCATAAATTCTTCTACCTTCCGTTCCTAAATGGTGTAATAAAATAGCTTGTTTCCTTACAGGGCAATATTAATCTCCACCAATAGCTAATATATATGTGAAAAAAATGTTTTCCATCTCTTCCAAGCAATAACTGGTTCTCCAGGTAAAGGTAGAAAAGTAGGTGGTGCTATCAAGGCTTGTTCCACCGTACCTGCAAAGATATCAAATATAATAAACTACCATAAAATGCTAAAATAAGAAATTGAAATAGTAAGCTAAAATAATTATCTAAAATAAATAATAATCTTAGGTTTTCTTTTTTAAATCCCATCGATTTTCATAGTCTTTCTTCTTTCTTTCTTTAAGTATATTTTTCCGCTGGTCTAGTGTTTTGCCTGTTTAGTCCTTTCTCTATCTCCAGTTACTGCTGTTTTGCCAGTTCAGTCCCTTTTCTACCTCCAGTTACCAAGGTAATACAATCAGCATGATCACACCACACGGCCATACTCTGCAGTATTCCTCAATTATACAAACGCGCTCCTCTGTTCTCTGCAAGTGCACAGCTGACAAGTCCAGTAAAGCTGATGGGGAAGCACATAAGGATTCACACGCGATGCTGATAATGAATAGAAGGACACGACTTCACACGTGCTGCCGACAATAGATGCACCAGGTAATTGCAAGTGCGTGCAAGGTTCGCACGCAATACATTTCTTTTCTCTTTTTTTTAAATTAATACAGTGATCCGCGTTGCAAGCACAAGTTACACGGCACAATTCCAGTACGATTAACAACTCACAGTTTTTTCCCCTTTTCTTCCTGTGACAATCAACTGGCAACTGACTGTTTCTTTAGATTCTTGAAATAACATATCTTCCAGGGGTTAGGGGTTACTCCATGTGAGTCTGCCCTCTGCGCAGAGTCCCTCGTCGCCACAATTTGTAGTAATTATGCGAATATTGTAGATTCTTACTATATTCTTTATTTATAGGAAGTTGGATACAAGGTGGTAACCCCCAGTTTACAGCTTCTCCTGCGATGCATAACCGCTCTCTTCAGAAGCTCCATCCCCGCACATTCCAATTAGCATCATCAAGAATGCTAACACTGTTGTCTATTCTGAAGCACAGCTCTACATACCGCTGCCCTGCTGCCCTCTGACTTTGCTGAGAAGTGCTCTCCAAGGGCTTGGATTGAGCTTGCCTCCTGTTGTCTGAAGTCTCAGGGCCAAAACATCTTCATCTCTTCAGGAAACTCCTGGTGCGCCGAAAATTGACGCACAGCCTGCCAGAAATGATGAACAGATGTTTTGCGACCGAGAAATCGATGCACAATCGAGCCGGAACAACGAAGCCTGACTTTCTGAGTAAAGATTCGACCCAGCGCCTGCCTTGTGACTGGAAATTTGATGCACAGCCCTACCGGATCGACGCACAGCCAAACACGAACAACGCAGCTGATTCCCTGAGTGTAAAATCACACAGCACCTGCCGTGGAACAGAAAATTTGATGCACTGTCATACTGGATCAACGCAATGCCTGTGACTTCTTTCGGCACGCCCAGGATTTCCCCCCATCATCCCTCGGTGCCAAAAAGATCCCCGCATCACGGTGAGGAACCAAGACTGCGTGCCGAAAAATGAAACAAAGCCCCTTGCAGCGTGGAAAGAAATGGCGCATCGCCTGTGGCGCGTCGGAAAATCCGACACACACCCTATTTTTCCACGCATCTCCTCTGCGGTCTGCATGCATGTTATTTTTGACACAAACCATGTACTTTGTGTAATCAAGAGACAACTGTTGATTTCTAAGATTTAAGACTCTTTTTAAACCTGCAAAAGTGATATTTCAACTTGTGCTTACTGAATCTTTATCATTTTTACCTTAATTTAACCAGATAAATATCCTATATTTTCCTAAACCTGTGTGGTATATTTTTGTGGTGTTTTCACTGTGTTACTCTATAATTTATTGCACAGATACTTTACACATTGCCTTCTAAGTTAAGCCTGACTGCTCAGTGTCAAGCTACCAGAGGGTGAGCACAGGATAATTTGGATTGTGTATGACTTACCCTGACTAAGATTGTGATCCTTACTTGGACAAGGGTGTACACCTATGCCAAATAAAGACCCCATTTCTAACACTGTGTTTTGGGGATGAGTGCATTAGCAGTGGCCCAGTCTTCAAGACTGAACTTGAGTACTTTTGCATAACATTTCCTGTCTACATCAAAAAGGGCTATTAATCAAAAATTAGCTGGCTGGTCAGGAGAGCCCTTTTTATGTATTGAAGATAATATTGATCCTCTCCAGCTATCTGGAATGTCATTTGTAATAAAACATTGATTGAATAATGGGCATAAAAGGTGTGTCCACGCTTCCTGTGCCACTTTGAATAGCTTAGCTGGGAACCCATTAGGACCAGGGGTGTCTGCAGGACATAGGGAGGCCATTGCTGATCACAAAACATTATTTTTAATCCATTTGCTTTCCCCCTTTCACCATACGTCAAGGCGCAACCCCAAACCCTGCGGCCAAAGCTCTTTCCACTGACGGCGTAGAGATTCAAAACATATTGCATTCAATTAACCGCTGATTTAGAGGGCTGGACTTTCGGACTTGCTCCATTCAAACTCTGCTGTACTAATCTCCAAAGTTAACTAGGGTTCTTTTGCTTTTATGCCTCATGCAATTCTACCCACTATGTTTCATTTCTCTGCTGCATCAGGGTCCATGCTTTTACTTTGTAGATCTTATTTGTCTCCTCCGTAAAGGCGCTTGAATTGCTAAAGGTCTGACTCGGTCTCAAGCGGTTAATCAACTGCCTTAGTTCACTACATGAGCGCTTATGTGGAGGTACCTTATGTGGGCAGCTGAAAAGCCTCTGCAAAGGAGAAGCTACCAAGTCCACCTGGGAGGCTGTAAGAAATGTCTCCAGTGTTTCCGTCTTTTCAGCCAAAGTGTTGGGACTCCACTTAACTCTACGCAGGGCACTCACCCCATCTTGAGTACCAATTACCTTAACCAAAGGCCATCTTAGCATACTTAGCGATATAGAACAAACTGACACAGCGAGGTCGCTCAAAAACTATGGAATCACCTTGAGACCACTTGCATGGTTAAAATGCTGGACTGACACCCAAATTTAATCTATTAAAGATGAATTTGTTTGTGAGCTGAAAGTACGGGCAGGAGGAATGCCCAAAATGCTTCTACTATTCAGTACTCTCAGACCAAGTTGGTTAAGGAGTGTGGCAAATCTCTTTCCGGTCCGTCCTTCCTAATTGAGCTGGGTTTAATTTAAGGAATTGACCAGGCAATATCATCCTCTTTGACCCAAATCGATGGTGAGACTGTATCGAGAAGAAACATATTAAAATCACCAGCCAGTAAACACATGGCCTCCAAGTGTGACTCTCTTAACCTTCTTATGTATTTGCCACTTCAGTCAAAGCTATTTTTTCTTTGGTTTCTTTGGTTCAATGTAGATTGACCCTATGTTAATCTGCAGCCAGCCCCTAGAGTTATAGTTAAAGATGGGTACTAATTTTAATATGATACTGGCTCCCTGGCCACTAGCCAAAACAGCCCCACTTACTGATAAAGATTTATGAATTAAAAGAGAACTCACCAGAAGGATGGCCATCCGTGAAAGATGCCTCAGCAGGAGCAAGGAATTCAAGATGGTCTAGCCACACAATTGGACATATCTGCCAAATTTCCTGTAGGCAGATTTTTTTCCTTCTTACTGATAGTCTCAAGTGCGTCATCATTGGCCAACAGTGACCTTAAACCCCGTATGTTCCTCGAGGAAAACTGCTATATTGGCAATTGAGTGGCCGACTAATTTGGAGAACCGCGAGTCCGTTGGCACTCGACGGAAATTCAGTGCAAATTACTTATCATCCAACATTACCTTCTATTGCTGGAGAGATCCTTTAAAACCCATACTAGCTCGACCTCTAACCTTCTATCTTCAGCACCTTTTGAGCTATGAAGGACAGACTTCTTATGGAGGGTTAGCATAAGTTTTAGCCAGAATCCAGGTGTATTTGGGGGGAGATGGTTTACTAAGTGAAATACCCCATTGTGACAAAACACTTGAGTATGCCTCAATTTGTCTTAGAATTTCTTAAGAGCAAAACTGATCTTTAGTAGCCTCTCTTGGATTATTGTGGGTTCCAGGGACAAAAGCTATATACTCAATCTCTTTTGATTTAATCTGGTCCATACCAGACAAGGCAGAAAATAGTTTTCAAATATGTCCATGGTTGAGAATATCTTCACAGCCTTGAGCGACATATTCTGGATGTAATATTAATGTGGCGCCCTCTTGCGCTTTGTTCTCACGGGGCCAATCTCACTCACGGAAGGAGACAAGTTCGACCACCCAGGAGGATTCCCTATCACAATTGTGACACTAGGGTTGAGTCTTCCCCCTCCAAGAGTGCTTGCTGAGACCTCTTTTTCAGCTCCCTCCCCACCAGCTTGCCCACCTCTCATCTGTCTTGTGTCTGTCAAGTTCTCAATTGCACGAGATGCTGGGGGTCTGGCATTTGAAATCACTTCCCATTACTTTTGGGACTTCGTTTGGGATCCTTTAGGAATTCTTGAATGCTGTGAGGTACAGCTAATGATAACTTGGGGCTTCTTGATCTAGCGAGTTCAGGTAAAAAGGACTTACTTATATCCCTTGCCCAGCAAAAAAGGTTTCTTCCTGGTATGCATGTCACGAGGTCTGGCACTCTTTAGATGATCTTAAAGTTTTTTCTGTGTTGCACTAGATCTTGCTTTTCCTTATTGGATCGGGTTTAATAACTCGGATGCCATCGCAAGATGCATAGGTTCTTTAAGTGGAGACCCCAATTATTCTATAGCATCCGGCTCCACTGTCGACGGAGAGTTCACCATTACATTGTCAGAGGACCTAGAAAGCCCATTGCCGGCAACTCTTTGACCCAGGCAGTCTTCCACATCTTTATTCAGCCCATGGATGAGGCTAGCATCCTTTCTGCCTTGTGGGATGTGACTACCATCCCTTCCCAAAGGATCATTAGTATTTGATTGAGGCTCAGAAAAGATTTAATACATTTTCGGAGGTGTTCTACTGCCCTTTCTGAGTCTTGTTAAGTTTCCATAGGCACTTTTTGTTTTTCCTTGACAAAGTAGAGGATGTCCTTTCAGTGCCCCCACGGCTTTTAATGCCGGGGGCCCATGGACTGGGAGCTAGAGAAAGGCACTTGAACCGGGAGAACATTTTGCGCTGTTTGCCTTTCTGGATTTTGAGAGTACCCTGAATAGTTAACCAAGCAAGTAGATGGATCAATTAACGGTGCTGGTGAAGGGGGCTTAGCCTTGGTTGATACCTTACGTTCATGAACCGGCTCAGTCATTATTACAGAGAGGGTGGGAATGTTATCTAAATTAGAGCAATAGCAAGGCACCGTAGGTTTGTCCGTAGTCTGTTGAGTCCTAATGATTAAATCATTAAATGTATCAATTCGCCTGGCAATGTCCTTAATATGCTCCACAAGTGACTGGAGGATGTTTATTTGTATATCCAGCTTACCTGCGTGCATTATTGATGCCTTGCTAAGTGTGGTGGGAGCTTCATCCATGGCATCCCAAAACAATAGACCATTGTTGGTCTGGACCTTTTCAAGACATGTCTCGTGCTCAATGAAGATTGATTTGGAGTTGAACACTCTCTCCAATGGATTTGGTAAAACAGGGCTCGTTACATCATGACCACAATCTTCTTCCGCCTGTAGATTGATTGATGGCGATACCAAGCTACAGTTTAACATCTGGTTATTATCCTAATCCATGATGCTTAGAATTTCTTCCTCCTCAGTATAATGGTCTTCTGGAATTTCCTGGTGCCTATCCGATAATAGCATGTTACAAGGGTTCACTGCCAACTAATTTTTTGTGAGGCCCAAATACGAGGGCAATCTGCTCTCAAGACTGGTCGTCCTGATATTGCGGCCCGTGGGCGTTGAGGGGTGAATCACATCTTCAATAACAGTAGCTTCCGTCTTTGAAGTTTGCCCAGGACATCTCCCGTTTAGAGCTGAACATAAAGAGGAGTTATTAAGGTTGCTGCTAAAACAAATCAGCCGCCACCACCAACATTTCTGGGGATAATGGCCATGGGGGCTTTGTCATCTGCTGTTCCAATGTAGCGCTCTCCCAGCTTGTTCCCCAGGTTCTGTCCCCGTAAACCTGGCCATCACTATCGGCCACTACTGGGGGTTTCTTTTCCTGGGGAACTTCCTGTATAATGGGTGACCTTTGGTCTGCACATTCAATGGCTTGATTCCAGCAGCTCTCAATGCAGGACACTTGTCCCTGCGCTTTGTCCTCTGTTGTGTGCCCCTTGGCACCCACAAGGGCACTGCCTCCTGCATGTTGGTGTCCTGTAAACCAGCTCTAGGTAACGACAGGAGTCGATCTAATTGATTAGATTGAACATCGGTGTCCTCATTGCAAGGAAGAAACTCCTTTTTCAGTTTGTAAAGCATCATTATCCCCTTGTTACCGGTGACGTTCTTGTTAGTTGGTCGCTCCAGCACCGTGTGATTGCTCAGTTTGTCGTGTTTGAAAGGGGGTAACTTCCTCTGAGATTTCTTCGAGGGCCTGGAAGCACGCACTTTTAAGAGGAGGGAGCTTCTTGTGTGCATTCTGAATTTGTTCAGCAGCTACGGCTGCTGGTTATTTTCTTCACCACCAACTACTTTACTGACTCCGCTTGCATTGCAGACCACCATCTGTTGAGTGGCCTGGGGTGCAAACATCTCCGGTCGAGAGGCCAGAACCACCCTCTGGAGCAGCCCCACAGACAAGAGAGAGAAATCAGCAGTTTAACCTGGAGAATGTTGAGTTAAAAGAAAAGTCTTTCAAAGGTTAGTTTGTATAGCAATCGGATACGCTTCCGAAGGAGAAACGCATATTGATGTAGAGATTGATTTGAAGGAATGCTCTGGAGTGGTACCTATGGAAATTTTTTTAAACAAATATAAATAGGCGAGGTTCCTTTTGATTGAAGATTCATCTGCCCGACAAGTAGGAATACCTAATCAGTGAAGGGGTTAAAAGAGATTATAGGGGACTCCCATCAGTTAGTCCTGAAGAAGACCCATTATGGAGCAGTGATTTGGCCCAGGATAGAGAAGGGTCGAAACGTCGACGTATATATTTCAGTCGGGATTGGTTTCTGCATAGAGTACTACAGAAGGACACAAGACGGAGATATATATCCCTTGATGATTTGGAATTGATTCAATGCAGTAAAAGGATAACCAACCGACGGCTCTTATTATTTTTATGCGATTGTGGAGGATTAGGATATTGGTTATTCTTTCTTTGGTTACTATCCATCACGAGCACTTTTTTCTTACTATTTGGTTTGTCCTTTGGTTTTTTGATTATGAGATGGGTTGTTCTCTATGGTAAAGAAACTGAGACATGCTTTTAATATTTATATGTAATTGAATAAAATAGTTTTTTGTATGTTCACCTATGTTATTTTTATGATATACTTATGATGTGTGTGAATTATTTTTTGTCCTCCTAGAAGGGCACTGTTGTCTTTGATAACTGAAATAAAAGAAAGGCAAAAGGCCTTTAAGCATAAACGAAATCAAACAGACGATCAGAATCTGCTTTCACAGAAACAAAGAAAAGGTCTGGCCCACATCCCTGAAAAGGCACATTTTATAGAGTCAGGGAGGTGGAAAACTCCACTCACAAAACAGCATGAAGTGGGCTGTACTAGAAAGATACATGACGTAAACCAATCAGCATGGTAGAAATTGTGCTACATAAAACAAGATATGTTAGAGACTGCCTAAATTACTAATAAATAATAAACCTCTTTATCCTACAAACAAGGGAAATTATGTTTCACTATTAAAAGAAACTAAATAATAATCCATTGTACAAATGTAATAGAAATACAATTGTCACAGCATGCAGTAACTGCCTTGATTATTGCAACGTATGAGAGCATCTCAAGCTGGATTCCTCCTAAGGCACACAGATAGATACAGTGCAAGAAACCAACATCATGAAATCAATCCCATTTGAACTACTTGATGAAAAGGAAAAACACAAAAAAGAAAAAACATGCACACTGAAAACATGTTTGGCCAATTTTACAACGCATGTTTTGTTTCTTTCAGCATCTTTGAAATGGGTGTCAATGCAAACAGGCAAAACCCCAGTAAATGAATGCAACTTGAACACAAGTAAATAAACATTGTTTTTTAGTTAAGAAGACAATCTGTCATCTATGAAAATAAAGGAACAGGGAAATATTCTAAACAGAATATAGGCTAATAAAATAAGCAGTATTATGGAGGATGTCATAATTGGAGTAAACTACTTGACAACGAAGTAGGAGTTCTAAAAGATAGTACGTCATTCTATCTGAAATGGATGGAACCATGGATTGTGCTAGCCTGCCTGGGACACTCCATGGCTAGATATCTGACCATCGCGCGGCTCAAAACCCTCAGGCTGCCTCGAGCCAAAAGCACCCAAAGTCTCTCCTACATCCATTTCATTCTAGAAAAACCCCTCGCTGCAAAAGAGGAGGGGCCAAGTCTGCGTTGCTGGCTACTTTAAAATGCAAAAAGCCTGTGCCACTGACCATCCACTCGTCTGAGGGCTTCAAGATTGACTTGATAGTGGGAAGAGGGATGGGAGCAGAAAGGAAAGACTTGGTGCAAGGGGTCCTGTAGAAACATGACACTTTTTGCATCGTCATCCCTATTGTTTTGCTAGATTTTGACTTCTTTTGTGACTCTGCATACTGGGACACTGCTGTCCAGTGCCTAGCTTGTGTGCTCTGACCCCTAAAAACATGTCAAATTGGTATAGACCTAATTGGCACATTTAACTTAACTATAGGTACCTAGTATATGGTACCAAATTGTGCCCAAAGCCTTAAGTTAAATGTCACAAGTAGACTACAGCACATATTATTCCACCACTAAAATGATATTGATGATGTTTTAGGGTGTGTTTTTCTCATCCTCCATCAGCACAGGATGTCACATCACTGGATCTCCCATCATCCACCTGCACAGGAAGTGACATCACTGCACTCCTATCCCCTCCCAGGACCTACTTAATGGCCTCTGCGACACCCTGCAGCCTGAGTACGCAGTTTTAAAACAGACAACAGGACCTGGCAAAGTAAATCTTTTTCTAGGCCTCAAGTTTCCTTTTTATGCTTGTAAGTCACCCCTAAAGTAGGCCCTAATGCTCATAGGTCACAGTGCACGGTATGTAAAAAGTAGGAAGGGGATATTTTATGTTATAAATGACCCGGCAATGAAAAACCTCCAAAGTTGTTTTTCAATGTGGCAAGGCTGGCCTTCCCATAGGAAAGCACTGGGTTACACTACAAAACATTATAATTTTTAACTTCAGTTTGACAGAAGCTAGAAATCATTCAAGGACTCATTTTAACAGCATTTTAAAATCCAACTTTACAGTCAAGTTGGATTTGTCTGCCTGAACTAAATGTTTATTTCTGCCTTCACTGTCACCAAGTAGCTGAAAGGCTCCTTGATTAGGTGTGAAGTGGCTCCCAAAGCTTGAGTTGAGTGTGTGTGTGCTGCCCAGAGGGCACGAGGACCCGCAGAGTGCTGGCAGAAAGAGAAAAAGCAGACACCAACAGCTGCTTGCTATATTCCCCATCTTCTCTAATATGAAATAACAATAACAGTTACAGATGTTCGTTTGGTATTGGTGCTTTGTCTGCAGTAAATTAAAATGTTTTTGTTTCACTTCTGTGCCCTTGGAAAGGTGGTTTTGGTACAGAACGGAGACACACAACCAAGTAAGCTGGAGTACAGTGGCCATTGAGGGGTGGGGGCAAGGGTTGGATTAATCAAGATTACAGTGAAAATGAGGAGTAATGTTTCTTTGGGAAATCGTGCTTTTTTTTCAGGTGTGTTTTTCCCATCACCCATCAGCACAGGAAGTCACATCACTGGATCTCTCATCATCCACTTGCACAGGAAGTAACATCACTGTGCTCCTATCCCCTCCCAGGACATATTTAATTGCAGCTGCAACATAGACATGCAACAGACACGCCGCTCGTGCACCAAAGGCAGGCCTGTTTGCGTCTGGAACATGCTCAGCGCCAGAAACTCTGGTCCATTCACACCCCAGCAATATTCCACTGCGTTCCTCCAGTCACTCGATCTGCACGCCACTCCACCCGCTGCTGCCACTCCACAACACACACCATGGAAGGAGCCTTCACCTGCATCTACTGACAGCTCTGCTACAGTCATCCCCATGCATCCCACACAAGCACCAGCAAAATCCACAATCAACTCCACATGCCACAGCAAACCCACACTCCAACATTCACTTGCATGCTTGCTACTAAACACACAATCTCTCAGCAAACACGCAACAGAAATCTGGGACCTGCTGAGTAGCGATGTACCAACCTCCTCTTCCTCAAGGAAACCTGACTTAATTCCACATTGCCACCTACTGTTGTTGAGAAATCCCAGCAGGCTACAAGACTGCACAACAGGACAAGCCTAACAAACCAGGAGACTCACAGACATTGACAAGGAATCTATCATGCGCTCAACATTCACAGAGACCGTCACTCCATTTATGGAATATCTGCATGTCAACCTGCAAATCTCAGAGAACCTCACCCTGAACGCAACCCTCGCCTAACAATCACCCCGACTGGGAGCCACCTTCATCAGCCTCATCACCAACTTCATCGCCCCTTTCAACATGGACTCCAGAGCATACATACTCCTCAGTGACCTCAAACTAACCCCTGCTCAACAACATTCCTCAAAACCATGAACAACAGTGGACTTACCCAGCTCATTGCAGGTCCAACACACATCACAGGATCCTGGATCCCATCTTCACCACTAGCAACAGCATTAAATACAACGCCACTTCACTGCTCGCATGGACAGACCCAGCATCATCCACTTCCAAATCAACACACTGCAAGTCAACACACCCAGCAGCATCAGCCTGCCAACCTGCAGCTGGAGCAAAAACTAGAAAGCTGACTGGATCAACCCCCCCTCAGCACTGATCAACCCAACCCCACTGTCAACATCAGGGCAGTGCGCGCTCTACGGGCGACTAGAATGCAAAAACCCAGCACTCTCAAGATAACGTAATTCATGCATTGTGCTGATATGCTGTTGTTTAACCTTTTGCATTGCAGAGTTTAATCCTGAAGACTTATGTTCAAGGTGCTTATAAATACTGTTCATTTGCAATGTATTGCTGCAGGCTTTCAGAGTGTGTCAGGGTGTGGTCCCTTTCCAGGGCCTTCTAGAAGCTTTCCCTGCAGCATGCCTGGGTGTGGTTTGTGGGCTGGGCCAAGACTCTATATAAGGGAGCCAGCCCAGCTCCACGTGCTCACTATTCAGAGGTCCCGTTGCAGAGCAGCAGCAACTTCCTGATCTCCTGTTCCGGGGCCTACTTTGATCTTCCAGGCCTCGCCCTTTCACTTTGCTTGGTGATTCTTGATCAGGGTGGTAAGACAGAGGTCGGGCTGGGCCCCAGATTCCGTTCTCGAAGGATTTCGAGTTCTTGGGCCTAATTAGCATGATAAAAACTATTTTGCTCTTGTGCGTGTGAATGTGCGCTTGATGTTTAATGGTATTTTACATTTCTTGGCATTCACATGGTGGCCTTCGAATCGCAAGATGCGCGATTCATTTCTTGTACTAAATTCATGATATTCAGTGTGCGCTACCATTTCTTGGCATTCACATGGTGGCCTTCGAATCGGCGAGACGCGCAATTCATTTATGTACTAAATTCATGATATTCAGTGTACGCTACCATTTCTTGGCATTCACATGGTGGCCTTCGAATCGGCAAGACGTGCAATTAATTTCTTGTTCTTAGTTCATGATATTCAGTGTGCGCTACCATTTCTTGGCATTCACATGTTGTCCTTCGAATCGGCAAGACGTGCGATTCATTTCTTGTGCTTAGTTCATGATATTCGGTGTGCGCTACCATTTCTTGGCATTTACATGGTCGCCTTCGAATCAGCAAGCCGCGTGAATCATTTCTTGTGTTTAATTCATAATATTCAGTGTGTGTTACCATTTCATGGCATTTCCGTGGTGACATTCGAATCGGCAGAATGCGCGATTCATTTCTTGTGTTAAAATCATGAAGTTCATTGTGTGCTACCATTTCATGGCATTTACTTGGTGGTCTTTGAATCAGCAAGACGCGCAATTCATTTCTCATGTCTAATTCATGTTACTCCTTGTGCACAATAATTTCATGGCAGTTACAGACCTTTGTGGAAATCTGTATTGTGCGCAATTCATGTTCCTGCATTTTAAGAAAACTAAAGTGTTTTAAAATTCTAGATTTTATATTGTATGTGCATAACAAGTCTCTCAAGTACAATTCATATGGTGTTATAGAAATCATTCAGATTATTTCCTTGTCCTCATGCCAAAGTCTATGCTTGAATTTGAAAGCGTAATTCTAGAAAATTCTGATGTTTCTAATTCATGTGGAACATTTTATTGAGTAGTTCATTAGAATGTTGTATTAATCTTTCTTGATTCCCTCACAGGTATTCAAACATTTTTGAGGCCTTGTTATTTTAAGTTCATGCTTAAGTTATTCATATTTCTAGTATGACAATGCTTAGAGTCATAGCCTAGTAATGATTAGTATGATATAATCTTGATATTGTGTGTTCTAACCTTTTTGCTTCCTACAGGTCTCCTTCCCAGCTGTTCTCTACCTAATCCCCTTTTCCCCACTTGGACTCTCTTAGACTCTGTGACATTCTAATCAGAGTATTGGAGCTGTCTTGTGGTGGACGTGTTGGGAACGTGCACAGACCCCGAGGATCTGGTGACTCTGACACCCACGGACAACCTCAATGAAGATATCACCACCTTAAACAAGCGGATCAAGAGCTGTGCAGACTTCCCCGATCAAAGCCAACAAGCAAAGAAGATTCAACAAGCAGGACAGCTGGTACAGAGAGGACCATTGAGATGCCAAATGACACTGCAAACAGCTGGAAATAAAATGGAGAGCCACCAAAATGGAGAGATACTAATAAAAGAGCGATAGCTGAGCCCATCGAACGGAGTTCCAGCAGCTGCAAGGAGATCTTCTCTTATTGTCAAAGACTTCAGCACTTTGGCTTCTGTCAACATCACCCCCTCCCAAGAATTCTGCAACGACCTGTAAAACTTCTTTCCTATAAAAATTGCAAGCATCTACAGCACCATAGCCATAACAAACCAAGACATCCACCTGACCAAATGGACAACCCTCACCAGAGATGACACAGCAATGATCACACGTACCATTCACCCAGAGGCTCCATCAGATCCATGCCCCTACCTGGGAACTTCACCATCAGCACTGCCCTGACTTGCATCATCAGCAACTCCATCAAAACTGCCACAGAAGACTGGAAGAATGCAGCGTTCAGTGCCCTCCTCAAAAAGCCATCGACCAACCCAAACCAACTTGGCAACTTCCAACTAACCTCCATGCTCCCGTATCCAGTTAAAGCAAAGGAGAAGGCCATCAAAAAGTAACTCACAACACACCTCAAACTACACGGCCGATTGAACAGCACTCAATTAGGATTCAGAAAGAGCCACAGCACCAAAACAGCACTCACCACAGCCACCAATGACATCCACACCAGCTGGACCAAGGAGAAAATGCAGCCCTCATCCTCCTTGACCTCAGCCCTCGACATTGTCTCCCACAATGTACTCGTCAGAATACTCCATAAGACTGGCATCGAAGGACCCGCACTCAAATGGATCTATTCCTTCTTCACAAGGAGAGACCAAATAGTCAGACTACCATCCTTCACATCAGAGACCAAGAACCTGATCTGCGTAGTCGCATAGCGATCCTCCCTCAGTCCCACCCTGGTCAACGTCTACATGACATCGCTCTCCAACATTATGTGATCCGAGGGCATCAACATCATCTCCCATGCCAACGACACACAACTCATTGGTCTTGTCCTGAAGGGCAAGACAACCAACATCAGAACCAACTTTACCAACTGCATTACAGAGGTAGCAGAATGGATGAGTACCAACTGCTTAAAGCTCAACTCCAACAAGACGGAGGTACTGGTGTTTGGAAACAAAACCTCCCATGGGATGCAACATGGTGGCCGACAAAACCACTCCAGAAATCCGTGGAGCATCCTCGAGGACAAGCTCAATATGACAGCACAAGTCAAGGTAGTGAGTGCCGCCTGCTTCCACATCCTACACGAAAAATGTTCAAGTGGCTGCCACAGAACACCAGACGTACCATCACACAAGCACTCATCACTAGCAGGCTCAACTATGGCAAGGCACTCTATGCCATAATCTTTAAGCAGCCCCTAAACAGACCCCAGACCATCCACAACACAGCCGCAAGACTCATACTCGACCTACCACATCGAACCCACATCTCACCCCACTTGCTCCCCTTTTACAAACACAGACAATTCAAACTCCTCATGCACACATACAATGTCTTACACAATACTGGCCCAGTATATCTCAACAACCACATAAAGTTTCACCAGCCTAGCAGACACCTACGCTCAGTCTCACTCGCGCGCATCCCCCGCAATCACAAGAGCAGCAGAGGAGGCTCTTTGTTCTCATACATCACACCAAAAAAATGGAATGGCCTCCCAGAGCAAATTAAAGCCTCCTCCTCACTTCTCGAGTTACTCAAGAAACTACATACCAGGCTCCTAAAATTACTCAGAGGGGCACCAATTTTGAACTTCTCCAGCTTGGAGCTTTCACACCAAAAAGTCAATAGCTTCACTGGGACTTCATCCAACGACAATCCAACATTGAGGAACATGTCTCACCCACAGCCTGCTGCCTTGTTCCGCTGAGGACTTCCACTTCTAAAACTAAGTCAGAAGGTAAAGCTTCCCACTAGGACAAACCTGGTCTCTGGATCTGACACATGATCCATTGTGGTTAGCCTTAAAACTTACCCTTTCCTTTCTAGGGCAACCAGTTACTCACAGTTGGTGCTTTCCCCTTTTTGCTCTAATTTTATCCAACGTTTTAAAAATTCAAATCCCCGGTTCCCCTTATGGATTTTTTTCTCATTTTGATGTGATTTTGTTAAAAGAATATTCTCTGTCTTTACAAATTGGATTGGGATTTTTATTGTGTTGTGTTTTTAACTTTCTAAGTGTTTTGGTACTTGCAAATGCTTTATGCATTTCTTAAGTTAAGCCTGACTGATCTGTGACATAGCTACCAGGGATGAGCTCAGGTTTAAATTACTGAATCATTTAATGGACCTAACAAAGATAATGCTGTTATTACTTGTGGTGGACTACAATCCACCCCAACTAATACATCACTGTCTCAAAAGGCTAATGACAGAGTTTGTAGAAGGGAGAAACAAAGTGAGAGCATGAAAGACAGAAAGAGTAATAAAAAGAGGGACGAGAGATAAAGGCATAGGATAAGAGAGAGGCAGTGGCAAAGGGATTGAGAGAAAAAGAATGTGAGCGCTGGTTTAGGAGAAAGATATAAAGCAACAGACTGAAAATGGAAAAAGTGAAGAGTAAAAGCAGAGCCAGCGAGAGAACGAGAAGAGACAGTTAAAGAGACAGGGAGAAAGAAACAGAGAGACCGATAGGCAGAGACAGAGAAATGGACAAAGAGAAAGACGGGGCAAAGAAAGATGGAGGGACAGTGACAAAGTATTTACATGATTATCTTTTGCCGCCTTTGATTATGTTTTGTCTCTTTGAACCAGGCCTTTTCATTAAATGCCCTTAGCTCACACTCATGCACAATCTTTCGCTACTGCGACAAAGGCACCACAATGTCAACAAGTCTATTTGAAGGGCTGTTGTTTTATATGTGATATTTTTGCCGATCCTGAGAAGAATGCACATTTTTCGTTTCTTAACTAGCTGCTACTTTAACCCCTTTGCTGCCAGGCCTTTTCCCCATCAGGAGCCAGGCCTTTTTTTGGCTATTTGGAGCAGTACACACTTAGGCCCTCATATCTTTTTGTCCACATAAGCTACCAACGCCAAATTTGCATCCTTTTTTCCCCAACATCCTAGGAATTCTATAGGTACCAAGAGTTTGTGGGTTCCCTTGGAGGAGACCAAGAAATTAGCCAAAATACAGCAACATTTTCATTTTTTAAAATAAACATGGGACAAAGGGCTGCAGAAGAAAGCTTGTGGCTTTTTCCCTGAAAATGGCATCAACAAAGGGTATGCAGTGCTAAAATATCCATCTTCTCAGCTTTCCGGAACAGGCAGACTTGAATCAGAAAACCACATTTTTCAACACAATTTTGGCATTTTACTGGGACATACCCCATTTTTACTATTTTTTGTGCTTTTAGCCTCCTTCCAGTTAGTGACAGAAATGGGTGTGAAACCAATGCTTGGTCCTGGACAGCTAAACATTTCTGAAAAGTAGACACAATTCTGAATTCAGCAAGGGGTCATTTGTGTAGATCCTACAAGGTTTTCCTACAGAAAATAACAGCTAAAATACAAAATATTGAAATTGAGGTGAAAAAACAGCGATTTCTCTCCACATTTTACTCTGTAACTTTTTCCTGCCATGTCAGATTTTCAAAAGCAATATACCGTTACATCTGCTAGACTCTTCTGGTTGCTGGGATATATAGTGTTTGTGGATTCATCAAGAGTCCTAGGTACCTAGAGCCAATAAAGGAGCTGCAGCTTGCAATGGGTTTTTGTTGTATACCAGGTATACAGCAATTCATTTGGTGAAATATAAAGAGTGAAAAACAGGTATCAAAGAAACCCTCTATATTTACAAAATAGGCATAAGATAAGGTGTTGAGAAGCAATGGTTATTTGCATATCACTGAAATCCGGGGTCCCCATACTAGCATGTGAATTACAGGGCATTTCTCAGATGGATGTCTTTTTTACACACTGTCTTGCATTTGGAAGGCAAAAATGTAGAAAAAGGCAAGGGCCAATAGCACTTGTTCTTCTATTCTGCATTCCCACAAGTCTCCCGATAAAAATGGTACCTCACTTGCATGGGTAGGCTTAGTGCCCGCGACAGAAAATGCCCCAAAACACAACGTGGACACATCACATTTTCCCAAAGAAAAAATACCTGTTTTTTGCAAAGTGCCTAGCTGTGCATTTTGGCTTCTAGCTCAGCTGGCACCTAGGGAAACCTAGCAAACCTATACATTTTTGATAACTAGACACCTAGGGGAACCCAGGATGAGGTGATTTGTGGCGCTCTCGCCAGGTTCTGTTACCCAGAATTCTTTGCAAAGCACAGAACTTGGCAGAAAATAACACCTTTTCCTCAAATTTCAGTGCTGCAAAGTTCTGGAATCTGAGGGGAGCCACAAATTTCTTTCCACCCAGCAATGCCCCAAGTCTCCTTATAAAAATGGTACCTCACTTGTTTCAGTAGGCCTAGTGCCCGGGACAGGAAATGCCCCAAAACACTATGTGGACACATCAAAATTATCAAATAGAAAACTCCATGTTTTTGCAGGGGGGCAACAAGGGGGGCAGAAATGGCCTAAAATAAATTTGCTCCCCCAAGGGGAGCGACCCTTGCATGAAACTGACTAACAAAAAAAATATCCCTGGTGTCTACCGGTTTCTGCCACCCATGGGGGCAGATGGGCCTAATTAAAATAGTCCAATCTGCCCCTGGGGGTGGGGGGCAGAAAAGGCCTAATTGTAAATTGCCCCTTGGGGAGGAACCCTTGCCTAAGAGGTCGCTCCCCTTATGCATAAATAAATAAAACTCCCTGGTGTCTAGTGGCCATTTCTGCGGCCCGGTCGCTTCACGATCGGGCTATAGAAATGCTTACAGAGACATGAAAGGAAAGACCTTTCCTTTCATTTCATGCCTCTGCCTGCCCCCACCTCCCGGTCAGAAGAGAAATGCAAAGCATTTCTCTTCCAATCGCACTGGAAACTGTGCTTCCAATGCGATGGGAGGCGACCTCTGATGAGGTCAGCACACAATCGCATGCTGATGTCATTAGACGTCACTGAGAGGGGACGGGGGCCAGAGGCGTAAGGCGAAGCAAGTCCCCTTTCTTCCCTGCCCTGGGGGCGAGGCTCATGGGTGGAGTGCTAGCGCTGCCCCCATGAGCCGGTCCAAGGACTTAGCAGTTACAACCTTGGCGCCTCAGCACCGTAGCAAAAGATGTAACCGTTACGTCCTTGGCTGCGAAGGGGTTAAAAGAGATTTAACATTTTCACTCTGCCATTACCAAAATATACAAAGTTCCGTCCGTGTGCTGACAAGGCAGAATACCTCCTGACTTCGTGGAGTTTCAGTGCATCACTTCCCTTTGCTGCTCACTGGACGGCGAAAGCTCCATCATGGCTGTGACACAGCCCCTCACAGAAGTGCCATTCTTTGCGCCTCATGCCCGCTAGCCTCACATGTGCCGCTTCTACTTGTCACTGCGCAGGCGATAATCAACGTACTGTGCGCGCGCAGGGCACATTGCGCGTTCTTTCCAAGGTGTTACCTCACGAGCTCTCTTTCTCAGAGTTCGAGGAATGTCTGGAATCCTCTTACCTATTCCACAAAGAAGTATCCCTAGGCCTTAGTGAGTGGGATGTTTGGGAAATGACACGCCCTTGCTTTTTCAAGCTTTCCAAAAGTGTTCCCATACTTTTTATCAAACCCCCCCCCAAAAAAAAAAGTCGGCCCTGAACAGTTAACGTAGACAAGGAGTCTCCAACTCTTTCTGTAATGAATGGCACTTAAATAAAATTGTATCCAGAGCTACTAATGTTATTAGCTGGGTCTGGTGGATTTGTGGAATAAGGCATCCACTTTCGAAACATGTGTACGACCTCATGGTCACAGGTTCAAATTCCAGCGGGTCCACTCAGCCTTTCCGCCAAAATTCTGAGGTCGATAAAATGAGTACCATTGAGTTGGGTAACAATAAACATCTGTTATTCAGCGCCAAGATTCCTACGGGTTATGTGTGCTTTACAAGTACACATGTTGTGTTGTAATAGTGACAAGATTACATTTGTGTCCACCACCCTGTGCAAGATTACCAGCAGTTGCCACCTTGGTTACTCAGGTAGGGTTGCCAGTAGTAATGTAAAACAGCCTTTTCACTTTGCCATGCCTCTGAATTGGTAATACATAACTGTCATACTCACAAGTCCCTGCCAACAGTGCAACAGTAGGAGTAACACTGCATGATTTATCACTCAAATATCAGCTTTAAATACATTTTAGAAATCCATTTACTTCAAATATCAGCTTATGAATTCTGAAATAACACACATTTTTGTGTCAAATATGCACATTTTCAATTTTGGGATACCTCTATTAATTCAACCAAGCAAAAGCTTCTAATTTCGTATGGTGGGATGCACAATGAAGAACTACTTTCAGGTGGCTTGAAAGCTATCAGTAGCTCATGAGCTACTTGTTGGAGAAGTCTGCTGTAGACCTTGAGGTGCCTGTGGGTGAAAGCAAATAAGGAGTTGCCAGTGCTGTGGAGCCGAAGGATGGACAGGGAGCTTTAAAAGACACAAACCTTCTTGCCTCAGTAAATGTGTGCAATTGGGTAAATTGCAAATCTAAAGTCAGTTTGGACATACATACCAACACAGCTGATCCGGGGGGAATACGGGGTGAGTGACTCCAGATTTCTTAAGCCAAAAATGGTTTTATTTTAGCTGTTAAATTACCTTTGCCTCAATAGAATTGATGAGGGCAAAAGGAAATTGATTCACCATACAAAATATATTTTCCTTGTGCAGAATCAAAAACAACGTATTTGTGCAACATCCCATATCGGTAAATATTTAGACAAGAGTGTGTTCCTCGGAATCTAGTTCTTAGGAGTGTTCCTAGAATTCCTTCCCAATGTCAAAAAAAGCAGTACTTTTCATCAAACACAGGCAAAAGTCTTCATGAATACATTTCTACATTTTTGATGGAACTGTGTCCATTGTTAGGGTAGTATGCAGCAGTGGCGGGCCGCAGCTTTAGGAGGGAGGGGCGCGGGCGGGAAGCACATACACAAACACTCATTCTTTCACACATGCACGCACACACATCCATTAACAACACTCATAAAATTCAAACATGCAGGCACACACCAAACATTCATTTTAAAACATCACACACTTACCTTCAGCCTTAGAGGTCCCAGGAGGGTTGGGACTGCTGCCTTCCCTCTTTGGCTGACTTTGGGTCACCCAATGAGGCAAGGCAGCAGTCCTAGCCTCGTCACAGAGTGGGATGGGGTCAGTGAGACTGCTGACCCCACCCCAGTCTGTGACAAAGTGTCACTAATTGACACTCACCCTGGGTGCTTCAGGGCTTAAACCTGAAGTGCCCAGGTCGAAGTCAATGGGTGGCACTTTTTTTAATCACCCAGGGGAGGGCCTCAAGGCACCTTTGCTGAGCCGCGGAGGTCACGCCCATAGGAGCTGTGACCTCCTCAGCCCAGCAAAGTTCAGCTTAGGCAACCAGGAGTCTACGCAAATCGTGCATGTCTGCCCCTGGCTGCCTCACCTGAACATGAAGTGTGTCTGTAAGGCTGACCTTTGTTCAGCCTGACAGGCACTCTTCATGAGGGGCAAAAGGTGGGGGGCGTGGCCCCTCCACCCTAAAGGACGGGCCACGCCTGGTATGCAGATTGCATTGTGTTTAGAGGCACCGTAGAGATGTTTTTTAAATAAATACTTACGTTTAGAAGTTGCAACTAATCAAGTAAACACTGGAACAAATCCATATTGAGCCAAACATATATCGGATGAATGAGACAGGGTCAGATAAACCATGGAACAGGAATCCACCAAAGTCTAAAGGATTCTTCCTCGCAGGAGACACCAGGTGGAGGAGAGAAGGCATTGTTTTAGTATTACTCTTTTTTGAAGTATTCCTGCATCCCAAACGTGTTCGGAAATGGTCTGATGTTTATGAATTTAATGAAGCTAGTAATGAAAAAGAGTTGATTTTAAAGGTAAGAATAAGATTTGTCATCGCCATTATGGATACTTTCTCCAAATTGTAATCCAGTTGAATATCTGTATGCTTTGCAGATGTTATGGAATACAATTAAAACATACATTTAAAATTTGAAAACAAAACTGTGAACAAAGCTGACTCTTGCACAAGGTCAGGAGAAGCATGTAGAGTAAACAACAAAGTAATTGTGAATGGTACAAGATACATGAAGTAATAACACTAAACCGACAGATAAAAGAAACACAATTGTACAAGTCAATTAATAAACATGGGTGTAGGTAATGTGTCAACCGGGTCAGGAGAGAAGCTTATTTGGTTTTCATTGAAGAAAACAATGCAAAAATGTGCCAATTTGGTTCATTGGGTTTTTATTGAAGGAAAAGGAGTATTTATCTAGTCTCAGAAGTTCTATGGGTGCTCCTTAGTAAGATCCCCAAGTCCCCGTGCTACAGCATGTCAGCATGTCAGCCTGTCAGGGCACGTTTCCCAGGGCCCGGCAGCCCGTTTGTCAATCTTACCTGCTCTCATGGAGCCCCTGAGAGCTCCTCAGCAGCTCTGCTGCGCCCAGATGGCCCAGATGGTGGAAAGCTATGGTCATGGCAGCCGCCATCCTTGATGCCCCTCCGATGTGGTAATTCTCTCCTGGGATCCAGAGGCAGGGGATGAAGTTGCCACTCTCACTCTCCATGGGTCACAGCCCCCGGAGTCTTCTTAGTTGCTTACGGGGTCAGGTCTAGGCCCTTTTCCTTCTGTATGGCCCCTTCCTCCTGGCACGCAGGTAGGGTCGCAGCAGCCCAAAAGGGGAGACAGCCCTCTCTCTCTTCACTGTGGCAGCCACCTGGCATATGGGGTCTCGGGTAGCAGGAATATGGTGATGGCCCTCTTCTGGTCTCAGCGCTGTATAGGGCAACAGCCCTTTACCTCTCACACCATAGAACCAAGAACGGTAACCTTTATTTTTCACCGCAGCCCCAAACTGGCAAAGGGCTCACAGCCTTTGGCACTAGGCTGGCAGCCAATTGTTGCGGAGATTCCTTTGGACCTGGCTCTCACACTCCTCTCCCAGGATCCACACAACAGGATCCCCACCGGACCTCTCTCCCTCTAAGCACTCCTCTTCACTTCACAAGGCACCCTGATCTTGGGTCAGACAGAAGCTAGTGCTCCAGGCGAGTGTTCTTAATTCTCCAGAGTGATACCCCTTCTCCACGCACCTACCCTCCACCCCAAACACTGGAGAATGGCAGACCATAAATCCCTAGTCCTGTGTCCAGCTTCCACTTGGACGTTTCCAGCTCTTCCTCCAATGTGCCCCACTCAGCAATCCACAAATGTGCCTGGGGGAAAACTCCACCTCTCCCTGCTCCTCCAGCATGCCTTAAAATGTACCACACCTTTTCTCGGGCACACATACCAGCATGCTCATGCACTATCTCCTATGTGATTTACCTTCCCGCATGGCATGTGCATGCTAGCGCACACACAATTGCTTGTGCTATTTCCTCTGCACTGTACCATCTTTCAGGCACGCGTACATCCTCGCTCACACACCCAACTGCTTGGACTCTTCCTCCTGCACCGTACCATGTCTCAGGCACATGTCCATCTATGCTTGCACATGCAGCCACTCGCACAATGTCTCCTGCACCGTACCATTTCTCAGGCACATGTACATCCATGCATGCACATGCAGCCACTCGCAGAATTTCTCCTGCACCGCACCATTTCTCAGGCACATGTACACACACACAACCTCATGTGCTATTTTTCCTGCACTATATCATCTCTCAGGCACACATACATACTCACACGCAACTGCATGTGCTATTTTTCCTGCACTCTGTCATCTCTCAGGCACACATACATACTCACACGCAACTGCATGTGCTATTTTTCCTGCACTCTGTCATCTCTCAGGCACACATACATACTCACACGCAACTGCATGTGCTATTTATCCTGCACTCTGTCATCTCTCAGGCACACATACATACTCACACGCAACTGCATGTGCTATTTTTCCTGCACTGTATCATCTCTCAGGCACACATACATACTCACACGCAACTGCATGTGCTATTTCTCTTGCACCCTATCATCTCTCAGGCACACATACATACTCACACGCAACTGCATGTGCTATTTTTCCTGCACTCTATCATCTCTCAGGCACACACACATACTCACACGCAACTGCATGTGCTATTTCTCTTGCACTCTATCATGTCTCAGGCACACATACATACTCACACGCAACTGCATGTGCTATTTCTCTTGCACCCTATCATCTCTCAGGCACACATACATGCTCACACGCAACTGCATGTGCTATTTCTCCTGCACTCTATCATCTCGCAGGCACACACACATACTCACACGCAACTGCATGTGCTATTTTTCCTGCACTCTATCATCTCTCAGGCACACATACAACTGTACTTCTCCTGTAGGCTAGGAGGCATCACTCTACCGACACACGTAAAACGGACTTGTTTATTCTACTGATCATTAACAACAAAGTTGTGTTGTGTTACTTAAGTCCGGGTGAAGGCAGTACCCTTACCCCTTCCGAGGATAACGCTTTGGGTGCCCTTCACAGTCTAAGCAGATCACAGACTATGAGACAGGCCTAAGTCATACACACACGCATGATCCGTGTTTGCGCATGGCCAAAAAGCATTACAAGGATCCAGATGTCACTTCAGGTGGGGCTGTCAGGGCATTGGTGGACATCCATCACCAGGTGAGGGACCTTTCAATCCCAACAAGCTCTATTGCCAGTTGAGCAGCAGGGACAGAAGGTGGCAGTGGTGCAGTTTGCAGCTCATAGAAGCAGAGCACAGCCGCCACATCAGCACCCCTGGCACTAGAGTAAGGAGAGGTTTACCTTATCATATATATTCTATTAATTGGATCCGGCTGGTGCAGACATGTTTAGTCCTTTATGTTAGTAAACATGGCACACTATTTATTCCATGCAGCTTCCCCATTACCTCCCATATTACACAGCAAAAAAACTGCAACTGGACATTCACTATCATATACATTGGAATAAGGATGTGAATATTGGAGCTATAGAGGAAATAGAACCATGAACATTTATGTAATTGTCACTGTGACATTATCCCAAAGAGAATCTGGCAATATAAGCACCTTATTTAAGTCAGTAATTAAGGGCATGTTTAAGCAAAATGCCATTATAAGATATTCTCACCTCCTGGGGTCTTCCAAGGCATGAGGGTGTGGCTCCTGGATGCAAAGAAAAGGAATTAGTTATTGAAAATCCTAAAGCATTCCTGATATATATGTATGTGCTATTTGTATACCATATTGTAGGAAAATGGCTCCCTGTGGCAGTTACCCCGCACCTTTTGCCTGATATTGATGCTGACTTGACTGAGAAGTGTGCTGGGACCCTGCTAACCAGGCCCCAGCACCAGTGTTCTTTCACTAAAAATGTACCATTGTTTCCACAATTGGCACACCCATGGCACACAGATAAGTCCCTTGTAAAAGGTACCAGTGGTACCAACTTCCCCGTGACCAGGGAAGGTCCTAAGGGCTGCAGCATGTGTTGTGCCACCCTAAGGGACCCCTCACCCAACACATGCAAGCTGCTATTGCAGATTGTGTGTGTTGGTGGGGAGAAAAAGGCAAAGTCGACATGGCATCCCCCTCAGGATGCCATGCACACAAAATACTGCCTGTGGCATAGGTAAGTCAGCCCTCTAGCAGGCCTTACAGCCCTAAGGCATGGTGCAATATACCACAGGTGAGGGCATAGCTGCATGAGCAATATGCCCCTACAGTGTCTAAGTCTATTCTTAGACATTGTAAGTACAGTGTGGCCATATTAAGTATATGGTCTGGGAGTTTGTCAAAACCAACTCCACAGCTCCATAATGGCTACACTGAATAATGGGAAGTTTGGTATCAAACGTCTCAGAATAATAAACCCACACTGATGACAGTGTTAGATTTATTACAAAATGCACACAGAGGGCATTTTAGAAGATGGCCCCTGTAATTTACCCAATCCTTCAGTGCAGGACTGACTGGTCAGTGCCAGCCTGCCACTAAGACAAGTTTCTGCCCCCCTTGGGTGAGAGCCTTTGTGCTCTCTGAGGACAGACACAAAGCCTGCACTAGGTGGAGGTGCTTCTCACCTCCCCCTGCAGGAACTGTAACACCTGGCGGTGAGCCTTAAAGGCTCATGCCTTTTGTTACAGTACCCCAGGCCATCCCAGCTAGTGGAGATGCCTGCCCCTCCGGCCACCGCCCCCACTTTTGGCGGCAAGGCAGGAGAGGATAATGAGAAAAACAAGGAGGAGTCACCCACCAGTCAGGAGAGCCCCTAAGGTGTCCTGAGCTGAGGTGACCCCTGCCTTTAGAAATACTCCACCTTGAGATTGGAGGATTCCCCCAATAGGATTAGGGATGTGCCCCCCTCCCCTCATGGAGGAGGCACAATGAGGGTGTAGCCACCCTCCAGGACAGTAGCCATTGGCTACTGCCCTCCTGACCTAAACACACCACTAAATTTCGTATTTAGGGGTGACCCTGAACCCAGGAAATCAGATTCCTGCAACCTGAAACAAGAAGGACTGCTGACCTGAAAGCCCTAAAGAGACGACGGAGACGCAACTGCTTTGGCCCCAGCCCTACCGGCCTATCTCCAGACTCAAAGAAAACTGCACAGTGACCCATCCGACAGGAACCAGCGACCTCTGAAGCCTCAGAGGACTGCCCTGAAATCCGAAGGACCAAGAAATTCACGAGAACAGTGGCACTGTCCACCTACAGCAACATTTTTGCAACTTTCTATCAACTTTCAAAGAACTCACTCTTCCCGCAGGAAGCGTGAGACTTCACCCTCTGCACCCCACGCCCCCCGCTCGAGCTCCAGAGAACCAACACTACAGGGAGGACTCCCAGGCAACTGCGACCTCGTGAGTAACCCGAGACGACCCCCCTGAACCCCCACAGCGACGCATGCAGAGAGAATCCAGAGGCTCTCCCTGACCCTGACTGCCTGTAACAAGGAACCTGACGCCTTGACCAAACACTGCACCCGCAGTCCCCAGAACCAGAAGGAACCGAACTCCAGTGCAGGAGTGACCATCAGGCGACCCTCTGCCTAGCCCAGTCGGTGGCTGGCCCGAGAAGCCCCCCTGTGCCCTGCCTGCACCGCTAGAGTGACCCCCGGGTCCCTCCATTGATTCCTATACAAAACCCGACGCCTGCTTTGCACACTGCACCCGGCTGCCCCTGTGCCGCTGAGGGTGTGTCTTGTGTGCCTACCTGTGTCCCCTCCAGTGCTCTACAAAAACCCCCTGGTCTGCCCTCCGAAGATGCAGGTACTTACCTGTTGGCAGACTGGAACCGGAGCACCCCTGTTCTTCATGGGCACCTATGTGTTTTGGGCCCTCCTTTGAACTCTGCACCTGACCAGCCTTGTGTTGCTGGTGCAGTGACTTTGGGTTTGCCTTGAACCCCCAGTGGTGGGCCGCCTATGCACAGGAACTTGGACTTGTAGGTGCCTTACTTACCTGAAAAACTAACCATTACTTACCTCCCCCAGGAACTGTTGATTTTTGCAGTGTCCACTTTTAAAATAGCTTATTGCCATTTTAACTAAAACTGTGTATTTTACTGCTCTAATTCAAAGTTCCTAACTTACCTGTGTGAAGTACCTTGCATTTTATGTATTTACTTCAAATCCTGAATCTTGTGGTTCTAAAATAAATTAAGAAAAGATATTTTTCTATATAAAAACTATTGGCCTGGAGTTAAGTCTTTGAGTGTGTGTTCCTCATTTATTGCCTGTGTGTGTACAACAAATGCTTAACACTACCCTCTGATGAGCCTACTGCTCGACCACACTACCACAAAATAGAGCATTAGAATTATCTAATTTTACCACTATCTTACCTCTAAGGGGAACCCTTGGACTTTGTGCACACTATCTCTTACTTTGAGATAGTATATACAGAGCCAACTTCCTACACATATACCTACTCAAAAAGTCAACAGAGTGATATACAGGGCCAGGGAGAAGCATACCGTTCATGAGTGATGAGAGCTAGCTAGTTATTTGATTGTTGCTGTATGTAGTATTCTTTATGCAGGTGTGTCTTCAACGTTTTACTGAATTGGAACAGCATGGGCTGCCCTTATGAATATGTGGATGTACTCCTGGATACGTACATAGAAGAGGTCTGCTACCTTGTTTTTACTTTTTTTAAATTTCTTAGTTTCCAGCCTGATGCTGGCCTGGCTGCAGATGTGCAGAGAGCAACCAGAGATGGTCAGCTTGTCCGTAAGATAAACTGGATGCTGGTCATGATACCTTTGTAACTGATGCAACTAGTTGCCTTGTACAGCAATTCTGAAATCGCTTTCTGGAAGAAAAACTTCACTTTCTTTAGAAGAGAGGGCTGGTATACCTTTGTTTTTTGGCAGTGTAATCCTTGCAGGTGAGGTTGGGGCCAAGGTGAATCCAAGTGACTTGATATTTGGTGAAAGTCGGGGTTCAAAGCTGTTGAGGTTCATGTCACTGAGCTTTGGTTGAGCTTCAGGTAGGCACCAGACATCCAGGTGTGAATGAGTCACAGGCATTGCTTGAGGCGTTGGATGCTTGGAATAGAGGAGAGTTTCAGGTAGAGTTGTAAATCATCTGCAGATTGGTGAATCCTGATGCAATTATCTGTGAGTAGAGCCCTAAGGGGCTCCATGTAGAGGTTGAAGATGACAGAAGACAATATGGAACCCTGTGGGACTAGGAATCTTTTGAGACATAGAGGTGCCCATGTGAAAAAACTGGTGGCAATTGGAAAGGTAAGAGCAGTTGAAGGACACTGACAGAGTCACATTTAGGGCTGTGTCAAAGGCAGCTGAGAGGTCCAGCAACATCAAGAGGCAGAGGCCATCATATGGAGTCAGGAAAGCCTTGTCTATAGAACATGATATGAAGCAGTATTGATAGTCATTCAGAAGATGGTTAGCACTGATGTAATCTTGTAGTTCAGCGTATACTTTTTTCAATGATCTTGGCGATGAACAGTAGGTGAATGATAGCCCAGTATTTTGCAAGATCTTTAGGGGTCTAATGTATGTATCTTTAAGAGTGGGAGAATCTGGCCTCTCTTGAGAGGTGCTGAAAAGATGACTTTAGTAAGGGAAACATTCACATTGGTGAGTAGGAATGAAAAAAGCTTGTGTGGAGAGAGTTTTGATGTGGGATGATGATAAGTGACCTAATTATCACCTAAGATGGTGCCACAGCACTTTTAAATACCTGGAAATACAGATCTATCATAACCCAGATGGCCTCAGGGAGGGTAATTAGAAAAAAGCCTGGACAGGAATGCGTAAATCCTTGCCCTTTTGGACCTCCTTGCCATTGTCCCCAGTAAGACGAATTGCAATAGCTAAGATGCTAGTTTTACCCCGTCTCCTATCTTATTTTGCAGCTCTCCCTCTTTACTTGTCTTGGGACTTCTTTAAAGAAGTGCCTAGCATACTAACTGAATTGATCTGGGGTGATGGTCGGCGACGAGTAGCTTTCTCAGTGCTACAGACACCACAGCTAGGAGGGGAATTGGGAGCACCCAATTATTAATGATACTAAGCAACGGACCAATTGCAATGTCCAATGCAGTGGCTGGGCTCCGAGAGACTGTTCGGAGAGACCCCAGATCCAGAGCCTCCCCAACGGCACCTCGATGTATTTCTTGTTGGTGTCCCCGAAACCACAGTAGATTGTGGAGTGCAGACAGAAGTAGCATGCATGTGTAGACCGAAATATGTCGTGGGACGCAATACATCCCCACTATACTCCCCCCAAACTCCCCTGTGGCAGGCACCAGGTTTGATTGCTATGCCCTGTCAAACTGTGGTGGAACTATGGAAAATAAAGGGTCTCTCAACATTAGGGGATCTATATATGGATGGTGTCCTTTTATCATTTTAAGAACTCTGAGACAAATTTAAGATCAGTCATCTTTTGATATACTATGCACTGCGAAGATGGTTATTACTCCAAGGGGGGGAAAGGGGTAGGGAGCTTTTCCTTGTTCCCAAACACTACACACTCTGTTTACAAGTGGGGGCAATGGGCATGCAATCACTACCATTTACCTGGCGTTGCAGCGCACAGCAAATAACGGGGCTACACAGGCGCGGGCGAGATGGGATACAGTACTGGCTTCCCTATTAACTGACATCCAGTGGATACAAGCGCTGCAACAGATAGAGTGTCTCTCGCAATGCACACTTTTGATATACACAATTCAATTACTTACATCAAACGTATTTGTCCCCACACAGAATAGTATGCATATTCCCAGCGGTGAACCCGATAGGTCCTCAATGTTCATCACCTGGGTCCTGCATTTTGGGAATCCGAGCACGCAATCCGAAGGGAACACAAACCCACAGATTTATTGATTTAGCTTTAATTCTATTTAAATGTCAAATAGCTATGCACTGGAAAGCATCAACTGCTCATGAGGTGCTGGAGTGGTTCAAAACACTTCTGGCATGTACAGGTGCTGAGGCTGCCTACTACTTCATTATGAAATTGAAGGGGATACCAACACAAGGAGGGCAAAGTTGGGATGCTTGTGTTGTAAAATTAGAAGCTAAAAAATGATGAGGGCCTCCCTGAGAACAGATTTAAGGGAGATGCAGATAGATGTTTGAACATTTTACATTTTTGCACAGTAAATCCATTACAGTACAGCAACAGTTGCCGTCCTAGTATGGGACAAATTATGAGCTGTGGCTGAGTGATTGAATCATCCACTGGTATTAATGAACATATAATTTAGATGGAGACTAATGTTTTGTTATTAGACAAGTTGTCAACTAATTGCCATGCTAATATTCAATATACTGGTTTAGTGTATGTAACATAGAAGAACACGGTTACTTTCACTTTTTTCCTTTCTTTTTTCTCACTTTTGCTGCCTTTACTACCTGATATATGTATACATGCTACATGAACAGAAATATTGTTGACCTATGTATGGGTAGATAATATCTTCGACTCACTTATACAATGTAATAATACATAGCTATTTTATTGAAAGTAAAGGCAACTACTATATAAAAAAATTTATAAAACATATTTAAAAAAGTGACCATCTTCTTAGGAAGTGGCTTTGAGGCAGTTATAGGAAGTGGATTTAAGGGAGTTAAGTATATCAGAAAGATATTTGAGAAACAGAGCTTTGAAGTACCCTTGATGTTGTTGAGCTGTTGGATCTTATTTTCCAGCGATGAAGTGGTTGATGGCATTGCACTTGTCTGTGGAATGTAGAATAGATAAGCCTGGGAGGGGTTGATGCACAGCTTGATTGCACTGAAAAGTATTTTTCTTCTCTTGGTGGCTTCATTGACGGTATTGGTACAGTACTTTAGCTGATGAGTGTGGAGGGAATTCAGTATCATGTGGTTTTGTTTTCCTTCCATGTTCTTGCTTGTCTATGGAAGGAGCAATTATTGTCCGCAAGGTATTTAGAGTTCTAGGATGCTGAAGGTTTTGTTCAGCACTTGTTTATTTTTGTTGGAGCCTGGCTGTTTACAGTTTAAAAAAAGCACTGAAGTCATTTAGAAGAGTGTTGATATCAGACATGGAGTTGGCAGAGTGTGAGATGAGTTAATGTGTTAGGTTGTTGACAGATAAGTCTGAAGAATGTGAAAGTTTGGTTGACCTTGGTTTGTTGGTAGTATGCTAAGCAGGGAGATCTGGATGGTGAGGTTTTTGTTCCAGTTCAGGAGTATGTGTAGTTTTCGTTAGGTGGCTGGTGATATTGAAAAGACGAGGTCCATGATGTTGCCTCTCGAATGTGTTGGCTGGGTGACATGGTGTATCATGTTGAGTGTACTGATGAGATTTAGGAGCATACCTCGTGTTTTAAGCAAATATTGTTTTGGGAGTTAAAGTCACCCAAGACAGTAGTGTGGGTGTGTTGGATAGATGAGGTGAAGAGATTCCAAAATTAATCAGTGAAATTCATGTTATGCCAAGGATGCCTGCAGATGAGATGGAAGGTGGTGATTAAGAGTTGCAGAAAATGGTAAGTGACATCAGTGGTTGGCTCACTGAATTGAGCATCACTTGCTTGCTTAGGGTGCAGAGCCAGGAAGACTTAGGGATCACAACAAGGCTCCCTTCCTTCTTATGTGCACAGTCCACACAGTGGATGATATAGCCTGTGGGATGTAGGATGTGTAAGGATATGGGTGTAAACCATGTTTCAGTGATGACAGAGCATCAAGCTAATGGTAGATGATAGGTCTGCGATATCTGGTGCCTGGAGTACTGTAGAGCAAGCATCAATGAGCATAGTTAGATATGAATGAGGCTCGGTCTGTGTGATGTGAGGATACTATGTGAATGTTTGTGGTATCCTGGTCTGGATTTAATTATGGGGATTAGCAATATGGGGTACTGGGTGAGGCACATTACTATATCTTACCTAGTAGGTGTCGGTGGAACAGGAGTTCTACTGAAAGGCCCTTCTTGGCTGTAATATGCCCAAACAGGCAGTGCCCAGTGGGTGCCAACCTTTTGGAGCTTCAGGTGATCCATCAGGCCCTAAAAGACTACATACTATCATTCAAAGGGAGGCTGGTCCAAGACCTCAAGGACAACACATCCACCATGTGGTGCTGCAGCAAGTGAAGTGGGGTCCTGGGAGCTGTGCAGGAGTCCCTTCCTTGTGGAAGTGGCTGGACCAGCAGAACAGTTTTTGGCTAGTCAACAATCTGTCAGAGAGCCACAGCAGACAGTGGCTTACAGATCACAAGTGGCATCTCTATCCAGGGCCAGCCTAAGCGCTGCTGACGCCCTGTACGACAGTCTTTTTTGGCGCCCATGACCACCTCCTCGGATTCTCTCACTACCACCCAGCAAATGTGCCCCTCATCTCACCAAAGCCCCCCTTTAACATACATTCATTTGTTTTAAAGCGCTTGTAAAGGCTGGCTTTACTAATCGACTCACCCTCCACGCTACTTTATGGCGAGTTAAAGCTGTTGCTAGACAAAACGCCCATCTCTCTCCCTAGCAGGAACATTAATTGCAAGAGCTATCTTGACATTTTAATTGTTTCCTGGAGGCTGGACGCACAAGGAACATTTCAGGAGGTGCTTTTAAATCGCAAGTTTCGTAAGTCATTGCTAAACACAGCGCCCCCCTGAGGTCAGAACCCCCAATCCGGTGCAGCTGCACCGCTCACACCGCCCTAAAGGCGGCCCAGTCTCTATCCCTAAGTGGCAAGGGGCACCTTTGACCAGTAGAGTACGCCCTGATTAGAACAGTTTGTCATCTGTGAAAAGGTGCAGTGTCAGCTTTGCTGCACACTGGAGTTTCCTCGTGAAAAGTCACTGGGAGATGCATTCCAACTGCAATGTTACACTGGCCTCCAGGATGCATTCCCACCACTGCCTTTCCTGCCGTAGATTCTGAAGAAGTCAGGATAGACTGGGCTCAAGTCCTCTTCATAACTCCAGACTGGGCCCAGAGTGTATGGCACCCAGAGATTCTGAGTAGGAGCATTTGCCCTCTGATCTGTCTACAGCTTTGGGAGGTCCTCCGGTCACAGCAAAAGAGGAGAGTCACTGCAAGCTACACTTCACGCGTGGAGACTGAGGGCCACTGTTAAATGCACTTGATTTGCTGGTCACAATAGCCTTTTATCCTGGCAGTCTGATGCCCTTTGACAAAGTCCATCTATGCTGGTTGATGATTAATGAATGATGAGGTGCTCTACATACCAAACCCCTGCAGGGTGAACTTCAGATGTGCTGTTTTCTCGTTGGCCCAGTTAACGGTTACATGTTGGCCTTTCTATGTAGGCCTAATTAATTATATCTATTTAAATAACCTGTTTTGGTGCATTTTGTCAAATGTTTCAGCTATAGCCATTTGCAATGCCACAATGGAACTGGAATTTGCAAATGATCTTTTTTTTATTAGCACACTTTCTGAGCCAATGCACAACTTTTCCCTGCGACAACTGATGCTCAGGCAGTCTTGCCAACTGGTAACCATGCATCATGGGAGTGAACTGCAGACATGTCAACATCCTTTGCCTCACAGTCTTTTCCATGCATGCCGTTCTCACACATGCCTTCACCACGTAAATATATAGCATTTTAGAGTTTGGGGATCAGTAGTGGTAGAAGGAAGTAAGGAAGTTAACGGTAATTTTTAGGGTTTAGGGGTGGGTAGTGGTAAAGGGATGTATGGATAATTTTAGGGTTTAAGGTTGGGTAGTGCTAACAGACGGTTAGGAGTAAATTTTACAAAAGGAGAGTTTGGCAGTGTTTCCCCTATAAAAATATATATACAAGTCTCATCCACCTTAGCCCCACCCTGGGATTTTTTTGCAGTGATCTAACAAGTGGGACCGAGAAAAGGAGTGGGGGGTCCTAAATTGTGTTTTGCCCATGCAATATTCATTAGGAAAACTGGACACAGCTACAGCCAAAACGCCAGAATGGAATAACACCAACTTTGGCAGAAAGCTAGATCTTGGTCCAGAAAGTGTGCTTTTTGTGATTTGGTGTAAAAGCACTCAGTAGTTTTTTGTGAAATTAAGGTTCAAAATGTATGTACGGAGGATCCGTGGAGCAACCAGATCTAAAAATAAGATCTGATTAGTTACCACCACATCAACAAAGATGTGTCAGCAGCCATTTTAGGACTCTGTGAATCAGTCCCCTGTCCTAGAAAAAGCTAAAAGAAAATAACAGGAAAACATAGTAGGGATGCCCTGTCCCTCCCAGGCCTGCAGGGGGTGGGGGAGGGCAGTTTGGAGGGAGACGAGGTCTCTGAGGGACCTCCCCATGGGGTCAGAAATGTTTTTTTTTTGTTTTAATGGGATCATGAATCTGGGGTTTCTTTAATAAATAACAAAAAACAGAGGCTCTCATTCTTTTTCAATATTTGCTTCTGGGTTGTACAGTGCCAGGTGGTGTTGGGGAGGGGTCTTGGGGTTGGTCAGGAGTGTGAACTGTGTTGGTGTCTAGGGAGAGGGGCATGCGGCTCTCCACCCACAGCCTTCTGGAGGGCCAGGGACCCCAACTCCTGGACCAGATCATTAGACAGGCCCTGGGGCACATATAATATCTTGGGGAGAGGGGTGTACGCCCTCCTCAAGTGGTAGATCGACCAACAGGACTGGATTCCCCGGGGTCCGATCAAAGCAGTGTCCCGGGGACCCCATCCCCCAAGGACACTGCTGTGTTACCTGCCCGGGAGAGTGTAATGTAAACTTCATTAGCTACCCCCACTCTCCCGAGCAGGGAACACAAATATGCTACCGTCAGCTCCAGAATAGGCGCTGGCTGGGGGGTCAACTGGGGCTGCAAAGGCCTCGGGCTCCCTCTGCAGCCCCCAACTGAAAAAAAAAAAAAAAAAAAAGGTGTATGTGGATGGCCCAGGTGGTGCTGGGGCACCCACGACAAAGTGCAATGGCCAGCTCCCGCCAGCTCCACAATGGGTGCTAGCTGGGGAGTCAGCAGGGACCCATGGGGGCACTGGGGATATTCATATGATGAGTATTCTGAGATTATCAACGATAAGTATTTTTCCCTCTGCCTCTATGCTTAGAACTGATTTGAGATTTAAACCCACGGTATAGTCACATATTTATTCTAAAATCCTATTAAAGTTCCTTCCTATGACATACAACACAGTGCTGTATTTTTCAATGGCTGAGCAATTTTTTTGAATTGCCAATGTGGCTATTATTGATGCAGCTATAGCATGACGTTGGATACTTTTTCTAAAAACTGTAACTGTATTCATGCTATCTTTTACTTTTATCAGTACTAACCTTTTTACTGATGGCATCAGTACGCTGTAGAGACCTATAGCCTGAATTAGACGTTGGAGGACAGGCTACTGCGTGGCCAATGTGATGCAGACCCTGCCCGCCAAATCCTCCATCCACCATCCTCAGTCAGAGTCAGGTGTTCCTTGCATATTTCATTGATGAAGCCCCCATTGGCTCTATCAACAGAATACTTTCTGGCAGACGGAGAAGGGGCAGTGGGAGGAAGAACATTCCACAGCCCTGTTTAGGGGGGATGGTGTAATGTCTGCTTTCTTTCCTGTCCCTCGCCGCTAGGATAAACTTGACTGTCTGGAACAGAAACAAAAAAAAAAAAACACAAAATGATCTGACACCCCAAGGCCTTTAGTGTTTTTTTCATTTTTCAGAATCAAACTTCCACTTTGTGAAATTTGTTTTAAAAATAAAATGTATTGAAACGTTTGACAGCCGGCTGACTGACATGGTTGATGGTACCATTGATTAAACATTTCCTATTATTACAGGAATTAACATGACAGGTGTTCGTGTCAATGTAGAGAGTTGTCCACAGAGCCCCCAGACAACTCTAAATTTGGTGGTCAGAGGTCCCTCAGGATGGTGGAGATATTGTCCTCTGCCCTCCTGGCAGAGTGAACTCTGTGTGCCTACTTCTAAATTAGGCCCCTAATCTCAGCACTGAGGGTCAATTCAGAAGTGGCCCCACAGTTTATTCTCAAAGATTAGATCCCTTAGACTTAGTCACAATCAATGTTATCAGACTCAGTTTGCAGCAAGAGTTCTAAGCAAGGCCACACACAGTTTCTTCAATGCTTCTCCAATCGTCTGCTTTCTGGATTAAAGTATTCCATGACTATTTATTTTTTTACCATACTTGGACTCAAGCTTATTAACAGCATTCAAGTTATATACATTTTTGCAAATCAGGTTATAATTTGAACTGTCTTAATCTCTCACTGCCCAAGTAGGATTTCCAGTAAAGTCATCTTCAGCTTGTACATTTCTCACCCTCCGAATCTCATAGTCCAAAACATTTCATACCACATGTTCCCTACAGTGGGTTATTTTCCTGGAGGTATAAGGATGCTTTATATGTTTCTACAACTCAAAATATTAAACAGAAATAGAGAAAGTAGAAACCACTGTCCTTTGGAGTTACAGAAGGTAAAAGCTTTAAAGGTAATTGCCGTTGCCTTAAGAGTCTTAACACAACAAGTTAAAGGAATAAAGGTAGTTACTGCTTCTGTGGGTGCTTGCTCAAAAGTTACATCTTCTTGCAAAGTTCAGAATTGTTCTGGTCGTTACAGATGTAATAACATTGCTGGCACCTGAGGCGAACCTTAAGAGCACCATACTCAAACTATGACTAGTTACCACAACATATAAGTAACAACTAATTCCCCACTGGAGTAGAAGAAATGCTGCAGGATGTTACTGGTTAGACTAATTCTAAAGCTAAATCCTCCTGTGGCGCTAAATCCCAATACATTCCGGATATACGTATCCTTCATCAAGGCATCGTTTTACACTGATGTGAAGAAGCAGAGTGTATCCAGCTTTAATGGAAAGATATTTCACTTTGATTTCAGCTTAAAAACATAAAATCTACAAGTCAAGTGTTTGGGAATTTTCTTGAGTTCAGGTTACTGGTAATACATTTAGTATGCTTGACATTGATGGCCTGCAGCAGCTGAAGATGCCACCTAGTGAAGACGTAGGTGCACAAGTAGAAACAAGCATTAGCAAAGCCAATATGTCTTGCCTATGCAAGAGCTATTGGGTTTGTGTAAACCGGTGAGGCTGCTGTTCAGCATGGCTAAAAGTTAGTGGCACAGAGGAGCATGGCGTAGAGTGGAGTGGCACAGAGAGGAATGCCGAAGAGTGGAGCGTGGTAGAGTAAAGCAGAGTAAAGTGTCAGAGTGGAGTAGAATGACATGGAGTGTAGTAGAGAGGAGTGGACTAGAGTGCCGCAGAGTGGCCTAGTGCAGGGGCGGCCCTTCCAAGTGGGCGGAGGAGCGCCACCCTGCCAAAACAATGTCCCCCATAACAGAAAAACCGAGTGTCAGGATGGGGCGTGGCAAATGCTGCTGAGTGGCAACAGCGAGCTGTGCACTTGTTTGAAGTGCCCATGTCCCTTTAGCAGGCCGTTTTGCGACAGCCAGCTTGACATGCACACTTTAAACATCTCTAACCCAGCTGTCTTGCGACAGCTGAGTTAGAGAACACACAGGCCTCCAGAGCACTAGTGAGCACTGAGGGAGCCCACTCCGACCAATCCTGTTGCTGGTTTCATGCTTTCCGTGACATCGCGCGTCGGAGCTGGGAGAGACGACGCGAGGAGAGAAGATCTTCAACAGATTGGTGCCTTTTTTTTTTATTTTATTTTTTTTTTAATTGTATCCCCCGTCCCATCCCCCCATTGTAAATACAAGCTGGTCCCTACTGACCTAGTGTGAAGTGGAATAGAGTGGACTGGATTGGGGTCGACTGGAGTGTTGTGTCATGGATTAGAGGGTCAGAGTAGAGTAGAGTAGGATTTTGTAGAGTGGAATGTCAGAGTGGAGTGTCTTAGAGTGTGGGGATGAAGCACAGTGTTGTGGGGGTGGAGCACAGTGTTGTGGAGTGGAGTATGTTGTGGAGTGGAGTAGTGTGGAGTATGCATGGCGTGGTACCATGCTGCCATTATAGACAACACATTTTCAATGGAAATGAGCATTACGTTTGCACACACAATCGACTGATAAAATTATACGAGAAAAAAGGGGGAGGACCTGGCATGGCAGTTCGGGCTGGACTGTAACCATGGGGAGCAGGGTCAAGACTAATTTGCATATGGCTGGGTCCAAACTGGGGTGGTGTGGTGGGCAAAAAAACGATGGAATAAACCCAGATCTTTGTGACTGGGGGTGAATGTTTGCTTTTTTTTTTTTTTTAAGCATTCCGTCCATCATATGTTCTTTTTGCCTTTGTTACCCTAAGTGAGAAAGGTATGCCCAGACGTGGGTCCTGTGCTCACTGCGCAACTGGATTCAAGCTAGCCTGGATGATGAGAGGTGATACCCCAAAAACGGTCTCAGATCCAGGGAGGACCTGGCCTGGCAGTTCAGGCTGGACTGTGCCCATGGGAAGCAGGGTTGAGAATGATTTGTATATGGATGGATCCAAACTGGGGTGGCGTGGTGGGGAAAAAAAATAAACAATGGATTAAACCAAAATCTTTGAGACTGGGAGTGAATGTTTGCTTTGTTCAGCATTCCATCCATAACCTGTTCTATTGCCTTTGTCAACCTAGGTGAGAAAGGTATGCCCAGACGTGGGTGCCATGCTTACTGCACCACTAGATTCAAGATAGCCTAGCTGATGAGGGGTGATACCACAAAACCAGTCTCAGGATGCTTGTTTCCAGTCCAGGGAGGCATTGGTCTGGCAGTTCAGGCTGAACTGTCCCCATGGGAAGCAGGGTTGAGACTGATGTGGATATGGCTGGGTCCATACCAATGAATTAAACACAGATCTGTGTGAATGTTTACATTGTTCAGCAACTGTTAACTTTGATAAAATTATACAGGACACAAACAATAGTGTGTGGAAATGGCATCACCTAGTGTACCCATTTGTTTTGATCATATTCAAATATTTGTTAATACCACACTTCTAAATTACAAAAAAAATGTGCTTAATTTGTGTTTTCCTAATTCTGATGTATTCTGAAATATCTGCACATTCCATTTACAGACATTTACATTTTGTTATGTGCTAGAAAAAAATATATTTCCCAGTACAAGGCAAGAGTGTCACATAAATCCTTTCACTTTGTAGTCAAAGAAAGAAAAGTAAACACCAGCCTCCTTCAGAAGACAGAGTCTGCCATTTGACCTCTGACTTTGAACGCACAACAAATTGACAAGAGAAGAACACAATTTAAAGGCAAGTTTACATAAAGACAGAACTGGAGAAAAATACAAGGAGCAATAATGAACAAGGTTTGCTCCACGTAAGTGACAAAGATATGCTGGGTAGCCTAAAACAAATAGAGGCAGAAAACTAAAAGCCAGAAAATGGGAGTTACAAACCACAAATTTAATGGTAATGAATGGGCATAGTGCTTTCCTAGAAAAACCTTTAGTATGCTCACAAGAAGTCTACTTTGACTTAAAAAAAAAAAAAAAGTTTCCTAGGTCTGCTCAATATATGCCCCTCTAAATCTAGGCGACCTCAGCCCAAGTCACCCATGCCCAAGGTCAACCCTACCAATTGGTTTCACATTTTTTAAACTCTTTTCACTTTAGAAACTCAACAGTATATTACTTTTGTAATCTTTAATTTCTATGTGTAAAGCGCACTAACGCCATTTAGGTAAAGCTCCACTATAGAAAATGAAAATATATATGTACATTTGCTGAGTCCTTTTACTAGCAGAATTCACACCAAGCAATCACCCAGAGATGATTTTCTGGACTTACAATTCATGGTATCTACAAATTGAAACAGATTTTCATCACTATATATTCCTGCAAACACGACCACCCTCTCTCCACCCACCACCCAGCCCCGCATGTTAATCTGCATTAAACCAAGCCAAGCAGCATCAGCACACCACTGTCAACCAGGCCCGGTTCCAGGAATTTTCATTGGGATGGGCCAAAGGTACATTCAAGTGGGCCAATGCGGGCCCAATTTTGATCAATTCTGGAGGTAGCCTACAGGCCCTAGATTCACATCGCATCAACTTCCAAACAGGCATACCGTGAATGTAAAAAGTTATTTGACAGTAAGAGCGGATGTCTATACTCATCAGCCCCAACTGTTTTAATTTCCAGCAGTACTCTGCATTCCGTCCATCATCTGTTGTTTTACCTTTAATTTCCAGCAGGCCAAGCTTCAACACAAGCAGCTGCATTCCAAGCAGATTGAATTAGATCCCTGTCATCAGGGACCTAACACAAGCGGATGCTTGTGCGTCCGCCTGTAATAATGATAGTTCTGGCACACATGTATAGTCAGCGCTATATTCAGAGGGTGTTCCCTCATTTGCATGGGGAGTTACCCCACATAAATGAGGCTATCACTTTGACTCTTCGCCCACCCCATTTGAATGTGGGTGCAAAAGCAAACAGACACACAACATGGGAAACAAAGGCAATTATCCAGACTACACGAATACTCCAGCCATGGTTTGGTTTTGTAACAATCTGAACTGAATCCTCCATAGCATACATTTGCTTCTCTCTGGTTATGTCACGTAATGTTAATGTGTAAAGCACACCCTCATCAAGGAGGATACCCTGGCACTGTGCAGGTGAGAGATTAGCCAAGCCTAGGGCCTAGCATGGTTACTCAAAAAGCCAAGTATTCAGCTTTTTGTGGAATTCAAGAAGTGAGGAGGCTTGGATGTGTAACAGCACATCATTTCACTTTTTAGGCGTGAGGTAGGAGAAGGCTCAACCACAAGAGCTGGTATTCTGTTTGCATGGGATATGTGCAGATAGGAGTCCTGCTGAGGTGATGTGAAGGTTTGTGAAAGCAGACAGTATTGTTGAGGTATGCTGGATCTGATTGCCTTAAAAGTTTGGGTAAGGAGTTTGAAATGTGCTGATTTGTGTATGGGCAGCGAGTGTAGCTCCTTGCGGTGAGGTGAGATGTATAAGTGTCATGGGACATTGAGAGTGATTTGGCTGCCGAATTCTGGGTGTCCTACAGCATCCTGATAAGATGTTGTTGATCCCTGCATAGAGGGTGTTCTTGTAGTCTAGCTTGCTAATGGCATGGATGTGGGTGATTATTTTCTGGGTGTTGACTGGGAGCCATTTGAAAATCTTCCTCAGCATCGTCAGGTAACGATAGCATTGAGTTAAACTGTGATATCGGGTTTGCAGTTGATGACGATCTGATAGTTCTTGGCATGGGTTATTTAGTTATCTCACATCCAACATTGCATAACCCATGGTGGCCCTTTATTGAACTGAATTATCATCAGTCCCATTTCAAGTAGATGTGGTTAGACAAAGAGTATCACTATATCCAGGGCCGCTGAATTTATGCGGAAGGGGAGGACCAAATTCTGTGGAAGGATTGGCTAAATTATGCAGCAAGAAAAGGCAAATTAGGTGGTATATTGTGGCAACATTTTGTGCTAGAATTACTACTTTAATTAGTTGGGTTTTTTTTTTTTTACACTTGTTAACGCGGTCTCTGCCTTTGTTGTACCTCATTAGCACAAGTTTAAAACACAAGTATAGCAATAAGCAACTGAAAGGTGACAAGTCTTCCTTTGCAGATGGTCTTCAACTTTGCTGCAACATGTGTTGCAGCGTTTTTAGTAACATTTTTTCTTGAGCAAGAAACACTTTTTTAAATCTGCAGATTATGCAGCCAATGATAGACTATGTGGCAAATACAGCAAATACATGTTTTTTGCAGAAAACGCCAGAGTCATACAATTACATCATTCCAGTGGCCCCGATTATAACCTGGGAATGTGCAATGTACTGTAACAACATATCGGAATATGAAACGCTTACGTTTGTAACTCTGGCATAATGGTGAGAATAAATTCTGCCCAACTCAATATCTTACTTGAGATAACACGGCTATTTACTTTACAACAGCTTCTGGCAGAAAACAGACACACAGCGCCTGATTCACAAAGGAAAACTTACTCTTTTGTGTAAATATACTTTTTATGGTATTTAGATACTATTAGTTTAATTTTACTAACAGACATCTTATGACTGTGGAGACTCAAAACATAAAAAGATAGAGCTGTCCTACCTTTTTATGTACATAGCTGTCCACTCCGACTGCCGCATCTTTGGAGTCATAACATTACTGTTAGTAAAAATACAACTTTCAGTTTGTAAATACAAAAAAAAGTAAACTTACACAAGTGTAAGCTTACCGTTGTGAATCAGGCCTTTACTCTATCAGGCATTGTATTTCCACATTAATTCTAAAGTAATGGTGCGACATTTAGGATTCCCTCTTCCTCGTGGCTGCTCATCCAACGAGGCATGCAGTGGTACCATCTGGATAGTATTATGCATGCGCCATCCTAAAGTATGTGATTGAAAAACGTAAATACTCTCAGAACCCTCACACAAACCATAATTGAGGTGGAGAAGGCCATTTAAAGGCCTGGACCCTGGTGTCTCTGCCTGCTACACCACTGACCGGTAGATCTCTGTCCCCACTCTCCCAACTACAAATGAGACCCCAGAAAGCTCGAGCCAGGATTGAGCCTGAAGCCTGGCTCTTGTTCAGCACAACCCGAGCTTTAATGTATCTTCTGCCTGACGCCCTCGATCTACCCGGGATGTGGTGGTTTAGGCAGCTTCCCACTCTGGAACTCAACACGCCAGGTTTGAGTCTCAGCGTTGGCTCAACACCCTGTAATTCTGGGCAAGTTTCCAGTGCCTAAAAGAAATTAATGTGGCCTTGTCTAAAGGAACTAGCATTCATGTAAAGTACTCCACTACTTCCAGGTCGAGTTTGCACTACATAAAAACTGCCGAAAACCCGCAAAAGAGGTAAAAAAAAAATGTATTAACATAAAAGGGAGTGACTAATAGATAACCATTTAGTGGCAGGCCTGTACAAAGTGAAACCATAAAACCTAGATAAATTGCAGCTTCCCCACTTAAAACGTGTGATCTAAGGTAAATATTTTATTTCACCAAAACTCATTTTTCTTCACATTTGTACATGAAAGCGCTATAATAATCTAGGCCACTTACAGGCTCCATGTAACAACTGTTTTGCCTCTTGGTTCACTAATGGCACTGTCCCCAGTGTGATACAGGGGTAGCAAATGACTAAGTTTATTTTTTTTAAACTATCAATTTTAATAAGTACTTCTCAGTGCAGCACTATAATGTGACGTATCAATATTAAAGCTTCCATGTATTCAAGAAATACACTTCTTTGGATTTTGAAAAGACTGTCATATTTTATGTGATGTTTGTTGTATGATTTAAATAGCAAACATTTTGGGGGCTTGGCACATGCAGGTGCTCTAAGAGCCAAGCCAGATTCTTGGTTTAAGAACCAAGCCAGACCCTTAGCTCACCTTTGGCTCGGCTCTCCCTGTTAATTTATTGGCTCACCCACCTCTACCCCAACACACACTGCACAGACGTAGTTTGCTTCAGAGAGGAGCTAAGATTCCCACCTGGCATTTTTTTTTTTTTTTACCAACATGACCAGATAGTTCAAAAATAGGGAAACATCAACTAAAGTCTGTATTCTCTCCCCTTATCAGTTTATACTTAAAATACTAATCATTCAAGCAATGCACTTTAACATGTGTTACAGAAGTTCCTCAATGACCCCTGACTGATAATTAAAGTGAGTGAAAAGACACCAAAACGTTCTGATGTTGACAAGGATGAAGCACTTAACAGGTGACCTCTTCTGCTGTGACTGGGTGGGCCAAATGTCATGATTGGGTGGGCCTGGCCCACCTGTCCCCCTGCTAGAACCGGGCTTGCTGTCAACAGAGCACTGCTCCGGTAACGTGAACACTGCAACATTTCAGGGGAACTCTGTGTGCCAATGAAAAGAACGAGTCGGTGTACCCATCGCTAGCAGGTCTTGGCCAAAATACTCCATTATATGTTTAACATGCAGATGCACTGTGTTACTGGCTGTGCTGTGTTCCCCCTCCTTTGGTTTCTGTAAATATTACAAGTAAGAACAGTGAACTACTCCCCCTACTCTGGTTTTTGATGGATGTTTCCTAATTTACGGCACAACTCTGAAATGTTTTCTGAGGTGTCATGAATAGCAACAAAATGTGAGAACAGGGTATCAATTAACACTGAGTGGATCGAGCATAGCCTTGTTTTGATTCAGCAGTATGGGCGTGAGTGGAATTCTGGTTGCCATGATATGTTTCCTTGCTCAGCCCCACCAATGCGAGTGGATGAACAGACCAAGTACCAAATTAAAAGTGGATAGCAAAGCTGATAGCTAAATAAGGAACAGTGCTACCCCTAGCATTTGCCAGTGGTTAGACTTATTGCAAGCATCCTCCCATCACTTTGTTTGAGCTAAAAGAAGGTGACACGTATTGCAAGTCAGGGCAATGTTAAACTTGCAGAGACAAACAGTATAGTTGTTGTGTAAGATATGGGAGACTTATGAAGTTGTACTTGCACCAGGCAATGTTTATGTTATTATCAGATGAGTCAACAGTAAAAACCGGCCCATCAGGCCATAAAACTGACCCACAAACACACAAACGAAACCAGCCACACAATGCAGCCTGGCTCAGCAGCAGTTCCAGGAGCACAGGAGACCGGTGACAGGAAAAATGATCAAAACAAGATTTACGGGTCTGTTTACAGAAATTCAGCAGCTCTGAGCAAGTGAGAACAGAACTGATCCTGGCAATTGCTCTTCAAGTAAGAAAAAAGTAGTTCCTGAACAGATGTTGAAATGGTGACCAGTGTATTTAAATCGTACTTGGTCCCTGCTCTCTGGGAGGGCTAAACACAGCAAGAGGCATGACAAATGCATGCCATGGACAAATGCAGAGAAAGAAGAGGAGATCTATGATGGATCCAGCAAATTGGAAGCCTCTGGGCAGGCTGTAAGCCCACAAAGTACATACATGTCTTGAAGAGACAGCGCAAGCGCTGTCAAAAAGAGACTAAGAAATTGCTGAGACCACCAGTGCAATTGCGTCTTGAGCTCTGGACTCACAAGTAAGGCTGTCAGCAATGGTGTGGGGGGCAGGAACAGTGTGCATGAGTGAGCATCTGAGACAAAATTGTGTATATGTGTGATGGGATGGATTCACAGAGGGAAAACCTGTGATGATAGCACCAGTGCTTAATTTGAAAAAACTAAAATAATAATAAGTGCCAGGGTCCAATGTATTTCACAGGAGGCTACTGTAGTTTGTGCAACCTGATGTCCCTGCTAGTGCAACTTAATGCCAGGGCCACTATTGTCTACTAACATGTCACCTAAGTCATAATAATGGTCTGGACAAGATAATGTTATTGTCATTTTTATAAATTGTATTGTATTGTATTGTGTTCTCTGCTTACAAATTGTCAGATAGTGACACAGGTGGAGTGTCAGAAATAGGTCTTGCTGCTGAGCGCTAGCAACCACTGGCACAAATTAAACACTGGCTAGCGCACACTGGGAAACAAGTGAAAGTTATGAATGGATGCTCTGACAGCCTTCATAAAGAGGATGGATTCTCGGTGCCTCTTATGATTTACTTATTCCACGATTCTTCGTTTTACTTCCTTAGGTCTTGCATTGTTCCTAGAACTTAGGGGCTGAAGGGTGCCACCAATAAAAGCAGCCTTGTTGCTACCCTGTTTCAGACTTCCTCATGCCAGTGACGCAACACAAACAGGTGGTCTAACCACGTGAAGATCTTAGGATCATTTATTCCACAAGTAATGTTTTACAGGAAATTGAGCAACAAGAATGGGGCCTCGCTTCAGGATGCAATGCATCTCACATCCATCAGCCCAGTACTGCAACTGCCCCTCTTTCACAAATCCCCACAACATCCTCTTGCCATTGTTCACTCCACAATCCACATATTGTACACCCACGAGACATCACACGATCTCACTCACACTGAAGTGGGCATCAAAGATATTGTTACTTCATTGGGAGCCACAGGCGAGCATAAGGGTCATTACTCTTATGTTGCCATCTATTTTTGTCATGAGGGGGGGACTTCTCAGAGTATCCACTGCCCCCGCTATAGTACTGGAACCCTTGGCCTCTATCCTCAGACAGTGTCGCTAACATAGAGGTCTCCAATTTGATATGCAGAGAATCTCATCATCCCTGATGATATTCTGCCATAGGTTAAGGAGCCACACCAGAATCTCCCCATGATACTGCCTGAAATCTGATGTGCTCTCTTGACACCTGGAAGTAGTTCATGCGATAATGAACTTTCTTTGCATCTGAGAAATATGTGGGGGTGTAACCCCATATGTAGGTAAAGACAATAGTGGCCAAGTGGATAAACAAGCTTCTAAGGTTTCGTATGTGGATGTACTCCTTGTGAAAAGGAAGCACATCATATCTCACAGGGAAGTCAGCCAATGGACTCAATGCCCCATGATGCATGATGGAGTGGGTACAAGAAAAATGTGAATGACACACCAACAGAATAATAGATGAAGCCTGGCTGAAAGCCCCTATAAGTAGCAAGGATAGTCACATAACTGTAGTAAAGTCAAAAGGTCTTGGTTAACACTCAGTTAGGTGTAGGCAGCCAGTGTCTTGCCTTTGATAATGCTTTTTTGTAATGTTTTTGTGTAAATATGTATTACAGATAGAGAGGGTTGAAAAGATAGATAAACAGAGAGGCTTACAAAGACAGATCGGTAGAAAGGGTTGTACAGATAGTGTTGCATAGCTATTTAGCAGATTTAGTTGCATAGATAGATAGATAGATAGATAGATAGATAGATAGATAGATAGATAGATAGATAGATAGATAGATAGATAGATAGATAGGATAGATTAAACAGCAGAGCTTCAAATAGTAATAATGTCTATATAAGCATGATATACAAGAGCCCTGAAAGCAAATTAGAAATCTAAATAAGGAGGTACAAACTAAATTGGTTGCAAGTATAACTGTACTTCTCAATGAAAATACATACCAGCATGACAACAGGAGTACAGTTATAAATGTGCTTCATTGCGTGCATTCTACATAGAAGATCATTTTTATAAAGTGCCAAATGTACAAAGTCTGGTATGCTGTGAAATAGCAACAGTCTGATAAACAGAGTCCACCCGAAAACAGCAGTAGTAGGAGGAGGCAGGATTTGATAAAACTTCAATGTACAAAACATCACGCTATCATATCAGGCTTTAAATAAAAATGTGACACTAAAGTAACAAAGTAAAAACAAAAACATATGACTGAAGGGAACTAGCTTGTGTGCAGATGTGGGAATTATGAAAGAGCAAAATTTAGTCATGCAGAGTAAACTTAGCCAGTGGCTGAAGTAGGCTAACTCACTGCCACTTGCTGTATACTGTAGTGGGTGGAGGCATGATATGGAAACAGACCAATGGATGAAAAGAGCTGGCTAAAAGCCCCTTTAAGTATTGAACATATATGGTTTTAATTAAAAAAACAAAGTTGTGGTTAACTCCAAATCAAACAATTATTCCTATAGCTTTTTATCCTTAACCCCAACCTTTGTCCATGGCCTCTTTACAGATTGGCGGTGATTAAGGGGTAGTGATAGGGTATATTTTTTCATTACCTTCTCACATGGTGGGATTTTAGGTGCAGTAGATCACACAAACTCTTAACTCTTTTGAATGTGAAACACACTTCAGAGTAGCTTCACAACACACCCTGCAGAACCCCAGGATTACACTGTGTGGGACGCGGATTTCAAGTCTCCAGCAAAAATGAGACATGGTGCTTCTGTTACACACAAACCAATATCAGACATAAGCTTCCTCACTACTAGCTTCTACACGGACTCTAGTATGCACCAGCTTAAATCATCTGGTTAGGAAATTACTAGATACATGTATAAAATTATCCAGATGCAGACTTCCTACAGAAATTGCATCATTCTGGTGGGATATCTTTGCTACCCTCGCAGGCAACATTGAGGAAGCATTAGAGGTTTCTTGTTGGGGCATCCTTGCACTATGTTAAAGACCTATCCGCTTCAACCCACCGATATGTGGCAATGGGGTTATTGCTGGCAAAACGCAAAGCGGTGATACCCTGGGGTCATGGTTGACCTCAATGGTTACAAAATGGGTTAATATAGTGCAGTGATGTGCTGTTCCTTCTTCATAATTCCCAAACTCAAGATGTGTGTTGTCCTCTATGCAACTCTTTGTAAAAACGGGAAGAGAATGCAGCATACGAGGGCGTGGAGGCCTGAAAACCATCTGTCACTAAGAGTTTGCATGAGCCTGAAAGCAAATGTAGATTAAAATGACACTATTAATACCTGTCATTGTAAAGAAATTGCCTACACCTAATACACTGTTTAATAAGCGTTAACCTAGGAGACCTAGTTACAATACACCAAATATAATGTGAACATTTTTATTATAGCTTTATTATGTGTCATAAATGACTGCTGGGTCATAGTTTAATACTGCTTATGATCTACTATTTGTTCTTTGCTTTGAAACCAAAATTATAGTTTCAACAAAAAATTAAGTTACTTCGTACACAAAGCTTACAGCCAAGTCATTGCTAGCTAGTAATGTTGCATATATAACAGATGCATTAAACTGATAAACTACCTAGTTGACTTAATCCTAATTTATGAATAGATACACTAAGGCCATCATTTCTCATCCCATCCTTTTATTTTGGCAAAACAAAAGAAAGGAAATTCAAATAATAAAAAATTGCGATAAGAATACAACTTTTTTAACTCAATATTTGTCAAGAAATGTCACTGTGAAAACAGATTTCTGCAGTGTTTGTAAGTCTTTTCTAACCAATATTTTAAACAGAACCAAAAAAGTGCCAAACTTAAACACAGCTTTCAACACCCCCTCACTGAAATGTACGGCTGCCCCTGACTGCCGTCAAATTCTTCGTTTCCATCCTCACCCAAGAAAACACAAATTAGGTGTAAAGCTGAATTTGGGAGTACACTATCCCACAATATTTATCCAAAAAGGTGCAAAATCAATTTGTAGGTCCATTAATAGTTAATATTTTAACAGAATGATGTGCCTGAATTGATATAGTAGCACAATTAGGACAGTGCATACAAGTACAAAATAACACGGTTGCTACTTTAGAATATGGGACACTTTAGAGCAATATTTTTAACATTTCTGATGTTATGTAATTCACTAGCAACTCTCTTGCTGTTACAGGCCCGTCCCTGGAACCTCAATCTCAATTTTAAACTCGATCCACAAGCACCTCCACCGAGGTGCGCTCTTTTCTGTATTTGCCTGAAAACAGGGTAATTGAGATCCTATATGGATCTCTGTCGCCTGCAGGACGCTTCGCTATAAAGTGGTCTCGCGGGGATCTGTAACGTGCCCCTTTGGTAGACTAAGTCACAGGTTGCCCACAATGCACCAATGAGGTGCTCTACATGGCAAATCTCACAAGTTCACATTTGGTGCTCCTTTTGAGAATAAGAAGGCACAAGAATTAGTCATTGGAAAAATAAACCTAGTGCAACAGCAAGCAGACTGTACACCTTTCAAGCATAAGTTCAAAAGCTCACATGAGGTGAAGCTATTAATGTCACTCATTCCTGGTTCTTGTTACCCATGGCCACCTTCCAGTCCTAAACCACCCTTCTTTTCAAACAGGGAGTGGGGTGATATTTGCAGGACATACAGGCAAAGCAAGTTATATCCTTGTGGCAATGGATTTCCAGCTATACTTAAACACTCCTTAGTTGATGTCCTTTTCTAGGGTGGGGGTCGCAATAGGTTTGGCACTGTACTATGTCTCGCTGTCCTTTAGATGGCGCATAAAGGCAACAACACAAACCTAACTTGGCACCAAAAGAGCGGTGCACCCAAATGCAAACACAAATACAAAAAATTCATACTATGTACATGTCCAGATTTCCTCCTTTTTTGTGGTAGCGTGATCCACAGTCTCAACAGATAATTTAGGAAGCATGTGCTGATACTGTGGGTGAATATTTCAAATGCTCATGACATTTATGTCTGGCAGCAGAAAAATACAGATTTCCCTACCGACTAGAATTGAGACATAACTTGGAGCATTTACGTAGCTTCTCAGCTTTGAGGCGTTACCAAGCAAGATCAGGGATGCCTAAATCTTCCACTTCATAGAATTTATTTAACTTTCAAGGACTTATCGCATTCAACTTCAAATCAAGCCAAATTACATCTGGTTTGTAGAGTTTTGTAGCAATGGGATTAGTTAGTCTGCAAGTGCTACCGGGTGAACAGCTAGACGAACCGAGGAATGGTATTAGGAACAAACATGTGCTTGTCAAGTGAGGATCCAGATGTAGAGCGGATCTCCTGGTTTTCACAGTCAACTAAGTGATGAGATTAGATCTCTGCCTATTTCTTCACTAAGATCAGCTGTTTAAAGCCAGACATCTTTTATCACTGGCAGGAAAAGTGCTGCATGGAGTGCAACAGAAGGGCAAATTCCATATGTTTCAATTCCACAACCTTACGGAAAAGCTCAGGGCTCTTCATCTGCGGCGCTGTATACTCGGCAGAGTGTGCCAGAGGTAGCTGGGAAGGCGCCTGAACTCGACTCCGCAGGAGCACTGGAATCGCGAAACATTTGGGTGTACCCATCCGTGGCTGAGGAGTTGCTGATGACCCATTAGGGACCGCCCGCAGGTGGCACAGATGAAGACTGTGGCCTCCAGATGCTGAAGCTGGTGCCGCAGGAAGTGCAGCTGCCCCCGGAACACCTTCCTACAGTCACAGCGATGAATTCGGTACTGCCTCTTTTTCCTGCTGCGGTGCCTCTTTAGTTGAGAGGCTAAGCCATAAAGAGCACCACAGTCTCTGCATCCAAAGCGCCTCTTAGTCTTCAGGCGCCATGTTATATCAGTTGCTGACTTTTGGATCAATCTGTACCAAGGATTTGTGTGGTAGGACAGCACCCTAACACTCCCAGGATGCTCCATCTTTATGTTCATGTCCAAACTGTCTGTGTCCTCTGAAAAGGACCAGTCGTTGCTCGGGTTTGTCTGTGGAGTATGGAACTTTTCATAGTCCTTCATGTCCATCATTACGGTTTTGCTACCCTGGCCATCTTCCCGGGGTACCTTGACAACCATGAAACCTTCATCCTTCTCTTGAGCTTGAGCATGGCGGTAAGGGTTATCTTCAAAAAAGTCATAATCCTCTTCAGTCTTCACCACTACTTCAAAATCGCTCTGCGAATTAGCAGTTGTCTCATCCTCCTCGTCCTGTCCTTCCTCTTGCATGGGCTCCATCTCCTCCTGGAAGCATGTTTGTTGGTATGTTGCAATGTCAGCACTTCCAAAGTCGGAATCTGGGCTCAAGAGGCCAGCCATTTCAGTACCCGAAAGAGAGGACACACCAAGAGAGAGATCAGAGCTTTCGCCTTCATCATCTTCTTTAGTAATCAAGAAGTTGGTCTCCATATGCATGTGGAGATGGCGGGCAAGGTTGCACTTGTGCACAAACTCACGCCCGCACTCATCACATGAGAAACGTTTATGCTCTGTGATAGCTCCCGATTGCCCCAGCCAGGGGGATGTTGATGTTGACCCACTAGTGCTGACTCTGCTTGGATTACCTTGTAAAGTTTGCCAGTCCACTGATGGTTTGGGGCCTGGTGGGGGTTCCCCGATCGTCTCCTGCAGTTTGCGGATTTGATTTGTTAGTTGCAGAAGCTCTGCTTCCTTCGCATGCCACCTTAAGTGTGTGGCAAAGTCACAGTTGCGTAGAAAAGTACGGAAGCACTGCTGACACTTAAATTTACTCTTCACAGCACTCCGGACTTGTGCGGTAGCAAGGCTTTGATTCTCACCACTTTTGGATTTGTCCAGAGGAGCTGTGATTTTGTTCTGTTGGATTTTCTGTACAAGGTGTCCTCGGTCACTTGGGCCGACAGCATCTGCCTCTCCAGAGTTATCAACCTGGATGGACGGTGGACTAGGTGTCTGCCCCATTGACTGGTCAGGGGGCGTTTCTGGAGCAACTCGCCGGAGCACACCTTTGAGGCCCGAGAATTTGGGATCCATATCCCAGCATACATGCTTATCCAAGTTGCACTTACGCATAAACTGGCGCCCACAGTGGTCACACATGAAAGTTGCTGGAGTGGTACTCCATGGTCTGACATAGCCATTCAGGTGGCTGACAACACTGTACACATTTTTGTCTTTGAGGTTTGATCGATTAGTTGGGGACACCTGAACAGAACCTGAGGGAGATGAACCAACCTCTGCATCTTCTGGGGCCAACACTTCAACCACTAAGACTTTTTTCTTTCCTTGTGATGGTTGGTGAGAATCTTTAACTTTTGCTGTTTGTAGAGGATTTTGAACTCTCCGGCCCACCTGAACGGGCATGGTGAAATTTAAACCTTTCGCCAAAGGGGGTGGATCCATCCCTCTAACCTGCAAGTGTTTCTGCAGCTGCCTGAGCTCATTCTGGGCTCGGATACACATTTTATCCAGGGTAATCATATCAACTGTGTCTGGTACTGAACTTTCTATGCTCTCACCCAATGGGGTGTTAGTGGAGGATGGGCAGCTGTTTTCAAGCTCAGGGGCTTGAGTGAGTTTCGACCTTACTCCAGTGAAGGCACCTCGCTTCCTCGCTGTCCCAGAGCTTCGCTTTTCACCAGTTTCTGATGCACGTTTATCACCACTAGTGGAAGTGATGGCTGGACCCATATTAAAAGCCTTCCGTGGTCTTCCACGCCCACCTCTGAGTGAGGCTTTCTTCCAAGCCACCCTCAAACAGACATGCTTTTCTAGATTGCACATACGGCGAAAACTCTGCCCACATTTCTGACACATATGCCTTTCCAATGAGGGGTCGTCAGAGATCAATGGCTGTGTGCTGGAGATATTCTCCATTTCTTTGTGTTGGCCTACCTGTTCATGTGACAATGGGTAGCCAGGATTTGAAGACAGCCATTCATTGTATGAATTTTCCTGCTCCCTAGAATTGTTCTCACTGTCTTGTAAGACTGAATCTTCAAGACATTCCATTCCAATTCCTCTAGTGGTCCGGAAAGCTGTGGTGCCACGGTCCTGCTGGCGGGGCCTTCTACCTCGGGAAGCTCGAGGCCCTGTTGCTAAGTGAGATCCTGCACTGCCTCGGCCACGTCCTCTATTCCCCTTGCCCTTCTTCTGCAGGGCCATTAGTGCAGCTTTGTAGGCATTGTTCCACAGGTCAGGCTTGCCACCGAGAACTACTCCATAGGTGCAGAGACGCTTGCGCAGCCCCTTAGAGATGGAAAACTTTGCGACCTGCTGCCCCACGTCAAGCTTCTTCCTCTGAGGTAGAGCCCCGAGGTGAGGGTTCATCACTTCTTCCCTCTTCAGAATCTCGGCGTCGTTCAGCACCACCGCAGGCTCCACAACGTGGGTCTCCACAGATTCATCGCAGCTGGAGTCAGAGCTATGCATTAGGTCCCAGGAAGGGCAGCCCTCCTTGTTTTCCTACAGAAAGAACAAGAAAGAAAGCTTAATTAGGTACTCTGCAGCTGCAAGAGGAAGCAGACCACTGCTTGACTCGGCAACTCAGCCCGAGTAATCAAGTAACTAATGACGACGTGTGCAAGAGATAGTGAATGGGGGAATGGCAGACTGCTCATGCACATGACTGAGAAAGCAAGCACGAGAGTGTGTTTAAGGAAGCCATTAAGGCAGAAGTGTGTTGTAAAGAGGTAAGTATCCACTAGGAGAAATGCTAGTGGTAAAAGGGCCATACACACAGGCAAAAAAGGAGCGCAGGTACAAGGAAGTAGAAGTAAATCCATGTAGCAAGTCTTGAACCAGGACATGTTTCCACCCATGGCTAATAGGACTTACTTGAATTCTGAGTTAAAGAATAACTACTATTCATGCTTTTTCTCAATGGTTTCTAAGATGGGTCATGAGTGGTACTACTAAGAGACAGAACTGAGAGCACACTCCCAGCTCCAGTCCTCCTCCTTTCAGAGTCATGAGAAGGTCACATCACCCCATGGCCACCGGGAATAAGGCAGAGAGTAAGAATTGAGCAGACTGGCTAAAGGTGGCAGCCATCCAACCTGGAGTTAACTTCCTTTGTGCAGTGGTTAAAAAAGGGAGAACAAAACATGCAGATTACCCCAATTGTCTACCTCATAGCTTTTCAGGGCCAACGATCACTTCAAGATTAAGATTGATTATTCTGAGTAAATATTCTCTGAGTGATTATTCTTTTGATTATTTCCGAAGTTGAGACTATTGTTCTCCAAGTGGAGACTATTATTCTCTGAGCGTGGACTATTATTCTCTGATCGGTGACTATTATTCTCCACACTAGTATTCTTGGTGTGGGGACTCTTATTCTTAGAGTGGGGACTTTGTTTCTTAGAGTGGGGACTTTTTTTTCTTAGAGTGGGGACTTTTTTTTCTTAGAGTGGGGACTTTTTTTTCTTAGAGTGGGGACTATTCTTTTCTTAGAGTGGGTACTATTCTTCTTAGAGTGGGTACTATTCTTCTTAGAGTGGGTACTATTCTTCTTAGAGTGGGGAGTGGGTACTATTCTTCTTAGAGTGGGGACTTTTTTTCTTAGAGTGGGGACTTTTTTTTCTTAGAGTGGGGACTTTTTTTTCTTAGAGTAGGTACTATTCTTCTTAGAGTAGGTACTATTCTTCTTAGAGTAGGTACTATTCTTCTTAGAGTAGGTACTATTCTTCTTAGAGTGGGGACTATTCTTTTCTTAGAGTGGGGACTATTCTTTTCTTAGAGTGGGTACTATTCTTCTTAGAGTGGGGAGTGGGTACTATTCTTCTTAGAGTGGGGACTATTTTTCTTAGAGTGGGGAACACTATTCTTCTTAGAGTGGGGACTATTCTTCTTAGAGTGGGTACTATTCTTCTTAGAGTGGGGACTATTCTTTTCTTAGAGTGGGGACTATTCTTCTTAGAGTAGGTACTATTCTTCTTAGAGTGGGGACTATTCTTTTCTTAGAGTGGGTACTATTCTTTTCTTAGAGTGGGGAGTGGGTACTATTCTTCTTAGAGTGGGTACTATTCTTCTTAGAGTGGGGACTATTTTTCTTAGAGTGGGGACTATTCTTCTTAGAGTAGGTACTATTCTTCTTAGAGTAGGTACTATTCTTCTTAGAGTAGGTACTATTCTTCTTAGAGTGGGGACTATTCTTTTCTTAGAGTGGGGACTATTCTTTTCTTAGAGTGGGTACTATTCTTCTTAGAGTGGGGAGTGGGTACTATTCTTCTTAGAGTGGGGACTATTTTTCTTAGAGTGGGGAACACTATTCTTCTTAGAGTGGGGACTATTCTTCTTAGAGTGGGTACTATTCTTCTTAGAGTGGGGACTATTCTTTTCTTAGAGTGGGGACTATTCTTCTTAGAGTAGGTACTATTCTTCTTAGAGTGGGGACTATTCTTTTCTTAGAGTGGGTACTATTCTTTTCTTAGAGTGGGGAGTGGGTACTATTCTTCTTAGAGTGGGTACTATTCTTCTTAGAGTGGGGACTATTTTTCTTAGAGTGGGGACTATTCTTCTTAGAGTGGGGACTATTCTTCTTAGAGTGGGGACTATTTTTCTTAGAGTGGGGACTATTCTTTTCTTAGAGTGGGGACTATTCTTTTCTTAGAGTGGGGACTATTCTTTTCTTAGAGTGGGGACTATTCTTCTTAGAGTAGGTACTATTCTTCTTAGAGTAGGTACTATTCTTCTTAGAGTGGGGACTATTCTTTTCTTAGAGTGGGTACTATTCTTTTCTTAGAGTGGGTACTATTCTTCTTAGAGTGGGGAGTGGGTACTATTCTTCTTAGAGTGGGGACTATTTTTCTTAGAGTGGGGACTATTCTTCTTAGAGTGGGGACTATTCTTCTTAGAGTGGGGACTATTTTTCTTAGAGTGGGGACTATTCTTCTTAGAGTGGGGACTATTCTTCTTAGAGTGGGGACTATTTTTTTCTTAGAATGGGGACTATTTTTTTCTTAGAATGGGGACTATTCTTCTTAGAGTGGGGACTATTCTTTTCTTAGAGTGGGGACTATTTTTTTCTTAGAGTGGGGACTATTCTTCTTAGAGTGGGGACTATTCTTTTCTTAGAGTGGGTACTATTCTTCTTAGAGTGGGGAGTGGGTACTATTCTTCTTAGAGTGGGGACTATTTTTCTTAGAGTGGGGACTATTCTTCTTAGAGTGGGGACTATTTTTCTTAGAGTGGGGACTATTCTTCTTAGAGTGGGGACTATTCTTCTTAGAGTGGGGACTATTCTTCTTAGAGTGGGGACTATTCTTCTTAGAGTGGGGACTATTCTTCTTAGAGTGGGGACTATTCTTCTTAGAGTGGGGACTATTCTTCTTAGAGTGGGGACTATTTTTCTTAGAATGGGGACTATTTTTTTCTTAGAATGGGGACTATTCTTCTTAGAGTGGGGACTATTCTTTTCTTAGAGTGGGGACTATTTTTTTCTTAGAGTGGGGACTATTCTTCTTAGAGTGGGGACTATTCTTCTTAGAGTGGGGACTATTCTTCTTAGAGTGGGGACTATTCTTCTTAGAGTGGGGACTATTCTTCTTAGAGTGGGGACTAGCATTCTCAGAGCGGGGACTAGCATTCTCAGAGCGGGGACTAGCATTCTCAGAGCGGGGACTAGCATTCTCAGAGCGGGGACTAGCATTCTCAGAGCGGGGACTAGCATTCTCAGAGCGGGGACTAGCATTCTCAGAGCGGGGACTATCATTCTCAGAGCGGGGACTATCATTCTCAGAGCGGGGACTATCATTCTCAGAGCGGAGACTATCATTCTCAGAGCGGAGACTATCATTCTCAGAGCGGAGACTATCATTCTCAGAGCGGAGACTATCATTCTCAGAGCGGAGACTATCATTATCCAAAAGGGACTATCATTCTTCTGATGGAGACTATTATTCTTCAGGAGATCAGTATACAAGGGACCATTCATCCAGCGGTGAGCGTTATTGGCAGAAAGGAGATTATTGTTCACACAGTGGAGATCATTAGGCTGCGAGTGGGGACCTTTAGTCTCCGAATGATCATTCTCCGAGTGGCTGTGCAGTGAATACGATTCTCTGAGTGATTATTCCGCAAACGGATATTATTATTCTCTGAGTTGGAGCATTATCCTCTGTCAGGACACTATTATTCTCTGATTGATTAATCACCTAATTGCTATTATATGATAAGTATTCTGGGGAATATTATTTTGAGTCAGAGATTATTAAAGAGTGGAGGGCCGCTAATCTCTGAGTGGAGGATTATTATTCTCCCAGTGAAGGATTATTATTCTCCTTGTGGGGATTATTATACTCCCAGTGGGTTGGGGGGAGAGGTCTATCAACTATGCGCTATTATTCTCAAAGTGAATATAGTATACAGAATATAGTTTTATAGTTATTTTTCAAATAACCACTGGCAGTATTTTCGAATTCAGATGGTAATCTCAGAATTTCCATTTTCTTCAAAATAATGTATGAGAGGCCCATGGTATCCAGTCTCGTCATTTAACTTTACCAGATTTTATCTTAACTTAATAATTACAGTAGCCCTCCCAACTTTTTTAATTTAACCCTTTACCCCCATTTCATTAACAATGTTTTAAAGTCGATCAATGCTTGGCAGCATTATTTTACCTTTAGTGTTACCCTTGGCCCTATGCATATTTTATATATATATATATATATATATATATATATATATATATATATATATATATATATATATATTTTTTTTTTTATTTTTTTTTACTTGTGCTTGTCCCAAACATTTATATATTTTTTTTTGTTTTTAAACTTGTTAAACTGACATTGTTATACCCTGAGGTAAGTAACCCCCTTAAGCCACTTGGGCCTTCATTACTAGGTCATGAATAGAAAGTGAAGGTAAACCACCCATATACATGTATCAAAATAAGTGCATAAAAGGGCTTAGTGGGAAATATTTGAAAAGCAGCACCTCTCTATTTTACAATACTTATGGTGTTGGAAGAACATTTACTGCAGGACAGTCCTCCACAGGTGACTTAATGTTCAGTCATACAACCCAAAGATAACCTGCCCCCTTTAGACAGACTGTGGAGGATTCTCATTGTATCCTTATTGAGATACAGATGAAAGGCACCTTCAGCACAGGTATATGAGGGCGTGCATGCCGGCACCTGTCGAGCAGGTGCAGCGTTCAGCGGGGCGCAAGAAAAGCCTTGGGGGAGGCATTGTGCTTTGGAAAGAAAGAATGATGCAAGCAGTGGCATGGTAACCAATTCCAAGATGGCAGAGTGGCCTTCGTGCACCTGGAATGTAGGAGTGAATTAAACTTCGCAGTAGTTTTAAAACTTAAATGTATTTGTCCAATTGCCTTATACTTTATAGTCATTCACAATTAAAAGAATAACACTACATGCAGTCAACGAAATTCTCCTATATTGCACAGATATTTCCCCAAGCCACAAACAACATCTAAAAACTCAAGCTGGCATAAACTAATTGCGTCCTCACGATTACAAACTCCACATTTTAAAAAGACCACTTGGGCCACCTTCCCCTTTGTGAATAGTGCTGGGTAATGTTGGGGGAGCAGTCAGGGGTACAAGGGACCAGTCCCTTCTCTCCCCACAGCTTTCCCAAATGGGAAACCTTAATTTATTTATTTTTTAAAGTAGTACTGGGTCTTTTAAGTAACACACATTTTTAAAAACATTTTCCGCTTGGGAATGCAAACACAGAGATGGTGGTCGGCTGTTCTTTGGAGGCCACCATCCCTGTGTCCGCAGTTAAGCAGGGGGTTAGAATTAGCAACCTGTCTAATAAATACTCATTAGGTTGGTTGTTCTGCAGCCCCTTTGAAGTGGACATTTTGCGACATAACCTGTTGGTACATAGGTTGCATTGCAAAATTGAAGACTGGTCACAAAAATTTGGTAGGATGTTACTGTCCACTTTTTGCAGCCAGTCTTTTGATACATCTGGCCCTTAGTTCAATCAAGCATGGGAAACAGAACCAGTTGTGGAAGGCTGTAAAATTCTAGCCAGTGTTTATGGTTCTACAAACACTCCATGAACTCTGGGCCTGTGACCTTACTGACACACTTACACAGGCGTCTAGGGAGGCCAATGACCCAATCCTCTTAGGGGTACCCACTGCATGGATCTCAAAAAGAAGCTGAGGCTACTTAACCAAGTGAGATGGATGAGGGATCGGAATACTAGGCTCTTCCATGGGGAAACACATAACTGCTGAGCACAGCTCCAACGTCTTCACTTAAAAGAATGTCCTTAAGCATTATTTGGTCATCGCAAATTATGACCTCCCACTTCACCCATCAGGAATTACAGCCCACATCCCTATAAACATGGGAAAAATTTAATATTCTGGAGGGAAGGGGTATTTATAGAACACCAGTCTATAATCTGCAATTTACCGCCAATTTAACTGCTCAGCTTTCCTCTCTCTGTCTAAAACATGACCAATATTTGGTTATCGGAGATTTTAATTTCTATTTTGAACAGACAGGAGACCCTCTCTGTAGACAATTAGTGAATGATATGCATATCCTTCAACTCAAACAATGGGTCACTGGACCCATACATGTAGCAGGAAATACAGTGGATCTCCTTTCCTCCAATATCAAATCTACTAAAATCTTAAAAGTCAATCCTTTAACTTGGACAGACCATTCCTTGATTTATTTTTCCTTGAACCTTCTGAAAGGGACAAGGTGGAGCTGGGAGTCTCATAAACCTAGATTCATTTACAAACCATTTTGGACCTCCTATTGACATTGAGGAGATGTCATTTACCAATCAGGTAGAAAGATTATCTTTAGCCATTATAAATTCCCTGGATCTCTGTGCGCCTCAGAACACAACTCATTCAAACCAGAAGATCGCCTTATGAAAAATGGTATTTGCCACAACTAAGAATAATCAAGAGAAAGTGTAAATTCCTTGAGCATAGTTGGGGATAATCTGAAGACATAACGGATAGAGAAATATATAAGAAGGAATTAAATAAGTATTTAAGCAAGCGAAGAGAGTATTTTGTGAAACAAATTAAGGACAATAGTGGCTCATCTAAGGAGTTCTTCAGAAAAGTGAAAGAGCTTGCTAACCCAACATGTCTTTCTCAGTTATGAAGAGACTAATAATTTCTTCAGTGATAAAATAAAATTATGTTCTACATTTAAAACATAACCTGCAATAGACAAGATCAACTGCGAACAATTAGGGTCCCTTCCTGATGCTAGAAGAGCAGGTAGAGAATCTGATGGGAGAGGTAAGATCTGGGTCTCCTATGGACCCAGGTCCACATTTTATCTATTCGCGGTTAGCTCCCATACTGAGTCCACACCTGGCCCAGGTATATAATCGCTCATTATCAGAGGCTGTATATCCAGACTCCGGCAAACAAGCATTAGATATCCCTTTGGCATTGATGCCTCCATTCTTTCTAATTAATTATCAATGAATTTCTCCGCTTCCTTACATGTCAAAGATTTTAGAGAAATTTGCCAATGGACAGCTGACCATGTATTTGGAGAAGAACAAGGTATTGGATTCCTCCCAAACAGGTTTCAGAGCTAAAAACAGTACAGAAGTCACTCTTTTGCCCATGGTGGACAACATTAGATTGGTAGTAGTTCAGGGCAAAGCTGCGGCCCTGATACTGCTAGATCTTTCAGCAGCTATTGATACTGTGTCACACAGATTACTGATCAAAAAACTGCACAAAACTGGACTCCACTCTAAACTTTACAGTGGTTTTGTTCCTTCCTAAAAAACAGAATGCAAACAGTTCAGCTTGGCCTTTATAAGTCACATCACCAGATAGCCAACTGCGGAGTCCCACAAGGCTCATCTTTGAGCCCAACACTTTTTAATGTATACATTACCTCCCTTGCAAAGATTGTCAAAAGATGGGCATTTGACATCTGCTCTCATGCAGATAATACACAGTTGGTGATATTCATAGAAATTACACTGAAACTAGAGATAAACTGATAATTTGTCTCCTGGAGGCAGCCAATTGGATGACAGATCATTGTCTTAAATTAACCGGCAACAAGTTGCAGATCTTACTTTTTGATGGAGCACATTTGATTTGGACTCCTCACTGTGGCCAACCCTACTGGGCTCTGCTCCTGGGCCTAAGAGGTTTGCAAATAATCTTGGAGTCCTTATAAACAATTGTTTGTCTATGCAAGATCAAGTGAATACCCTTGTGGTAAGTGTTTTTGCATTCTCAAACTTTTAAGAAGATTGTTCAACTGGATAGCAGTCAATTGGAGGAAAGCCATAGTCCAACCTTGCATTACAAGTAGTCTGGACTATGGCAACTCATTGTATGAAGGCATGGCACATTACCTGTTCTCATGACTTCAAATGATACAGAATGCAGTAGCCAAAATGATTTGTAACAAAGAAATGCTGCTCTGCCTCTTCGTGTCTGGCCACTTTGCACTGGTTGCCCATGCTTCAAAGAGCAAAGTTTAAAATTATTTGCCATGCACACAAAACTCTTTATATTACAGGAAAAGTAATTCTACAAGCGAGAGTAGAATGTTATCCTCGGATACCTGACCTGAGATCTCGCAATTTGGCACTAGCCAAAACAAAACGAATAAAAAAAATTAGATCAGGCGGCCATTAATTTTCTTATCTGGTGGCGGCTCAGTGGAATATTCTACCAGAGAATATCCGTCTTACTGAAGATCACCTGGGGTTCAAGAAGAAATTAAAGACTTGGCTGTTTACGAGTTAAGTGCAAAAAGAACAAGTGATGGACGGAATGCTGAACAATGTCAAACATTCACCCCCAGTAAAGAGATCTGGGCCTAAATCCATCGTTTTTTTGCTACCCATGCCATTCCAGTTTGGACCCAGCCATATGCAAATCAGTCTTGACACTTCTTTTTGTTTAGGAGTTAAGGACATTATCTATGTGCTGGTGCATGCAGAACATAATGATGGACTCCATTTTGAGTACTATGATGTCCCTTAGGGGACGAGTGATGTGCTTTATAAAAAAAGATAGATAAATTCAACTATAAGAAGTCAAATATGTTCAAAAAAGCTGACACCAAGGAGGATCACATAATTAGCCTGGCTCCAGAACCTGCAGGTTATCAGTGCAGGATGGTGGGGAAGGGGAGAGGGAGCGGGGACAGGATGTGCCACACAAAGATTAGAAGATCTTTCACATGACATCTTGGCTTGAGACTATTATAGACTCTTCCCCCTGAGCACATTTGCAATGTATCAGGGTCCCTGCATGATATTGGCAGGTCAGAAGGTACTAATTACTATGGTCTTAACTGGGATGATTCTTCCTTTTCGCAGAAACTCTTGGAGCTCATGGTCCAGAACATGGACCCTGTAACACGCAGAGATTTTAACTGTGTCTTAGACCCACAGCAGGATAAATCCAGAAAGCCGGTACCAAACTCTTACTCATAGTGAGGGAATGGCGTTGTAAAGCCAGGTGTTCAGTGTGAGCAATATTTGGCAGAATCTACACAAAAACATATGCATTAGTTTTGCATATTTTCAGTCTTTCGCAATCGGTTTCTTTTTGCTTGGTAAGGCTCTTTCCTGTAGAATAATACCAGCTGAACAACAGATGTGAGGGTTCGGAGTATTCCTCGAAGGGGGTAGCCACCCACACCGCTTAATAATCCATGTTTTTACACTGGTAATCTCAGCAGTCAGGTCTCTGATCTCCCACTGGTGCACTTCTAAAGACCTACAGTTGTTGAAGGATGCTGGACAGATGCCAGGGATTAAAAGGAATTACTGACCTAATGGTTTTTTAATTACATCTATTAGCAAAGCGAGCACCCTGTATCCAATGATGTAGATTATCTGCTTTATGTGTTACGAACTGCAATGTTTCTACTTTGTAAATATGGTACTCAAAAGGATGCACATTTTCCCATAAGAGGATGCATTAGTCTGTTAAAACAGTAGGTTTGAATAGGGCGGGTAGATAAAGCTGTAGATGTTTCTCAAGTAAATATAACAACCATATTAGAAATGTTTCTGCACACAAGAAATCCACACGTGAAGAGACTTCTGTGGCATGGTGACTTTAGTGGGCCAACATCATATCAGATGGAAAATACAGAATGTCTGCTCAAAGGCCAAGGGCTGTGCTGGTGTTAAAATATAAACAAGGTCAAAAACCATTAACGAAAATGTCTGTGAGTTCTTTCTTTGATGGTCTACCTTATTGTATGATATTTTAGTATAGCTAGAATGAGGCTTGGTGATGCTTCTTTCACAATACGGTCTGCAGCTCTTGTCTTTTTTTGGCCTGAGCTGACTGATGATTACCGATTTTCCATGACGAAAGATCATTTTTCTTCCTACAGGTTTCTCATCTTTGCTATGTTTAATACTCATTCAAATATAAGAAAAACGACTAGGGAGTCCACCGGTTCTTTGAGGTACCACTGCCTTCACAAACTTACTGACTGTATCCATATCAGGCTCAGATAGGTCACTTCGGAGCTCTTTGCCCCTGCATGGATTGGCGCTTTTGCTTAGACATGGGCCATGTTGGAATAACAGTTGTTTTACTTAGCATTTTGGTCAGCAGATCTACATAATTGTCCAAGATATGTTATTTTAGGCTAAGTTATCTGGCAGGCAGTGATCCTAGTGCCTAGAAGTGTATACCCTTGAACTAATGTTTCATCATCACCTTGCTCAAGTAAGGAAGGATTGGGAGTCTGTCTTTATAACTATTGTTTTGAACAAGTTATGGGCTCCGCTGGTTTCAGCAATGAATGTGTCCCCTTCTTTAATTCTGAGACAGATATCTTTTTAACTAAATGCAACCTGCTAGGGGAGAAGAAAAAATAAACTGTGTGGCTAAAGGTTTCAATGAGACCATGCAAATTTCATAACTTCCTACAATTATACAAAATGTCCACACATTCAGAAGAAACAGTATCAAAGATCCAATTGAGTTGATAACTGTTTCACAGAACTGATGTATATCAAGATATATTCTGACTTTGCTCCAAACAAGGGCTTACTTTTTTTTCGTATATGTACAAAATCCATGACTAAGTTAGCACTTCCCAAATAGAAGGCTAAACACGTTAGGTTGCCTACACCTACCTAGACCACAGATTTCAACCTTACGCCTGGAGTAGTGAGAATCAGATGGAAACACTTACACTGACAGGTGCACTGAACACATTTTTCACATACGGTAGGATGAATGTAGCCTTGTCAAATGTGTGGGACCCTGAGGGCCTACTGACGCTGAAACATATTGACTATTTGCCTAACTAAGGACAAATGGTCCAAGCTAGTAAAATGAGTTACCCTTATGAACATTAATATGCTTTATGTTTGTTATTGGCATGTACAATAAACAAAGGATACAAAAGCAATGCATAATTGTATTGAATCGGACTGCACTCGTGATAGCATGCCCCAAGAGTCAGCTACAGATGTGTGCTATGTTGTAGATGGCCCATCAGTGTAAAGATGGGGAGATTCCTACTGTTGTGGCATTAAGGCTCTAGACAATCGACTTCAAATCAATAGACTACTAGGCGCTCACTTGTGGAACATGACGGACCAAAGACTCAGTGATGAAACTTACGCTGACCTCACAATCACAGGTGAGAGTCCCCTTATCATTTTTACTGCTGTCAGCATCAAATGAAAGTGAAGTTATGCCAATCAACTGTACAATTATTTCATATATTAGTACCACGTATTGTAAAAACTAGAGTTAAAAACTGATGGACCTTGTATTGTGAAAACTAGAGTCAAATACTCATGGACCTAGCAATATAGACCTGAGTCACTATGTAGTATGTATATATCTATATGGTATTCCTGCAGCTCCAACGTAGCCAAAAGGCAGTGGAGTGCAGGACAGGGTTAAAGACAACCGTAAAGTCAGTGAGCAATAGGGGGGATAGCTGGTTTGTTGGCTGCTAACATGTTGTGATTTAGTGTTCTTATATGAGGTAAGTATTCAACTCTTTTCTGTATTGGAGCTGAGTTGGGGTGGTACTGATGGACATGGGTGTGTTGTTTCAGACCCTGGGTGCCCAAATGGAAATGGCCTGCTTATTTGTTTTTTTATTTTTTACCCTACTGTAGTGTCCTGGCTGCATGAGTGACAATAACCACCAGAGATGGTGAGCCTGTCCGCAAGATAAACGGGGTGTTGGTCATCATAGCTTTGTAAATGATGTAGCCTGGTTTTGAAGATGGTGCTGGCCAGCAAAAGGAGCCAATGAATTTCCATCAGAATGGGGGTAATGTGATCATATTTTGTCTGACCCTGGATGAGGCATGTGGAGGCGGGTAGGATGTCATTAAGAGGGATGACCGTGTAGGAGTCTGGAAAGCCATAAAGCAGGGCATTAACACTATTCAGATGTGAGAATAGGAGTGCTAGTACAGCAGTTCTGAAGTTGCTTTCAGGAATCTAATTATTTCACTATCTTTAAAAGAGAAAGTGGATACCAGACTGCCCTTATTGTTTTTTGCCAATGTGCTCCTTGAGGGTGAGGTTGGAGTCCTGCGTGAATCCAAGTGACTTTGCATTCCTGGAAAGTGGGGGTTCGACACTGTCAAGGTTCATGTCATTGAGCCAGGTTTGTACTGTTTTGTTGTTTGTGTTTCTCAACAAATCACAGGAATTCAGTGTTTGTTGAGTTGAGCTTCTGGTAGGCGCTGGACATCCAGGTCTGGATAATGTAGGCAGTGTTGGAGGAGTTGGATGTCAGAAGAAGAAGAGGCTCAGGTAAAGTTGTGTACCATCCACATATCGGTGAATCTTGATGCTGTTGTCTGTCTGTTGTCAAGCACCTCCATGAAGAGGTTGAAGATGTCAGGAGACCGTATGAATCCTTGGGGTCTCCACAGGTGAACAAACTAGTGATGGTCGGGAAGGCAAGAGAACCAGGGAAGGACACTGCAGGCAAATCTCATTTGAAACTCCAGGGTTCTTATGAGGGTGGGATGGTCGACTGTGGGGGAGGCAGTGGAGACATGCAGCAAAAATAGGAGGGAACAAGAGCCCACAACAACACCTAATCACCTCTGACAAATTCCAGGCACAGAGTAAGACATCTCCAGCCCTATCAGAGTTTTCAAGTAGTGGACAATCTTTTAAACTCACTGTGTGCCAGCAGTCTAGCAAACCTGACCGCATGCTCTCAACCAGAAAGGTGTGTACAAAATAGGAAGAAGTAGCTACAAGCCTTTCGCACACTGACACCTACCAGCACAACACAAGTTTCCTCTGGACAACCATCATTCTCCTGCAGCTCGATCTCAGCTCCAACTTCCTGGAACACCACCTCGCTGGCAGACTCTATGTCAGTGCCGAGTTCCACCTCCTCACCTAGGTCCACCTCCCCAGTGAACTCCACCTTGCAGTCAAACTCCATGTTCCCGCTGAACTCCATGATGACCTGGAAAAGAAAACAAAAAAACACAACAATTCAGTGTAAGCAAATGTACAAAACGCGCCCCCAAACTACTGTCTTACACTTGCATCAAAACTGGACTAAAAACGTAAGGGTCACCCATGTTTATTTTCAGAATTCGCTGATAATTTAAAAAAAGACGAATCCAGAGGGTTGGACACTGTTGTTTTCCTGCTGCAGCACTGTTAGGAATGGATACTTTCACAGCTCTCTATATAGTTTGTTTATAGAAAAGAGCAGAAATATTGAAGGCACCACTATTTGGAAAGCCTTCCCCAGATCCATGACCACAAACAAAGGTAGTCCCTCCTAAACCAGTCTTTTCAGAGAACTGACAATGGCAACACAAAGATTTAGTTACCTTTTGTTAGATAGAAAAAGCCATGCGCAAAACAGAAGTCAGTTCGCATTTCTGGAAGTGTGAATGCTACGCTGCCTACAATTCTGATACGGAGCAGGGATAAAGTTGCTTTTACTTTGTATCTATTGTTCTTCTCCGCCCTTCTCCACCTGTGGATCTATCTCCCAATCAGTGGCATGGCTGTGAACTGCTACTATGAAGGTAAGTAAAGAGCTTTGAGTGCTGGTACCACACAGTCATGCATCTAATGCTGCTTGCCCGTACCCCTAAGAGAATTCATACATTTACAAGTTGCCTTCATTATAACAAGAGAGCAATTGGTTGAGAAGTGACCGATGGCTGATGGATCCGTGGAAGGGCATTGATAATAGAAAGAGCCTACAGGGGGCCATGTGAGGAAAATGGCAGCTCTGTGCTGAATCTCCTGAGATATTAGTGCAACCCGGGCAATTCTGCAAAGATCAGAAGCCCTTGCGTCATCCCCAGCTCTCTTCACCCTCTGGGCGATTACAGACTTACAATCGCTATCTAGAAGAGCACGACCACACCCGATCCCTTACCCACCCTTACCTTGTAGTGTATATTCCCCATCCCTAGTTTTAGGTAAGTTGTTAGAAAGCAAATTCTTCTTGATTTGTTTTTAAAAGGATATTGCTCTTTTATGAATATCTGTGTACCATGACAGTGTAGTATTGAGACCTCGGAAAAATACTCTTGCAATGCATATCTTGCTGGACAAAAAAAAAACACTCACACACAACACATGCTTAAAGGAACACTGGGAATATCCTCAAAAGTATGCAATACCAATACAGTATGAAATACAAAGTGGCAAAAAAGTTTGTTACAAAAATAAATAAATCAGGGGGTCCCTTAAAAAGGCCTAGGTGAGTGTATATGTCCAGACAAAGGATGGAGCGGCTGTTTGTGTCACTCCAGTAACCGCTGACCGCTCCGGACTGTTGGGTGGCCACACGTTTCCAAGCCCTCCTCTACATCAAGTTGTATGCAGCACAGCTTCTCCGACGAGTATCAGATAGTTACCAGAGGATAGCCTTGATAACAGGTTTTCATAACAAAAAGTAGAACTGTATTAACATAATGTGATTGACATATAGTTGAAATTAAACATTTTGTTGAGACCTGTGCACTTTAAGATATGTTAATTTTAGGCCTCAAATTCAAAATGGCAAACTTGAAAGCCACGTTATGCCCTCAGTCATCTCTCTGTCCTTTTCCTCACCGTGCACTCAGATCACAATACCTATTTTGTAAATACTGTTTTGAAACATGATGTTTCTTTCTCATATACAACATGCTTTGTTCCCAAGCTTCATAGCAGGCTGCATTATTCAAAATAATTGTCTCAGGCCTCCTCCAATGGGGCCACGGTGTGACTATTGTGTGACCCTGTCTCTGCAACTCCGGTAGCGAATCGTGTGCAAGTCACTGGATGTCTGAAGGGCGCCAAGGGCAAGAACTCTTATGTGAATCAGCTGAGAAGCGCTAATCTATACGACTTCAAACCTCATCATTCTTTCTTTAATATTATGGTATGGGCTCGTGGAGCCTTGCACATTCACAGCAAATATACGGTTCTCTTTGTGTAATTTCCCTAAGAGGCCACATCCAGAGGGGTGTCAGCTCACTCTCCCCGGACCTTTAGAAGGCAACACTGTTGGTCTGACCACCGATTCATAACTTTCATTTCGGGCTGAATTGTATTTGATTCTGCCTATTCATTTCTTGCATTTTTATTGATGAATGGACTGATTCTTAGCTACATTTTGCTTTCTGTAATTCCTTTAAATGATCTAATAAAACTTTATGGTTTGATTATAATACTTATCAGCTTTTATTGTGACACCTAATGTGCTTTATATTTCATTCTGAACGGTTACTTAATATTGAATTGCTTTGAACGAGCAGATACGGGTGTGGGGTGGAGGGGGGGCAACTAATTCCCTAGGGGAATTAACTTGGTTCCTGGTGCATCAGAGACACTTTGAATTGACATACAAATCTACCATAATTCTATATAGAATAGTGCAGAAATATTTAAGAGACCACTGTTGTGGGACGTTTTCTCCATTCATCATCTTGCTGACCATAAACAAAGGCAGAATGGGCAATGCTAACACAAAGATTTAGTTACCTTTTTGTGTAATTAGGTTATTAAAAGCCCATGCCTAAAACTTTAGATGTCACTTCACATTTCTGGAAGTGTGAATACTAAGCTGTCTAGAATATTGATAGTGAGAAAGGCTAAACCTGCTTTTATGATGCCTCCATAATTCTTAGTCCATAGACCTTCTCCAGTTTATATAATTGTAGATCTGCCTCCCAATTGGTGGCATGGCTGTGAACTGCTTCTCCAGATGTTAGTAAAGAGCTTTGTATGCTGGTACCACATACTCCTGCATCTAATTTAGCTTGCCTGTACCTACGAGAGAATTCATACCTTTGCCAGTTCCCTTCATTATAAAATGAGAGCAATTAGTTGTGGACTGATTGGTTTATGGCTCGGGGATGAGAGTGGGCATTGATAACAGTAAACGCCTTTGGGAAGCCAGGTCTTGGGCATGTCAGATACTGGTGGCTCTCTGCTAAAGCTCCTGGGGTATTGTGGTGCAACCCGGGCTACTCTGCAATTAACCGTGATCCCTGGTACGCCGAGACGGGCATGCGTGGCCAAAGGATGCGCATCTGTGTCACTCCTGTAGCCGCTGACCACTCAGGACTGTTGCAAGACTGCACATTTGCAAACCCTTCTCTACATCAAGCTGACTGAGTGCCACCACAGCTTCTCAAATGAAGCAATCATACAGGCATCCAATAGAGCCCAGAGACTACCCTAATCACAGCTGCCTTAGATCCACCAATGACATCATTTCATCTACATTCACCATGCAGGGTCCAAGGGCCATGACCCATACACACCCTTCCTGACCAGACTTCCTACAGCACCAAAGCTCCAAGCCTGCCTGAGCTGAGTGCTTTCACGAGAAGGGACCTATCACTGCTGATGGGATCCTAAAATGGGCTTGGCTGCGGCAGATCACTTGCTTTCAGTAACACTTCCCTGAGACAGGTTTAGCAATTGTATTAGCTGCTTAGCAGAGTGAGGATCAAGGACACGCAAAGCAGCCTCAACCTCTAACCAGAAGGCCCCTAGGCTTGCTGCAAGGTTGCTGCATGACAGGACTGGTGTCATGAAGTGGCACAGCACACTGCTGGCCACACATGCACTGACTGGAGGGGGACTGTTAGACCGGGCATCCTTGGCATGTTTTCCCCCAAACTTTTTGCCTTCAACCCACCGGTTTGCTGACTTTTTTTTGCCGATTTTAGGACTCAGCGCACTTTGCCACTGCTGAGCAGCCCTAAAGTGCTTGTGCTCTCGTCTTAAAACATGGTAGAATTGGCTTACACCCAATTGACATTTTTATTTACTTTTAAGTCCCATGTAAGGTGGCACTACCTGTGCACAGGGTTGTAAATTAAATGCTAGTGGGCCTGCAGCACTGACTGTGCCACCCACTTAAGTTGTTAGTCCCAGACGGGTCAACCAGGTGCCCTGCAGTGGCTCATGGCCCGTATAGTGATCCGTCCATAGGTGCTTTTGGAGAATCTTTCTCCCACCACCGCCTATAATGTGCTGACTGGGTGATCGGACATTGCTGTATGTATGTGTTTGTTCCATCTTAAAGTCACTGAATCCCTTTGCTCTGGGGGACGTTGAGGTATGGTTGCTCTTCTGGGATCTGATCATCTTTGTTGGATGTAGAGACCAGGAGGAGAGGGAGGGAGTTTTTCCTTTGGATGAGCGTTATTCAACTGCCCTGAACAAGTTCCCTTGCTTGGAAGGCACACCAGAGCACTCGCCAGACTGCGATAGGTTTATGGGCAGTTGTGTCGGTACTCCTGTTTGGGGTAAGTTAGAGCAACTCCATATGACTGTCCTCATTTGCTTCCTGGAACTTTTCAAGTTCTTCACAGTCACTGTATTCAGTAGTTCTGCCGTCTAGGGTGATGATATTTGTGGCTGGATCAATAAGGCCATGTTTGATGTCTCAGCACTTCAGGCGTGGGTACCAAAGAAATACCACCTCTTTGCATTGGTGTCTTGGGAGAAATCTACTGATATGTGTATTGCTGCGTCATTGAGAAGCAAATGTCCCTCATTCTTTCGAGCAGCGTGCAGTACGGTTCTGGCATGTGGTGGCAAAGTAGACTCGCTTGGTTGAGAATCTGGTGTGGGTTCAATGAGTTCTTTGGATTTCCAGTGGTTTTGAAAATGTAACACCTAAGGGTCGAGGTATGAAAGTCATCATGAAGACCACTATATCATCCTTATCCATCTTCTAAGGAATACCACAGAATCTGACATTTTTCTGCCTGAAGAAGTCTTACAATTCTGTTACATCTTCACTCACTGGGGCAGTGTCATCCTCTCTGTCTCGGACAGTCTCTGTTCTGGAGCATCCAAGCATGAGTGAAAGAAGCCAAGGTCAGAGCATATAGAATTCACCTCCTGCAATATTTCTGCAACTTTTGTTTCCATCTTCCCAATAGATAACTTAATATTCATGAGCTCTATCATCAGGGTGTCAAGCGTGATGCCTGGAGCCTCTGACTTGGTCGTGGATGAGGAGTGCCTTTTGCCCTCTGCAACTCTAAAGCAAGTAGTTGTCTTGCCAGCTTCCAGCTGTTTACGCTTCTCTTTTCAGCTTTGGATAAGTGGGTTTCCTGTAGCAAAGCAATGTCTGTGGTCTTCATATGTACATAGTGCAGTATTTTCGGACACTTGATGAAATGTGATAGACCTCTTACATTCACGGAGGACACGGTTAGCGCCTCGGACGGTAGGATGAATGGTGCATATTCTGGGTTGAGGGACTAATGAAGTTGGAGCTGAGCATCTGCTAGTTTGGAAATGGGGTAGACAAGAAATAGTAGATACGAGAGGTATAGGGAGTAGGGTAATGCAGATGTCAATTATCAGATGATAACAAAGAGCGGGTGTAATTGTGAGACAAGATGGTGGAGTCTTTGAAATGGCCTGCAAACTATATTTTTGTTTCCTCCATTAAGCTCATCCGGGACTATGGAATAGGATTTCTTTGTGTGGAGTTCGAGGGTCATAGTAAGACCATGAGAACCAGTCAAGTTGTATGCAGTATGTGGGTAGCGCCGATGGGTGTAGAGGAGTTTGGATTATCTCATAGGGGAACATCTTGAGAAGAAAAAGAAAACTGTGAAAAAAAAAATGACGTTAGGCCATCAAAAAAGTATCAAGGCGAGGAGCTAGAGGAAGAAGCAGCAGAGACACGCCCTGTCGTAGTGGCCTAGCAACACACATGAGCAGCTGCACCAGAGAGGAAAATAAACTACTTCCTAACAGAGGCCATTGACTGCTACAGTCCAGCGATCAGGAGGTAAATCAGAGAAACGCTGGTTGCCCACTCACAGTCCAGTCTATTCAACAGACCAGAGGATGCACAAAACGTGGCAGGTGTGCCCACCTGTGCGCCTGAAGCGCTGCAAGGGGTCAGGCAGCACCAGGTAGCACTCTGCAGTGCAGTGTGGCAATGACTTTCCTACTGCCACCATCCAGCAAACTCGCAAACCGTGTGCCTGCTGCCTCAAGTTGGAGAACTTGGGTGAAATAACTATTTCTCAGTTGTATGAGTAACCCATGCATGCCGGGACAATGCATGCCTTAAAGCGGTCAGAACCACGACTGTGTTGTTTCCATGCATGCCTTTATCAAGCATGCTTTTACAACAAATTTCACTGGAAAAGCAAACCTAGTAAAGGATTGTGGGGAAACGCATGCAAAACGGCATGCGTGGTTTTGTCATGCAACCCCCCCAACACACCCGCCGAGGTCCTACCCCGACCCTACCACCTGCACTGAGCCCTAAAAAAAAAAAATACTATCCTAACCCCCCACCCCAGCCCCTATAATCTAAAGTACCCCGAGCCACCATCCAGCCTGAACCGTAAAAAATTAATTTAACAAAACTGCCCTGCCCCTAAATTAAAAACTAAACTACCCCGACACCCCCCACCTGCCCTAAGGTCTAAACCCTTCCACCCTAATAGTAAACTACCCCAAGCCCCCACCCACAGCCAAAAAAAAACTAAAAACCTAGCCGACCCCCCCACTCCTAAAACCTAAGTTACCCCCACTCACCCTGAGCTCTAAATCCACCCCCACTGCAAAAACTACCCACCAACCCTGCCCCAACCCCGCTTACCTCACCGTGTACTCTCCTGATCCTTCCTCCTCTTCTCTCCTCCCTCCCCCCTTATTTAAACCTTCCCCCGCCCCTTTAAAAATAAACTACCCCGCCCCCACACTAAGCTTTAAATAAAAAATATATCCAAGCCCCCCAAAAAAATATAAATAAAAAATACTCCAACCCAAATCCCTTTTAAGATTAAAAAATAATTTAAAAAAATACCCAAACCCTCACCCCTGCACCTAAAAAAAATATATATATATATATATATATATATATATATATATATACCCTGCCCACCCCCCCCCCCACCCACCACAATCCCTTATTCCAACCCCCACACCTGACCCAGGCTCACTTACCTCACCCCATCCTCTGCGTCCTCTCTCGAAAATCACATGGCTTTTTCTGTGCTTGAAACACGCATATGCGTAGTTCAGCACATGCGTGGTTAAGGCACAGAAAAAGCCATGTGTTGTTTAGGCAAGCTTGCAGGGGAAACATCCGCGTCCTTAAGGACACGTTGCAAAGGACGTTCCCCTATTTCTCTGCGACTGGAGAAACAGAAGGTAAAGCTAGGCAATCAATACTCCTGTACTTCGCAGGTGAAGAAGTATTTAAGTGATTTCAAAACCCATCCTAGATGTACACTTCAACCGGCAGCTCAACCCTGACTGGGCGCCTCAAGTTAAGCCAAGCCAAAAAAAAAAAAAAACAGATGGCAAGACAAGTAACTGCTTCTACGCATGCTCCATGAAATGGCCAGCATGTACACAGATGATGATCCTGCTAAGAGTACAAGCACAGATTCTCCAAGGCTGCGGATCATCAATTCTGTAGAACCTGATACTTTGCAAACCAGACAGGAACACAGATACCATGCGTGTGCTAGGGAAATTGCATGAATGTTCCAATAGAATGTTAGAACAAACGAAAATGGTGCTGGCCAAACTGACAGCAAAACTGAACCGGAAGTACAATGTCTAATAAATAAGCAAACCATTGTCACCATCAGAAGCAAGTAACACTTTACGGTGAGAAGAAGACCAGAGAAAGAAACAAACATCAAAAAGGTCAGTGTGGATACTACATCAATGTCCGTGGAAGCCTAGATGAGAGGGATGCAAATGTGTTTAGCTCTTAGGCAAGATGGTAAGTGGGAGGAGAGCACAACCCAAATTAACAGTTCAGATCCAGTGCCTATCTGACATGCTCCTCACTGACAATGATGAGTCTTTCAACATCTTGGCCAAAACTCAATTCTGACAAAACAAACGCAAGTTGAAACTAATACACAGTAAGACCTGTATCTAAGTCCATGGATGTCTGAGCACAGAGCCACAGGGACATTCACGGCCACCATCAGAACACCAACAGAGAAGCCAAAATCTTCATCACTGGAAATAGATCTGGCATCCTGCTTAACAATGCCACTGCTGAAGATCTGAGGCTGACATCCTTTGCCTGAATCAACAACTCATACGGGCAGTGGGGGTTCTCCTGCCAGATCCTTCATACAGCAGCTTAATCGAACACTTAAGGACTCAGCTTGGTCACCTATTTTAAGGACTTTGTGGCTTCAGACCAGGTCAATATAACTGCATATGTACCCGACCATCAAGCCAAGACCCCTGTAGCAGATACCCTTCCGTGTAAGGCCACTAGAACAAGAGCTGGCAAAACTAAAAGCTCTGGACGTCAACAAAAAGTGTCAGAGATTGCACCACTGGTATCTACCAGGGTTGTCAAGTGCAAAATGAAGCAACCAAGAACTGCTGGGATCTGCATCGATAGGAGGCTCCCTAACAAAGTGATAAAGAGGGAACGTCACCTGACACTGATGACTGGTAGACCTCAATGGTCCAAGGCAGTTCTCCAAATGTTGCACCCTCAGATTTAAAGGGTGACGTGGATATTAGTGATTACATCCTCATACTTATGAAGAACATCACCAATCACCACAGCAGACTTTGAACCACCCACTAATGACTCATAATGTGGCCTCAAGCTACACCATGTCAAATGCTCCAAAAAAAGCCTTTAAAGTTTGCAGCCTCCTTAGCATGACAAACTACTGGAGAAGTTTTATTCTGAACCTGGCAACACTGAGTCAATTTGCAAGCTCAACAAACCAAGTTTTCCATGAGACTGACTGAATGAACATCAAGGGATGTTTCATAGAATCAGAGACACACTACGTAAGGACACTGCAATGAATACTTTAACCCACAAGAGAAGGCAGAACTAGAGGTCAGTGTGAGTCCAGTGACCTAGGAGCAGTTCCCATTCAGGAGTAAAGAGAGGACACCGTGGTGCCAGTAGTCTTTACCAGACACAGAGGTGAGATGCACAGCACAGGGGATAAATCAAGGGGAATATGACTGCATGGCGTTCATTCTCACACAGAGAGCTGATGTAGCGCAGGGGTCGGAGCCACCGCCTCGGGAGATGGAGATCTGGGTTTGAGCCTCGGCACAAAGTCCTGTGATTCTGGGAAAATCACTTAATCTCCCTGTGCCCATGGACAGTGCCTTGAGACCCTCACGGGTGATAAGCCGCGCTATAGAAATCTACCTTTCATTTCATTTCTGTATGTTATTTCTCACTGCAAGGATGTAACACAGGCTTTCGCATGATGTACTGCTTGTAGACCATAATGTCCAACACGCACTGTGGAGGGAGACTAATTATTCAAGGTAATTAATGCAAAAGGAAAAAGAAAGAACAAAAGAGTACTGCGCAAAAATGGAGTAGACTAGAGGCGTAAATCCTTGTGTCTTGGTGAAGAAACAAGCATTGACAAACCCAATATGTCGCACCTTGTTGACCTACTGGTTTTGCCAATGCTTTTTGCTAAACTGTGCAGCATGGGCAAACAAAAAGAAAAGTGTGATGACGTGACTGCTGCTATAGGGACTAGTGATGAAATCAGGATGGAGTGGGGGGGGGGGGGAATCAAGCAACAGGGAGTAGACAGAGGGTGAGAGAGCGACAGAGGCGTGTGAAGGCACTTTTTATTTTATTTATTATTTTATTTATTTTTTAATGCGGCCAGGCAGCAAATGGCATCTGCGAGGCCTTCCAAAACAAATTAAGACAAAACATTTTACTTGAAGGACTGTAAGGGGTAAAGAGAGGACAGGAGAGCAGGTAGCAGTGGGAGAAGGAGAAGCAATGCAAGGTTCCTGAGGGAGGGGTGACGCAGCACACGAGAGAGAGCAAGAAAACACATGCATTCTCATGGACTGCTTAGTGAAAGAGAAAAAAGTGGTTCCCCAAATGGGAGAAGTGGAAGGATACAATACAGCCAAGCAAGAGGATGGTAACAAGGCAATGCTCCAAGGGAGGGACAAACACAAGAAGAGGAAGGCAAACCAGCAAACAAGAAGAAAGCAAATAGGAATAATAGTAAAGCCAACCAACAATAAGGACAGATACACCCCAAGACCACTGTAGGTTTTTAGTGTAGTCCACACGAGATATTTCACAAACTCGCAGCTAAAAGCTGTCTGAAGGCGAAACCTAAACATCTAACTAGGTGTGAGAGAAGCCACGCATGCAGGGAAGATTCCCCTTCAACTGCTCTGTCATTCAATGTTTTAGGTCTGGCTTGGCAAAGCAGTTGTCACCGGACTTTAAGTTGTCATAAAAAGACAAATGTTTGAAGAAGGGTTACTGTGGGCGGAGGTTAGGGTTTGCCAGCATGTTGAAAGAGTGCTCCCCTGCCTTGTGGCTAGATTCAGGCTATAGAAATATCACATACATACATGCCCCACAGGGGTAACTGGGCTGAGTGTGGGGCACATATCTTCCCAGAATCGCCATGCACTAGCACTAATTTACATATTTCTTGGCATTGCTCAAATTATTGAAAGTGCCTCGTCTTTTTGTAAATCCTGTCTGGATTCTAGGGCCCTCGGATTACGTGGTGTAAACAGCATGGATGTCCATGGAGCTGAACTCAAGGTTGAGCCTGGAGGAATTTAACTGCGGGTGAAAGTGTTACAAGTCCCACGTTTTGAGAAGTCTGTTTTAGTTTTAGTCCAATAGACGAGTGGTTCCCAACCTGTGGTCCGGGGACCCCTGGGGGTCCGCGAAGCCTTCTCAGGGGGTCCGCGAGAGCCTAGAAAATTAAAAAATATCAACAAATATTGACAAATTAGGTCTCCAGCTTCCAGTAATGACTCAGGCGGGGGTCCCCGGATTCCAATGATGATTCAGTGGGGGTCCCTGGGTTCCATTAATGTTAAAGTGGGGGTCCACAGAAATCAAAAGGTTGGGAACCACTACAATAGATGACAAACATGGACTGGGGGACTAGGAGGGGCTGAAAAAAGAGGTAGTGTGCGGAGAGGGAAGGGGCTGGTGGGTTAGAGAACACGCTGAGCAGAGAGGCAGTGTGAGAAAGTGTGATGTGCTCGTCCAGTGCAGATTTTTTCTTTGAATTCTGGGACTTTTAGTATTGTTTACTGTGTTATTTGTTTATTACAAAAGGACTACAACTCCCATAATTAAACCTAGCCTGGAGCAGTACATCACGCCGGGGGGGGGGACCGAAAGAGACCGAAGTGATGAGGAAACGGAAATGGGGTCTTGAAGAGGGAGTGGCTCTAGGGAGAGCAGGATGCTGAGAGGAAGGGGGCAATGCCATTGGCCAGAAAGGGAAGGTAGGTTGAAAAAGGGAAAGCTGAGGAGAGAGAGAGAGGGGAGAACTTAACCGAGAAGGCACGTGAAAGGTCATCAATTCTGCCTGAATTTGTAGCCTTGCTGTAATTGTTTTTTTTATTTTTACTGGCCTTATCAAAATCGCAGACAGCTGTGAGAGAGCTTCCTTGCTTGTGTCGGCCATACTGGACAGCGGGCAGAGAACCTTCAGGAAAGGCCTGCAAATGGTTGATGCATGGTCTGGCCAGAGTTCAGCAAGAGGGAGTGAATGTCTGGGGCTGCTGACTGCATGTATGTGGAGTTCAGTGCACGTGACTCATTGTGGTGCACTAGGAGCCAGCGTGACTTGTGTCTGCAGGACATCATTTCTGCTAGCCCAGGGGCCTTCATCTCTGCCAGCCGCTCCTGGTGGAGACCATAGAGGGGTGAGCCGCTCCTGGTGGAGACCATAGAGGGGTGAGCCGCTCCTGGTGGAGACCATAGAGGGGTGAGCCGCTCCTGGTGGAGACCATAGAGGGGTGAGCCGCTCCTGGTGGAGACCATAGAGGGGTGAGCTGCTGCTGGTGGACACCATAGAGGAGTGAGCTGCTGCTGGTGGAGACCATAGAGGGGTGAGCTGCTGCTGGTGGAGACCATAGAGGGGTGAGCTGCTCCTGGTGGAGACCATAGAGGGGTGAGCTGCTCCTGGTGGAGACCATAGAGGGGTGAGCTGCTCCTGGTGGAGACCATAGAGGGGTGAGCTGCTCCTGGTGGAGACCATAGAGGGGTGAGCTGCTCCTGGTGGAGACCATAGAGGGGTGAGCTGCTCCTGGTGGAGACCATAGAGGGGTGAGCCGCTGCTGGTGGAGACCATAGAGGGGTGAGCCGCTCCTGGTGGAGACCATAGAGGGGTGAGCCGCTCCTGGCGGACACCATAGAGGGGTGAGCTGCTGCTGGTGGAGACTATAGAGGGGTGAGCTGCTCCTGGTGGAGACCATAGAGGGGTGAGCCGCTCCTGGTGGAGACCATAGAGGGGTGAGCCGCTCCTGGTGGAGACCATAGAGGGGTGAGCCGCTCCTGGTGGAGACCATAGAGGGGTGAGCCGCTCCTGGTGGAGACCATAGAGGGGTGAGCCGCTCCTGGTGGAGACGATAGAGGGGTGAGCCGCTCCTGGTGGAGACCATAGAGGGGTGAGCCGCTCCTGGTGGAGACCATAGAGGGGTGAGCCGCTCCTGGTGGAGACCATAGAGGGGTGAGCCGCTCCTGGTGGAGACCATAGAGGGGTGAGCCGCTCCTGGTGGAGACCATAGAGGGGTGAGCCGCTGCTGGTGGAGACCATAGAGGGGTGAGCTGCTGCTGGTGGAGACCATAGAGGGGTGAGCCGCTCCTGGTGGAGACCATAGAGGGGTGAGCCGCTCCTGGTGGAGACCATAGAGGGGTGAGCCGCTCCTGGTGGAGACCATAGAGGGGTGAGCCGCTCCTGGTGGAGACCATAGAGGGGTGAGCCGCTCCTGGTGGAGACCATAGAGGGGTGAGCTGCTGCTGGTGGAGACCATAGAGGGGTGAGCCGCTGCTGGTGGAGACCATAGAGGGGTGAGCCGCTCCTGGTGGAGACCATAGAGGGGTGAGCCGCTCCTGGTGGAGACCATAGAGGGGTGAGCTGCTGCTGGTGGAGACCATAGAGGGGTGAGCTGCTCCTGGTGGAGACCATAGAGGGGTGAGCCGCTCCTGGTGGAGACCATAGATGGGTGAGCTGCTGCTGGTGGAGACCATAGAGGGGTGAGCTGCTGCTGGTGGCTACATACGTGGCACATCGTTCCCACACATGCCTGCCCTGGGGTGAAGCCTGGGTCCCTGGGCGGTCCGAGGTTATCATCTCCATAGCCAACCTTGATGGTCTAGGCTCTGGACTACAGTTTCATCTGCAACACTACAACTCACAGGTTTACTGGGAACTGAACAAACCAGTTCCTCGGGTAGGAAGTTCGCACAAATCCTCTTAAAGATGCTAGCTGGCCTGAAACTTGCGCCTCTCGGCTGCTGCCAGGGGTGCAAAAAAGACAACACCGCACACATTTATTAGATGATGAAAAAGTCTGTTTTATCGAAGTGGGAGATGGGCGCAGAAGTCACTCATGGTGTTCTTTGGGTGACTTCCCCTGATCTGGACCCTGTGCCGCTTTGGTGAGCTTTCACTGTCATTTCTCTGTAGGGTCAGGCATTACGTGACCTCATCATTATGCAAATTAGTGGTGGTGTAAAGTGAATACCCCAACCTCTTTTTGGTCACAGTAAATGGGCAGGTTACGCTGACAAGCCAGTGATAAAGACAATATGTGTGATTGTTTTACTGGAAAAATGTAGGTCGTAGATCGAAGCTTTTTTTATGACGTGTTAACAGAAAAGTAGATCTCAGATATTTGTTGTAAAAATGATCTGCTAAAGCAGTTCTAGTCAAAGGACGACCTGGTGTCCTGCGTCACTTATGCTTCAGAACACTTCATTTAAAAAAAGACTGTACAACAAACAAGTAAAACACATGATGGTCTCTTCAAAATTCAGGAAAGTGTCTCAATAATTTGCAGAAGCATTTTATCTTAGTGCATCAGATTAAATCACTGCTCCGAGAAGTACTTATCATCGGTGATTGTTCTCAAACATGAACTTAGAAACATTCCTTACCCCTCCTGGCAACAATGCCATTAGTGAACCAAGAGGAAAGTCAGTGGTCATGTGCACCCTCCATGTGGCCTGGATTATTATTACACTTGAAACAACTTTATAGTTTATTAACCCAGACACAACAGGTTTTGTACAGTGTACATCCAGAACTTGTGTATTTTAATGAGCTTTCCTGTGTGATAATGAAGAAAAGGGAGGTAGGGTGAAATAAAACAATTCACTAGTATCACAAACTTTGGTGGAGCGGGGAAGCAGAGAGTGATCCCAAGTTGTCTAATGTCAGACTGTGCAGTTCAGCTTATACACGAGTAGCTCTTTCCCTCGCTCGTTTTACATCAATAGTTATACTTTGTGTTTAACGCTTGAGGGATGAGGTTAGTGGGTGGCACAAAGGATGCTCCGCTTGTTTTGGGCCCGAGAATAGTGGGGTCTAAGAGAACCTGAGCTAAAGCCAGGCATCTGGCTTCAGCTTAGCTCGAGCCTTCAGTGGCTCGCCCACCGCCGTCACATAATGGCAATTAAGGTGGCAAAGGCATGAGCAGGATATGATTATCAACAAAAATTTGGTAAAGCAGGAGTACCAACACCACAGTGCATGACTCCTTGGTTCAAGACTCATAACTTTTCCACAACACCATATTTTAGTGAGTGGACTACGAGACTAGGTGATCTCTCCCCCCTCGGATAAAATAAAACAATTGTTGGTTTACAGCCCTTGTTGGACAATTGGCCTTTTCTGCAGGGTCATCCCCAAACCTTTTACCTTCATCCTTCTTTTTTCAGAAACCATTTTTGTGTTGACTCTTAAGAATCTGCACACTTTACCACTGCTACCCGGTGCTTGTGCTCTCTCCTTCAAACATGGTAAAAATCAGCTTACACCCAATTGGCACATTTAATTTACTTGTAAGTCCCTAGTAAACTGGTACTATAGATACCCAAGGCCTGTAAATTAAATGCTACTAGTGGGCCTGCAGCACTGAATGTACCAACAACTTAAATAGCCCTTTAATACATGTCCCAGGCCTGCCATTGCAGCCTGAGTGTGCGGTTTTAAATTGTCATTTAGAACTGGCAAAAAAAAAACCTTTTTCCAAGCCTAAGCCCTCCCTTTTAAATACATGTAAGTCACCCCACAGTTGGCCACAGACAGTGCATAGGACAGAATGTGTTGTATTTAAAAGGTTGGACATGTAGTGGGAAACTGTCAAATTTGTTTTTCACAATTGTAAGGCCTACCTCCGCCATAGAATAACATTGGGTCACCTAATTACACTTCAGTGCTAACGTTTGATTGGGAGCAGGTAGCAACTTCATGTTTGGTATCTGATGAATTTTAATTTATAATCCTCTTTAATGATGAAATCAGATTTTAAGTCAATTCTGAAAATGCCACTTTTAGAAAGTTGGCATTTTCTTATTCTACCCATTTGGTGCATGCAGCCTCTGGGTGTTGGAAGAACGGGCCCTCCTGGCAGGATGGTGGGGGCAGAGCTGTCTACATCCCCACTTGTATTTCAAAGACACTGCCTCAGCTCACACACAAAGAACTTTACACTAGCCGTTTGTGCCACCAGACATCCAGGGACCAGGGCAGGGGTGAAGGAAATTCAAAACGCTTCTATGGTGGTGAAAACCTCTAGACGTTTCTTATACTTCCCAGCAGCCAACAAGTATAAAACTAGGACCCTCATACTCACTCTTCAGTTCACTTCTGAACCTGTGGGAGGACTCGGAGGACTGTCCTACTGCCTGTGGCCTGCCCTGTGCCTACTGCCCTTCTGCTTGAGACTTGCTTATCTGTTTGAACCCAATCCTTCCACAGTGACTCCAATGGCTAGGTGGCTAGCTTCCTTATAAGAGCCTCAGGGACAAAGAAGTCTCCAACCATCTTGGACCCGTACCTGGACCCAGTCTGAGTGAGTCCTGACCCTCTGAGTAGTGCCCCTCCAGGCCCGGACCCTTGGAAGTGGTGTTAAAGGTGCCCAGATACCCAAATGCAAACCCTGTGTCTTGGAAACTTTGCAGCCAAAAAGTGCTCTGAGAACTAAGAGGAGACCGGGACCTACCTACTCGCCGAGCCTCCTGAGGTACATCGCTGGTTGGCCTCACTTTGCTGCAGCTCCCGCTACGTTCTTCTTTGCAGCAGCAAATCTTGTTCAGTGGCTTGTCACAAAGTGGGTTATCCAGCCTTGTGGACCCCTCATTAGCTACAGCTTCATCCTGCTGGATATTTCAGACTTCCATAAAAAGAGGGTCCGAATGTAGAAATGTTCACCTCGACTTTGTTCAGCGGCTCCCCGACAACGATGCCTCCTCCTTGAACGCAGCCAGCTGTCTTACCCTTCTGAACTTTACATTCTAGGACATTTTTCTTCAAAATTTCTTCTACGTCTGAAGGTAAGTGGCGACCGGGTTCAATCCACAATGTGTATCCAAACCGTGCTTCATCATGGTCAGCCATAACTTTCGACTTTGCCCCGGTCTCGTGTGACTAGAAGTCAGCGGTATCGCTTTTATCTTTTAGATGCTATTTTTCACTCTAAAATTTACAAAAATCATAACTCCGGCTCTACTGATTGGATTTTTGTAATTTTGGTGTCCAATCATTTATTAAAAATTATTTTACTAATTTAGTATGTGATTTTTTGGAGTTGTGTTTTCACTTTATTACTCTTTAAGTGCTGCATAAATACTTCACACATTGCCTGTAGGTTATGCCTGACTAATTTTGCGTTAGGGCTACCAGAGGGTTAAGCACAGGTTAATTTTGTGACTTTCTGTGGTTCACCTTGACAGGGATTGTGGCTGCTATTTGAGTAGGGCTTCACCCCCCACAACCAAGAACCCAGTTTCTCACACTCTGTTATGCTGTATCTGAGTTGCTATCACTCTACCGCAACCCTGGTTATGCCTTCGCTGATTGCCGTCGCTACCTTTGGCGAGTAAAGCACACAGATGAAGTAACTTGATTGCTGAATGGGAATAAAATTGAATCTTAGGCCTAATATGCTTCTTATACCTTTTTCTTGTATCTGTTAACATTGATAGTGCTTAGAAACATGCAGTATTATGGTAGCAAGTGCTATAAAATATCCATGACAAAGAATCCTTCCTGACTAAAAAATTTGCAATTCACTAAGGTGGGCAGACAAAAACACCCAATCTTAACTGCTAGACATGGGACAATGGGAAGGTTTTAGGCACTGGCTTTACCACTTTATAAAAATATGGTGGTTGCGCAGTGCTTAATTTGTGAATAAAAAGTTGCCGGTGCCTAAAGCTCTCCTCTTAAACACGCGGCTGCTGCAATTAAAGGTGCAAGCACATTATACTGAGGCAGCGTAATCCAAAAGCCATCTCAGGACTCTTTAATGCATTTACAGCCACTCTCTGCCCCTTCAGCTCACTCTTGCAGCTTCCTGTTTTTCCCCTTTCTGATGCTTTTTCGTTTTTCTCTTCCTTCGTCTTTCCCACGTGTCTTTTGCTCGCAGCAAATGCTTGAGACAGAAAACTAAGCGCCGGCCCTCAGAAATAAGTGCTGGTGCTCCTCACTGGAAATAACAAGCACAAATTAAGCACTGTGGTTGCAAAATCTGCAGTTAAAGTCTGGACATGTTCCACGCCACAGTGCCATATCTTTGGTGAGAGTAGTCCCCGAGTCGCACCATCAGAACCACTCGCACTCCAGGTGATGGGTAGCGAGCAAGATGGAAGCTAGGACCCCAAGAGCATGGGTTGCTGGGATTTAAGAAAAGTACTGGGCTGACCTGGCGCGTTAAGGGCAGATGGGTAACACGGGGCACTGTCACTCTTGCGTGGTCAAGGTAGCAATCTAGCAAGTACTTTGTTTCTCACCCTGTCGAGAAGAGTGCCAGTCTGACTATGGCCCGAGACGAGCACCAACTAGGGCACGTCCGTGAAGGGCATGAAGTGGGCTTACTGCACGGCCCAGCTCAAACTAATGTACCTTCCTCAGGCCTCGGATGTGTGAGGAAACGGGGCCTTTTAAAGATGCCACTCTGCCAACTACCACCCCAACGTGGAGGTGGCAATAGTGCGAAAATGGATTTTGGAGCGCCACATAGCGCTACGAAACACTGTACAAATGCTATAATATTGGAACTGCGTGTGGAAGAGGTTGTTGTGTGTTTGCGAGAGAGAATATGGACTCATTGAAATCGGTGTGTGTGTGTGTATCAGAACTCAGAAAACTCAACAAGTATGCAAGACTGTCACAAAGTGTGTGTGTGTGTGTGTATATATATCTATATGTCAGTCAGAGCTCAAAAAATGTATGTTAGAAGTGTGTGTGTGTGTATATATATATATATGTAAGTCAGAGCTCAAAAAATGTATGTTAGAAGTGTGTGTGTGTATATATATATATATATATATATATGTCAGAGCTCAAAAAATGTATGTTAGAAGTGTGTGTGTGTGTATATATATATATATATATATATATATGTCAGAGCTCAAAAAATGTATGTTAGAAGTGTGTGTGTGTGAACTCAAAGTGGGAATGCGCACTGCAAGCTCAAGCGAGTGTGGATGTGTCAGGCCACTGGAGTGTGACAGCTCACAGAGACAAACAACAGCACTGCGTGGCATCCAGTCTTGGGGTGCGGGTTAGAAAGAGTGTGGCGTGAGGAGGTGTGTGTCTGTGTGTGTGGTGGGGGGACTCTGTAAGTACAAGGCGCCCCGGGGTGTCCGGTGAGCGGGACCTAGGAGTGCGAGGGGGAGTCTGACAAAGTCCGTGCCAGGGGGTCCAGGCGAGTGATCCTCTTGGGTGCCCCCCGGGCTACCTCCCACAGGTGCGCTGCACCCCAAGGGTCAGGCCACCGGCGGGCACAGCCCCCCCAGCCCCCTCGGGTCTCCAGGCACCCCGGCAGCACCTCCGGCCCGGGTACTGGGGCGCTCGCCCTTACCTGCGGAGGGCCCTCCCGAGGCAGAGACGCGACCCCTCCTTCAGCCGCGGCGCCAGGGGCCAGCCATCGTACGGCGCCAGTGCATTCTGGGAGTTGTAGTTCAACGCAGCCGACTTTAAGGCAGGGATTTCCTGTCGGAGGCAGCGCCCAATGGGAAGGTTGCGTGCCTCAGGGTCACCTGCCATAGGCTCGCTCCAGCCCGCCGCAGAGCGTTCTGGGAGGTGTAGTCCTTTGGGGGAGCAGGACTTCCACCCTCGCATTGCAGCCATTCCGAAATACCAGCGCTGTGCATTGGATTTTGAGCGCGGCCTCTAGTCAGTGTCATATTTCGTGGCTCCACTATCGTATCGACCTCGGAAAGATGAAAGGCTGCGCTCAGGTCCGTTTACCTTCAGAACTGTCTCAGTGCAGATGCAACGTGCAGCGGGTCGCATGCCACATGAATCATTTGCAGCGACCGACAAATCTCACACATTGAGGGAGGGGGCATTTATCATCTGGCGGCTTAGAATTAGATCATGTATACTTGTGCAGTCCGCAGCGGCACAGCACGAAGTGCACCACCCACAGCGCCTAGCAGCCGCACCAACGGCATATAGGCGCTATACAGCACCGATTAACACACCATTCTTCCACAAGGCGCAAAATAGATTGTTATTTAAAGTCTCCGAGACGTCTTTGGGTGACAAATACACGTGGGAAGTGAGGGCGGTGTTAGAATATAAAACTATTTTAATGTCATACTTATGTACATCGTGAGTCCAATACAACATACTAACCCCATCTCACCTTTAACAAAATGACCAAAATTACCAGCAACAAAACCATTAAGAGAAAAAAGTTCGCATTAAAAGCATAAAAATGTGCAACTATATGTGATTCTTGGAATAGCAGTGAGACGTCTGCCCCACTTGAGACATCCCGCCGCTGACATAGAGACACACCTGGTATATATCGTAGGACGGCCCTCGTCCCTCGGGTACAACAGAGAAGCATGCTGTAGACTGGGGGCGCAGTATTAAAGTCACCGTGGCTGCTGCCATACAAGAGGGCGCAAACACCGCAAGAAATGATTTTGAAAGCCCGCCCTGTATCTAACGATGGGACGAGGGGGGGGGAGTTAGCAGCGCAGCAGGAAGGACACGGGCCCTGGTGCAAACACGGGCGATTGCCCACTTGACTGTAGGGTACTAAAATGCAGCAGTTCTAAGGGGTCCATGGGCCCCTCGGGTTTCTGATTCCCGGTGCCACTACACCAGCCGCACCAATAGTAGGCCCGGAAACCTGAGGGGCCCCTGGTCCAAATGGCAAAACGAAGCCAAAAAATATTCAGTTGGAGCGTTCATGTTGTTTTTATCACAAAATATCTGTCTTCTTTTCCTTCAAATTAAATTTGAACAAGGTCTTTGGTTGCTGGTTATGAGAGGTAGCGTTGTCGCCTACCTCTCTCACGCGCTGAAACACTCGTCTATTAACAAGTCATCTCATGGCTCCGTTGTGATATTAGAAAGGTCCACCAGTCTCATTGACGAGAAGTGCTATAAGCAAGCAGGTACTGTCCGGTACCGAGTACCTGCCCATCTTACACGTGAAAGGGAGCGTACCGGAACGCATCAGTAGTGCTGTGACGTTTGTAATGAGAGTACCCGAACTTCTCAGTTACAGAGGCATTAAGGGTAGGGTGACCAGATTTTGAGGAGCAAAAACCGGGACAGGTCAGACATAAAAGAAGGACTACATACTTTAACACACACACACCCACCCACCCACCCCACCCCCCCCTATATACACACACATGTACAAGACTACTATATAAAATTAGCTATGGCTTGACCTCCCACCCTTCACCCCAACCCGCCCCCACCCACCTCTCTCTGCTCCCCACTCCTGTCTCTGCTTGGAGCAGACAGGGGACTGTGTCACCTGACAGTGACAGATCAAATACTTTAATTATTTCATACTTTGTAGGCCTCTTTAACTTATACTTCCCTAGATGATCTGACCTTTGTCCCAAAAACCGGGACATTTATTTAATAATATGACCTTTGTCCCGAAAATCGGGACATTTGTTTAAAATTAAGAGAGGGGTCGGGACACCGGACAGTCCTCTAAAAACCGGGACTGTCCGGGGAAATCCGGGAGGACTGGTCACCCTAACAACAACCAACACCCGCTCTTCCATTACTCCGTTCCAAGCACTGCTGAAAAGTATTCCAACAGTAGATAGTAATAATATTTATTAAGGATGCGCTGAACAGCTGCTGCTCCGCAGGGCAGGAGGTCTCTCTCGAGCAGGATAGCGCCTAGAGGCGTAACCTTCCGCATGTATGAGGTATCACTGCACAGCTTAGTCTCCGAACTTCCTCGTACCAGGGCCCTTCTAGGATGTGTGGGGCCCTGGGCAGAATAGGAGCATGCACAGCCCCTATAATGTGCATAATACATAACCTCAAAGTGACACGAATAAACCATTAAATATCTGGCATCCTCGAAGCCACTTTGCCTCCTAATTTGGATATCAGTGTAAATGATAAAATATAATTTATAATCCTGATAAAACAGGTACATATATTTTAAATCTCTATTCAGTGTAAATACATTACATTAACCAAACTAGGTGGAACGCTAGAGCTATGTTTCTCCAAGCTGATATAATTACTCCGATGTCCACTAGTTGTTTCCAGATTAGTGCATGATGTGTGATAGTATAACTAGAAGTGCTTGATGTGTGATAGTATAACTAGAAGTGTGGCATGTGTGATAGTATAACTAGAAGTGTGGCATGCGTGATAGTATAACTAGAAGTGTGGCATGTGTGATAGTATAACTAGGAGTGTGGCATGTGTGATAGTATAACTAGAAGTGTGGCATGTGTGATAGTATAACTAGAAGTGTGGCATGTGATAGTATAACTAGAAGTGCTTGATGTGTGATAGTATAACTAGAAGTGCTTGATGTGTGATAGTATAACTAGAAGTGTGGCATGTGTGATAGTATAACTAGAAGTGTGGCATGTGTGATAGTATAACTAGAAGTGTGGCATGTGATAGTTTAACTAGAAGTGCTTGATGTGTGATAGTATAACTAGAAGTGTGGCATGCGTGATAGTATAACTAGAAGTGTGGCATGTGTGATAGTATAACTAGTAGTGTGGCATGTGTGATAGTATAACTAGAAGTGTGGCATGTGTGATAGTATAACTAGAAGTGTGGCATGTGTGATAGTATAACTAGAAGTGTGGCATGTGTGATAGTATAACTAGAAGTGTGGCATGCGTGATAGTATAACTAGTAGTGTGGCATGCGTGATATGATAGTATAACTAGTAGTGTGGCATGTGTGATAGTATAACTAGAAGTGTGGCATGTGTGATAGTATAACTAGAAGTGTGGCATGTGTGATAGTATAACTAGAAGTGTGGCATGTGTGATAGTATAACTAGTAGTGTGGCATGCGTGATAGTATAACTAGTAGTGTGGCATGCGTGATAGTATAACTAGTAGTGTGGCATGCGTGATATGATAGTATAACTAGAAGTGTGGCATGCGTGATAGTATAACTAGAAGTGTGGCATGTGTGATAGTATAACTAGGAGTGTGGCATGTGTGATAGTATAACTAGAAGTGTGGCATGTGTGATAGTATAACTAGAAGTGTGGCATGCGTGATAGTATAACTAGTAGTGTGGCATGCGTGATATGATAGTATAACTAGTAGTGTGGCATGTGTGATAGTATAACTAGAAGTGTGGCATGTGTGATAGTATAACTAGAAGTGTGGCATGTGTGATAGTATAACTAGTAGTGTGGCATGCGTGATAGTATAACTAGTAGTGTGGCATGCGTGATATGATAGTATAACTAGAAGTGTGGCATGTGTGATAGTATAACTAGTAGTGTGGCATGCATGGTTCTAGTTCCTTGGACAGTTAGTGACAAATGATGCTCTTTGAAAGATCCTGTGGCAGATGCATTGGCCTCAACCTACTAGGACTTCAAAGTATGTTTAGAAGATGTTTGGGCATCCTCACCTCCCGCTTTCCACGGGACTTTATGGGACATTGCAGCAAATGCTGCAGTTTAATCACATTATCTTTAGTTATTGTTCTGTTGAATGGGATGAAAAAAACAGGGCACCCTGACACTAAGGGACTTCCAAAGGAGAGGTGTAGACCTCACTGTCCTGGAGAAAGGCCAATTTTAAGTGTTTTTCCTGAAGGATGGAGTTACACCGCAGCTCAAGAGGGAGCGAGTTCCAGTCTTGCACAATGAAAAGCGAGAATGATCTGCCTTCAGTATGTGCCCTCATAATTATATATAGGATTCTGGGATAAATGTAAGGAGTGCTGAAAAAAGACAAGACTTTTCTATGCAGTGCATAATGACAAATGGACAATGCTTTTGAAACAGGAAAGATAATAAGACATGGCGTGGCATCTCAGGTCAGGAGCTTAGCACTGGTCTGAATGATTTGAAGGGTATTGAATGCAAAAAGCTGGGAACCCCAAGATAGACAGCATTTGCATAATCCAGTTGTGAGAAGATAATTGACTTACAAGAGCCTTAAGGTACTGAGGGGGACAAAAGGGATGACTTTTTGTTGCTTATGGATGTAGTAAAAGCAGGCGGATGAAACATAGCTAATTTATTCTGAAAAGGAGAGAAGATGCAGGAAAATGAATCTAAGAGTTTTTTTGCTTCCTCCACCATGGTAGGCGATTGACCCAGTTCCACCAGTCACTAAAGAGAACACTATATGGTATAAGGTCCTTATAAGATGAGAACCCCTGACTTGTCTCCAATGGTTTAATGAATTTGTCTTCACCCAGAAAAGGCTGCTAACATGCAGGTTCAAACATTTTCTTGGGCAGAGACCAGATAGTCACTGAGAGAAATGATGAGTGGGATATCAATATGCATAACAATGGACTGCATGAGTGAGGCTAACTTGGAAAGATAAGAATTAAACAGTGGAGGCTCAATAAATTCCAAAAGACAGAGGTTTAGTACATAACCGAAATAAGTGGTAGGTGAACTGTTTCAGATTTCCCAATTAGAATAGAGGTAAGTCACTAGGGAAGCACTTTAAATTACAGGATGTACCTGTTGATCCATAAACTGTCTACAAACTAATGTCAACGGTGGCTCTAAGGTTTAGTAATATTAAGGTTGCTCTACCTCCTTGAGCAAGAATCAGGCACAAATCATCTGACGCAGCTAGGAATGCTACTTCTAACTCATGGAGTGATCAGAAGCCAATCAGCACGCGGTCAGTGAGCACATTTCTTTTGGTGAAGGAGAGCTGGCGGTTGACTGCTTTTTGAAGGATTTTCAAGACAGGGGTTGGATATGTTCTGAGCCTGCTGAAGACTAATTTTGAGCATGGGGACAGCCGCAGCTTTTCAGTGTTTTTCATTGGTAGTCACCAATGATGAGACACAGGTGATATTCCAAATGGAGGCCAGCACAGGAGCTATGATGTTGAGATCTGTGATCAGGCTAAGGGTAGGAAAGCGTCCCGCTGGAAGAGAGATTTAAAAGAAAAAGTCAAGAGGAGAAACAGAGTATACAGATAGAGGTTAAAATTCCACAGAGACATTGAGGATGGCTCAAGATCACAAACCTCTGCGAAGGAAGGCGCACGTATTTCAAAACTAAGCCACTTCTTTTACATGGAAAACAAGGAGATAGAGGATTGCAACCTTCGGCAGAAGGCTCAGTGGACTTAGCAGCGCACACTGATTTAAACGTTTTTTTGCCTCTCCTTTAACCTTTTACATTTTGCTGATTCTGCCCACTTACATCCACCTCTTACCTCCATGCTCTACTTTTCACCTCACCTCTTGCCCAGCATATTACCTTCTCCTCCTTACATCCACCTCACCCATGCATGTGCTCCTCTTCACCTCTCAACTCTTCTCAAGCCGTTTACCTTCTCTATCTGGTTCTGCCACTCTTCGGTCCATCCTTCCCCTCTTTTCTCTACTCTTTACATCTCTTCCTTCCACTCAGCCTCTCGCCTTCTCTTGATAGTCCTGCCCCTCTTACATCAACACCTCCCTTCCCTGCCAGGCTACTCATCTCTCAACTCTCCACTGAGCCTTTTATCTTTCCTGCTAGCTCTGATCCCTCAATCCACCCATGCCTTTTCCTGTTCCCCTTTACTTGTATCTTCTCTTGCTGGATCTGACCGTGTTGCATTAACCTCTATCTCTCTTATCTATTCTTTAGCTCTCGCCAGGCCTTTAACTTTCTCTTGCTGGTTCTGCCCATCGAACATTTGCTTCTCCCCTTGCATCTCCCCCCTCAACCTCTTACCATCTTTTGGTGGTTCTGCTCTCACCTCCCACCATTGCTTCTCTCTCGACTCTGCTTATGTTTTCTTGCTGGTTCTGCCTCATATCCACTCCTCTTGTCCGTATGGCCCCCTTCGCCTCTCATCTCTCCCCAGCTTCATAACATCTTTCTTGGTTTTACTCCATTTGCATCCATCTCTCCCCTTCCATCCCCCCGAAGCATCTTATCTTTTCTTGTTGGTCCTGCCCCTCTTAAATCCACCTTGCCCCTTCATGGTCTATTCTTCTTTTCATGTCCCCCAGACTCTTACCTCACCTTGTGTATTCTTCCCCATTTACATCCATCTCTCCCACACCCCATCTTTGTCCCTTCTCTTACTGGTTCTGTCTGTCCTATATCAATCTCTCTCTTTCAGGGGCTACACTTCAGTTCATCTCTCTGTCTCTCTCTTATAGTCCCCACTGATTCTGCCCTTCTTATGGCCTCCCACTCTTCCCCCTCTCTACCCCCTTCACTTAAATTGTCTACTGGTTCTGCCTCTTTTACTGCCTCCCATTCATGTGGTACCCTTCGCCTCTCATCTCTCTCTCCAGCTTTGTAACATTTCTGTTGTTGCCCTGTCCCCTTTAAATCCAACTCCACCCTTTCATCTCTAGTCTTTTATTTGTTCTCCCTGTTTCTGCCTCTCTTACATCCATCTTTCCATCCCATGCTCTACACTTCACCTCATCCCTGCCCCTGCCTCTTAGTTTTCTCAGTGATTCTGCTCCTCATACATCCATCTCTCTCCTCCCTGCTGCACACTTCAGCGCTCACCTCTTCCCAGCCTCGAATCTTCTCTCACTGTTTCTGCCACTCTAACAGCTACTCCTCCTCTGCCTCTCTCCTCCAGCCCTCCATGTGCTCATCTTCACCCCTCTTCTTCCCAGCCTCTTCTCTTGTTTTGCCTGTTCTCCTCCTTTACATCCCCCTCTCCCTTCTACCTTCCCACTCTCTCCAATCCCCATACCAGTGGCAGATGGTACCTGAGGGCACTACAGTGCCGCTGCCCAGAATCAGTAGGCACAAAAGAAGCTGGTTTGAATGGCAACAAGTATAGACACTCTAACACAGTAGTTCCCAACCTGTGTCCGGGGACCCCTGGGGGTCCATGAAGCCTCCTCAGGGGGTCCGTGACTGCTTAGAAAATTAAATATTATTGGCAGATGAGGTCCCCAGCTGTTAAACAATCAGTCACGTTTTCCTTCCACTCTCCACAGTATACTGTATCGGGCAGTTGGCCAGTCTACTTCATCCGCTGCCTGGCTGTGAATGAGCAAAGCCGTTTGACCGGATACCATGTGCAGCCCCCTGAGAAGGAGTGCACTTAAATGCCGCCGCTGCAGTCCCTGGACTGCCTGACCACTCCTTTAAACGTATCATATATTTAAAATATGTTTGCACATTTTTCTTTCTGCATAGTGCATGTATTTGCAAAAACAAAATAAATAAAAACACTGCACTCTTGCCAAAGCCAGACATATTGGGTTTGCCAATGCTTGTTTTTTAGTGGGCAACTGTAGGCAGGCAAGACAAATCAATGTGCAGGAGTTTCTCTCTCTGCAAGACATAAAAATAAAATTAGCTAGTATTCAAATCATGCTGCTGCTTGTCTCTGTTTCTTTTTCGTAGCTGACACAATGTATCTTTTCAAGGCTGGGGCTCGGCAGCGGGTTGGCAGGAGTGAGAGTCTTCATTGCCTGTTTATATTATGTACCTCTGACATGTTACGCTGCAGGGAGAATAATGTGACGATGTGCAGGGGAATGAATTAATTCAAAATATTTTAAAGTCAATATTCTTCTGGGAAAAAAATGACATTAGTGATAAATGTTTGTGTATTCAACAAATAAACGCTGTTAGAAATGGGGTTTTTGGTTGGCAGTCAGGTTACCCTCTGTCCAAGCAAGAACCCTCACTCTAGTCAGGGTAAGTCACACACAATCCAAAATCAGCCTGTGCCCACCCTCTGGTAGCTTGGCACGAGCAGTCAGGCTTAACTTAGAAGGCAATGTGTAAAGCATTTGTGCAATAAATCATACAATACCATAATATAGCACCACAAAAATACACCACACAGTGTTTAGAAAAATATATAATATTTATCTGGTTATTTGCAGGTCAAAACGATCAAAGATGCAATATGAATTTGTAAAGATATCACTAAAAAGTGATATAAAGTGTCTTAAATCTTTAAAAAGCAAACAAAGTCTCTTTCAAGCACAAAGTACCTGGTTTGGAGTGGAAAATCTCCGCAAAGGGCCGCAGAAGAAGAGATAAAATGGTGTGTGCGTTGATTTCTCCCCAGCACACACGGACTTGCGTCGTTACTTTTCACGCGGGGAAGTCGTGCGTCGTTTTCCGGCGCGCGGACAGTCTCTTTCTGTGGGTCGCGGGATTACCAGATGTCCCGGGGTCTGTGCGTGGATTCTCTGGCTTGTTTTCCAGCTGCGCGTCGTTCCGCGGGGCTGTGCGTCAAAGTTTCGCTCTCACAGCAGACGTCGCGTCGATTTCCCTTCTGGAAGTCGGGCGGCGTTGTCCTTGCGAGGCCGTGCGTCGAAGTTCTGGTCGCCCCGAAGGCGTTGCGTCGATCAGCGGCGGTGTGCAGCATTTTTCTCGCCGCGGAGCAAGCTGTGTGTCAAAATTTTCAGCGCACGAAGAGTCCAAATGAAAAAGAGAAGTCTTTTTGGTCGTGAGACTTCAGGGAACAGGAGGCAAGCTCTATCAAAGCCCATGGAGAGCACTTTTACAGCCTGACAAGAGTTCAGCAAGGCAGCAGGGCAACAGCAAGGCAGCAGTCCTTTGTAGAAAGCAGTCAGGTGAGTCCTTTAGGCAGCCAGGCAGTTCTTCCTGGCAGGATGCAGGTTCTGGTTCAGGTTTCATCTCCAGCAAGTGTCTGATGAGGTAGGGCAGAGGCCCTGTTTTATACTAAATTGGCCTTTGAAGTGGGGGTGACTTCAAAGAGTGTCTAAGAAATGCACCAGGTTCCCTTTCAGTTCAATCCTGTCTGCCAGGATCCCAGTAGGGGGTGTGGCAGTCCTTTGTGTGACGGCAGGCCCTCCACCCTCCCAGCCCAGGAAGACCAATTCAAAATGCAGATGTATACAAGTGAGGCTGAGTACCCTGTGTTTGAGGTGTGTCTGAGTGAATGCACAAGGAGCTGTCAACTAAACCTAGCCAGACGTGGATTGAAAGGCACAGAAAGATTTAAGTGCAAAGAAATGCTCACTTTCTAAAAGTGGCATTTCTAGAATAGTAATATTAAATCCGACTTCACCAGTCAGCAGGATTTTGTATTACCATTCTGGCCATACTAAATATGACCTTCCTGCTCCTTTCAGATCAGCAGCTGCCACTTCAACAATGTATGAGGGCAGCCCCAATGTTAGCCTATGAAGGGAGCAGGCCTCACAGTAGTATAAAAACGAATTGAGGAGTTTTACACTACCAGGACATATAACTACATAGGTACATGTCCTGCCTTTTACCCACACAGCACCCTGCTCTAGGGGTTACCTAGAGCACACATTAGGGGTGACTTATATGTAGAAAAGGGGAGTTCTAGGCTTGGCAGGTACTTTTAAATGCCAAGTCGAAGTGGCAGTGAAACTGCACACACAAGCCTTGCAATGGCAGGCCTGAGACAAGGTTAAGGGGCTACTGAAGTGGGTGGCACAACCAGTGCTGCAGGCCCACTAGTAGCATTTAATCTACAGGCCCTATGCACATATAGTGCACTCTACTAGGGACATATAAGTAAATTAAATAGCCAATCATGGATAAACCAATCAATAGTACAGTTTACACAGAGAGCATATGCACTTTAGCACGGGTTAGCAGTGGTAAAGTGCCCAGAGGTCAAAAGCCAACAACAACAGGTCAGAAAAAATAGGAGGAAGGAGGCAAAAAGTTTGGGGATGACCCTGTCAAAAAGCCAGGTCCAACATGACTCCCTAACAGCCTTAAGCCAGGGGAGAACAATCACTATCCTGATGTACTTCCCTGTTTGAGGCGACAGAACAAGGACCCAGGCCCACAACAGCAGGGGCATGCTCCAGTTCTTCGCCTTCCTGACTCCAATTGGGTCCCTCTGTCCATACTATCAGGGTCCACTAAGCCAACCCATGGGGAACCTTTCTCCTTACCTGCGGGTACCATCTGTGCAGCACCTAACCTTACGTAGCCCACAGATGTATCCCAGGAGCAGGAGAGTACCACCAGGACCAACACAGTGGTGTTGTCCACTCTACCCCCGGGGTGTGACTCTTGTCCCCTCCCCAGGGATAACTCTGTCCACCGGACAGCAAGCCACAGTTGTTACTGACAGCTGTCAGGGATGAGAGCCAGGGCCCAGGCCTCTCAGAGCTCTCCCACCACTGTGGCTGTGGAGAGTGGGGGGCGGTAGCCCCAGGTGCTGGGCACCCTTTAACCACTCTCCCTTCCATCAGGTCAAGGATGACAGCCTGAACCTGGTCCTCCCCTCTGGGGCTCTGTACCCTCCCTCCTGGAGCGGTACCCCCAGAGTCCAACATGGTCAGGGTGCTTATAGAAGCCGCCCTGCACCATTCCTCCACCAGTGCAGGGCTGTTAACCTGCAACTGGCCCTCCACCTGGGGTCTGTACCTTCAGGTTGGACTAGGGCCCGGGGTGAGGCTTCCCTCCCCCTGCCCTCCCTTCTGGGGTCCAGCACCCTCCAACTAGGAGTGGCCTTCTCAGAAGACAACATGGTAGGGGCACTGTTATCAGTAGTCCCTCCCTCCAGGTCCGGGGGGACACCCTGAACCTGGCCTTCCAGCCCAGGGTCTGTACCCTCAGACTGGATCACTGCCTGGCAAACCAGGACTTTCTGGGGAGCACGCCTACCCCCCACCATGTCAGAGTTTAACCTCTGAACCTGGCCATCCAACTCAGAGTCACTACCCTGAGGTTGAACAATTGCCTGGCATGCCAGGACTTCCTGGGGGGCACACTGACCCCCCCACCAGGTCAGAGTTTAACCTCTGAACCTGGCCATCCAACCCAGAGTCACCACCCTGAGGTTGAACAATTGCCTGGCACACCAGGACTTCTTGGGGGGCACGCCTACCCCCTACCAGGTCAGAGTTTAACCCCTGAACCTGGTCATCCAACCCAGAGTCATCACCCTGAGGTTGAACAATTGCCTGGCACACCAGGACTTTCTGGGGGGCACACCTACCCCCCACTAGGTCTGAGTTTAACCTCTGAGCCTGGTTATCCAACCCAGAGTCACCACCCTGAGGTTGAACCATTGCCTGGCATACCAGGACTTTCTGGGGGGCACACCTTCCCCCCACCAGGTCAGAGTTTAACCTCTGAACCCGGTTATCCAACCCAGAGTCACCACCCTGAGGTTGAACCATTGCCTGGCATGCCAGGACTTTCTGGGGGGCACACTCACCCCCCACAAGGGGCACACCGTCCCCAAGGGCCACACAAGAGTCTGGTTGGCGCAGGTCCCCTGACCTCTGCCCATCCGGCAGAGTCTGGATCTCCCCCAAACCAGAAACGGTTTCACCTGGGTCATTCCTGGGGGGCTCTGCTCTCAGAGCTGACCCCTGACTCTCCAGGTCCTCCACTGGGGTCCGCAACCCCCTCTCAACCCTCTGCCTGGACTTCTGCACCCCCTCACTAGGAGTGGTACTGCCAGACACCAGAACTGTTGGGATGCTGGCTACAGTCACCCCCCCAAGTTCTTCTGACACTGCGGGGCTTCCCTCAACAGGTGGCCCTACGGTACAGGCTAGGCTTCCCTCCTGACGTTCCCTCATGGAACCCTCTAGGACCTGGGACCTACCTGGGACACTAAAATCCTCTCCCACCTCACTTGGTTGGGAAACACCTAGACCACTCCCTTCAGGAGCACCCCCAAATGCCTCTTCAGACTTTCTGGTATTCACCCAGAAGTCTGCCTCCATTGTAAGCTCCCTGGGGTCAGAGAACTCACACTCCACCTGGTGTTGGCGTAGCTCTGGAAAATAAGGACCAGACATATGCTCTCCAGCAATTACATCACTCTGCCCTTCACATGTATTAACCACAGTACCCTTCACCCAACCATCCAGTGACTCAGCTTTGAAAAAGCTCTCTACATCACCCTCCTGAGACTGCTGTGACAGTATCTGACTGTCCCTGACACTCAACCCATACTCTTCTGGGATGTCTCCACACTCTATATCCAGGACGTTCACCAGGGGGGAACCCTTTTCCCTGTCACTCTCTTCTAGAGCCAGTAAAGTGTCCCTCCCCCCAGTAGGAATATGACTCCCTGTGCCAGTTCCCCAATCCTTCTCAGGGACCCTGTGCATAACAGGAACTACCTCATACTCTGGAACCGCCTGGGGTGTGTCAACTCCCTTCTTCAAGTTGGGCACCACATCTCTGGGCTTGTGCCCTTCTTCAGCAGTACTGGATGCAAGAATTTTGCTGCCACCATCTGAACTGGACTCAGCCCTTCCGGCCTCCAGTTTCAGCTCTTCACAGCTCAGCTCTTGAGCTGCAATCCTTTCTTTTTCCAGGGCTAAGGCGCTTGCTGCCTCAGCTCTTTCAAGAAACTCGTCTAGCTGTTGCACCTGCCGCTCTTGAGCTAGGAGCCATTCATCTTTCACTGGTTCTCTTTCCTCATCTGAGTAGTCTTCCTCCTCATCTGAGCAGTCCTCCTCCTCGTTTGAGGAGTACTTAGTCATTTGTTTTTTTGCTGCCTCTTCCTCTGCCCATCTTTCTTCCCCCCAGGTTATGTAGGTATCTAGCAGTTCCATCTTAGTAGATCTCCTTGATATAGGAAGGCCCTATTTTCTGCAAAGCCTCCTTAGGTCAGCCTTAGTGAGGGATTCAGTAGGCACAAAGAATGACACACAGTAGATACCCATTCTCAATCTGATATGGTATCACAGGCAAAAACCAAAATCCAAAGTCCAAAATATCAATAATATATCCAGGAGGACATCAGAGAACCAAAAGCAAAAAAGATGAAAAATCAAGTTGACCTTCAACTGTGGGTAGGTAGTGAAATACTTAGCTACTGCATGTCACTGCACAAACACAAGTCCTATCCTCACCGCTGATCACTAATGTTAGAAATGGGGTTTTTGTTTGGCAGTCAGGTTAACCTGTGTCCAAGCAAGAACCCTCACTCTAGTCAGGGTAAGTCACACACAATCCAAAATCAGCCTGTGCCCACCCTCTGGTAGCTTGGCACGAGCAGTCAGGCTTAACTTAGAAGGCAATGTGTAAAGCATTTGTGCAATAAATCATACAATACCATAATATAGCACCACAAAAATACACCACACAGTGTTTAGAAAAATATATAATATTTATCTGGGTATTTGCAGGTCAAAACGATCAAAGATGCAATATGAATTTGTAAAGATATCACTGAAAAGTGATATAAAGTGTCTTATGTCTTTAAAAAGGAAACAAAGTCTCTTTCAAGCACAAAGTACCTGGTTTGGAGTGGAAAATCTCCGCAAAGGGCCGCAGAAGAAGAGATACGTGGAAAAATGGTGTGTGCGACGATTTATCCCCAGCACACACGGACTTGCGTCGTTATTTTTCACGCGGGGAAGTCGTGCGTTGTTTTCCGGCGCGTGGACAGTCTCTTTCTGTGGGTCACGGGATTACCAGATGTCCCGGGGTCTGTGCCTGGATTCTCCGGCTTGTTTTCCAGCTGCGCGTCGTTCCACGGGGCTGTGCGTCAAAGTTTCGCTCTCACGGCAGGCGTCGCGTCGATTTCCCTTCTGGAAGTCGGGAGGCGTTGTCCTTGCGAGGCCGCGCATCGAAGTTCCGGTCGCCCCGAAGGCGTTGCGTTGATCAGCGTCGGTGTGCAGCGTTTTTCTCGCTGCGGAGCAAGCTGTGCGTCGAAATTTTCGGCGTACGAAGAGTCCAAATGAAAAAGAGAAGTCTTTTTGGTCCTGAGAGTTCAGGGAACAGGAGGCAAGCTCTATCCAAGCCCTTGGAGAGCACTTTTACAGCCAGACAAGAGTTAAGCAAGGCAGCAGGGCAACAGCAAGGCAGCAGTCCTTTGTAGAAAGCAGTCAGGTGAGTCCTTTAGGCAGCCAGGCAGTTCTTCTTGGCAGGATGCAGGTTCTGGTTCAGGTTTCTTCTCCAGCAAGTGTCTGATGAGGTAGGGCAGAGGCCCTGTTTTATACTAAATTGTGCCTTTGAAGTGGGGGAGACTTCAAAGAGTGTCTAAGAAATGCACCAGGTTCCCTTTCAGTTCAATCCTGTCTGCCAGGGTCCCAGTAAGGGGTGTGGCAGTCCTTTGTGTGAGGGCAGGCCCTCCACCGTCCCAGCCCAGGAAGACCCATTCAAAATGCAGATGTATGCAAGTGAGGCTGAGTACCCTGTGTTTGGGGTGTGTCTGAGTGAATGCACAAGGAGCTGTCAACTAAACATAGCCAGACGTGGATTGAAAGGCACAGAAAGATTTAAAGTGCAAAGAAATGCTCATTTTCTAAAAGTGGCATTTCTAGAATAGTAATATTAAATCCAACTTCACCAGTCAGCAGGATTTTGTATTACCATTCTGGCCATACTAAATATGATCTTCCTGCTCCTTTCAGATCAGCAGCTGCCACTTCAACAATGTATGAGGGCAGCCCCAATGTTAGCCTATGAAAGGAGCAGGCCTCACAGTAGTGTAAAAACAAATTTCGGAGTTTTACACTACCAGGACATATAACTACACAGGTACATGTCCTGCCTTATACCCACACAGCACCCTGCTCTAGGGGTTACCTAGGGCACACATTAGGGGTGACTTATATGTAGAAAAGGGGAGTTCTAGGCTTGGCAAGTACTTTTAAATGCCAAGTCGAAGTGGCAGTGAAACTGCACACACAGGCCTTGCAATGGCAGGCCTGAGACAAGGTTAAGGGGCTACTGAAGTGGGTGGCACAACCAGTGCTGCTGGCCCACTAGTAGCATTTAATCTACAGGCCCTAGGCACATATAGTGCACTCTACTAGGGACATATAAGTAAATTAAATAGCCAATCATGGATAAACCAATCAATAGTACAGTTTACACAGTCAGCATATGCACTTTAGCACGGGTTAGCAGTGGTAAAGTGCCCAGAGGTCAAAAGCCAACAACAACAGGTCAGAAAAAATAGGAGGAAGGAGGCAAAAAGTTTGGGGATGACCCTGTCAAAAAGCCAGGTCCAACACACGCGTTCAGAAGGAAAGCAGGAGCAATGGGTTTAATTTAATGTAACATTTGAATTCCCTAACTCTTTTGCTGACGCATGTGACGCATTTTAAATTGTCTCAATACGTTCTGAATAAGATGTTTTGCTCAAATTATTATCAGGGGTTGAGTTTTATTTGATGTTTCTCTTTGTTCTTTTTGTTCGGATCCCTGTTAGACTCTGCTGCATTTTTTATTTGCAGATAGTTTTGCTAGAGCATTTATTATTGGTGCATCTCCTCGTATATTTGCACATCTGCTTATTTTTGGTTGTGCGTTCTGTTGCTTGCAAGCGTATTTAACTTGAACTTACTTGGCATTATTACTGCCATGTTGGTTTATTTAAGTTGATATTGAACTTCTCAACAAGATTACCATTTATGTGTTTTTTTTCTCTGAGCACATTATGGGTCTGATTACGAGTGTGGCGGTCTAAAGACCACCAGACTTATGGTGGCAGTCGGACCGCTGCGGCAGTCTGACCGCCACATTACGACCCAGGTGGTGGGACTGCCAGTTTCTGCCATCTCCACCAGGATCTCTGATCCTGACGGGATGACGGTGGTCGTGATTGTAATCAGCCAGGGCGGAGCTGAAGTTAGCACCATCTTTCTAAATACAACCATGTTCTCCGCCAGCCTTTTCATTGTGGTTCAACCGCCATGAAAAGGCTGGTGGAGAACAAGTGCTGGGGGGGTCACATGGGGACCCTGCACAGCCCACAACAATGTCGTGGGCAGTGCAGGGGCCCCCCTCCCCAGCACCGTCGGAATGCGCACTTTCTGCGTAGCATTCCGAGGGTGCTAGGGGAGCCCCTGTGAAATGGCATTGTACTCGGCTCCACGTGGAGCCAAGTCCAATGCCGGCACACGTTTTCCACTGGGCTTGGTTTCCGCCGGTCAGCCCAGTGGAAATCTCGTAATGGGGCTGGTGAGGAGCCCACCAGCACCGTGGCAGTCTCCTCATCGGGAGTTTGGCAGTCGGGTTATTCCGACTGCCAACGTCGTAATTAGCCCATATGTGTTTTCTCATGCAGTGCAATTGCTACTTATTCTTGATGACCCAGTTATTTGTTTGAATTCTTTACAAGCTGGATTGCGTACTTTGCCAAAAGCATACAATTGATATTCGGCATTGTATTATTTGTGCTGGCTACTTTGCAGATATAACTTTAACTGCATTCCCTGAATGAATCTAATGATAAAAAAGATAAATAAGAGCCTTTTTGGTAAATTATTAGTTTTAGCACGCTTTTGAATTGTTTTTCTTTGACCTTTCCTGCGGATCAACCCTTTCTAAGATCATGAATGCGTTGATATGGATGTCTAGTTGAGTGAGACCCGAACGTAGGCCCCCAAACCACTACTGCCCACGTGCCAGAAAGATTTAAATTCTAGGAAAAATCTTGGTGTTTCCATGTCATATTTTGGAGCATTTCCTTTAGTGAGTTGCAAGTATGGAAAGATGGGTGGTATGCCTTTTTAAAATCCCGGAAAATTCCAGATCCTTCCCTCAGAAACCTATTATTTTTCCTCTGGTTTAATATTTGTAGGGCATTCAGGTTAAGAAAATGTGGTGGAATCCAAGTAAGCCAAACCACCCCAGACTCCCCGGGTGTCTAGTTTTCAGAAATATCTGGGTCTGGTAGGTTTCCCTGGGGGGGCAGCCAACCCTGGTCTCAAATACCCACCTCCAGAATGATTGAAATTCCAGTGAAAAATCTGGATGTCTCCACGTTGTATATTAGGGCCTTTCTTGTTGGCAGTGATAGGCTTTGCTCAAACAATTGTGACATCATTTTTAACAAAAGAAGTGTAGAAAAACAGAATAGTAGAACATTTGTTATTATCTCATGCATTTCTCACACTTCGCATTTCAGATGTAAATCATATTTTGCAAAACACTCTCCAAATCCCAATATTATAGGGAACTCCATATTCATGATGTAACCTGTTATGGTATGGTATGTTGTAGTCTGTCATTGTACAGTATCGTATGGCCTGTTATTGTATAGTATGGTTTGTTATTGTATGGTATGGACAGATATGGTATGGACTGTCATTTTATAGTATATTCTTGTACAACTTGATATGGTATGGCTTGCCATTGTCTAGTATGGTATGGCTTGTCATTATTCAGTATGTTATGATATGATATGTCCTGTCATTGTACAGTATAGTAGGGCCTGTTATTATATAGTATGGTCTGTTATTGTATGGTATGGACAGATATGATATGGGCTGTCATTTTATAGTATATTATTGTACAATTTGATATGGTATGGCCTGCCATTGTCTAGTATGGTATTGCTTGTCATTATGCAGTATGTTATGATATGATATGGCCTGTTATTGTATTCTGTGGTATGACACAAACTGCTTTCTCTGGCTACAGCGTTAGCTCTGAGAAGAGGCACTGCAGAGTTATGCAAGCACATTAACTGTTTTAATAAAAAGCTTAACTTACATGTTGAAAAGAAAGAAAATGTTTTTAGACGTTAAACAAGTCTGTGGCCAGTGTTGCCCTGGAGAATAGACCAGCAATATTGTAGTAAAGATTGCATTTGTAAAACGAACAAAGTGAATATGCATGTTGGAAAAGAAGTAATGCTTCTAAACATTAAATACGTTTGTTGGTACTATATTTGTGACACACTGACCACTAATCACAATTTCGCTCGCTAATGCCAGTCTGTCAGTCGGACATGCAAACTGAACCAAGCAGCGTTCCAGGCAGTGCAAATTATCTTGCTCTCCCTGATATCATGAACAATTTTATAAAAAAAGGATAGCTGTACTTCTGTTATATTCTTTCTGCAATCCTAATGCTGGCCGTCTCTGTGTTTTTAATCACTGCACTGAGCCAGGCCCCTGTATCAGAACCATGTGGTCTGGCTACTAAACATAAAGGCCCCAATTCACAAAGGTAAACTTAGACCCAAAGTCTAAGCTTAGACCAAAAGTCTAACTTTACTCCTGGTAAAGTTAGACTTTTGGTCTAAGGTTAGACTTTTGGTCTAAGTTTAGACCTAAAGTCTAACCTTAGACCAAAAGTCTAACTTTGCTAAGAGTAAAGTTAGAATTTTGGTTGAAACGTAGACTTTTGGTCTAAGTTTACCTTTGTATATCAAGCCCAATAATAGCCACCAGAGATACAGATGGAGGGTACAGGCCAACTCAAACTGAATGTTGTTTCACAGGATTCTGGAGACATGTGTTTGTTGTGGGGCGGGGGCTTGGAGACACACTGTGCCCAGTACTGGCACCCACAACCGTATTTAAAAGCGCAACCATTATAATGTTGTTGTCTTTATTTGTATTTTTATATTTTGTTGATAGCATTGCTCTAAGTTTAAATTTGCTACACACAAAATTCTTGTGTGATTTTTAGTGGGCGACAGGCAATCTTCTCGTTAAGTCTCACATATGCACTTTATTGTTTTAAACTTGCTTACGCGGTATGGCTACCCTGGTATTACGTAGTCCTCCCCTGTCACCACTTACCTTGGCCTGACCTAGTGATTTCCGCTTGATATGTGCCTCTCTTTCTCCTGTCTATATTTTGATCTATGCATTGAGTTTTATCACAGTTTGTACAATATGTTTACTGAAATTTTTACCCAAGCCGCCTAAGAAGTGACTAATACCTAGTGATTTCCGCTTGATATGTGCCTCTCTTTCTCCTGTCTATATTTTCATCTATGCATTGAGTTTTATCACAGTTTGTACAATATGTTTACTGAAATTTTTACCCAAGCCGCCTAAGATGTGACTAATACCTTTCAAAATGAACTTTTGACAAGTGGATGTATGATTTGAAATGTCGTGAATTTTTATTACTGTTATAATTTAAACTTGTATTTATTGTGTTTACTTTTATGGTTATGCAACCGAATAAAGTTATTTAACTAAAAAGAAAAACTAAAAACGCAACCAGGCCTGACAAGCACAACACTGCCTGCTGCAAGCCCTCTCATCCCAGCCTCAGATCTGCCACCAGTTGTAAGAGAGCAGCCCGAGGTCTGACTCCCTGTGATCGATGAACAGATTGATGGACAGAACCAGCACAGTGAGTTGTTCAGACCGGCAGGTGGCAGCAACGAGGCGGCGAGCGGTCGACACTGGACCAAGCTGCCACCCCTGACTGTAACAATCTACAACTGGGACACTCTGTTTAAGCAGGTGAAGAATTGTGATCCATTATCCCATCCTCATTGACATTATATAAAAAATTAATAAAACCGTGTGTCTAGTTGGAGGGCGTGGTTACATGACTAGAGTTATTTAAAGATGGTCTTTGTGAACTACACATTTGGATTTTAAAAACTGTTAATTCAATGACTGGAGGTTGGAGAAGGAAAAGACGAGGTACCAGTCTCTTGCATCCTGACAATGCAGCTGTGGTAGTCCTGTGGAGTGAGGCATCCACAACCAGTTGTATGTTTAATGTCACTCACTTTTACTGTCAGGAATACATCAGGGACACTTCCGCCTTGTATGCCTCCAAGTTCGATTAAACACTAAAAAGTTGGCATTGATTGTCATTTCTTAGAAGCAGCCTCAGATGCCTATTTGCATTTTACAAGTAGAATGTCATGACAGGACTTGTATTTCTTAAATCACAAAAAACGAATCCTTAGAACATCGGAAAATGAAAGTATGTGTTTTTTTTCCTTTTGTGCTTCAAACTTTGGGACTGAAGTATTAGCTATAGACAAAATTCCTGCAGCTGACCAGCATCGTTGTCCCATCTTGATGTTTAAAGATATGGAAAAACGAAATAAACTACTTTTTAAATGAAGAGACCCGGTGCAGCCATATCATTTACATACCTCACACCAGCCATATCATTTACCTCACACCACACTCACACCATCCACACGCTCTCCTACCTCACACCAGCCACATCATTTACATCACACCACCACTCACATAATCCACACCGCTTACCTACCTCACACCAGCCACATCATTTACATCACAACACACTCACATCATCCACACGCTTACCTACCTCACACCAGCCATATCATTTACATCACACCACCACTCACATAATCCACACTGCCTACCTACCTCACACACCACCACTCACATAATCCACACCGCTTACCTACCTCACACCAGCCATATCATTTACATCACAACACACTCACATCATCCACACGCTTACCTACCTCACACCAGCCATATCATTTACATCACACCACCACTCACATAATCCACACCGCCTACCTACCTCACACCAGCCACATCATTTACATCACACCACCACTCACATAATCCACACCGCCTACCTACCTCACACCAGCCACATCATTTATATCACACCACCACTCACATAATCCACACCGCTTACCTACCTCACACACCACCACTAACATAATCCGCACGCCTACCTACCTCATACCAGCCATATTGTTTACATCACACCACACCCACACCATCCACACGCTTACCTACCTCACACCAGCCATATCGTTTACATCACACCACCACTCACATAATCCACACCGCTTACCTACCTCACACCAGCCATATCGTTTACATCACACCACCACTCACACCATCCACACGCTCACCTACCTCACACCAGCCATATCGTTTACATCACAACACACTCACACCATCCACACGCTCACCTACCTCACACCAGCCACATCATTTACATCACACCACCACTCACATAATCCACACTGCTTACCTACCTCACACACCACCACTAACATCATACGCACGCCTACCTACCTCACACCAGCCATATCATTTACATACCTCACACCAGCCATATCATTTACATCACACCACACTCACACCATCCACACGCTCACCTACCTCACACCAGCCACATCATTTACATCACACCACACTCACATAATCCACACCGCTTACCTACCTCACACCAGCCATATCGTTTACATCACACCACCACTCACACCATCCACACGCTCACCTACCTCACACCAGCCATATCGTTTACATCACAACACACTCACACCATCCACACGCTCACCTACCTCACACCAGCCACATCATTTACATCACACCACCACTCACATAATCCACACTGCTTACCTACCTCACACACCACCACTAACATCATACGCACGCCTACCTACCTCACACCAGCCATATCATTTACATACCTCACACCAGCCATATCATTTACATCACACCACACTCACATAATCCACACCGCTTACCTACCTCACACCAGCCATATCGTTTACATCACACCACCACTCACACCATCCACACGCTCACCTACCTCACACCAGCCATATCATTTACATAACACCACCACTCCCATCATCCACACGCTCACCTACCTCACACACCACCACTAACATGATCCGCACGCCTACCTACCTCATACCAGCCATATCGTTTACATCACACCACCACTCACATTATCCACAACGCTTACCTACCTCACACCAGCCACATCATTTACATCACACCACCACTCACATCATCCACACGCTTACCTACCTCACACCAGCCATATCATTTATATCACACCACCACTCACATAATCCACACCGCTTACCTACCTCACACCAGCCATATAATTGACATCACACCACCACTCACACCATCCACACCACCTACCTACCTCACACCAGCCACATCATTTACATCACACCACCACTCACATAATCCACACCGCTTACCTACCTCACACCAGCCATATCATTTACATCACACCACCACTCACATAATCCACACCGCTTACCTACCTCACACCAGCCATATCATTTACATCACACCACCACTCACATAATCCACACCGCTTACCTACCTCACACCAGCCATATCATTTACATCACACCACCACTCACATAATCCACACCGCTTACCTACCTCACACCAGCCATATCATTTACATCACACCACCACTCACATAATCCACACCGCTTACCCACCTCACACCAGCCATATCATTTACATCACAACACACTCACATCATCCACACCGCTTACCTACCTCACACCAGCCATATCATTTACATCACACCACCACTCATAAAATCCACACTGCTTACCTACCTCACACCAGCCATATCATTTACATCACACCACACTCACACCATCCACACGCTCACCTACCTCACACCAGCCATATCATTTACATCACACCACACTCACACCATCCACACGCTCACCTACCTCACACCAGCCATATCATTTACATCACACCACCACTCACATAATCCACACCGCTTACCTACCTCACACCAGCCATATCATTTACATCACACCACCACTCACATAATCCACACCGCTTACCTACCTCACACCAGCCATATCATTTACATCACACCACCACTCACATAATCCACACCGCTTACCTACCTCACACCAGCCATATCATTTACATCACACCACCACTCACATAATCCACACCGCTTACCTACCTCACACCAGCCATATCATTTACATCACACCACCACTCACATAATCCACACCGCTTACCCACCTCACACCAGCCATATCATTTACATCACAACACACTCACATCATCCACACCGCTTACCCACCTCACACCAGCCATATCATTTACATCACACCACCACTCATAAAATCCACACTGCTTACCTACCTCACACCAGCCATATCATTTACATCACACCACACTCACACCATCCACACGCTCACCTACCTCACACCAGCCATATCATTTACATCACACCACACTCACACCATCCACACGCTCACCTACCTCACACCAGCCATATCATTTACATCACACCACCACTCACATAATCCACACCGCTTACCTACCTCACACCAGCCATATCATTTACATCACACCACCACTCATAAAATCCACACTGCTTACCTACCTCACACACCACCACTAACATAATCCGCACGCCTACCTACCTCATACCAGCCATATCGTTTACATCACACCACCACTCACATTATCCACACCGCTTACCTACCTCACACCAGCCATATCATTTACATCACACCACACTCACACCATCCACACGCTTACCTACCTCACACCAGCCATATCATTTACATCACACCACCACTCACATAATCCACACTGCCTACCTACCTCACACCAGCCATATCATTTACATCACACCACACTCACACCATCCACACGCTCACCTACCTCACACCAGCCATATCATTTACATCACACCACCACTCACATAATCCACACTGCCTACCTACCTCACACACCACCACTAACATGATCCGCACGCCTACCTACCTCATACCAGCCATATCGTTTACATCACACCACCACTCACATTATCCACACCGCTTACCTACCTCACACCAGTCATATCATTTACATCACACCACCACTCACATAATCCACACCGCTTACCTACCTCACATCAGCCATATCATTCACATCACACCAGCACTCACATCATCCACACCGCTTACCTACCTCACACCAGTCATATCATTTACATCACACCACCACTCACATAATCCACACTGCTTACCTACCTCACACACCACCACTAACATCATACGCACGCCTACCTACCTCATACCAGCCATATCATTTACATACCTCACACCAGCCATATCATTTACATCACAACACAGTCACATCATCCACACGCTTACCTACCTCACACCAGCCATATCATTTACATACCTCACACCAGCCATATCATTTACATCACAACACACTCACATCATCCACACGCTTACCTACCTCACACCAGCCATATCATTTACATCACACCACCACTCACATCATCCACACGCATACCTACCTCACACCAGCCATATCATTTATATCACACCACCACTCACATCATCCACACCGCTTACCTACCTCACACCACCCATATCATTTACATCACACCACCACTCATATCATCCACATGCTTACCTACCTCACACCAGCCATATCGTTTACATCACACCACCACTCATATCATCCACATGCTTACCTACCTCACACCAGCCATATCGTTGACATCACACCACCACTCACATCATCCACACGCTTACCTACCTCACACCAGCCATATCATTTACATCACACCACCACTCACATCATCCACACTGCTTACCTACCTCACACCACCCATATCATTTATATCACACCACCACTCACATAATCCACACCGCTTACCTGCCTCACACACCACCACTAACTTCATCCGCACGCCTACCTACCTCATACCAGCCATATCGTTTACATCACACCACCACTCACATCATCCACACGCTTACCTACCTCACACCAGTCATCATTTACATAACACCACCACTCACATAATCCACACCGCTTACCTACCTCACACCAGCCATATCATTTACATCACACCACCACTCACATCATCCACACACTTACCTACCTCACACCAGCCATATCATTTACATCACACCACCGATCACATCATCCACACGCTTACCTACCTCACACCAGCCATATAATTTACATCACACCACCACTCACATCATCCACACGCTTATCTACCTCACGCCAGCCATATCATTTACATCACACCACCACTCCCATCATCCACACGCTTACCGACCTCACACCAGCCATATCATTTCCATCACACCACCACTCCCATCATCCACACCGCTTACCTACCTCACACCAGCCATATAATTTACATCACACCACCACTCCCATCATCCACACGCTTACCTACCTCACACCAGCCATATAATTTATATCACACCACCACTCCCATCATCCACACGCTTACCCACCTCACGCCAGCCATATCATTTACATCACACCACCACTCACATAATCCACACTGCTTACCTACCTCACACCAGCCATATCATTTACATCACACCACCACTCACATAATCCACACCGCCTACCTACCTCACACCAGCCATATCATTTACATCACAACACACTCACATCATCCACACGCTTACCTACCTCACACCAGCCATATCATTTACATCACACCACCACTCACATCATCCACACGCTTACCTACCTCACACCAGCCATATCATTTACATCACACCACCACTCACATCATCCACACTGTTTACCTACCTCACACCAGCTATATCATTTATATCACACCACCACTCACATAATCCACACCGCTTACCTGCCTCACACACCACCACTAACTTCATCCGCACGCCTACCTACCTCATACCAGCCATATCGTTTACATCACACCACCACTCACATCATCCACACGCTTACCTACCTCACACCAGTCATATCATTTACATAACACCACCACTCACATAATCCACACCGCTTACCTACCTCACACCAGCCATATCATTTACATCACACCACCACTCACATCATCCACACACTTACCTACCTCACACCAGCCATATCATTTACATCACACCACCGATCACATCATCCACACGCTTACCTACCTCACACCAGCCATATAATTTACATCACACCACCTCTCACATCATCCACACGCTTACCTACCTCACGCCAGCCATATCATTTACATCACACCACCACTCCCATCATCCACACGCTTACCGACCTCACACAAGCCATATCATTTACATCACACCACCACTCCCATCATCCACACCGCTTACCTACCTCACACCAGCCATATAATTTACATCACACCACCACTCCCATCATCCACACGCTTACCTACCTCACACCAGCCATATAATTTACATCACACCACCACTCCCATCATCCACACGCTTACCCACCTCACGCCAGCCATATCATTTACATCACACCACCACTCACATAATCCAAACTGCTTACCTACCTCACACCAGCCATATCATTTACATCACACCACCACTCACACCATCCACACCACTTACCTACCTCACACCATCAATATCGTTTACATCACACCACCACTCACATCATCCACATGCCCACCTACCTCACACCAACCATATCATTTACGTGATTTTCAATGCTGGCATCATCCACACCACTTACATAACTCGCACCACTCACACTTCTCAGATAAGTCAAATCAGCCGTACCCTTTACACCACCTACACCTTCCACACCTCACATAACTTGGGCCAGTTGTGTAATTTGCACTGGACATCTTGCTTAGTACTCCTTACATCATGCACATCACTAAAATCTCAGATTACCTCCGATGCTATGTTACAGTGCTTGAATTCATTGGCCGCCTGCGAGGGAAGGAGGCACTGAGCCCTCCAAGTCACCTCATAGATTGCCGATAGCTTCACTGAAGTACAGAGGTGGCACATGCCTACTGCATTTGAAATGCTTCCCATGTGGTAAAGAGCTTCTCAGGTTGCTGAGGGAGGGAGATGGGTAATGGTCATGATGAGAGCTCTACTGCAGCATTTGGCTGCTAGCCTTGTCAGTTGTGGACAGTGGTGAGAAGGTCGGAAGCCACCAGTGTTATTAGGTGATTGTGGCAAAGGGAGGGGCAGGGCTTTCAGTGTCAGAACATGGTACCACGGGTTATATTATTCATGCATGCCAACATTTTAGGACAGGGAAGTGGGAGATTTTGAAACAAAATATATTCTAATGAAGAAATTGCAATTTCAGACGGGAGATAGCTAAAATAAAGCTGTTTTGGACTTGAAAAATCAACATTCTCCTGCCTGAATCCGGTCTATTGGCATTTATCATTATGTAATGTGGGAGCCATCATTCACTCGCGTAGTAAGATGCTTCTCGGGCTGTTGTGGTGCTGGTTACTGGTGATGAAGTTGTGGTAGGAGGTCTCCTGCAGCACTTGGCTACTAGCCCAGTCTGGCCAGTGGTGGGTGTAGTGTCATCTAGACTCCAGCGTGGAGCTTCTAGATCATACGCTTGTGTTCATTATCATGGATGCGCTTGTGTCTTGCATTCTTCATGTTCCACTTATGTATTCTTTACAAAGGCGTTTAGTTCTGCTTCCAGACAGACGTTGATTCTGACAGGTCAGTTAGCCCTAATCCTGTTCTTGAATGGACTTCTCCTGGTTGTGGGCTTCTTAATTCAATAAAGCATGATTACTTGTTTTTCACAAACCTGACCCAATCATCTCACTTCTACAGTGGAGAGGAAGCCGCCAGTGTTCTGGGGTGATTTGTGACAGAGGTTCAAACTGGGAAGATCATGGCACCAAAGGAATATGTGTGATCCATCACCCACAGCTAGTTGCCTCATGTCATTTGTAACACTCTCGCCTAACTTTTAATGGTGTAATTTGTGATATCTTTTTTCATGGACTTTATTACTTGGTTTAACTTGCAAAAGTGACACATTTAATCTTTGAATGTCTCTCATAAGTAACGTTGGAAATGATACATAAACTGTCTGAAAACCTGTCAGCTATGTGTCTAGTCCGTTTCACAGCTGAGCGCGCACTTTCTGCAAACTTGTAGTGTTGCTGCTTGGCAACAATAAAAGGTATGAGGTAGCAATGAAATATATAAGGTAGGTAGTGTGATGTAAGTGGGGATGAAAGTTTGAGAGGGGTCAGTTGGAGAAGGAAGGGTAGAGAAGGAAGATGCTGCTCGTGTGCTGTATTGCGTACTTTGTGCCACCTCAGATTACGAGAAGTAAAGTGTTGAGTATTTGTCATGAAAGACATTTTGGAATAGTGAGAACACAGAGGAGGAGAGTGAAAGCGTTATATTGGTGACCAGGAATGGATTTAGAAATAGAAAGAAGAGTGAGAAATTGTGAACATTGTGCAAATTCTGACAAGAGTTTTCAAACTTTGAGACTAGCGTTGATACTAGTGGAATGTCCCAAGATGGTTTGGAAGTTGATAGTTGTTGATTTTGTAGGTCCAGTACAAACTTTGACAGGTGAAACTAAACACAATATTGTATTAATTGATTATTTTAGCAAATGGGTGTAAGTTGATATAGAGAAAAAAGCTGATGCAGGGGCTGTTGTCAAGTTCCTGGATGCAACATTTTTGAGAGAAGGATTGCCCAAGACACTGTTGAGTGATAATGGCCCTCAGTTTACAGCTTCTGTAGTGGAAGAGTATTTGAAGTGGAATGGGGTGAAGCATGTGAATACATCTGTATACCATCCTGCAGGTAATGGAGAAGTAGAAAGATTTAATCGAGTTATTAAAGGAATTATTCCGATAGCAAGTAAGAATGGAATAAAATGGGAAGTTGAGTTAACAAAATTTGGTGGGCATATTAGTTGACACCGTCTTTAACTGGTTATAGTCCTTTTGTAATAATGCGTAGTAGAGAACCATTTACAAAAGACAATGTAGGATGGATGGATGATGAGAGGAAGGTAGAGTGGTCGGAAGATACCGTAACAAAAAATATAGTGAGAGCACAGAGTATCTACAAAAACGTACTATGACAGAAGGAAAGGGACTAAGGAGGAGAAGTTGGAAGTGGGTGATTTGGTGAAAGTAAGGAAAGTAGGGAAGGTGCCAAAAGGACAAAGCATGTATTCCAAATGATTGAGAGTAGTGGAATGTTAAAAAAATTCTGCAAGTTTAAGTGATAATCGGGTGTGGCATATGAGTTGCATGGCAAGATATAATGAAGTAGGTAAAGGTAGAAAGTAAAGGTTACGTCCTCGGCTGCACCGATCCTGTTCCCGGCCCACGGGGGGACCGCTAGCACTTCCTTCCCCACCCCCCGTGGGCATCCCAACCCACTCCCATGGGCAGGAATGGCTGTGGAATCGCTTCCACCTCCCTCTCCCCAGGGTTGTTTGATGACGTCAGCGCGCGATTGCTTCCAGTGTGATCAGAAGAGAAATGCTTGCATTTCTCTTCTGATCATGGGGTGGGGGATGGAGGAGAGGCATCAAAGGAAAGGCTTTTCCTTTCCTTTGATGTCTTTCTGAGCATTTCTGCAGCCCGATCACATAGCAATTGGGCTTCAGAAATGCCCACTAGACACCAGGGTTCACTTTTGTAAACACATGAAGGGAGCGGCCCCTTGGGCAAAATTTACTTTAGGCCATTTCTGCCCCCTTGGGGGCAGATCAGCCTATTTTAATTAGGCCGATTTGCCCCCAGGGGGGCAGAAACCACTAGACATGATAGCGCGTCAGTACCTTGATAAGTAAACTTACAAGGAGACACGCCTAGGCCGATGAACCTTTTGACCACGTTTGGGGACTTCCCAGAACAAGATATCTTTCTAGCATCACAAATCAATATTTCAATATCCCAATCAATATATGCATTACCTACTCAACAAGTTAGACGATAACAACCATTAAAGATCAATAATGCGAACACACCATGACCTTTCAGCCATGATTAACCAAACAACTCTAATTACGTGTTAGGATATTTATTTCCTTATTGGTTACAATTTAAAGTCATTTCAGTTAATCTCAAAGCGATCAATCTCATTAGTAGCGCTTCAGATCTATCATTAAAACACAATTAATCAATGCATAGAGAATAGTCATCAGGCATTAAAACATCACTAATTAGAAGCAGTTTAACAAGGTCTCAGAATACAAGATTCAACAAAGCAGGAATTCAGTAATTTGTCTATTTGCGTCAATATTAGTGAACACCTTAACTAACCTAAAATTAGCATTAGCATGTTGGGCTTCATGCACAACAATTCAGCAAACACAAATTTGAAAAACATATAGCTATGGCCTCTATCAAAAGAGCAGTTGGTACCTAGAAAGAAAAGGCAAACAGACAATTACAGTTTTCATCGGATAGTCACCCCTCCAACGAATCAGCTATCAGCGTCAGTCATCGTCCTCAGGACATCAGTCGATTCACCATCAGCAAGGATAGGACAGGGCAAGTCTCAATATTGCATAGCTAAGAATAAGGCACTTCCCTCATAAGGAGGAGAAGTAAGTATCTAGTAAGGACGAATAGAGGATTGTTTAAAGTATTAGAAGAATAAACAACAAAGTCTCAAAATGGCAAAGTATAGCTTCAAGTGGAATGTCCAGTAACGTCTGATTTCTCCTCGGGTCATGCAGTTATATCAAAACAGTCGAACTAGCCCTTAATTCCCTATTGGATCATTTTTGGTGCATCATTATCTCTGTCCAATAATTCTCCACGCACCGTACTAGAATTTTCCACAAAAACACAGTTCTTATGCAGTTGATTGGCTCTTGTAATTGACGTCTTCATCGGTTGGAATGTCAGGTAAGAAAGTTACACTTTACGCTCCAGTCAGTAGTCCCATTGTCTTCTCCTAGTCTAGGCAGCCTTGCACCTGTTACGAATTACACTGTTGCATTCAAAAAGAATGTCTCCTTGAGCAAGTTGGGTCCCATGAGAAAGAATTTACTATGGCTACACACACACATATCTAGCTTCTGGAAAAGTACAACTTTGTGTCCTTCAGGAAAGCAGCACATTGCACGTCACAAAACACAGTTTAATATGAGACCAGGCAGCTAGGTCCAGACCCTCGCTAACTAAGGCCTAGTGATTAATTTAGCAAAACCCCAGTACATGCATTAATCTTAATATGCTAATACAAATCCATACATTAGTGCATTATTAATTCATCATTAATAAGTTTTATTAGTCTTTGTATACATTGGTGGCCACTCCCCGTGGGCACATTTCAAACGCGTGCATTATTTTCTACGTTAACACATTTTCTATGCAGCTTCATTACAGAATATATTGCAAGCTTCCATGTTAATATTGATTTTAAAGGTCACACTCCAACAATCCCTCCTCTGATGACTCTTGTCATCACACAGACTTTTCCCCTACAGTTTACATTCTAGAATTCCTTCATTTCAATTTATTCTCTCAATCGTTCCCCCTGTGATTTTGCCCTAAACAATTTTTCCCTTTGTTTTTCTTCCTTCCTCTTATTATTTTTCGCCATTTTCAATTTTATTATTTTACTAATTTTACATGACAGCCATAAACCAAATAAGCAAGCTATAACAATCAATATTCCCTGTATTATTTTCGCCAATATCCCAGGCCAAATACTGCTAAACCAACTCCCCACCGAAGCAAGTCCTTTTCCAACCTTTTCCCAAACACCTGGCTCTTTCAGTTCCTTCAAGTCTGTACTATCTCTAGTTAAGTTAGTAAGCATACTTCTAAGCTCATTAATATTGTCTGGTATATATGCAGAGCAGTGACACTCATTAAGCATCTTACAAACTCCACCATTTTTCGCTAAAAGAATGTCTAAAGCAAGCCTGCTTTGAAGAGTCATAGCCCTCTCCTCATCACGTTCATTATCCATCAGGAGTATAGCCCCTGTGAAATTTGTCAACATGTTATCCACAATAGTAGACAACTTTCAAATCTTTATGGAGTTTAGGATAACTCCCACTGAAGGAATTATCACCCCAAATATGTCTCCTACTACACCAGCAGCAGTCTCTCTCTTTTGTCTAGTACAAGGTAATTCAGACAATTTCGGAAACCTTCTCAAATCCTCAAGTTGATATATCTTTGGGAAAACTATCCCCAAATAACATGTCCCATACCATCCTTTTAGAAGACGGTAATAACCATTAAGTCCACATATATAAATAGATCCCAGGGATCGCTGGATCCTGTCCATTTAACATGAACGTCCACTTACTCTGAAACAAAAACACATGCTTACATTCACTCATTCCCACAAACACATTATCATAATATGACTTCGGCCTAGATATGCAAAGCTTACCTACGTGTAGTGCATCTAAAGCTAACTTCCCTTGTTCCTTGATTGCACTATAACCCTCACTACTAGCAAAAGCTCGCTGCTGCAATCCTTTCTCTAATTTACCCTTCAATGCCCCTCTTCTATCTTCTGTGTGGTCTAAAAAGCTTTTCTCTACAGGTATAAGCAAACATGTCAAATTATTGCGGTGTGCATAGGATGTACTAATTGTTATTGTCGCCTCAAAGAATCCCTTAACTAACTTTATGCTATATTACTTAGCTACACTACTCAAATCCTCTATGATAGGCACATAAGAAAACACAAGGTCGTAGTTGGAATAAAAATACTGAATCTCTTCCTGGTTATAGAATCTTGTTAGTAACAGACTACAGCTTATCCCATATGTTAATGGCAGACTATGATAGGTAACCCCCTCTTGTACCGAAACAGGAATCTGTGTACACAAATAACAATCTTTCGCATCCATTGTGTCAACATACTCACTCAGCAAGCGATAGAAAACATTAGTTGATAAATCCCCTTTTGCGTTAGTCCCCTCATGCAAATATTTCTTATCCTGCTCAAATCTCTCCCAAGCTGTTAGTGCAGTGGCGATCTCAGGAATTGTAGCATTGTTAGTTCCACTCTTAGCCACTAATGGCATTCCCACAACCACAACTATGATGAATATCAGACACCCAAACCAACACCCAAACATTTACAATGCCTACTTCCCCTATTATCACCCCTAGTGTTAGCCATGATCTGTAAAGAATCAGAAGGTGAAAGATTATTAGTTCAAACAACAACCAACAGAGGATGGTTAAAACTCTTATTTTTTCAGCAAAGTTAAAGCAAGCGAAAGTCTTTCTTCAGCAACTATTTACAGCTTTCACATGGTGTTTTCTCTTGATTAACCTGCAATTTGCTCAGTAGGAGTCTGTACACTGTGACTCTCTTCCGCCTCAACTCCTTCGCCTTCTGGGTCTATCAAGGGCTCTAGCTCATTTCCATATTCGTCTGCTTCTGGGAGAACCTCCTTCTGACTTGGCTCTGCAGATGCCTCAGTTGAGATAGGCTCACAGTCACCCCTCTGGGTCTCTTCTCCTTTGTCTCTTACTGGAGTGACTAAGCCGCCCTCAACGGGCTCTCCTTCTGTCTCAGTTCCCCTTCGATCACTCTCCGGCCCTGAGACTTCCTTCTCTGTTGTTGGTACTTTCAGCAACTCAACTTCCTCATCAGTTGGGCACGTCACCCTTTTCGTGTGATTTGGCATGGATCCAGTTTGGAATTCCCGCACACTTCGCAGCAGTAGTAGTCTTTAGTATTACTTGATATGGCCCCTTCCAACTTGGCTCCAAACACGACTTCCTTACGTGTTTCTTGATGACAACCCAGTCACCAGCTTTCAGATTGTGTCCTGGATCATTTATCGGTGGCAGGGTGGTAGCTTCCACCTGGTGAGAAAAAGAGCGGACCACGTCAGCCAGCCCCCTGCAGTAGTCCAACACCATATAATCCGTGATATTCACAAAAGCATTCGCAGGCACTGCGGGCAGCCTCATAGCTCGGCCCATGAGAATTTCATGAGGAGATAGTCCTGTTTTCTTGTTAGGTGTATTTCTCCTTGACATTAGCACCAAAGGCAACGCATCGGACCATTTCAAATTCGTGGCTGCACACATTTTTGCCATTCTCGACTTCAGGGTACCATTCATCTGCTCCACTAGTCCTGATGCTTCAGGGCGGTAACTACAATGCAACTTCTGTTCAATGTTCAATGCTGCACATAATAGCTTAACCACCTCGTTGTTGAAGTGACTTCCCCTATCTGATTCTAAAGAGATCGGAAACCCAAAACGTGGTATCAATTCCCTAAGCAGCAGCTTCGCTACTGTGAGGCTGTCATTCCTACGTGTAGGGTATGCTTCAATCCAGTGACTAAAGATACACACATTCACCAACACATATCTCAATCCTCCACACACGGGCATCTCAATAAAATCCAATTGCATTCTGCTAAATGGACCTCCTGCTCTCCCGATGTGGCTCAAATTCACCACTGTCCCTTTCCCCGCATTCGCCTGCTGACAGATGATGCACCTGTGACAAATCGCTTCTGCAGCTTGTCTGAACTTCGGGTTAAACCAGTGAATTTTGAACAACCTGATCATGCCATCTCTCCCAATATGTGCTTGCCCATGGTAAAACCTTGCAAACTGTGACAGGAGACTGTTTGGCAAAACCATTTTCCCTTCATCTGAGACCCACAAATCATCTGGTCTTTGTACACATTGCATCCTAACCCAAGAACGCTTCTCATCTTTGCTGGCACGTCCCTGCAACAATCTCAATTTGTCTAACGTGTCAATCACCCTTAATGCGTAGCCTGTACATGTCTCATTTTCTGTTTCAGGTAACAATTCCCACTGATCCTTAAACGATATACAGTTCAATGCGCAAAACCTTGTGACTTGATCTGCATATCCATTTCCCATTGAAACAAAGTCTTGTGATTTCAAATGAGCACTGCATTTCACCACGGCAATTTCATGAGGTAACTGAATCGCGTGCAACAACTCCTTTATTCTTTCACCATTTTTCACTGGAGAACCAGAAGAGGTCAGGAAACCCCTCTGTGACCATAGTTTGCCAAAATCATGAACAATTCCGAATCTGTACCTGCTGTCAGTATAGATAGTCACTCTCAGCTGGGCAGAAACATGGCAAGCTGTAGTAAGAGCAACCAATTCAGCCACTTGAGCAGAATACACTCTTTCAAGCCAAGACGCTTCCAGGATACCAGAGATCGTACATACAGCGTATCCAGCTCTCAGCACTCCTACTGAGTCTCTTAAACAGGAGCCATCGACAAAGATAATTTGGTCATTTTCTTCAAATTGGGTATCTTTAATATCAGGCCTAGGTTTAGTGCACATTTCTGTTACCTCAAGACAATTATGTTCTACATCTTCAACATCTTCAACTTCTGTGTTTTCATTAGGAAGCAAAGTTGCCGGGTTCAGCGCTGTACATCTTTTCAACGTTACATTTGGTGACCCCAATATAATCGTTTCATATTTCGTCAGTCTTGCATCTGTCATGTGTTGCGTTTTGGTTCGGGTTAACAGGATCTCAACTGAGTGAGGGACCATGACTGTTAAAGCATGTCCCATCACTATGCCTTCACACTGTGTAAGGCTTTGACCAACTGCTGCTACTGCACGCAGACAACCCGGTAAGGCTGCTGCAACTGGGTCCAAAGTAGCTAAAAAATATGCTACTGGTCGGATTACACCTCCATGGACCTGTGTCAGGACAGACAAAGAACATGCATCACGTTCATGACAAAACAGAACAAAAGGCTTTGTGTAATCAGGCATACCTAAAGCTGGAGCCCTGCACATACACTCCCTCAGCTCAGTAAACGCCTTAATTTCCTTTTCTGACAAAGTTATGACATCTGGCCCATCCTTAACCATCAGTCATCACCAGTGGCTTGGAGATCACTGAGAAATTCGGGATCCACTGACGACAGTAGCCCACCATTCCCAGAAACATCCTAACATCTCTCTGTGTCGTTGGGGGATTAATCTATAACAGGGAAGTCACCCTCTCCCTGGATAACTTCCTCGACGCTTTCTCAATTTGATGACCCAAGTATTTCACCTCTTTCTTACAATATTGCAATTTCTTTGGGGACACCTTGTGCCTGCTCTTTCCCAAGTGGTTCAGTAAGGCAATCGAATCATACTTGCACTCATCCCTCGTTTTGGATACGATCAACGGATCATCAATGTACTGCACTAGAGTCGATTGAAAAGGCAATTCCAATGACTCCAAATCTTTCTGCAGTATCTGATTGAAGATGGAAGGTGATTCTGAAAACCCTTGAGGAATTCGACACCAATTGTAAACCTTATCCAGGAATTTGAAACTGAAATGAAATTGGCTGTCCTTGTGAAGAGGCACAGAAAAGAATGCTTGAGACAAATCAACCACTGTGAACCACTCTGCATCACATGGAACCTGGAACATAATCACAGCTGGATTCAGCACCACTGGGCAGCATTTCACAAAGTCTGCAATTAGCTGCGCCACCTTTATAAGGACATCTTGCACCATGTGGTACTGCGGTACCTGGGGAAACACAGCATTTGGCTTCACACTAAATTTGACTGGTTCTACTCCTTTTATCAGTCCTACTTCTTTTCCTGTCAAGTACCACACCTTCTCTTGGACTGTCCCCTGCAAATCTGCTGGCAGATCAATCACTGTAAACATTGGGAAGAAGTTAATCAGAGGATACTCCTCATCTGTGGTCTCCGTTTCAGGCTCTGAAACCTGCTCCGCATCTCCTTCATCGTCACTGCTTGTCTGAACCTCAATTCCCTCATTGGAACAGGTGATTGAACACCTTGTTTTGCATAGTAAGTCTCTTCCCAGTAGGGACACAGGACTTGAATCGCAAACCACAAACCTGTGCAATCCCTGAAAGGTGCCAAGCGCAACTTGGACTGGATCTGTGATCGGGTTTGTCAGGAGTTGATTTGCCACTCCTACCACCTTGACTGTACATCCCGAAAGGGGCAATTTCGGAACTTCCGAGCTTCTGACTGTAGAGCGTGTAGCTCCTGTGTCAACCAAGAATGAAACCTTGTGACCCATTACCTTCCCCTGAACATAGGGCCCTTTCTGATCCACTTCTAGGGACGCTGCAAGCCAGCACTCCTCACTATCTGAACTCTCATCCGACCATTCATAGTTTATTCCATTCTCACCACGAAATGGAAACTGTTGTACTGCGTTACTTTGACTAATTCTTTGACCTGTGACCTGTTGAGGAAGCATCACCTGTTGCTGTTCCATTGGCGCTAAGGGCAATTGCATTTGCTGTCTAAGTACCATAGGAACCTGCTGCTGCATTTGCTGCATCTGCATCGGCTGTACACATGGCATCTGCACCTGCTGCATGGGTTGAAGACCCTGCATCTGAATCATGTTATTCTGAAAGTTCGGATTAGAACCTCTCAACCTTGGTCCCTTCCCGTTTTGAAATGCACTGACATCATTGCTTTGTTGAACAACACCCTCCTGCACCATCATCGGGCACTCCCGCTTCAAATGTCCAACGCCCCCGCAAGCATGACAAGGTAACATCTTCTTCCTCCCCTGCACATCGTTTTGAACCACAATAGTATTCAAGTCTGCGCTTCTGTTCACAAAACCTCCTCGACCTCTGCCTCTCACTTGCGCCTGAAACATCCTGTTTCCTTGTGGCTGTTGCACCATCTGTTGTAGACAAACTCCCTGCATCCCTGACTGTGCTGCCTTAATTTGCATCACCATCGCTTTCTCCTTCAACTTTCTCTGCTTTAACTCAGTCTCATCACTACAGTATTTCGCATACTGCAACACCTCATCAATCGGCTTTGCTTGCCAACAAATCAAGTGATTCTTAATCATCTGACAAATTTCAGGTCTCAACCCTTCAACGAATCTAAACACAAGGTGATTCATGTCATTCGTCTGAACGACCTCTGTACCGCTGTAGTTCTTGAACGCTTTCAACAACCTCTCATAATAGGCATGTATCGACTCCTTGGGTTCCTGAGCTGTCCGATCAATCTTTTGCCAATCAACATTCTGCGGCGAAACCCTCTGTTTCAAGAACTTAATCACCTTATAATAGTATCTCATCACCTCAGGAGACGGTGCTCCTGTGACTCTATCCCTTGCCGGTTCCGCAGCCGGCCAATCCACACTTCTCTTGCACTCAAGCCACACATCAGCTGGAACTATGATCTCAAAGAGAGTATTCAGGTCTTCCCAAAGACATTTTGCAAGCTTCACAAACCTGTCCGTCTGCTGATACCACTCCATTGGTTTCTCCCTTAGCCTGGGAAAGTCATTTGTAAATGACAGGATATCACCTCTGGTCCACGGTACATGGACAAGAACCCCTCCAGCTGTCTCTCTCATCGGTAACATTTTCACCGCATCCACATCCTGTGAGGCCTTTGCTGGCTGTTCTGTGCAATCACTTTTCCTCTTATCTCTTTTCTTTGCCCATCTGCCTTCCCACTTCTCTAAGGCTCCCCAAACTTGTGCATTCTGCAGTATTTCTTTAAGGTGTGCCTTCATTTCAGTAGATCTCATGTGTTAAAAATCCTTAGGCTCAAAGTCTAACCTGTAACTTCTCTTCAGATGTTTAGTACTTTCTAAGTCTATTCCATATTTAACTGCCACATTTGCCAACCTCTGGTGCACTCTGCTCACTTCCTTGGTTATTTTTGGACACAAATATCTCAATTCTGCTTCCATGTATGTTTCTAGTCTGTTCACTCCCATGCTTCCTTCAACTAGTTAATTCGCCTCTGTGCCCAACCTCACAAAATTCAGGTATTCCTCTCCTTCTGACCTCCCTGCTACTGCAGGAGTAGTCTGTGGCGACTTTAACTTGTCTAACCAGTCGTTGCACAGTTAAACCTTGCAAGGAGATATTCCCAGCCTGCACCATTGGTGTTTGCGGCATATTCTCACTTGAGATCTGCGGGGTCAGCAGTCCCAAACCTGATTGTCTCATGGCATCTGGAGGAGCCCCAATCGGACTGAAGTCTAACAGGGACCTGGACCTTTCGAATGTCGGCTCCACTGGAGTCATCCCTTGAGAGCTCCCTACGAACCCTCCTCTTGACATTTCTTGAGTCATTATCCCCTGATCACATACACTAGGCTTCGCCTGTGCATACAATGGTACTGGTGGACCAACTGTAATGGGCAAAGATATGGCGGCTGGCGGATGCCTGTTTCCCAAAACCTGTGGAGCATTAACTCCCATATTCTGGTTCATTACTGGTGCCATGGCGGACTGCGGTCCTGTGACCGAAGTGTAATTCGGAATCATCTGTTGCTGTGCCTGGGGCAGTAAAGGTGGAGTTGGATCAGTCTGAATCAGCTTTGGTCTCGTATACGTCGGATCTGACGGCACCATCAAATTCGTGGTAGTCTCTAGTATTGGGACATCGGGGTAAAGTCTTTGACCCTGTGGTGGCTGTAACTGAGGTTGCATCTCTGGAGCAGTGGACATACTAATACTACTCTGCACCGGAACCGGTGTCGATGTAGGGCTAACCTGTATTGGATTCGCTTTCACCTTGTTCTGAGTTGAACTTACAGGGCCTGTACTAGTACTCGCTCTGTTGTCATCTATTGCATATGGCGGTGGTCGATCATTCAATAACTGATTAAGGAACTCATCATCATCTGAGTCATCCATCTCTGACCAAGGCTTCTTAGCCTCTTTGTCTTTAGAAGAACATTTGCCAGTCTTACAAGTAGCTTTCCCTCCTTTGTCTTCACCTTCTTGAGCTATTGCTGGAAACATCCTAATTCCATCTATTGTTTCTCTCCTCCAAACTCTCTGTGCACTATCCCACCTAGCTTCCGCTAGTGTCCTTTCTGCATTCCTCATCCTCCTCTCAAATTTCTGTTGCTGCTGTCGTATTGCCATCAGTTCCCAAATTGCTAGCGCCTCAAACTGTACTGGCCTCGGAGGTGGCTTTAGCTCATTTAACACCCTCTGCAAATTTTCCAGAATCCTTATGTTGAACGTTCCGTGCTCCGGAAACGCCAAGCACCCTTCTTTCTCTGTCGCTTTGCACCATTGTTTTAGCCAAAGACATGGCGCGACACCCCTCTCCTCCATTACGGCATAAGCTGGGGTATCTTCTGGCGGTGTAACCTCCCCTACACTCGCAGTAATATATGTATCTCCCCTCAAACCGCTCTTTAAAGCCTTGAAAAACTTCAATTTTGCGTCTTTTATTTTGTTTACAATCGAATCAAGTGACTTAAATTCCCAGAACTCTCTTCGCCTACCTTCTCAACCAATTGCCTCTCACGGACGGCTGCCAATCCCCGCGCAACCCTTCTTACTAACCGACCTATCCCAGCGCGGCTCCAATGACATCACGCTCACACACACTGTGGCCGACAAAGTCTTGCGGCTTGTCTTCCTCACTCTCTTGATTCACACAAAACGAATGCAATATATTGCGAGCACTAACAAAACTCAAATTTGCCGGTTTACTACAGGAATGGGTAACACAATCGCTTCAGAACTTTACAGAGATTTTGCTTAGCCTCGGCCGCTACTCTCTCCTTCTGAGATCCCGCACTTGCAAGCAAAATTTGACCCGCAAATTCTACTCTCGACTTGTCAATGGGTTGTCCTAGTGCACTTTAGGACTCACCAAATCTCCATCGAAGTTTTCATTCACTCACATTGACTCAAACTCGACTCGTCAACCACGCCCGATTAACCTATTAAACCACGCAAATTACAACATAAACCAAGAGTCTCATACACTTATGAATATACTCCGGAGTCTTAGACCACGCAGGGTCCGTACATCACCAACAACCACGTGGACAATTTTTGAGCACAAAGTGCCACACTCACATGAAGTTCGCCGACTTCCCTACTCTCATACTGCGGAGTATGCACACTCCTACTAAAACATTACCTGGCCTAAAATTCTCACAAACCTCACAATTCACCTAAGATATGCATAAGCTGTGCAAGCGCAAACGCTACTTCATTCACACTATCACTAGAATGCCGAGAATATACCCAACTCACTTCGGCAGCTCCGAGATTCCAGGAAAGTCATTCGGGACTTAGGGGCAAATCATCTCTCCAATTTGCATCGTTTTAAAAGAATAATTTTTTCCAAAACCCAGTTTTCCTGATACACCTCACTTACTTCCAAACTATGCTCATCAATTTCTACCAGACGTTTGGACCCTTTCAACCAACAATCTTATCAAACAGTAATCCTTTGTCCTGGGGCCCCAAAGGGCCAAACCATCACCTCTGCTACCAAAACTGATAGCGCGTCAGAACCTTGATAAGTAAACTTACAAAGAGACACGCCTAGGCCAATGAATCTTTTGACCATGTTTGGGGACTTCCCAGAACGAGATATCTTTCTGGCATCACAAATCAATATTTCAATATCCCAATCAATATATGCATTACCTACTCAACAAGTTAGTCGATAACATTCAATACAGATCAATAACGCGAACACACCATGACCTTTCAGCCATGAATAACCACACAACTCTAATTACGATATTTATTCCCTTATTGGTTACAATCTAAAGTAATTTCAGTTAATCTCATTAGCGATCAATCTCATTAGTAGCGCTTCAGATCTATCATTAAAACACAATTAATCAATGCATAGAGAATATTCATCAAGAGAATATTCATCAAGCATTAAAACATCACTAATAAGAAGCAGTTTAACAAGGTCTCAGAATACAAGATTCAACAAAGCAGGAATTCAGTCATTTGTCTATTTGCGTCAGATATTAGTGAACACCTTAACTAACCTCGAATTAGCATTGGCATGTTGGGCTTCATGCAAAACAATTCAGCAAACACAAATTTGAAAAACATCTAACTATGGGCTCTATCAAAAGAGCAGTTGGTACCTAGAAAGAAAAGGCAAGCAGACAATTACAATTTTCATCGGATAGTTACCCCTCCAACGAATCAGCAATCAGCGTCAGTCTTCGTCCTCAGGACATCAGTCGATTCACCATCAGCAAGGATAGGACAGGGCAAGTCTCAATATTGCATAGCTAAGAATAAGGTACTTCCCTCATAAAGAGTAGAAGTAAGTATCAAGTAAGGTCGAATAGAGGATTGTTCAAAGTATTAGAAGAATAAACGACAAAGTCTCAAAATGGCAAAGTATAGCTTCAAGTGGAATGTCCAGTAACGGCTGATTTCTCTTTGGGTCATGCAGTTATATCAAAACAGTCGAACTAGCCTTATTGGATCATTTTTGGTGCATCATTATCTCTGTCCAATAATTCTCCACGCACCTTACTAGAATTTTCCACAAAACACAGTTCTCATGCAGTTGATTGGCTCTTGTAATTGACATCTTCATTGGTTGGAATGTCAGGTAAGAAAGTTACACTTTACGCTCCAGTCATTAGTCCCATTGTCGTCTCCTAGTCTAGGCAGCCTTGCACCTGTTACGAATTACACTGTTGCATTCGACAAGAATGTCTCCTTGAGCAAGTTGGGTCCCATGAGAAAGAATTTACTACGGCTACACACACACATATCTAGCTTCTGGAAAAGTACAACTTTGTGTCCTTCAGGAAAGCAGCACATTGCACGTTAGAAAACACAGTTTAATATGAGACCAGGCAGCTAGGCCCAGACCCTCGCTAACTAAGGCCTAGCGAATCATTTAGCAAAACCCCAATACATGCATTAATCTTAATATGCTAATACAAATCCATACATTAGTGCATTATTAATTCATCATTAATAAGTTTTATTAGTCTTCGTATACATTGGTAGCCACTCCCCGTGGGCACATTTCAAACGTGTGCATTATTTTCTACGTTAACACATTTTCTATGCAGCTTCATTACAGAATATATTGCAAGATTCCATGTTAATATTGATTTTAAAGGTCACACTCCAACAGACACCAGGGATGCCAGGGAATAAAAAAAAAATAGTGGGGTTGTGGCTACCAACCAGTATGGGTATGGTTATGCCCCCACCCCAGCTGAAGGGGGTAACATTCTTTCAGCTCTCTCCCTGCACACTAGAAGATCTTATCCCAATGGCAAGCAAGAGGACATTTGATTATTTTGGGCTTTAGTTTTACATTTGGGCCATGAGAGCTTGTCTAACTCTCAAAATCGTCCCACTTGGAACGTTGAGGCTCCTTTTAGACTTTGAGACAATGTCATGTAGAAAAATCTATGAGACCTAGACACATCTGAAAACTAACCATCTGGGTGAGTCCAGGGTGGTGCTTCGCATGCACCCCGCACCATTTTCTTACCCACAATGCCCTGCAAACCTCCAACTTTGCTTGAAATCACACATTTTTCCCACATTTTTGTGATTATACCTTCCAGAATCTGCAGGGATCCACAAAATTCCTACCACCTTGCATTTTCGCCTGTATACTAATAAAAACTCTGCCCATCTTGTCAATCTAAAAACGTTTTTTTCAAACTGCCCTTTTGGACCCCCTTTGCTTCCCCATCAATTTCAACATGTTTTTGGCTCTTCTTTGTCACAGGCACTTAGCCCACCTATACAAGTGAGGTAGCATTTTTATCGGGAGCCTGAGGGGAACGTTGGGTGGTAGGAAATTTTTACTGGTGCGGTGATCCCACACAGAAATGTGGGCAAATTGTGATTTTTTAACTAAATTTGAGGTTTGCTGAGGATTCTGGGAAAGAAAACACTGGGGGATCCATGCAAGTCACACCTCCCTGGACTCACTTGGTGTCTAGTTTTCAGAAATGTCTGGGGTGGTAGGTTTCCCTAGATGGCTGCTGAGCCCAGGACCAAAAACACAGGTGCCCCCCCACCATCGCAAATACAGGTAGTTTTGTATTTGATAATTTTGATGTGTCCACGTAGTGTTTTGGGGCAATTCCTGTCGCGGGCACTAGGCCTACCCACACAAGTGAGGTATCATTTATATAATGAGATGTGGGGGAATGTTGGGTAGAAGGAATTTTGTGGCTCCCCTCAGATTCCAGAACTTTGCAGCACTGAAATGTGAGGAAAAAGTGTTTTTTGCCAAATTTTGAGGTTTGCTAAGGATTCTGGATAGCAGAACCTGGTGAAGGCACCACAGGTTACCCCATCCTGGTTTCCCTAGGTGTCTAGTTTTCAGAAATGTCCAGGTTGCTAGGTTTTCCTATGTGCTGGATGAGCTAGAGGCCAAAATCCACAGCTAGGCACTTTGCAAAAAACAAGTCAGTTTTCTTTGGGAAAATGTGATTTGCCCATGTTGTGTTTTGGGGCATTTCCTGTCACGGTTACTAGGCCTACCCACACAAGTGCGGTGCCATTTTTATCAGGAGACTTGGGGGAATGCTGGATGGAAGGAAATATGTGGCTCCTCTCAGATTCCAGAACTTTCTATCACTGAAATGTGAGGAAAAAGTGTTTTTTGGCCAAATTTTGAGGTTTGCAAAGGATTCTGGTAACAGAACCTGGTGAGAGCACCACAAGTTACCCCATACTAGGTTCCTCTAGGTGTCTAGTTTTCGAAAATGCACAGGTTTGGTAGGTTTTCTGATGTAATAACGCTCTGTACGACCACAAAGACGGAAAGGAAGCTTTATTGAAGAACAAATCCGACTTGGTATACGATATATACCCAGTATGACCAACAGGGGTAAAATGTAGTAAAGCTGGTTTTAATTTCACTGGCCTTGCATCACCTAAGATGGCCGCCACGCAGGGACGTTGATGAAATACGTGCAGAATACAGAGGTTGCAACGTAACCAGCGTGTAAATAAACTACGTGTGTTGTAAGGAAAAGAGCACGTGCAGCGTTTGAGAAAACAACGTTCACAGCATTCCCACGTTGCTAGGTAACACAGCTAGCAAACAGCCTCTAAAAAAATCGAAGCAGATATGAAATATAGAATATCAATACCGGAGAGTACAAGGAAATGCTTTCTTGACACCAGGATCGTCGAAATGAAGTCGGACACACCTCCGATCAGGACTTGGAAGTCGCGACTCCGTGATGCGTGAGTCCTGAGCAACCACGACGTGTTGTAATCAGGTGAGTGATCTTGCTGGCCAACTCGTCGCCAAAATGATGCAATAACGCTCTGTACGGCCACACAGATGGAAAGGAAGCTTTATTGAAGAACAACTCCGACGCGGTGCTCTCTCTCCCAAAGTCAGCAAGTAACTGCCTCGGAGAGAACACCGCAAAGCCACACATATTTAACATTCTATTCTGTTGTCTCGAAGCCTGCATCACGTAGGATCCTCAAGACAGATTACAACACATCTCTTCCCGTTAATATTACAAAGAGAAATAAAACATGTAAAAACATAAACATAAAAGAAATTAAACCAACAAACCAATTACAGTTATAATTGTAATGAACAAAGGAAAAAGAAACTCAAGACACAAAATCATTAAGAAAAACAGGTGGTCTCCTAGACCGCGTAGGCCTAAGACTGACCGGCCTTGTACTCACACCCCAGGAGTGTGCATTCCTAGTATCCTCGTTCGTAACACCACTATCAAGCACAGAAAAACCATCACCACCACCAGCATCCAAGACTTGACCTTCAAACTGATCTTTCACAACCTCACCATCCCCCATCAACATGTAACCTGTACAACTTTCTCCATACTCACCATCGCTCCAATTCGATGCAAACTTAGCCACCCTCCTCTTATTCCATTGTTGGCCATTAGAGAGAACAACATGCCATTTATGCACTTCAAGAGCCTTGAATGGCCCTAAAAATTTGGACATACCTCCCCTTACTCTTCCTGATTTAACCTTTACCCAATCACCTGGTTTGATTCTGACATCAACTCGCTCAGAATTGTCTTTACAATCAAACGTGTTATTAAGCTTGCGATGATGACATTGACACCCAGAAATGAACTCTTGCATCCACGATGGCTTAATTCTACCCACAGGTTTCCTGCCCCTCATGACCTCGAAAGGAATCCTTCCAGTACTCACATGTTCAGTGGTGCGATATGCCCAGATCAGTTCAGAAATGGCACTCCCTACATCCAAATTGTTAACTTTAGCTAATTGTATCCCTCCTTTAATCATACGATTGGCGCGCTCCACAATACCATTAGCACGAGGATTATACAAAGCAGTGCGCGCATGTCTGATCCCACATGATTCCAAGTATTCTCTCATTTCCCTGGAGGTCAACTGAGTACCATTGTCTGTGATTAACACCTCCGGAAACCCTTCCTCTGTGAAAATGTCACGCAATGCACTAATGGTAGCTAAGGTGGTAACTTCAGCCATGAATTTGACAACCAACCATTTCGAATAAACATTAACCAACACAAGCGCAAAACTTTTGCTCCTACCGACCCCTGACAAAGGTCCAATAAAGTCCAAACACACAGTGTGCCGTGGCCTTCCAGGATCTCTTATACTACCGCCCTGCAACTGTGCCCCAACCTTAAGGCGTTTTTCACTCTGAATACACTCGCTACACCTTTCTACCCAGCTTACCACATCACTGTCCATACCTGGCCACCAAAACTCCATCCTGAGCCTTTTTTTTTTGTAAAAGTCTGCCCCAGATGCGCTTCATGAGCTATATAAAAAAAAAAATCTGACACCCATGGGTGGAACTATCTTGTCTCCACGTAGAACCATTTTACCATTCACCTCTGAAAGTTCATCTAGCACTTTGCCATATGGTCGCACCAAAGGAGGAAGAGTACTTTCTATTCTACCACCTTTTCTAATAAGGTCAATTACACACATCAGCACATTGTCCTGGTCCATTGCTGAAATCCACTCCAATGAGTAACTTCACATACAGAAGCAACAGCACCTTTGCGCTCACTCTTCAAAACCTCATGCTCATCAACTATATGCCAATCAAGTGCCAGACGTGACAAGCAATCAGCCTGAGCATTCTTCCAACCAGGAACATACTCAATATTATAATTATATTCCTGCAGACGTGAAGCCAGTCTGCTAATCTCGCTGAACCTTTGCCAGTACCACCAGGCAACAAAATCTTCAGCAAAGGTTTATGATCTGTGCGTAGAGTGATCCTACTACCCCAAATGTATGTGCGAAAGTACTCCACACCCCACGCTGCAGCCAATGCCTCACGTTCAATAACCGCATAATGTCTTTCTGTGGTCGTCAAAGTCCGTGAAGCAAAAGCAATTGTCTTTTCAATTGACTCATGCATTTGTGACATGACGGTGCCTATTCCCGTGGCACTGGCATCAACAGTAATGATGGTATCTTTCTTAGTATCGAACGGCGTAAAAATACCAGCACCACACACAGCTTGTTTTATAGAAAGAAAAGATTGTTGTTGCGCCTTGTCCCACACAAAACTCACTCCTTTGCGTAGTAAAGTCTTCAGATTTTCAGTTTTGCTTGCAAAATTTTTCACAAATTTAGAATAGTATTCCACTAAGCCTAAAAAAGATCTGAGCTATTCTGTTGTCTCGAGGCCTGCATCACGTAGGATCCTCGAGACAGATTACAACATTTTCCTAGGTGCCGGCTGAGCTAGAGACCAAAATCCACAGTTAGGCACTTTCCAAAAAACACGTCAGTTGTCAATGTAAAAATGTGATGTGCTCATGTTGCATTTTTTGGTGTTTCCTGTTGCGGACACTAGGCCTACCAACACAAGTGAGGTACCATTTTTATCGGGAAACTTGGGGAATGCTGGGTGGAAGGAAGTTTATCACTTTTCTCAGATTCCAGAACTTTCTATCACTGAAATCTGAGAAAAAGTGTTTTGTTTTGTCAAATTTTGAGGTTTGTGAAGATTCTGGGTAACAGAACCTGGTGAGAGCCCCACAAGTCACTCCATCCTGGATTCCCCTAGGTGTCTAGTTTTTAAAAATGCACAGGTTTGGTAGGTTTCCCTGGTGTCGGCTGAGCTAGAGGCCAAAATCCACAGCTCTGCAACTTCCAAAAAACAGGTCAGATTTCAATGTAAAAAAGTATGTGTCCATGTTGTGATTCTTCTCACGGACATTAGGCCTACCCACAGAAGTGAGGTACCATTTTTATCAGGAGGAAACTTGGAGGAACACAGAATAGAAGAACAAGTGTTATTGCCCTTTGTCTTTCTCTACATTTTTTCCTTCCAAATATAATACAGTGTGTAATAAAGACACCTATTTGAAAAATGCCCTGTAATTCACATACTAGTATGGGGAACCTGGAATTTAGAGATATGCAAATAACCACTGCTTCTCAACACCTTATCTTCTGCCCGTTTTGAAAATACAAAGGTTTCCTTATTACCTATTTTTCGCTCTTTATAATTCACCAAATGAATTGCTGTATACCCGGTATACAATGAAAACCCATTACAAGGTGCAGCTCCTTTATTGGCTCTAGTTACCTAAGGTTCTTGATGAACCTGCAAGCCCTATATATCTCTGCAACCAGAAGAGTCCAGAAGACGTAACGGTATATTGCTTTAAAAAATCTGCCATAGCTAGAAAAAGTTATAGAAGAAAACGTGGACAAAAATTGCTCTTTTTTTCACCTCAATTTCAATATTTGTTTTTTTAGTTGTTACTTTCTGTAGGAAAACCTTGAAGAATCTACACAAATGACCCCATACTGAATTCAGAATTTTGCCTATGTTTCAGAAATGTTTAGCTGTCTGGGATCCAGCACTGGTTTCACACCCATTTCTGGCACTAACTGGAAGGAGGCTGAAAGCACAAAAATAGTGAAAATTGTGTATGTTTCAGGAAAATGCCAAAATTGTGTTGAAAAATGTGGTTTTCTGATTCAAGGCTGTCTGTTCCTGAAAGCTGTAAAGATTGTGATTTTAGTACCACAAACCCTTTGTTGATGCCATTTTCAGGGGGGAAAAAAACCACAAGCTTTCTTCTGTAGCCCTTTTTCCCATTTAAAAAAAAAAAAAATGCTGTATTTTGGCTAATTTCTTGGTCTCTGCCAGGGGAACGCACAAACTCTGGGTACCTCTAGAATCCCTAGGATGTTGGGAAAAAAAGGACACAAATTTAGCGTGGGTAGCTTATGTGGACAAAATGTTATGAGGGTCTAAGCGCGAACTGCCCCAAATAGCCAAAAAAAAGGCTTGGCACAGGAGGGGAAAAAGGCCTGGCAGTGAAGGGGTTAGTTGTCAATCAATCAATCAATCAATCACAAAATTTGTATAGCGCGCTACTCACCCGGAGGGTCTCAAGGCGCTGGGGGGGAGGGGGGACCGCTACTGCTCAAACAGCCAGGTCTTGAGTTGCTTCCTGAAGGAGAGGTGGTCGTGGGTCAGACGGAGGTGGATGGGGAGGGAGTTCCAAGTCTTGGCTGCCAGGTAGGAGAAGGATCTTCCTCCCATGGTGGCTTTTCTAATGCGTGGCACGGCGGCGAGGGCGTGGCTGGTCGATCGTAGCTGGCGGGTGGGAGTGTAGAAGGTCAGGCGGTTGTTGAGGTACCTGGGGCCCAGGTCGTGGAGGGCCTTGTGTGCGTGGGTGAGGAGGCGGAACGTGATTCTCTTGCTGATGGGGAGCCAGTGCAAGTCTCTCAGGTGTCCGGAGATGTGGCTGTGTCGGGGGATGTCAAGGATGAGGCGTGCGGAGGCGTTCTGGATGCGTTGGAGTCTTTTTTGTAGTTTGATCGTGGTTCCGGTGTAGAGGGTGTTACCGTAGTCCAGTCGGCTGGTGAATAGTGCCTGGGTGACCGTCTTCCTGGTTTCGGTGGGGATCCATCGGAAGATCTTTCGGAGCACGCGTAAGATGTTGAAGCATGATGAAGAGACGGCGTTGACTTGTCTGGTCATCGAGAGGGAGGAGTCCAGGATGAAGCCCAGGTTGCGTGCGTGGTCCGTTGGTTTGGGTGCGCTGCCCAGGGCAGGGGGCCACCAGGAGTCGTCCCAGGCAGATGGTGATGATCCAAGGATGTGGACTTCCGTCTTGTCTGAGTTTAGTTTCAGGCGGCTGTTCATCATCCACTCGGCTACGTCTTTCATCCCTTCGTGCAGGTTGGTTCTGGCGGTGGCTGGGTCGTTGGTGAGGGAGAGGATCAGCTGAGTGTCGTCGGCGTAGGAGATGATGTTGAGGTTGTGATGGCGTGCGATGGCTGCGAGGGGGCTCATGTAGACGTTGAAGAGGGTGGGGCTGAGTGAAGATCCTTGTGGTACGCCGCAGATGACTTCGGTGGCCTCGGATCTGAACGGGGGGAGGCGGACTCTCTGGGTTCTTCCGGTGAGGAACGAGATGATCCACTCTAGAGCCTTCTCTTGAATTCCGATGTTGCTGAAGCGCTGCACTAGGGTGCGGTGGCAGACCGTGTCGAACGCTGCGGAGAGGTCCAGGAGGATGAGGGCCGCTGTTTCCCCATGGTCGAGCAGGGCTCGGATGTCGTCAGTGGCTGCGATGAGGGCAGTCTCGGTGCTGTGGTTGGCTCGGAAGCCGGACTGTGAGTGGTCGAGGGATCCATTAGTCTCGAGGAAGGCGGCCAGCTGTCTGTTGACGGTCTTCTCAATGACTTTGGCAGGAAACGGGAGGAGCGAGATGGGGCGGTAGTTGTTGAGGTCGGTGGGGTCTGGTGATGGTTTCTTCAGGAGGGCGCTGAGTTCGGCATGCTTCCAGCTCTCCGGGTAGGTGGCGGTGTTGAAGGAGCAATTGATGATGTCCCGGAGATGGGGTGCGATGACGGAGTCGGCCTTGTTGAAGACGTGGTGGGGGCATGGGTCGGTTGGTGATCCGGAATGGATAGTGTTCATCGTATGGATGGTGTCTTCGGTGCTGACCGGGGACCAGGCGCGGAGTGTGGTGTTGGGGGGCGTCTGTTTGGTGGTTGGGTGCGTGGTCTGTGCGCCGAAGCTGTTGTGTATGTCGGCGATCTTGCGGTGAAAGAACGAGGCGAGTGAGTCGCAGAGGTCTTGTGAGGGGGTGATGTCGTTGTTTCCGGCGCTGGGGTTGGAGAGCTCTTTGACGATGCTGAAGAGTTCCTTGCTGTTGTGTGCGTTGTTGTCTAGTCGTTCTTTGAATGCTGTCTTCTTGGTGGTGTGGATCAGCTGGTGGTGTTTACGGGACGCGTACTTGAGGGCGGTCATGTTGTCTGTAGTCGGGTTTTTTCGCCAGGCTCTCTCGAGGGTGCGGCAGTTCTTCTTGGAGTTCTTGAGGTCGTTGTTGAACCAGGAGGCTTTCTTGCTGTTGGGCCTGATGGGATGGGTTTTCAGAGGTGCGAGGTTGTCAGCGCAGTTGGTGATCCACTGTGTAAGGTTGTTGGCTGCTTGGTTGGGGTCCGCTGAGCTGGCGGGAGGGTTCTGGCTCAGTGATGTGGAGAGCTGGTCGGCGGTGATCTTGTTCCAGCTCCTGCGTGGAGCCTGTTGTGGGTGGTGGTGAGTCGTGGTTTTTCTGAAGCTGAAGTGGACGCAGCTGTGGTCTGTCCAGTGGAGTCCGGTGGAGTGGCTGAAGGAGATGTACTTGCTGGAGGAGAAGACTGGGTCAAGCGTGTGTCCGGCGTAGTGGGTGGGGGTGTTCACCAGTTGCTTGAGTCCGAGGTTGGCGAGGTTGTCCAGCAGGGTGGTGGTGTTGTTGTTGTCCAGGTGGAAGTTGAGGTCCCCTAGGAGGATGTAGTCGGCGGAGGAGAGGGCGTGAGGGCTGATGAAGTCTGCGATGTCTTCGCTGAATTGTGTGCGGGGTCCTGGGGGTCTATAGATGAGGGTGCCTCTGAGTGTGGTCTTGGGGTCGGTGTGAATCTGGAAGTGGAGATGTTCGGCAGCTGTGAGGGTGTCGTCGGAGTTGGTCGTGATGCGGATGGTGTTCTTGTGGACAATGGCGATGCCTCCTCCTGTCTGGTTGATGCGGTCCCTCCGGGTGATCTTGTATCCGTCCGGGATGGCGATGGCGATGTCGGGCGCTGAGGAGGCGTTCATCCAGGTTTCTGTGAGGAAGGCGACGTCTGGAGATGTGGTGTCGAGCAGGTTCCAGAGTTCCACGGCATGTCTGTGGATGGAGCGGGTGTTAAGCAGGATGCACTTCAGGTGGTTGCTGTTGGTGCTTGGTTTGGCGGGCGCGGTGCGGGTCTGGATGCAGGAGAACTTGCAGGATTGGTAGGTGAAGGGTCCGTGGGTGCGTCTTGGGGCGGCACGGCAGCACCCGGGGATCCGGCCGGTGTTGAGTGCGATGAGGGTGGCGGCTTCGTAGGTCCGGCGTGTAGGCTCGCAGCGGTGGGGGCCAGGGGGTCTGGCGCTGGGCGCGGTCCAAGCGCGGACGGGCTTGCCTTTGGCGCGCCCGCTGCGCGGCCTCCATATGAGGGGAAGAGGGAGGGAGGAGCAGCTGGGAGGTGGGAGCGGGGAGGCCAATGGGGAGCAAGGGGGCGGAGCTACCGGAGTGTAGCGGCGGGAAACGAACGGGCGGCGATGGGGTGACGCGACGAGGCTGGAAGAGAGAAGAACACGGTAAGGGCAAACAAGGTAAAAACAATACAATACAGTGGAACAATACCAGGGGCACAGGCACTCAGGGTACAGAAGAAAGAGCGGACACAGGCACTCGGGCACAACGAAGAGGGCGCTGGTGCTAGGTCACTGGAGGCGGGAAGGCAGTCAGGGCACAGGAGCACAGGGCACAGGAGTGAGAGCGGTCACGCTGGAGGCTGTGAGGGGAGCGACCTGCCTGAGAACCAGGGTCAGAGGTCGCTCTCTCTATCGCTGCGCGGCCTCCATATGAGGGGAAGAGGGAGGGAGGAGCAGCTGGGAGGTGGGAGCGGGGCGGCCAATGGGGAGCAAGGGGGCGGAGCTACCGGAGTGTAGCGGCGGGAAACGAACGGGCGGCGATGGGGTGACGCGACGAGGCTGGAAGAGAGAAGAACACGGTAAGGGCAAACAAGGTAAAAACAATACAATACAGTGGAACAATACCAGGGGCACAGGCACTCGGGTACAGAAGAAAGAGCGGACACAGGCACTCGGGCACAACGAAGAGGGCGCTGGTGCTAGGTCACTGGAGGCGGGAAGGCAGTCAGAGCACAGGAGCACAGGGCACAGGAGCGAGAGCGGTCACGCTGGAGGCTGTGAGGCGGTGAGGGGAGCGACCTGCCTGAGAACCAGGGTCAGAGGTCGCTCTCTCTATCGCTGCGCGGCCTCCATATGAGGGGAAGAGGGAGGGAGGAGCAGCTGGGAGGTGGGAGCGGGGCGGCCAATGGGGAGCAAGGGGGCGGAGCTACCGGAGTGTAGCGGCGGGAAACGAACGGGCGGCGATGGGGTGACGCGACGAGGCTGGAAGAGAGAAGAACACGGTAAGGGCAAACAAGGTAAAAACAATACAATACAGTGGAACAATACCAGGGGCACAGGCACTCGGGGTACAGAAGAAAGAGCGGACACAGGCACTCGGGCACAACGAAGAGGGCGCTGGTGCTAGGTCACTGGAGGCGGGAAGGCAGTCAGGGCACAGGAGCACAGGGCACAGGAGCGAGAGCGGTCACGCTGGAGGCTGTGAGGCGGTGAGGGGAGCGACCTGCCTGAGAACCAGGGTCAGAGGTCGCTCTCTCTATCGCTGCGCGGCCTCCATATGAGGGGAAGAGGGAGGGAGGAGCAGCTGGGAGGTGGGAGCGGGGCGGCCAATGGGGAGCAAGGGGGCGGAGCTACCGGAGTGTAGCGGCGGGAAACGAACGGGCGGCGATGGGGTGACGCGACGAGGCTGGAAGAGAGAAGAACACGGTAAGGGCAAACAAGGTAAAAACAATACAATACAGTGGAACAATACCAGGGGCACAGGCACTCGGGGTACAGAAGAAAGAGCGGACACAGGCACTCGGGCACAACGAAGAGGGCGCTGGTGCTAGGTCACTGGAGGCGGGAAGGCAGTCAGGGCACAGGAGCACAGGGCACAGGAGCGAGAGCGGTCACGCTGGAGGCTGTGAGGCGGTGAGGGGAGCGACCTGCCTGAGAACCAGGGTCAGAGGTCGCTCTCTCTATCGCTGCGCGGCCTCCATATGAGGGGAAGAGGGAGGGAGGAGCAGCTGGGAGGTGGGAGCGGGGCGGCCAATGGGGAGCAAGGGGGCGGAGCTACCGGAGTGTAGCGGCGGGAAACGAACGGGCGGCGATGGGGTGACGCGACGAGGCTGGAAGAGAGAAGAACACTGTAAGGGCAAACAAGGTAAAAACAATACAATACAGTGGAACAATACCAGGGGCACAGGCACTCGGGGTGCAGAAGAAAGAGCGGACACAGGCACTCGGGCACAACGAAGAGGGCGCTGGTGCTAGGTCACTGGAGGCGGGAAGGCAGTCAGGGCACAGGAGCACAGGGCACAGGAGCGAGAGCGATCACGCTGGAAGATGTGAGGCGGTGAGGGGAGCGACCTGCCTGAGAACCAGGGTCAGAGTTGTAGTATAATTTTAGTTTATATAAAAGAGGGGTGTGTGTGGTGTTGCTGCTTGGCAACAATAGGAGATATGAGGTAGTTATGGAATGTATGAGGTAGGTAGTATGATGTAAGTGGGGATGAAAGTTCTGGAATCTTTATTACAAACCTCGACTCCCCTTCTCCTGGACTCAACCCAGTTGTAAAAGTAGAACGCAAACTAAAGGTGCACAGTGAACAGTCACTTCCGGGGCAGTAGTGGTATTTCGTTTCCGGAGCAATCGGGTATTAACTTTCCGGGTAGCATGTTTCTGGTAGGGGCGGGTCCTTACAATTTCCAGCCAATTGTAGCGTAGTTCCGTCACGAAGTTCCATGTGGCCCCGCCCACAGGCGCGTCAGTCGAAACCCTGTGGCTTTTCTATTGGTCCTCACCGCATGTCGGTTTTGAATACTCGCAGAGGGGATTGAATCGGTGCGGGCTTGGCCGGCCGGAGACAGGCGAGGTGGGTGACCGTCGGAGGTGCGGGGGGCCGGGGTGTATCGTGGGGGGCGTCTGTGCTGCGGCCCACAGCCCGCATCTGCCCTCCGTGCTGCCTGTATGTTGGCAGTGCTCTGCTTATACCCTGGAAGCACAGCCCCGCTTCTCTGCTTGAAGTGCGCATCGTGTGTGTGTAGTGACAGTGCGCACTGTCCACGCTGGTTTTGTTATATGGATTGTGCCTCGTACCGCACTTATATTTTTTCTAAATGCTCTTCATAACATATATTGCCATTACCCACTACTTAAAAAAAATTACTGGAGGATCCGTGTTTTTTTCTTTTTTTTTCTCTCGGGAGGGGATCTATTGCAGAATGCCCAGATCTGCTTAGTGACGCCACTCTTGCCCCTTTCTTCTCCCACGCTACACTTCCTATCTGTTTTACTCTTGCAGGTTATTTTTCATCTATTTTAACCGTTTTACAGTTTTCTCTCATTTTTTGTTGCTTCTTTAAACGAGTGACGACTCACTGTCCGCAGAAATTAAGCACTGCCTTCACCCAATTTATGGTACTCTGGCTGAGTTTGCCTAATCGGGATTGAGTCTTTAATCATTGCACTGTTACCTGTGATTGTTCAACTCGCTGAGCAACCATACATGCGTTTTACTCAAACCAACTTCAGTTTGCATTAAGGATGCCCCACATGTGAGCTGAAAACGACCTTGTGGTCACGAACTGTGCCTGAGTGTTTACCATCCATTCTTCTTCTGTACACTGGAAATAGGTTTGCTGTTCGCTGATAAGTTCTTCGCACATGTCTGATATAACCTTCTATGTACCATTTATCAATACTGATGACTTGGTGGTCTCAATTTACTTTGAAATAATCTTAGTTTTTCATTACATGTCTCTATTGGACCTGTCTAAAATAGTCCTAATATGTTCTGAGACATTAATTTGCTTATGTTGAGAATGACTCCTCTGCATGTTCATTAAGATGAAACACCTGAGCTAGACGTTTCAGATTCCGTAACCACGACCTGATAGAGACAAACATCCATCCCAATGTTGCTGTTATCACTTGTATAGTGTAAAGTTTGGCATTACAAGATCTTTAGGTAATCTGGAGTGTGACTTTACAAATGCATCTATTGCAGACCAGCCTGATAAGGTTTGTGGCATTCTGCAGTCAATAGAGTTGAGTATGTTGGTTGTTTTTTTATGGATGAGGATGGAGAGCTGAACCAAGGTACTTACCGTTTTCCTCAGTTGCTATGCATGAGCTTTGCCCAGAAAAGGTATACACGTGTTAAGTAGCAGAGAGTAGCAAAGGCTGCTGGAAGTCTTAAAAGACAGATAATTGCATATTTAGTTTGTGTGTAGTGTATGGATCCAGGGCTATATAGTCTGCAGGTGAGTCTTTTGACTAAAAAGCTCACAACAGGACATATTCTGATTCAACAGTTGCAATGCTGGTCGAATACATAGAAGAGACATGCAACACAACCTGTGCAATGGACAGTGTTACACACTGTAAATAAACAATTTACTGTGGGAAAGTCTAGAAGATAGTGGACGCCTCTTCCGTGGAAGGCCTATCTCCCACACAAGCTTGTGTGTCCGGACGGTCATCTTTGAATTGCCTTTACGGAATATGTCGCTGCTTTTTGAACAGATTGATAATCTCAGGTGTGTTTAGTACATTGCAATCTTATGTGTGAAGTGTACATTTCTTAAACGTTTCTAGAAGTTCGGGTAGGTTTTATTTTTTGTAACTTTTTGGCTAGTGTTCAGGGTCATAAAACAGCATTGCTAATCCTCAAATGAGAGGTATTCTCTACCTTTTGAGAATGGCGAGATATTGCTTCTACTAGACCTTAACCTGTCTCCTGCCAGCCATCACGCGCTGGAAGAGGAGTTGAGGAAGGACAGGAACAGTCTCAGCCTAAATCACTTCCTTTCTGAGCTGATGTGCTATTCCCAAGTGACTCTTTCCTTACTGAAATGCTCGCTTTTAAGAGCAGAGCTCCACTAAGGTCACATCTCTGCTTCGAGCTCTTCAGTATTGAGTCACTGTAACCTGATAATTTATTAACATTTGTACCTTGGAACCGATTGTCAATAACTTCTAGGTGAAACCAATTTAATATTATGGGTCACTGCTAACAGGGGACAGAATGAGAGGTAATTTTAAGAACGGAAACCAATTTGACCCCATTTTGTCACCTTTGCCCACTTATTACAGTCTTTGAGTGGTGGTGAGATTTTCGTCTTAGAAATGTGCAATGAAAGATTGGCACAAGCAGAGTTTAAAGATCTAGCCATATTCTTTGTGGGCCTTGAGGACCTCGCAATATCTTGTGTAGGATTCGTTGCCTTTGTGCCACCTCTGACTACTTCTTTGTGGTTCTTGCCTGACGTTCTTAAGATCTTGGTCGATTCATTACTACAACGGCAACCTCCACAGATGGCCGCTTTGTGGTGGGTAGAAATAGTGCTCTCTTTGTCTACAGGGAGTGCAGAATTATTAGGCAAGTTGTATTTTTGAGGATTAATTTTATTATTGAACAACAACCATGTTCTCAATGAACCCAAAAAACTCATTAATATCAAAGCTGAATATTTTTGGAAGTAGTTTTTAGTTTGTTTTTAGTTTTAGCTATGTTAGGGGGATATCTGTGTGTGCAGGTTACTATTACTGTGCATTATTATTAGGCAACTTAACAAAAAAAAATATATACCCATTTCAATTATTAATTATTACCAGTGAAACCAATATAACATCTCAACATTCACAAATATACATTTCTGACATTCAAAAACAAAACAAAAACAAATCAGTGACCAATATAGCCACCTTTCTTTGCAAGGACAATCACAAGCCTGCCATCCATGGATTCTGTCAGTGTTTTGATCTGTTCACCATCAACATTGCGTGCAGCAGCAACCACAGCCTCCCAGACACTGTTCAGAGAGGTGTACTGTTTTCCCTCCTTGTAAATCTCACATTTGATGATGGACCACAGGTTCTCAATGGGGTTCAGATCAGGTGAACAAGGAGGCCATGTCATTAGATTTCCTTCTTTTATACCCTTTCTTGGCAGCCACGCTGTGGAGTACTTGGACGCGTGTGATGGAGCATTGTCCTGCATGAAAATCATGTTTTTCTTGAAGGATGCAGACTTCTTCCTGTACCACTGCTTGAAGAAGGTGTCTTCCAGGAACTGGCAGTAGGACTGGGAGTTGAGCTTGACTCCATCCTCAACCCGAAAAGGCCCCACAAGCTCATCTTTGATGATACCAGCCCAAACCAGTACTCCACCTCCACCTTGCTGGCATCTGAGTCGGACTGGAGCTCTCTGCCCTTTACCAATCCAGCCACGGGCCCATCCATCTGGCCCATCAAGACTCACTCTCATTTCATCAGTCCATAAAACCTTAGAAAAATCAGTCTTGAGATATTTCTTGGCCCAGTCTTGACGTTTCAGCTTGTGTGTCTTGTTCAGTGGTGGTCGTCTTTCAGCCTTTCTTACCTTGGCCATGTCTCTGAGTATTGCACACCTTGTGCTTTTGGGCACTTCAGTGATGTTGCAGCTCTGAAATATGGCCAAACTGGTGGCAAGTGGCATCGTGGCAGCTGCACGCTTGACTTTTCTCAGTTCATGGGCAGTTATTTTGCGCCTTGGTTTTTCCACACGCTTCTTGCGACCCTGTTGACTATTTTGAATGAAACACTTGATTGTTCGATGATCACGCTTCAGAAGCTTTGCAATTTTAAGAGTGCTGCATCCCTCTGCAAGATATCTCACTATTTTTGACTTTTCTGAGCCTGTCAAGTCCTTCTTTTGACCCATTTTGCCAAAGGAAAGGAAGTTGCCTAATAATTATGCACACCTGATATAGGGTGTTGATGTCATTAGACCACACCCCTTCTCATTACAGAGATGCACATCACCTAATATGCTTAATTGGTAGTAGGCTTTCGAGCCTATACAGCTTGGAGTAAGACAACATGCATGAAGAGGATGATGTGGTCAAAATACTCATTTGCCTAATAATTCTGCACTCCCTGTAGAAAAGCTTATAGTGCTTCTCCACAGCTTTATAGTTTTTTGGTGCTGTCAATAACGAGTATTTGTATTAACCACCTCAGTGATTTTCCATTTTTGTGTTTTAACTTTAGACACAGGAAGGACATTATTCACACAGCTGAGATTTTAATCTGAGAGATGGTAGTACCATACAGACTCATTGACCATTGCAGATTAAGCATGTGTGTTTTCTTGACTATTGAATTTGTGTGCTAACCCGTTTCTCTTCATTAAAGCTAGTGGTTTTCACCTTTCCAGAGAGAGAATGTTTAGCTGTATCTTAGTTTCCTTTGAGTTCATATACATTTTTCTCCTAATTTAATCCAGCTATGGTCGAGGAGTTTGTCTGTATTTTCTCATGGCATTTTTGTGTCATGGGGGGGGGGTAATTTTTTTAATTTGAATAGGAAGGTTATGATACCACTGTAATTTAACACCCATTTGCATTGCATTGGGGCTCACATTTGCTCGATTTAGAGCTATTAACGTTGTAAATTCCTAACTGGACTTTTTCTTGCCATTTAAATTGAAAATGAAAAGTAAATCAGTTGACATAAGCAAGTAGATTCAAAGCGCAATGGCTGCCATGAGCGCGAAGGCGAGACACAAAAAGAAGTTCACTCGGAGTCAACCTTATCGGCAATCCTGCAATTATCCATGTAACAGGGCAGTCTGCAAGGCGGTAACAAAGCCACCCCAAGGAGGAACAAAAGTTAAAGCATTTACAATTATAACAAAAGATTTTTGAAAGCCCATGAATGAGTGAAAGTGATGGCCATGGTTAAAAGTTTTACAACAGGTCAAGACGCTTGAGTGCTCCACCTAAAAATTAAAGACTTAAATAGGAAATCAAAAGACTACAGGCTTTTTTTTTAGTTATATCCAAGATAGTGTAACTACTTGTAACAGTTTTTCATCTTATTCTAATGGCTCTGTCCCTGTGCTTTGCTTTTGCATTTTGACATTCTTCTTGAAAAACACTCTTTACTTTGTTTTTGCTCTTGATTATTCATTTTTTTTTTTTTTTTTTAAATGTTTTCTATTTGATTAGAGTGACATGGTGTCAGAGAATTGAAGAATGTTGTACCACCTTTTCTTCTTAGGACTCTTTTTTGTAATTTTTTTTTTACTGTAATTCCATTGTACCTTTCATCCGTTTTACATATAGTTAAAGCTTTGTTTCAGGAGTGACTTATATATTGTCATCTTTTTTGTTATCACTGTGTACATTTTTTTTTCCTGCTTCTAAGAATCTTGTTTATTAGCTCCAAAGAACTTTTTCCTCCCTGGAGTGAAATCACAACTTGGAAATACGAGCTATATTATCAATGTTTTCACTTTAATTCATATTAAACTTTTTATTCTGAGCTCTTTTAGATTTTGAGTTGTAATTATAATGAATGCCTGCTTACAGGTTTAAATGTTTAATTGGGCATCTGAGCAAATCATTAGGTGAGAACCTCCATTGTTACATTATATTCCCCCCCCCCTTTATGATTGTAGTATATTAATTTGTTTTCAGTATAAGGTACGTTTTTGTATTTATTTTAAAATGGTTTATATTCTCAAGAGTTGGAAGTGTGGCTTCTGAGGGGAGGTGGGTAACTGGTGTCCATTTCCTGGAGTGGTCGATACTCGAGCAAGAACAAGTCATTTTCTACAGTGATATCCATTACATCATACTTCTAGAAGCCAAACCTGAGGAGCTAATTTCATTCTTGTGACTTAATGTCATGTTGTGAACTCGCTGCAGCAACACAATGTCAGACTGACATCATTGCTAATACTTGACTGTGATAGCAGGAATACAACATGGTACTGTGGAACTCACAGTTAGATTGTGACACTGTCATGCTGAAGCCTCCTACTACATGCTGAGCATTGTTGTGAACACCCTCCGGAGGCTCTATACACTGAAAAGGGGTTACGAAATTTAGGCTAAAGGTGAACCATCAAACTTACAGTTGGTATTCATAAAATAGTTGTCCTTCTTTGACGTCGACAAATGTAGAGCACCATTTATTATTAAGTGACAATTTGCTGGGTATTTGAATGTTGACTTTAAGGTAAACCAGAACATTCAACAACAGTGATGTTTTGTTAAGTAATCTTCCACAGTTTCTTCCAATAATCTTTTCATTCTGGATATCCTAAAAGGGTGCCGGCAGAATTTGGTCTCCTCATTACCCCTATACATCCATCTTGGGGAGCTGCTGTGCAGTCCATGAAAACAATTAGTATTCATGTTTTTGTGACACCAATGCCCTTTTTGCTTATATAGCTGGACATTAAACAGAAGAAGGTGAATACCCACAAATTCTTAAGTTTGTGTGCATTTGTATACACCTTACAAATAGTTTAACGCACAGAGATGCGCACAAATTTCAATGTACAGACCTACATACCTGCATTAATTACAGTGCAAAATCTTCCTGAATACATTTTGCAAATTTGAGTACTGCTAACATTTTATGGCTGCTATTAAAACAAGTCTGAATCCTATTCCACGCTCAGTAGTAAATCTACAGGAGTAGCATTCTCACTTTTAAAACCATTGGAACGTGACCCATCCAGTGTGATCATTAACACATACACTTGTCCTGCCTGCTCTTTAGACAGCCTGTGGGCACCTGCATGCCCAGGCTAAAAGAAATGTGCTCCAATTGAGACCACAATATTTTCACTTTGCCCCCATGCAAGACTGTCCTAGGAAAGATATCACCAAGAAGCCTTTGACACCTGTCGATATATCTAGCCTCAATGACATCGGGCTGGAAACTGATGCCCCTTAAATCCTTCAGGGAAGTCGGAGCTTTTTTATATGTGCATTTGGGGAATTTAAGTGTTGAGTATTAAAAGAAAAAAAGCTGTATGCTTGTTGGTGATAGTTAAATCTCCGCATTAAAACTATGTCAAAGAAGAAACGAAAAACTGGAGCACATTGTCAGTTTTTTATACTTGCCCTTTTAGACATGTAAAGAGGAATACCACAATGAATTCGTTTTAAGGCAGTTCAGTACGTCACTCTTTTCACTCAATTTCGGGTCTGTTTGCAGTCACAGACATTTGTTTTTTCTTTCCATGTCTTCAACCCTCCCTCCCCACCCTAACAAATAGTTGCAAATCCCGTGCAATAATAGTTTTTCCCCCTCCTGTCGTCATCCTCTTCTAGCAAGCAAGGACACGTCCCATCCTCCCAGTTTAAAGCATTGCCATTTGGACGCCGTCTTCGTTGGGTCCGCTGTAACGCTGTCCCTCCTACAACGCCAATGTCTGAGTCCGGCCACAGCCAACCTGGAATGTACGGCCCCGGCCGGAGGAGGAGACGGAGGATGGAGCCAGGACTCGTTGGGAACCTGAACCTGTCGGGGTATGGGAGGGAGAGAGATTACATTCCCCGAGATAGGGATCCCTGTGGAAGGGTAAGTGCACGCTCTCCTGGGGGGATGGAAGGGAACATTTGTCCTTAGTGGGAAATAGACTGAGTTCTCAAACCCTTTTCCACAAGTTTACTTGGCCATGCACAAGGGCAAAATAGTTTTTTTTCATTCTGTAAGTGATAACTGATTTTGGAATCTCTCTTCTCGCCCAACCCTACTTCAACTCTGTAGTTTTTGAAACACTGTTTCAACCTGGCTTTGCCATCAATATTTATTTCGGCAACAAAGACTTGCAATAAAATGTAAAAAAAATAATAATCTTTATAGTGATAATTTAATAACCAGTTATATCCATTGCAACACTGAAATTACCACCTCCTGTATCTGTTACAGTGCTGGGCTTCTTAGCTCAGATGTCTGGGTTTCTGTTAGTCAGCAGACGGGCAATGACATACCACAGCTAAGTAGCCTCGGATGATGCCTGCAGCGTTGCATTTCGCACTTTGTGTATAACCGTTGCTGCAAGTATGTTGTAGATCCACCCTAATTATTAGGCATGCTTTGTGAAAGCCAACAAAAATCTGCTTGTGTCCGCTAGGATACCACCATCCTTTCCTTGCCCCCTCGTACGTCATTGTTAACTTCACACAACCACTTTTCAAGCTTTTTAGACTGGTTATGTATTGTGAACAGTTATCTTGTCACTTAGATTACTGCTGTGACCTTAAAGAGCTCGGGATTTATGCAGACATCCATTAGTGATCTCATAAAATTGTAATGTTTGGGAACTGCTGATTGCCTTCATATTCCTGTTCCATCTGCAAGTACACTAACGCTCATTGCATGCGACTCCTGAAATCTTATTCCATTACCCATGCTTGATGTTCACTTTTTACCACTCTTCTCCCATGCCTGCTCCTTCTTTTTGTCTGTCATTTCCAAAGAGATACGTGCTCTTTGTTCAGCACTGCTTGAACAATGCTTTGAGCAGACATTGCATTCTTGAAGACCATCTTGCCCCACAATTCTTCCCTGGCCTTTTTCCCATTTCCCTGACATAACAGCCATTTCTATTAAAACTATAATGCTGATTGTAGAGACAGATGGTCAAGGCTTGTTGTCGTAGAAGAGGACCAGAAACTATTACTTTTGAAAAGTACTTCACTTTGTATAACCTATTCTTGTCTAGCAGTTCCCTAAGTGACCATTGTTAATAAGCTTTAAGGCCGAATTGAAACTCCGGGACATTATGCGAAACAAAGGTAATTTGGAACCCAGAGAGAAATTCTTTTGTTGTCTAATTTTTGGAGTCATGTTCCTGCCTGAATGTGTATTGCTATGGTTACATGCTTCAGCACATTTTTTTTTATGTTGCCATTAATTTGGAGATGGTGGTTGTAGAAAAATATGAGCTGTTAAATCCAGATGTTAAGTGAAGCTGTACATGAGAAGACATAAACTGAGTTGGGCAGAAATGGAACATGCTACCTTGAAATTTCAGGTTCTGCTCATTTAAGTTGGTTTATTCATAGCTTGCATTTCCATATTTATTGGGTTGGTCCTTACTGGGTGAAAGTTGTTTCTGTGCAGAAAAAGTATACTATTTCCAAACACAGTTTAGTTTTGGTACCTTGCTAACCTCCGCCAGTTGTCCTCTTGCCTGCTCCGCAACCTGTAAAATTGCGAGAAACTGTGTGCAGATTTAAATTACAACCATTGTGTAGATGCAAAGTTTGGTTCGACCAGCGGCGAGGGTTCTCTAAACAAGCTCCTGCTGTCCTGTGGAAAAAATGTCAACATGGCTGCTCATAGTAGATGTCCGTGACTGGAGCAGCAATGCAGAGTGAGGCAATACCATGTTACTCCACCAGCTCTCTGTGTGCTGAGTGCCTGGTAGCCAAGACTGGGAAGGTGTGCCAAACCTACTTACGCCGCAACCCAAATCTCAAAGACCATTACTGTTGTCTGAGGCCGAAGTAATGGCCCAAAAGAAGGCAGACGGTTCCCTTAAAACTGCCTCAGATATGGTGAAATCACACTGGTCACATTGGACACTTTGATGTTAGAACTTACTTCAATAAAATCTTCCACTAAAAGACAGCACTACGAAAATGGTAGCTAAAGTAAACTCAAGTTTAATTCCAGATTCCATGCTTTGAATCAGAAACTAGAGGCTGTGAAGCAACAGCTGGGACTTTTGAGTGAAGTCCTGACCGGGGTTTGGAACTTTAGAATGTCTGATAAAAACTGGTGGATCTGGAGGACAGGAGTAGACAAACAACTTGCGCATCATGGATATTCTAGATATGCTGGAATGGATGGGCATGCTTATGTTCTTGGCTTTGTTCCTCCCAAATGATCTGCATTTTATGTTATCACCCTGGAATGCTACAGGGTACATAGAATGCATGTTCATTGTCCCTCTAAGCATGACTACCTGTAATCAGTCATCACCTGTTTTGTCCTCCACAAGCAGGCAAGGCAGGTTGCCACCATGACCAAGATGCATAATGGCCGTTTCCTATTCCAGTGTTTATATGCAGACATTTCTGAGGAAGTCAGTGCCAGCCCAAGAAATGGGTCGTCCGAGATGGATTGCTGGAGCCAGCTTCTATGCTAGTCACTGTAGACGGGTGGAACAAGCAAGACCTGGAGACATTTCTTAAGACATTTATGCACCGGACTACGCAGCTCTGAACACATTCTAGGGTGGTGGCTAACTGGGGGTTAAGAATGAGTAGAATGGACCCTGGGATCACCAGTACAAAGATAACTGCAGCAGCTAATGATGAAAGAGACACACTGGAGTTAACAACAAGGCGATGCAATGACGGGGAGTGACCACTGGATGCGCAATGTTATAGAGGCAAGGGCAAATATAGGTACCCATTGAAGACATAAATATACTTTTTAATTAGAACATTAATTACACTTCAGTGCCTTTATCGTTAAAGTCTGTGCTGTTGGCCCACCTAAGTCCAGTATGTACGCTTTTCTGTTGCTTGTTACGGGTTGCTCTTAGTTTATTGAGGAAAAGTGCCATTCTCTATATGTGGGTCGCATGCATGCCTAATGACCCTTCACTGGGTCATTTGATAAATGGGCACTATCCTGTTGGTGGCCTGAAAGCACTCAACTGACTCCTGGTTTGCACATCTGTTTTACTTGGCGTGGTACGGTTTCCCTGTGGGCGTGTGGGGTGTAGCCTGCATGTATAAAGTAAAGTTTTTGCACCAGTCATTTGTCTTAGGATATGATTTACATACAGGATTCTGGGCCAGCTTGTTTCCTACTGATCTTCTTCTATAGTTGTAATGTCCCTCGCAGTAGGTAGTTACAGACCTTCCTTACAGTGCTTAATTTGAGCCAGTTGTTTCCAGTGCTTGGCACTGCAATTACTTTTGAACACCGGCACTTATGACATTGTGCCTTATGGTGGCTTTGTCTAATTAAAAAAACTAGCACAACAACAGTTGTTTATTACTTCTATATACATTAAAATTACTTCTACAAGCCGCCTAAACCATTCTTATAGATTTGGAGGGCCTGGAATAGTATGAGGTATCGCACTTGTAACAATGTAGTGGTTAGTTGTCATTGGCAGTGCTGCGGGAGCAATGGGTGGTGCAAGCTGCAGTGACCTCTTGACGAGGGCCCTGGCTTTGTTTTTTTTTTTTGTTTTTTTCATTTTTTTTTTTTTTAAATAAGTTAAGCACTGCTTCCTAGCATAACCTCAGTCTCAGTATTTTTAATGCAGATATGTAGTCTCATTACATGGTATGTAGATTGGCGCAGTTGGCTCCGTTATTTCATTCAAGTGGTCCCACATCTGCCTGGCTGAAGATTGAAACACCTTTTTAAGGGTGTATGATTCATAAACTGTTGAAGTTCCTCTCGCATCTTCAAGCAGAAGCCACACTGTAGAGGAACACGAGTCATCATTGGCGGTATTTAGATCTTTTCGTCTGTATGCAGCTCTGAACACATTCTAGGCTGGTGGTTAACTGCTGGGTGAGGGAGGGTAGAATGGACCCTGGGATCACCAGTACAAAGATAACTGACACAGCTTTTTTAGATCTTTTTGGCTGAATGGTCTGAGGCACTATATGGTACTTTATATGGTACTTGAGAAATTTGCTACAGTGGGAGAAGGGGTGGTCTACTCATTCTTTGAAGACTTGCAACTTGAATTTCGTATGAAACTCCAGGTGAAATGATGCCAACATCCAAATAATCAACTTTTTGAAGTTGGCCAAGGGCCTAGGGGGGGCCACCTACACCTTTGGGGTGGTTCATAGAAGCCATCTTTAGGCTGTATGCGACCACTGTTGAACCATTGTTTTCTGCATCTTCTGCCAAATTGCTCAGACTGCACTGGCAAGAACGATTTTCACCGAAATACATAAGAGAAGCAGGCTAATGTGCTGAGCCACAGGGAGAGGGCTTAAGAGCAACATGGTTAAACATAGTTTCTTTCAGATAATATAAGATTGTCACTAGCTGCCACTACAGCTGCACACATGCCTACACTCTAAATGTTGGAGATGCGGACAAGCAGGAGGATACTTATTGCATATTTCTGTGATACCTCACTATGCCCTTCTTCTTCTTGGCAGTAAATGATGGCATGGAGTACGTCTGTGCATAGGCATTCCACCTGTTGGCTCAGATGACGATGCAGCATAATTTGTCATTGGAGACAGAGAATTACTACTTCTCTAGTGGCCGCAAAGATGTGTTCTCCTACATGATGGAAGTCCATGTCCTCGTCCACTACAGACAAATGTTTTAAGGAAACTGTAGTTGTGGTGGGTCACAAGATGCTTTATACGCATACTTAATGACACACTTGCCTTTTTGCAGCAATCTGCGACCATGTCCTACACCAAGTACCTATGACCTACAGAGTGCTGATGATTAAGCACTCTGGGAAGTGTTCTGCCAAATCCCATTTTGGGGAACTGCCCAGATGGGTTAAAGGAAACCCTTCTTTGTCTGAAAGCGACAAGATCTTCACTCTTGCATCTCTTGTAGCTGAACTGGGGGTTTGTTTTTCTCTTATTCTGGTGGTTTCTCCATCTTGGTCAGGCTATATCAGTCTTGGGGACTTATCTTTGGCACCTTGAAGCTTAAAATCATGTGCTTGAATTTGTATTGTACTGCTTGATAAATGAGTTAAACAAAACATTGTGTAAGTCCCCTCATTAATAAAACTGTCTGTACTGTAGCGTGGGGCACCAGCAGTCCGACATCCTGTTTAAGCGTTAGAGGATAGAAAGAAATAACCAGCTCCATCTCCAGAACTCTATGGAAAATGTATATATTTTTTTCTACCCCTTCCTTATTTGTATACATGTCATAGCTCTTTGTTCCTCCATTTAGTTATTTCCTGTACCGGCGCTTGTCTTTTGCTGTTTCCTTCTTGTGGCAATACATGTTTTTGATTCTTTTATACTATTTCTATCTTCAAGTCCGACTTTGCTCTCTGTTGTACTGAAGGATGCCACTAAAGTGGAACACTACACTAGAAAATCTAAAACGCCCTGAATTAAAATAGGTAATTCAGCTGGCGAAGATGCGGTGTTATGTTCCAATGTGGGTTGTATGTGCAGTGCTTTCCATAGTCCAGTTGAATGACTATCAAGTCCCAGGTGGGTAATGCTACAAGGAAGGGTGGGTTATTTTTTTGTTTTTTTTACGTATTTTTATTTTGATAGTCTTCACATATGACTTCTGGGTCAAGGCAAATAGTAAACACAGATATGTTGGCATACACTTAACGTCCACAGGTCAGTGCCTACAACCAATAAAAATCTGTTATTACTTTACCCCTTTCCCCCACCCTCACCGACAATGATCCACATAAGTTTAATTTAGGGGAAAGGGTTTCTTAAGAGAGGTGGTAAACATTGCAGACTTCCGTGAATGGGCAAACAGCATGGTCATATCCTGCCCCCTCTCTACTGGCCCCCGCTCTCCGGAATATCCAGTGAATAGTAGTTTATCCATTAACGCCGCACTTTTTGAAATTTTCATGGGTAGCCTCAAATTAGCACAAGTAACCTTTTCACCCCCATGTACATATCCGCAACTCCCTTCCATTCCTTCAGCGTGGGGCAGTCTCCCGACCCCCAGTGTAGAGCAGTGTCTCTTTTTGCCACAACTAGTCCAAATCCACAAAAGAGGAGGTGAATTCGAGGCAGGTTTGTATCGGTAGAGATACTCGGGAGGAGGAACTTTAGGTCCAGTGGAATCTGCACAGAAAGCACACCACTCAGATCTTCCGTAATTACTTTACAGTATTTTTGGATTGTGGGACACTCCCAAATGGTGTGGAAAAAGGAACCCTCTGGATCCTGACAGCTCAAGCAATGCGGGCTAGGAGCCCTCCCATAATATGTGACTGTCCTAGTACCCGGGGTGTACCCGGTGAAGGACTTTTAATTGGATCAGGCACAGTCTAGGCTTTATAGCCACTTCTCTTGGGTGCATAAGGGCTGCGTCCCAGTTGATCTCCTTCACATCTCTCACCCATTTCTGCTGTAGTCCCGCCAGTGTATTGGGCATGCTATTATTTAAGGTTCTGTATGTGAGTCAGATCGAACTTCTCCCCATTACTTCTAGCAGTGGCCTCCCCTCCAGCGGGGCTTAATCCTGGATTCCGTCGCCTGGGAGACCCTCCGCCTCCCAGGCATGTTTTCTGTGCATATTTGAGGAATTTGTTTTTTGTGCATCCCATATTCTCTTTGAAGTACAGAGAATGGCATTATATCTCAGTTCTCTGGTAAGTCACCCACTTTGGAAATTCCTATTAAATCCCAGGCTCGGAATCCCTGCAGTTTCTTAAGTTCGGGAAGCCAGCGACCCTCCCATATCGGAGTTTCCCTGGTGGGCATATTAGTCTAGCCCATGACTTACTTCGCTCTGCTCCAAGCTGTTATCGTTACTTGGGTAGTTGGCAGAAAGATATGGAAGCCATGACCCCCATATAAATAGTGCAGACAAGATTTCAAGGCCCACAGTTACCATTCTTGTCAAAATGTAGGGTGGTCCATTGTGGAATAAAAACAATAATTGATTTTTATAAGGTGGGACGCTTACTAATAGGAGTGTAAGTCTGGAATGGCTATCTCGCCACTGTATGGGTGGTGTTGCAGAGTTTGCAGGGCTAACCTGGAGTGTTTACCATCCCACAGGAACATTCACACGTCCCGCTCTATTATGACAATTGTCTCTGGGGGGAGTGGATAAATACGTGTGCTGCAGGGCATAGAGCAGTTTGGGTAAATACACCATGTCAAATATTGCTGCTCACTCAGTAAGGTAAGGGGTAGTTTCTGCCATCTCTCCATAGCCTTACAACAGGAACAAATCACTCTCCTTAGGTTGCGGTTATTCCTTTACCATTAATGTCATGTATATGCCCAGATATTTGAACTCTAGTGTAACTTGGGGCAGGTTATGTGGTAAAGGAGTAATTCCTGGGTCACCTCGTGGAAGTTATAAGACCAACTTGTCCCAGTTGATTCTGTAGCCGGAGTACCCCCCATGGTCTTCAAACAATTGCAAAATTGTAGGGAGGGACTGATGGGGTTCTGTGACATACAGCATAACATCGTCCGCATAGATTGAGATTTTCATCTCTAATGGGGATGCTTCTGGGACTTGAAAGCCCCTGATCCCTGAGTGGTCATGAATTTTGCAGGCCAGTGTCTCAGTCATAAGGACAAAAAGAAGAGACTATGGGGGCAAACCTGTCGGTTGCCTCTGTTAATCGGGAAGTTCGAGGATGTTACTCAGTTCACTTGAACTGCTGCCACGGGGTCCCAGTATAGCAATTTAACCCATTTCCTAAAGTATGGACCAAACCCAAGCTTCTTCAATGTTGCTTCATGGAAGGGCCAGTGCAGTGAATCGAATTCCTTTTCTGCATCCATGGATAAGAACACATGTGGCTCAGTTCGATGTCTGGTGTGTGTTCACCGCAGATTGAATCGTGTAGACCTGCGAGGCATAAAGCCTGATTTGTCACAGTGTATCAGTGGATTTATAACTTTAAGGAGTCTGGTGGCTAATGTGATGGCAAGTACTTTTACTTCCACATTGAGAAGTGAAATCGGGCGGTAGGACCCACATTGGTCCTTCCGCTTCACTTCCTTGTGGATCACCACTATTATTGCTCGCCTAAGATTGATTGGGGGGGGGGGGAGCAACCCTTGCTCCTTCGCCTTGAGAAATATATTCAGCATGTGGTGTTCTAGCAGATTTGCATACTTTTTGAAAAACTCCGCTGGAAGTCCATTAGGCCCCATGGGTTTTGTTGGAGTTAATATGGGATACAGCCATTCAGAGTTCCTCTAATGTTAACTCCGCTTTAAGTGTTTCCCTAGATTCATTTTCTAAGACGGTGGTTGTGATAGTCTCCAAGTAGGAGAATATTTTGGGGGCGAGTGTCATGTTCTGGCCCTATATAGATCTTCGTTATATCGGGCAAATGCTCTTACTATGAATTCATCTGATCTAGCACTTTCTCCTCCTGATTCAAGTATCTCATGGACCCATCTGGCTTCTACATCTTTCTTGCCCAGCCAGGTCAGAAGTTTGCCCACCGTGTCACCCGTATCATGGAGTCTATGCAGTGTTGCTAACATTTGGCTTTTGGCACGTTCCTGGGCGATGGTTCTGTACTCTTCCCTCATTAGTGCTAGTTTCCGAAGGACTTGCGGTTCTGGTCCAGGACCTAGGGTTTTCTCCATTATGACTTTCTAGGTCTTCTATGGAGCTAAAGTCTCGTTTTTTTTTTCTGGGCAACTAGATTTTGGGCTCTGTCTTTGAGGACCGTTTTGGATTCTTCCCATAATATTACTTTGGATTGCACTGCATATTAATTTTCTTTAAAATAGAGTTCAGTGTCTACTCTCAGCCCAGTCTCCACTTCCCTGTCTCGTAGTTCCCAGATGTTGTTTCCATTTCGAGCTGCCTCTAACTCCACTACCCAGTTTCCCCAATAGTGGTGAATGATCTGATAATCCACGGGCAAGGTACTCCGCACAATGTCTTGTATTGGCTTCTCCTGCTGGGGAGAAAATGTAGTCTAAGCAGGAAAAGACCTTGTGAGTAATGTTAGTGTGGGTGGGCTATTCGCCATAGGTCCCAGAGACACAAAGCATCAGTGAAGCGAGCAATAAGGGTCAGTGAAGACCTCAGATTCAATCTATCCTGACTCGCTAGCATAACCTCATTGAAATCTCCCCAGTGGATCCACCCATTGTTGCATCGTGGTAAAGGGTGGGCTCTTCCTAATCATAATACCCATTCCCTTGGATCCAAATATGCATTCCGAGTGTGCAAGTGTTATATACCCACCCCTTTCTAGAAATCCACATTGTGTGCCCCGAAGGTGGGTTTCCTGCAGGAATACCACCGATGGTTGGAGTCACCTTATATATTGTGCTATCAATCCTCTCTTAACCCCATCACCTAGGCCGTTCATGTGACAGGACAGAAATAGTCCTGACATCCACTCGCGGAGTGGTCATCTTACATACAGGCCCAGTGGCTGGAGTGAGACAGGGCAGGGGCCTCGTCTGTCCTGAGGTTCAGTGTCTAGGCCATGTAACTGTTCCCTGGCTGCGTCAGTCTTGAATTCCCCCAGCTGTTTTGTCTCTTCCTCAATGGAGACATGACCCTCTTTCTGTGTATCTAATATTCGCCAAGTCTGTCTGTATCACCCCAACTTTATAACTACAAGGTCTCTTAAAACTTTTCCCTTCCACCCCTCTTCACCCCACATCTCCCCCCCCCCCCCCCAAGTGAATCCCCTAAAACTAAACATAAACTACTCGACAGGGGAGACTGAGAGGTCTGTAGACCTCCACTCCCTCCAATTGAATTACCCCAACAGTATGTCTGACTAGAGTCAACTGTCCCTGTAATCAGCAACTCACCAATGGAGGACTGATCAAGTTGTCTCCGTAGTGCTGGATAGACCTGTGTTGGAGTGCTGTTTGTTTTTCTACCTCTCCAGCTGAACTCTGATGACCAGCCAGAGCATACACTGAAAACTCTTGAGTGTTCACATTTGCATCCGCCAGGGGGTGGTTGCTGATGAGCCTCCTTCAAGTACGTTGATGGTCACTGCTAGCGGAAGTGGAGTCTCCATATCCAATTCCAGTTCTTCCCCTATCATCGTGCTCTCTGTTGCTTTTTTGAGGGACCAGTGTCCTCCGAGTCCGATGTTGACATATGGAGTTTGGGTGACCGCTGACTCCGCCAGGGTGTACGCCCCTTCCCCTGGGGTCGTCGCCCGCTCATCCCTCCAGTTGGTTGATTCTTTGGGTCTGGCACCTTCTGAGGGGTAAGGGTGCATGGCTTGTACTCCCAGTTGGTGTCTCGATGATCAGGGTCGTGCCCAGGCTTCCTCCGGTGTTTTTAAAAAAAAAAAAGGGGGAGGGGGGAAGGGGGGGGGGGGGATTTCCTGATTTAGGACCTTGAGTTTTACCAGGAACATGAGCATGTATTGTATGTGGAGATTCTGCAGTTGTGCTTTCACTACATCGAATGTTCATCTTTGTTGCTGCACTGCTCTAGTATAATCGGGAAATACCCTGATTATGGAATCATCCTATCAGAGCGTGCCCTTTTGCCAAGGTCGTATCCCTGTCCCGGAAGTTTAGGAAACATTCAATCGTGGTTCTGGGGGGTGCTTCCGGGGAGGGTCTGCCCCTCAATGCTCGGTGGGCCCTTTCTATAACAAAGCAGGGAGGAAGTAAGTTTGTTTTGAGAAAGGAAAGACCATAGCCATTTTTGTAGAAATGATGCCACATCCAAGACTTCCACCCCGTCCTGGAAGCGCACAAATCGAAGGTTGTGTCGGCGGGCCCGTTTTCTGCATCTTCGAGCCTCCATTGCATTTCGCTAGTAGTGGCACGGGTTTCCTTCACATCTTTACGGAGAGTTGTGACCATGTCTTCCAGTTCCGATATTCATGTCTCTGCCGAGGTTACCCTTTCCGCCACATTGTGGAGGTCTTTGCGCAGGAGGGAGGCCCCCGAGCGCACTTCTCCTACTTTATCTTCAAGGGCTATCCGGGAAGATTGTATGGCCTCTAGGAAAGCTGCATTGTTTGGATTTGTGCGCGGTTCCGAGTCTGCTGGCAGTTGGGAGGGGAGGTCGTCACCCATGCAGATTTGTCCAGCTTCCCTTGGCTGGTCGATCTATGTTCTTTGTCTTTGGCCATAAATTCTGGTAGTGTGGTGCTACTCCGGCCAGTAAACGTATGGTTAGCAGCCAGTAGAGAAGTCAAGACCCAAAGACCCCGGGCTCTCCCACCCTGGCCTGCTAAAGTACTGTTAGTTTGACCCAGGACTCTGTACTACAGGCAAGGCGACATCAGCGCAGTGGTGCCTCAGTTCGTAGATCTACAAATAGGATGAAAGCGTCTAACCACCCAGGAGACATGCATATGGGCCCTTCCCGAGACTTGTGGGCTCGATGTATCTGGCATTTCTCCCCACCCCCCCAGAGTTTTCCTTCACAGAGTATTTTGAGCACGAGTAGGCCTTTACCAGAGCTCCAGGACAGCAGTGCGCAGTGGTTTCAATTTTCCTGTACCCTCTGTACAATGCCCCTGGTGGGTAGTTTGAGCCCTGCAGCCAGCTGTGACTTCAGTAGTGTTCCTTTGTTATTCAGCCAAGCGCTTCAGGTGCAGGTGGGGATGAAGCCACACATTTGGTAAGTAGTGAAACATCTCTGAGCACTCCAGGAGATGCAAGCAGTCATGAGGATTGAGCCCAGTGGATTTTATTTCCTGCCCCAAACCCCCTTTTTTTTTTTTTTTTTTTACCCTTTCCTTTCTTCTTGTCACTGAGGTGTAAGTGTGTTTTCCCCAGTGGGAACCTGCCAGGCACCCTCCCCCCCCCCCCCCCCTCCCCCACCCCCCCCCCCACCCCGTTCAGGAGTTCGCGAAGTAGTGCTTCCACGCCCACCATGGGCATGCAGGGGGAGGGAGGTACAATGCAGGCCTAGGGAACATAGGGTGCAGGGTGGGACCACTCACCGTCTGCTTCTATTTTCCTTTCATCGTCTCGACCCAGGTGCTCTCTCCCTGCTCTATGGGTCAGTCAGCCGCAGTATGCCGTAGCGAGGAGAGAGCGGACTGGGCGCACATCTTAGCTCAGCAGGTAGGCCTCAGCCGATCGGTGTGTAGTGCTTTCTCGTCTCCCATGGGGGGAGGACCCCAGCCTCAATGTCTTCACCCAAGCCCTGTCGGGGGTGTTGTCGACCCTTCCACCCTGATAGCAGGGATTTGGGCTGACCATCAAAATAGGACTCCTGCTCTGATTTGCACACTCCGGAAGGCCTAAACGTCAACACATTGCAGCTCAATGGGGATTTATCTTGTATGCTCAGAGTTCAGATCATATCTTATTTTTGCCAAACCTGAAAGCTCTTCTTTGGCTCTTATGTCTACAAAATGTGATCAGAATAATAAAAAAAAAATAGTGATGCTGTCATTTGAATGCCAGTCATGATTGAGGTGGTCTTGTATTTCATTTTTACTATAGCAAGTGATGTCACTTCTATTCCATGTGTGCAATTTGTTTTTAGATTAGAAAAGCGTAAAACTTTCTCACTGGCAAGTCTTCCATTACTTTTGGGGAATTGTCTTTGTGTTCAGTGCTTTGTTATATCGTACACACATGTCACATTTAGGAAGATCTTCTTCTTTAGGAAGCCTTATGAGATTCATTTTTGCAGGACCAGTAGAATAAGGAGCTCTTCAGCTGGGCCGGGAAAAATTAGAGACTTTTGAGAGTGAAAATATGTGCCCTGGAATGAGTGAGGTTGAAGCTCTATATTAATGAGCCATTTGCATTTTGGAGGGGTGAACTTTTCTGTTTCGATTGCCTTACTTATTATGTGGTAACTGGTCTTCCAAGTCATTTAATTTAATAGCTGAAAAAGCTGATTCAGTAGGACTGACTCTGTGTGTGTGTGTGTGTTGTGTGTTGTGTGCTGTGTGCTACTAAGTACCCATTATTAACCAAGCTCTCACCACACCATAGCAACAAGATAACCTGTTTGGTGCCCTAAAAGTGAAATCTTGTATTGGCTTATATAACTTTAACTAAAAGACTGTATCCAGATATTTGGTATTTTACCCTCTTCTGCGTCTGCTTCCTGTACTGTGTTTTGGTGCTCCAGACCCTCAGTGAATATGCTCTTAACAGCCTCATTCCCTGAAACCCCAACACCTGCAACAAGGTTCTAGAATGTGTAACAACATGACTACCCTTGGACTGCACAAAGATCCTCGGAGTGATGTAACAAACCATTATTGTGCTACAATAAGATTTATAGTGTGCTACAACCATTCCTTTGATGAACAGAACAAGACCTGTGGTCTCTTGGAAATAAACATGTGGATCCATCTGTTAAGTCGTGGTATGCTGCCAAATTTTCACTGCACGAATTCTTTACCAGCAGTTGTTGGGTGGCATGACCAAATTCCACATTGCTTTTATTCCACACAAGAGACATGATTTTATATCCGGTAACAGCACAAATATAGCTGCTTTGAAACAAATTTAAATCCTTGGTTGGGCCATTGGTACCCCATCTGTAAATTGCCAGAATCAGAAATGAGGATGTATGAGGAATCGGCATGCAGGACAGCATTAAATCTTGCAGTCCGGTGGAGTCCTAAAAGAAAAGGGTATTCCCAGAATATCTAATCACCAGATAGTGGTATGATGACTATATGAGTTCCAGGACTGCACAAATGCAGAATATGAAAGAAATACATTGACCAGGGAGCCTGGAAATGTGACAGAAAAGAACACCACCCAGTCGAGAGCAAGAGTCCTAACCAAAGTACACGATTTGTGTGTATTCTAATCTGTTTTAATCTGTTAGAGACAGAAGGTGTTGAACAACAGACAGCTGAAGCTGAATGTAGGCGAAACCAAAAACTCTGCATGGTATTGGTTTTCCAGCTGTCAAAGCAATAACTTTCTGAATACCGCATGGTTCCAAACATTTGAATGATCATGTCCCTACAGTTCCATGTCTTGTTAATTTTATTGCTGGAATTGGTCATGGTTATGTTCTCCTGTCTAATGGTGACAGAAAGAAAGACATTCCAGACACGAGAGGTCACCGCTGAAGACTCTTCCTCCCTCTCCTGCTTGACATTATTCTGAGACCTGAAAGAGATTATATTCTTCCAGATCGTAGAAGCACATAGTTAATCAGCTTGTCTGAGGTGAATAACAGCCAGCGTGATAGCACTCGTGCAGAACAAATAACTACTTCCATACTGTGAAAACTGCAAGTATCGGAAATACATTTCTGGGGACACACCTTAAATGTGATCTGGGCAGTGCGAATTTGTGTTCTCTGTAGTGTAACAACCAACTATTGTGGTTTACTCAAACTACAATGCTTGAATGATCACCACATGCAGTAGTGGCAGGAACTTGGTTCTCTCTCATAAGCCTGCCACCCTGTGGACCTGTGAGCCCATTACATGTTAGAATTCAATTTGTAGTCTACTTCTGATATTGTAGATGCCTATCAAATGGATTTAAACATTTCTTCCATTGAGTTAAACCAGAATTCATAAATCAACAGGTGAGCCTTGCCTCCTGTAAGAAATCTAGGTCCAAGGGCCCCAGGACAGTCTGGGGTGCTGGACTCTAATTGTAATAACTTGGATCTTTAGCCAGTGGTGTCCGGGACCTCCATACTGAGGACCAAGTACTCATTTAAGTCTCGCCTGAGACAGTGAATGTACTTGTGCTTGGATTGAGGCCCTTTGACACTGTAGCCACATACTGATTTAATGTTTGAAAGCTCAGGGACCATTATATTGCCATATCATACCATACATTCACAGGCCATACCTTACAATGATGTACAATCACACAACATAACATAACATACCATACCATACTATACAGTAACACACCTTACTATCCTATCCAGTACCGGGCCATACCACACCATACTAGACAGTGATCGGCCGTACCAGAAAATACCATACCAAGGCATACTATACAATATCAACTAAAAAATGATAGGCCATACCATAAAATAACATCGCATACTATCTGACAGGCCATGCTATTTTATTCGATGACCGGTCATACCATATCATACTACACAATAATACGTCATACCATACAATAACAAGCCATACCACACTATACTGTGACAAGCTATACCATAACAAGCCAAGCCATACCATACTTTTTAATAACCGGCCATACCATGTTATACAATAAGTAATAACATACTATACAGTGACGGGCATACCATGCAGTACTACATAACAGAACAAACTAAAATAAATTAGCAAAGTGAATCGGTCTCATAGCCGAGTGCTATTGACTTTGCAAATGATTGTGTAGCACTTGATTACTTGGTAGCAAGACAGATCAGTTCAAGGCTTACTTGAGGATGTGTTGTAAGCTAGAGACTCCATAATGCACAAACACAACCAGAAGGGTCCAGCGGACGTAACAGTATATTGCTTTAGAAAATCTGCTATAGTTGAAAGACGTTACAGATGAAAACGTAGACACATAGCTGTTTTTTTTTTTTTTTTTTTTTTTTTTTTAACTCAGTTTCAATATTTTGTTATTCCAACTGTTATTTTTCTTTTGAAAACCCTTGAAGGATCTACCCAAAGCTTTATGGGATCCACCATTGGTTTCACCTCCATTCATACCACTAACTGGAAGGATGCTGAAAGCACAAAAACTAGGAAAAATTGGATATATCCCAGTAAAATGCCAAAACTGTGTTGAAAAGTTTGATTTGCGATTTAAGTCTGCCTGTTCCTGAAAGCTGGGAAGATGGTGATTTTAGCCCTGCAAACCCTTCATTGATGCCATTTGCAGGGGCGAACAAACACAGTTTCTTGTGCAGCACGTTTTTCCCATTTCTTTTCCCAAAAACCCAAAAGATAGCTCTATTTTGACTAATTTCTCGGCCCCCTCTAGGGGAATCCACATCCCCTGGTAACCTTTAGAATTTGTAGGATGGGGGGGGCGGAGGGGGAGGGGGGGAGGGCTGGAGGGAGGAGAAAGCGAAATATTATGTGGATTCCTTGTGTGGGCAAAAAGTTATGGGTGCCTTAGCACTAATTACACCCAAATAGCCAAAAAAGGTTTAGCACAGGGGAGGGGAAGAAAGGCCTAACAGAGACGATGTTGAGAGGTAGAGATATTAAAAAAATAAATATAATGTAAGTGCGCTTTCTTAGGTTGCAGAAAAGTGGAGTATGTTAAAATGAAATCTAGTACCCATCAAAACTGAATTATTAGTGCAGAAAGCTCATTCTCAAATACTTCTAACAGCTGTATTTAACACCTGCTTCTGCATGCTTCTGTCTACCGTTCTCCATTGCTTGTCTCCTTTTCCATCTTCCACATCATCACATGTAGGTAATTCCGCTGGTAGTTTTACGCTCTTAAGATGGTTGGATGAATCAGTACATATGTTCATCCTGTTCTCTGTCTCTTTCCAGGATTGTAGCGACGACCCCCCAGGGTTTATGATGCAGAAGGTCCCGATAATCCTCGCGAAACCTCCGGCTGAGAGGGTAACTGTGATGCAAAAGCAGCTTGTGTTTTTAAAAATATATTATTATTATTATTATTATTATTATTTTGTCTTTTATTTGTCTTTTTTCTAGCATTGGAGTTTATTCATACTAGGCAAGTTGGCAAGTCTCAAGTACTTTGTTGTTCACTAAATGGACACTGATGGTTCAGCTGACCCACTGAGATCAGAGTTCATCTCTTACTTATTTTATTTATGGTATTTTTGTAGCATGAACCGACCCATATGGGGAATTGGGTGGCTTAAGATGTAACTGAAATACAGAATTCAGATAGTAACTGGAGGAGTTATGGTAAGAACATACTTTGTTGAACTATAGAAAGTAACTGTTAGCAGTTAAGTGAAGGGAACAGGTGTAAAATGTTGAAGTTCTGCTGTTATGAGGAGTCTAGGTATTAGTCATGTAGGTATAATCTGAAAAGGTGGGTCTTTATGTCCTGGAATTATCGCAATTTTGTAGTGGGTACGAGTTTATCTGATAACGGATTCCAGATTCTTGGTGCTTTGCAGGAAATGCTTAATTTTTTTGTTTGTTTAGGATTTCATGTAAGAGAAAAGACTTGCCCCTAGGACTTCCTATGCCATGCCTACCTCACCAAAATATTGTTGAATTAAGACCCTTGCATTCCCTTTCACAATAATTGTGATATGAGTAGCTCTCCCAGAGGCTCCCTGTCTTTTATAGAGGCGTGGTTGGGAGCAGTCGACCTGCCCAGAGGCACTGCTTTTGTATATGTACGGTATTTATATGGCACAACCTTGCAGAAACCAGCTTAATGCTATACAGTGTAAAAGATGAGCATAAAGTAAACGAGTGATAAGAGAGATAGCTGGATTATGGACAGTTATGCATTGTGATGTGATGTTCTTTAACAATGTGAGTTTTCAACTCTTTCCTAAATTGGAGCAGTGTTGGGGCTGTTCTGATGGATATGGGAATATTGTTCAAGATCCAGGTTTGTAGATGGAAAAAAAGTTTTTTGTCTTGTTTTTTGTCTTTTTTCACACTTCATAGTCTGCAGTCTGGTGGTGTACTGACTGCGGATGTGCTGAGAGCTACCAGTGATGGTAATCTTGTCTGGAAGGTAAAGCAGGGGAGTGCTGGTTATTATGGCTTTGTGAACAATGCAGCTGCTTTTGAAGATGGTGCAGGCCAGCAAGGTGAGCCAAATGAGTTCTGTAGGAAAGTGCCTCTTTTTGACATGGTTACCCCCACTATTTGCCTGGTTCATGATGTGATTTTGACTAAATGTGCACTGGGTTCCTGCTAACCAGGTCCCCAGTGCAGGAACTCTTTCCCAAAACTGGACAGCTGTTTCCCCCAATTGGCAAAACGTTTAGCACCCTCTGTAAGTCCATAGTAAATGGTACCCCTGGTACCAAGGGCCTGGGGATACTAAAGGGGGGTACTCAAGGGGGGTCCTAAGGGCTGCAGCATGAATTATGCCTGCCTATGGGACCTCCTCACCAAGCACATGACAGGCTGCCATTGCAGGCTGTGTGTTTTGGTGCAGACAAAAGTGAAAACACAACATGGCACACAGCCTGTGTCCCATGTCTCCTAACACTGCATGGAATATATGTAAGTCATCCCTCTACCCTAAGGTAGGGTGCATTATATTACATGTGAGGGCATATCTGCACAAGCAGATGTGCCTCTGCTCAGGCATAGTAAGTGACCAGGGAAGCCATTTTAAATCAGTGTGCTGGACACTGGTCAATACGAGTTTCCCAGCTACATGATGGCTTCCTCTGGCTTCACTGAAGATGTGGATGTTTGGTATCACACCTCGTATTGGCGAACCCACCATGATGGCAGTGTTGATTTTACCAATACATGCACCCAGAGAACACCTTAGAGGTGACCCTGAAACCCTACCAGCCTCTGGTGTGCTCACGGACTGGTTTCTATCAGCCTGCCACTCGAGACACCATTCTGGACCTCTAGAGTGAGCTTTCTGCTCTCAGAAGGCCCAGATCAAAGGCCTGTCCAGAAAGAGGGTACAACCACCCCCTCCCACTGGATGACCTGCTGATTAGCCTTCCTAAGGTAGCAAGTCTCAGAGGGCTTCCGCCTTTGAAATGTGAATCTGGCTCCCCTCACAGAACTCCCTCACCCCGAGCCCATTTGGCACCTAGACAGGCAGGAAAATTAACTAGTCAGGTAGGCGTGCCACCTCCAGGCTAGTACCACCCCTAAGATGGGCTACTGCAAGGTGGACACAATTTTTCAGAGGTAGCTGGCTTGGCGATAGCATACCTAGGAACTCTGGAACAGGATTATGCCCACTTCCCTCAGGAAGTGGTCATATAGGGGGGCATAGTGACCCCAGGGATTAGTAACCCATTGGCTACTACCCTTCACACCCCTAACACTCCTAAATTCAGTATTTAGTGGAGCCCTTGGCACCAGAGAAGCAGATCCTGACGACCTAAGAAGACCAAGGGCAAAGAAGAGTTGTGAAAGCAGAAGAGGAGAAAAGAAGCAGCTGACTTGGCACCAACCCTGCCGGCCTGTCTACATCCCTCGACAAAATCTGTACCAAAGTGGACTTTTCCTGCAGCTGTGACTCCAGAAACCCGGGAGGAATGCATAGCTTTAAAAAAGACTCGAGGCTTCCTGTGAACTGTGGACCTGTTCTCCACCAAACTCCAAAGGAAGGTACTCTGAAGCCTCTGGATGTAACGCCGCGCTCTGACGCGGCGTCTCTTTCTGTCCTCGCGGGTGGAACACGCTACCGATATTCGGAGCGCCGTTCTCCGCGTTTTTTGACTATCCTTTCTGGGAAGCATATATTTAGCTCCCGGTCGCACTACACTTACTTGTAGCCTTTTTTCTTCTTTTATTGTTGGTGGTGGGTTTTTGTTGGGCCTTTTGCTTGTCTCTATCCATGTTGTGTCCATCTTGTCTTCTTCGTGTTTTTGTCCCAGCATGCTCTGTTTTTCTTTTATACTACTTCCTTTTTCCTATACTGGTCTATGGGCCTTTCCCAATCCAAGATGGTGTTACTTCCCTTTCCTGTGATGTCACTTCCCTTTTCTCAGTATATAAGTCAGTCAGTCTTGTTCCTCCTTGCGTTGCAAACACTTCCTTCTGGTTGTGCTGTTCGCTCCTGTTCTTTGTTCCTGCTTTTTTGCCTTGGGAGATTTTTGCCTGTTCTTTGTTCCTGCTTTTGCCTTGGGAGATTTTTGCCTGTTCTTTGTTCCTGCTTTTGCCTTTGGAGATTTTTGCCTGTTCCTTTTTTCCTGCCTTGTATCCTGGATATTGCCTATTTTTGTTTCCTATTGTCAAGTCCTGTTTTTTTCTTGTTTTCCTTCAGGAGTTCCTGTTAGAGGTTTTTTCCCCAGTGTTGGTTTTTTTTCCCTCTGGGACTCCTTCTGGAGGATACGGTCTGCTTTGGCGTAGGCTGTCAAGCGGCACCGTGGCTACTAGAAGGGGTCGCCCTTATCTGGGAACATTCAGGACCTGTAGAAGACTTGGTGTATTCGCCAATACGAAATCCAGAGGTGAGAAGTCCAGCGCAGTACGTGACACTGGAACCATCAAAACCCGACACCTGAAGTCACCACTGCATCTGCCGTCTCCAAACCGAGTAGAAGTGGACCCACTGGTGCCAACACAGTTCCCCAGCTCTCCAGGGTGCAAGTCCATCCTAGTTTCACCCCTCCTGGACTCCCCGGCGACACTTGCAGCCCCTGCATGCAGCCCACCTCTACGGCGACTGCTCTGGTCAAGAAACCCTGACACCTAAGGACACCTCTGCACCCGTCGCCCCTGAGCCGTGGTGGACTAGCAGAGGTGCCCCTACTTTGTCCAGGCCCATTTTCCCAGACTTCGTGAGTGCGATGACGCCATTTTTCCGCACACTGGACATAGGTCACTACATATGTCCAGCTTCACAATGGTAACCGTGAATATGGCCATGTAAGGTGTCTAACAACTGGATGTTGTACCCCATACTGGTTCCATTATTGGTTGCAAAATCCCATGCTCTCTGGGTGCTCCACAGTGGACCCCAAGTACTGCCATACCAGCCTTCTGATGTTTTCCAGGCAGACCCAGCTACTGCCACCTCACAGACAGGGTTCTGCCCTCCTGTTGCTTGAGCAGCTCTAGGCCAGAAAGGCAGAATAAAGGATTCCCTTTGGGAGAGGGGTGTTACACCCTCTCCCTTTGCAAATAGGTGTTACAGGCATGGGAGGGGTAGCCTCCCAGAGCCTCTGGAAATGCTTTGAAGGGCACAGATGGTGCCCTCCTTGCATAATCCAGTCTTCATCGGTTCAGGGACCCCCAGTCCCTGCTCTGGCGTGAAACTGGACAAAGGAAAGTGGAGTGACCACTCCCCTGTCCATCACCACCCCAGGGGTGGTGCCCAGAGCTCCTCTTGAGGGTCTCTGGGTTGTGCTATCTTGGATTCCAAGGTGTTGGGGCACTCTGGGAGCATCTGAGTGATCAGTGCCAGCAGGTGATGTCAGAGCCCTCCCCGATAGGTGCTTACATGGTTAGGTAACCAATCCCCCTTTCACGGCTATTTAGGGTCTCTCCTCTGGGTGTTTCTTCAGATTTGGATTGCAAGGCTTCAGCAGGAATCCTCTGCATTCTTTACTTCATCTTCTACCGACGGAACCGGAGCTGAACCCTCCAGGAACTCCACAAACTGCAACAAAGAAGCAAAGACGAATTCTGCAACATTGTAACTTCAGCTCCTGCCAGCAGCTGCAGCAGTTTCCAGGTCGTGCATCCTCCGAGGACTGCCTGTCTTCAGCCTACAGCAGAAGAACCGAAGGAATCTCCCGTGGAGTGACTGAGTCACTTCCCTGCTTCAGCAGGCATCTCTCTGCAGCGATGACCGGTGGCTTGGGTCCCCTCCCAAGACGACAGGCGTGGATCCAGCAACACGGGTGGTGGACTAAAGTGACTCCGACAGTCCCAAGGTCCAGCTGTCCAACTTTGGTGAAGGTAAGAGCTTGCTTCCCCACGCAACACAGTACCCCCGTACACCTCGTGACTTGTAGTTGCCAAGGCTTGTGTGCGACCTTCCCAGAAGTTCTTCGTGCACAGCACAGCTTAGGCCCCCAACACTCTATCCTGCGATGCACAGCTTCCTAAGTGGTTCTCTGGCAGCGTGGGAATCCTTTGTGTCGTGCTACGTGGGCCTCCATTTGCACCTTTATACCTGTGCTGTGGGACCCCTGTTTTCACTGCCTGGTCTTCTGAGGGCTTTCTGAGTTGCTGAGAGCCCCCTCTGTCTCCCCCTCCTGGGCAGAGGCCACCTGGTCCCAGGCAGAGCAATTTTGCGCTAACTGTGAGCTTTGCATGTGCCAAGGCATGTTGGCAGAATCCAGCGACACAAACCAGACTGCATTCATCCATCCAGTGTGGGACCTCTTTTGCAGCAACCAAGAACCCGCATCTGTCTTCTTTGGTGCAATACTGACTTTGTCTTCTCACTGGTGGTTCTTTTTTTGCACCTTCATCTGGGTTAGCAGGGGCTCCTATTCTCCCTGGACTCTACTGTGTTTCTTGGACTTGGTCCCCTTCTTCCACAGGTTTTCAGGTCAAAGAAATCCATTGTTGGTGTCTTGCAGTCTCTTCAGGTTCTTGCATAATCTTCTATCATGACTTCTTGTGTATTTTAGGAAACTTACTTTGATTTACTCCTGTTTTCCTGGGCTCTGGGGTGGGGTCTATTACTTACCTTGAGTATTTTCTTACACTCTCAGCACCCCTCTACACACTACACTTGCCTAGGTGGGAAACAGACTTTCGCATTCCACTATTTTAGTATATTGTTTGTGTTCCCCCTAGGCCCATCGCATCCTATTGTGATTTTCACTGTTTGCACTGTCTTCTGACTATTTACTTACCTGTTTTTGGTTACTAGTGCATATACTGTGTATAATACTTACCAGCTAAGAGAGTATAGTCTCTATGGTATTTTTGGCATTGTGTCACTAAAATAAAGTACCTTTATTTTTGTAACCCTGAGTATCGTCTTTCGTGTGTGACTACAGTGGTATTGCAAGAGCTTTGCATGTCTCCTAGTTCAGCCTTGGCTGCTCTGCCTACAGCTACCTCTGGACAGCCTGGCTTCTAGGCACCGACTACATTTCACTAATAAGGGGTAACTGGACCTGGTATAAGGTGTAAGTACCTTTGGAACCCTCTACAAACAAGGCCAGCCTTCTACAGTGTTCCATCAGTATAGGGGCAATGTGATTATATTTCTTTAGGCCCTGAATGAGAATTGCTGTGGCGTGTAGGATGTCCCTAAGGGTTGCCAGTGTGGAGTCATGAAAACCATGTAGCAGGGCGCTACCACCATTCAGAATCAAGAGTACGAGGGCTTGATCAGCATTTCAGAAGTTGCTTTGTGGAAGCACTTGCTCCACTTTCTTCAGTAGAGAGAGCTGGAACTAGGCTTTCTTAGTTTTTTGGCAGTGTGTTTCGTGAGGGTGAGGTTGGTGTTCAGTAAAAGTTGGGGTTTGAAACCTCCAAGGGTCATGTCATTGAGCCAGTTTTTACTGTTTCTTTTGTGTTGTTTTTGGCAAGTAACATGCATTCTGTCTTGGGTGGGCTGAACATCAGGTAGGCAGTAGACATCCACATCTGTGTGGTGTGCGGGTAGGGTTTGAGGTGTTTGATATCTGCAGCGGAGGTGACTTACAAGTAGAGTTGTGTGTTCACTCCATATCTGTGAGTCTTCATGCTATCATCTGTGACTAGAGCACTCAGCTGCTCCATGTAGAGGTTGAAGAAGACAGGAGACTGTATGGGACCTTGCTTGCGTCCACAGGTGAAAGGAATCTTTTGAGACTTTGAGGTGTCCATGCAAACAAACTGGTGTTAGTTGGAAAGCTAGCAGGAGAGCTAGTGAAAGACATTGCTGGTAAATCCCGTTCCAGATTCCAGAGTGTGTAGAAGGGTGAGATGTCTGACCGTGTCGAAGGTAACTGAGAATCCAGCAATATTGGAGGCAGGGGTCACCTTCATCTGTGGTCTTGAGGGTATTGTCTGTGATGTGTAAAGTAGCAATCTGTATGCTGCAGCATGGTCGGAAGCCAGTCTGGAAGTTGTGCAGGAGATGGGCATAATTGATGTGAACACAGAGTTGAACATAGACTACTATTTCAGTGATTTTTCTCAATGATTTTTCCGATGGCTGGTAGGTAAGTTAGGGGCTGGTAGTAGGCAAAGTTGTCAGGATCTAGTGTAGGTTTCTTTGTGAGTTGGAGAAAGTGACTAGTCTTGAGAGCTTCTGGGAAGATGCCTTGAGTGGAGGAGGCATTCATGCTGGTGACTAAGAGTAAGGGCGCATCCCCAGAGGCGCACTAGGGCTAAGGTGGCATGTTCACAACAACATACTTTTGATCATTGACCCATAGGACATCTGCGTTGGGACATGAGGTTGAAGACGATAGGAAGCCAGTCTAAGGACCACCTGCCCCGGGCCATAAAGGTGGCTAGGGGAACCAGTGTGGCCAAGAGCCAGCAGCCGTTCTCAGATATAGCATGTAGATGGGGAAGGGGAGGTTGTTTCCTATGCATACCAATCTGCCACCTGCATTTACTGTTCAAGGATTGGGACAGAGGACTCCTGTTTGGGAGGCCCTGCAGTTCAATTTATACAAGTTTAAAAAACAAAGTGGAACTTTATTTGTGGGAGGACCTTAAATTGGGCCACAGCGGAGATTTTGCAGTCTCTGGCATAGTCAAACTTATTCGATGTCCCTGGGAAGTAAGAGCCCATGGCAAGGGGAAAATAATTTTTTTTTCTGTTGAAAAAGAAAATACCGTTTAAGGATGGAGGTAAAGTAATTTGGCAGAGAAAATATTTTACAGGTTTGGCTGCATAGTTGTATTTTGGTCAGTCTTTGATCCCTTTGCAGGATTTTTAAAATGGGCCTAAGTGGATGAAATGCCTAGGTCTGCTTGTGGCTCCCGCTGCTGCTGCTACTTCCTTTTTTTTATTTTTTTATATAAGTTGTATGATTTCTCTGGTAGGTAGGTAGAGTAATTTTTGTTTCTTCACAAGTTTGGAAGGATTCAGTTTTAGCGAAGAGTATACACCTTCATTCAGTGAATGGCAATGCATCCTTGACCTGCTGCTCTGTGTAATTATTGTTCTGATGGATATTTCTGACTGCAGATTCTTCACCTTGGGAATACTGCTATGTGCAGGACTGAATCTGGAGGTTTTGCCTCCTGGCTTGTTTCTCTCACACGCCAGTAGGTGGCGTTGTGCAGCTCTGCATCTGGTCTGTCATGCCCTGCCCTGGAAGTGATGTCAGTGCCACAGTATAAATGCTATACGAGTCCTTCAATGTCAGTTCCTTTCTTTCCCCTCCTTTTTTTTTTTTTTTTTTTTTTTTTTCCGGCAGAACATTTGCCTATAAAATGTTTCCAAGGGACTTGTCTCCCTTTTAAAATGATGGGTTTGAAACCCAATGAAGATTGCCAGAAACAGTTGTCAGTGACAGACCTGCATAATGCCTTCTGTGTCATGGGTACTCGCATGACACGAAGTCGCACGATAAATACTCCGTGAAGGCACCGTAAAAAGGCTCAGAAGGCTCGATCCGAATTGTCATTGAGGACAGCGGACATGGCGGTCTGCTCAGTCCCCTCCAGAGAGAGATCTCCATCCCCTTCCAGATCTTTGGTAAGTAAAGGAGGAAAAAATACAAGACATCCAAACACCCCCCAACCCCTTTCCTGCTACTGCAGTCAAGAGACTTGTGGTCATCTTGGTACCTCCAGATATCGGTTTCTACCACAAAACCAACTGCTACACTAGTGCTGATCCAGTCGGAGTTTCCAGTGCCATTGGTGATGCTGCAGGAAATTCAAGCCATTAAAGAAGTTGCATTGCAAATTTGTGGTGCCCTATGTAGGCCAATGGTGAGCCTTCAGCCCCCATCGATCTGAGGGGGGCTCCAGTTGAGTTACTGCTGGTAGATCTGTTCCCTGATTAAGTTTGAGCTTCTCGAATACCACTGCAGTTGCTTGGGGCTGGGCCGATGCAGGAGGGCAAACTCATAACTCAACCTCTCTCACAGCCACATTCTGATACACTTCCTCTGCCACCTAGAGCCATATGATGATGACAAATCACAAGTATACAATGCCAGAAATATTTTTCTGCACCTCTAAGTTAGTGACTTTGACAGAGGTGTAAAATTTCTAACAAGAACTTTCTGTCAGGTGACAAATCGAGGGAGCAAGCTCTGGATCTGTGTAAAAGCCACGAAAGAAAGAAACCGACATTGACGCAGATGTGGCTGTTGTATTGTGGCCCTATGTAACTTTCAGGGCAGGACAAACCCAACACATGATGCCACCTACCTGTGGGTGAGGGAATTACAGAGAAAAAAATCTCCGGATTAGTCTAGCTCTTGGAGGGGTACTTGCAAAGTGAGGAATCTGCACTTAAAAGTATCCATCAGATAAACAAGTTACTTGCCTTTGGTAACGCACTTTCTGATGGAAACTTTGTCTAACTGCAGATACCTCACTGACCCTCTTTCCTCCATCTATGTAATGGACTCCCTGGGTCCGTATTTAAAAAAAAAAAAATAATAATAATAATAATAAAATCAAACTAGAGATCAGCGCACTGACACAGTCTGATAATTGGAGGGTGCACTTTAAAAGAGCGATTAGATATTAGAGAGAAACTTAGGTCATAATATGGAGGTGGCAGTTATATTGGGGCTACTATGTCACTTTTTGACAGGGACAGACCTGACACAGAGCCTTATGACACCACCACTGGCACGCAAGTGAGTTGCTGAGAAAATAATATTTGATCTGTTCTGCTGCCTGGGGGTATGCACAAGGTGAGGAATCTACAGTTAGAGTGAGCATTACCAAAAGTAAGTTACTTGTTTGTCTAGGCCATTGAAAATTACGGTATTGTTTTTGGATTATTTATGCAGTGATCTGCTCAGGAGTCTCATGCTAAGTTCTCTGACCTTCTGTGCCTCACCTTCTGAGGGGATCACAGAGTGGAGGCTTTGAGCATTTGTCCTCAAAACCGGTTGGGCCCTCAACCTGTAAAGCAACGTGGCAGCCACCAAGCTTTTGCATGCCACTGTTTTTGGGTGGGCTTCAGTCGCAATACATTGCGGAAAGCTAAACAGCATGCACAAAAGTGGGACATGACGGTAGTGAAGGTCCCTGGCTAGTCCAAGCAATCTCTTTGTTTTTATAATTCAATCACCACACGGTAATCCACATCTTTATTCTTTACTTCTCCACGCATATGGTGGTGACCAAAGCAAATATGATGTAACTTCGATCTGCAGCGAAGCTCATGTCTAAACAGGCACTTTAATAATGAACAAGTGCCAGTTCTGAGCAAGACAAATTTGTCAGCTAGGGATGCCAGAATGGGGTTCCTAGTATTTACTACAGATATTTCTGAAATGCTTTGAAGATTTTCCAGTTTGTAAGACAATTGCATATGCCAGTGATACATATAGACTCTTCTGCCCTACAAGTACATTGACAGTTGTTTTAGTTTCTGAAAAACGCCAATTTCTTTTGGACCATGGGTTGTAATGACCAGTAGGCAAGGCACCCGAGTTAATATGTGGGTTGAACATTGTTAATGTACATTTGAGTAATATGCTGACAATACCAATCAGTAGTGTATAAAGGCTACTGATTAATCAGCTGGGCATTGGAGATCCTCCTGTTTGTCAGATAGAGCCTCCTGATAAAGGGTGATACCCTGAAACCGGTCCCAGGATGCCTGAATCCTGTCTAGGGAGGTCCTGGCTTGGCAGTTCGGGCTGGACTGCTCCCATTGGGAGCAGGGTCAAGACTGATTTGCATATAGCTGGGTCCAAACTGGGGTGACGTGGCAAGCTAAATAACAATGGATTAAACCCAGATCTGTGACTGGGGTCGAGTGTTTGAAAAGTTTCAACACTCCGTCCATTTTAATTTGTGATATTGCCTGCATGCTTCTGGATCCTTCAAATGTGCGTGACAACCTTCGTTCAATTAGAGGCCTCTTCTCTTGTCTACCCTTTTTTGCACTGTCCATCATCCTCTGCCTATGAGCGGTCATAGAAGTGTAAGTCAATGTATCAGAAGGATCCAAACAAGAAATTGTGAGTTGAGCAGCCTCCTTGCTTGAAGAAAGCCTTTAATGTGTCAAGACTCTTTAAAATGGAGTGCAGGTGGTATCAATCTTGAACTGGGATGCAAGCTATGCTGAAATTGTATCAGAAATAACACCTTATTGAAAACTAAATCAAACATGGAGTGTCTTGTGGCCATTAACAGCAAAAGCCCATATGCAGCTACTCTCTTACTCAAGATGGATATCTGTGTCCTCTTGTATCCTACAGTTGCCACTTCTGGTGAGCTCCGTTTAGTGCAAGAGTTTAGTTTTAAGAAGCGAAACGTCAAAGACCTGTAATAATTGACTTTATATTCAGAATAATTGAAACTTCATATCTTTGGTCTTAACTCACTGTTCTATATTGGCATTTACCAGAAAAAATGGTTGAAAATCCCTCTTTCCCTCAAAGGAAGACTTGATAGATATATGCTGTGCCGGGATCTGTGTTTGCCACATGATTACAAGATCGAATCCCAGCAGCCTTCCTCAGCACTTTACCCTTCTTCAGGAGATAAAATAAGTAGCATAACAAAAAATCTGTATATGACTCCTGGTGCTTTACAAAAGAGACGTGTTATGTTCTACCAAAGTGCTTGATATTTAATCCCCTAAACCCAGTTCCCACTTAAAAACTCAACTCACATTTGCTAAAGTGCAGTTTTTTTTTTTTTTTTTTAAAGCACTCCAGAGGCAGCAGGTCCCTTACAACTGGTAACTTCTCTGGGGTAATCTTTTTCTTCTGCATTGCATAAATTGGTGGCCTCCCCTCTACTATTTTTCTTTAAAAAGAGATAACTTGTTTGCAAGAACAAGCAACAAAATGTTACAAAAACATAATTGTGTGTTATTTAAACATTTTCATGCCCAAGATGCAACTAATTAAATTGATAGAATCAATATTAACTAAGTAGTGGTAACTTGAAATATTTTCAGAATTTATTTTGAGAGTTACAAAAACATATATACCATCAAAAAATCTTTTAATAAATTATTATCATGAAGAGGACTGTGTCAATTGTGCCGTTTAAAAATAAGTTGTTGAAACAATACGCTGTTGTTGATTCGGCTAGTTGCAACTCTTACCCCGATTCGGACCTGGGCGTTTATCCAGTGTCTGATACAGACTCCCTGTTTTTTGATCTGATGTAGATTTTAGTCCGTTTGCAGACTTCACATATCAGGGGTTTTTGCTCTGCCAATTTTTGCAAGGTCAAATCTGGCATGTCACCCAGGCAAATAGAACACGTGAACTCTTGCATACCTTAGGCTAGGGAATTGTGTGCAACACTGCCTTGAGACCAAGCGTTTCAGATGCAGCCTGCATGCAATCCCACCTCCTTTCCCCTGACTAGAGATCTCTTTGTGCCAGGTCAGTTACTGGCCGAGCAATTGCCTCTTCCACACAATTGACTGTTTCAGCCTGTGTTATCTCTGCACTTCTTTCCCAGTTTTATCATATTTTATCATATTGTACCTGTTGTTTCTTCAGATTCACTGCAGTGTCTGCACTTTCTGCTTGCAAAACAGGAGCAGGAGAAAGTGCTGCAATTGGTTTCCCCGTGCTATGCTTTTAAATGCCTTTTCACTGAAACCACATACTTAGTTGGCACATTTAGGTTGCACCCCTAATTCTGCTATTACTAATTTGGGGAGGAAGAATAAACATCTTAAAAGGCAGTGGTAAACAAGTATGAACTGCTTGAGTGTGAATACAAGAAGGATGTTACCAAAAGATAATTCCAAACTATATTTAGTATTGCTTTTCAGTACATTATGCAGTTTGCTAATGCTGTAAGCATACTAGTAGCTATGATTGTTCCATTACCCTTTCATTATCTTTGTGGAATTTACCATGAAATGCATTATATTTGGATTGAGGCGCATTGGCAAAGAGCTTTATGGTTGTGCTGAATGAGCATGGGACAATACTGATCAGGATTGACATACATTTGGTAGGGCACTTTACGAGGATCTGTTTTTGGAGGAGCAGTGCTTAAGAGGGAGATGAATCTGTTTGCTGCTGTTCGAGTATAGAACCAGAGTTGGAGCAGTGCTTCTGACCAGCACTGAGATGCATATCAAGAGCAGTGCTTGGGCATCAGCAAAATGCATAACTGGTACTATAACTCCAGAGAAGTTAACCCTGATCACTGGAGAAACATTCCGCCTCAGGCTGTCAAAGGATGACTAATCCTTGTATTTCTTTTGTAATATATCTATCACCTGACACAAGAATACAGATATTTCAGTGTACGAGTCCAAGGTACAAGCCCTTATTTTCAGAGCTGGTATGATATTAGACTTGCTCATGTTTCTTGTACAAGAAGGTATGTCCAATAGCAGCTGGGCCTTTCCATCCTGACCCCAGTCACACCGAAGAGCTTCAGGGGCCAGTGGCAGAACGAAAAAGAACTGACAGGTGACTGAAGCGTAGCAGCAGCCCCGCTTGAGGGTGAAAAGAACCTGCCACCTTCGAAGTGTCAGAAAGCTTTGATCACCTAGAGATCAGACAAAAAAGTGGCACACCTGTGGTACGTCCATCTTAAAGTCCGACTCTCACTCGAGAACCTCTGAAAAAAGAATGTAAAATGGGATGGCTTTACAAATAAAACAAGCCTGAGATAAATCATTGAATGTTGCAAAAATTGTGATAATTGAGTGCAGATTTAAGATGTAACTTAGTCCTTCATGCATTTCTTTGGGATCCCTGGGGGGGAAGGATCCAACATTAACACACAATACCATGATGGTGAGACTATTGTACTGCACTGGGCTGAACCAAGATATGAATATAATTTTCTCCAGCCAATGGCTGAAGGTAGCCGATGCTAGAACCCAACGCCTGCTACGTTCATTGAACACAGTAGGTTTAGCGATTCCTGGGTCAGGGTGCATATGGCTCTACGTCACCAAAAAAAATAGAACAGTGAACATTACAATCAAATCTAATTAATTTTTTAATAATTAGGCGCATGTAAAAATAGTTTACGTGTCAGGAACGATTGCAGCAGAGAGACAAGAATTTTTTTATTGCAAGATCTATGAGGTGTCTGGTTAGCTTCTTAGACGAGCTGCTTCACCTTTTCCATGCGTGTATGCATTTAACGCCTTAAACACCAGCCTGCTTCATTCGTAACTACCTATAGATATTTGTCAACATCCACAGGATCTGTACTGGTTGATCTAACACTTTTTTTTTTTTTTTGTTCTCCCATCCAGTCTAAACAGGCCCCAGCGGCAGCACCTCCTGCAGCGCCAATGGAGAAACCCATTGTGCTCATGAAATCCCGTGATGAGGGGAAGGGGCTGCCTGCGACTGAGGCCCCATCCCAAGCCCCTGCAGCTGCAGCCAAGGTGGAGAAAGAAGGACAGAGGCCCACACAGCCGGTCTACCAGATCCAGAACCGGGGAATGGGCGCCTCAGCACCCGGCAGCATGCTGGACCGTAAGTACCCAGAGGACCTAGACTGGAGTATGTGAACATAATAATACTTAGTTGGTCCTGCATTAAGACCTGTTCAGCCTTTATATAGCCATTAGTCAATTCTGCATACAGTCTCGCTCACGATATTGAGAGTGTTTGAAACCCACTTTTTTCCCACTGTGGTTCTTTATGTGAGCAGGTATAGTGAAGAGCAACAAGTTAGAACGAGAATTAAGGCCCGCAGTGTTTGGGACGCTGTGAAGGCTTGCGGAGGAACGCCATGATCCCACGTGGAATATATTTTAGAGAGAAGGCTGTTTCCATGAGCTCCTGCTGATATAAATAAATTCCCATATTGGATAAAGGGAATGATGAGTTTAAAGGCCCTGTGATGATATTTACTGAAGTTTTTAGAACATATGGTCCCACCGCAGTTCTGAGCACAGTGCGTGCACCATTCTCCTCACTAAAAAGGAAGTCAACTGCTCGGTTTGATTTCCCCTTACTGCAGCAGTGAGATGACCGCAGCAACAGTAAAGTGTTTAAAATAGATTATTTAAAATATCCAGCATGTTCCCTTATGGTGCCACATGAGTATTCCTTGTGTGCTTATCACAGGCACAAGGTACTCGGAATATCACATGAAATGGTCTTCCTCTGTCAGAGGTTTACTGTGTGCAGTGCCTGTGGCTTATCTCCGTACATCCCCCATTTTGGAGCGTCATGGATAGTAGTGCGTGTGGAACAGTGGTTGTACCCAGGAATAGCACATCTCTCGCTCCGAGGTACTGTGGAGAGAGACTGTCTTACATAAATGGTTCATTTTGGGAAAATTGTTCTTGGAGATATGAACTGCTGCAGTGCTTTCTAGTTCAGTGAGAATCAACCGTGGACTGCAGGTTCAGGAATTCAGTCTGCACCACAAGTGTTTGCCTTGAGTTGCGAATGCACATTTTAGGATCTCTTGGCAATGTAGAATGTGTTTTCCTACAATAGTTCCTGTGCTGTGTTCTCTGAAGGACTTCCAGTACATGCAGCTTCTTCTGAAGAAAGCACCTGCCAGTGGAGGATCTGGTTAGACCTGTAGCTGGCTGAGGGCTATGATTCGGCTGCCATTTCTAAGTGAAGCATTAGTTTTCAATGCCCTTCATATCCGGGTTTGCACTGTGTGGCCTGCAATCTTACATTGTTGATTAAGAGGGCAGCTGTGGTATCACTTTGGAGACTGTGACCATTATGTCCATCCAGGCACCTTCAGGCTTTTTGCAGATTATGTGCAATCCTGCGGCCAAAGAAAATATACCACTTTGACTATTATGTAGTATTTTCTTTACAATTGTGTAATAAGGGTATTTTTGAAAGGACATAAGCCATTGATTTATAATGGCAGGGCATAGAAACCCAAGCAAGGTGTAGTGTAAATTCTGCTGGTTTCAGCTACAATGAAAAGGATGGTTGAGGTGTTGTACGGTCATATAGGATCCTTCTTGGTATATTTCGATTTTGAGACCGCATATGGTAGTATTTTGTCCAGTTTGGGATGCCTCGTCTTAGGAATTGAGCACAGTTCTGGAGGGTTGTATCTGCTTCTAAAGTTCACCTTAATGACCAAAGCCTTTCCAAGCATACAGACTGACTGAAGAAAGTGTAAAAATGTGCGACCAGACTTGTGTCCGGTTTAAATGGCAAGTCTAATGAAGAGAGACAAATGAATCCTAAATGTGTGTACATTGGAGAAAAGGGGTAAGATGATGGATGAAATGAAGACCCATTTTGAAGAAACGAATCCCAGCTCTAGAACTAAGCACTTTCAATGGAAATGTGCATGTAGAATTATTAATTGAAATGTGAGACTGCAAAGTAGGTGAGTTGGGTTAAATAGTGGTGGAAGGAGTTGAAGGGTAGCAATGGAAAATCTACGATGTGACTATGCATAGCAATCCCTAAGGAGAACGGGGTGGTAGGATTAATTAAAATTTAAAAATGCCTGAGACTTGAGGGCAGTTGTCTCCAAACTTTTTAATCCCCCCTACCCCCCAGTTGAAAAATAAAAATCACTGCCCCCCCCCCTCAGAATTTTTCACAATTATTTTATAAAGATGGCAATGTTTAAATATGTCTAGATGTATTTAAATATTGCAGTTAAGAACTGTTAACTTTAAAAAAATGCAATAACATGTTTCTGCTTAGAACAAAACGCTGTTATCTGTGTAATGCTTCTTTTGGCAAGAGCCTGGCGCACCCCCCTGGGATCACTTGAGGCCCCCCTGGTGGTGGGGGCACCCCCTAGTTTGAACCCCCCTGCTGTAGGGTCTGTTTGTCAAGAGCATGCATGAAATGGGCTAACTTGTTCTTAACTGCTGCTAATTCGTTTTCTAAATGGCATGAACAACAGCAGAAATCTAGCACAGCAAAATGCCCTTCAAGGATATCTCCTGTCTAATGGGTGTTCATTCATGGATGGTTGTTCTGAGTTGGATATCTGATCTTAAAAGTGAAAATCATATGTTGAAAATGTGGGTCCCTTATTGCACAAGGTTCAGCGCAAAGCAGAGAGGCCAATAGCTCTTTCGCATCCTTGGTGTCCCAGTATCTTGTCTTCCATGCAACTGATCTTCCACATGCTCTTGTCCCCCTCTTTAAACTGTAACTGTAGTCAGCTTTGACTGAAGGAGGTTTCACCCATGCCCTTTTTTCTAGACCGGTGGGAGTACTCTTCCTGTCCTATGACGTATTAATTGTTCTCCCCTCTATGCCTTCTGTCTGTCTGTCTTTAGTGGAAAGAAGTGTCCTGTCAGTTGCACGGCAGTCGTTTCCCTTCTTTAAATGAGGGTCATCTTTTCTTCCACAGCAGTGGCTGGCCAAGCAAAGCTTCTGCCTCCTGATAGGATGAAGCACAGCATCAAGCTAGTGGATGACCAGATGAACTGGTGTGACAGTGCCATTGAGGTATGTAGAACCACATATTGGTTAAGGTTGTAGCACAGCATGTTTGCTGAGGTTGAGAGGCAATCGTAGTTCCGGGCAAGGTTGTAAATGTTCACTGCACTCTATCTAAAGTAGATTTCTCCAACAAGTAGTTTGTGAGCTACTGGTAGCTCTCCAGCTAGCTGTAAGTGTATCTGCTGTGTGCAAATTAGAAGCTTTTGCTTTGTTGAAATAACATAGGTATACCACTATTTTGAGTGAGTATACAAGATCAAATTTGTTTGTTTTCAGAACTTATAAGCTGATATTTGAACAAAAATGGCTGAATTTCCAAAATACATGTAAAGTTCATATTTGAGTGATAAATCATGTGGCACTGGGAAGACTTTTTAAAATATATATATTTAACTTGGTACCAGAGGCATTGTAGCTATGGCTGTTATGTATTATCCATGTAGAGGCATTCCATATGGAGAGCTTTATTACGTTACTGCTGGCAACCATGCCTAATGCACAGAGGTGATCGCTGGCAGTAATCTTGCATATGGTGGATACTAATGTAACCTTTCTGATGTGGACACTATGACCACACTAATAATACTAGTAGCTCTCCATGAGTTGTGTTGAACATGAGTACCTCTCAATACATTCATTTCAATCAGTGCACCTAAATCCAGCACAGCAGCTCTCTCTCCTCTTGGAATACTGTTGGTTGCACATCTACAAATGCACTTTATTACTGTTATACAGCACTGGGACCAATTCATAGCTCTGCAAATTAACTTCACAATTCTGTACCCTGAAATTTCAAGAACTGTAACCGACAAGCAGCATTGTTAAAGCATAGCATTCCTACTAGGCGCTTCACACAGCTCTGCCAGTGTACCTCCATGACCCTTTACATTTTGATATTAGCAAAATGAAGCATTGTCATTTGATTTATTGACTAATATGAAGAGATTGCAAGCAACTAGCAACTGTTCTTTTTTTGCTGGCATATATTTTACAGCAACTCTGCTACTGTTCTACTGAAGATCTGATCTGAAGTAACTGCTGTGTTTAAATTATTGCACTCTTGTGATGTCCTAATAATCCCATTACTTGAAGATATGATGCATATGGTTTCTGGTTCAACTCATCACCAACACATTGACTTTGTGCACATGTAACCATTCTATTTTAAATCTTTGTAGTAGTGAACGTACTTCACAGTTAAGCATCAATTCCTGTTACACAACTATGATTGTTTAAAAAAAAAAAAAACACACACTCCTTATTTAATACAGTTCCTCTAGAAATCTTACTAATACTTTAAATATTTACTCTGATCCCCACTATCAGACGTGGTGAACATGGTATTAACCAGCCCTCCGCTGCTATTCCATCCCAGCGCTGAAACACATCTGTCAATGCACCTTGGTTCTGGCCTGCAATCTCTCGCTTCTTCTGTTGCTTTACTGCAGTTCAAACTCCGTTTGCACCCTGACCTCAGTCCACCCTCAGCCATTCCAGTAATCAACACATCTCTAGCTGGTATTAATCCTGACCCCCAGACATCTCATGTGATCCTAGGCCGCAGCGCATCACTGCCAGTGCACTGCGCTCCTGTTCTCCAGCACCCTGTTCTATTTCAGCACTATGATCAGATTCATAGCTGTACAGGTCAACCTCAATCCTGACCTGCGAAAGCTCTCTGTTGTACCAGTGCTGAGATCACACAGCCTAGTTTTGCACCTTAGATCTGCCTACAGCACATCTAGTTGTCGTTCTTAGAGCCTCACTCAGTACTATCAACAGCTGCTCATGCTTTTTGTGCCCTTGGTAGTCACTTACTGACATATGGATACATTTTTCCTTACTTATGAACATGGTGGATACTTATGAACATGGAGACTTACCATAGCCACATTCATGTGTTTGCTTTCTGCTTGTTTTTACACAGTTCTTGCTTGATCAGACGGACGTGCTGGTGGTGGGCGTCCTAGGGCTGCAAGGCACTGGCAAATCCACCATGATGTCTCTGCTGTCAGCCAACGTGCCTGAGGAGGATCAAAGGTCTCATTCTGCCACTCCTTTATTAAGTAGCTTGTGGAATTGGACTATTTGTTTGAGTTAAGGTCTGACTGAACAATGTGTTTGTGCTTCCTGATCCTACAGGGTCAAGAGTTCCCTGTTTTGCTCAGTTTAGAGTGCTTGGAAGTTGCAACTCATTGTTTGCCAGAAATGTGTTTATTGTACAAATGAGCATTGCTTTTTGATGAAAACTAGTTGTGTTGTGAGCCTTCGTCTTAAAAGGCCTTAAGGTTTTTGCTTCTAGTGTTCCCTAAGGACCGTATATTTGATGCTAGTATCCTTTTCCTGCTATCCAAAGGGCATTGCCCTTGAGCATCTCTAAGACAGTTTGATGCCAGGATGAGTTTCCTCCTGCCTTGGGGGGGGGGGGGGGGGGGGGGGGGGGGGCATTGCACCATTGCCTATAAGAGATCTGGGAGTGCTCTTTATTAAGTGGAAAGTCAGTGCTTAGAGCTGTCCCCATGGTAGTAATGTAACAGATGCCTCATAATTGGTTTGTACTGATCCTGTTTTCTGTGCTCGTCCTGCCCTCACCAGGAGCTATGTGTTCAGGGCCCAGAGCCAAGAGATGAAGGAGAGAGCGGGCAACCAGACAAGCGGCATTGACTTCTTTATCACTCAGGAGAGAATTATCTTCCTGGATACGCAAGTAGGTCACTAGTTTTTTTTGTTTTTTAAAAATATTTTTATTCATTTTGATCAATAACATTCAGTTCCTGTGATATTTGCTGTTCACCAGTAAACTAACCATACCATCTTTAATACGATTTCACTGGTACTAACACCATCGTGAGATTGTCATTCACAAAATTAATTTACAGATTGAGGTGGGTAGATAGGCTGCACCAGAGGCAAAGCATAATCATGAGCTGTCACGTATGCATTGTATGAATGTTCCAACCTAGATTTATTTTCTAGAGCAGATTTCTGGTTTGCCTCTTTTGTTTTTCGCATTCTTTATATTTAACCTCTGACGTGGGGTCTCCAGTTCTTACCTCCCAGTTATTCAGTCTCGACAATCAGATGTCGCCCTTTATTTATGACTGTTTAATAACTGACTATTGGGACCGAATTCTTCTTCGTAACTTGGAAAAGGTGTGCTGCACTTATCCAGGGTGGGCATGGCTGTCTGCACCCTGCTGTTTGTTGTTCAGGACCTGTGAGGGCATAGCTGCAAAGGCAGATATGCCTCTGCTATGTTTGTGTCTATTTCTAAGACCTACTAAGTGGGCAGGGAAGCCATTTTAAATGCATGTGCTGGACACAAGTCTGACCCCCTAAGGTGAAAGCCATTACTCTTCCTCCCCCCCACCCCTCCCTAATCATGATGACCTGCAAATCGACATTCCAAGGTGGGAAGCTTCAAGGAGGCCCACCACCCCTAGTATACAGATCTGGCATCCCTCACAAGGGAAATGCTGCCCCCCCCCCCCTCACCACAGGGCCCATTTGGCACCTGGACAGGTGGGAAATTTCGTATTCAGAGAGGTGTGTCCACCCCTCTGGTCAATCCCACCCCTAAGGTGAGCTGCCTGATGTGGACACTACATTTCAGAATCAGCCATCTTGGTTCTGGCACACTTGGGGACTCCGGACAGGGTTATGCATACTTCCCACAGGAAGTGATCATATAGGGGATGTAGTGACCCCAGGGGGTCAGTCGTTTGACTACTACCCTACACCCCCCTAAATTCAGTATTTAGGGGAGCCCCTGGTACCAGAGAAGCAGATCCTGGCAACCTGAGAAGACCAAGGACAATGAAGAGCCACGAAAGCAGAAGAGGAGAAAAGAAGCAGCTGACCTGGTACCAACTATGCCAGCATGTCTGCATCCCTTGCTAAAATTGGCTCGTCCTGAAGCTGTGACTGCAGAAACCCGGGAGGACTGCCTGTCTTCAATAAAGACTCGACCTCCTGTGAACAGTGGACCTGTTTTCTCTCACTCCAAGAAAGGACTTTGAAGCCACCATTATACCCATTGCCTCTGGACCGAGTTGAAGTGGGCTGCTGGTGCCAACAAGGTTCCCCACCCCTCCAGAGTCTGAGTCCATCGTGGTTTCACCCTACACCCCCCCCCCACCCCTCCAATCTGTCCTCTTGTTAAGGTGAAAATAATTTCTATTTAAAAACATACTTAACTGAATGATTTTTCTGATGCCTAAACATATTTAAAGATACTTGTTATTTTTCTAAATTTGTGTGGGTTTCATTTAGAGTTGAGTCTCATTTCTTGACTGTTGTGTGCATTTGTAGATGGCTTGCACTCATCTGTGTTAAGCCTAAGGCTGCTCGACCACACTACCTCTAAATAGAGCACTTTGGGTTTTCCATAGCAAGCCCCTGTCCACTCACTGGGGAACACCTGGACTCTTTACACAGTATTGATATACCACATAAAGAGACAGCTTCCTACACACATAGCGGCTGAAGCATGAGTACCAAGAGGAAGATTCACTTCTTCAGGTTTGACCAAAGTTCTCAGATTTAAAAAAAAGGATGTGCTTTAATTGGCTTGGCTTCTCACTTTGCCCACATCTGGGCATAAATAATTGATCTTCGTCAAGTGTGTTTTGCACCATTTGCACATCTAGATGAATGCACATCTTCCCAGAGAAATCTGTTACCAGGTTTTGAAACTATGCTGATATCAGTTTTCTTTGGAAGAAGTCTTACTTAGCAGTAGAGTAGTGGAGAGAAGGGCTGATCTGCCCTGTGTGAGAGGAGCTCGATTGCCGCTGTAAGGAGAGAAGGTGTCCTGAGAAGATCTGCTCAAAAGCCATCTCACAATAAAATCAACGTTGAGAACGCGTCAAAAAAACGCAGCCACGCCTGGAGCTACAAGATTCACACAGCCCGGCCAGGCTGAAGAACCAAAGGCACAAAATCATCTGGGTCATGAATCTGCTAAAGACAGGCTTCTTCCTATTCTTATGGTGCTGGCATTTACCCATATTTCCATTTGGACCAGAAAGTATGACTTTCAAGCTCCTTTCATTTGTTATCTCTGCCTTATTCCAGATCAATTTTTGCCTACTTTCTCACCTTTTCTTTTTCTACAGATGTTGCAGTAAGCTAGGTTCTGGTTGTAGTACCCTCCACTTTTTTTTGCCTGGTGTTAGTATGTTTTGGACTGTAGTGCACTGTGATCCTGCTAACCAGGACCCCAGTGCCAGTGCTGTATCTGCAAAATTTAGATGTTTACCTTTCACACCCACAATTGGCATACTGGTGCACACATGTACGTCCCTAGTATATGGTACCTAGGTACCTAGGGCATTGGTTCACCACAGGTCCCCTAAGGGCTGCAGCATGTATTTTGCCACCCATAGGAATCCATGCGAACTGTGATTGCAGGCCTGCCATTGCATTCTGCGTGAAAGGGTACATGCATCCTTTCATCGGCAAACCTAACCACTGCACTTAGACATTATAAGTCACCCCTCTGGTAGGCCCTTTAACCCCGGGACAGGGTGCATGTCTCTAAGTGTGAGGGTACACCGGTATGAGCAGGGTGCCCCTACAAACCCCAGACCAATTTCTGGACTCTAAGTGCGGGGAAGCCATCTTAAGGTATGTAGTGGACTCTGTTCAACACGAATGGTTCAACTACATAAGGGCTACTCCGAACCTAGGCCTTTTTTAGTATAAAACATGTTGAAATTACTCAGCTACACTGATTCTAGTGATAGTTGCATGATACCCTATTCTCTGGGGGGCTCCCCAGGGGATCCCCCAGTTCTACCCTTGCCTACTTACAGGGTCCAGCAGCCAGCCCACGCTTTTTGAAGTCCCTGGCCTTGGCATGCAGATTCACTAGCCATCCTGCTGGAGGGGGTGATAACACCTTCCTCCGGAGCAGGCATTGTTTCTGGCCTTTGAGAGCACGGGCTCTCACCTCTAGGGGGTCCGAAACGTGTGTGGTGACAGGCTAATCAATACCAGTCAGCACACTAGAGGACTACAAGGTTTCAGGGGGCACCTCTAAGGTGCACTCTGGGTCAGTGTCTTAATAAATCCAATACTGACATTAGTCAAGATGAGGTGTTTGATACCAAACACCTTGTGTTTCATTGAAGTTATCATGTAGCTGGGTAGCTCGTAATGACGAGTGTCCAGAACATAACTTAAGATGGCTTCCCTCTTCACTTGTAACATCTAGTAATCGATCTAGACATCACAAGGTACACATCTGCTCATGCAGATATGTCCTCACTTCAAATATAATGCACCCTGCCCTAGGGCTTTAAAGCCTGCTGGAGGGGCAACTTACATATATTTAGATGCAGTGATTTTAGACATGGCACCCAATGAGTGTGCAGAGTCGTGTTTACACTAATGGCTCGCACCATGACACATAGTCTACAGTGGCAGGCTGTGTGTAATTTGTGGGAGGGAGGTCCCTTAGGGTGTCACAATACATGCTGCAGCCCTTGGGGACCCTCACTAGTACCCGGGTACCAGGGATACCATTTACTAGGGACTTAGAGGTACTAAAGTATGTGCCAATTGTACAGAATTAGGCTGTTAACCTTGTTTTAGAGAAAGAGCATTAGTACTGGAGACGTGGTTAGCTGGAACTCAGTGTGCCATCAGTCGAAAAACCTCCGTACCAATGGCAAAAAAAGTGGGGGTGACCATGTCAAAAGGGACACTTTCCTACAGCAAATACTATCAAATAAAAAAAATGAACTTGAGCTCTGTTGATCATTGATAAGTATCCTGTTTTTCATTCCTGTTTTGTTTCTCTGCAGCCGGTCTTGAGCCCCGCCATCCTGGATCATCTGATCAATAATGACCGGAAGCTGCCACCAGAGTACAACCTTCCACATACCTACGTGGAAATGCAGGTATGGTGGGTGTGGGATCCACCAATGATGCGCCCTTCTTTGTATTGAAAATCAAGATGACTTGATGTGATTAATTCAGTAAGAGTTGAGGAAAGTCAACATGGTCTTTCTTGCAAATGGTGCTTGTTCTATGTGGTGAAATGGGCACCGAGAAAAACACAAGAGCTGACATCTTTAACTGGATAGCACATGAGACGAAGCGAGGCATGTGAAAGTATTGTTCAGTACAGTGGAAACAGGGTTGGGGGGGGAACAAGCTATAAGTGAGCCCTAATTGAGAAGGCACTCTCCCTACTTCTACTGTTGCACTTCTACTGAACAACCCCTTTTCCTGTATTTTAATAGCATTGGGTAAGTGCAGCGGGCCTGCCATCCAGAATCAGATTTTAAAGTTTGCAATTTTGTATTGTGCGTTGCTTGGAACAGTACCTTAGGGAAGTTTGGATAGGGTTGCTAACAATGACTCGCTCTCAACTCTTGCTCTTCCACAGTCTCTGCAGATCGCTGCCTTCCTCTTCACTGTCTGCCACGTGGTCATTGTAGTCCAGGACTGGTTCACAGATCTCAACTTGTACAGGTGAGAGTTGATAAGCATCCTGGTCATTGCATTACTTGGGCCTTTTTTCTCATAATGCCTGATACTGTCCAAATAAACTTATGTTATTTCTTGGATATATATAATTTTGTGAGTTGACTGAATGGCACTGTGCGTCAAAATATACCCACCTTTTTCCTTGTAAGAGGCTTTGTCAAAAGATGTGTTTAAAATACTGTATTATTTTAATACTAATAAAAGTTGAATTGTAAAATGTACCTCATTTTGGCAAGGTTTAATTTTACATTAACTTTCGATGTTTAATGATTAATTGCTGTGTTTTGTTAACAAACGTCCTGTTGCAGTAAAATTTCCAAAATCAAGCTATGAAAAGTTATTGTCTTGTAATTGAATTCATCTTATCGTGGGCTCTTCAATAAATTCATATCCATTGAATATTCTCAGCAGTGTGTGAGATCCCTGCAATAAATATGCCAGGAAACATTTTATTTGCCAAAAATGTATTACTTAATTCAACATTACTTATTCAAAGTCATTCCCTGTCTTTATATTGCTGCATACTGAATTAAAACCCCGAATAAACCATCTAGTATACCACTTCTAAACCTAATCAGGAGGCCTGTGACTATAAAGTTAAATATAATTAGCAGATTAAGTTGTACATACATTAAGAAAAATTGAAAAAATGAAAATGCTTTGTAAATGAGGAATTGTAGGCAAACATTAAGTTGGGATCTGTAGCTTTGGAGCAGTGGAAGTAAACGAAACAGATGCTAGTATGGACGATTGGCAGCATTGGTATGTGCAGCCAAAAAAAACATGCATTGGAAGGGTTAAAGACCAAGTGAAACGCTGGAGTCAAATTATGTAAAGCTGTCTCATTAAAATAAATTTTGATTTTTGTATTTTTTTGTGGCTTAAATAGTTTATGAATTCGTTATATTTTTGTATGTGGTTTTATGTATTGCTTTGACGTTCAAATTGAAGAAATTACTTGAGGCCTGTTCTATTGTTTCCCGGATGTGGTTACTCCGTCACAACCATGACGGATATCCTGTCTGCAGTATTACAATTTCATTATATCCTACAGAAAATGTAATACTGCGGACGGGATATCAGTTACATTTGTGACAAAGTAACCCGTCCGCCAAACTCTAAATCAGGCCCTTAGTCTGGGGATTCAAGCATCAAGTAGTGGAAGGTTAAGCAATTACTAATTCACAAAAGCAAAAAGGAGCTAGAATTCAGAATTCAAACTGGGATACTTTTCTACTGAATTTATTCAAGAAGGTTGACCAAAGAACAACCTGAGCTATCCTAATTGATAGTTCCGACCGACTGCAAACTCATTCTCTGATAATGTAAGCACAACAGATTGATTACATATGACCAAGAAAATCCTCTTCTCCAGTACTGGGGTATCTTTCATAGATTCATATGCTTGAATCATTCCCCGTCGTCGAAGTGGGAGTCCCATTGTACATAGAAAGCAGTAAATTAAAATTTATCATTGACGTTAATGGAAAAACATATTCACTTTATAGCTTATTAGTGTTATTAGAAATGACCGAAAGTCCAGCCAATCAGGTGAGAGCACCTTTTTAAAACCCTGACCACAGAGGCTCCAGTCTCAGATTTTCTACCACACGTTGTGTGAAGGGAGTCTCCCTGAGCTTTGCTCAGTTTATTTTTTCCTGACAGGAATTCTTCTGAATACTGTTTTCTGCTTCTACAGCTGTGACTTCTACATCATGCCTGCAGCCAAGAAAGGTCTATTTCGACCTTACAACACCTGTGGAAAGTTAAGGCTTCGCTGTGAGAACCCTCACAAGGACTGCATTTACTGTCTTCACCCAGAACACAAGGTGAAAGATTGCACAATTTGTCGAACCTTTGCTCACAAGACTTTGAGAGACAGAGAGGCCAGGCTCCTGCTTTGGCTTCAGAAGCTTAAATCCAAGGAAAACCTCTCTGATGATGATGCCAGCGACACCTCAGTGACATCGAGAAAGAGGAAAAGATCTGTGGAGAGTTTCTCTCTAAAACGAAGTAAGGCAGCCAAGAAAATGCATCTTGTGAAGGAAAAAATGCAGGAAATTCCTTCTATTTCAATGAACTATAGGGAGAAAGGTGATTCCGAACCTTCCACTCCAGCTGCCACTACAGTAAAAATTAAAAAAACATCCAGTTCTCTGCCACCATCGACATTAAAAATTTCAGCGCATCGTCAACGACAGCTTTGATTCCCCACTGTTACCACTGCAACATTTACAGCACTGCCTTCGCCCATAAGTGTTGTTTCCGTTATCCTTGGAAAACGTCAAAGAAATCAACCATTATAGAACCATCGACTAAGAGGTTTAACTCCTCAACAGCAGCTCTACCGTTGCCGTTTAATTAATTAGCTTCCACAAAGGCTTCTACATCGTCGATGCGGATACCGTCGACCACTCCATCGACATATATACCAGAAAATATAGCTCTGTCGATGGCAGCTCTTACGACACCAGCTCCGTCAACGGCAACTTCAAGAACAACAACACTGTCGACAAGGTCATTGTCGATGACGGCACAGTCAACGACAACACCGTTGACGCCCCATTTCTTTCCTTCAGACAGACCGATGACACCTATACTGTTGACTGTTAATTCAGCTAAATCTTCCTTTTTACCCTCAAGGTTGATAACAATAAGACGTAAATCTGTTTAGGAGACATACGTCAACCAGTAAGGTATCGTCTGTACCTCCAGAACATCTTGATGAAGAATAATATGGAGATGATTACTCTGATAATGGTCTGCTTGCAGTGGCTCATAGTCCTTCAGACCTACAAATTAAATGCCAGGAGGAGTGTGAACAGTTGTATGTTCAACAGTTGTTTGATAATCAACAACGCACACGTTCGCAACAACAACAGCGCAAGACAACCGTTCAGATGCCAGTGTCACTAACTGCCAATTTGTAGTATATGATGCAAGATTACTACAATAGATTCCCACCACCAGGATCAACAACTCCCCTTCATCATCCACAACTACTTCTAAGTTCTTCTTCCAGAGACCAATCCTAGGAGTTTCAGGTACCTAAAATACTGTTACCGCCTCCATCTTCACCTCTTGAAAATGATCCGCCTTCCTCAGATGAGGATCAAGAAGAAAGGGAAATTCAAGATACTGCCTCACTCCCTAATGAATGGGATGACTATCAGACGCAAATGACATTTCTCCCTCCCCCCCCCCCCCCCCCACCCTCCCGCCCTCTCCTCCACCACCAGTAGATTCTCTGCCACAAGATATAGGAGGGTTCCATAGAGTAATGGAAAGGGCAGCCAAGAGATTCCAGCTTCCCATTGTAACAAAACAGTCGGATTGCTTTCTTTATGACTTTAAACAAGACACCTGAAAGTCAGTTTGGTCAATCCCCATTGTAGATTTCATCTGGTAAGAAGGCCTTAAAGTGATGCAGACCCCATCCCCCATACTAGCGGTACTTCCCAGATTAGACAAAACATACAATACACCGGAAAACTCACCAGCTTGTTTGATTGGTCAACCCAAACCCTACTCTGGGATCACTCAGGCAGCCCAGCGCAGGTCCAGAAATCCATCCTCTCTGCTTTCCGCACCCCCCCCCCCCCCAACGGGAAAGGAAGGACATTGCTTACATACAATAGGAAAGACATTCTCCACAATGGCGGCTACAACGGTCAGGGCAGCAAACTCTTTAGCAATGCTAGGACAATAAGACCGCCAGATGTGGTCGGACATCTAATACATTGATCTCCTTCCCGAGAATGCTAGAGCTGAAGCATTGAAGATAATACAAGAGGGAGAAAAGATCTCTGCTGAGATCAAAGACTGTGCAATAGATGTGTTGTCCACAGGTTTTTGCCAGCTCACCAGAGCTGCAGTACTAAGACATCAGGGTTGGAATAAGGCCACTTCCTTCCACCCGGCGGTCCAGATGAAAGTTCTGGACATGCCATTTGATGAGGAACTATTGTTAGGCAAGCACGTCGCTGACGCGCTATGATCAATAAAAAAAGGACATGGACACAGCTGGTTCGTTGGGTACTCTACAATATAGAAGACAACCCTTTCGAGGGGCAAAAGGTAGAGGGCTTTACTCCTACAGAGGTGGCCTGCACCAATATATACAGTACCAACCTTATCACTGCCAGTTTCGTTCAGCCCCCAATCAACAACCCTATAGGCAGCCACCATCTGCAGCCTACAGGCATACCACCAGGGGAAAGTCTATATATAGGGTCAAGGACTCGTCCAGAAAACACTGACCTCCGCCATGTGCCTGCCCTCCAACCCCTATTCCAGCACTCAGGGGGCAGAATTTCCAGCTTCTCCCACCAGGGGTCCCAGATCACCTCAGACAGATGAGTTCTTGATATTATCACCAGAGGGCATACCCTGCAATTTCAGCAACCTCCCCCATCTGCCCACTTAAAAGAGCTCCTTTTACAAATTACCACAATGATGGACAAGGGAGCAATAGAGATCGTACCGAAGTCTTGGAGGGGAACCATCTTCTACTCTCGCTTCTTCCTTATCCGGAAAAAGAGAGGAAACTGGCGCCCCATCTTAGATCTTCGACAGCTAACCAAATTCCTGAAAAAACATTAAGTTCGATGGCATCTGTCGCTGTAGATACACATGGTATGCATGAGCTCGCCATCTGGTGTTGGGTCGGAGTGTTACAAGTTGTTTTTCTTCGAAGAAGTGTTTTCGAGTCACGGGACCGAGTGACTCCACCTTCTGTGCTCATTGCGCATGGGCGTCGACTCCATCTTCGATTGTTTTCTTTCCGCCATCGGGTTCGGACGTGTTCCTGTCGCTCCGAGTTTCGGAACGGAAAGATAGCTGAAGACGGAAGATTTTCGACGGTATCGTTGCGATCCGGTTAGAGATAGACACATACGACGACGCGTTCAACATCGAAGCGCCTCGGTGCCCTTCGGGGTAGATTTCGGCACCCCGTCGGGGCCTAGTCGGCCCGACCGCGTGGAGGACAACGCCGATGGATCGGACCCCGTTTCGATTCTGCCCCGAATGCCACAACAAATATCCTTATACGGACCTACACTCGGTCTGTAATCTGTGCCTGTCACCCGAACACAGCGAAGAATCCTGTGAGGCCTGTCGGGCGTTCCGGTCCCGAAAAACTCTGCGCGACCGTCGAGCGAGAAGACTCCAGATGGCGTCCACGCCAAAAGAGCGTCCACAGTTCGAGACAGAAGAGGAACAGGAGGAATCCTTTTCCATCCAGGACTCAGACTCCGACGAGCTACACTCTACAAGAACTGTGAGTAAGACGTCGAGATCAAACCTTAAAAAAGGAAAGAAGGCCCAGGGGACGCCACTGCCAACCGGCCATGGCTCCACCCAAATTCTCGGTGACCAACAATCGGCACCGAAAAAGGCCCATTCAGTGTCGAGATCGTCCGACTTCGGTCGAGACACCGGCACGCAGCCTCCTCGGGACCGAGAGAGTGCTAAACAGAAGCATCGACACCGAGAGTTCGGTGTCGACACGGATCGACGCCGAGACAGTGGCGCCGAAGACCATAGAGGCCAGGAATTTTCGGCACAGAAAAAGAGGAAGGTTACCTCGGAGCCGAAAAAAACAATCGACTGGGTTTTCGGAGCCGAAAAAAGCGACATCAGACCCTGTTTCTGGCTCCTACACTGAAGAGCATTCTATGTCTTCTCAAATGAAGAAACATAGATTTGAACAAGAACTGCAATCCACTGACGTGGATCACACGCAAAAGCGTATCTTTATTCAGCAGGGGACTGGGAAGATCAGTACCCTTCCACCTGTCAAACGAAAGAGAACGCTTCAGTTTACTCCTCAGCAACAAACAGCACAAAAGGTAACACCTCCTCCCTCGCCTCCACCTGTAACTCCGGCTTCGCCAACTTACACCCCGTCACATTCGCCAGCTCACACCGCCATGAGCCACGATGACCAAGATCAGGATGCGTGGGACTTGTATGACGCACCAGTGTCTGATAACAGCCCAGACACATACCCAACTAGGCCATCACCACCGGAAGACAGCACAGCCTACTCACAAGTGGTGGCTAGAGCAGCATTATTCCATAATGTGGAACTACACTCGGAACAAGTAGAGGATGATTTTTTATTTAACACCCTCTCCTCAACCCACAGCTCCTACCAAAGCCTGCCGATGCTCCCAGGCATGCTACGCCATGCAAAGGACATTTTCAAGGAGCCAGTTAAAAGTAGGGCAGTGACGCCTAGGGTGGACAAAAAGTATAAGGCGCCTCCTACGGACCCTGTATTCATCACCTCTCAGCTGCCACCAGACTCTGTGGTGGTAGGGGCTGCCAGAAAACGGGCAAACTCACACACTTCTGGGGATGCACCTCCCCCAGATAAAGAAAGTAGGAAGTTCGATGCAGCCGGGAAGAGGGTTGCTGTCCAAGCAGCAAACCAGTGGCGCATCGCAAATTCACAAGCGCTGCTAGCGCGATACGACAGAGCCCACTGGGATGAGATGCAGCATCTCATTGAACATCTCCCAAAAGATCTGCAAAAAAGAGCAAAACAGGTTGTTGAGGAGGGTCAAAACATTTCCAACAATCAAATACGCTCCTCTATGGATGCAGCAGACACGGCCGCAAGAACCATTAATACGTCGGTTACCATCCGTAGGCACGCATGGCTCAGAACGTCTGGATTCAAGCCAGAAATTCAGCAGGCAGTGCTTAACATGCCAGTAAACGAGAAACTTCTGTTCGGTCCGGAGGTCGACACAGCCATAGAAAAGCTCAAGAAGGACACTGACACTGCCAAGGCCATGGGCGCACTCTACTCCCCGCAGAGCAGAGGATCTTATAACACCTTCCGCAAAACACCTTTTAGAGGAGGGTTTCGGGGTCAGGCCACACAAGCTAGCACCTCACAGTCCGCACCGCCCACCTACCAGGGACAGTATAGGGGAGGTTTTCGGGGCCAGTATAGAGGGGGGCAATTTCCTAGAAATAGAGGAAGATTTCAAAGCCCCAAAACCACTACCAACAAGCAGTGACTCACACGTCACTCACCCCTCCCACACAACACCAGTGGGGGGGAGGATACATCAATATTACGAAGCATGGGACAAAATAACTACAGACACATGGGTCCTAGCAATTATCCAACATGGTTATTGCATAGAATTCATGCAATTCCCTCCAGACATACCACCAAAATCACAAAATTTATCAAAATACCATTCACAGCTTCTAGAGATAGAAGTTCAAGCACTACTGCAAAAAAATGCAATAGAATTAGTACCAAGCACACAAATAAACACAGGAGTTTATTCACTGTACTTCTTGATACCAAAAAAGGACGAAACACTGAGACCAATTCTAGACCTCAGGGTAGTAAACACATTCATCAAATCAGACCACTTTCACATGGTCACACTACAAGAAGTGTTACCATTGCTCAGAAAACACGACTACATGACAACCCTAGACCTCAAGGACGCATATTTCCATATACCAATACATCAATCACACAGGAAATATCTAAGGTTTGTATTCAAAGGAATACATTACCAATTCAAAGTATTGCCTTTTGGTTTAACAACCGCTCCAAGAGTATTCACAAAATGCCTAGCAGTAGTCGCTGCACACATCAGAAGGCAGCAAATACATGTGTTCCCGTATCTAGACGACTGGCTAATCAAAACCAGTTCGCTCACACAATGCTCAAACCACACAAATCAAGTCATACAGACCCTCTACAATCTAGGGTTCACCGTCAACTTTGCAAAATCAAACATTCTGCCAAGCAAAGTACAGCAATATCTAGGAGCCATAATAGACACGACAAAAGGAGTAGCAACGCCAACTCCACAAAGGATCCACAATTTCAACAGGGTCATTCAACACATGTCTCCAAACCAAACAATACAAGCAAGAACAATACTACAGCTCCTAGGCATGATGTCCTCATGCATAGCCATTGTCCCAAACGCAAGACTGCACATGAGGCCCTTACAACAGTGCCTAGCCTCACAGTGGTCTCAAGCACAGGGTCACCTTCTAGATCTGGTGTTGCTAGACCGCCAAACTTACCTATCGCTTCTATGGTGGAACAGTATAAATTTAAACAGAGGGCGGCCTTTCCAAGACCCAGTGCCACAGTACGTAATAACAACAGATGCTTCCATGACAGGGTGGGGAGCACATCTCAATCAACACAACATAAGAGGACAATGGAACATACATCAAACAAAACTGCATATAAATCATCTAGAATTATTAGCAGTTTTTCAAGCACTAAAAGCTTTCCAACCAATCATAACCCACAAATACATCCTTGTCAAAACAGACAACATGACAACGATGTATTATCTAAACAAACAAGGAGGAACACATTCAACGCAGTTAAGCTTGTTAGCTCAAAAAATATGGAAGTGGGCAATCCACCATCAAATTGGTCTAATAGCACAGTTTATTCCGGGGATCCAGAATCAGCTGGCAGACAATCTCTCTCGAGATCACCAGCAAGTCCACGAATGGGAAATCCACCCACAAATTCTGAACACCTACTTCACACTCTGGGGAACACCACAAATAGACTTATTTGCAACAAAAGAGAACGCAAAATGCCAAAACTTCGCGTCCAGATACCCACACAAGCAATCCCAAGGCAATGCCCTATGGATGAACTGGTCAGGAATATTTGCTTACGCTTTTCCTCCTCTCCCTCTCCTTCCTTACCTAGTAAACAAATTGAGTCAAAACAAACTCAAACTCATTTTAATAGCACCAACGTGGGCAAGACAACCCTGGTACACAACACTGCTAGATCTGTCTGTAGTACCACACATCAAACTGCCCAACAAACCAGATCTGTTAACGCAACACAACCAACAGATCAGACACCCGGACCCAGCATCGCTGAATCTAGCAATCTGGCTCCTGAAATCCTAGAATTCGGACACTTACAACTTAGCCAAGAGTGTATGGAAGTCATAAAGCAGGCCAGAAGGCCATCCACTAGACACTGCTACGCAAGTAAGTGGAAAAGATTTGTTTGGTACTGCCATCATAATCAGATACAACCACTAGAGGCAACTCCAAAACATATAGTAAATTACTTGCTCCATTTACAAAAAGCAAAGCTAGCCTTCTCTTCTATTAAAATACACCTTGCAGCAATATCTGCATACCTACAAACTACATATTCAACTTCCTTGTATAGGATACCAGTTATCAAAGCATTCATAGAAGGGCTTAAAAGAATTATACCACCAAGAACACCACCTGTTCCTTCATGGAACCTAAACGTGGTTCTAACAAGACTCATGGGCCCACCTTTCGAACCCATGCACTCTTGCGGAATACAATTCCTCACCTGGAAAGTTGCCTTTCTCATCGCCATTACATCTCTAAGAAGAGTAAGTGAAATTCAAGCGTTCACAACACAAGAACCTTTTATACAAATACATAAAAATAAGGTCGTCCTACGACCTAATCCAAAATTTTTACCAAAAGTTATTTCTCCATTCCATCTAAATCAAACGGTAGAACTACCAGTATTCTTCCCACAGCCAGATTCTGTGGCTGAAAGAGCACTACATACATTAGATGTCAAAAGAGCATTAATGTACTACATTGACAGAACAAAGAACATCAGAAAAACTAAACAGCTGTTTATTGCATTCCAAAAACCTCATGCAGGTAACCCAATATCAAAACAAGGTATAGCCAGATGGATAGTTAAATGCATCCAAATCTGCTACCTTAAAGCAAAAAGACAACTGCCCATTACTCCCAGGGCACATTCAACAAGGAAAAAAGGTGCTTCAATGGCCTTTTTAGGAAACATCCCAATGCAAGAAATTTGTAAGGCAGCCACTTGGTCTACGCCTCACACATTCACCAAACACTACTGTATAGATGTGCTATCCGCACAACAAGCTACAGTAGGTCAAGCTGTATTAAGAACTCTATTTCAGACAACTTCTACTCCTACAGGCTAAACCACCGCTTATGGGGAACTAACTGCTTACTAGTCTATGCATACCATGTGTATCTACAGCGACAGATGCCATCGAACTGAAAATGTCACTTACCCAGTGTACATCTGTTCGTGGCATCAGTCGCTGAGATTCACATGGACCCACCCACCTCCCCGGAAGCCTGTAGCAGTTCAGAAGTTACCTTCAATTTTGTACATTTGTATATATATTACTTAATCCTTTAATAGGTACATACTTACATTTTTCATTGCGCGGGCACTATTACTATAGTACAACTCCTACCTCACCCTCTGCGGGGAAAACAATCGAAGATGGAGTCGACGCCCATGCGCAATGAGCACAGAAGGTGGAGTCACTCGGTCCCGTGACTCGAAAACACTTCTTCGAAGAAAAACAACTTGTAACACTCCGACCCAACACCAGATGGCGAGCTCATGCATACCATGTGAATCTCAGCGACTGATGCCACGAACAGATGTACACTGGGTAAGTGACATTTTCATTCCGGATGGGCACTTTTCAGGATGTACTACAGTTGCTCAACCAGGTGGAATCACATGACGGCCTTAGATCTCCAAGACACCTATTTTCTTATCCCTATTCACCCCAGCCACAGAAAATGTTTACGCTTCAAAGTAGCAGCACCCACTACTAATTCAGAATGGTACCATTCGGTTTGAGATCATAATAATATAAATGAAATGTATGTGTGGGGGGCTATGGAAAGATGAAGGGCACTTTTACTGGGTGGTAGTGAGGGAATCCGAGGAGGAGGTCAGGGTAGTGGGAACTCCAATAATGATTGTTGGTGTCTTGAAAGAACGTGCTGATTGAGGGAGTAAGCGAAGATAAGGTGACCTCTTAAAAAAAAAAAAAAAAAAAAAAAAAAAAAAACACACACACACTCTCTTTCTATCTCGCTTTCTATCTCGCTCTCCCTTGTCTACGTAGGCTAGTGTTTTAGAGCAACAGTTCAGCCAGTAGCAGAGATGGCATCTCGTTGGATGACTGCTGCTCTCGCCCTCACTCGGGTTATAGAGGACAGCTCTGACGTCGGATCAGAGACTGAGACCGCATCTGAGGGATAGGACAATGGCCCAGGCTCTGGGAGTGATTTTTTAAATTTATTTTGTATTTTTATTTTTTCAGTCAGAGGAGTCTCATTTGAAAGTTCCTCTTCCATTTATTATGAGTGAGGTGATGAGGACAGTCCTGCTGTCCTTTCGCAAGCACAGTCTGTGCAGCGGGACAATAGCTGGTTAGCCCAACCCAGAGAGCAGGTGCATGCGGCCGCAAGCACAGAGAGAGTGCTCTCTTGGGAGCTCCCCAATTTAGTTCAGCCCCAAATTCCACCACCCAAATCGTATTGTGGAGACATCAAAATTATCCATCACAAAACAACCTGGTTTTGTAAGGCAGGCACCTGCGTTTTTGGTCCTGGGCTCGGCAGCCATATAGGGAAACCTACCAAACCCAGAAATTTCTGGAAACTCAATTTTTTCTTGCATTTCTGTCACACAAACTACAGGAATATGCTGGGATCCACAAAATTCCTACCACCCAGTGTATCCCCACCTATCCTGATCAAAACGCTGCCCCACTTGAGTGCCTGTACCTACTGCCTGCATCCGGAATGGGTCACCCCAGGGTCAACAGTTGCCCTCATGTAAGAACCAACATTGACCGTTGTGTGATCTATTCCTGTCGCGGTCAGTAGGCCTACCCACAAAAGTGAGGTACCATTTTTATCGGGAGACTTGGGGGAATGCTGGGTGGAAGGAAATGTGTGGCTCCTCCCAGATTCCATAACTTTCTATCACCGAAATGTGAGGAAAAAGTGTTTTTTTTTTTTTGTTTTTTTGTTTTTGCCAAATATTGTGGTTTGCAAAGGATTCTGGGTAACAGAACCTGGTGAGAGCCCAACAAGTCACCCCATTCTGAATTCCCCTAGATGTCTAGTTTCCAAAAATATATAGGTTTGCTAGGTTTCCCTATGGGCCAGCTGAGCTAGAGGCCAAAATCCACAGCTAGGCACTTTGCTAAAAAACAGGTTAGTTTTCTTTGGGAAAATGTGATGGATCCATGTTGTGTTTTGGGGGCATTTCCCATTGCGGGCACTAGGGCTACCCACACAAGTGAGGTACCATTTTTATTGGAAGACTTTGGGAGAATGCTGGGTGGAAGGAAGTTTGTGGCTCCTCTCAGATTCCAGAACTTTGCAGCACCGAAATCTGAGGGTAAAGTGTGTTTCATTTTTTTCTTTTTTTTTTGGGGGGGGGGGGGAATTTTGAGGTTTGCAAAGAATTCTGGGTAACAGAACCTGGTGAGAGCCCCACAAGTCACCCCATTCTGAATTTCCCTAGGTGTCTAGTTTTCAATCATGCACAGGTTTGGTAGGTTTCCCTAGGTGCTGGCTGAGCTAGAGGCCAAAATTCACAGCTAGGCACTTTGCAAAAACACAGCAGATTTCAATGTAAAAACGTGATATGTCCATGTTGCGTTTCCTGTCGCGGGCATTAGGCCTACCCACGTAAGTGAGGTACCATTTGCATCGGAAGACTTGGGGGAACACAGACTAGCAGAACAAATGTTATTGCCCCTAGTCTTTCTCTACATTTTTTCCTTCCAGATGAAAGATAGTGTGTAAAAAGATGTCTATATGAGAATGCCCTGTAATTCACATGCTAGTGTGGGCACCCCGGACTTCAGTGATGTGCAAATAACCACTGCTTCTCACCACCTTATCTTGTGCCCATTTTGGAAATACAAAGGTTTCCTATTTTTCATTCTTTATATTTCACCAAATGAATTGCTGTACACCCGGTATACAATGAAAACCCATTGCAAGGTGAAGCTTCTTTATTGGCTCTGGGTACCAAGGGTTCTTGATGAACCTACAAGCCCTATATATCCCTGCGGCCATAAGAGTCTAGCAGACGTAACGGTATATTACTTTTGAAAATATGGCATCACAGGAAAAAGTTAGAGTAAAACGTGGAGGAAAATGGCAGGTTTTCTTTCATCTTAATTTCAATATTTTTTTATTTCAGCTGTTATTTTCTGTAGGAAAACCTTGTAAGATCTATACAAATGACCTTGCTGAATTCAGAATGTTGTCTGCTTTTCAGAAATGTTTGCTGTCTGGGATCCAGCATTTGTTTCACACCTATTTCTGTCACCAACTGGAACAAGGCTAAAATCACATAAAATAGTAAAAATGGGGTATGTTCCAGTAAAATGGCAAAATTGTATTGCAAAATGTGGTTTTCTGATTAAAGTCTGCCTGGTCCTGAAAGCTGGGAAGATGGTGATTTTAGCACCGAAACCCCTTTATTGATGCCATTTTCAGGGGGAAAAACCACATGCTTTTTTCTGAAGTACTTTTTACCCATTTTCCTGAAGAAAAACAAACCAACTAAATTTTTGCTGTATTTTGGCTAATTTCTTGGTCTCCTCCAGGGGAACCCACAAATTCTTTGAGGGGTGGAGGGGGGGGGGGGGGTGAGGGAGAGAGAGGCCCAGTAGCTAAGGGGTTAAACAGGACCTCAACAACCTGACACGAGTGGGAGCTCAACCAGACAACTCTTGTCATCTTTTGCTTCGCTAGGGCAAGCCCAGTTTGGACCTCTTTGCAACAATGGAAAACAAGAAATGCCAGTACTACGTAAGCCGGCAACCGCAGAGGGTCGAGGAGGATTGCATTTTTGATGAAATGGTCAGAGATTTATGCTTACGCTTTTCCCCTGCTTCCGCTAATCCCAAGAGTTCTAAAGAAGATGAAGAGAGAACCTTGCCGGCTGTTACTGATAGCTCCCAGATGGCCACGTAAGTTTTGGTTCACAGAGCTCTATCCCTTTCGGAACAACCTCACGTTCTGTTGGAACCAATACCGAACTTACTAATGATTAATCGAGACCAGGTCCATCATCCCAACCCGACTTCTCTTTGGTTATCAGCTTGGCTCCTGAATTCTATGAATTTGCTGACCTAAACATTCCAACAGATTGTTGTGAAGTCTAAACGAACAGTTCTGGGGCCAAGGCACATTCAGCTGCACCTTTTCCTGTATTCATCCGATTGAGATGAGATATATTTACTTTAGGCCAAGTTGTGCAAGAGTCAAAAGGATCAGCCCCCTAATCCTCAATCACCAAATGGTGCGGTAATAATGAACCATGGCTCAGCACAAACTTCATCCAAAAGGTTGAATAGTGGAGGACCTCCTTAAACAGCTACTATAACTGTAGAAATGTCTTCTCCATATCACTTCATCAGTCAAATCCTTTATTAATCATAAATACATTTATTGTTCCATTTACAAATGTCTATGAAAATCCAGCCATGATAAAAAACAATGCCATAGCCAACGTGTTTCGTCCCACAGGACTTCTTCAGGGCTAAAAACATAACCAAATAAATAACCGTAAGTCCCCATAATTTAATACTTGATAAATGAACACAAATAACATTTTTAAACTTTTGAATTAATTTCATCCATCTTCCTGTCGCTATCATAATATTCACCAAATATCTGTCACCCGCATTATTATTATTATCAAAATTATGCGTATTGTTATTTTCACAGTATATTTAAAATTCATTCACATATAAAAATACTGTTAACCCCCCATAAATAAGTCATAGAATCTTTAAAAATTATTCATGTGGTCCATATTAACTTACTTATTTACTCTATTTATATGTTTATCTCTCACAAATCAAACTTGTTATGTATTAAATAACAATTTGATTCGCTTTAAACTCTGAGCTAAAATCTGCACACAACGTTGATATGTTGATACTATATAAGCTCCAATTATATTAAGTTGAGCAGTGCTATTATTAAAGTTTTTAAAGATTGTTGTGAAGTGCTCGCTAGTGCTAGAGCCCACACTACAAATAAAACATACAAACTCAAATGGAAAAGATTATGTATATGGTGTAGGGATTCCGATGTCCACCCTCTGACAGCTTCCCCAGAACAGATACTTCCGTATCTTCTTCACTTGGCAAAATCAGATCGCTCTCACTCATCAAGGTTCACCTGGCAGCCATTTCTAGATTTTGCCGTACTTCTAATTCACCATCTTTATGGTCCTCCGGAATAGTAAAACAATTCCTAAAGGGGCAATTCAGATTGTTTTCTTCAGTTAAAATCCCTCGTCCTCCTTGGCATCTCAATATTGTACTTCCACAAATGATGAAGCGTCCGTGAGGGCCTATACACAGAGCAGACTTGAAATACATTTCCTGGAAGACCGTGCTTCTGCTAGCGCTTACTTCAGAGTCAGTGACATTCGGGCATTTACAGTCTCTCAACCTTTTCTCCAATTTGTCTGACACTGTCATCCTTAGAACTAATCCTAAATTTATCCCCAAAGTTCACTCAAACTTTCATCTGAATGAACCAGTGGTATGGAAGACTTTTTTTCCCAAACCCCCCCCCAAACTCTGGCAGAAAGAGCTCTACATTCCTTAGATATCAAGAGATGTCTCAGATTCTACATACAAAAGACTAGAAGCTTTTGCAAAACCTGATCAATTGTTTATAGGCTATGGACAACTAAGAAAGGGATGTCCCCTTACCAAACAGACTGTAGCTTGGTGGATCGTCATCGGCATACAATTGTATCACCAGCTAGCAGGAAAACCACTGACCGCCATCGTCAAAGCCCACTCCACCACAGCTGTCTCCACCTCCGCAGCTCTCTTCGCAGGGGTGCGTATACAACAAATATGTAGAGCGGCAACGTGGTCTAGCAGCCACACCTTCACTCAGCACTACAGCCTAGATGCCGCAGACAGGATGGATTCAACAGTAGGACGCAGTTCTACGAAATATGTTTACATAAGGTGAGACAGTTGTGTTGTTTTTCTCACCATCCACCATTTTGTGTGTGTATATATATATATATATATATATATATATGTGTGTGTGTGTGTGTGTGTGTGTGCACTTATATAGAGGTATACCTTATGTTCACTGCTAATTATTCTTATTCAAGCATGTGAATCTATGAAAGATACCCCAATACTGGAGAAGAAAATAAGTTACTTACTGTAACTGCGGTTCTCCAGTATTGGTTTCTTTCATAGATTCAAATGCGAACCACCCTCCTCCCCATAGAAGCTCACCTCATGTCTTCTTCCTTTGTACATCAATTGTGCTAGAAAATCTGAGAGGCTGTAGCCTCTGTGGTGAGGGTTCTAAAGGGTCCTTTCGCCTGATTGGCTGGACTTAGGGTCATTTCTAATAACACTGATAAGCTATTAAAGTGAATGCATTTTTCCTTTAACTTCAATGTTAAATTTTAATATACTGCTTTCTGTGTATCGTGGGACTCCCACTTCAATGACGGGGAATTATTCAAGCATGTGAATCTATGAAAGATACCACTACTGGAAAACCACAGTTACAGGTAAGTAACTTATTTTCTTTTTTGTGGGTGGTGACACATTTCTTTTCCCTTTCTTCCCAATTGCTGCTACTAATCACCCTAAGGCACACCACCTCATTGTGACTGGTACACAATAACCATGTGTCCACAGATTGCTAAAAGCATAAACTCAATTATTTGACTACTATGAATAAGATCCCCTACTCGCATCTTGATTGAGACACGTCCCACTCTTTGTAAGTGACTGGTTATCTGATCTGCAAGCTCATTTTCATCTAAGTATGTTAAACCATAATAAATAGTTGTTTAATTCCATATTAAGGCGAATAAGTTGTCAGTCATTGCTGAAGATTGTTTCAGATAATAAGTGTACAACTGTAAAACTTCAATAGATAATGATTACAAAACAAAGAACCGCTGAGCGTGAGTGCACATAACACTTTTTATGCATCTTTGAAAAGCAAAATACAGTTCATGTGAGTAAACAGGCGAACAGCCTGATGAGGATTTTACGAGTGGCAGCAGGTTGCTCCGTTATCTAAAAAAAAAAAAAAAAACAGTGCAGTGAGAGATGGCCTCTATTATTTTTTTTATATATTTTTTTTTATTGGGCATTTCGTACGGAACTTATACATGACTATTTCATTATTTCGCCTTCCTGGCACTGTCAGGTAGGAGAAACTGTTCTCTGTGAAATTAATGAAAATACCAGTAAAAGAGAGATGGGATTACAGTTTAGTAACTGTGCCTTCTTCTTCAAAGGATCTTACTTATTATCTGTGAACACTGAATAGATTAGCAAACTCACCCCCACCCTGAGTGGCTGGTAAGCCAGATCAAGATATGGATAGTTAAGAATTTGTCAAGCCTGCATGTATTTTACTTCAGATCATGCAGACGTTTCAGTGTGTAGAAAGAAGGCTTGTGACCTGATTAGAGGTAAATATGGAATTCCACTCCTTCTGATTCCTAGTGGACCTGGTGTTCCCGCACCCATTTGCTTTCCCTGGTGGTAGAACGACGGTCCTGATTTTTCTGAGCAGTATTTCCATCTGGAAAAAACATGCTAAGCTTTTTTTTCTGTAAAGGGAGCACACAATGTTCTCCTCTGCCAGAACTTAGGTTTTCCTTTCTTATCCTACTTGCCGTACGCCCCACCTTACAGCCTCTTTCCACACAGAGACCACAGCATATATGTATCACTAGCTGGGACCAGCTGGTGTATGTTTGTGTTAAACCCCACTGAATTAGGAATTCCATGTGGTTTTACAACTAGTAAATTGCACAGTCCGGAAGATGTTACTGCACAGTAACTTAAATTTTGCTTGCGCCCTGCCAGTACCGTGCAACTCTAAATTGGTCCTCAATGACCGCGGGAGGAGGTGCACCCGGGCCACATCCTAGTGCCACATCCTAGTGCCACATCCTAGTGCCACATCCTAGTGCCACATCCTAGTGCCAGATCCTAGTGCCACATCCTAGTGCCACATCCTAGTGCCACATCCTAGTGCCACATCCTGAATTGTGTTTCACAATGTGAAAGAAAGTACACAATTGTGCTTGCAGACAGTTCGCCTCACTCACACTTAAAATTATTCTCATATTCTTGTCCATTGAACAAATACTTTTGTCAGAAAGCTCTTGGAGCCTGTTGAAAAAGCAATGAAAAATGACATTGTACGAATAAACCTTACGTCCCAGAACACATTTTTAATACTAAGACAGAAATATGTCAAGCGAAGAAAAAACTGCTACATTAGACATTTGAGAAAAATACCTGGAGGATATATATGAGACCTTTGCTCTACATAACAGAATGATGAGCAGAGCTTAACTGTCAATATGTTGCACTATGAATGCTGCAGTGTGACTGCATGTTTAATGAGGCTGCTGCCTTTCACATCGCATGGTTTTCATGTGTATTTTTCTTCTCTTCCTATGTAAATCTGTTTGCCACCCATACGGCCTTGTCTGTGCTATGTAAAACCTCTAATAATTAAATGAGAGCCTCAGCATGTCACTTTCTGCGGGTGTTGCTCCTGTTCACAAATATTTGTGAGACCCTTTTTGTCAGGGATCCTAATCATTCACATTCTGTGGAGGTTTCCTCTTGATTTCCAAGCCTGTGCATACATGAAGCTTCTCGTTTTATTGGCCGGGATTGTGGAAATCTTCTAAAAGTTATTGACATCAAGGGGGTTTCTCTTGAGTCCTTTTTCAAGGCAGTGACCCTTTTCATTTCAGGACTGAATTGTAAATTTCTGTTGTGGGTAAGTGAGGGTGAGCCTGGAGTAAAGGACTACTGTTTACTTCCTGAAATATTGTTCATTTTGTCTTGTCCTCCTCTACAGGTTCCTTCAAACAGCAGAGATGTTGAAACCGTCTACACCCTCCCCCAGCCATGAGAGCAGCTCCTCTGGTGGTGACAATGGCAGCGAGTATTACCCGCAAGTGGGTAAGTACGGATGCATTAGCTAGATGCTGTGGTCTAGTTTCCGAGCAGTTCATGGATTGATGTAGATTAACTTAACACTACATTAAAAGGAACAGCTGGGTCATTCAGGCAGAGTAGTAAAAGGATCCTAGGTAGGATATGTAAAGATAGGGGTAAGGAGTATCATTTTTGTGTCTGTCTTAAAAGCAACTGTTCTTCAGGTTTGGGTGTCATAATCTTGGTGATGTGTGCTCATCATGCAACATTGATACAGAGCTAATATGGTGATGATGAAGGCACCATGCAAGCATAAAGAAAAGTTGAACCTAAGGAAGAGGCTTAATTTGAAATTGGGCTTTGGTCGTGCCTAAATCCCGCACTGTAGGGTTAACACTTTAATAAAGCCTGACTGCTGCCCCATAGGGTGTCCTGGCACTGAAAATGTGTAGTGCTTGATTATGCTGCCTACAGTTGTACCACAGTAAAAACTGATTATTAGTGTCAATGACCCATCTGTCTTTCATATGTTATTGTGCTCTAATTTTGGCAAAAAAAACCTTCTGTGGCTGAGTCCTCTTCATGAAGGACCTATCTCAAGATATCACCTCCAATTATAGTAATCGTTCTGTGAGCCACAGTTTATTAATTATGAAATTAATAGAGATGCTTAAGGCGTCACTTGCTTCTAGCTTCTCTCTCTTCCCTTGGAGAGGATCCCATATAGTTACAAAATCAGACCATCTCTTTCAGATGCTGTCAGTGGTCCTCTGCTTCTCTGTTGCCCTGATGCATCACCCAATACTGTGTATTTTGCTAATGCTTTACGTTTGGGAACTAAGTCCAACTTGCAAGTGTCAAGTGATTTAACGTGACCCCTTGTACGTATCTTCTAGCGATCTGCATTGTTACTGTTTCTGGTACATAATGGCTTCCTCTTCCTCTGCTTTAAAGTGTATTTTAAAGGTAAGGGTGAGTGGAGAGGGAAGTGTAGTGAAGCTTTTTTGATCGCTATATCATCCCGGATTTCACATGTAGTCTTTGTGACCAGGCTTCAGCAAAGATTATTAGATGTAAACTGTTCAGGTAGCTTTGCGTCTCCTCAAGAGCACTCCAGGCTACCATTTGATCCATAGCCCATTTTTTCACTGTTTCTTCATTAGAGCGGTTAATTTATAATTAATATTTTAAGCTTTCTGAGCAAGCCAGTCATCCTTTATCTTTTGTGACCAATAAGGTTTTCATGACCATCCTTGCCTTGCCTTTCTCCTAGCCCAGGTAAAATTTGTAGAGTTTTAGGAATCTGATCTCACCTCTGTTGGAAAGTGGATTATTATTTGGGGGACCGCAGTCCACCTCAGAGGATAGGGCTACCACCTGCTTGGTGTCACACAAATTGCACTCAGGCTCAATCCCTAGTAAAATGACACAAAGCAGTCTGGCTTATATTAAAGGGAACGTCTGAAGTCTTTATGCAGTGCATACACCGAAAAAGGCACATAAAACGCAATAAAATGCCGCAAACCATTTTAAAATAAAGAGAAACATTTAAAATAAAGAGAGTAAAGAATCACCAAAACTCTAATAAGGGAAGCCAGAAATAACTTTTTAAAGATAAAAGTGAAAATGGTGACAAAAAGCATAAAGAGCCAATGACTGTACAAGTTGAAGACCAAGACCTAGATTTGAATTGAGGCAGACTGTGATCTGAGCCCTGGTCGATACCATTAGTGAATGGTCCTCACTGAAAGTCGGGAAGTCAGAAACGTTTTCAAACTTTCTTTTTTTTTTGAGCCGCAACGCAAGGGATGTTCACTGTTTTAAGAATAAAAAATCCTCCTCTGTGGGTTACCGCAGAAATTGTAGCCACCATAGTGGATAGCTGGATACTTGAAGCAGGTCTCCCTATAGCGTTGCAGCTTTCTCTCTGAAAATGTAGAAGGCACAAAGCAGAACGGGATGTTTTTCTGAGATGCTGGATGGCAACAAAGCTGAAATTCAGTCCAACCCTGTGGAACTGCCAGTGAATACCTTATCCTGTAGTTCCCCCTAAGCGCTGGAGGAGACATTTTTCAAAGTTCCCAAAATTTCTTCTGGTGCCCAAACCTCCACAGGAGTACACTTCTAAGGCCCACAGGACCTCAAGAGATGGCACTTCGATACTTTCAAGCTGTCAGGCAGAGGTCAACATCAAAGTCCAGTGCAGGTGCCACTGATCAGCTGGGTACTTCCAGGAAAAGACTCTTAAATCTTTTTGTGTCCCTGTAGAGACACAGGAGGTCAGCCAGCTAACCCTTGGAGTCTACTTCTTTGTCCTAGGTACCGAGAAGGAGCAGGTTCAGTCCGAGTCATTCAGGGCTCCTATAACTTCACATACAGCAGGTCCAGTGCTCTTCTGATCTTCTACAGGTCCAGAAAGGTCTGAGAATGGTTCCTTGGGGTGTCACATTTATGCCTTGCTCCATATAGGCGGTGGAACTTCTGGACACTCCCTAACCAATGTGGGAAGGTTCTTGAGGGCAGCCCTATCCTTTTTTTCAGTAGTTCCCATTTTTCCCACTTAAGCTAATCCCACAGTGTTCCTCACCCTCAAATTACAAGATCGGGGAAACCCTTCTCCCCTTGTGCCGAGCCTGTGTGTCTACCCAGAGGTGTGGCCATGGTAATGAACAGTACCTGCCTCTGTGGTCACTCAAAAGCTGAGGCATCCCAAGTGTTAACTAAAATTTCCCTCTGGTAAGCAGGCTGTTCTGAGAGAATATTTTACACCCAATTCAGCCAAAGAATGGCTGGGCAGTTGCTGGAGATCTAATGCAAATTATCCTCCAGCAGTTTTAGGCAGGGTGAAGGTAATTTTCTAATGAAAGTTTCATTTTCCAAATATTTAATACAATTCTAACTTTTTCCTTTAGTTTAGATTTTTCTTTAATATATAATAATAAGTCTATCAATTGAGTCAATAGCTGGCATCAATCAAAAGTTACGGATTCAAGCTTGGAAGCTGTGCTTTGCCTTTTTCTATGTGCCAGTTACAGGCTGACCAGTGACAGTGTTGTTGTGGGCGTAATCACTGGAGGAACATGACATTTCTAATGTGTCACAGGTTTTCCTCCTATAGTATGCACCCCACCTTGTGGACAGCAAGATGTTTACTGGTGGCGTATTTAATATTAAATTTAGTATTTAAAGTCCTTTTGCCCCACCTGTCAAAAGGGTGATTTTTGACAGGTCTGGGCAGCAGGATTGAAACTGCTAGTGCCCAGTTGCAGGGCATACCTGAAGGCATGTTTCCACAGCCACTGTCTTGGATGGCACAAAAGGTGCTGTAGTCGACAGGCGGCATTTAACTTTCCATGCCATGGGTGTATTCCTGTACCATATACTTTGACCTTTTAGGTAATTTAAATGTTCTAAACAGTTTTTATGTAAATTAGGCACATTTCAAGATTTCTAGCAGGTGAGTCTTTCTCCTCCCTCACCCCCAATTGATACATTAAGGATGTAATTACCTAAAAAAGGATCACTTAGCAACATCCTCCGTGAGGTTAGAGGTGGGCAGTGATTGAAATGAGTGGATATTTTTAAAGTTAGCCTTGCAGAGTTGTGCATTTATTTAAATGGCCAGATATTTAACGAAGTTTCTCTGTTCACTGTAATACGTTACTGAAGTGACACACTATTGGGTGGGATGAACATGTTAAACATTTTGGATTTATCTTTGTTCCCTCTGAAACCTGACATTTTCCTCAGTCTCTGCAGATCCTGTAGTATAGCTGGGAGAGATACCTCCGGCTTTTGTCACTAAGAAATTGCATATTAACAGACATATCCTATGAGTATCTGTAATGTGAGACGTCCCAGAACAATCAGAAGTTACTGTGCCTCAGGTGTGTCAATAGGAGACTTGTGGTGTACTTGAGTTGTCCTAATCCCATTGCTCAATTCCCTCCTGTGTCTTGTGTCCCTACGCAATTTACTTTTTAACCTCCAAACTTAAGGTCCCTGTTTTGTTCTGAAACCCCACCCCCACTTCTACATTTGTGTGGGTATTGTGAAACGCAGCACTAGCTGCCATTCTTCGCCTAGAAGCCTGCAAATTGCGAGCATGGTTGTAAAAATGTGATCTGTTTACATGTAGACCCGGGGCACATGTGATAAGGAGAAGTTTGTCTTGGGTTCTAGAATCTTCACATACCTACAAGTCAAAATTCACAAAACAAATTTTGAACCTTCTTGTTTGCTATCTTTTATATAGGTATGAAGCAGACTTTAGCATTCTGCTTCTGGGTCCTGTACAGAGTTGAAATTTCCAGCCGTAGTGAGGTCCTCTTCACTTGATTTAATATCTCTGTATTGCAAGATGCAATGAATTAGTATTGGAAATATTTGGAGGGGTAATGGTCAAGTCCAAATCCAAGAGAATGTACCTGCCCCAGGTCTCTTAATTTTAACCTGTAATGCACACAACCCAAGGCAACAGACATTTGTTCATGTTCCAAAGGCCTAAAGTAATGGGGGGGAGGGAGGAGGTGTGTTATGATTTGTGACCCTTCAGAATCTTCAGGGTCTTTATGAAATATCACTGAAAAGTACAGAATATCCAGATCCCCAATTTTTAAATGTCTCCATATCTTTTGTCACTTATTTAAATGTGTGCCCTTTACTGTGGTACTGGGTAATTAGCCTGAGAAAGTGTACCCAATCACGGTTGTTTCCCTCTTGCCCAGCTTTTGTCCTTTTTATGAACCCCCATCTTCAGCAGTGTCGGTTCTCCTTGCTATAAAAACCCCAAAACCAACAAAACTAACTTTGCCCCTGGATAACAGACAAAGACAGTGCTGTTTGTGTGGGGTTCAGAGATTCCCCCAATTATCCACCCAGTCTGGGCAAGGGTTATTATACTAAACCTCAGTTTATTACATTTCAATCTATATGACATACATATTTCACAAAGGTTGTCGGATGTGCCACCATTCCTCTACAAGCGTTTGTCTCGGTCACCTGGTGCCTTTCGTCTGCTATTGCCACGCGACTCCTTGAGTACTTTTCTTGTGTATAGAAATAACTCCATCTTTAGTCGAGATTGTGATCTTTTCCACTTTCCATTTACACTGCATTCTTCTGTGAACAGCTACCTATAAATGATTTGTCTCTTGTTGAGTTCCTGAACCATCAGAAAATATTGCTTCAATTTTGTTAGCGTTTCTGCAGCTTAGTTATGTTATAATGTCATCTGGTTTTCTCATTAAGTGACCAGTCCTCCATTCCTTGCCGTTTGGCACTTTTAGCAGGTAGGACATTATTTTGAGCAATATAGCCATGGATGATCTGAGCCCTGACAGTAGGTTGCTCTTCCCCACTCTTTTTTTTTTTTTTTTTGTATTCCCATTGGGAATTATAGGCTTGCTTTGAAAAAGCCACAACCCAGTTCTTTCAACCAGTGTTGCTTCTGTTTTCCTCTTGATCCTCCTTTAGAATGCATATGTATGTATTGTCCATCTGGGAACTATTGCAAGGCCCTCTCTTTTTTCCAGTAATATTTTTGTTCAGATAAAGACTCCTAGCTGCAGATTCCTCACATTTTGAATATTTCCTGCTCGTCAGACTGGATCCAGAAACTTTTCAGCAGTACTTCTGTGCGCCGGAAGCTGGTGCCTTGTGGCTCTGCACTGACGCAATTCCAGTCCGGAAATGGTGTGTGGGGACTACACAGGTACTACTCCTGTGCACTGATGTCAGTTATTTTCTTTTCCTGCCACCAGACACGGATCAGGAGCTTCCTCTCGACTCGCTACATTTTCTTTAGTGTGCAAACTAAAATGACTGGTTTCAGGCTCTGTAGCCACTGTTGCAAACAAATGTCTGTGACAGATCCCCATCAAGTGTGCCTGTAGTGCTTGAGGTCGAGCCATGACTCCAAGGTCTGCAGCAACTTTGTTTCGATGGACCCAAAGGCGACCAGGGAACACAAGGCAAAACTTTCCATCACCATGCATAAGAAGCCTCTGCAACAGAACCGTTCCAGTCCCGCTCCATATCCAAGGTTTGCTCTTAGTCATGTTCCCAGAGTCAATTAAGTTGTTCCAGAGGTCAGTCTCCAAGACCTCGGGTAAGCATAAGGAACAGAAGTAGTTGAAGCGGGATTGTGCTCCCTCGCACCACTTTCATTCGCCTATGAAAGTGAGTGCCACTCTTCTTGATCTCACTCCCATCCTGTTAATGAGTGTGTATATTACGTTACGTTGGCCAGTGTCAAAAGCCGTTCCCATAGCTGGGTTCGGCACGACCCTAGTTTCTGGGGCCTTCAGACATGCCACATCAGATCATATACCACCTTTTCGGATCCCTTCCAACTCACTATTGCATGCATTTCTGCCCCAAGAAGCAGAGAAGCCTTCTACCTGGGAAACTGCAATCAGGTTCACCTTCTGCGCCAGCTGAATTCTCCAAATTTATTTTGCCTTTGGGTCTTGTTCTGGACGCTGGCACCATGACCCATGCCAACCTGGGCACGTTGACGCAGATGTCAACTTTCCTGCATGAAGAAGCGGCCCCAATTCTCCTTTTTGATACAGAATCGACGGTCTGACCTCGAAAAAAGTCTCGTTGGAATTCGCCTGCAACACTGTTACACCCAATTCAAATATCACAGTCTTGACACACACTTCGGCATTTCCTTTTTCGGGCTAATTCATATAATGATTGTGACCTAGGTGATGAGTTAGCTCAGCCCTACCAAGATTATAAATGGTTCGGGGACTTGTAGGTGGCTAGTGGTCTCAGTACCTCCCTGGATACAGGTCTTCTCCCCACGACTAGCCACAGAGGAATATGCTTCCTACACAATGGTTTATGCATTGGGCAGCCAAAGTACTTTTCTGCAGCTCCTCACCTTGGAGGTTAAAACTAATGTATTGACGGAAGTCCTTCAACCGGGGCATTAATGGACACAACATTAGGGGCTTGGGACAAACCGATGCATTGCTTCTGGGTTGGAGGTGGCCAGCTAGGTTAGGTGGTGATCAGAGACCTCTGGTCTCCAGCACAGTCCTGGCTCCATGTCAGCGTTCTGGAGCTGAGGGCAATCTACTTGGCGTTAAAAGCCTTCCTTTGTCAATCAAGGGGAGGATAGTATGGCTGTTCACGGACCAAAGCAGAGCCATGTGGTACTGCAACAAACAGGGCGGTGGTCACGAACCATGTGCCAAGAGGCCTTGCGCCTCTGGAAAGGGCTGGACCAACCAAGGAATTTTCCTGGTGGTGAACCACCTGGCACGTTCATTGAGTGCCAATGCAGACAAGCTCAGCCGTTGACCCCCCGGTGAATCACGAATGGCAGTTACATACAGAGATGACACAAGGCTTCTTCTGTGAAAAAGAGAGATCTTTGGCTCGTTCTTTGCACCACACAGAGAACATGAAATGGCAGCACTTCTGCCTAATGGAGTTTCCAAGCAGTCTCTTGTGGTAGACTCATTCATCTTGAGTAGAACACAGGACTTCAATATTCCTTTCCACCGATACCACTCCTGCCCGAGTTCAACAGAAGATCAGGACGGACTGTGCACAAGTCATCCTAGTGACTCCGGATCAGGCACAGAGTATGGTGTCTAAAACTCCAGGGCTTGAGCATTTGTCCTTTAATCGGGCTGCCCTTCCGCAAGGACTGAGGCCTTCACTGTCTCCATCTTCATGTTCGGAGATTGAGCAGCAACAGCTGAACACCTTTAACCTTCCTCCGGAGGTGGTTGATGCTGTCTTGGCAGCCAGGATTTCCTCAGCCAAAACTGTATACACATATCCTTGGGACAAATTTGTGGCTTGGTGCCGCACATGTTAGAGCAACCCCTCCACCCCCCTTTCCAAGCCAGGAGTGAAGTAGACATCAGAGGGTGTGTGGGAATTCCAAAAGCTGACGACCTTTTCAGCTGCCATAATGTCTAGAATACCAGATTTCTTTGCAGTGCATTTATAGTAAAAGGGTCTCTATATGGGTTTTAGAAATGGGGTGTCTAGTTGGCAGAGGTATACACCCTTGTCCAAGTAGGGACCACAATCCTAGTCAGGGTAAGTCTCACACACACTCCAAAATCATGCAGTAAGACAGTGAAAACACCACAAAAATACACCACACAGGGTTAGAAAAATATAAGATATTTATCTGAGTGAATTAAGTTCAAAACAATCAAGGTTTGATAAATACAAGTTGAAATCTCACTTTTGCAATGATAAGAAGAGTCTTAAGTCTTCAAAAAGCAACAAATGTCTTTTTTGTGTGCACAAAGTACATGGTATGCGTCAAAATTACACGCACGGAGAAAGTAGAGGAGAAGATGCATGGAAAAATAACGTGTGTCGGATTTCCAGGTGCTCAGAGACGATGCGTCAATTCTTTTCCACGCGGCAAGGGCTTTGCTCTGAATTCCGGCACGCAGGCTTGAATTCTCTTTGTGATGCAGGTTCTTTTGACGCCCAGGGGCGATGTGCAGAAATCCACGGCATGCTGAACGAAGGTACAGGTGCTGCATCGATCTGGTGGGCGATGCATCAGCACTGCAGGTGCTGCGTCGATTCCTCACGCAGGAAGTTGGGCTGCGCCGTTCCGGCTCGGCGATGCGTCGGTCCGGTGGGCTGTGCGTCATCGTTCCTGGCACTGTCGATCTCCACTCGGGGAAGCCGGGCTGCATCATTCCGGTGTGGCGATACAGTGATACTTTCACCGCTAGACAGGCTGTGCGTCGATTCCAGCAGGCTGTGCGTCGAGTTTCCCTGCACAAGGAGTTCCTTTGAAGAGAAGCCTTTTTGGCCCTGAAACACCAGAAAACAAGAGGCAAGCTCAATCCAAGCCCTTGGAGAACACTTCTCAACAGAGCAAAAGGCCAGCAAGGCAGCAGGGCAACAGCAAGCTTTCACAGCAAAGCAGTCCAGGTGAGTCCTTTGGGCAGCCAGGCAGCTCCTTTTGGCAGGTTGCAGGATCTGGTTCAGAGTATCTGTCTCAGGAAGTGTCTGAGTTGGGAGGGCCAGGGACCCAGTTTATATACCCAAAAGTGCCTTTGAAGTGGGGGAGACTTCAAAGAGTCGGTTTGAAGAGCACAAGATCCCCTTTCAGTACAGATCTGTCTGCCAGGGTCCCAGTAGGGGTTGTGGCAGTCCTTTGTGTAAGAGCAGACCACTGGCCTTTGAAATATAAGTGTCAAGCCCCTCCACCCTTCCAACCCAGAAAGACCCATTCAGTATGCAGATGTGTGCAAGTGTGACTGAGCATCTTGTGTTTGTGGTTGTCTGGGTGAAATACACAAGGCAGCTGTCAGCCCAGACATGGATTAGAGACAGGCTGTAAGTGCGTGGAAATGCTCACTTTCTAAAAGTGGCATTTCTACAATAGTAATGTAAAATCCAACCTCACCAGTCAGCAGGATTTTGTATTACCGTTCTGACCATATTAAATATGACCTGTCTACCCCTTTCTGATCAGAATCTACCACTCAAACAGTATATGAGGGTAGCCCTAATGTTAGCCTATGAAAGGAGCAGGCCTCAGCAGTGGAAAACAAATTTAGGAATTTTCCGCTACCAGGACATATAAAACAGAGCACCCTGCCCTATGAGTTACATAGGGCCTACCTTAGGCGTGACTTGTATGGAGAAAAGGGGAGTTTAAGGCTTGCCAAGTACTTGTAAATGCCAAGACGAAGTGGCAGTGAGACTGCACACACAGGCCTTGCCATGGCAGGCCTGAGACATGGTTAAGGGGCTACTTATGTGGGTGGCACAATCATTGTTGCAGGCCCACTAGTAGCATTTAATGTACAGGCCCTGGGCACATGTAATGCACTTTAATAGGGACTTCTAAGTAAATCAGATAAGCCAATTGGGGATGAACCAGTTACCATGTTTTAAGGGAAAGAGCATATGCACTTTTGCACTGGTTAGCAGTGGTAAAGTGCACAGAGTACTAAAACCAGCAAAAACAAATGTCAAAAAATTGGAGGGAGGCAGGCAAAAAGTTGGGGGTGACCACCCTAAGTCTGTCAGGTTTAACAGTGGGCTAGTGCATGTGGGAGTTCAGCATTCCGTCCATCACTTGTTGTTTTTGCTTTGTCGCCCTAAGTGGGAAGGGTATGCCCAGACGTGGGTCCCGTGCTTCCCATGCCACTGGATTCAAGCTAGCCTGGCTGATGAGGGGTGAAACCCCGAAACCGGTCCCAGGATGCTTGTTTCCAGTCCAGGGAAGGCCTGGCCTAGCAGTTCGGGCTGGACTGTTCCCATGGGGAACAGGGTCAAGACTGATTTGCATATGGCTGGGTCCAAACTGGAATGGCATGGGCAGCAAAAAAAACGATGGATTTGGGCCCAGATCACTGTACTGGGGGTGAATGTTTGACAATGTTCAGCATTCCGTCCATCACTTGTTGTTTTTGCTTTGTCGCCCTAAGTGGGAAGGGTATGCCCAGACGTGGGTCCCGTGCTTCCCACGCCACTGGATTCAAGCTAGCCTGGCTGATGAGGGGTGAAACCCCGAAACCGGTCCCAGGATGCTTGTTTCCAGTCCAGGGAAGGCCTGGCCTAGCAGTTCGGGCTGGACTGTTCCCATGGGGAACAGGGTCAAGACTGATTTGCATATGGCTGGGTCCAAACTGGAATGGCATGGGCAGCAAAAAAAACGATGGATTTGGGCCCAGATCACTGTACTGGGGGTGAATGTTTGACAATGTTCAGCATTCCGTCCATCACTTGTTGTTTTTGCTTTGTCGCCCTAAGTGGGAAGGGTATGCCCAGACGTGGGTCCCGTGCTTCCCATGCCACTGGATTCAAGCTAGCCTGGCTGATGAGGGGTGAAACCCCGAAACCGGTCCCAGGATGCTTGTTTCCAGTCCAGGGAAGGCCTGGCCTAGCAGTTCGGGCTGGACTGTTCCCATGGGGAACAGGGTCAAGACTGATTTGCATATGGCTGGGTCCAAACTGGAATGGCATGGGCAGCAAAAAAAACGATGGATTTAGGCCCAGATCACTGTACTGGGGGTGAATGTTTGACAATGTTCAGCATTCCGTCCATCACTTGTTGTTTTTGCGGAGTTTGACATTTGTCACTGAAAATTGTTGCCAGCAGGTACATTTTGAAAAGTGCAAGGAATACCTGTTATAGCAGTAATTCATGTCATATCCAACACTGTAAAACGTATTTAGGTACATAAACGTTCTCTGGGCTTGTTTACAGATTTGCAGGATTCCTTTTGTGCGTCACAGCATTTAGGGAAAACGGGCAACTAAAAAAGAAACCTTCTTTCTGGCGGTCAATCAAAATCTAAATGCTCTTATCCTACAAGTAAAACTTAGTAATAGGACCGTTCAGGTTTGAAGGTGTGGCTGTGCACCTTGCAGTGGATTAGAAGGCAGCAGTTGGTGCTGTTTGTGCTAGCTCGAGTGAGACGAGAGGGCAGCCTCCTTACACACCCTAATGCCAGGGCTGGCAGATTACAAATAGAACAGAAGGAGCAGTTAACCAATAAGCATTTACTTGCTTTAATTACCTGTTGTGCAGGTAACTGTGAGGGACTCATTATTTGAGGCTACGATGGAGCTTCGTATCTAAAACAAGAATTCAAGTGTTCTGAACCTAGAAACCGGTTAAAAAAAGATGGGTCTGCTTGCCAGACCTGTGTCCAGATCAAAAAGAGAACCTTTGATGAATTGGTGCAGCCCTGTGGCCCTGAGTATCCATGAAACCGTACAAAAGAACAGACACGTTGAACGTGAAAATATTCCGATCATTTTACAGCGGAACCTAGATTGTTCTGCTGGCTGAAGACTTGTATGCCCCCTCTGATACCACATCTAGTCTTGTTTAAATATGCTGATTTAGAGGTTTAACACTGCTCACAGCCAATGATTTTTCACTCTGTAGGTTGGATATTTCCTGTTTATTCTTAATTTTTATAATATATTTTTTCAAGGTTACTTAAATTGACAAATGATCTGTTTAAAGCACAGATAGCACGATTAATCAAGTCTCTGCGCGTCCGAAGTCTAACTTGCCACTTTTTCTTTCTTTCTTTCTTTTTTTCCCTTCAGTCTTCTTACAGAACAAGGCAAAGCGGGAAGACTTCTGTCCACGAAATCTCAAACAGATGCATTCTGTCATTGATAAACTGATGATGCACTCTCATCTCCGATACAAGGGTAATGCCATGTACCATGCGCACACACCATGCCAAGAATTGCCAACCCAGAGTACCACACCATAGTGATCTAGGAATTGCCAACAGTATGCCGCAAAACACTCACACCTTCTCTCTGTAAGAGGACAACGTTGTAAATTATCATAGAAAGAATGAGATGCAAACAGAGCAGTACTTGAACAAAATAAATCAAAGTGCAAGAAACTGATAAAACTAGTTGGTATTTAATCACAGATTCAGCACAAAGAATCGCTCATTCTTGTGCCGGATGAAATTTTCTATAATGCCTCCCACTCAACCTTGGGACCCAAACTTAAACAGGTCTGTGTTTATTGTTCTTTGCAGGGACGCTTTCCATGCTAGATTGCAATGTTTTTCCTGGGTTACCTCACAGCTTCCTGGAGTGCGAGGTGAACCTCTTTCTGATCCCCTGCATGGACACCGACAATGATGAGGCCATCTCTCGGGCAAGTAAGGCTGTGATCCTCCTGTTTTTTCTTTTCTAAGCTCTTCACCACGTTAATGTCAGTTTTATGTTGTAATCGGAGAGCTGGCGATGCACACTGGGCCCCTTTGTGGAGACCCTCTAGCTGTAGGCACAGTGACTTGTTGAAGATAGATGACCAATCCCTACCATAATAAAAGCTCTCCGAAATATAATTTTTTCCAATCCTCCTTGAGTGGGAATTAATGACCTACTCGCTTCTCCAGTATTTTCCTGTTATTGTTGCTAATGGCTCACAGTGTGTCAGATTTGAGAGACCACTATTCATCAAACTAAGTTATTGGCTTGGCTGGCTGGTTGCATATTTTGCATAGAAGTGGATTAACTGAGGCTCATCCTTAAATGAGGGTCACTTCAGAGCTATGAATGAAGGCTGTTATTCTCTTTTATGCAGCCATATAGGCTTGAGCTATAGGTGGATTTGATTTCACTTGTCATGTTTTGTGTTCTCCAGTGTTTGCTCTTTAGTTACACTGTGTACTTCACAATTGGGAGTCCGTACCAAGAGGACACCGATTGGTGGGGTGCTACAAGGAATAGAGAACATGCAACAATATGAGAAGGGGGTGAGGTTGTTAACTTTTTGGCTAATGGGGTAGGATTAATATTTCTTTGCTGCCTTTTCCCACTGAATTAGCACTTTAGCTTTTAGTCCTTAGCAGATCATGGCTGATCTCACCAGGCCTTTAAACTGTCCTTGCCGTGATGGGGAGACGTACTTTGGTCAAAAGACAAGGGTCATTTAGTTCTTGCCTTAAGTCAGGAGAGTGAAAGTAGAAGCTAATGCTGTAGTGGCCAAAGATGAGGGCATTTTGTTGCACCAATATGCGGATGACACTCACCTTATCTTAAAAATTCTCCACCGTATTGATCTTAACAAGCTTGACAAGTTGATTGACTTAATATCTGCCTTCTCTCTAAAACAAAGTACTAACAAGGCAGAATTGTCTCCTATGCACTAATCTATTTCTGCCCCCTCTGCCCCCCCCCCTTTCACCTGTCCAAAAATATCCTTTCTCCAGTAGTCAATCTACCATGTCCAGCACCAATACACCATATATCCTGGTCCAGCAGCAACCACTGTCCTAGTCGGGGTAGCTTGGCACAGAGCAGTCAGCCCAAAACTTACAGGCAATGTGTAGAATGTTTGTACAACAGGAAAACATGGTTTGCTCCATGCAGCAGAGGAGATGAGACCGTTCCTTTGGATCCACAGGGTGGCAGAGCACCTTAAGCCCACTTCCAAGGAGTTCGGGACTGGGGTGGCACCACTTGGCAGAATAGAGACTCAGATGTGCAGGTCCAGATGTAGGGTTGTTGGTAGCCTGTTATGTCCCCGAGGCTTCAGATCAGGAGGCCAGCCAACTAGCCCTTGAAGTCATGTCAGGAGATACAGGTCCAGACCTTCTGACACAGGCATGATGGGCAACAGGACGACATAGCAGAATAGTTGTCCATCAGAGGGGCAGTCCTTTTTCCTGGCAGAGTATCCACAGGTTCAGGAGTGTTGTGAAGTGGTGGTGTCTAAAGCCTTTCTTTTTATACTCAGTTGTGCATTTGTAGTGGGGAGAAGTCCTACCTTTCGTGCTCTGGATCCAGGCTAACTACAGGTGGTATTCAGCCCTTTGTGTGGAGACAGGACACAGCTCTTTCAGGTATAAGCAAGGCTGAACCCAGCTCCTCCTTTCAATCATGCCAGTTATGGCCCATTCAATTACACCTAAGCTCCCTTTGTGTTTGGCTGAGTAGGAGGAATATGCAAAGCCCAACTGCCAACTACACCCATTCATATGACTAGACAAACTGCAGCCACCAAATGGCTAAGGCAAGAAAATGTCAACTTTCTAAAAGTGGCATTTTCATAATTGTAATTTAAAATCTGACTTCACCATAAGTTAGAATTTTCTTTTTTAAATTACTCTTATAAAATATAATAAGTTAACTCCAATGTTATCCTATGGGAAAGATAGACCTTGCGGTAGTGAAAAACGAATTTACGAATGTAAGAGTTTTTCGCTACCAGGACATGTAAAACCTAAAATTACGTACATGTCCATTGTTTTACATACACTGCACCCTGCCCTTGGGGCTATCCGTGGTTTACCTTATGGGTGAAGTATATGCCTTAGAAAGGAAGAAACAGACCTGGCAAAAAGGTTTATTTTGTCAAGTTGAAATGGCAGTTTAAAACTGCATGCACAGGCTCTGCAGTGGCAGATCTGAGACATGTTTGCAAGGCTACTTGTGTTTAACCCCTTTGCTGCCAGGCCTTTTCCTCCTCAGGTGCCAGGCCTTTTTTTGGCTATTTTGGGCAGGGCATAACTTTTTGTCCGCATAAGCTACCCACGCCAAATTTGCGTACTTTTTTTCCAACATCCTGGGGATTCTAGAGGTACCCAGACTTTGTGGGTTCCCCTGAAGGAGACAAACAAATTAGCCAAAATATAGTGAAAGTTTTGTTTAAAAAAAAAAAAAAAAAAATATGGGGGGAAAAGGGCTGTAGAAGAAGGCTTGTGTTTTTTTCCCTGAAATTGGCATCAACAAAGGGTTTGCAGTGCTAAAATCACAAGCTTCCCAGCTTTCAGGAACAGGCAGACGTGAATCAGAAAACCCAATTTTTCAACACAATTTTGGCATTTTACTGGGACATACCCCATTTTTACAATTTGTTTGTGCTTTCAGCCTCCTTCCAGTCAGGGGCAGAAATGGGTGTGAAACCAATGCTGGATCCCAGAAACCTAAACATTTCTGAAAAGTAGACAAAATTCTGAATTCAGCAAGGGGTAATTTGTGTAGATCCTACAAGGGTTTCATACAGAAACCAACAACTGAACTAAAAAAAATATTGATATTGAGGTGAAAAAACAGCCATTTTTCTCTATGTTTTACTCTGTAACTTTTTCCTGCAATGTCAGATTTTTTAAAGCAATATACCGTTATGTCTGCTGGACTCTCTCTTGGTTGCGGGGATATATAGGGCTTGTAGGTTCATCAAGAACCGTAGGTACCCAGGGCCAATAAATGAGCTGCACCTTGCAGTGGGTTTTCATTCTATACCGGGTATACAGCAATTCATTTGCTGAAATACAAAGAGTGAAAAATAGGTATCAAGAAAACCTTTGTATTTCCAAAATGGGCACAAGATAAGGTGTTGAGGAGCAGTGGTTATTTGCACATCTCTGAATTCTGGGGTCCCCATATTAGCATGTGAATTACAGGGCATTTCTCAAATAGACATCTTTTTTACACACTGTCTTATATTTGGAAGGAAAAAATGTAGAAAAAGACAAGGGGCAATAACACTTGTTTTGCTATTCTATGTTCCCCCAAGTCTCCCGATAAAAATGGTTCCAACACTTGTGTGGGTAGGCCTAGTGCCCGCGACATGAAATGCCCCAAAACACAACGTGGACACATCACATTTTCCCAAAGAAAACAGAGGTGTTTTTTGCAAAGTGCCTACCTGTGGATTTTGGCCTCTAGGTCAGCCAGCACCTAGGGAAACCTACCAAACCTGTGCATTGTTTAAAACTAGACACCTAAAGGAATCTGAGACGGGGTGACTTGTGGGACTCTCACCAAGTTCTATTACCCAGAATCCTTTGCAAACCTCAAAATTTGGCTACAAAAACACATTTCGGTGACAAAAAGTTCTGGAATCTGAGAGGAGCCACAAATGTCCTTCCACCCGGCGGTCCCCTAAGTCTCCCGATAAAAATGATACCTCACTTGTGTGGGTAGGCCTAGTGCCTGCAACAGGAAATGACCCAAACACAACATGGACACATCACATTTTTCCACAGAAAACAGAGGTGTTTTTTGCACAGTGACTACCTGTGGATTTTGGCCTCTAGCTCAGCCGTCACCTAGGGAAACATACCAATTCTGTTCATTTTTTAAAACTAGAAACCTAGGGGAATCCAAGATGGGGTGGCTTGTGGGGCTCTCACCAGGTTCTGGTACCCAGAATCCTTTGCAAACCTCAAAATTTGGCTAAAAAAACATTTCGGTGACTGAAAGCTCTGGAATCTGAGAAGAGCCACAAAGTTCCTTCCACCAAGCGTTCCCCCCGAGTCACCTGATAAAAATGGTACCTCACTTGTGTGGGTAGGCCTTGTGCTTGCAACAGGAAATGCCCCAAAACACTATCTGGACACATCAAAATTATCAAATAGAAAACTACCTGTTTTTGGTGGGGGGTGGGGACACCTGCGTTTTTGGTCCTGGGCTCAGCAGCCATCTAGGGAAACCTACCAAACCCAGACATTTCTGAAAACTAGACCCCTGAGGGAGTCAAGGGAGGCGTGACTTGCGTGGATCCCCCAATGTTTTCTTACCCAGAATCCTCATCAAACCTCAAATTTAGCTAAAAAATCAAAATGTTCCCACATTTCTGTGTGGGATCACCGCACCGGGACACATTTCCTACCACCCAACGTTCTCTCAGTCTCCCGGTAAAAATGATATCTCACTTGTGTAGGTGGGCCAAGTGTTTGTGACAGTAAGGAGCCAAAAACACGTTGAAATTGAGGGGGAACCAAAGTGGGTCCAAAAGGGCAGTATGGAAAAAAAACATTATTAGGCTGACAAGTGCAGCAGAACTTTTATCGGTATAGATGAGACAATGCTGGGTGGTAGGAATTTTGTGGATTCCTGCAGGTTCCGGAAGGTTCATCACAAAAATGTGAGAAAAATTTGTGGTTTCTAGCAAAGTTGCAGGTTTGCAGGGCATTGTGGGTAAGGAAATGGTGCGGGTGCATGTGAAGCACGCCACCCTGGAATCAACTGGATGTTTCGTTTTCAGATGTGTCTAGGTCTTGTGGATTTTTCTACATGGCAGCGCCCCAGAGTTTAAAAAAAAAAAAAAAAAAGTGCAGCCCTCACCATTCCAAGTGGGACGATTTTGAGACTTACCAAGCTCTCATGGCCCAAATGTAAAACAAAAACCAAAATAATCAAATGTCCTCTTGCTTGCCATGGGATGAGCTGTTTTAGTGTGCGGGGGACAGCTGAAAGACTGATAGCCCCTTCAGTTTGGGTGGGGGCATAACCAAGCCCATACTGGTTGGTAACCACCACCCCACTATTTTCTTTTATTTTTTTTATTCCCTGGCATCTAGTAGACTTTCTGTCCCCCCGGGGTGTGGATCGGGATAATTGCCCAATTTGCCCACTGGTGGGCAGAACAGCTTTGGCCCCATTTATTTGGGGTAGGGGTATGGCCATACCCCCAACCTCTTATTTTGAGAAGAAAACTCTTCCCTGGTCTCTGGTGGGCTTTCTGTCCCCCTTTGGGACAGATGGGCCTTCCAAAAATTGGCCAATCTGCCCTCTAAGGGGGGGGGGGGGCAGTTATGGCCAACAGTAATGTGCCTCCATAGCAGAAATGGCCTAAAAATAATTTGCCCCCCTGGTGAGTGGCCCTTGCCCAAGGGGCCACTCCCCTTATGCTCAAGTACGAAAAAAAATCAATAATCCCTGTGTTTAGTGATTTCGGCCCCTCTTGGGGGCAGAAATGGCCTAGAAATAATATGCCCCCCGAGGAGCGGCTCTTGCCCAAGGGGCCGCTTCCCTTATCTCAAAAACCAAAGCAAAAAAAATTCCCTAGTGTCTATTGGGTATTTCTGCTGCCCGATCGCATCGCGATCGGGCAGCCGAAATGCTCAGAGAGACATGAAAGGAGAGGAAAGGCCTTTCCTCTCCTTTCATGCCTCTCTGCTCCCTCAACGTGATCGGAGGAGAAATGCTTTTGTATTTCTCCTTCGATCGTCACGCGCTGACACCATTAGATGCCACGGGGGTCAGAGGAAGGGGGCAGGAGTGGAAGGGGAAGCAATTCCCCTTCCATCTCTGCCCAGGGTAGGGGGGGTGCTCAGCCATCTGGGGGAGCGCTAGCGCTCCCCCTGGGGGCCCATAGCAGGACGAGCTGGTTGGCGAGACCAGCTCGTCTGGGGCACCCTAGGGGTTAAAGGATTACTTAAATGGGTGGCACAATCAGTGCTGCAGCCCCACTAGGATTTAATTTACAGGCCCTGAGCACATGTGGTGCACTTTACTAGGGACTTATAAGTAAAGTGAATATGCCAATTGGGTATAAGCCAGTGTTACCATGTTTTGAGCAGAGAACACAAGCACTTTAGCACTGGGAAAGGCCAGAAAAAATAAGAGATCTGAAGGCAATAAGCTAGGGAGAAACCACGTAAAGGATGCCAGGTCTAACAACTGTTAATCCCAAAGATTTCAGGTCAGCAGTCCCTAGTCTTAGTGGTTTTCCATCTTGACAGTACTGATGCTCACGTAGCTGGCCTGCCCAAATCTACAGTTGTGTCTGTCAAGGTTTTCCCACACATTGCAGCACAATGGATATCCAGTGCAAAGGAATCTGGTCATAATACCCCTATCCTAAAATAAACTCCACTGGTTATCATTAGAAGAAATCAAGTTGAGAATAGCGTGGATAACATAAGGTGCGTTACTCCAGACTCCACCCTATCTTAAGCAGTACCCTACCTCAAGGATTAACTACTCACTACTGAAGGAGAAATTAACATGAATGAAATCCATCCTTCTGCTGGAGGTTCTTCAAAACGGGGAAAAGTAAAACTAAACAAGGCCTTTTCTTGTTTCGCTCCAAGATTATAGAGCCAATCCGTGCAATATTTAGATTTACCTCTAGTCTCCTTATTTCAAGAAAAACCTTTAGACTCACTTAAAGTCCAGTCTACTGGACAGCAACAGCTGACCCTTCACATCCTTTCCTCCCGCCCCTTTCTTAATAATGCTGCTGCTCCCCATTTTCCCATCTGCCTGCAGGTCACCTCCTACAGATAGAAAATACGCCTGTTGCTCTGTTTTTTTCCTTTTATTAAATACCATTGTACTGTGTTTTTTTTTTTATATATGTTGAATGCACTCCAGCTTCTACAACTGTCTGCACTCTATAAATACCTGAAATAAAAATAAATATTAGCTCAGAGGTTCAAGCAAAGGGCCTCCCCAGAAGTAGCAAACGTGTCAGGACACAGATCTGCCACCAGAAAGGTTATTAGGAAGCCAGCATGTTTACAGCTTTCTGGACCTAACCCTAAAGGCTAGCAATGGGTGAGAGTTACCTCAGATCTACTCTTTTGGGTCATGTTTTGGACAGTAAGTGACACACAAGATGGGTACACACCACTTAGTGGAATTTGAAAATCATATTTCAATCAGTTTTAAGGTCCCTTTTAAGTATGGCCTGTGCTTTCATATTGTGGTTGGGATAGTTAAAAGAAAGAAAATGTTTCCAAGGTCTGGACTGGCGATAAGCTAGAGTGTCGAGATGAATAGTTTTGAGCAACTATCTTTATAACTTTTTATTTCCTCTTTCACAGACACCCGGACTAAGTTTGTCTGGATGTAAGCACTCCACAGCTAACCACATGTGCCACATTATTCCTTAGTGCCTGTCTTTAGCAGAGACCAGAGTCAGCAGGAGGCCAGCATCAAATAGGATTTTGTTTTTGTTTTTCATTCCCCTTCTCTTATCCCTTGGCTAGTTTACTGGTGACTTGTCCTTTCAGATATGCTTGCCTGTTTCCTTTCTATGCTAGGTACCTCCATGCTTATTTAGAGTTAGTTGGGCAGTTTGTTTACGTATTTCCTTGGCTCTCAAAATCCCCAAAACCTTACCTCTAGGATAAGAGATTGGGTGTCATCTCACCTCTGGGTCATGAAATAAATGTTGTATCTCTTAATGACCAAACAGTCTCTCTCATTGCCTTTGTCTTTGTGTTTCAGGCACAGGAGTCCCCCTGTTCTCAATGCTGCCAGGTTACAAGGGACACCCCAGTTTCCAGTCACTGATCAACAAACTGAGGAGCCAGATAATGTCAATGTCAAGGCCGCAACTTTCTCACACCATCCTCACTGAGAAGAACTGGTGAGTGTCTAGGGCTTCAAACAGCTTATTGTGCACAGTGATTCGTGTTCTAAAGCCTAGTCTCTGTAACACAGCCTCTGGGTTCCTAGAATGCCTCATTTGTGCGCAGGAGGTGTCTTTGAAATACCCCACTCAAAACAAAGCACACTGAATCTGTGCCCACCCTGTAACTTACAGATACTTTTTTGAAGGGTTTGTAATTAAGCTAGAGGCTTGGATTGAAGGTGTTCTGTAGTTTGAGGTCATGACTGATGTGCACAAGACAGATAGTTACATCTTGATTAAATGGGGCTGCATACTGTGAGTGCAGATAATGTCCTATTCAAAGTTTTACCTGCCGCAGTTTGTGGGAGCAAACACCTTCAGTTTGTGCCCATAATATGATCCATATTATAATCCTATTTTGGGCGCAGATGTTTTGGAATCGCCCGCTGTATTTGGAACTGCCATCTCATGAGATTACTGGCCAGTCCTCCTTCCACAAGCAGTGTTTCAGGGTACCATTTTAACAGTAGATTTTTCTCTGTTTTACTTTTTCTTCTGCATTTGTTAAAGGGGTCATGGCAGGGCATGAGCCTAGGTCTGCAGCAGTTTCTAGTACAAGTACTACTTTCTGTTTAGGCTGGACTCCTAACTAAGCTAGTTCTGATTTCTCTGAAGAGGAACTGTGATTATAGTTCAGCATATTTTGTTCCTTTATTCAGTTAATGTATGTAGTGCTTTAATGACCATAAGGAGCTGCAGAGGTCCCAGCAAAAATGATAATGAAATCTATAGGTATAGGTTATTCCATATTTTGTGCATATATACATATATATATTTACTTAAAAAACAAAGGTTACAAGGTCCTTATAGTTAGGCTAACACTTTAACCTTACAAAATCATAGAAATTCACCCATTAGGGTTACCTCAAGTAACTATAATTAACTATAACTCGTGCCCTGCCATGCTCAGTTTTCTTTCTGTCAAATTTTACTGCAAATATTACATTGATATTATCTTTGTTATCAAAGATGTCATGAATGATGTAATTTATGGGGTAATTAGCAGTGAATGGGCAGGAGTTATTTTTACCTTAGTTACTTGAGATAACTCAACTATAACAGATGAATTTCTGTGGCTTTGTAAGTTTAAAATGTGACTATAACGTCCCTGTAACGTTTTGTTTTTTCAGTGAATTTCTATGTTTTCTTTTTTCATAAAGTAATGTTCATTATTATTCCTGCAGCCAACCCCATATAATACCCCAACCTTGTGCCTTTGTTGGCTGCAGGCCTGTGGCCACCCAATCCCATGCTGTGCATAGCCTTTGGCCGTGCACAGTGGGAATTGGCTGCAGGTCCGCGTGGTCCTCCTCCCCCACCCGATTTTGTCCCCGGGGACCCAGGGAAATGAACACAGACACGGTTCTGAGACCTTAACCACTATGCCAAAAGGGACTCCTTAGCATGTGGTGTCCAGACTTAACAATGAACCCAGAGATTTTGCGTGTAAAAAAGAGTTCAATGTTCCATTACTAGGAATGCTTAACAGTCAAAACACTAGAACATAAACAGACACACTGCCATGAGATACAGTGCAGATGACTGTGAGAAACAGATTTTAACCTTCAGCCTACTGAGTGACAGTCCAAATGTTTTACCATTAAACCAGAAGTGACCATGCTGCCCATCCAAATGTAATTATAACATTTGTAACAAACATCTTGCTAGTCTGACTCTTTGAAATCATTGTAGGCAGAGACCATGCAATAACAATCTCTCTCTCCCCTCCCCCCTCGCTCTCCCAATATGGGATGGAAGGGAGAGAGAGAGAGACAAGCGGGGAAATGCTAGAAATAGCAATGTTTACATCTGTTTTCCTTCACGCATATTTCCCCAGGCCATAATTGGTTCCCCTCCAACATGTATTGCCCGGAGAGGTGGTGGTCTTAGGGCTGGGGTTCTGAAACAGACCCCCTCATTGTTTTATTTTAGGGGGGGGGGGGGGGCGGCGGTATGGGGAGCGTGTCCATCCCCCACATACATTTTTACTTTAGCGGTGGTCTCTGGGGCTATTTTGGGGAATGGGGGATTGGGGGATAGGGGCTGTTGGCCCACACTGCACTCATTCACTTTAAAGCCCTGTGGAAGTGGCGTTCCCCGGGACCTGGCCCACCCAGGGGCTGCATTTAAACAAGCGCAGGAGCCTGCGTTTGCGGTTTTTTTTTGCGTTTTTGTTGTTTAATTATCCATCGCAACTCCCTTCAAAAAACAAAAAAATCCTTTTTTTTTTTTTTTTGCTCCAGAGCTAAGGGATCAGTGTGTCTCTACCCTGGCCCTTTTCTGTCTTTCTTGTCTTTTCTCATGGGACTTGACTGTAGCAGAGTCCCAAGATGACTGCCAATACTTCTTTGTTGAAGTGTTTGCAGCCAATCAGATCTCCACACCTTTAATGACTCAAAAACTACTGAACAGATTTACACCAAATAATAAAAAGGTCGCTTTCTGGACCAAGAGCTACCTTTCTGCCAAATTTGGTGTAATTCGGTTCAGGCACTATTGCTGTTCAGAATCCATATGATAAAATACAAAGTGTTTTGAGACTCCCACCCCCCTTTCCAGCAGCTGATGTAAGCATGACATTTTTTTGGGAATCCTCTGCTATGGATATAGGGAAGTCAAAAAACACTTTCTACAGAAACTAGGTCCTAACTATAACTAGTGGTGACTGCCAGGAGGTAAAATATATAAATATTATAATTATTTGTTGTTGTATTGTTTTTTTGTATTTGTTATTGAACCCAACCGATTGGGTTTAGCGAGATTGTAGGGATGGACATTGTTACATACAACGCAAGCATTCAGACTTACTCCACTAAAAACGTAAGTGATGAAGGGGATGTGGGGCTACAGAGATACATACTGTTCCTCATGTCTGAGGATGAAAAAAGGGGATTACGAAAGGTTACCTTTCTGGATAATACTGTGAAGTTTTTTGTTAAATATAATTAATTTAATGAGCCTATTGAAAAAGATTTGCAGGGAAATACATTGTTGAACTGATACCAGAACAACAAAACAGAATGGTAATGTTAAGATAACAATCCATAGGAACCCTAAAGACTTCAGCAAACAAAAACTGATATTAAACGACTATATTGGCAAAGTGTGTAGTTTTAAATATAAGCCTGTTGATGAAACCTGTACTTCTAGATCTAAACCCCGCTTTTCACACCTATGCTTCCAGCTGTCTCATTTATTTGATAAACTGTCCTAGTAATCGCCAGAGGTAAAATTACTTTGGAGCGAGGCATGCCTGAGATGCATAGAAACCTGTGGCCAGTTAGAACACCCCTGTGAAGTCACCTGTGTGTAGTTTCCTGCAGTAGCAACTTAGTGGCAGTATTTCTATAACCTGTCATTGGCGCTGAGTAATTAGGGCTGCTAGTACAGAATTGGTAAAACAGGTGTACAGAAGAATATTTTTAGTAATAGTGGTTGTCTCTGTTTGTTTCAGTTTTATGCCTCAAATACCTTCTATTTTTGTATGTTTTATTATCTTTTTTTGTTTCAGTTGATTAATATGATTTTGCCTTAAATTGTCTTCTCATGTTTTTGTTTTGCATTTTTTGTTTCCTGTTACTTTGTTCTGCCTTCATTTTCAGCCATTTTTTTCCCTTTTTTTTCTTTTTTCACAGCGCTCCCTTTCATTTGTGTTTGTATAATTCCGAGGACTCTAATGTAGCTGTCTTGCCACTGTGCCACTTTCACTGTGCCTTATCTTTTGTTTTGGTAGGTTCCATTATGCGGCCCGGATCTGGGATGGTGTGAAGAAATCTTCAGCACTTGCTGAATACAGCCGGCTGCTTGGGTAGAGGTGTGAGAGCTTATTGTACTGTGGTAACATGGCTCGTAACAGTGAGCACAACCCTACCGTAAGGAAGGCAGATGCCAGGTTCAGTAGGGGAATGGTGCCCTAGATAATTGGAGTGAGACAGTTGAATGAGGCCTTTTGATGCCTTGCAGCTCTAAATGAATGTTCCACGTTCTCTGTTCGCCTTTTAAGGAGGGGAGAATGATACAGGTATACCAGCCCCATGCTGAATTCATACCACTGAATGAACCTGCGAATGGCCGCTTCTGCCAAAAGCAAGAGGCTGATCCTTATTCATGAGCTTAGGTTGGTGATGCCTTGCATTGCTTCCTACACAACTAGTGTTGTGTAGTCAGAAAAACACCAGCAATAATGTCAGATTGAGCAGAAAAACATGGGCTTATCTGAGTGGCTCACAGCGTATGATGAGGGCAAAAACATAAGTGTATATTGAAAAATGTAAAATGCCTTTCACATGACATTCAGAAAAAATGGGAATGCAGGTTGTGGTACGACAGGCAGGGAGGTTACCCTATGAAGTGCCCTTGCAGCTGTGTAAGCCAAACTTTGCTTTTGTATTCTAAGTGCATTCAGTTAGCATGAGTAGATCAGTTCCTAGGCGATTTTGCAAGAACAAAAAAGTTCATCATTTGGGTTTGGCTTCTCAGTGCGTCGGTATTTGTGGGTTGGTAGCAGTGAGTGTTGTCATCTGGTGGAATGTGTACGATTGCAGGTTAGAATTCCCAGGGAAGAAAATGGAGGTATGGTGATATGGCTAGTATGCAGACCATGTGAGGAAGAATATCCTGTCTCAGAAAGTGTCACTTAGCTCAGAAGTGACCAAACAAGCAAAGAAGGTGAACAACAGCTGGAGAAAGGCTGGAGACTATGTTGAATGTCCTAACTAGAACTAGTGGTGAAGTTTACCCTAGACATGGATAGAAATCTAGGTACATGTGCAAGTTAGTATTCATTGTAGTTAGTACATTCTCTGTAGATGACAGTAGACAATATTCATAGTTAACAAATAGGAATGTTACTTTGATGATCCTCACGTTGGTGACTGATTTTACACCATTTATTTCTCAAGGGACCTATCTTTACAGGACTTTTTATTTTTTTATTTTCTGAGTTTGTTTTTGTTTTATAAATGTCCTTTTTTTCATAATACCCTAAGGTGCTTAAAGGAACCGAATGAAGTTTTAGTACTGCAGAGGCGCTATTTCAAAATAGCATCTTCTGCTGAATGAGTTTCATCTTAAAGAGGCCTCTACAGATGTTAAAACTAGCAAAATGGAAGTCTCTCCAATGTTGAAATCCAGATAAAACAGTAAAGTGAAAAATAGGAAAGAGGTGATAAACATGAAAGGGCTGCCACCCCAGTAAGTGTAAGAAACAAGAACAGAATACAGTGGAGATTGTGGGACCAGAAACAAGCCATCTCATGAGCCTAATACTAGTGAGAATGTACACAGAGACCTTGTGCATGCCAACTTCCAGAATGTAATTGAGCCTTGTATTTGATGGCTAGAGTTGATGGACTTCAGGATCCATGCTGCTACTCAGCTTCCACCAATGAATTGCAAAAACACTTCAAGCCCGTAAGATCCTAGAGAGAACTGGATTCTGAAAGCACCTTTATAAAAGGAGAGACTGGGGGTACGCAGCAACATCAGTAGAGAACCTCTCTCTCAGTGCATGTAAGCCATATACTCAGTGTTCTCTTTCAAAGTCTTGTGTATTTATTTAAAAAAAATAAAACCTAATAAAAAAAATGATTAAGATGTCCTGCAGTTTTGTTTGTGCGGTGAGTTACCAGACTGCTTACTCTTCTAAATAGCTGATCACAGGGTGATGCTAACATGTGTAAGCAAATCGTCAGTTTTGCCCATAGCTCCACTGAAGAGTGTAAACGTTAAAGGTAGTTGCTCCTTGTGCCACAGTTTACTTTTTCTGAAAAAAAAGCAGATAACCCCCCAAATATTTCTAATTCTTTTTTGTTTGTGTGTCTTCCCAGGAACATCCAGAAGTGTACTTTTGTCTGCAGAAACAAATTCCAGACTCTTAATATTTTATCAGGTGTGGTTTTTTACCCACTGAACTCCTTCTGTTGAACTTAGTTACAAATGTGCTACTAAACACCTTTGATTTGTAGGTGTGAACCTCAAAACAATCACAGTTTTATCTTTTGCTTTAAGTATGACAACTCTGGTTGCATGTTGATCCACGTGTAAGACCGCCTATCAGTCATTTCACTCTGGTGGAGTTATCTTGAGCACGCGACTCATTGTGCATTTATCAAATAGTATATTATTGCCTCAGTAAGCACCTGAACTTCACATTCCAGCAACAAAGAAAAGAGAATTTGAATTAGATTTTCTTGACGTCTTGATTTGTGTATTTGATCCAGGGTTTCACCTGCCTTACCAACATAAGATGCCTTGTGAGGATGTGCTGGATAATCCTGAAAGCACTAACCAAGATAATTTAGTACTATCCCTTCATTAGAAACAATTACCACTACCCTTGTACCATGATTCAGTTACCACAAGTGTTCTTACGCTTTACCACAGGCTGTTTTTTTTTCTTTCTTTTTTTGCTGAGAATTGAGAGCCACATTTCTTACCTCATACCCACATATTCTTCTAAAGGTGATACACCGATCATCATCCTCTTCTTTATCGTTTAGCTCCTCCTCCTCAAAAATCGCTTATTGTCTATTTGTATTTACTATTTGTTAAGCGCAGGTATGCCTAGACTTCATTGTGCTGGACAGATAAGTCAAAAAGAAGAGAGATAAAATTAACTAGGTACCAGCCATGCGGGAGTGCCTAGGTCCATAGACACACACCAGCTTAAATAAGTGTTTTTAATGTCTTGCAAAAGATACAGGTGGCATGGTGGAGTGGTACTCCTCTGGAAGCCTGTTCTATTCTTTAGTAGCTCTGGCATAGAATGCCATGCCCAAAGCGTTTTGTTTAAGTTCTCGGTATGGCCAGCATTCAAGGGCCTGTTGATCTCAATGTTCTAGCATGACTTTGTTCTTTTAAGACCTGCAGACTATGCTGTAGGGAATGCGCCGAGCCACAATTGTGGGTTGCCCATAGCTAAGCAGGCTGCCGAACTCTGAACCAACTGTAATATCCCCAAATAACCATTACCATATTCAAAATGTGAAAGCACTAGTGCTTGTATTACTGGAACATAAGTGGCAGAATTGGCTTCACCATCCTGAACTGCCTAACTCCGGTTCTAGTTCACCATCCTAAACTGCCTAACTCAGGTTCTAGCTACTTTGGATGCCTGATGGTCTAACATTTTTCCCATAACCCATCTGCACAGAAAATGACATAGCTGGATTTCCCATTAACATCTGCATACGAAGTGACATCACTGGATTTTCCCTCATCCATCTGCACAGGAAGTGCCAAAACCATCTTTGTAAGACGAGCCAAAGTAAGAGGACTTAATTTCCTATCACCAATCTGCACAGGAAGTGATTTCACTGGGTTTTCCATCATCCATCTGCATAGGAATTAACATAACTGGTTTCCTGTCCACAAGACCCTGCTCTCCTCCCTACTGTCAGCACCTACTTAATGGTGGTTGCAGTGCAAATGTATCACTGGAATGCCAAAGGCAAGCCTGTCTGTGCGTGAAACGTGCTCGGTGCTGGGAACCCTAGGTTCGGTGGCATCTGTCGCTGTAGATACGCATGTTTTGCATAGCTCGCCATCTGGTGTTGGGCTCGGAGTGTTACAAGTTGTTTTTCCTCGAAGAAGTCTTTTCGAGTCACGGGACCGAGTGACTCCTCCTTTTGTCTCCATTGCGCATGGGCGTCGACTCCATCTTCGATTGTTTTTTTTCCGCCATCGGGTTCGGACGTGTTCCTGTCGCTCGGAGTTTCGGAACGGAAAGATAGCTAATTTCGGAAGATTTTCGTCGGTATTGTTGCGTTCGGGATCGGCGTAGTTAGATTCAACACCGCGTCTAAGATCGAAGAGCTCCGGTGCCCTTCGGGGTAATTTTTTCGATCCCCCGTCGGGGCCTGGTCGGCCCGACCGCGTGCAGAAGAACGCCGATGGAACGGACCCCGTTCCGTTTCTGTCCCAAATGCCACAATAAATACCCCTATACAGACCAACACTTGGTCTGCAACCTGTGCCTGTCACCTGAGCACAGTGAAGACACCTGCGAGGCCTGTCGTGCGTTCCGGTCCCGAAAAACACTCCGAGACCGTCGAGCCAGAAGACTTCAGATGGCGTCCGCGCCGACAGCCCACCGGGAGTTCGAGGAACAAGAAGAGGAGGGAACCTTTTCGATCCAAGAATCGGACTCCGAAGGATTCGACGATACACAAACCGTGAGTAAGACGTCGAAAACCACTCAGAAGAAGATTTACAAGGCCCAGGGGACGCCACTGCCACCAGGCCATGGCTCGACCCATAAATTCGGTGACTGACCGTCGGCACCGAAAAAGGCCCAAACAGTGCCGAGATCGTCCGACTCCGGTCGAGACACCGGCACGCAGCCTTCTCGGGACCGAGAAAGTGCTGGAGACAAGCATCGACACGGAGATACCGGTGTAGACACGTCTCGACGCCGAGACAGCGGCACCGAAGAAGATCGACGCCGAGAGGTTTCGGCCCCGAAAAAGAAAAAAGTCACCTCGGAGCCGAAAAAAGATGCAGACAGGGTTTCGGTGCCAAAACAAACTGCAACCGACCCAGTTTCAGGCTCTTATACAGAAGAGCACTCGCTACCCTCCCAAATGCAAAAGCATAGGTTTGAGGAAGAGCTACACTCAACTGATGTAGACCATACGCAAAAGCGTATTTTCATACAGCAGGGGACAGGAAAAATAAGCACCCTTCCCCCTATTAGAAGAAAGAGAAGATTGGAGTTCCAAACTGAACAAACACCACAAACAAAAGTGGTGAAAAAAGTTACCCCACCACCCTCTCCTCCACCTGTGATTAACGTCTCACCAGCACAAACTCCATCACATTCCCCAGCTCACACCACCATGAGCCAGGGTGACCAAGATCAAGACGCATGGGACTTATACGACGCCCCAGTGTCAGATAACAGTCCGGAGGCATACCCTACGAAGCCATCTCCACCAGAGGACAGCACTGCGTATTCTCAAGTGGTGGCTAGAGCAGCACAATTTCACAATGTAAGCCTCCACTCAGAACAGGTCGAGGATGACTTTTTATTCAACACACTCTCCTCCACCCACAGCTCCTACCAAAGCCTGCCTATGCTCCCTGGTATGCTCCGGCACGCAAAAGAAATCTTTAAGGAGCCGGTCAAAAGTAGGGCAATCACACCAAGAGTGGAAAAAAAGTATAAGGCGCCTCCTACAGACCCGGCTTTCATCACTACACAGCTGCCACCAGACTCTGTCGTTGTAGGAGCAGCTAGGAAAAGGGCCAACTCCCACACATCTGGAGATGCACCACCCCCAGATAAAGAAAGCCCCAAGTTCGATGCAGCTGGTAAGAGAGTCGCAGCACAAGCTGCAAACCAGTGGCGCATCGCTAACTCCCAGGCACTACTTGCGCGCTATGACAGAGCCCATTGGGATGAGATGCAACATCTCATTGACCATCTGCCCAAGGACCTACAAAATAGGGCAAAACAAGTGGTTGAGGAGGGACAGACCATTTCCAACAACCAAATCCGCTCCTCCATGGACGCTGCAGATACAGCTGCACGGACAATTAATACATCTGTAACTATCAGAAGGCATGCATGGCTCCGAACGTCTGGATTTAAACCAGAGATTCAGCAAGCAGTTCTCAATATGCCTTTTAACGAAAAAGAACTGTTCGGTCCAGAAGTGGACACAGCGATTGAGAAACTCAAAAAAGACACGGACACTGCTAAAGCCATGGGCGCACTCTACTCCCCGCAGAGCAGAGGGAATTACAGCACATTCCGTAAAACACCCTTTAGAGGGGGGTTTCGGGGTCAGAGCACACAAGCCAGCACCTCACAGGCAACACCGTCCAGTTACCAGGGACAGTACAGAGGAGGTTTTCGGGGACAATATAGAGGAGGGCAATTCCCTAGGAATAGAGGAAAATTTCAAAGCCCCAAAACCCCTACTACTAAGCAGTGACTCACATGTCACTCACCCCCTCCACACAACACCAGTGGGGGGAAGAATAAGTCATTATTACAAAGCATGGGAGGAAATCACTACAGACACTTGGGTTCTAGCAATTATCCAACATGGTTATTGCATAGAATTTCTACAATTCCCTCCAAACATACCACCAAAAGCACAAAATTTGACAAAACATCATTCCAATCTCCTGGAGATAGAAGTGCAGGCACTATTGCAAAAGAATGCAATCGAATTAGTGCCAAACACACAAATAAACACAGGAGTTTACTCACTGTACTTTCTGATACCAAAGAAGGACAAAACGCTGAGACCAATCCTAGACCTCAGAATAGTGAACACATTCATCAAATCAGACCACTTTCACATGGTCACACTACAAGAAGTATTACCATTGCTAAAACTACACGACTACATGACAACTTTAGACCTCAAGGACGCGTATTTCCATATACCAATACACCCATCGCACAGGAAATACCTAAGGTTTGTATTCAAAGGAATACATTACCAATTCAAGGTACTGCCTTTCGGATTAACAACCGCACCAAGAGTCTTTACCAAATGTCTAGCAGTAGTCGCTGCACACATCAGAAGGCAGCAAATACATGTGTTCCCATATCTAGACGACTGGCTAATCAAGGCCCATTCGTTAATAGAGTGCTCAAATCACACAAATCAGATCATACAAACCCTCTTCAAACTAGGGTTCACCGTCAACTTCACGAAATCCAACATTCTGCCGTGCAAGGTACAACAATACCTAGGAGCCATAATAGACACAACAAAAGGAGTAGCCACTCCAAGTCCCCAAAGAATTCAAAATTTCAGCACCATCATACAACGCATGTATCCAACACAAAAGATACAAGCAAAGATGATATTACAACTCCTAGGCATGATGTCTTCATGCATAGCCATTGTCCCAAACGCAAGACTGCACATGAGGCCCTTACAACAGTGCCTAGCATCACAGTGGTCTCAAGCACAGGGTCATCTTCTAGATCTGGTGTTAATAGACCGCCAAACTTACCTCTCGCTTCTGTGGTGGAACAACATAAATTTAAACAAAGGGCGGCCTTTCCAAGACCCAGTGCCACAATACGTAATAACAACAGATGCTTCCATGACAGGGTGGGGAGCACACCTCGATCAACACAGCATACAAGGACAATGGAACGTACATCAAACAAAACTGCATATAAATCACCTAGAACTTCTAGCAGTTTTTCAAGCACTAAAAGCTTTCCAACCAATAATAGTTCACAAATACATTCTCGTCAAGACAGACAACATGACAACAATGTATTATCTAAACAAGCAAGGGGGGACGCACTCCACGCAGTTAAGCCTGCTAGCACAAAAAATTTGGCGTTGGGCAATTCACAACCAAATTCGCCTAATAGCACAATTTATACCAGGGATCCAAAATCAACTCGCAGACGATCTCTCTCGAGATCACCAACAGGTCCACGAATGGGAAATTCACCCCCAAATTCTGAACACCTATTTCAGACTCTGGGGAACACCTCAAATAGACTTGTTTGCGTCGAAGGAGAACGCAAAATGCCAAAACTTTGCATCCAGATACCCACACAAACAGTCCCAAGGCAATGCCATATGGATGAACTGGTCAGGGATATTTGCTTACGCTTTTCCTCCTCTCCCTCTCCTTCCTTACCTGGTAAACAAACTCAGTCAAAACAAACTCAAACTCATATTAATAGCACCAACTTGGGAAAGGCAACCCTGGTACACAACGCTGCTAGACCTATCAGTAGTACCCTACATCAAATTGCCCAACAGGCCAGATCTGTTGACACAACACAACCAAAAGATCAGACACCTAGATCCAGCATCGCTGAATCTAGCAATCTGGCTCCTGAAATCCTAGAATTCGGGCACTTACAACTTACCCAAGAATGTATGGAAGTCATAAAGCAAGCCAGAAGGCCATCCACCAGGCACTGCTATGCAAGTAAATGGAAGAGGTTTGTTTGCTACTGCCATATTAATCAAATACAACCATTACACACAACTCCAGAACATGTAGTGGGTTACTTGCTTCACTTACAAAAATCTAACCTGGCTTTCTCTTCCATTAAAATACACCTTGCAGCAATATCTGCATACCTGCAGACTACCTATTCAACTTCCCTATATAAGATACCAGTCATTAAAGCATTCATGGAGGGCCTTAGGAGAATTATACCACCAAGAACACCACCTGTTCCTTCATGGAACCTAAATGTTGTCCTAACTAGACTTATGGGTCCACCTTTTGAACCCATGCACTCCTGCGAAATACAGTTTCTAACCTGGAAGGTTGCATTTCTCATCGCCATTACTTCCCTAAGAAGAGTAAGCGAGATTCAGGCGTTTACAATACAAGAACCTTTTATACAACTACACAAGAATAAGGTCGTCCTAAGGACTAATCCTAAATTTTTGCCAAAGGTTATTTCACCGTTCCATCTAAATCAAACAGTGGAACTTCCAGTGTTCTTTCCACAACCAGATACCGTAGCTGAAAGGGCACTACATACATTAGATGTCAAAAGAGCATTAATGTATTACATTGACAGAACAAAGAACATCAGAAAGACTAAACAACTATTTATTGCATTTCAAAAACCTCATGCAGGAAACCCAATATCAAAACAAGGTATAGCCAGATGGATAGTTAAATGCATCCAAATCTGCTACCTTAAAGCTAAACGACAGCTGCCCATTACACCAAGGGCACACTCAAACAGAAAGAAAGGTGCTACCATGGCCTTTCTAGGAAACATCCCAATGCAAGAAATTTGTAAGGCAGCCACATGGTCTACGCCTCACACATTCACCAAGCACTACTGTGTAGACGTGTTATCCGCACAACAAGCCACAGTAGGTCAAGCCGTATTAAGAACATTATTTCAAACTACTTCCACTCCTACAGGCTGAGCCACCGCTTTTGGGGAGATAACTGCTTACTAGTCTATGCAAAACATGCGTATCTACAGCGACAGATGCCATCGAACTGAAAATGTCACTTACCCAGTGTACATCTGTTCGTGGCATCAGTCGCTGTAGATTCGCATGTGCCCACCCGCCTCCCCGGGAGCCTGTAGCAGTTTGGAAGTTACCTTCAACTATTTGTATATGTATCATCTCAACCTTAAATAGGTACATACTTAGTCACTCCATTGCATGGGCACTATTACTACAATTCAACTCCTACCTCACCCTCTGCGGGGAAAAACAATCGAAGATGGAGTCGACGCCCATGCGCAATGGAGACAAAAGGAGGAGTCACTCGGTCCCGTGACTCGAAAGACTTCTTCGAAGAAAAACAACTTGTAACACTCCGGCCCAACACCAGATGGCGAGCTATGCAAAACATGCGAATCTACAGCGACTGATGCCACGAACAGATGTACACTGGGTAAGTGACATTTTCATTATATAGCGATTACCACCTCGGATGAGGCATCAAAGCACTTTTCAGTGAGTAGCACGCTACTCCGGAACCCAAGAGGAATTAGTGGTGGATTAGTATAGGGAAAAATGAGTACAGTATAAGTATGAGTTGGATTGACTAGAGTAATGGAGGGTTAGAGGAGGGAAAAATCGAGAAGTGTTAACTGGGAGTTTATAGTAATAGGATAAGGCTCGGGATGAGTAAAGGAGAGATGAAGGAGGGAGGGGTCTGTGGAAAGGGGTTAGGGAGTCAAAAGTGAAATAAATGAGGGAGAATTTAGTAGGGTTGTTTGGGAGATCATAGTAGTAAACAGGTTTGGGGTGAGCTAGATGCGGTAGAGGAGGGACGAGCTTAGGCATGGTTTTTTTGGTGATAAAAGTAGTAGAATGGATTTGGGATACGTCGGAGTGGGGATGGAGGGTGGATTGATAGAGACAGGGTGATGGGAATACAGAGTAAAGCTTACGAAAGAGTAAATTTTATTACATTATTTTTTACTTAATTTTATTTATTTGTATTTCTTTTTTCTCTAGTACAGTAGGACTAGAGTAATAGATATGTAAATACATAGTAAGGGAATATATGTGCAAGGAATATAATGAGTATAATAAGATGAGAAGTAAAGTTGTATTGTAGAAACGCAGACCTTCAAGATTTGTAATATTTAACGTTAGAAAAGTACACTTATTAATTAACATTCATTTTTCTTTCCTCAATTTTTCAATAGTGAAATGCTTGTTAAATAGTTAAGATAACATTTGCTTATTGTGATATAAAAAAGAAAGCAGGGATTCATAAGTATGAGCTATGCAGTGACCTATGAATATGTTAAGCATAGAACAATATATGCATACATAGGTCTATACACACACCTATACAAATACACACATACACACATGCATATTTAACTGAGTAAATATACATTTGTTAAACAGGCTTAAAGAGTATGTGTATAGTTTATCATGAAATAGTAAGCATACATATTTCTGAAAAAACTATATATATCTAGAATATACACATAATCAGATTATAAATATTAATCAACACAGGCATTTGCAGTCTATTGCTGTTTGGATATGGTGGTTATGAAGGAAAGAGCCAACTCTTGAGTAGTCTTTTGAAGACAAGATAGTTATCCGTGTATCTTATATTTGGGGATAATGAATTCCATAGTTTGGCTGCTTGAACAGAGAAGAATGAACCACCTATTGACTTTTTCTTGTATGGTGGTGTTTTGAGGCGGGGTGCCAATCTTGAACTCACGTTTCTTTGTTGAATGTATTTGGTTATTTTGTTTCTGATGAAAAGTGGTCCTATTCCATGTATTTCTTTGTGGGTGATACAAAGAAGCTTGAAGGTGGATTTTCTGGCAACTGGTAACTAGTGTAGTGCTCTCAAGGCACGGGAGATGTGGACCTGGGGCTTTACATGCAATAGTAGCCTGGCAGCTGAGTTCTGAATACGTTGTAGTTTTTTCATAATAGAGATGATTAATGGTAGAGGCCATTGGCATAATCCAGTCTAAAAAGTACGAGAGATAGTAGCCTGCTCCTTATGTTGAAATCCGAGGTGGGGGAAGATGCGTCGCAGAGTCTTCAAGGTGATGAAGCTTGATTGTGCTAATTTGTACACTAGGGCATTCATTGTTAACTTGGAGTCCCTGGTAATTCCAAGGTTTTTAACTTCCTTGGATACTTGAGGAGGTGATCCCAGATAGTCAGGCCAGGACCACAGTAGGTCATAATTTTTCCAGTCCTATGTGTGAGTATTTCCGTTTTGGAAACATTCTGTTTGAGATGGCTCCAAGTCATCCACTGACCAATGGTACTGAGGCAACTAAAGATTTGAGAGTTTTCAATGTATTTGGGGCATTCCAATTTAAGTAGTAACTTAAACAGTGGTCTACTGTGTTTGTAAGATAATCACAGATTGCGATGAGTGCAGATTCAGTGCCTCTTCCTGGGTGGAATCCAGTTTGGTAGTCTAAAAGTATGGAGTTGACTTCAATGAATTGTGACATCAGGATGAATGCTGCTCTTTCTATCAGTTTGCCCAGGAAAGGCCCCTTTGTAATTGTTTTGTAGTTGTTGGGGTCATGCGGGTCAACGTTTTGTTTTCTTTAATAATGGACATATGTATCCTTTGTTCAGGTCTTCAGGAAAAGTTCCTATAGTTAAAGAGTTATTGATGATTCTTCTTACAGGTGTGGCAGCTGAAGTAGATAGAAGAATGTTCTTGAAGATGTTTGGTGGACAAGGGTCAGAAGGGCAGCTGGAAGGCCTGCTTGTTTTGACCAAATACATAAACTCACCTTGTGATATTTGTTTGAAGGAGTGCAGGGGCTGGGTTGGTTTACTCTTGGAGGGGATTTTAGTAAATTGGGCGATGCTGATGGTTTTCTGTTTTAAATAGGAGTCCAGTTTGTCTGCCTTGGTTGTGTAATGAAATGCTAGTTTGTGAAATCCTGAGTAGTGGGATGACTTCCTTCCAAGCATTTAGGTTTCCGAAACTCATTGAGAATGTTATAAAATTCTTTAGTTGCAGATTTAGCATTTTGAATTCTGTCCGAGTAGTTCCTTTTTTAGCTTTTTTGATTGATTTGTATATTCTGTTATGTTCCTGAAGTTTGTCTTGATTGTCATTTGTTTTGTGCCAGGTCTGTTGCAGCCTTCTGATTTGTTGCTTTATGTTTTTTAAGTTCTGTGTTTCTCCAAGGTGTTGGTTTTCTTTTGTCCTTTTTAGTTTTTCTGAGCGGTATTAGGAAAGCTTCCCGTAGCCACTCTTAAAGTTTTGAACCAGAATTTGTGTCTAGATCTGTTTTGGCTGTTAGTTGTGTTTCTCTGTCTTCAAAATTGTTTGCCCCATGGTCGATATATTTATGTATGTTTGTAAGGTGCTATGGAGGGTGTTGATTTGTGGTGTTTGATATCAGAAAGTTGCCAAATGGTGGTCTGAGCATGTGATTAGCACGATGCTTTGAATGGTAACTAGTTCAGGGTTTGCAAAAATGTCATCCTGGATGTATCCAGCGATGTGTGCGGGTTTGTGGACAGTCTGGTGTAGGTTCAATGTGACTAGGCCAGTGGTGATAGCTTTTGGATGGGGCATATTGGGTTTGTCAAACCAAATGTTTAGCTCCCCCAAGAATGCATAGGTTTGAGTATAATGTTATAAGGTTTGAGACTGGGTCTAGAAAAGTGTCTGGGAATGTTGATTTGTTAGGTGGAGGTCTGCAAAGGAGGGTAAAGTTACAGGAAGAAGTTGCTGTAGGGTTGCATCTGATGAGGAGTGCCTCACAACTTTGTCTGTTTTACCGAGATTTATTGCTTGTTTGAATATAATGCTAGTCCACCTCCTTTTGCCTATACGGTTTTGTGTGATGGTTTGATAGCCTGGAGGAACGGCTTCATGCAACACTGGGACCACATCATCGCCCGACCATAATTATGTTACGAATAGTAAGTCAGGTTGTGTGACCGTGAGCAGGCCATAAATGTGGTGCTTGTTTTTTGAGAGTGATCGAGCATTTATGAGCAGGCAGTTAAGAAAATGTGTGTTTGTGGCGGTGTCATTTTATTTTGGAGAAAAGGGAGCAGTGTATTTTGACCTTGTAGCTGGTGTGTTATTGGTGATAAATGTATGAGGGTCACAATAGTCCAGTTTTTCTATATAGTGTTTCATGTTCAGAAGGCTTAGGATGCATTTTGTTGGGGCTGTGTGTGTTGGTGGTGGACTTGGTGGCTGAGAGTGACATGATGAGTTTAGTTTTTTGTTTTTTTGGTGAAGTAGCCTTATTGTCTAATAGACAAAGGGATGTGCAGTTGTTAAGAGTGGCGTGTTATTTTGTTTGAGTCTGTTTAGTGTCGAAGGTGTATGGGTTAGGGGTGGTGGAAGAGCATGTGGATCATAATGTAAGGCTCTAAATTGTGCAATGGATGAGAGGCGGGTGAATGAATGTTGCTGTGTTGGGGTGCTTTCGGTAGATGTTTGTGAAGAGTGAGAATTTAGGAGTAAAGATCGGGCAGGATATGTATTATTTGTGTAGTCATGAGGTTGGGAGTGGGTGTGACAATATATGAAAGTTTGTGTTATTTTGATGTGCTGATGCGCGGTTTGTTTTGTTTTTGTGGAATAGTGAAAGGGTATATTGATGTAGTGGTTTTCTGTGAAGGGTCTGTGTAGTCATGAGGGTGGGAGTGGGTGTGACTGAAAGTATGAAAGTTTGTGTTATTTTGATATGCATGTATAACTGCACCTGTTTCTCCAGTAGACCTGACAAAGATGCCATAAAGATATTAAACTAAAGTGGCAACAAAATTGCTCTTTGTGAACTCCACATAAGGAGATCTTGGACTCGGCCACAAAAGGTGGCGGGACTGTGGCTTGCAAATGGCTAGTTACAAATTAGCAAAACCATTGTCAAATCAATGGCTAACATCCCAGCTTGCTTAACTACTGCAACAGTATGGTATGGTGGTTGCTGTTAAATGCAATCGACTGAACCAACAGGACCAGCAGTTTCTCTCGACGAGACCACATGCCAGTCCTGCCTCACCTTCCTGTTGGAAGTAACCATTTGTTACTGACACAAGCGAAGGTGGGCCCATCAAAGAATGCAAAGGACAGATGAAGGTGACACCCCTTACAACTCCAGGGAATGCGACATGAAGGTGGAGAAAAAAGTCAGCCCTTCCGTGGCCCAGCTGGCTCAGTCCAGTTTGGAGGTGAGTTCACCCTCCAAAACAGAGGGGGAAGCATCATTAAGATCTTGAGATTGAACACCCCCTTCAGACTTCGACCATAAGTATGGTCACTACCCAGGCATAACCCATGTGCGCACAGCGACCCTATGACAGGCACTGCCACAGTGTGGGTAGGGCATCAAGCCAGAGACTCAACAAGTGTCTGCTGGTCCACCACTGCCTTCAGGCTTTGGTCGGCACTGACAAAAGCATTAGGAGCCAACATTGCTCCCTTTTCTAGCTCCAAATCCCCCAAATAAGTTGTAGCCTTCCTTGGAACAAAACTGACTTCGGCAACAAAGTTAACATCAAAGTCGCCGTCAGCACCAAAGGCCTCAAGTCCGAAGACTACATTGATGCCGAAAACCCACTTGGGTGCTGAAAGCACCATTGATGACTGGTTTGATGATGCAGAGCAGCTTATTCTCCAGCGACTGTAGGAGAAGTTAGGTACTTTCCAATAGTGACTTTCCTTCATCCACTGGCAAAATCTCCACCAGGCTGCCATTAAATCAACAGGAGACCCTGCCAAGGAAGAGAAGGTTGTCTTTTGAGCAACTTGTTTTGAAGCCCGCACCTTTTCTAATGCACAAAAAACATAAAGATAGGGGCACTAGCACCCCTCTCTGCTTGAACTCTTCCTCCTCCTGGTCTCTCACTGGCACCACCATACGTGCCACCTCCTAGAGCTTCACAACACTTTCTTATAGGGAGGGTAGCCTATTGTATCCAGGCGAGGTATATGAGGCCCCCTATGATCCTGAACCCTGGGACAACCCGTGGGATGCTTATGATGACAACCCTGAGTGATACACACCCAGATCCCTGTCCAGTAAACCTTCCCCACCTGGTGACACGCCCTCATACCACAAGGTTATACAAAAGGCTGCTACTTTTCATAAAGTAGACTTGCATGTTGTTCAGGAAGACAATGGCTTCCTTCCTGGTTCAAACACTTTACAAAACACAACAGGCCCTCCAGTGCCTTCCCATGCTGAAAGGGGTGCTGAAGACAACACCCAAAATTTTCAAGAGCCAATCAAGGCTCAGGTTGTGACACCGAGGATCAACAAAAAAATGCAGACCTAAATCTAATGACCCGCCCTGTATCTACCACGTTCCGCCAGAGTCCCTCGTGTTCCACTCGACACTGAAACATTCCAACACAGAGGGTACAGGGGCTCCTGATGAGGAGAATTAAAAGATCAATGCAGTGGGCGAGGGTGGCAGCACAATCAGCCATACACTGGTTCATGGCCTGTTCATTTCCAGATCCATTGGTCTTCTCTTCTGTTATGACATTGTGTTGGGATGAGATGGAGGAACTCCTCCAAAAGCTCCCTGAGCAGTGTAGACAGTAAGGACAATAGTTGATAAATGATGGCAAACGCATCTTAAATCCACCATTCGCTTTACTAGTATTCAGAGATGTTTGAAAATACAAGGCCTCAAATAATAAAAATGCCAAAGAAATTCTCTGTAAGTTGCTGACTTTGCTACATTCCATAATGACCAGTTGTGAGTGCGCTTTTGTTCAGTACAACTCTCTTATATATGTTCGGTGGCATGTGTAGCTGCAGATACACATGCTGTGCATTATCCTGCCATCTAGTGTTGGGCTCTGAGTGTTACAAGTTGTTTTTCTTCGAAGAAATCTTTTCGAGTCACGGGACCGAGTGACTCCTCCCTTTTGGCTCCATTGCGCGTGGGCGTCGACTCCATCTTAGATTGTTTTCTTTCTGCCATCGGGTTCGGAAGTGTTCCTCTTCGCTCCGTATTTCGAATCGGGAAAGTTAGCTAAAGTATCGAAAATTCAACGGTATTGTTATCGCTCGGTATCGTGTTAGTTACAACAGATCGACACCGATTTTTGAAGAGCTCCGGTGGCCCTTCGGGGTTTTCGATTCCCCGGCGGGGCCTGGTCGGCCCGACCTCATGCGTCTTCAAGGCTAATGGAACGGACCCCATTCTGCTTCTGCCCCGAATGTCACAACAAATATCCTTACACAGATCAGCATCTGGTCTGTAATTTGTGTTTGTCTCCCGAACACAAAGAGGATACCTGCGAGGCCTGTTGAGCGTTTCAGTCGAGGAAAACGCTAAGAGACCGAAGAGCAAGAAGACTACAAATGGCGTCGGCAGGACTACAACACTTGGAAGAAGAGGAAACCTTCTCCATCGCGTATTCGGACGAGGTCGATCCCGAACAGACGCCGAGAACCATAAGACGTCACTGCCCAAAACTCACGGAAAATTCACGAAAGCCCAGGGGACGCCACCACCAACAGGCCATGGCTTAACCCGAAGATTAGGTGACCGACCATCGGCACCAAAAAAGGGCACGCATGTGTCGAAGTCATCCGACTCCGGTCGAGATACCGGCACAGAACAGACTCGACCCCGGGTCAGAGCAATCTCAACACCGAGAGAGCGGCACCGAAATGAGTCTGCACCGAGAGATCGGAACACCGAAAGGCAAGAAAGTGTCTTCGGAGCCGAAAGACGGTCGAAAAGGTTTCGATACCGAAACATCCGGCCTCGGAGCCGAAAACAAGTTCCTACACCGAGGAACAGGGCCTGTCCTCACAGATGCAAGGACATAGATTCGGACAGGAGCTAGAGGCAGGGGAGCCAGATTACACTCAAAACGGGCTCCACATTCAGAAGGACACAGGGAAAATCAGTACTCTCCCTCCAATCCGAATTAAAAGGAAACTTGCCTTCCAAGAGAAAGACAAGCAACCACAAGCAAAGGTGGCAAAACAAATAACTCTGCCACCATCACCACAACGCTCACCACAACCATCACTGGTAGCCACTCCACCAATGATGCAGTCTCCAACTCATACTGGAATGAGTCAAGATGATCCTGACGCATGGGATCTTTATGATGCGCCAGTGTCAGATAACAAACCCGACTGTTATCCAGCGAGACCGTCACCACCTGAGGACAGTACTGCCTACACACAGGTGGTGTCAAGAGCAGCCGCGTTTCACGATGTCACCCTGCACGCAGAACTAATAGAGAGATTACTTTTTGTTTAATACACTGTCGTCCACACATAGCCAGTACCAGAGTCTCCCTATGTTACCGGGAATGCTGAAACACTCAAAGCAAGTGTTCCAAGAGCCTGTGAAAGGCAGGGCCATTACTCCAAGGGTGGAGAAAAAGTACAAACCTCCACCAACAGACCCTGTGTACATCACGCAGCAATGAACACCGGACTCAGTGGTAGTAGGGGCAGCTCGCAAAAGTGCGAACTTACACACCTTGCGAGATGCACCACCACCCGACAAGGAAAGTCGCACGTTCGACGCAGCAGGGAAAAGGGTTGCGGCGCAAGCAGCCAACCAATGGCGCATTGCCAATTCACAGGCCTTGCTGGCTAGATATGATAGGGCTCATTGGGACGAAATGCAACATTTCATAGAACACCTACCCAAAGAGTTCCAAAAGAGGGCACAACAAGTGGTAGAAGAAGGCCAAAGTATCTCTAACAATCAGATACGGTCAGCAATGGATGCAGCCGACACAGCTGCTAGGACTGTAAATACAGCGGTCACCATACGGAGACACGCATGGCTACGCACCTCAGGATTCAAGCCGGAAATACAACAAGTGGTGCTGAATATGCCTTTTAACGGACAGCAGTTGTTTGGGCGGGAGGTGGACACTGCTATCGAGAAACTTAAAAAGGACACAGATACGGCCAAAGCCATGGGCGCACGCTACTCCCCACAGAGCAGAGGCACATTTTGTAAATCACAGTTTAGATGGGGGTTTCGAGGACAGAGCACAGAACCCTCAACCTCACAAACAAGACCCACTTACCAGAGTCCATATCAGAGGGGAAGTTTTCGGGGGCAATACAGAGGGGGCTATTTCCCTCTCCCACCAACCCATTGTAAGGTTGGCATAATTCGGAGAGAGGTAAATACCCATTGCTATCCCACACATTTGCTGGTAAATTTCATGATTAAAGATAAAGATGTTATCTTTAAGACATAATTGATGTTGTGTCGTTATATACATCTATTAATCATGAGATTGGATTGAGAGCGTGTGAATATTTTTTAAGGTAGAGAAGCATTGTGGAGTTTGAACATACAAAGATGTTACTATCTAAGATAGAATTATGTCTTAAAAATAACATCTTTATCTTTAATCATGAAATTTAGCAGCAAATGTGTGGGACAGCAATGGGTATTGCCCTCTCTCTGAATTATGGCAATCTTACAATGGGTTGGTGGAGAGGGAAATAGCTTGGAGCAAGGATAATGATTTATTCGTGGACAAAATTGCACTCTGGGTGCGATTTATTGATAATTTATTTATAATTTGGCAGGGATCGCAGGAGGATTTTCAATTATATTTTGATAAGTTGAATAGGAATGACATAGGCTTGAAATTCACATGTGAAATGAGTAAATCATCTATAAATTTTTTGGATATTAACATCTATGTGGAGGATAATAAATTAGAAATTACAGTCTATCATAAGAAAACTTCAACGAACAGTATTCTGCATGGTGAAAGCTTTCATCCTAAACCTCTTATAAAGAGAAACTATACGGCGAATTATTAAGAATGCGGAGAAACTGTTCTAATGATCAGGAAGTTCAGTTAAAGTATAAGGATACCATACAAAGATTTAAATAAAGAGGGTATAATCAGAGAATCTTGCAATTTTTTTTAGAAAGAGTACAAATTATCCCTCGGGATGAGACATTAGTTCCCAAACAGTTGAGGAAATTACAGGACAAATCAGATGAAAATAAAGTTTGAATGGCAATGGAATATACTAAGATAGCGGTCTATTTAAAAAAAAAATTTATGCAAACATTGGCATGTCATACGGCAAGATCCAGGCCTAGGTCCTAAACTTTGGCTTAGTTCCATTGATCACGTATAGAAAAGCACCATCATTAAAAGATTATCTTGTAAGAAGTCACTTCACCATAAAAAATCAACAAAATTGGTTGACAGAACAACAATGTGGCTTAATAAAGTGCAATAATTGCAAAGCCTGTAAAATTGGTAAATCGACTAAAGTAGTGAGATTATGGAATGAAATGGAATTGAATATCAAACATCGAATTACTTGTAACACAAAATTTACAGTCTATGTAATTGAGTGCCATTGTCGTTTGAAGCACATAGGTAGCACAATTTGTATGTTGAAGAAAATAATTTTAGAACACATTTGAGCGGTTTTGCGTAAGGATCTTATATATGCCGTAGCCAAACATTTCCAACAACATGAAGTGAATAGTTGGAAAATGTTACGATATTATGGAATAGACCATATTCCTGAACATGAAAAAGGTGGAGATAGAGTAAAAAAACTCAGACAACTTGAATCAAAATACATTATTTTAATGAGGACAAAGAGCCCTTGGGATTGAATAATGATGAGGAGCTTTATGTTCATCTTTAAGTCTTCAATAGATGTATTTAGAATTTTATTTATGCCCTTATGAAATTTAAAAGTTTAACTTAAGACAAATCCAAAATGATAAATTGATATGTTCTTGTACATAATGTGGGGTAAATATATTTTGTGTTATAACTAATGTAGTGAATCCTCAGAAGTAATTATAATTACATTTATAATGAGTATAAATTCTTGCTAACTTTCCAAATGAAAAAGTTGATGGCTATTGATTCAGTGTTAATGATTGGCAATACCCTCCTCTAATATACTTTTTCTTGATATTTATGTTATAATTTTCAGTGCATTTATTAACTTTTAAAAATGTTTTCAACAATCTTTTAGGTATATTGTAAATCTTATGTTATACATAAAAAACTATTTAGACCAAAATGCATTGTAATGATCTCGGGAACAAAGCAGAAAGAAGTCACACCCAACGTATCAGCATCTTGGCCAAGTTAAATAAGGAATTTAGACTGAGATGCTGACACGTTGGGTGTGACTTCTTTCTGCGATATGGAAAAAGGTGGCAGAAATACCAAACTGATTTAAAAACGGGGACCACAGCACCTTTTTTCAGGTATACCTTTAGCACTTATTCTCAAAGGGACAAGAGGAAGTACTCCCTGTATATTCTCATCTCCAAAAGGTATGGGACTCTAAGGCAAGTACTCAACCTCAGGCCCAAGTACATCCTCTCAGAACATTTCCACATGGTCACTCTGCAGGATGTCACCCCACTGCTGCAACAAGGCCACTTCATGACTGCCCTCACTATGAAGGATGCTTACTCTCACATACCCATCCTTCTTGCTCATTGCTACTAACTGTGCTTCGTTATAAGTGGTCAGCATTATCAGTTCTAATTGTTCACCACTGCACTTAGTGTTCACAAAATGCCTTTCCTGGTAGCCACCCATCTCAGAAGGAGCAGCATTCAGCCATACTTGGATGATTGACTGATCAAGAATGCAAGCTAGCAGTGGTGTCTCGCTAACACCCAAGTATTGGAGCCCAAAATGAGGCAACTGTTCTAAAACACACTGAAAACTGCTGCGGGCTTTACAATTTTGACAAACTGAGACCTCTAAATATATAATACAAATATTTAAAAATGAATCCTTGCAAGGACTCATTTAGTTGAGGAACTTGAAAGCACAGAAGGGAACTATTTTCTTGTACATATCGGACTTCTGCATAGGAAAGTGAATGTTTCTAATGATGCCATCAGTAGCAGCATGTCTCCCAGTGCAAGCGCAGTCTGTGAGCTAGTTGGACTGTCTAGCGCTTTATTCAAACTCTTTGACCTTTGCAGGTATACATGCCAACAGACCCGATTCAGGGGGAGACTCAAAGCTAAAAATGACTTAATTAGAGCTGTCCGATGCTCCATGGGGCGCACAAATAGGGCATCAGGTGTGCGGTCTCTTGTGCCAGTAGCCTTTCTAACACACTTTCATTGATTCACGGCAAGGAAGGAGCCACCAACTGCTGTTGTCAGATATCATCTGGACCACTGTAATCATGCGATTCTGCCTCAGCAACTTTTTTTCGCATAATTATGGATTTGCTGCATTTGCCACACAGTTCATCTGCCCCATAATCTGCAGATTTTAACAACAAAGTTGTTTCTAGCTCAAACGGATCTAAAGTTACTAAAAGGTTGGAGACAAGTGTGCGTGCAGTGGAAGGCCCTTCACATAGGTGAAGTGGTAATTGTAAAGTTGCTTATTTCTGTAACTGGTTGTTAAACCAATGATGTAAAATCAGGCAGACTTATTACCGTATGCAAAAATTACAAAATAATGAAGTAACACTGTCACAAAAATGTGCTGCATTATACCACAAAAGTTCTTGTCGCATACTTTAGTCAATCCTATCATATAATTTGGTGAACCCTTTCTGCACAATTCCAGTCGCCGTGGATATGGTTGTGTTTCGTTTGTACTGCTGAAGCAGGTGACTGGTACCCCATTCGTTCTGTTCAGAGCACAGTGGCTGGTCAGGACACTAAATTTTCAGATTATATTCGTTTTTTTTCCTTTAAATAGAGAAAAATACTGCCCCCCTGTGGCAAGAGCGTGATCACACAGTCCTCTGACAAAGCAATGGTCACGTTTTTGTCTTCTTTCACGTTACATAACAAAGCTTGGAATTTGTTGGAAGGTAAGTAAGTTTATTGTTTTCACTTATTTAAAACCATAGCAATTTCCCAAGCATATATAAAAGCAAGATACAAACTCAAGAATAGAAATGCATAGTTCAGCTATTTTTACCATCATACAAACTAATCTGTGATAATAAAACCACAATACAGGTGATAGATACATCTGGGATAAGTGAGTCTCTAGTCTACTTTCTCTCAGGAATGTTTTAGTATCACCATACAAGGTGCAACTTGTAAGGGCTTACAGTAACTATACCATTATTCACAAGAAATATAGATAAGGCGCATACATATCTACACGCATTGGCAAAGCCAATAGGTCTCGCCTATACAAGAGCTTTTGGCTTTGGCAATGTGTTTTTGTCATGTTGTACACTGGTGTGGTTGCTGTTCAGTATGGCAAAACATTAGTGGCGTGAATTGTCGTAGTGTCATATAGAGAAATTTGTTGGTGTAGGGTGAGAGTAGAGGGGGAGTAGAGTTGAGTAGCGGGGAGTAGAGTTCTGTGGCAGAGAGTGTCATAGACTGCAGTGTTGTAGAGTGGAGGGGTGTATAGTGGGGTAGAATCGGGTGGAGTGGGTAGGAGTGGATTGAGGTAGTGGTGTGAATTGGATTGGATTGGAGTAGAGTAGGATGGGCTGGACTGGGGTCCAGTGGGGTGGATTGGAGTAGATTGGCTGGTTGGTGTAGATTGCAATAGAGTGGGGTAGATTGAAATGGGGTAGATTGGTCTGCGGTGTGCTGGAGTGGGGTGGATTACAGTGGTGTGGACTGGATAGGGTGGACTAGACTGGAGGGTGGTGGATTGAAATGGGGTGGAGGATTGGAATATTGTGAAATGGATTGAGTGGTGTGGATTGGATTCAGTGGGATGAGATGAATTGAAGAGGAATGGATTGCAGTGGGGTAGTTTGGATTGGGTGGGATGGACTGGAGTCGATCGGGTCGAGGTGGACTGGATTGGGGTGGGGTGGATTGGTTTGAGGTGGACTGGATTGGGATGCTGTTGATTAGGCTGCGGTGGGCTGCAGTAGGGTGAAGGAGTAGGGCGGGGTAGATTGGAGTGGTGTGGATTGCATAAGAGTGGTATAGATTGGGGTGGAGTGGACTGGATTTGATTGCACTGGATCTGAGTGGGGTGGATTGGATTGCAGTGGGGTGAGTTAATGTTGTTTGGAGTGGATTGGAGTGTGGTAGAATAAGGTGGACTGGATTGGATTAGAGTAGAGTGGGATGGACTAGGGTGGTTTGGAGTGGGATGGATTGGGTTGCAGTGGATTGGATTGGAGTGGAGAGGAATGGATTTGAATGATTGCATTGGTGGGATGAATTGGAGTGTATGTATAGAACTTTGTTTAGCTAGTTAAAACCATTACGATACATAAGATCAGCGATAAACAATTGTCTTGGATAAGATTCTTTGTAAGAGCCAAAGCATTAAAAAAACTAAAAAAGTGCATCAGCAATACATTATAATTTTTTTTTTTTAAATAGCTGTCATCTAAAAATCACTTGATACGTTTCCGAGTAAATGAGGGACTCTAAAACAGTAGTTTAAAGTGCTTGTGCAAAACACATACAGTTAAATTTATGTCAGGTATTCAGCACTTTTCCAGAAAGAACCATGCAATTAGAATATCGTTGGTAGTCAGTCAGTCAGTGCTTTGCATCTGAATTGAATTTAATGAGTAGCCAGGCAGATGGGGCGGTGAAGCTACTTAGTTTTAAAGCTTTGTGCAAGAACACATACATTTAAGCTTCTGTTAATGATCTGTACTTTCCAAGCAATACCTGCAGCTTCTTAAATAGTACCACCCCAACTTCTAGTTCATCAGCTAATGGCTCTTTGTACTATCCTCTACCGTGGTCAAGGAGAGGAGCCGCCTTAGTAGGATGACATATTTTTCACATCTGGCCAGGATCCGTGCAGCCGAATGTGAGAAGCAGATGTTGGATGCTTCCAGGCATGAGAACACCGCCAAGGCTACTGGTTTAATTAGCTTTCTCCTCTGAGGTTCTAAGGAGGGGGCACCAACAAAGATCTAACCATGATTCACTTTGTAAGGAACAGAGCCTACAAGCTCTTGACTGTGAGTGGCCCAAGAAGCATTAAAGTCTTTAATTGGCAGAGCTAACAAGCGCATGTAGAGCTGACTTGTTTCCACTTTTATTGACTCAAGTAAATATGGATGTGGAGCCCCAACCAGTTAGGAGTCTTTAAAAGCCAGTGCGGCAGTGAGTTTTTTACGATCGATATATCTCATTCTCTCCATGATTTTCTTTAGTCATCTGTTGATCTTTTTTTCCAGATGTTATATGGAACGCTTCCTGGCAGCTGGATGGAGTCTCCCATCTCAAAATTCTTTAGTGCATTATTTACTTGTGCATACCAAGAGTTGCCTCGAGTTTCAAAGATAAATTTTAAATAGCATTTAGATTGTATGTCTGCCATTCTGACCCTTATGTAGTACTTGAGTATAATCGCTTGACAGACAGTCTAGTTTCTGAGACACTAAGCCCAACTCTAGTATTAGCCAGGAGTGTCTGACATAGCTTGGTTGTTGGAGGATTTTTTTTGTATGCCTAGGATATGCCAAGTGACCATATTACGCACCGGGAAGGGGAGAGTCGCCTTTGTTACCCTCAGTATTGGGGCTACAGAGGCACTTCTTAGTTCTTTGTTGAATTGAGCGATCCCATATGTGGCAGCAGACTTATTTTTGATTGTGCTTATCTGTAGCCCTGCCGTATTGTTTTCACTGAACCACATGCCGAGGTAGTTGTATTTCCTGGCTGTGCCGATACACAGGCTTCCAAGGTGCCAGAAAATGTTCCTTATGTTTTTACTGTTTCCAAATATAAGGACCTTTGTTTTTCCTTGGATCACTTGAATGTGGTTGGCGATGTTAAATGCATTCAGAGTGTTTTGTACCTGCTGTAAGCAGATTCTTGTGCAGTCCTTAATCACAATGTCATTGGCGTATTGGATTATTTGAAGCTTGGTGAGTCCTATCTTTGGCAGGACCAGCCCGCTGGCTTCCAGGCTTTTCCCCTAAATCGTTTGTGTGCAGGTTAAACAGTGGAGGGGCCAGGACACACCTGTGCTTTAAGCCACTATTGGTTTTCAATTCTCCAAATCATCGTACTGGGACCTGTAGTCACTCGGACCCAGGTATCTGAGTACATTGAGATGATGACACTTAGGAGCTTTGCAGGGATTCTCCATGCAGCCAGCTTCCTCCATAACATTTCTCTGTCAACCTCATCGAATGCTGCACTATAGTCCACAAAACAGAAAAAAAAATGGAAGGCGATTTTGTTTGGCAGCTTGCTGTCTCAGAAACGATAGTGTTGCGGTGTTATCCACTGTGGAGGCCCGGGGTCTGAAGTCAGATTGGAAGAACAGTAAGATCTGTTGCTCCTGGGCCTATGCCTCCAATTGCTCCATGTTGGAAATGGGGTCTCTAGTTGGCAGAGGTATTCACCTTTGTCCAAGTAGGGACCACAATCCTAGTCAGGGTAAGTCACACACAATCCAAATTATCCTGTGCCCACCCTCTGGTAGCTTGGCACTGAGCAGTCAGGCTTAACTTAGAAGGCAATGTGTAAAGTATTTGTGCAATAAATCCTACAATAACCCAGTGAAAACACCACACAGGTTTAGAAAAATATAAGATATTTGTCTGATTAAATTCAGGTCAAAACGATCAAGATTCGATATCGCTTTTGCAATGTTAAGAAGAGTCTTAAGTCTTTAAAAATCAACAATTGTCTCTTGTGTGCACAAAGTACTTGGTTTGTGTCAAAATTACATGCACGGAGACCGCAGAGGAGGAGATGCGTGGAAAAAGTAAGGAATTTCCCGATGCGGCACAGGCGATGCGTCTTCCCACACTGCACGGGCTTTGCGTCGATTGCCAGCGCACAGTCTTGGATCCTTACTGCGATGCGGGGTCTTTTGACACCCAGGGACGATGCGTTGAAATCCTGGGCAAGCAGGACGAAGTCACAGGTGCTTCGTTGATCCCGTGGGCGATGTGTTGGAGTTTGTCACACGACAGGCACTGCATCGCGTCTTCACTCAGGAAGTCAGGCTGCGTCATTCCGGCTCAGCTGTGCTTCGATCCGGTATGGCAGTGTCGACGTTCTGGTCGCAACGCACGCACTGCGTCGATCTCCATTTGGGGAGCTGGGCTGTGTCATTCCTGTTTGGCGATGCAGCGATTTTCTTGTCACCGGGCTGGCTGTGCGTTGTTTCCAGCAGGCTGTGCGTTGATTTTTTTATTAATTTTTTTTAAGCTGCACAAGGAGTTTCCTTGAAGAGGGGAAGTCTTTTTGGCCCTGAGACTTAAGGAACAGGAGGCAAGCTGAATCAAAAGCACAGGTGGCAGGATCTGATCCAGAAGTGTCTGATTTGGTGGGGTCAGGGACCCGGTTTATATACCCTAAAATGCCTTTGAAGTGGGGGAGACTTCGAAGAGTGGTTTTGAAGTGCACAAGGTCCCCTTTCTGTACAAGTCTCTCTGCAGGGCCCCAGTAGGGGGTTTGGCAGTCCATTGTGTGAAGGCAGGCCTCTAGCCTTTGAAATCTAAGTGTCAGGCACGTCCACCCTTCCAGCCCAGGAAGACCAATTCAGTATGCAGATGAGTGTAGGTGTGACTGAGTATCCTGTGTTTGTGGTTGTCTGAGTGAAATGCACAAGGGAGCTATCGCCCAGCCTAGCCCAGATGTGGATTGGAGACAGGCTGTAAGGCACAGATGGATTTTAAGTGCAGAGAAATGCTCACTTTCTAAAAGTGGTATTTCTAAAATAGTAATATAAAATCCATCTTCACCAATAAGCAGGATTTTGTATTCTCATTCTGGCCATACTAAATATGACCTGGTTATCCCTTTCTGATCAGAACCTACCACTCAAAATGTATACAAGGGTAGCCCTAATTTTATCCTCTGAAAGGAGCAGGCGTCACAGTAGTGGAAAATGAATTTAGATGTTTTCCACTACCAGGACATATAAAACTCACATGTACATGCTCTGCCTTTTACCTACATAGCACTGTGCCCTATTGGTTACCTAAGACCTACCTTAGGGGTCACTTATATGTAGAAAAAAGGGAGATAAAGGCTTAGCAAGTACTTTTGAATGCCAGGTGGAAGTGGCAGTGAAACTGCACACACAGGCCTTGAAATGGCAGGCCTGAGACATGGTTAATGGGCTACTTATGTGGGTGGCACAACCGGTGCTGCAGGCCCACTAGTAGCATTCAGTCTACAGGCCCTGGGCACATGTAGTGCACTTTACTAGGGACCTAAAAGTAGATCAGATTTGCCAATTGGGTATGAACCAATGTTACCATGTTTAAGGGAGAGAGCATATGCACTTTGTGCACTTTACCACTGCTAATCTGCTATAGTCCTAAAACCAGCAAAAACAGTGTCAGAAAAGTGGAGGTAGGCAGGCAAAAAGTTGCAGGATGACCACCCTAAGGCTGTCAGGTCGAACAGTCCAGCAATATACAGGGGTATATGTTTGCCTCTACATCTAAGAGGGCTATTAAAGAACAGTTTGAGGGGACTGTATGATCCCCTTTTTGTAGATTGGACAAAGAATAGACCCTCTCCACGAGTCTGGGACTGTAGCCACCTGGAATGCACTATTAAAGAGCAGAGACCGCCTCCTTGTCCAGTCTGCTGAGGTGCATTTGAACAGACCGTTGGGTCCAGGGGCCTCGTTCTTCCTTATGCACTTGATGTTTTTTTCATTATTCATAGGTATGATGTGTTGGAGGCCTGCATGTATTGATTCGTCAGGTACAACTCTCCTCCAGCCCAGGGGCTGCTTTATTCTCAGTCCCTCCTTCAACCCCTCCAGTAGGCACTTCGGTGGGGGGGGCAGGTGGGGGGTTAACGGTCATCTCGTTCCACTTGCCGGTCATACCCAGAGATGACAGGTTGGCCGTATATAGGTTTGTAACGTGGGTGGCCCAGGCAGCCTTTGATACCCCATTCTCCCTTGATTCATTACGTCTCTTCAACTTGTTCACATGCTCCCAGAAACACACATGATTTGGATATTTAAAACAAGTAACAGTCTATTATGAATCCTACGCTTTCTGTTACATAAATGGGTGCTATCATAGTTGTTCATTTTTGTCGTATAGGACAAACAGTTTACCTTGCAATCATTTGAACTGTAAAATGACCTTGAACTCCCCTCTTGTAGTGCCTCATCCACCCCCCTTAACCTTCAGTGTCGGGTCTGTCATTGTTGTTAAGCCAGTACTAAATAAAGTTGTCTTCTCTCATTGTGCCTTCTGGTGTCATCTTTGTGTACTGGGTTATAGCCAAACCCCCTTTGCTCTCCCTGTTTCTTTACCCATGCATTTGAGTAGTTTCCTGCTCTTGCAGCATAGATACATTAGGTTATGCCCCATCAAATAATTGCAAAGTCCTAGTCATCTCTGCCCAGGCCATCAGGACTTCTTGTGCTTTGTTGTCCCTCCTAGTTCTTCGTAAATGTATCTCTCCTCGGCCCCCGCCATATATGTCTCGCACATATGTCTCGTGGGGGCCCTGGGGCTACACCAGTGTATAGCAGTACACCATATTGCAACCACCAGGCCCACCATTGTGTAGCGCCTACTTCGTTTTCTGACAGGATTTTGTGGAAGTAAACCTAATATACATTTTTCGATCTCCAACAGAACCTCCCATTCCATGGTGGCCTTCAGCTGAGTGAGTGTCGCCTTCCAGAAGTTCTGTATCTTGGGACAGCTCCATGACAGATGTAGAAAATCAGCTTCTTCCCTCTAGCATTTGGGGCATGCATGGTCCAGAGTCTGATAGATAGTGTATAAGAGCCTGGGGATGAGAAATGCCATGTGTAGGAAGTTGGCTCTGTATATACTATATCAAAGTGAGATATAGTGTGCACAGAGCCCAGGGGTTCCCCAGAGGCTAAAGTAGATAATACTAATGCTCTCTTTTGTGGTAGTGTGGTCGAGCAGTTAGGCTTATCGGAGGGTAGTGCAAAGCATAGAAGAAGCACACACTCAGTGACTTAACTCCAGACCAATGGTTTTTATGTATCAAAAATATATTTACTTAATTTATGTTTTAGAACAACAAGATTCAAGTTACAGGTAAGTACTTCAATAGATTCGTATTTTACACATGTATCAACAGTACTTTGAAATCTGTAAGTTATACAGTTTTTGAATTATTGGCAATAATCTGTTTTACAGAAACAGTTCCTGGGGGGAAGAAATGTTAGATTGTTTTACAGGTAAGTACAACACTTACATTTTTAGTCTCTGGGTTTTAGGAAGTTCACCGGTTGGGGTTCAAGTTCAACCCCAAACACCCACTACCAGCAACACGGGGCCGGTCGGGTGCAGAAGTCAAAGATGAGCAAATTTAGGCTGAGCTTCTATGGAGACGGGGGGGTACTCTGACTCAGGTCTGCCTGCAGGTAAGTACCCGCGAGTCGGAGAGCAGACCAGGGGGTATTAGAGGAGCACTTGAGGGGCCACAAGTAGGCACCAAACACACACCTTCAGTGGCACAGGGGCGGCCGAGTGCAGGGTACAGACCGGATGTTGTGTTTCCAATGCTGTTCCATGAGGGTCCCCCGGGGGTCACTCAAAGGCTGCATGCGAGGTCCAGGGGGGCGACTCAGGCACACCATTGGTTGGTCCGCCTGCTGAACGTGGCTGCACCGGGTGTCTGTTTCGCAAGGCCTGTGGGCTGTGGGTGCAGTGGGTCCTTTGGTGTCTATCTTTGTCAGGAGCTTTCGCGGTCAGGGGGTCCTCAGGATTCCCTCCGCAGGCGTCATCGTGGGGGGGGGGGGGGGGGGAGGTCAACCCAGGGTGGGCACTTGCTCACAATTGCCTGGGGATTCTCTCTAGCTGGTTGGACCACCTGGACACGAGCCGTGGGAGTCTGGTGCAGAATGATTAGGACTCACACATTCAAAGTGAGGTGGGAGTCCTGGGTTGTTGGTTTCTTCTTGGAGAGGGTCGCTGTCCATGGGAGTTCTTGGTCCTTTTGGGTGCAGGGCAGTCCTCTGGAGCTTGTCAGAGGTCACTGGTCAGCTGGATGTGTTGCTGTACTTTTACAGGTTTTTTGAAGCCGGAGAGAGGCCGGTAGAGCTGGGGCCAAAGCAGTTGTCGTCTTCCTTCTTTGCTGGGGATTTCAGCTAAGCAGTCCTTCTTTTCAGGTCACCAGGAATCTGGTGGGCTGGGTTCAGGGAGGCCTTTAAATCCTAGATTTAGGGGTGTTTTAAGGGTCAGAGGGCAGTAGCCAGTGGCTACTGTCCCTGAGGGTGGCAACACCATCCTTGTGCCCACTCCCTTTGGGGAGGAGGGAACAAACCGAATCCTAGTGGCCTCTGTCCTCCAAACCAAGATGGAGGATTCTGCAGGGAGGGGGGTCACCTCAGCTCTGGACACCTTAGGGGTGGTCATGCCTCCCTGTTTTTCCTAATTTTCCCGCTGGACTTGCTGCCAAACGTGGGGCTTTGCTAGGGGGGCGGGCAGCTCCACTAGCTGGAGTACCTTCGGGCACTGTAATCCGAGGCTTGAGCCTTTGAGGCTCACAGCCAGGTGTTACTGTTCATGTAGGGGGGAGGTGTGAAGTACCTCCACCCAGGACAGGCTTTGTTTTTGACCACAGAGTGCACAAAGGCACTCACCTCATGTGGTCAGAAACTTGTCTGAAAGTGGCAGGCTGGTACAGACCGGTCAGTCCTACACTAGCAGTTTGGCTAACATACACAGGGCATCTCTAGGATGCCCTTTGTGTGCATTTTTCAATAAATCCCACACTGGCATCAGTGTGGGTTTATTGTGCTGAGACATTTGATACCAAACTTCCCAGTATTCAGTGAAGCCATTATGGAACTGTGGAATTCGTAATGACAAACTCCCATACCATATACTTAACATGGCCACATTGCACTTACAATGTCTAAGAATAGACTTGGACACTGTAGGGGCATAGTGCTCATGCAGCTATGCCCTCACCTGTGGTATAGTGTACCCTGCCTTAGGGCTGTAAGGCCTGCTAGAGGGGTGACTTACCTATGCCACAGGCAGTGTTTTGTGGGCATGGCACCCTGAGGGGGATGCCATGTCGACTTTGCCTTTTTCTCCCCACCAACACACACAATCTGCAATGGCAGTGCGCAGGTGATGGTTGAGGGGTCCCTTAGGGTGGCACAACACATTCTGCAGCCCTTAGGGACCCTCCTTGGTCACAGGGCCCTTGGTACCACTGGTACCTTTCAGAAGGGAAATCTGTGTGCCGGAGTGTGCAATATATGGAAACAATGGTGCATTTTTAGGGAAAGAACACTGGTGTTGGGGCCTGGTTAGCAGGATCCCAGTGCACTCTGTCAAGTCAGCATCAATATCAAGCAAACCGTTGGGGTGGGGGTGTAACTGCAACAAGTGCCAGTTTCCCACACCCTGTGTATAAAGTTATATTGAATTAATTTAAAGCTGGCACTAACCACCACTTCTTTAACACCCAAATGTATTTCCCCCCCATTCCTTCGGGATTAGGTCCTCTCCCAGACACTCGTGGCACCTCTTCCACTGGTACCATTTCGAGCACTATGCTTGGTATTTGAGTAAGCGTGGGCGCCTCATGGAATGTAGGCCACAGTTGTCTGGCTAAAGCTGCAATTTTAGCGGATTGCAGGAAACTCCCTGAACCTAAAGCGAAAAAGTCTTGTGCTTGATGATAGATTACGAATCTGCCTTCGGGATAGAGATCAGCGAGGGTGAGGCAGCCACCTTCTTGCCACCTAGTTATTCACATTATCTGCTTCATCTTTACGAAGGAGGCTAATATCCAAATATCTGTCTCGAGCGAAGGGTGCTCTCATAATGACTCTTCGTACTGTTCGTTCCCATGTTCTACCCATTAGCCGGACTAGAAGGGGGGGAATGTGTTAGATATTTTATTGCCTTTCATTTGGAGTTCTCCCAGTTGGTGGATCCTGTGTATTTCCTCAAATTGGCGCCTCTCCCAATTAGGTTCTCCATCTAGCCAGTGTACTGCAAGCTGTAATTGGGCAGTCAGTTAGTATAGCTCAAGGTCAGGTACCTCTAAGCCACCCTCTTCCTATTCTCTTCGAAGTGTAGATATACTGACAATACAGCATTTGTCTTGCCAGAGTAGGTCAAGCACCAGACTATCCAATTTCTGAAAAACTGATTGCGGAATCTCGTAATATGAACCTTGCATAGTGTAAAGGCATCATGGCAGCACCACTGTTTTCAGTACTGCTGTTATACCCGTTGGTGATAAGTGTAATGTGTTCCAAAATTGTATGGAGGACTTTTATTTTGCTATTACTGACCCTAGGTTGAGATTATAAAATTGTTGTTCATCGAGGGCGACATGGATGCCCAAGTATTTAATTTCATCAGTCTTTCAGGGACGACCTTCCAGAGTGCGACCCTCTGCCGGCCCACCAGGTCACCTAAGGGATATAGGATCGATTTTTATATGTGAACCCTCAGTCCTGAGAATTCCCAGTATTCCTGCATCACATTTAGTAGTATTGGTACTGAGATGTCTGGACACGTGAGACAGATCGAGGCATCGTCTACGTATAGGGATATTATATGTTCCTTGGGTCCCACCCTTATGGCCCATCCTGCCAAGGTGTGTCTGAGTCAGCATGCACATGGCTCTATAACAATAGCAAATATTAGCGGGAGAGTGGGCACCCCTATTGGGTTCTTTGGTGGAGGTCAAACTGTGGAGATGTTATTATTCAGTGTACTATTCATTATACCTTTAGAAGCACCTCCTTGTAGAATCCAGAATGTGGTGATGTGGGAAGCTGATGTCAGGAATAGAATGGTAGAGGGAGAAAGGCTCTAGGTGGAGAGGAGTAAGGCCGTGCTTCATAACTGCTGAAGGTGTTATGATTCTTATCTACAATAAAAGAAACTTATGAAAAGGAAGAAGGATTCTTGTGAATAATCTTTACATTGGCGACGAGGACCTGTGCAGGAGACAGGCAGAGAACACCTTCACTCCTGGATTTTATGACAACTACAGCATCTAGTCTTCAAGGAAATCTATTAAAGGTATTTAAAACTCTGAAATTTCATAACTAAGACGTTTACTACATTTGTATACTCAATAGTATACACGTCTAGACCTAATACTTTAAATCCGTTTGGTGCTTAAAACGGAATGACTCTGCAGGCGCGCATCACGCTGTTTATTTTTGAAAGAACAATTGCCTTACACACGCAGCATCGTGCTGGAGTCGCACTTGGGAATTTTCATTACTAAGATATTTGTGACACTTGTATACTCAATAGTATACGTGTCTAAACGTGATATTTTAAATCTATTTGGGCCTTGAAACGGAATAACTCTGCACGCGCCACATCGCGCTGCTTGTTTTTGAAACAACACTTCCTTTGCACGCGCTGCATCGCGCTTAACTCGCGCTGCCAAAAGACGCATTTAAAACGAGCTTCACTCGCGCTGTTGCTAAACGCGCAGGAAATCATCACGAACTCACACGCACACGATAAACACAAGACGATAAAAAAAAACAAAAAAAAAAAACACTTACCATATTCTGCAGCCAACGCTTCAACAGGACGAGGAAGACTGTTTCTGTAACAATAAAAGAAGAAGTAAAAGAAAGACTATGCTTTCTAACAAAGTGAAGAAAGACTGTTGAAAGGAAAAGAAAAGAAAAAGGAAAAGTGATGCAAAACAACTTATTTTCTATTTGTAAATTAAAAATTGTGCAAATAAACATATAACTCATTGGAATGAAAATATAAATTATATTGGGAAAGGCAAAATAAATTTAGACCACAGAAAGAAAAGAAAAGGAAAAAAAAAATGGGTGATCAAAGCATATTAGCGCCTCCACCATTTCTAGCAACTCCAGGTGATCCACCGATACCTTGGAAACAATGAAAGAAATTTTTTAACACCTATATGTTGGCTATTGGCAGTGATCGATATGCCCCTCCTAGACGTCCAGCTATATTATTGCATCACCTTGGTATTGAAGGTAGAAGGATATATGAGAATTTACCAGAGGTATCGCTAGGAATGGGAGATGGCCAGCCTACTAATGTCTTTGCCATGTCTGTACAGATGTTAGATATACAATTCACCCGAAAGACGAATCTTGTATTACGTCACAAATTTTTCTCAAGAGTACAGCAAAAAGATGAAGACATTGCATCCTATGTGGCAAGTCTAAGGGGGATGGCATTATCCTGCGAGTTTGATCAATTACTAGATTCTCTAATAAGGGACCAGCTGGTGAGGTGTGCGAGTGATAAAAGGATACGGGAAAAATTATTAATGAAGGATCCGAACTTGGAAGAAGCAATACAAATTGCAAAGAGAATGGAGCACGCTGCTGTATGGCTTCAAGAAATGGATGTAAATCCTAAACAACTTGAACAAGGAATTGTGACAGAAGTAAAGAAGAAAGAAGAACCTCGTGGTGCAGTTCGATAGAATAGGTGTGATAGGGATTGGGACGATGTGAGAGCAAATAAAGAGGAGAAACGTAAAATGCAAGATTGGAGAGTTATAAAATGTTATCGATGTGATGCTCCAGGGCATATAGCTTCCAGTAAAACATGTGCTGCCAGGAATGCGATATGTCGTCGTTGTGGGAAAAGGGGGCATTTTGCCAAAGCTTGCAGATTCAAATCTGATGTAGATAATAAAATGGTTCAGGAGGTAGAAGACATCTGCGAGACTGTGGAAGACATAATCTTGACGGTCCATGGGGAATTGGTCTCCCACAAATGCAAGGAAATCTCAATCAAAGACGTGAAAAAGGAAAGTACTGGTGCATTAGATAAACCACATATCCAAGCAATGTTAGATGATGTTCGGGTCAAGTTATTGGTAGACTCTGGAAGCTTGTTTACCCTTATTTCGAAAGAGGTGTTCGATTCTGGATGGGCAAATCTTACACACAAAAACCTGACAATTCCTGACATAAGAGCCGTGGGATATGCAGGAAGGAAGATAGAGATCATAGGAATGTGCTGGATGACTATCTCCTTCAAAGAGAGGATCATTCAAGGGAAAGTGTACATCACAGATTTTGGAACAAATCTGCTAGGATGGCGCCATCAGAAGGACCTAGGAATAATTTTTAACCCTAATGCAACGGAACCTGTCTCACTCACTGGGGAAATAAGTATTGGTGTTGTGGCTGAACCTCTGGAACACGATCTTGTGGCAAGGAATCCTGAGGTTTTCTCTTCTAAATTGGGCCTTCTGAGGGGGTTTTGCGCATAAGATCATAGTAAAGAAAAATACTACACCTATAGTACACAAAGTAAGAAATGTTCCGAATTTGATGAGGGAGCCGTTGAAACGAGAATTTGAAAAATTATTGAAAGAGGACATAATTGAACCAATTGAATCTTCGGAATGGTTGGCTCCAGTGGTGGTTGCGCCTAAGGAAGATGGAAAGAGTCGCCTATGTATTGACCTTGGGGACCTCAACAATTGCATATGGGTTGATCGTCAACCCCTTCCAAATATTACAGAGATGCTATCTGTAAAGGCGAAGGGCAATACATTCAGTGTCCTGGACATGTCTTCTGCGTACCACCAAATAAATCTGCATGTTGAGTCGCGGCATTTAACATCTTTTGTGACTCCGGTAGGAGCTTTCAGGTATAAGAGGATGCCTTTTGGGCTTGCCTCTGCTTCTGCGGTGTTCCAGAGGATAATGGAGCGAGTTTGTGGGGACATGAGTCATATACTATGTTTCCAGGATGACATATTGATTGTAGGGGATGATGAATTTGACCATGATCTTTTATTTCACGAAGTGATGCACAGATTAAAAAGGAACGGCTTAACGATTAAGAGAGAGAAGTGTCAAATTCGCAAGTGACATATTTGGGACACACAATAAATGAGCATGGGATTAGGCCAAAGAAAAGCATCGTCTCTGCAATTAAACATGCTCCAGAACCTGATTCAAAAGAAGAACTGAGGTCGTTTTTGGGACTCGCAGAATATTGTTCCAAGTTTGTTAAGAATTTTACTGAGATAGTTGAACCGTTAAGGAAACTTATGAAGAAGGGAGTGGCATATGAATGGGATGAAAATTGTAAGCACTCCTTCCAAGTACTGAAGGACCATATTTCGAGTGTTCCCACTTTAGGAATATTTGATTCAAGTGCCAAGACTTTCTTAACTACTGATGCTAGTAATGTGGGTGTTGGGGCTGTATTAACTCAGGCTAAGGAAGGTGAGGAACGTATCATTGGTTTTGCGTCCAGAAGATTACAAGGTGCTGAAGTCTCATACTCTGTAATAGAGAGAGAGGCCCTAGCCTGTTGTTGGGGTATAAACCATTTCTAAGTTTTATCTGTGGGGTTTACCCTTTAAATTGAAGACCGACCACAAACCACTAACCTATATTTTTAAAGGGGGACGCGGTCTGGAAGGTGGTATTGCCCCACGTATTTCCAAGTGGTTGTTGTCGGTATTGAATTACAACTTTACTGTGGAATTTGTGAAAGGAAGTAAGAATGTTGTGGTGGACTATTTGTCTAGAGCCCCCGTGGTTGAAGGAAAGTCTCTGGAGGAGGGGTCAAAAGATATTGTAAGTACTATTCTAGGAGAAATGGCTATAACGGTACAAGAAAGGGATCAGGTAGAGAACAGTGACCCCATTATGTTGGTTGTAAAGGAAAGGGTAGTGAAGGATTGGAAGAATGGTGATGAGCATGATGGTGATTTGGCTAAGTATTTTAGTATTAGAGATCAACTAAGTATAGTTAATGGAAGATTGTTAAGGAGGGACCAGCTTGTTCCACCTGTTAGTATACGTAAACACATTATATAGATTACCCATCAGGGACATCTGGGCAGGGGTATAATGAAAAGGAAGGTAAGACAGACATTCTGGTGGCCTGAGATGGACAAACAACTGGAGGAAGCAGTAAAACATTGTGTGGCGTGTGCCAATAGTGATAAGACCAAAGTGTTAAGACAGGTACCCCTGGCTCCTGTAAAATTCCCAGATGGTCCATGGGAAAAATTGGGTGTAGATTTTATTGGACCTATATCCAGCCTGGGGGTAAGGTGCAAATATATACTTGTGTTGGTAGATTAGCATTCTAAGTGGTTTATTACTAAGATAGTTGAGCATGTGAAAACCTCAGTAGTGATAGAGTTCTTTGAGGAGGTATTTATGGAAGAGGGAATACCGAGATCTATTGTGTCCGATAATGGGGTGCAATTTATATCATCAGAGATGACTGACTATTTACAAAGAGTTGGAATTAGACGTGAGAGGGTGGCACTTTTCCATCCTCAAGTGAATGGTCTGGTGCAGAGGGTAAAAAGGCTGATAATGGGGAACATACAGTTATCCTTGGCGAATCAACTTCCGTGGAAAGAAGAGTTGAGTAAGATGATATGGACCTATAGAACGACTCCCCATTCAATAACAGGAGTGTCACCTTTTGTATCGTTAAAGGGTAGAGAACCGGGTGTATTAGAATGTCCGGTATGGTTGAGGACCAATAAGAAAGTGATAGTTAACAGAGAGTCGATAAAGGCAAGGGTTGAGAAAATGCAGGAGAAAAGTGCCATGCACTACAACAGAAGGATGAATGTGAAATCTCAGCATATACAGAGAGGAGATTGGGTGGCAATAAGGAAGAAAGGTATTGTTCTTAAAGGAGAAAGCAAATATTTTCCTCCCCAACGGGTGCTGAATGTTAAAAGAAATGTGGTGATTTTAGAAAATGGTTCTACATGGAACATGGGAAGTGTTTGCAAACTTAATTGTTGAAATTTCCCTGATGTCCTATATTCTTGTATATAGTTGATTATGTTACATTTATTCTTCTTTTATTTTTAAGTATAATGAAAGGGGGGAGGTGTGTGGAGATGTTATTATTCAGTGTACTATTCATTATACCTTTAGAAGCACCTCCTTGTAGAATCCAGAATGTGGTGATGTGGGAGGCTGATGTCAGGAATAGAATGGTAGAGGGAGAAAGGCTCTAGGTGGAGATGAGTAAGGCTGTGCTTCATAACTGCTGAAGGTGTTATGATTCTTATCTACAATAAAAGAAACTTATGAAAAGGAAGAAGGATTCTTGTGAATAATCTTTACACAAACCCTTCTGCTACATAGCGCTCGGTTTGCACTCTTGCTCTTGGCAGGGTATATAACAGTTTAATCCAAGCAATGTAGGTGGGGCCCAGGCCTATCTTCTCCAGAACCCTCCATACATATGCCCAGTGTAATGTATTGAAAGCGCGTTCTATATCCAGAAAGGCTAATGCATAGATCTCCTCCTGTACTTGCGGATCATGAATCACATGGGCTAGCCATCTTAGGTTTCTTCGGGTATTTCTCCCAGGAATACACCCTGACTGATCTCCATGGACCAGATGAGGCAGATAAGGGAGAAGTTGGGCTGCCAGAACATGACTGAGAATTTTAACATTGATATGGGATGATAAGATCTAGTCTCCTGTCGGTCTTTTCCTGGCTTTGGTATGAGGGATATCAATGCTTCATTCATGGAGTCTGGGAGTTCCCCTTTATGGTATGCCTCTGTATAGACCTTTACAAGTTCATCTAGCAGTATTTCGGGTAAATTCTTAGAACATTCAGAGTGCAATCCGGGTTCCCCTGGAGCTTATCAGTTTTTAAGGTTTTTAGAGCCTCCACTAGATTTTGCTTGGTTATTGGGGCCCTTAGCACCTTCCTATCGTCTCGAGACAAACATGGCAAGAAGAGTTGATTCAGATAGTCTATTAGGTCATCACCCCAGCACGGGAGCTTTGGTGGAGCGTATAAGTGGGCAGTGAAGGCTGCATTGATTGTATGTTGTGTGTAGTGTATCTTACCTGCACTATCTTGTATTGAAACTATAGGTGAGAGTGCCACCTCCAATTGAATCGATCAAGCCAATAACCTGCCTGCCTTGTCTCCTTCGCGGTGCCAACGGCATCTCATTTTCTTTCTACTGTATTTATCTAGTTGACTCCATAATTCCAGTAGCTTATGCCTTTGCATGTCCTAAGAGGGGGGTTAGGGTTGCATGTGAGGTAACCGGTTGTTCCAGCTGCTCCAGCTCGGTTTCTTGTTTTGACAGGTCCCTTTCTAATGTGCGTTGCACCCTGACTGTGGTGACAATACATTGCCCTCTGATGACCACCTTCATGGTGTCCCATTCATTAGCCCTGGTCATTGTCGTTTTCCAAATAACCTCAAAGTACTGGGTCAATGACTCCTCTATCGTCGTTCGGAATGTTGAATCCGTTAACCCCTTCACTGCCAGGCCTTTTCCCCTCCTGTGCCAAGCCTTTTTTGGGCTATTTGGGGCAGTTCACGCTTAGGCCCTCATAACTTTTTGTTCACATAAGCTACCCACTGCAAATTTGCGACCTTTTTTTTCCAACATCCTAGGGATTCTAGAGGTACCCAGACTTTGTAGGTTCCCCTAAAGGAGACCAAGAAATTAGCCAAAATACAGTGACAATTTTGTTTTTTTTCCAAAAAATTGGAAAAAAGGGCTGCAGAAGGCGGCTCGTGGTTTTTTCCCTGAAAATGGCAACAAAGGGTTTGCGGTGGCAAGATCACCATCTTCCCAGCTTTCAGGAACAGGCAGACTTGAATTGGAAAACCCAATTTTTCAATACAATTTTGACATTTTATTGGGACTTACCCCATTTTTACTATTTTTTGTGCTTTCAGCCTCCTTCCAGTTAGTGACCAAAATTGGTGAGAAACCAATGCTGGATCCCAAAAAGCTAAACATTTCTGAAAAGTAGACAAAATTCTGAATTCAGCGAGGGGTCATTTGTGTAGATCCTACCAGTGTTTCCTACAGAAAATAACAGCTGAAATAAAAAAAATATTGAAATTGAGGTGAAAAAAACAGCCATTTTTCTCCACGTTTTACTCTGTAACTTTTTCCTGCGATGTCAGATTTTTTAAAGCAACATACCGTTACGTCAGCTGGACTCTTCTGGTTGCGGGGATATATAGGGCTTGTAGGTTCATCAAGAACCCTAGGTACCCAGAGCCAATAAATGAGCTGCACCTTGCAATGGGTTTTTATTCTATACCGGGTATGCAGCAATTAATTTGCTGAATAATAAAAAGAGAAAAATAGGTATCAAGAAAACCTTTGTATTTCCGAAATGGCCAAACGATAAGGTGTTGAGAAGCAGTGGTGATTTGCACATCTCTGAATTCCGGGGTGCCCATACTAGCATGTGAATTACAGGACATTTCTCAAATAGACGTCTTTTTCACACACTGCCTTACATTTGGAAGGAACAAATTTAGAGAAAGACAAGGGGCCAATAACACTTGTTTTGCTATTCTGTGTTCCCCCAAGTCTCCCGATAAAAATGGTACCTCACTTGTGTTGGTAGGCCTAGCGCCCACGAAAGGAAATGGCCCAAAACACAACGTGGACACATCACTTTTTTTCCACAGAAAACAAAGGTGTTTTTTTTACAAAGTGCCTACCTGTGGACTTTGGCTTCTAGCTCAGCCGGCACCTGGGGAAACCTAGCAAATCAGCGCATTTTTGAAAACTAGACACCTAGGGGAATCCAAAATGGGGTGACTTCTGAGGCTTTGACCAGGTTCTGTTACCCAGAATCCTTTGCAAACCTCAAAATTTGGCAAAACAAAAAACACTTTTTCCTCTCATTTCGGTGACAGAAAGTTCTGGAATCTGAGAGGAGCCACAAATTACCTTCCACCCAGCATTCCCCCAAGTCTCTTGATAAAAATGGTACCTCACTTGTGGGGGTGGGCCAGGTGCCTGCAACAGAAAAAGGCCAAAAACTTGTAGAGATTGAGGAGATAGCACAGCGAGTTGATAAGCACATATTTTTCTTTTATACATCTTTTAGGCTGACTCGGCTTTGGGGTCCCATGCAAGTGAGGTATCATTTTACTTGGGGAACTGAGGGGGAACGCTGGGTGGTATGAAATTTGTGCCGCAGCGGTGATCCTACAAAGAAAGGTGAGGAAAATATGATTTTTTTAATGCAAATTTTGAGGTTTGCCGAGGAGTATGGGTAAGAAAATGATGGGGGATCCAGGCAAGCCACACCTCTTTGGACTCCTTGGGGTGTCTATTTTTAAAACATGTCTGGGTTTGGTAGGTTTCCCTACATGAAGGCCGGACCCAGGACCAAAACCATAGGTGCCCCCCCAACACAGGCAGTTTTGCAATAGATCATTTTGCTGTGTCCACATACTTATGTGATGTTCCAAACACTAAAATTGTGAAAAGAAATACACTTAGGTTATGTTAAAAAGACCCCTCACCCACTAACTAAGTTGGTGGCATGCTTCATCATCGGGGTCCCACCCGAGGCAGCTAGCGTGTCACAGGTGTGCTGCAACGCCTGATTGAGTGATGGTTCAGTGGATCAAATTTTATGAACAAGTGATTTCACAAAAATGAAAAGCACTGTTAATAACTGAAAGGCCAAAAAACTGAAACAATGACTCGCAGCTCGTGAGCTGTAAAGCCACGGCAAGGCACCAAACGCTTTACAGTCCGTTCACACACCTTTCAAACATAACACGCACAAGACCATTCACGCCGCCAGCCACGGGCCCAGCACATTACAACACTCGCATCGACAGACATCGCCACTCAAGGGCCCATCACTTACATACGCCCACATGCCTGATACAGCAATCACACCAGCTGATGGGAGTGTGTTGCAGTAGCCAACAGCAAGTCAATATGTACACTATGTACACCCTCAGCCAAGCGCCACTCCACACACAATGGCATCACTTTTTTTTTTTTTAAACAAAGACACCACTAACAAATTAGAAATAATTACAAAACTACAAACACAAAAGCCCTAACTAAGTACATGACAGAAATGCCAACCATGAAAATGAACACATGAAAATACAAAACAGGCAGTTTACACACATGGTTGTTCCCAGTAATTCTTCTGGGTGTGGTAATTCTTAAAACCACCACCCACACACAGCTCAGGCTTTGAAGGACAATCTGGGCAGTACATTCGAGTCTCCCTCCCGATACCTCTTCGAAAACACGCACTACATTTCTTAGCTGGAAAGTATTTTTTGGGTGTGGGGGGGAATGTGCTCAGCAAAGTGGCGCTCTTTTAATCTAGCCACATCCTCCACCACTGCTTCTCTAGGAATTCTGGCCTGTTCCACCACAATAAGGCTCTCTATCACTGACTCCTGAAATTTCACAAATGTCATCTTTGACTCTGGAGACCTATCCTTAAACACAATAAAGGCATTAAAAGTTGCTAAGTGGAAGAGGTGAATTGCTAACTTCTTATACCAAACGTAAGACTTGCGAATAGCAGTATAAGGTTCCAACCTTTGATCAACTCTATCTACACCTCCTATGTGCTTATTATAATCTAAAATGCACACAGGTTTGCGCACTTCAGCAACCTGGCCCCAAACAGTCATGGGGGAAGTACTCTCATCATGGATGGTACATAGCATGTAGACATCCCTCCTGTCTGAAAATTTCAAAGCTAGCAGCTCATCATTCCGCTAGGCACTGCACTGTCCCCTCTCAAGTTTTTTTTTTACAGACAAGCTCCCTTGGATAGCCTTTCCGGTTACAACGAATTGTGCCACAAGCAACAGTGCCCACTCTAAACAATTCCTTGAACAACTGCACTCCAGTGTAAAAGTTATCTACATACAAATGGTGACCTTTGTTGAACAGTGGTCTACCAAGTTCCCACACAATTTTCTCAGTAACTTCAAAAGTGGGAGGACAACCAGGGGGCGGAGTCAATACTGGAATCCCTACCAGTGTAGACATGGAAATTTTACACACATCCTGTACTACTTTCAGACAGCATATACAATTTAATTTCATATCGTGCCCTCTTGCTAGGAATGTACTGCCTAAAAAACAAACGACCCCTGAAGAGGACCAAAGACTCGTCCACAGCTATTTCTTTGCCTGGAACATAGACCTCTGAAAGCCGATCTACAAAATGATCAAGGACAGGCCTAATCTTAAAAAGACGGTCAGAATCAGGGTGATCTTGTGGCAAGTCTAATGCATTGTCAATAAAATGCAGCATCCTAAGAAGAAGCAAATACCGATTACGACTCGTGGTTGCAGGAAATATAGCTGTTGCCATCAAGGGACTAGTAGACCAATAAGAAGCCAGTGACTGCTTCCTTATCAACCCCATCAAGAGTCAAACCCAAAAATCTTTTCATCTCCTACAAATTTGTGGGAATCCACTGGGTAGCTCTCGAGTGTGGCCTAAGTCTAGCAGCATTGTCCCTCAAATACTGCTCCGCATACAAATTAGTCTGCTCAGCAATCTCTTCCAAAAACACATCATCCACAAATAACTCAAAGAAATTGATAGGCAAAAAGTTCTCATTATTGACTCTACACCCCGGGAGACCAGTAAAGGCAGGCAGCTCTGGCTGCTCCATGTTTGGGGCAACCCAGAGTTCAGGTCTTCTAACAGGAAACCTTTCAGCCCCAGGTTGCTGCACTAATGCAGCACATCAGTGTCCTCCTCTAAAACAGTCCCTTCATCTGCACTGAGTGTGGCTTCCTCATCAGAAGATTCCTCTCCGACAGAAACTTCACTGCCAGAATCTCTCACTTCATCCTCTGCCTCAGATTCAGAGTCCATCTCATAATCTTGATCAGACAATGACTCAAAAAGCATACCAACCACCTGCTGAGCGGTCATCCTGTGGCTAGCCATGATCTTTCCTATGAAAATTAACTGGACAAATGCACCACCAACAACCAGCACTGTGTAAGATAAGTAATAAAGTGTAGCTTTATTAGTAAGAGCTATAAACTCAAAAACTATACCGCTCACTTGCCTGAAAAGGCTTGAATCACCAGCAACTACTCTGCACAGACACAGCAATCACCAATGATATCCCACTAAAAAGAAAGAACAGCAAATTAGAAATAAGACTACACAAATATCATTGTGCACAAATCTAAGGACAATTTCACATAAACCTGCATTTATTACACCACCTACGAACATGTCATTCATGCATGGCAACAATACTCCTTTGGAGTAAATTGTTTTTACTTACCTAAAACATGCAGCTATGCAAACCGCAGATCAACCACCACCAAAACCGCAAGGAGCCACAGCAAAGAAAGCAAAAGCTTTGAACTAGAACATAAAGGAGGAAAAAAATTATCTCAAATTCAAATACTTTGTCAGTTGACAAACATCCACCATCAAGCATTTAGAAATTGGTGCCTAAGTGGATTCTGCCATAGGGGCAGATGGGCCTACTAAAAAATAGGTCTATCTACCCCAAGGAGGGCAGAAAATACCTTTAGTAGTGTGTCCCCACGGGGAGCCACCCCTCAAACAAAAAAAACACACACACTATCCCTGGTGCCTACGTGGCTTGTGCCCCCTTGGGGACAATGGGCCTAAACAAAAATAGGCCCATCTGCCTCCAAGGGGGGCAGAAATGGCCTTGGTACACGTGCCCCCAAAAGGGGGCAGCCCTTGCCCAGGGGACCACCCCCCCATCCACACACTATCCCTGGTGTCTAAGTGGCTACTGCCCCCCTTGGGGGCAGATGGGGCTAAAAACAAAGGCCGATCTGCCCCCAAGGGGGCAGAAATGACCAACAGTTCCATGCCCCCCCCTTGGGGGGGCGCCCCGTGCCCAAGGGGACGCCCCCCCACATTAATAAACATATTTTTAAAATCCCTGGCGTTCTAGTGGTTTCTGACCCCCTTGGGGGCAGATCAGCCTAAAAATAATAGGCTGATCTGTCCCCAAGGGGGGCAGAAATGGACTTGGTACATGTGCCCCCAAAGGGGGGCGACCCTTGCCCAAGGGGCCCCCCCTCCACTAAAACACACACACACTATCTGTGGTGTCTAAGTGGCTTCTGCCCCCCTTAGGAGCAGATGGGCCTAAAAAATAGGCCCATCTGCCCCCAAGGGGGGCAGAAATGGTCAACAGTTCAATGCCCCCCTGAGGGGGAGGGGGGGTACCCCTTGCTCAAGGGGATGCCCCCCCCCCCCAACATAAATAAACATATAAAAATAATAGGCCGATCTGTCCCAAGGGAGGCAGAAATGGCCTTGGTACATGTGCCCCCAAAGGGCGGGCAACCCTTGCCCAGGGGGTCGCGTCCACTAACACACACACACACACACACACTCTCACTCACACACTCTCTATCTATCCCTGGTGTCCAAGTGGCTTGGGCCTAAAAAAAAATAGGCCCATATGCCCCCAAGGGGGGCAGAAATGGCCAACAGTTTAATGCCCCCCCACAATAATAAACATATAAAAAAATCGTACTAGTGGTCAGCCTAAACAAATCGGCCGATATGGCCACAACTGACATGCCCCCCACATGGGAGCGACCCTTGCCTAAAGGGCCGCTCCCCAACACAAAACAGCAGAAATAAAGAAGAAGAAAAAATCCCTGGCGTCTAGTGGTTTCTGCCCCACTTGGGGGCAGATCGGCCTAACAATATTAGGCCGATCTGCCCCCAAGGGGGGCAGAAAAGGCCACAACAAACACACCGCCCAAATGGGAGCGACCCTTGCCCAAGGGGCCACTCCCAAACATGAAAACATTTCCATAGTAAACAACAAAAAAAATCCCTGGTGTCTAGTGGGCATTCCAGCTTTGAGGAATGCTCAAAGAGACACCGGGGGAAAGGAAAAACCCTTTCCTTTCCCCCTGTGCCTCTTATTTTACAACCCCTTACCCGCCGGAGGAGAAACTCACCTGTTTCTCTGTTCGCAATCTGGAAGCAAATGGCTTCCAGTGCGACCGGCACTGTGTAATGATGTCAGCGTGCGATCGCGCACTGACGTCATTACCGGGGGTTGGGGGGGGAGGGGGTGGAAGGGGGAAGGGCTTCCCCTTCCATCCCTGGCTTGTGGGGGTTGGGGAGGAACCCAACAGAGGGAGCGCTAGTGCTCCCTCCGGGCCCCGGGCCGAGGACATGGTTACGTCGTCGGCACAGGAGCACTGTGCCACGGAACGTAACCATTACGTCCGAGGCACAGAACTGGTTAAGAACTCAGTGTTGAGACTCCAGAGCGGTACTTTGGGTGGTTGCTGACAGAAGGAGTAGGTTAATAAGAGCGGTGAGTGGTAGGATATGTATCTCGCGAGATACTGGACCATTGTGACACAGTGGCTGTGGAGGCCTGTAAGAAAAAGTAATCCAGGTGACTGAGTGTTAGTGACTGGGGTGTGGCATGAATACATGCGTAATTGGGGGTATCGGTTACACCATACATGTATTAATTTTAGACTCTGGCGAGGCGCTGTCGCAGCACAGGGTTTTAATCTAACGCAGGGGGTGGGGAGTGTCTATCAAGGGTCTCATCCAGCACACAATTAAAATCCCCAGCTAGGATGATCTCTGTGTCAGGGGAGGTCTGGGCACCCTGTAAGACCAACCCCAGGAAATCCCCGTTGTCAGTATTGGGTGTGTAAACATTTGACACATAATGGATGTGCATCTCGGGCCACCTCCAGGACTGTGTAATGGCCATCGGGATCTATGACTTGCCTGATGGTTTTAAACATGGTCCCTGTGGCTATCCAGATCAGTGTCTCTAGCACAACCTGAATAGGATATTGCTACTAGTGTCCCTCGCCACCTTTTCTGTAAGGCCCTAATACAGTCTCCCCATAGGTGCATTTCCTGCAAACAGGCTATTGTTACCCGTACCATTTTGAGATAACATTCTATTGCGTTTCATAGGGTTCCTGAGCCCCCGCACATCCCACAACACATCTGTAATGTTATGTCAGTATTTTTTCACCCATGGTAGTATTCATGATTGGCTGAACTGGCTTAAGCGGTGGTACTGGATTTGTAGTTCCTGATAGATTCGTAACATGGAAACCCCCTTTGCAAACGTGTAGGAAAGTACCATCTTCCTTGGCATGTTACCCCCATTTTTATCTGTATGTCAGTATGTTTTTGCCTGTCTCACTGGGATCTTGCTGGTCAGGACCCCAGTGCTCATAGTTTATGGCCTAATGTGTGTGTCTGTATAGTGCTTGACTGTCACTGAGGCTCTGCTAACCAGAACCTCAGTGCTTATGCTCTATCTGCTTTTAAAATTGTCACTGTAGGCTAGTGACTTCATTTATCAATTTCAATTGGCACACTGGACCCCCCCCTTATAAGTCTCTAGTATATGGTACCTAGGTACCCAGGGCATTGGGGTTCCAGAAGATCCATATGGGCTGCAGCATTTCTTTTGCCACCCATAGGGAGCTCAGACAAACCCTTATACAGGCCTGCCATAGCAGCCTGCTTGAAATAACACACACTTTATTTCACAGCCATTTTCATTGCGCTTAAGTAACTTATAAGTCACCTATATGTCTAACCTTCACTTGCTGAAGGTTAGGTGCAAAGTTACTAAATGTGAGGGCACCCTTGCACTAGCAAAGGTGCCCCCACATAGTTCAGGGCCATTTCCCGGAACTTTGTGAGTGCGGGCCACCATTACACGCGTGCACTACATATAGGTCAACACCTATATGTAGCTTCACAAGGGTAACTCCGAATATGGCTATGTAACATGTGTAAGATCATGGAATTGTCCCCCCCCATTCCAAATCTGGTATTAGGGAGCCAATTCCATGCATCCTGGAGGCTCCACTATGGACCCCCAGTACTGCCAAACCAGCTCTCTCAGGCTTGTACTGCAGCTACAGCCACCTCACAGACCGGATTCTGCCCTCCTGGGGTCTGAGCAGCTCAGTCTTAGGAAGGCAGACCAGCATTTCCTCTGAGAGTAGGGTGTTACACCCTCTCCCTTTGGAATCGGGAATCCTCTGCAACTACTACTTCATCCTCTGACCTTGGATCAACCGCAGCGTGCTCCAGGAACCGCTGCAACAGCAACAAAGTATCCACAAGGGATACTTTTCCTCTGCAACTTCAGCTCCAGCCAGCAACTGCAACAGTTTCCACGGTGTGCATGCTCTGGGGACTCCCTGTCTTCACCCTGCACCAGAAGGACAGAAGAAATCTCCTGTGGGGTGACGAAGTCACTCCCCTTCTCAAGCAGGCACCTTCCAAGACGACGACTGGTACCTTTGGACTCCTCTCACAGCGACGAGCATGTACCTAAGGACACAGAGGTTGAACCCCATCGACATAGACCGTTCTGAGGTCCTGCTGATGCAATTTGGAGGAGGTAAGACCTTTCCTTCCCTGAGAGCGACGGTACACCTGTGTACTGCGTCTTATTCACCCCCTGAGGCCTCTGTGCACTAGTTGCAAAATTTATTTGTGCACAGACTGGCCCAGGTCCCCAGCATTCCATCCTGCGTCGCTCAACTCGCTGAGTTGTTCTCCAGCGTGGTGGGACCTTCCTTTGTTGTGCTGCACCAACCGCGTTTTGCACTTCCTTTGTCCCTGTGTCTTGGTACTCCCTTGGGTGCTGTCTGGCATCCTGAGGGCTCTCTAAAGTGCTGAGAGCCCCCGTTTCATCCTGGCACGGAATTGAGGCCCCCAGGTCCCTCCTGGGTCCAGCCAGCACCATATTGACGCAAAACGCATATTTGTCGTAACCAAGGCTTGTTGGCGACTTCCAACACAAAATCGCGTCTGCATCCATCTTCGCGTCGTGGGACATCTTTTGCATCATGCAGAAACCCACTGGCATCTTCCTAGGGTGCATTTCTGTAGTCTTCGACTAACTCGGGACTCGTCTTTTGCACCCTCTTCTGGGTTGGCTGGGGCTCCTGTCCTTCCTGGAACTTCTTTTGACTTCTGGACTTGGTCCCTTTCTTTTGCACGTCTTCAGGTCCAGGAATCCAGCAGTTGTTGTTTGCAGACTTGGTTGGTTACTGCAAAATCCCAATCATGAGGTGTAGTGTGTCCTAAGGAAACTTGCAGTACTTTACTCCTGCTTTTCTGGGCTCTGGGGTCGGGTAATTTACTTACCTTTACTGTATTCTTGCTCTCCCAGCAATTCTGCACACACTACACTTGTCTAGGGGGGAATTTGTGATTCGCATTCCACTTTCTTAGTATATGGTTTTTGTTGCCCCTAGACCTATTTTCTCCCATTGCATTCTATAGCATTTCCTATTGTTTGCACTGTTCTGTGACTACTCACTTGTCTAATTTTGGTGTCTAGTGTATATAATGTGTATAATAATTACCTCCAGAAGGAGTATTGTCTCTAAGATGTTTTTGGTACTGTCACCCAAATAAATACCTTTATTTTTGGTAACAATGAGTATTGTCTTTACTTGTGTATAAGTACTGTGTAACTATAAGTGGTTTTGCATGTCTCCTAGTTCAGCCTAAGCTGCTCTGCTATAGGTACCTCTATCAGCCTAAGCTGCTAGAACACTACTACATTTCACTAATAAGGGATAACTGGACCTGGTATAAGGTGTAAGTACCCAAGGAACCCACTACAAACCAGGCCAGCCTCCCACAACATGTGCAATGAATACAATGATAGTAACGTTTAGTAAAGAGCAGGAGTGTGGTCCAGTACTCTCCTAGAACAAACAATAGCAACAGTAAAACACTAGTGGGTTCAGCCCAACACCAGCCCTCCCTTGGGCGTTAGCTACATCCATGGGGAATGGGGGGGCCATGTTGCCATGAGGCTGGGACACCCTGCCCCAATGTTTCATCCGCAAGGCTAAATATTCTTAGTAGGGATAGTAGTCGTTTGGTGTAGTTGTTATCCGGTGCCCATGGTCCCTATTTGCTGCACGCCCACGGATGGGCTCAGCAGGTCTCATCGCCTGAGGTTACCAGATGCCCTCGCCCAACACTCATTACCACCCAATAAGACAGTGTCTATCTTGATGGACTCATTATTTCCCAATACTAATCCATCACTAATTCTTGGGTTCCAGAGTAGCGTGCTACTCTCCGAAAAGCGCTTCGACGCCTCGTCAGGGGTAGTAAGCGCTATATAAATACGATTATAATACAATACAATATGTGCCACATAGTGTGTGCAGTGATAACCTGGATAGCACACACTTTTACTTTTCTAATATGCCTTCCCTCATGCCGCATCATGCCTATGTCTCCCATGGTTCTAGGCCAGACTCGGTGTTTGTGGAATTTCATCCCATTGATGCATTCCCTTCTAAGGAGTCAGGTGGGTGGCTTAATGGAGTAAAAGGGTTCTGCGTTTGAATTGGAGCCCCCTCATATTATAGTGTGCCATCTTCGGCCACAGCTATGCGGCCTGTCAGTTGCGTCTTGCTGCAGAGGGGATGTCTTCCTTGAACTGCTGGGTTTTTGATTGCTTTTACCCTGGGGATCTCTCCACTAATGGAATTGATCTCCACCATTGAAGACCGTCGAGCCAGTTGGCCTCAGGCTGCGGGGTTTGGAAAAAAATGGGTTTTGCTGTGGTGTTGGACTCTGAGATCTGCTGGGAAGATTAAGCTATATTTAAGACTCCGTTCCTGCATCCTCCGTTTGACTTCCAGGAACCCCTGCCGATGCTTTTGGACTCTTCTCCTGGTAGGTTAGGATCGCAGTTCCTTCATATTGTGGGGGTGGTCAGTAAGTTCAGACAAATTGTAGAATATGGACTCAATTTTTGTGATTGAACAAACGTGCAGTTATTCCGTGTGTTGGGGCCCCCGGTTTAGGCTCTAGGCCCAGCGATATGTGGGCCGGTTCCAACAAAAAAAAAAAAAAACAATTTGGACAGTCGGATTGAAGGCATTGCATTTTGTATCCAGTCCTCCATACACAGTTCTGTCGAGGTTCTTCTGCATGTTCCAAAAAACCTAGGAAGCAGAGGTTACTTCGTCCGGACTGTCTCTCCGCATCTTCCAGGCAGGACTCAAGCCGAGTCGTGGTGTGATGGTGGGGTTCTGCTCTGGTTTGTAAGTCCTGTACTGTGGTCTTAAGCCCTGTAAGGTCCCCTTTAGTGGTGGTGACACTATCCACCAGATCAAAGCCTAGATGGTTGATATCCATAGCCATCGAGTCCATTTTTGTTTTAAAGGCCACCTGCGTTCAGTGGATGGATGCCAGGATTTCGGATGTGGCTTGGATGGTGTCCTGATTTCTTGGAGAAGCAGAGTTCCTCTGCGAGGGGGGGTTGTGCATCACATCACATCCGGGCACTGTGTATTGCACAGTTTTATTAGTTTGGGAGCCCCTCGGTGACTTGTCCCTCCCCATCTCTGCGCCTGTGGCTGGGTGCCCCTTGTGTGCACAGTTTTTATATCTCAGATTTGCCGGCTCCGTGTCTTATGTCCCGGATTGTCCTACAGCGCTCTGTGTGATTACACACAGGTGGCACCCCCGGGCCTGCGGCAGATGGAGTGCGCCTTTCCGCGGGTCTGTAATATCAACGAGCAGGTTCTCTGACGCGGTCTCACTTGGGACTGCAGTTGCAGTGGGATGCAGAGTTGGGGTGGGGAGGGGGGCAGTATCCCCTGTGACGGTGAGCTGGGGAGACCTCCATGTACCCAATCAGTGCTTGTAGTTTCTAGAGGTGGGGGGGGGGGGGGGGGGGCACTAGGCAAGGTATTTCTATCAGTCCACCATGGGGTCAAAAAGTATATATAATGCCAGAGGTGTCGGCCCAGCTGCCTCCTCCCCAGCCCCCCTCTTTAGCCTCCTACCATCTCCGGGTCTTCCTGACAATATTGCGGCGTTCCCGTAGTGCCACGGGGCCTGTTCTGCTTGCAGGCGGTCCCCAGTCCACGGTGCTGTCACGCATCGGCGAAGGATGTGCAATTTTTTTTTTTTTCGTACTTTATTTGCTCCTATAACCTGCACACGTCACTTTTTCCTTTCGTAACTATCGTTTGCTACCTCGTGTATTTTTTGATACTTGCACAATTATCACTATTGCCTCATGTAATGTAACGTTTTGCTTTTGTAACAGGCTCACTTGTAATTCTCCTCCTCTTGTATCTTTACTTTGCCTATTGTGAAGCGCTCTGACACCTTCGGGTAAAGTCCGCGCTATATAAAAACGCATTAAATAAAAATAAATAAAATAAAAAGGATGGGGTCTCAGAGAGTCACCCCCCAAAAGGCCCCACCCAGCCTCAACTGGTTGCAATACACCTCCCCCGCCACCTTATCCGTGTCGTCCGACTGATGGTCTTCGTGATAGACCGCGACCAGCTGCACTCAGCCTCGTGCGCCACTGCTCCCTCCTTCGACAAGATCCCTGAGCGGCCCCCTGTTCCTCAAGGACTCACTCCTCCGCGCCCTAATGGCTGATTGCACCCCCATCTCCTGTCCTCCGCGCTTTGGGTACGCGGCGATCCCGTTGTGCACTTCGCTCCTTCATCTTCGGATGGTGCCGCTGGCAAATGTAGCACCTCTATCTCCTTCAGCGGGCTCCGGGCAGCATCTCTCATCTTTTCACTGCTGAGTAACGCCTGAAGTATATTACCGCATCTACTCTGCCATCTTGCTTGATCACTCCCCCGATTGGGATCCTTTACTAACTGAGATAGGATTTTCCATTCTTTTTGATCCTTTGCCACCTTGCACTCCCAAGTTATTTTCTAAGGAGTTCATCTTTTGTTTTTTATCTGGGACGCAGTATCAGTTGTTGATTTTTGTTTATAGTTGCACTGTGCTCTGTTAAGTGCCCGCCTTGCTCTGATAATAGCCTTGTCAAGTTGTGGGGCTGTTCTTCTGGCCACTCCAGGTCTGATTGGGTGAAAGCAGGGAGCTTTTCCTTTTTTGGGAGAAATATGAGGTCATCCAGAACCACTTAAACATTGAGGTCTGCTGCTGCAAGTTTGTTTCGAAGAGCTGTTTAGCCAGGTGGCTATGCAAGTAGAATGTTCTGGTCTCCATTTTATTCTTCTGACCAAGTGTACCTTCTCTACCTGTGAAACACTCACTAAAGTGCTCTTTATTGGGGGTGGGGGGGCTCTGTGATGCAATTGAAAAGATTATGATCACTCTCCGGCCTCTCTTTGACTTAAAAATGAACCAGCTGTCTGGCCAGACACTCGGACAGAAACACATAGTCGAAAGTTGAGTCTCCATTGAAGGTGGGGAAGAATACATGTTCCTCCTGTTTTACCGAAATCTCCAGTTGAGCGGATACTAAGTTATAAGATGCCAAGAAGTTCTGAATGGATTCTCGCACTCTTGTCTTGGGCGGCAGCATCCAGTGGGCCTCCTAGCCGGCTGACATTGAATTCTCCCAACATTACAATTTCATATCCGGGGTGATTGAGCATAAGACATTCCAGACTATTCAGAAAGCTCTGAATTATAACTGGCTTTAATTTATTTGAAGCGCTTATGTAGCAAGTGATCAATTTAAAATCTACTTTTTTACGATAAATTTTCAGGCCTCTAATGGTGATTGCTTGGGCCATGCTACTGTTGATTGAAAGAGTGGAGCCCACCAAGTTGGCTGAATGCTTAATAAAGATGGATAGACCACTGGACGGGTGGCCAAAGATGCTTGGGCATGTTGCTGGCAAGAAAATCTCGTGATAACCTGGCAGCAGAGAGGAAGCAAGCTCCCAGGTTTCCTGAAAACAGAGAATGTCATTTGTGTCCAAATAGGCCTATGCTTCCCCGCACTATCTGATATTCCTGAGACTCGCCACGTTCCACAACAGTATTGATAGTGATTTAGTTGATTGCAGGGACTGGGGTGCAAAGCCTCCCGCGAGGTTAGGACCTATAACTCTGTTCGTCTGATACGTCAGACTCCAGCTGGCGTTTTGCGTAGGCGGATGCACTTCTCTTGTTGTGCATGCAGACAATGGTTAAGGAAACCCACGAGCCTTCTGGCCTAGAGGCTCAACCATGGTTGCCCCCCCCCCACCCCCTTGATTCCCTTAACCCGCTTGTTGGGGTTTCCCTGTAATTTGTGTTTAATAGAACATGTGGGTATTTTACTGGGGGATGTATATGTAGATCAATGCCCCACTCCACAAATGATGCTCTTTCAACCCACCCTGCTGCTCTCTGTGTTGCTTTTTTCCAGATTGTTTTTGTACCCTCCCCAGTTCAGTTTAGGAAGGGTGGCTCAAACCTAACAAAGTCTGTCTTCTGAGGTTATGTGCCGGAATGCTGAAACATGACTAAAAATCTGTAATACGTCTCCTCTGTTTAAGGGGTCCATCTGCCCGTTAGGTGTGTAAGGTGGAATAAAGAATAGTTCCAGGTGGTCCTGCCTGACAGCATCACTTGGTACGTGCCTGGTGGGCGACAGAACCTGCCGGGCCCCCAGCTGACTGGTGTGGGAGTCTGTGCTAAATGATCTAACCTGTAAGGTGGCATCTGTCCTGGAAGGGCTGCCGTACTCTAGACTCATTGCTGGTCCATTAGGCACCTCCCTGCTGTTCATATTGGCGTGTAGCCCTTGGGTCTCACTGGGCTGTAGTGTTTGAGCAGTGCATGAGCCAGAGTGCACAGTGGGCTGTACTACTCAAGTGCTATTTGGACTTGAGTGCTCTGTTGTGCCCCCCCTCATGCCCCCGAAGAGGCGACTGCTGCCAACTTCACTTCCGGTAGAGGTTCCAGCCAGATTGTGTTCCCTGATCCAGAAGAGGTCAGAGTTCCCAGTGCCCCACTGTGGTTGTTGCTTCCCCAGTAACTGTGTCCGGTAGTGATGCTTGCCCCACAGCTTGGGCTGCCACTGTCTCCCTTGAAGATACTGATGATATTGCGGTTTATTCTTGAGACTGGAAATTTTGAATCTGCGGAGGCAGAAAGATTAGAAATAGCTTGACTCGGATGATGCCTTCCAGCACTTCTAGAGTATTAGTCCTTTTATACTTTAAATCAGTTCTGCTTAAGCCCCTCTGCCTCTCGGATTGCTTTTTTAGCCTCTTCTTTGCTCTTCGTGATAGGCCAGTTGTTGAGGCTTGAAAGGCCTTGGCAGCCAGGTTGGCAAGTTCTACCATTGCTCCATCTTTTTTTCTGGTGGTTCTTCAGTGGTTGATTGTGGCCTCTCCCCCATGAGAGCACCCTTCTTTTCTCTGTGTTGTGACAGGTGAGACACTGTTGCCCTGCCTGGCTGGGGGTGCCATTACCTAGCCCTGGTTGCTTGCAACAAAGCCTCCTCTGTATGAGTGTTACCCAAAATAGTTGAGCATTGAGCCTCGGAGGATGGATGGAGCAGGCTACCTTCTGTAAAGACTAAGTCTGTGGTAATTGATCCGTGGGTTGTGGGGGAGGTAGCTGTTGCTGCAAAAGTCTCATCTCTCAGTTGTCTTGCCTGCCCGAACTAGTGCACCCAGCATCTCAGGTAAGGAGCTTATCTTTTTAATAATTAGGGAGCACGGACACTGATTTGACATTCTCAGTTTCTTTAAGGTGGCCCTCCAAGAAGTTTAACTTCAACCCGAGTTCGACTAAGTGTGTAGCCAGAGGCTGTATCAGGTCAAATTGTAGCTCCATTTTGTTTGCCTGCCAGAGAACAGCGAATGCAATGGTGTCCTGTGAGACTCTGATCGCAGCCAGCTGTTGCGCGTCAAGTGTGGGTGACCTCCTGGGTGCTGAAACAGCTCCCTTTCCTGCTGTGACCCTCCCTGCTGACGGGGTTTGACTGTGCTTCTATAATATTGAGAAAGCGTTCCAACAACATTCCCAGTTTCTGGTCTGTGAAACTCACCCTTCTTGGCTTGGTAGGCAAGGCTTTTGCATCTAGTCCGGGCCATTGAGAGGCTGTGTGGGATTTCTTTCCAGCGACGAAAGCACTTGGGATCCGTTTCAGTGTGTGCTTGGGCAACAATCATTATCTGATCTGTTCTTATTCGTGCCCCGATAAGGGCAAGCAAACAGTGAGTGAGATAGGATGCGGGCTAGTTTTGCTGTCATCACTAATAGTATGCACAGGAGTTGTCAAGCATCGTTGCATTAATATCTTGCTGGTTAGATCAGATGTGTGATGGCTTTCAGTTAGGCTGGGACACGAAAAGGATCTTTGCACTCTAGGGTACCCTGAAGTTGCCACTTCTGGTGCAGAGTGCAGTGTCATTAAGCAAGCTTGATGCCAAGCCCCCCCCCCACGTCTTGAGGCCCTTCTTGTTGCACTCTGTTACCAGTTCTGTGGTTTTACGAAGGAACTGTCTTATGGAGTTTATTGCCTGGTGGGGGTCTTGAGAGCAGGTCAGTTGCTTGGCAGTCTTGTTTAGGAGGCTTATTTTGCTGCTGCTGGGGTTAAGGATCACTGATGTCTGCTGAAGACAGCTGGCTGCTGAAGTCCACTGAGCTCCTGTGGTGGAGGGATAAATTAGTGGGGGAGAAACTCAAGGGTACTAACGTCAACACTAGGCACAACCCCCCTTTTACCAGACTTCGACTATCTGTAATTGTGGCAACTGCTCGGGTTTTCGGGGGCTAGGCGGCTGTGGCAGTGAGAGTGATGAGTGGAAGTAAAACAGTTAACAATCTGGCACAATGATTGGCAGGGTTGAAGCAATTTGGCAGGTTGAGGCAGATGGGGCTGGTACGAGGGTGGGTAGGCGTGAGCAGGCGTGTTCACTCACCTGTATGGCCTGTGAGGGGCGCAATGCACCACGATATACTGTAGCCACTGGATGCAGAAGACCAACAGGAGAACAGCAGATCAGCTGATCAGCACTCCTCGTGTCTCGCTGCATCCCACCGTGTCTTGCGACCAGTGGCCTGTGGAGCCCCGCGGCAAGGCAGCCAGTCATGCAGGCAACTGATGACTGCGGCCCGCTCTCTCCTCTATGTCTACTTCCCTCCCGCTTTCCACTCCTCTGCTCCTCACGGTTGCTCCTACAGCCAAAAGCCTCCAACAGCCCCACCCAATTTGATTGGAGTGGGGTATTGTTTTAGATTTGAGTGGTGCAGACATTGGAGAGTAAATGCAATGTGAAGAAATTACTCTACAACGGTAGAAAATGATATAAAATCATATGTGGTGAAGTAGCAGTGTAGGCTTAAAATTCGTACTAATGCCAGAAAGGTCAAGAGTTCACTTGAAAATAGAATGCATGACCAGCAAGGTCTTAGTTAAAGGAAAACCTGTGTTTGCAAGCTTGAAGAATTTCATGGTCTTAGCACACAGACACATATTCTGTTGTCCCTGTAAATTAAAAACATGATTGAAGAAAGGGAGCTGGAGACTGAATTAGCCAAGGGTACATAAAATCTGATAAGAGGTCTTAGGAGCAGAGTGCTAAAATACCCACGCAAATACACATCCGTTCAAGAGTAGCGAATAGTTTGTTTGTTAAGCATTTTTAGAACTGCAATAAAGAATGTGTAAGAAATAGGTTAAAGGTTTAGGGACACCGGTCATGTGATGTTTTGCAATTGTTCATGTTGCCATATAAGTGGCTGCTTGTGAAGCAGCAAATTGAGATCAACTGTTTACCTGTATGTAGATAGCTACTCTCCCTGCTGCAACAGTAAAACGTTGTGTTTGCCTTGCCAAAAGGAGTCCTGTCTTTTTTTTTATTTTATTTTTTTATCTTGTTTCGCCTCAGCACAGATTAGAGTGGGGCGGATTGTTTTGGATTGGAGTGGGGTGGGTTGTTTTTGATTGGGAGTTTGGTGGGTTGTTTTGGATTGGGAGTGGGGCGGCTGGTTTTGGATTGGAGTGGGGCGGCTGGTTTTGGATTGGAGTGGGGCGGCTGGTTTTGGATTGGAGTGGGGCGGCTGGTTTTGGATTGGAGTGGGGCGGCTGGTTTTGGATTGGAGTGGGGCGGCTGGTTTTGGATTGGAGTGGGGCAGGGCGGGTTGTTTTATTCTGGCTTGGAGTGGGGCAGGGCGGCTTGTTTTATTCTGGATTGGAGTGGGGCAGGGCGGGTTGTTTTATTCTGGATTGGAGTGGGGCAGCGCAGGTTGTTTTATTCTGGATTGGAGTGGGGCAGCGCGGGTTGTTTTACTCTGGATTGGAGTGGGGCAGGGAGGGTTGTTTTATTCTGGATTGGAGTGGGGCAGGTTGTTTTATTTTGGATTGGAGTGGGGCAGGTTGTTTTAATTTGGATTGGAGTGGGGCAGGTTGTTTTAATTTGGATTGGAGTGGGGCAGGTTGTTTTATTTTGGATTGGAGTGGGGCAGGTTGTTTTATTTTGGATTGGAGTGGGGCAGGTTGTTTTGGATTGGAATGGAGTGGGGCAGGTTGTTTTGGATTGGAATGGAGTGGGGCAGATTGGTTTTGGTTGGAGTGGGCATATTGTTTTGGATTGGAGAGGGGTCAGTTATTTTGAGTTGGAGTGGGGCAGATTGTTTTGGATTGGATTGGATTGGAGTGGAGCAGATTGTTTTGGATTGGATTGGAGTGGAGTAGATTGTTTTGGAATGGAGATTGGTTTTGGTTGGAGTGTGCATATTGTTTCGGATTGGAGTGGGATAGGTTGGAGAGGGGCCAGTTATTTTGAGTTGGAGTGGGGCAGATTGTCTTGGATTGGAGTGGGGCAGATTGTCTTGGATTGGAGTGGGGCAGATTGTTTAGAATTAGAGTGGGCATATTGTTCTGGATTGGATCAGGACAGATTAGAGTGTGGCAAATTATTTTGGATAGGTGTGGGGCAGATTAGAGTGTGGCAGATTGTTTTGGATCGGAGTAGGCCAGAGTGGATAGGGCCAATTGGAATGGGGCTAATTGTTTTGGATTGAAGTGGGGCAGACTGGAGTGGGGTTGTTTGTTTTGGACTGGAGTGGAGCGAGTTGTTTTGGACTGGATTGGGGCAGTTTGTTTTGGATTGGAGTAGTGCAGATTGTTTTGGATTGGAGTAGTGCAGATTGTTTTAGACTGGAGCAGGGCCGATTGGAGTAGGGCAGATTGGTTTGGATTGGGGTAAGGGCAGATTGCTTTGGATTGGAGTGGGGCAGTTTACCTTGGATTGGTGGATTGGAGTGAGGGCAGATTGCTTTGGAGTGGAGTGGGGGCAGATTGCTTTGGATTGGAGTGGGGCAGATTGTTTTGGAGTGGGTCTGATTGTTTGAGATTGAACTGGGGTAGACTGGAGTGGGGAGGTTGTTTTGGAGTGGAGTGGTGCAGACGGTTTTGGATTGGTGCAGACGGTTTTGGGGTGGAGTGGGGCAGATTGGTTTGGTTTGGATTGGGCTGAGGCAGTTTGCCTTGGATTGGAGCGGGGGCAGTTTGCCTTGGGTTGGAGTGGGGCAGGTTGTTTTGGATTGGAGTAGGGGCAGATTGTTTTGGATTGGAGTGGAGGCAGTTTGCCTTGGACTGGAATCGGGCAGATTGTTTGGGATTGAAGTGGGGTAGGCCGGAGTGGGGGCCGACTGTTTTTGAGTGGAGTGGGGCTGATATTTTTTGAGTGGAGTGAAGCTGACAGTTTTGGGGTGGAATGGGGCGGATCAGATCGGATTGGAGTGGGGCGGTTTGGTTTGGATTGGAGTGGGGCAGATTGGTTTGTATATGATGTGTGCGGCATACTGAAGTGGGGTGGTTTGGGAGGATTGGAGTAGATTAGATTGAGGTGAGTGGTTTTGATTGGAGAGGGGTTGATTTGATTGGTCTGGGGTGGATTGGATTGAGTGGGATGGATTGATGTGAGATGGATTTATATTGATTAGAGTGGGGTAGATTGGGGTGTACTACACGATTTTGTGGTAAAACATAGTTTCAGAAATTACACATAAAGAAAAATAATGTTGGTTTGCAATATTTAGAACAAGATAGTCGTAATCACAAGCATAACCAAACATGAGTGCAAAATGAGAAAAGAAGACTTGGCAAAATAAAAAGAAAGTTAACTATAGAAAATACAACTTTGCAATTTTTTGTCCTGCTGGGCACGGTTTTGCCAGTTACATGACTTCTGTTTGCAGGGCAACAGAAATTAAAAAGAACAAAATAGTACCTCAGTCACATTAGGCGCACTGAACAGGCACTGATTAAGTTGAATCAATCAGTGAAAGCACAGATAGGAACGGAAGTGATGCCAGGCCTGCAGTGACGAATTACAAGACTGTAAAGAAGAGTGGCAGTCAAGCCAACAAATGGTAAGCAACGGGTGGGTTCCAAGCCCTTTATTGTTAACATAAGTGTCTCGAAAGTGAGATGCATGCCCTAGTTCATGCTCAACCCTAAACAGGACTAGATAGGGGCAGGAAGGGGTGCAACATAAACAAACAATAGGTCTCTCCCATACCAGATCTATTAGCTTTGTTATTGTTTTGTTTTTAGCCATGTTGTACCGAAGCATAGCTGCTCCCCAGCATGGGCAAAGTATGAAAAAAAAAAAGCCTATGAGGTAGTCAAAGCTAGTCACTCTATTGTGTGTGGTTTTTTTTTTCTTTCAACCATGCTGCACAGCAGACACACAGCTGTACATCTTAGCTAGGAAAACATTGAAACCCAATAATGGAGCCCTGCAGCATGGTTGAAAGTTAACAGAAAAGCACCATATAAGTGTGTCCTAGCGCTTTTTTTTTTTTTTTACTTTTAGACATACTGTAATAAAGGGTGAGATTAAAGGAACACGTTTATGGGATGGAAGCACTGAGGAGTATCTCCTAGGAAGGGAGAGCGGCTGACCACACGCCTGAGGCACTGACTGGACAAATTATTAACACGCCAGGGCTCTGATTGCCCCTGAGAAGCCCAGCTTTAAGGTGCACCGAAGTCCCACCCCTTCCCACTGAGCCAATCCTTGACAAGGATCTAACCTGCCCGGTGTCTTATGAATCACACAAAAACGGTAGATGGATCTTCATAAGACAAGGCAGTCTGGATCCTATGTACGAGGCATGCGGACTGAGAGACCCTGCTCTCCTGTGTTTAGCTTTCCGGGATCAAGCATTGGTTTCAGACCCATTTCTGTCACTAACTGGAAGGAGGCTAAAAGCACAAAAAATAGTAAAAATGGGTTATGTCCAAGTAAAATGCCAACTTTGTGTTGGAAAATATGGTTTTCTGATTCAAGTCTGTCTGTTCCTGAAAGCTGGGAAGATGGTGATTTTAGCACCGCAAACCCTTTGTTGATGCCATTTTCAGGAGAAAAAAAAAAACACAAGCCTTCTTCTGCAGCCTCTTTCCCCCTTTTTTTCTTGTTTTAAAACAAATTTTTCACTGTATTTTGGCTAATTTCTTGGTCCCCCAGAATCCCTAGGATGTTGGAAAAAAAGGACGCAAATTTGGCGTGGGTAGCTTATGTGGACAAAAAGTTATGAGGGCCTAAGCGCAAACTGCCCCAAATAGCCCCCCAAAAAAAGGCTTGGCACCTGAGGGGGAAAGGCCTGGCAGCGAAGGGATTAAGGACTACAAACCACTGCAGAGGCCGAATGTGCGACACCAATTCTTGCTTATAGTCACACAGTCTGCAGTTAAGGCGGCAGACCCTTTTAAACACCCATACATATAGGCCTTTGATGGTATCATTCCGCATCTCAGCCTCATTACATCTTTTTTCTGAGCGAGGCTCGGAGGTTTGGATAAATACAGTGCCTTCCCATAAAATGGTCAAAAGGTTGCACACACATCTCAATGGGCCGTGAGTTCAAAGTTGTTCCGATCATCAGCAAACTATTTTGCCTTTGCGTTCTTTAAAAGTATTTTAGCACGAAATGTGAGGCAAATTTAGGGCCCAGATTTCTTGCGAATCCAAAAATTCAGTTGTTACTTGTGTAGGTCGCCCATTGGAGCTTTTTATCCTGCGTGCTCGGCCATATCGGTTCCCTAAGTGATCTACTCGGGACTGGCTTTAGCGTGACCTAAGAGCCTAGAAGCCTAACTGTTGTCAAGATCGATTGCTCGTTTAGGATGAATTCCAGTCTGATTTGAGAGGATGGAGGGGCGTCCGGCAGCTGGAATAATCTTCTGTAGCATCGGCATTAGGCTTTGTCCAACCTAGTAGCTGTTGTTGGAAGGTCAGTTACGCTTATCTCTTGAAGTATGAAGCTTACAGTAAGGGATCCAACAGGAAATGGTGGATTGCTCAAGGTAACAGCAGTGCAACTATTGGAAGGTTCCTTTATTAAAACCTGTAGGCAGCGCCACTGGAATTATGCAGCAGTACAGGGTCAGATTATGCCAGGGGCTACAAGTACGTGGCAGGAAAAGAAGGTATGTGGGGCAATCTGTGGCAATATTTGTGAATTCTGTCATTTTAACAACTATTGATTCTTTCTGGGCAAGGTTACACCTCATCGGTACCAGTTTAACGCCTCAATGTAGCAAACAGCAACTGAAAGGGGACGACAAACCTTTGTGAAACATTCTGTCACTGTGAGGCACCACATGTGGTGCTTTGTGGATAATAACGTTCGATCCGTTTGAGCTAGACACATCTTTTTTTGTCTGAAATCTGCAAATTATGTAGCAGATGGTGGATTATGTAGCTAATAAATTAAATCCAAAATTATATTGAAAATGTCACAGCCACGGAGTTGCACAATGCCGGTGGCCATTGGGTCACAGTCAGTCGGCAATGGCTGGGTAGCCGTGATGCCTGCCAGGCTGTAATAATTATAATAATAATAATGGGTTGGCGTTATAGTGTGTTATTTCTACCCTCAAGTCCTACATGTTACCTTTAGCCAACCCGAAGGAATACTCTTTCATCAGCCTCGGAAGCATGAAAGGCTAAAGGGCCTCCAGCCCCTCAGCTGTCCACTTTGTTGACTCCAGGCTGCCAGTGTGCAGGAGCTTGTACAGTGCTTTGCAGTGTCCGGAGAGGCCCACATGCCTACCAGTGGGATGAAGCCCCGAGGTTAAGGCCAAGCCTTAGCCTGCCCCACTCCCATTAGTCGAGATCACCGAGTCCGCTGTGAAGGCCGTTGTTTGCTTCAGTGCTACCACAATGAGTGCTGGTGCCCACCACTTGCAGCAGCTGACGCACTTGTAGCGCTGCTGCACAAATGGCCACATCTGGGCCCAGAGCACCGATCAAGCATTGGAGTCTTGCATCTTCAGGAACGTCTCCACTCTACTTCAACAGTGCTTGCAAGTAATACGTAATGAGGGGAGATAGCACACAGAGGTCTCTCCTGAGGGTGGCACCTGTCCGGTGCACTCAACGGAGGGTAAAGCTTGGTTGGTCATCTAGGGTAAAGTGAGTGGCAGCCCTTATTTGCTATGGCTAGGATTCGCCTTTTGAATCATGCGGGCAAGTTGTGCATTCCACATACGAAGGGAATTCTTTCAAGAGCATGTTGTCCTTTCGGCTACGTACAATATTACACAATATCTACTTATGCCACATCCTGTGCTTCAGCTGCTGCAGCCTTCAGTCACAATACTTGATGCAAGTGGGTTGGATGGTCCTCAGTCAGGCATCACTATAGTGGAAAACGTCATCCTCAGGCAGATCTGATTAACGTAGAGGAAAACCTCGTCACCTGGCAGACACGTTAATGGGCCTACATGGCGGTGCATGTCAGGGAAGTCCACTCCATCCAGGACCTTCCTTAGCTTTGGAAACCACAGCAAGTCAATGCCATGCCCATGAAAGAAAAGGTCGATTGAACGGACACTGGAGATTCAGAGCCTTCCACGCCTGCGAAGAGATAGTAGCATTCTCCAGCGGTAGATGGTCAAGAACCAGCCCGCTCCCCATCTCCAGATTGGACGACTGTAAGAAGAGGAGGCTGATACCCTCTCACCACTGTGTATGTTGTAGGGGAAAGACCTTCACACGTGGGTTACGCGTTACTACAGATTGATCCGCCAAGAGTACTTGAATGACCACCTTTCTTCTAGAATGATTTCTGGTTTTGTTTTCTCTCTTTTGGGTGTTGGCTATATGGAGCACAACAGCTATTGACATTTGCACGTATTGATGATGCTTCTCTTGATGAGTTGCTCCTTCTATATTAAAGGGAATTCTTTTCACTCTCAAGCAAAATATGGTTTGTGTGTATCTATATGTATGTGTGTGTGTGTGTGTATATATATGTATATATATACACACACACACATATATATATAATCAAGACAATACCTTTTCAGGCTTAGAGTGCTGCACAAATTATACAAAAGAGTAAGCAGGGCATTTGGGGTAGTTCCAAAGTTTGTGAAGGAACCATTTTGGGACAGATTTACTAAGGGTCTGTCATTTTTATGGCATAGCCGCCACACAAAATCCTGATTGGCGTTTATTAATCCACGCAAAGACAATGCATGGTTTAGTAAATAGAAAGTTTAGGAAGTTTAGGGAGGTGGTCCATGAGTGGAGCATGGGCATTCCCATGCATCCACCCATAGTGTTTGGTGCATTCCCAGACTTACTAAAGCTAGTAAACAGGGAATGTGTCATAAAGCTTACGGTTCCCTGAAGCAGACGTTTGTTGTTTCCTCTTTCCACATGTGCTACTTTGTTCAGCACACATAGAAAGAGGAATATGTCTCTAATGATTGTTTTTGTGCAGGAAGGGATGACTTCCTGCACATAACAATCCTGCCTGTAACACAAGCATCCTCACACCATGATACCAGGGTGTCTGCGTCGGTGCTAGGCTGTACAGAGTGCCCCAGTGCACGGAGGAAGCAGAAATGTTCATGGGGCAAATCTCCTTACCTTTCTCCTTACGGTTGCTGTGTGGCGTCAAAGGGAGAGAGCAGAAGTGCTCCATATTTACAAAGATATGGAGCATTTCTGCTGTCTCCTTGTCTGGCACACTGTGTGCAGCCTAGTGCCAATGCAGGCCCCCTTGCACCATGCTCAAGGATGTCTGCATTACAGGCAGGATTGTTTCTGTGCAGGAAAGTATACTGACTTAAAGCTGGCACTGCCTTCAGCTCTTGCCTCCCTGGTAGCAATGAGGAGCAGTCACAGGCTTTACAGGGAGGTAGGTGGTGGGAGATGGGGGGCAAACTCAGCATTTTATAGTCACCTGGCAGCACTATGACTTTCTAACCTAGTGCTTTACTTGGGTAAAACAAAGTACTTTAATCTACGCACCTAACATGTAATAGTTACCCACACATAAAACACAATTCTCATACTGGTGCATGTGCACCATGTAATCTGGCACAACTTGCCCTCTTCTAGAGGTCTAGATAGGTATCACCCTAGGGTTTGACTGTCCCTTGTGCATGCATCAAGGCACAGGTGCAGATTACCCCCAGAGTTCCGTTCTAGCACTCAGTCAGTGCTCTATCACCACTGCATGCATCTCACTTTACTCCTGCTTGTGGGAGAGACGCACCAGCTGCACCCACAATCCGAGGTAGGGTGGCAGCAGAATAAAAGTAGGATCAGACTTTGGCAACTGTGGACCTTCTTCTGGGCCGATGGTGAGATGCTGTAGGTGGACCACTGAAGTCAAAGCTTACAGCAGCTCAAAACAGACCTAGCGACTGCACACCTCTGGCACAAGCTTGGATGGCGGTGGCATGGTCTGTCTAGGCACACCTGGGTGGCACACTCTGCCTTGGTGGCAAATGTCTGGGCGAGAGGGCGGCAACAATGACTGCTGACCGCATTTCGATCTTCGAACTGCTTTCCCAGCAAGACAGCCCACAAGCCTCAGGGCATGCAGATCCAGTCTTCATTCAGTTGGCGGTCCCACACAGCACTGAGGGGAGGGGGGTGGGGGCAAGTGGCTCTGGTGCTTCAGAGGTGTCTCACCTCTACAGGATCGACAGGTTCCTTCCTCTCTCCGCATCAGATTGACAGGCCAGAGATTGCTTTTTCCTGGAAGGCTAGATTCAGGTGATGCCCCTCACCGCTGGGAAGTTGGTTGTCAGGCAAACATCAGCCCGGGTTGCACAGCAGTATTCTGTGTATCTCTGAGTATTCAATGGAGCACCCCCTTGTGGAAGAGAAAATGGATCTGGAACAAGTGGCTCTTACTTGTATACACTTTAGGCATAAAATTGGTGTGGATTTGCTTTCTGCACTTTCAGAACTGGTTTGGGTTAGTTCTCTTTTCGTCTGTTTCTCTACAGGTGGTTCTCCCGGCACAGCCTTAATGCATAGTGATGCTGCTCACATTAGGGTAGATTACAGCCTAAAGTACCCACAACAGAGACACGAAGACGTATTAGCCTTCTGCACCCAACTGATCAACCATTGTGCCAATAAATATGAGGAACTGGACAAACTGCTGGCCACATCTGAAGGACCCTTCCCACCCTGAACACTGCAGCGTCACCCTCCACCCCACCATCTACCAGATAGCACTGCTACAGGAATACTAATCAGCAGTCCCTCTCATCAAAATTTTCCTGACTCCTCTTTTCTCACTTCAATGTCTAGGACACCGCCCTCTAGCTTCAGGTATGTCAGTAATACACACCCATTGTCTGGGAAAATAACTTCACCGCCATCCTTTGCTCAGGTACATGCCAGGTCTGTATAACTCTGGCTCACTCATACACACAGTGTACACACCACACAGGCTACACACACACATGCACAAACATTGTATGCACTTGGGATGTTGATTAGTAGGTCAATGTTAGTGCATAGAAGTGGAACTTTACATAAGTGGGCCAGAGGCCTCCACTCTAGTGACACAAATAAAATAAAAAAAGTCTGGTCACAACTACTGATTTACAAAACGCAGTATGCTGCCCCCGCCGCTCTACATGCTGAACCCATGATAAGATACAGTAGTCCAGTGTCAGTAAAATGAGAGCACATTTGGTGCATCTCTCATTACAAAACCTCACTTATGCCAAGGGATGACTTGGCATTCACACTCACTAGATTAGAATGAAGCTGCAACCAAAACCAAGAAGCAGCATTCCGGATACTCTCAGTTGGGCACTGAGGACAATAAAAGATATATTCTTGTCTGGAAGACTACTTTATACAAATCAATACTGATCCTGCTCCACCTCTCCTTTAGAAATAGGTGTCTCTGGGCAAGGTTGAGGGCTCTTCTGAGCACCACCAGAGTGCTTTGAAGGGCACATTTGGTGCCCTTCTTGCAAAACCGGTTTCCACCAATGCAGGAGCCCCCGGCTGCCGCTCTGGTGCGAAAACACACAAAGGACAGGGGAGTGACCACCCATCTGTCCACTCCCCCCAGTGAGGTGCCCAGAGCTCTGCCTGTTAGCTACTTGAGTCTGCCATCTTGGAAATAACATGAGCAAAGGCCCCTGGGATCATCTGACTGGTCAGTCCAGCAGAGTAGCGTCCCTGACCACCCCCCCCCCTTCCACCCTACCTCCCCTCTGATAAGTGGGTCACTGCAGTAGCTGTCCAACCCCCTTCCTGGGTTACTTAAGGGCGTCTCTGAGGGTGGGACCCTGGCTTCGCCTGCAAGACTCTTCGGTGACCTAGACAGTGGATCCTGCTGCTGATCTTCACTGGGACCCAAGACAAGACTTTAACTATTAGGAGGGCTCCTACTGCAACTTTGTCCCTGGGTATTGCAAGGACTTTGCAACTTTCATGGCCGTGCATCCTCCAGAGTCACAAGGACTCTGCCTGCACTAAGGACAGCAAGAAGGAATCTCCCTTGGAGTGAAGGCTCCACAACACAGGTGGTGGTTCTGCAGCTCTCCAGAGGCTTAACCTGTCTTCTTTGCAACTGGCAAGTCTCTGGTCCGTCATTGGAGCTGCTGGAACGGAACCCTGTGAACCACACCTGGTTGCCATTGCCAAGGCTTGTTGGCTCTTCAGTCCGAAGGCCTCCTAGCTCCAAGAAGCCCCAGCCTCAAGCATCACACAGCGCCAAGACCAACATCCTCCCTGCTTCTACTGCAACAAGGGCAGCCATCTTCTTTGTGCTGCTGATGCCTCCCTGGGACTTCCTGTGCCTGCTGCCCGTGGGTCCTCCTGGAGTCTTCATTGATTCCTGATGGCTCCCCTGCTTGTACAAAGGTTGATTCCCAGGGACGTTGCTGTTTCTCACTTCTGCAACTCCTCTCACAACACACCTTTTTAATTTGCCAAGGCTTGTTGGTGGTCCTGCTGGGTACTGACCCCTCTGCAGTTCGACAAACAATATAGGACAGCTCATGGACATCTCCTGGGATATTTCTGCATCTCCTGGACTCCACAGCTGCATCTTCAAGCCCCCTGCCCTACAATGAAGGATCTACAGGACGGGTGGGCATTGCCCTCCTGCAACCCCCTGGGCGTATTCAAGTGGCTTGGACACAGTCCCCTCTCTCCACAGGTACTCCTTGTTCGGAATCCACACCCGTGTTCCACCAACCTGGTCCACGGGTCACAGTAGCAGCTGGACAGCCGTGGTCCCCATTGACTTCAAATTGAGGTTCCAACACTACTTCACCCCTAGGCTCCCTGGTGTAGGTACAAAAACTCTAACCTCGTCATTCCCATGTTATTCTATGGACACCTGACCCGGGGTAACATCTCTCCACATGGACACCTGGGGAAGCTTAGCTACTTACCTCTGGTGTTTTAGTACTTCCTGAGTCCTTAGGATCATTGGGTGTCAGTCTTGGCTAGTTGTGCATTTCGCATCCCATTTTTTTTTAGTATATGGTTTGCCCCCAACCCCATAGGAGCCCATGTTATTTTATGCTTTTACCTACCTGTTTCTAAGTATATTTTTGTGTATATATCTCTGGTTAGGAGATATACCATAGTTTGTTTAGCGCCTGTGTTTTAATAAAGTATACATTATTTTTCTAACACTGGTGTGGTTCTTTCTTGTGTAAGCATTACTGACTGACTTATGTGGTAATTGCAACTGCTTTACACCCTCTCCGATACGCCTTAGCTGCTCTCCACAGTTGCCCAGTGAGAGCTTTGGTTATGTGGAACCACTAACACTATCATTAAGGGTTGGCTGGACTCAGTTCAAGGTGCCTCACCTATAGGTGTGCACCATACAGTGAGCCAGCCTCCTACACCTCATGTGTACTCTTTTTCTCAGACAGGTGATGTTGATCTGTGTAAAGTTCCATAACTGGTCTGTGGTGGTTAATTTTTAATTTAACTTTCTGACTGTAATGGAGACAGCCTGTGTGCGAGATGATAGCTTTCACTGCAGGTATTGATGAAGCCTGCTCCAAGCATGAGTACCCAAAACATGGGCACAATGAAATGATACTGCACCTGCATGATCCTGGAGCAGCACTCCGAGAAAAAGTAAAAGGCTGGTCCTTCTTAGAAACAACAGAATCTGCAGAATAACTCCCAGTTCCTTACCATCAACCAGATAGTAGTGTCCAGGGAGGACAAATCCAATGCATGGCTAAAAATGTCCTCATAGAATTTCTAAGGATCACTTTGTGTCCTGACTCTTCAGTGTCCGGGGTTCCACCCTTCAGCTCCGAGAATGCAGGTCATAAACTTCCACTATGTAAAGAAGCTGCATTCTATGCTCCATCTTATACTACGCACAACCAGGAGCCATCCACAATGGGTCCCATTCTTCTCATGCTCTCATCGCAGTCCTCATTTGATCATACACAACACAAAACAGGATGCCAGTTTCAAATGAAGTTGGGTCACTCATCATTGAGGTAGATGCCCATTTACCACTACGTACCATGCAGTGGACATCCCCAACTCAAGAGAAGGTCTTTAGAATCAGGTGCTGCTAAACAAGTACACAATATTACTTGATCATCGAAAAGTGGTAGCACCTGCATATCAGATCAGAAACGTTGTCAATTTGTTCAGGGGCATTCAGGTTTCAGGGACAATGTCATGCCTAGGTCAAAGCATATCTATGATGGTCTCATGTTCATCAGTTTGTGAAGGGCTACAAAGCCATTTCCAATCAATAGGAAGTCCATTATTCCACTGAGAAAAGGCTAATTTTCAAGCCCCTGTTAATAAACTAGAAGTTAGGGTTCATGATTCTTTCTTGAAGGAGCAGCCAGGAAAAATCCTCCCCTCCTCCAAAAACGCCATAGGCTATGTCTGCAAAACTACACCTGAAAGTACAGTAAGACTTCTGGAATCATTTCCCTGGACCGTTGACCCCAAAGTGGAGAAGTCTGCCTTAATGCACACAACATGTTTGGTGAAAACCAAACACTGCTTATCACCCCAAGAACCTGATGCTCATTGGTTTGCATGATGGTTGAGGGGGTTATCATTTGGGTCAGTTTTGAGAACAGGTCCTGGATTCCTCATAATCATCGAGTGTGCTATGAATTCCTGTCTATAGCGCTCCACTCTAGAGAGAAATTGTGAGACCCTCTATTCAACAGTTAAAACTCAGCCGAAAGTGGTTGTGCACCCAGAACAGTGATTCAAAACACACAAGTAAATCTACAACTCGAGGTCTCTAAGGAGCAGCGAGAACCCGCCTCCTCCTAGAAGACCGCGCACCCCTGAAGGTAGTGCTACTCCAGGAAAAGAGTGGTCAAGAGAGAAAGGAAAAGAAAAGTAGGCTGTGATGGGAATAATCTTTAGGTTTCTATAGCAAAAAGCACAGAATGCATTAGACATAAGTCTTTAGCGCGTGTGCATCACTCCAAAGCCCAGTATGGTGCTTAAAGGGATAAACTAGAGGTAGCTCTCTAACTAGCTCCTTGGCTACTAGGTTACAGAACTGAAATGGAAGGGAGCTTCGGTCCCAGGTTTATCAGTAGGGGAGCACCACGAATGGAGGAATGCCAATTAGTAACTTACAAGGAACATTGAGAAACCTGCCTAGCAGGGGAACAACAGAAGAAAGGGAAACACAAAATATGAGGGAACTCCAAATGGTTACAAACTGAGTGGAAAGTGGATAAATCTCAAGAACTGTGGCTGCAGTTTTCCATGTGTGCTGTCCTTTTAACTGGCACTGCCTCTCCTAGCCTGGAAGTGAAACCGATGAGTGGCCCTGCATGCCTGACCTTCGCAGCTGCAGCCTTAAAGGGCCTTCCCAGTTTCCATCTACCTGTTCTCCAGAGCTTGCAGGGCTGTGTATGTCTATGCCAGGGCTGTAACCTTAGGGGTTTGGAACACAGTGCCCTACGTGACTGGGAATATGTTGGTAAGCCTGCCACCGGGACGACCTTGAGTCTGAGACGGATTCCTCACATGAATGGCTAGGTTAGAGTGTAGTCCTCATCCCAATTAGGATGCTTCGGCATCCCATAAAGAGAGCTGTGCATCAACAAACACCAGCACGTGTAAGATGCTCTGTAAGACGAGGGGTAGAGTGTGTCCCAAGTGATGTACAAGATAAACTCTTACAAGAAACTTTGACTGCCAGGTATTGCTGCTATAGAGGGTTCCTGACATTATGGAATCCCAGGGGCACCAGCGTTTGCAAACAAGGCAGCCGGATAGTGGATGGTTTTGTTTGTATTGTAGATGACAACAAAGTAACATTTGTGTTATTTGTCACCTGAAGTTAGTAATATCTAATTGTGGGACTCAGTGAGGACTAAGGCCAGATATGTCTTAATATACAAAACCACAGAATCTTAAATACAGCTAAGACGGCCGACTACTGTTTAATACAGGTTTTGCGTGGTCCTTTTCATGAATGTACTGAGTATTGGACTTCGAGGGGCAGGTTCCGACCATAGTCTGAAAAATGTTGGCTCTGGGCAGTCACAGCCCTTGAGATAACTCCTCTGCTTCTGCAGCTGCCGCTGTTACTGGTGTGCTGCTTGAAGATCAGACTCGAACCTATCAGGGCATTCTCAGCTTCTCATTTTTCCAAGGTCAGTAAGATGACCATCTCGGAACCGTGTAAAAATAACGCCTAATGATGAAAGGCATGGGCACTTTATAAATAAAACGATCAACTCCGATGTTTGGCCCGAATGGCTTCAATACATTTGTTATATTAGTACAACGAACTTAATATGAAATCTCAAAAACACTTGCATGGTATGTATTTATTTGCCAGAAAGCATCTATAGGAGGCTTCTATTCAAGCTGACCCATAAGTATTACACAAAGTAAACATAACCTGTACGGAGTGCACATCTTGCTCTATAAATAAAGTTATTAAATAGCTTTATTGAGTGGAGGAAGGATTATTAAATTAAATATCTTTGGTAAGGGACAGGCTGCACATTATGCCACAGCCGCAGAGTGTCTATTTTCACCTTGAAACCCTGAGTGTTTCTTTTAGTTTGGGAATCCAATAATTTCACCTGAAACTGGTATCTTTTTCCGTGAAAAAATTCCAGGCTGGTGCTGCAACGAAGCCAGATGGGTTGGGTTGTGGAAAGTCACATGTCCATAATGACTCTACCCCAGCACCGCCCACCTGTCCTGCTTCTTCTTTGTTTCCTTGAAGACAACTCTACCTCTGGTCTAAAGTTGCCTTCAGCACTCTGTGTGCGTCCTCAGATATCTCATCAAGGTTGGTCTTCAGCATACAGTATGTGGTTCCAAATGAAATGCCAGCAGCGGCCAGAGATCCGAAGATTGGAAGGCGTCGGAGGACAGACTCGGCGATCATTTTTCCGCCACCTGTAGCCTTGGCCAAAAGGTTTGCCACAAGGTTGGCTGATAGCTCTTGAATCAGCGGGGACTTGATCAGAGCTCTCAGATCCACAACGGATATCTTAGTTTTGGCAGCCAGTTGCTCCAGAGAGGTCCTATCCAGACCGAATGCTTTGCAGTAACCTTCCAGAGATCTTACCAAGATGGCAATGTCACAAACCACCGAAAGTCCTGGAATAGGTAAAGCAGAGACGGCGCAAGAGACTGTGGCATATTTCCAGATTTGCTTCCTCAACACTGTTCTTTTCTTTTCCAAAATGGTCAAGGAAACATTTGGAAGGGAGAGCAGGAACATGTGCCTCTTGTGGCTCGGAAGCTCATCTCCCAGATCTTCTGCCAGCTTCTCAAAGTCATATTTACCCAAGTGAGTGCACGACAGAAGGTAAACACGAGGCTTGCCTAAACCTTCTCCCTCTATTGCTGAAGTGCAGCTTTCTCTGATCTCCTGCAGGATGCTGTCCTTGTCATAAGTTGTCCCTCTTAGACTTTTTGCTTCCAAGTCAACATCTACTTTTGTGCATACAAAAAATACCTTTTTTCCTGCTGTTTGAAGTTCCTGTACTAACTGGCTGTGATGCTCCTCAAAGGCCTGTGGCATGATGGTGATGAAGACATCATACCTGCTGAAGTCGACCCTCTGGAGGTACGCTGCAGTGGTTAAGTCTATGCTTGAGATACTTGGTAACGCCCAGAATGTTAGCTTAGGATACTTGGGATGTCTGTAAGACCTTAGTCCAATTGTCTTGTCCTCCTTTGTGGGCCCTTCTTGAATGTCCTCTTCCTCCCCAAAGCCAAAGAAGGACCTGATGAACATTGACTTGTCACTTTCTGACTCCCCTGCTATAGCAATATCCAGGGAGGAGTTTTCCAAATTCCTTAAGTGTTCAAGAACATTGGTTGCCACATCTTTGAGCTTCCCCTTCTTCCAGTCAGGTGGGAAGTCCTCCAATTCTTCGTCCTCGTTGAATTGTCCATCAGTCTGCGTCTCTACTGGCCATTTCTCCAAGTCTACAATGGTCTCTATCTCCATTGAGGATCTGTTAAAACAAAAAAACAATATTTAGACTTTTCAATGATATTTTTAAGACAGAAATAAACAAAACTTCAGCATTCTGAGATGAATGAAGATGTGCTCCTGAAAAATCTCTAATTTGCTGTTCAGCCACCAACAAATTAGAGGTCTATTTTATTTTCGCATTTACTTTTTGCTGTACAACTTCCTGTGTCATTAAAAGCAAAGGATTGGCCATTACTGACCTCTGGTCTGGGCAGCAGCATTAACAAATGTTTAACAGCATAGCTGCCAAGTTTACCAGGTCCATGCATAACTAGTTAGGCCAGTCCCATTTTTTTCTTAGAAGTGTGAGACTTGTAGTCTTATTTAACTTAATATAAAACCAGGACTACAAGTCCCAGAGTGCCAAGAAAAATAAAACACGACAGGACTAACTAGCCACGAATGGACCTGCAATACTTGGCAGCTACTTAGCACTCATTGTTCAACCATGTAGGGAGGTGTTTTAAGTGCAACAGGAACAAGCACTGGCTGGAAAAAGCCAATAGGCCTGGCGTCTTCTGTCAGCCTTTTAACAATTCTTGTTCTGTTTTGTCATGGCTTTTGCAAAACTTTATTGTTTGACAGACTGACTGGAGTTTGTAAATCTAAAAAAAAAAAACATTGACTAAGGTGCCATAGCTCATAATGAAGTCAGTCAATGGCTGAACTCGGGTGATATGTTGGCCCTTGAAGCATGCTCTAGTAGGTTGGAGAAAAATGTGAATGACGCAACCACAGACAAATGAATGACATGTGGCTGAAAACACTTAGAAGTAACTATGTCATAAGCATAATTTTAGTGAAATCAAAATGTCTTGGCTAACACGTCTACAAAAGCAAATTATTGTACCATTGGCAGTCAGCCTCTCGCATTTGAGAAACAAAGAAAAAGAAAGAAGGAGAGAAGGAAGTAAAGGAAGAAGGCAGTAAGGAAATGAGATAAGAAAGAAAGGATAGAAAGAGACAGGACGAAGGGAAGAAGGATCAAAAGACAGAAAGAAGGAATGAAAGAAAGAAGGAAAGCAGTAAAGAAAGGAAGCAAGAAAGAAAGATTGATAAAAGAAAGAGTGGATGAGAAAGAAAGCAAGAAAGAACAATGGCAAGAGAGAAGGGAGGAGAGAACAGAAGAAGGAAAGCAAGAAAGAAGGAATTAAAGCAAGAAAAGATGGAAGGCAAAAGAGAAAGAAAGCAGAACAGAAGGAATGAAAGGAAAAAGGAAAGCAAGAAAGAAGGAATGAAAGAAAGAAAAAAGAAAAACAAGAAGGAAAGTAGGAGTGAAAGAAAAAAGACAGCAAGAAAAAAGCAAAGGAATGAATAAAAAGGGAAAGAAGGAATGAAAAAAAGGAAGCGAGATAAGGAATGAAAGAAAAAGGGAAGAAAGAAACAAGGAATGAAAGAACATAGTAAATAAGGGATGAAAGAAAATGGAAAGAGAAGGAAAGAGGAAACAGAAAACAAGAAAGAATGAAAGAAAGATGAAAACAAGGCACTAATAAAAAGTGATACAAGTGCATCAAATTAAACACAATAAAGGCTGGTTTTCTCCCTAGGCAAAGATTACTAAGGAACCATTAGTGAAACTGAGTCCAGAATAAACATGTTCTAAAGAAGTGTCCTCTTATGAATTCACAAGTATATTATTGAATATGTGATTCCGTGAAATACGATAGTCAAAAAGTAAACAAAGGACACTCCAAAAGGAATTTACAACAGCATTAGCAGGAGACATGAACTGATAAAGCATGGAATGTGACCTGTGCTCGCATCTGATATAAAGCCTTGTGCTCTCACATCAGACTAAACATGGAGTGCCTGAGTCACAAAGGTAAACTTACGCATTTTAATAGTACGTTTAAGAGTGCACAGACAGCAGTCAGAGAGGAGAACATAAAAAGACAGGCCTATCCTTTTATGTGCGGAGTTCTACGCACCTACTACAGAGTCTTGCAACTCATAAACTTTCTAATAAAATGCAGTTTTGTGAATACTGAAAAATGTAAACTTATGCAAACGTGTAAGTTTACCTGTGTGAATCAGGCCCAAAGGCAACATCATTTATAAAAAATAAAAATAAAACATTGGCACAGTAGGGAACTACCTCGTGTGCAGATGTGCTCCTTGTGATAGAGCAAGCTGCAGTCACTCAAAGTGAAACTATCCATTGGCTGAAGTGGGCTGACCCTTTGCCCCATGCTGTTTGCTGTAGTGGGTGGAAGCAAAACTTGAATGACTCACCAACAGACCAATGGATGAAGAATGGTGGCTGAAAGCCCCTTTAAATAGGTATATTGTACATAGATATATTTTTTTTTTTAATCAAAAATTCTTGGCTAAACCCAGACCTAAAAAGTACAGCCATTATAACTATCTACGTTTACAAAGCCGATAACATATTTTTCCATATGTGACCATAAATAAGAATATTTTAATTTTTGTCAGTTAGAAAAGTCAGTGTTACTAGATTCCGAGGGCATTAAGGTGAAATTAAAAGTTAAAGAAAATTTCAGCGGCCCCAGATTTTTATATTTGTTTGTGTTGAAAATGTTGCTTTACAATAATAAGGTGCCTAGAGGGCGCCAATGAGCCAAGGTGGGTAAAGAATGCTTGAATGAAAAGTTAAATCCAACTAGGGGTGGGTGAAGAATTCTGCTCTGCTGGGGGAGTTCGCTGAATTTTGCCCACTCCGCACAGAGTGCAGAATTCTGAAAAACTCTGCAAAGTGGCATGGAGCGGATTTTTTTTTTTTTGCGTGGCTCGCCAACATTAAGTTGGCGAGCGGAAAAAATTGCTAAGATGGCGCGCGCAAGTGGGATTTCTGAATACGGGCGGGCATGACTGGTTGCTACTGCTTGCGTTGAGGAAGCTGCCGCTCGAGTAGAAAATGTACTGGAGTGGCAGAAAAAAAGTTAGCACCTTCTGGCCCTCCTTGTGATGATGTTTGCACTGATTTTTCAGCACGGGGTAAACTCCTGCACAAACAGCGCGATTTACCCAAACTTTGCCAATTTACCCAAACTCCGCTGCTCGCACAACTCTGGATAGCGCAGCAGAGTTTTTTCAGCACTTCGCACAGTTCCGCGTAGCAGAACTCGGCGAACTCCGTCGGCCAGGCCCTAAACCCACCATGATGTATTGAAAAACAACTGGGGATGTAAGGCATTCTGCGTCCCCTACAGGCACCACTTCTTGGGTTTGATAAATAGGGGGATTTTTTAAATGTATTCATTAGAATATTCATTTGTGAATTCGACTGCGCCCTGAACTAGACAAAGTTTAGGGTTTACATACTTTTAAGACAAGTTTCAAGCTGCGTTAATAGTTAATTGTCCATTTTGCAAAGTAATCATTTAATAGACCTTACATTGAGTATTACATTCTTAGATTACATCTAAGACCATACTGATGTACTCATATCATTCATCCTCACTGCCCCCGCAGATCCATTTACACCAACTATGGGAAGTCCTTTACACAAGACTATGTACCTACATGCACTACAACAGCTCACTTACTCCTGCTGCCGTGTGCAGCCAAGAGGTCACTACTCCTGCCTTGTTTCAAGCGGTTCCTAACTTCTCCTCTGTCCCATCCCATAGTGATCCCTCTTTCCATGGGAGCCAATCTGCCTCCTGCTCTAATCAGTGCCCCTATTGTGAGCTTTATTAATGGCTTTCATTGCCATAAAACAAACTTTTACCACTTACTTTAAGAAGACCAACTAAGTGGGGGTTTCTCCGCTCCTGCCTGAGACTACTAATGAATCACACATGTTAGAAATACTTACAAAGCACCAGACACACTAGCTATGAAATAAAATAGTGCTATAAAATAAATGCTTTGATTTTTTCCCCCCCCAAAAAAATTGCTCATACTTCAGTGGCAAGGGAGTGAAATGGTGGAAATGTTTCATTTCTCAGTTGTGAAGGACACCCAATAACAGTAATATACCGTGCCGAAGCGGATAAGTAATCCACTCTTATAGCGCTTTCTACAACTTCTCTGGACTCGAGGCACTGGTAAAAGGTTCTAATTACATCTTGCCACTGCCGACTCCCCGCCTTGATTACCTCCGAGACTTTTTAAAATATATGCTACCAGCAGGTATGATGTTGAATTGGGAGTTTGTTCTTCCTGAATTCCTGACATTCTATTGACTTTGTTACCCCACACTTTTTTTTATACATATTTCTTTCTCATTGTGTTCCTTTCTTCTGGCGTACGGCTGCAGCTCACACGTTCCAGGCGTTTGATAAATCAAGGGCATTTATAGTTGTTTTCAATACTGTATTCATAATTTGTATACAGTGTATGCCAAAAAAACGGATTACATTTCAGCTGGGAAGCTCTGTCTGAAATATGGCATCCTAGCCACGAGCCCAGGGCTACTCCAGCAGTTAAAAGACTTTTGTTTAAACTATTGCCTGAATTGAGAAGTGGGCCTTTAACAACCGGAACAGTTTGAGGATCAAGGGCTTTAATACTGATAGAACATTCCCTCCTCGGAAAGGAGAAGGTTCTAGAGAAACTGAAACCAGAAGGACAAGCTTTGGAGGGTTGAAGCAGAGGGCCTCTATCAGCCATTATCGGCCCTTTTGCCCCATCCATAGGGCGCCCCGCATCCCGGTGCTCTAAGCAAGGCCTGGAGCGACAGATTGAGGCTGCTTAAAATCTCCGTGGCCCACTACAACCTCGACTAGTGAATACACAATACCGTATCTCAACACTGACACCAGACCACACGTGTAGTCGGACACACTAACTTCAAACTAGAAAATAAAGGTAATAATAGGACTCAGGGCTTCCGAATTCAGGGTTCCCCACCACTGGAGTTTTAGCAAGGTCTCTGAAAGGGCATGTGACTGACTCTAGCCCAGCCCGACTGTGATAGCTCCCTTTAACAGCTCACTCCACCCCGCCTTCCAGTAAAGCAGAATGAAAGCACGGGCCATCCTTACCTGGATGGGGGGTCCTGGTAGGTGGGACTGGGTCACCGCAGCAGCAGGAGAGCTCTGCCTGCCTGAGACACCGTGGCTTGGAGTGGACTGACCAACGGGTGCCAGGGCAGGAGTACATCCCTCCCTGTCGTAAGAACCATTCCCACATTCCGGAAGGCCCGTCCACCCCTCCCAGGCCCAGGCCGGGCACTGAGTGTTGCTCACTCACTCTCTTGACGTGGTTTTGTGAAACCATTTTGCTCGGCTGCTTTGAATAGCAGTGACACCCTTGGCTGAGGGCACGGACTGGGCACTGAAGGTGGCCCTGTGCTGGGCAGGCTGTGTCACCTCGCCCTCGGGCGGAGGTTGCGCGGTTTCGACGCCGGATTCCTCTCCTTGACTCAGGTCCACTTTCCTGCTCGACACGTCGGGAGACTCACGGCTCTGGCAGCCGAGGTTACATAACCCGCAGGAGGGAATGAGCGCACTGCATCACCAGCATCAGAGACTGACTACCTGCTGACGTCACCACGTGGCATACCCAGCATGGGGCGCGGTGCCCCTGGAGAATACCAACTAGCAGAAGAGGCGAGGGGTGGGGCAGGACCTGGGCAGTACCCTCCCCCCGGCTCCCACAAGAGCTTGGACACTGTTCTTTGAGGGGGGGGGGGGGGGGGGGCATAAACTCCCATGGCTGTGCCCGTGTCTCTCCAAAGGAAGCTGTGGTTGAGATGTGGAGGCTTTGTTGACATTAGGAACTTATAACAGTTAACAAGCATTGGCATAGCCAATAGGTCTCGCCTTTTGGTCCTTCTTATAAGTGTGTAGCCATGCAGCACATTATCTGGGTGCTGTGTCGCCAGGGATTTATCTTATGCACCTAACAACCATTGACAAAGCCAATAGTCTTAGCTTGTTTCAGGTGTAGCGTCCGGTGTTGTGTTGTATCTGTATGTAATGGAAAGAAACAGCAAAATACCAGGCTGTCGTGACGCTATGGTAAGCGCACATTTTTTGTGTTATGTGTTTAAGCCACGCCCCTCTGAGAGATCCCCCAGTTTATTCATCCCACCTAAAGCCTGCCACTAATACTCCATCGACTGACCGCTTCAGAGTGCTAGGGTAGGTAAACAATCTGTGAGAATGGAGAAGATTAAATGGCAGTGCGCAGAATGTTTCACACACAAGATATCTTGCGAGCGGTTAAATATCAATTCCCTGGTTGTAGTGCTACACAATGTAACACACAAAGCAACCTATCACGATTAACCCACAACAGCAAGTGTTTCTCCGCTAAGATTTTTTCAGACACTCCTTAAGAAATATTGGATGTATTCGAAATAGGGATGTCACAGTAAATGTCTTTAGGGTGCCAAAAAAATGATATTTGTTGTTCGTATTTCTTAGGTGGAGCATAGCAGCGTGCAAGCGCTGCTTTTCCAACGTGTTGGTATGTATCTGGTCTTTTAACCACGCCCACCGCATGCCCATCACTATCACTCGTTCATGGGCTTGCCTTTCAAAAATACTTTGTTATTATTGGTTACTGCTTTACGTTTGTCCCTCCTTGGGCGGTTTTGTTACCACCTTGGCCATCGACCCTGTTACATGGATAATTGCACTTTTGCCGATAACTTTGACTGCGAGCGAACTTCTTTTCCCTTTTGTGTCCCTCCCGCGCACTCACGTTCATGGAGGTGGTGCTTTTTATGTTTTCAATCCAATTTAACAGCCAACAAATGTGCAGAAACCAAAGGGCTCATCCTTCACAAGCAGGCAGGCGTCAGAAACGGAAAGCACATCATTTCCTCTCCATTCACACCCACCCCATCTGCTGATATTTTTACACAAGAATGAATGAATTCTTTTTTTTTAGCACTAGTAGGATGGTTTCCTCATTTGTAAAACATTCATTTGTTAGGGAAGAGTGCATTAGGCAAGCCAGTTTGTCTGCTCTTGGTTAGCTGATGTGACAGTTAACATGTTTCAGTTTTTTGTTTTTTTACCTCAGGGATATGCCACAAAAATAAAAATGAGAAAAAACATGACACAGTCTAAACTGTGCATAGATTTTGTGCAGCCACCTTGAGGCTCCACCTTATGGACTCTCCACGGTCTCTATAGAAGAACCAGATAGCCCGAAGAACGATGTTGCAGATCCTTTTTTAGGTCGAGCGCGCAAGTGCTTTGACCAGTTGTAAGTATTGCGTGCTTTTAATCACGCCCATCGCTTTCATTCGTTCATGTGCTTGCCCCTCAAAAATCACTTGATGTCATTGGTAAATGTTTTACGCCCTCCTTGGGGTGGTTTGGTTACCGTCTTGGACTCTGACCCTGTTATAATTGCCGATATACTTCAGCGTGGGCGAACTACTTTTTAGGGTCCAGCACGCAAGCGCATTGGCCCCTGTTGTAATCTCTCTGTGGGATTTTAACCACACCCATATCACACCCATCACTTTTGTTGGTTCGTGGGCTTGCCTTTTAAAATTTGTTTGATGTCATTAGTGAAAGGTATGCATACGTGATGCCTTTTCTGGTGTTTAGCCCTCATTGAGCACACCAGGCAACTACTGAAAACATTTGAGGCTCAATTTTTTCAGTATGGTTTCTGGACTACTTTTTTTATTTCGTACTCCGTGCAATCTTGCTGGGCACAAATCGAGCGCTTTGCACAACTACCAGTTTAATTGTGTTTAACCTAGCACATGGTTCCCGTCTTTGTGCCACAGTGAAAGAGGCTGGCAGCGAGAGAACAGATATCTGTCGATATATGAGCCTGAGACACAAGTAGTCCAGTTTCACTCTGACTCACAGAAGGAGGCATCATATGGCGACCTTCTTGATGCTGAGCACACAGCACAAAAGGGGCTGGTTTTGGGGGTTGCATTCAAAATAAAAAGTGTTGCAGTATTCCTCTGCGTGTTTATGATGGTTTGTCAATGTTTTTCTCGGTCGTTAGACATATGCAGAAGACAGCTTGTGGTGCATTTCATCATGCAGTGTGCACCGCCCTGTGCTGTAGCAACAGCCCCAGGTGACTGCCAGTCTCCATGCAGCACAAAGTTAACAACTGCTGTGATTTTAGTCCCAAGCTGAACTGAACTGCTGTACATGCTGTGCTAGACTTCTTCATGGATCCAGTGGTTTACGTGGGATGAAAAAATTTACTTGTGGTGCCCGGATCTTGCAGAACTATTTAAGTAAAAATACTTTTAAGTCATTAAAGGTGTGGGTTTGGGAGAGATCTATGCAACTTTAAGGTCTTAGGCCTGCACCAGAGACAGAAATTCCTACAGCCCCTGACTCTGGGCAGTCTATGGCTACAGACAGTCGATGTGCACTGCCATTAACTTATGAATGTTTCAGCGCTGTCAGCCTGTCTGTCCCGTCTTTGTGTCTCTAACCTCAGCAGATCTTCAAATGATCATGAGCTTAGAAGTCGGTAGCGAATGTAATTTAGCTCTCTGAAGTGGCCTCGGTGACGCCTAGCGAAATCCATTTTCACATAGCAACCTACACTATGTAGTATAACTCCCATTAGTTTTCATTTAAAGAATAGTATTTACCAAAGGTGCACCGGTCTCATCGCTGTGCCTAAAATACCTGATAAAGCTCAGTTTGTATTTAATCAGAACAATTTTTTGTCAAGATGTCTCTATGGAAAGTGGTTATTTAAACTTCGGTTCGTTTATCAAAGTCTTGGTGCTGCGTGTTCCAATCCGAACAGATGCGCTCGATGATTGTATGTAGATACAATACATTTTTGAGATAATGGAAACCGAAAAGAGGCAATTTAATTATCAAACATAGGGGATGATCTATTGTTTAAGAACTGTGTTGTGCAATTAATTCCCACTCCGCCGTGTTGTTACCCGTGGGCCTTTCCAGCGTTAATTATAGAGAAGGAGCCACGCCTGGGGACGCAGCCTCGCACGCGCCAGGACTTCAGAGATGCTCAGCTGTGATGACGTTTGTGCAGGAGGTCGCTCTTTTTGTGCACTGACATTCTTACTGGGGCTTTAATGAAATGTGTGTTTTTCCTATAGCTCCCGTGTGATCTGGGAACTATTGCACAATAAAGTCAGCCATGTGAAGACTGAAGCCAAGCCGAATAGTTTGTTGCATTTGCAAAGAGTGCAAGTAAAATAAAACAAGAAATACATCAAGGAAGGGCTGACGTCGCGCACAGCTATGGCGATCCGTCACATGCTGCTAGTGTGTGCAGAGCTTTCTCCTCTGCAGAGGTTGCTGCTGCGTCTGTTGTACTTTCAAGTATGACATTGGGGCCTTGGGGGGGATGAGGAGGAACGAGGAGTTCCCCCCCCGGGTTTTTTGGGAGAGGTGGCATGACCGCGACGCGGTTGGGCGTCCGGGGTGCCAATTAGGGTGGGTGGGTGCATTATTTAGACGGACATTTTGTGTCTCCGGGCACCATTTTGAGAAAGGTGACCTGGTGGCCAGGACGTTTGTCAGTGGGCTCCGTGTTTCTTTACCACGTGGTCGGTGATCTTAGTTTCTGGGCTGAGATCATTTGAGTCAGTTGGGGAAGGCGGTGCAGGGTATCAGTTACTGTGTTTTTACAGAGCTGTTGTAGGTGCTGTGAGGAGCTTAGCGGAGCTTGAGCGCTTACCTCGTGCGCGTAGAAGTTTTGAAGCTGCGTTGGAATGGAGAGGGACGAGAAGGTTCGGGAGGCCCTTGGCTCTGCTCCGGCAGGCCGGCCGTATGGATCTGGTTAAAGAGGAGGCGCTGGCGCCCGGTCACCCGGCGCGCAGTGCCTCGGCTGGTGTTGCCGCGGCAGTCGCAGCGTGCTCTCCGCCGCGTGCGGAGGCTAGAGCTCAGGTGAGGGTTTTTTCCAGGGGGGCGGTCCGGAGGGCGGGTTTGGCTGCGGCTGGGGCAGGGAAACGGAGGGCTGGGAGGTGGGGGCCCGGGCAGGGATCCCCGAGGGTGCGGAGCGACCCCAAGGGTTGCAATCGAGCTGGAATTCAGCTCTTCGCACCTCTTCGGGAGCGCGCAGTGCAGCGCGGCGTCGAGGGCCTCGGAAAGGGGTGGCCGAGGTGATCCCTGAGTGTAGTGCGGGCCGAGGTAAGGGCCCGAGGTCTGGTTCGGGTATTGCCGGGGTGGGGGTCCCATCAGAGTTTGAAAAGAAGGAGAAGGGGGTGGTGGCCCAGAGGTTTGAGAATAGCCGGGTTGCGGCAGCGGGATGGGCGGAGGGGCCTCAGGTGGAGTCAGCAGGGTTTGGGGCCCAAAGGGACCCTAGGGTCCTAGTCTCCAGGAAGTGGCCTACTATGCTTAATTGGAGTAGCAGTGAGGAGGAAGGGGTTCCAGTTGATGGTGAGGGCGAGTGGTCAGACAAGGAGGGTCCTTCAGCGGGCGGTACGCGGGAGGCCCCCAGAAGGGTTTATGGGTCCTTGCAAGTGGGGACATCGCTGGGTGAGGATGAGGGTAGCGAGGAGGGAGAGGTTCTAGGCAAGGAAGGTGGTATGGTGGTTCAGGGGATAAAGGGGGTGTTTTCGTACCCTGGCACACCAGACCTTGTTTGGCAGGGCCCCTTGGATTTTGATGAAGAGGACCCAGGCGAGCAGGAGGCAGCCCGGACACCCTGGGAAGAAGGGAAGGCAGGCCCCGGGGCGGCTAGCCGGATGGCATCATCAAGATGGCGTGGATGACGGTGTGAGGCCGCGGACGCTTCTTCTGGGCGGTGTGGCGGTGTGGGTTATACGCCCCCCGATGCCGCTGCCTGGGAGGAGCAACGTCCGGGCCCGTCAAAGAGGCTGTCAAAGAACACAGGGGAGTATACAGGTTGTGCGTGGTGTGGTGGCTCTGGTGAGCATGAGGTGGGGAGAGGATTGGCTCAGGAAGAAAGGGTGTCGGATGTGAGTCTAGAAGAAGGGGAATTACGCAATAGCGGGAGTGAGGATGAGTGGTGGGAGCGGCAGGGGCGGGGGGTTTCTAACCCTGTCCGTAAGTCGTTTCAGGCGAAGCACGCAGCTCAGCGGCCAGGGGGCCGTCCAAGGGAGCGAGTAAGAGGAGAGGAGCGGAAGGTGCAGGAGCGGCCCCCGCTGTTATCTCCAGGTAAGGTTTCATCCTGCTCCATGGTATCCGTAGCATCGGAAGCAAGGGAGGAGTCGGTGCGCTTGGTAAAGGGGATGTATGTACAGGATATGGGGGTGGCCACCGACAGCGGGGCGAGCGGGGAAGCGGTGATGGAGCGGAAGTCGGATACGCGTAAAGAGGGAGAGGGAGGTACGGAGGGAAAAGTGGAGGGGAAGGCGAAGGAAGAAAAAGAAACGGAGCCGGCGTCGAAACAGGTCAGGTTGCCATACATGGGAACGGCAAAACCTCTAGGGGCGCATTTAATGACGGCGACAAAAGAGAAAATTTGGAAAGGGGAATATGTTGATATATTAAAATTGTTGCATCGGGAAGTCAGGGCAAAGGAGGGCTACAAAGAAGAAGAATGGGAGCTTTCCAAGCGGCCGAAGGTGCTGGTAACTATTAAGAACTGGACGGCGGCCTTTTTGATTTTTGCTAGTGTTTATTGTGAGCGGTTTCCAGAAAGGTCGGTTGCTTTGTTCAAGTATATGGACATTATACGGAAGGCGCAACTTAACTACGGGGGTTATGCTTGGCGTCCGTACGATGAGGAGTTCAGGGCGCGCATGACCGCGGATTCGGAGGTGCAATGGGGAGAAATCGATTCGGATCTGTGGCAGCACACTATGGGGCCCGCTAAATTTGGCAAGACAGTTTTTACGGCCAGTGGCTCGCCCATAATATATCGGCCCTTTCGGGAGCTCCCCACCCAAGGGGTGGGGTCCGGGGGCTCTAGCCCAGGTAGGTCCAACAATTCGGGACCGGTCGCTCGGCGGCCTGCTGGGATTATAATAAAGGACTTTGTACCAGAGAGGATTGTAAGTTCAGACACGAATGTTCCAAGTGCGCGGGGCAACATTCAGTCACTTCATGTGGTGGGCAGCAGAATTCAACTGGCTTGGGGGGAGCCCAGAGTGGGGGTCCGAGCTCCAGCTATGGTGGAAGAGAAGGGCAGCGCCAGCGGCAAGGAGTGGTGGGGAAGGGCTCTTACGCCGGTTAAGGTGGACCGTTTAGAAATTTATTTGGCGGGATATGACAGTCCGGGAGACGCGTAGTTGTTGGTGTGAGGCTTTCGCAGCGGTTTTCGGTTGGGTTATCAGGGCTCACGGGAGTGTCGGTGGGTGGAGAATTTGCGGTCCGTTCGCGGAAAAGAAGAGTTGGTCAAAGAGAAATTGCTCAAAGAAGTGCGTGAGGGTCGCATGGCGGGTCCCTTTACTTGTTGGCCTCTGCAAAACCTCATTGTGTCTCCTATTGGCGTTGTCCCTAAAAAAGAAAAAGGGCAGTTTCGGTTGATTCATCACTTGTCATGGCCGGAGGGAGCGTAAGTCAACAATTTAATTCCGGAGGAGTTCACCAAGGTGTCTTATGCGTCGGTGGATGTGGCGGTCGATATGATTGAGCAGTTGGGCCCCGGGGCCCTGATGGCCAAAACCGACGTTAAGTCGGCGTTTCGGCTCCTTCCGGTTCATCCAGACGATTTTGAGCTGTTGGGCATCCAGTTTCAAGGGAACCGGTATGTGGACAAGGCATTGCCTATGGGGTGCTCCAGCTCGTGTGGGCTGTTTGAGCGTTTTAGTATGGCTCTACAGTGGATTTTCAGGAGAATTACGGGTCACCAATGGGTAACACACTACTTGGATGACTTTTTCTTTGCGGTGCCGGTGGACAGCCTGCATTGTGTGGCGGTGCTGAGCTGGTTTGTGGATATAATGGGAGACCTGGGTGTGCCCCTGGCTCCCGAAAAGACAGTGGGGCCAAGTACGGCGCTGTCATTTTTGGGGATCGAGCTGGACACAGTGGCAGGTACGGCCAGATTGCCGGCTGATAAAAAAGCGGACATGGTTAAGCGGATTTACGCAATGTTGGGCCAGCAAAAAGTCCTGGTGCGGGAGGTCCAAGTGCTTCTGGGTCACTTGAATTTTGCCTGCAGAGTGGTGCGGGCGGGAAGGACATTTTGCAGGCGACTTGCGATGGCATTGTCGGGCACGTGCTTCCACATCATCATGTGTGATTGAATGTGGGAATTCGTGAGGATTTGCGCATGTGGGCCAGATTTTTGGAATCATTTAATGGCATTCCCCTGACGGTGTGGCGTGATTGCGAATGGGACGTGCAGCTTTTTTCTGATGTGGTGGGGTCGTCCGGGTTTGGTCTATACTGGGGGGGGGGTGCTTGTGCGCAGAAGAATGGTGAATGGCCGAGTGAATGGAAGCACGGGGGTCGCAGCATCGCTTTTTTGGAGCTTTTTCCGCTGATAGTAGCGGTTTGCTTGTGGGGTGAGGAGCTTCGGCACTCGCGGGTGCTTTTTTCGGGTGGACAACATGGCGGTGGTACAGATGGTTAATCGTCAGACGGCGCGCGAGGCCGTGGTTTTACAGCTAATGCGCGTATTTGTCCTTCAGTGCTTGCGGCATGACATACACTTTAGGGCGAGACATGTGCCGGGTGCGAATAATGACATAGCGGATGCTTTGTCTCGTTCCCAGTGGGAGCGGTTCCATGGATTAACCACGGGTGTGGCGCTGAGAAGAATTCGCATGCCGGAGGCGCTGTGGAGAGTAGGCAATTCCGAATGCTACGGCTGGTTATGAACTCTTTGGCTTCGTCTACACGGCGGGCATATGCAAAAGCATGGGAAGAGTTCCTGGGATCCGGGGCTCGGCGATGGGTGAGGCAGGAAGAGATCGTGGAGGATGTGGTGCAGTTTATTATGGATTTTATTGGGAAGGGGCAGTCCAGAGCCACGATTTCGGGTAAGTTGTCGGCACTGGGGTTTATGGGTAAGCTGTTTTGGGGCTACCCTCCCTCGGCGGGAGAACTGGGTATTAGGATTCTCCAGGGCTGGGAAAAATCGTTGGGGGCGACGGGGCATGTGCGTCAGCCAATATCCCTGGCAATTCTAAAAAAACTGCTACCGGTGCTGGGTGAAGTATGCTATGATGGGCATGAGACCCTAATTTTCAGAACATTGATGGTGTGGCTGTTTTTTGGGGCTTTTCGCGTGTCGGAATTGCTGGGCTTGCCAGGGCGGTCGGGTATCCAGTGGAGAGATGTACACTTGGTGGTAGAAGGGTTGGCTCTGCGCGTTCGGCATTCAAAGACAGATCAAAAAGGTGTGGGGGTCACGGTATGCCTTAGGCCTTATCCGGTTAGTTTTATTTGCCCAGTTTTTTGGGGAGGCCAATTGCGTGCAGGGGCTGCGTCTTTAGCCGGTCAGGTTTTTTGTCATGCGGATGGCCGGAGGGTATCCGCGGCACAGCTATTAGCAGTTTTGCGGAAAGGGTTGGCCATTATTGGCCTGGATGCGGCGAGTTTTGGGACGCACTCCTTCCGGATCGGGGTGGCTACAGAGGCGGGGAACAAAGGCTGGGGTAGAGATGAACTGATGGCCCTGGGGAGGTGGAGATCTGACTGTTTTAGGCGATACGTGTGGGGTTGGGAATTTTAAGGAATTTGGGAATTTGGTTTTGTGCTTTCGTGTGGCTTCATGTCCTTTTTCAGGTGTTGTCCTGGGGCCGGAAGCGGACTACCTGGCTATCTGGGTGATTGGTCATTCGTTTGTAAAGTGGGCTCAACGACAGGCTTGACGGACTGCTATTGGGGATAACTTGGGATTAGATTCAGCTCGCTACCGGGTTAAGTGGATAGGAAAAGGGGGGATAATGTGGAATGAGCTGTTGCCTCGCCTACAAAACACAATGGGCAGGGGACATTGTCCAGATGTGCTTGTTATTCATCTGGGGGAGAATGATTTAGTACGAACAACGTGTTTGAACCTTTTGAAAGTAATGAAGAGGGATTTGCAGCTCTTGTTAGATCAGTGGAAGGGTTGCCACATAGTGTTTATGGCATTTGTTCCGCGGCGGGTGTGGAGAGGAGCGCGGAAGCCAGGGGTGATAGAGAGGGCTAGGCGTAAGCTTAACAATGAGATGAAGGGCTTTTGCGTAGGACGCGGTGTAACCTTTTTGAAGCATGCAGATTTAAGGTTTGAGGATGTGGAGTTCTTCAGGGACGACGGGGTGCACTTGTCTTTCGTGGGGTTGGAGCTGTACCTATTGCAAGTGAGGGATCAGATGAAGGTGTTGCTAAGGGAGCCCTAGAGGGGGGGGGGGCAGAAAAAGTCAGGGCCTTTTTCTGGTGGCGCGGTGGAGGACGGAGTTGGCAGGGCAATTCAGGTATTAGGACGGGAAGGAGTATTAATTAGACAGGGACAGGCAGGAGACTGCTCATTAGCGGACAGGTTCAAAGAAGCGGCTAGAACGGGGGAAAGGAAAGGAGACAAGAGGAAGGAAAAGACAGGACGAGTATAAGGGGGGGAGGGATCAGGGTAGGGGAGGGGGAGGGGCGGGGACAGGTGAATTGATGTCTAGTGAGGTTTTAGTTTTGTAAGGCAAAGGCCAGGTGGGGTAGGTTTAGGGGCACCTGTTCCAATAAAGCGGCCTTTTACACACAACGAACGAGTCGTGGTTTGGTCACTCTCTCCCAATGGGGCCTCGGGGGGATGAGGAGGAATGAGGAGTTCCCCCCCGGGGTTTTTGGGAGAGGTGGCACGACCCGCGACGCGGTTGGGCGTCCGGGGTGCCAATTAGGGTGGGTGGGTGCATTATTTAGGCGGACATTTTGTGTCTCCGGGCACCATTTTGAGAAAGGGGACCTAGTGGCCAGGACGTTTGTCAGTGGGCTCGGTGTTTCTTTTCCCTCCCTCCCCTGATAGGTTGGATTTCTTGGAGCAGGTGTCCTTTCTTGGGGTAGGTTGTCGCTTGGGACAGGTGCGTGCCGCGGCGGGGACAGCTGCAGGGCAGCTATTAAAAGCTCGGGTGGAGGATGGAGTTGGCAGGGCAATTCAGGTATTAGGACGGGAAGGAGTATTAATTAGACAGGGACAGGCAGGAGACTGCTCATTAGCGGACAGGTTCAAAGAAGCAGCTAGAACGGGGGAAAGGAAAGGAGACAAGAGGAAGGAAAAGACAGGACGAGTATAAGACGGGGAGGGATCGGGGTAGGGGAGGGGGAGGGGCGGGGACAGGTGAATTGATGTCTAGTGAGGTTTTAGTTTTGTAAGGCAAAGGCCAGGTGGGGTAGGTTTAGGGGCACCTGTTCCAATAAAGCGGCCTTTTACACACAACGAACGAGTCGTGGTTTGGTCACTCTCTCCCAATCTTCCTTTCTCCTCAGCACAACCTGTCTGCACCAAAAACCAAGCGCTTTGAAGCAGCCAGCTCTTCAGTTCGGAGAGGGAGAATGAACAGAGACAAATGCGTGTGGGTGGGGGAGAACAATCGGGCAAGGGGGGATAGAGATGAAACAGAATATGGGTCGGTGGGGAGAAGAACTTTAAGAAAAGGCTCAACTCGAATGAAAGTGTTATGTCACAAAAGCGCGTTCAATGGAATGTTTACAAAGCTGTTTAATATTCCTATGATAAACAATGCAGTGATACTTCAAGTTACCTGAACGGGTGAGCGCACTGAAAAAAAAAAAAAAGAAAGTAAAAATACTGAGTACCTGATGTTACCTGAACTCCGGTCAGGTGAGCGCATTGAAAAAAAAAAGTAAACATAAAAGCGGGCGACTTGCTGAAACATTAAGAGCGGCACCCATGTAGATACAAGTTAAGCACTCAGCAAGAAAGGAAAAGAAAATATAGTCCCCCAAATTAACAGATAACCAAGCAAAGCATAAGGATCCAGTACTTGGCCGGTGCTCCGTGGGAGGGAACAAAAGACAAAATGGAGGTACAAAGAGGAAGGGTTGCCCATTAACAAGCAAGGATTTTTGAAGGACAGTTCATCAGCAGGTCCACGGTCCTCCTGCCTGCTGCTGACAGCTCCGCTCGCATTTCTGAGCCTGATTGTGACAGCTCTGCCTGCATTCCTGAGCCTGATTGCATCTGCTCATGCCCCTGCCAACGCCTCCTTTGCACCACTGCCGCTCCTGCCCTCCCGCCTCCCAACCAGCCCCTCCCACCTCCCACGACATATAATGGAGGCCGCATTGTGGTCTCGGTGACAAGAGCCTGACCCATTGGGCCAGTCACAGCTCCCCAGCTGCTCCACAGCCCTTCTGCCTGCCTCTGACAGCTCCGCCTGTATTCTTGAGCCTGGTTGCAACAGCTCCGCCCACATTCCTGATTGCAACAGCTACTCCCACATTCCTGAGCCTGTTTACGACAGCTCTACATGCATTTCTGCCTGATTTTGACAGCTCCACCCACATTCCTGAGATTGATTGCATCTGCTCACACCCCTGCTGACGCCTCTTTCACGCCACTTGCACTCCTCCCATCCCGCATCCCACCCCGGCCCCTTCCACCTCCCAGGACATATAATAGAGGCCGCAGCGCAACTGCGCCACCGGCCCACCAAAGGCAAGCTCATCTGCACCCATCCAGTTCTGGATTGGGCCCAGCGCCACAACCCCTGGTCCCCCCACTACACCACAAAGGAGCTCCAGGCTCTGAATGTCAGACACCCCATCAAAAGCTGCTTCACAGCCTCCCCATGCTCAACCAAAGGACCCTTCACCTGCCTACGCTGCTATTCCTCCTGCAATGTGGGCCCACCTGCACACACTAACGCCCGCACTGCACATGCACATAAGACTACGAACAACCAAGCACCATTCCAGTGCATCCTGCTAAATGTCTGCTCCTTATGCAAACACGCATTGGAAATCTGGGACACCATCACCACCCATGACCCTGACATCTCCTTTATCACTAAACCATTGGTAACACCCTCCTCAAACCCGACATCACCATGGCCACCCCTAATGGCTACAAGATGATACACATAGACTGCACCAACAAACATGGCGGGGGCATCGCCATCATCTTCAAGGAAGGCATCCAGTGCACCATCACCAGTGACGACCGAACAACACTTGTGGAGCTCGTCAGCTTCTGCCTCTTGACCAATGCCAACGCCAAGATGCAAAGCACCCTCGCTTACAGACCCCCAAGACCACGCCCAGCCTTCTGCAAAGCCATCACCAACCTCATCGGCCCCCTTGCCATCAACTCCTTCCACTATGTCCTACTCGGCGATCTCAATTTCCATCCTAATGGCCCCAACAACACCAAGTTCACTTCCCTCATAGGGCACCTCAGCAACATCGGCATCATCCAACTGGTCACCAAACCCACTTTCAAAGCGGGACACACACTGGACGCCATGTTCATTTCTAGCAACAGAATCAATTTCACCCATGTGACTGAACTCACCTGGACCGACCACGTCATCTTCAATTCCCAGCACACCACCCCCAAGCACCTCATCACCCCCAACCGAAGCTGGGGCAAGGTACCCGAGACCTTTTGTGCACAGGCCTCAGCCGACCTCGACCTCAACAAGGCCAACCAAAACTTCACCACCTGGATCACCAAATCCACGACAGAGCCGTCCCGGTGAAACCAGCTAAAACCAACAACACCTCAAAGCCAGCAAGATTGTATACTCTGGAGCTCAGAAACTCCACTTGCAACTGCCACCAACTCGAGAAATAATGGCGCATGACCATTGACCCCTCCGACAGAGCCACTTACAAGGCAGCCCTCAATAACTACCACCACCACATCAAGGCAGCAAAAAGAACAGCAATTACTGCCCGCGTCGACACCGCATGCCAACCACATGAAAGAACTCTTTAGAATCATCGAGGAATTCTCTAACCCGATAGCCACAGAGACCACCATCCACCCATCCCAGGAACTCTGCGACACCCTCTCAGATTACTTCCACAGCAAGGGCACCACCATACACAACAATTTCACCCTCCAACCCTCCACCTCCAACCTAGATAACATCTCTCAAGCAGTAAACACCAGCCACACAATAAGCTTCTGGTCCCTTATTACAACACAGTCAACCGCAGCAATCATGTCATCCATCCACTTCGGGGCACCCACTAACCCCACTAGCTTTTCAACCCCAGTGCCAACACTATTGGCATGGAACTAACCTATATCCTCAACACCTCCATCTTCACAGCAACCTTCCTTGATGATTGGAAGGATGCAGAGGTCAGACCTCTCCTAAAGACTAAAAAAACCCTCCGCCGACACCAGCGACATCAAAAACTACAGACCGATCTCCCTGCTCCTCTTCCGGCCAAAGTGCTCAAGAAAAATCCATCAAACAACAGCTCACTGACTACCTCAAACAAAACCACCTTCTCAACACCTTACAATCAGGATTCTGGGCCACCCACAACACGGAGGCTGCATCGATCGCTGACACGGATGACAACAGGAACCTCCTTGACCGAGGAGAGTCAGTAGCTCTGATCCTTCTAGAACTCTCCACAGCATTCCATACACTCTCCCACCACACTCTCCTCAACAGACTCCACAACATAGGCAGTCAATAAAACGCCCTCAAGTGGGTCGCCTCTTTCCTCTGAGGCTGCACGCAGAACATCCACCTTCCTCTTGTCACTTCTACACCCAAGAACTTCACCTGCGGCGTATCCCAAGGATCCTCCCTCAGCCCAATCCTGTTCAACATCTTCATGACCTCCTCACAGACATCGTCAGATCCTACAGACTCAATATAGTCTCCTTTGCCGACAACACTCAACAAATCCTCTGACTCACCAAAGCCCCCTACAACGCCAAAGCCAATGTCTGCAATGCCATTACCATCGTAGCAACATGGATGAAAAACAGCTGCCTAAAGCTAAACACCAACAAAACAGAAGTCCTGATCTTTAGGAAGAACACCTCCATATGGGACCACAGCTGGTGGTCAACAGAACTTGGACCAACACCCTCTCCATCAGACCACACACGAAACCTCAACATCATCAATGACTGCCAACTATTCATGAATTGATAAGTAAACTCATTCGCCTCCTCCTGCTTCTACAAATGCTGCATATGCTCCGCCGAATCTTCAAATGGAAAGTGAGTCATGCACGCCCTGGTCACCAGCCGCCTTGACTATGGCAACGCTCTCCTCACTGGAGTGTCCTCCCAGCTACTTAAAATACTCCAGACTCTACAGAACACCGCAGCCAGACTCATCTTCAACTTCCCCAAGTGCTCAACCATTACCCCACACCTCAGGAACCTCCACTGGTTCCCTGTCCAGAAGAGATGCTAATTCAAAATCCTCACACTTGCATACAAGGCTTTCCACAACCTAGGGCTGTCCTACATCAATAATCAACTGAGTTTCTATGTCCCAGCAAGACAACTACTCTCTGCCTCACTAAACCTCGCACACAACCCCCCCTTCATCAATTGCAGCTGCTGTGAAGGCCACTCCTTTTCCTACACAGCTGCCAAATTCTGGAACAGCCAGGCCCCTCCACCTCTGAATAGCTCCCTTCCTGGTGGACTTCAGAAGGAGACTCAAGACATGGCTTTTCAACAGCGACACAGTACTCTCAGCACCTAGATACCCTCAAGGGTGATAGTGCTGCACTTTACAAATGCTATGTTTGAGCGATTGCTTGATAGACAAATGAAAAGGACTGGGCGGAGTTGAACACCATGAAGCATATACAACAGATCGGTAAGGTACAGTGTAAGTGCTGTCTGGGCTTGACCTAAAAAAAGGGAAAGCTATAGGGCCTGATTGCGGCCTTGGCGGAGGGGATTACACCATCACAAATGTGACGGATATCCTGCCCACCATTTTACAAGTTCCATAGGATAAAATGAAACTTGTAATACGGCAGACGGGATTTCTCTCACGTTTGTGATGGAGTAATCCCCTCCTCCAAGGTCGTAATCAGGCCCATAATTTCCAATATAAAGAGGGGCAGGTCCTTGACAAGGAAGACCCACCAGCAAGGCTCTGTGGGCTTGAAGTCCACATGGAGGCCTTTATAGCACCTATAAAGATCTTGCATCACAAATGACCTGAACCATCCCAACTCCTCTAACAGCAGAGTTCACAAAATGCAGATGTCTCATGATTCCTGACCTGCCCTATATCAGACCTGATGTTCTGGGAGGTGTCCAGCAATGAAGTTTTCCTACATACCCTAGGCTAGTGGTTCTTTACCTTTTGACTTCTGTGGACCCCCACCTTTTGACTTAATCATTATTGGAACTGCCAAGAACACGTAAGCTGATAAACTGGCTTAAAAACAAATTACCTTTTTTCCCATGGAACTATCTGTGGCTTTCTTTCACTGCATTAGCTTTTCTCCTTTGGATTGGGTTTGTTATAACGTTCTTTCTATTGATACATGGTCACTTTCTTCCTGAAAGATCAACAGTTGAACGGTTGGTGAGGTCCTAAAACCCAATTTTTCTTCTCACAAGGTCCGCAGAGACTTGTCTTTCGTGGACATTTCTGCAATACCAATTCCTGATTCGATTGTTTGGGATAAAGTCACATTGATATATATGGCCCTACGGAGGTCATTCAAATACCATGTGTTTAAACTTTCAATGAACGATGTAATAATACCCGGAGTTGTTTCTGATGACTGGGAGGTGAAAACAGTTGATTTTATGATGACTGAATTGCAGTATTATACTGTATTTGAAAATGAGGATGTTTATCAATCCAAAGAGAATTATAGTGATATGTTTTGCTATAATTATTATGGGCACCATTTCATTCACAGAGCAAGTACCCTAAAGAATATTTTAAATTACACACAATGGGAACATTGGGGAGTTCTAAAACATATTCGGAAAAGGTTGCATAACTTTCTGGGCACGATGTTAAAAATGCTGAGTCATATTATTTTAAATTGCCATCAGTGGAAAATGTACATATATTATTGACAGATACGAAATTCATTTATTCAGATTCTTTTGTTTACCGGTTGGCCTTAGAAGGCTATGAATACTGGCTGAAGTCAATTGACTTGAAAAGTGTGTGGGGAACAAGAAATTGGCAAATAAGGGGGAAGGAAGCTTTATATAGAGCATGCCTGATATCTGTTCAAATTATATTTTAAATGAAACAGTACACCAGACAAGTTATTTAGGCTTAGCAAAGATTAAGGATTTGAATGTGCCCAGTATTCCTGCCCCTGCAAAATTTTATAAATGGCAAAAGTATATAAATGCAACTGAAGATCAGCTCGATGAATGGGTCCAGAATGGCACGTTTAATGCTTCACTGTCACGTCCTGGCGGGTGGTTATTGTGGCCAATAGATACCAATGGGTGTCATAAACATTATATAAACTCCACAGGGGTTTTTCGAACTAGTAAGCCGGGCCCTTGCTATGTGTCATCCAAACATGCGGGTATAGTAACAACATACAGTATAGGGAATCTATGCCAGCAATGGCTGAAGAGTTCCTCACTAGATGCTGTTAGAGAACACCTCAGTCTCCTGTCTAATAACACTGACTTACAGGACTTCCTGTTAGGCCCCAGAAAACAATGCAGAAAACGCTTCTTATACGCAGTCTATAATGCAATTTGGAAGCTTTATCAACAAAAAGCTTCTGCCCGGTTAAGGCAAATAGACCAGGAAATCTTACAGAAGGCATTAGCTGTTGTAGATAATGGGATAAATACAATGTCCAATGGATATACACCTTAAACAACATTGTTTCTTCTGCAATAGACATAATACAAAGTGATATGTCTTTGTTACACCATGGACAGAGTCAACTAAGGTCCATTATAGAGTTGGGTTGGACACTTCAAACATTGAAGGCAGGTCACGTTCCCTGGCAACACGTTAGCGCAAGGGACATACTTTCCACATTTAATTTAACGCGACAACAACAACTAATGGCTATGAAAGAAGCGACTTATGTCTTGTTAAATATTGAAAAGTTAGAAAAGTTGCCTTTTACTGTGGCTGAAATACCATCTGCTGAGTGGTTAATACACGGGGTCGTTAATCTGCCTTTTTCAACACTCCTATTCACGTCTTGCTTAAAACACATTCCAGTATGCAGATATGAAAGGCTGGGAGATAGTTACATCCATAAGGTGTGGGCCTCCCTTCTCGTACAAATGTCTCAGTGGCATGAAAGAGGCCTTTCTTAGCGATAGTGAATGTGAGACTTCTGTCAGCCATTCAATGGTTTGTAAACAGCTGTCCTTGAACTGGGCATGTAACGCTTCAGCAGCAAACTTGGCTTGTTATCTGAAGGGAGTTCCAGTCCGGTGTCTGGTCGAGGAGCCACTTTCTCTCCAGTTTCCGGCAGGTTTGCTTGGAGGCTCGAAGGTCCGAGGTGAACCAGCTGGCTCTCTTGTTGGCGCCTCTGTTGGGGGGTTTATTGAGCAGGGCGATAATGTTGACGCAGTCGTTGATCCAGTGCCAGAGGTTGCAGGCTGCGAGGTTGGGATTGGTGGGTTTGGTGGGTGGTTTTCGGGCGAGGCTGGTGTTCAGCTGGTCTTGGCTGACTTTGCTCCAGTTGCGGCGGGGGATCTGATGGGTGCGGTGGTGCACGGTGGGTTTACGGAAGATGAAGTGGATGCAGCGGTGGTCGGTCCATGGGAGTTCGGTGGTGTGGCTGAAGGTGACGTGGGGGCTAGCGGAGAAGATGGGCTCCAGCGTGTGGCCGGCGGAGTGAGTTTGAGTAGTGACAAATTGTCTGAGTCCTAGGGTGGCGAGGTTGTCAATTAGGGTGGTGGAGTTGGAGTCATTGTTATTCTCCAGGTGAAAGTTCAGGTCGCCGAGGAGGATGTAGTCAGCGGAGGCTAGGGCATGCCTGGTGACGAGGTCGGCGATGGAGTCGCAGAACTGAGGCCGTGGCCCGGGGGGGTCTGTGGATGAGAGTTCCTCTGAAGGTGGTGTTGGGGTTGGTGTGGATCTGGAAGTGCAGGTTTTCAGCGGTGCTGAGGGTGTCGTCGGTGCAGGCCGTGACCCTGATGGTGTTCTTGTGGACGATGGCGATCCCACCTCCGACTCCGTTGGTGCGATCCTTGCAGGTGATCTTGTAGCCATTCGGAATGGCTATGGCGATGTCTGGGGCCGAGGAGGCGTTCATCCATGTCTCCGTCAGGAAGGCGACATCTGGGTTGGAGGTGTTGAGTAGGTACCAGAGTTCGACGGCGTGTTTGCGTGCGGAACGGGTGTTTAGTAGGATGCATCGGAAGTAGTTGCGGTCTGTCTCGGTGGGCGGTTTGGCGATTTGGAGGCTGGAGAAGCTGCAGTTCTGGCAGGTGAAGGGTCCCTGGGTGTGCTTAGGGGAGGCCAGGAAGCAGGCATGTGCTGGTCCGGTGTTGAGTGCACTGAAAGTTTGTCTTTCTACACAGCACTTGCTTACATTGAACGCTGATCTATTGATGTTTTCACTGAGGGCTCATAACCAGACATGCTCGTTGAGGGTGCGTTTGCTACGGGAAGATGCTTATGAGTTGCCCTTCATGGAGGATGCAGCTCTAAACTCATTATTGGGCACACCATGGAAAGCTGCTGCCCTGGCTGAGGCCCAGGCTTTGGAACACAAATGCCCCTTGGTTTTCCTTGGTGATGAACTTCCTACTTTACCACCTACTGAAGTGGAAGATTTCCTGTCTTCAATTATCCTGGAGTCGATTGGCTACTTCCAAAATGACTCTGACTCTTGAAATTCGTCCTTTTTACGCCACAAGTTAACATTTTTAAATTATCCTTTTATATTTGCTCAAGTGTCTTTTTAACTTGTCATTATTGACATTCTTATATATATCTTAGGTTAAATTCTAGTAGCTTTATATGTAATTAGGCTTTGAACCACCTTTGAACCTGCAAGGGGAGGGTTTTTGTGTAGCCATTTTAGTTATAGCTCCATGCACGTAATTTTAGCACACTAGGCCTGCCGCTGTGCACTTTAACCTAGACATATTTATTCAGATTTGTTTATTATTTTAATAATAGCCACATTTGCGGTCTTGTTTTATTTCTCTCTATCCAGCTATTCTTTGCCTAGACCAGCACTGCATTCTTAAACAAGACATTTCTTTCACTCTGTGCTTTTCTCAAGGCTGCAGTAAGATAGGTTGCCAGTAAACGTGGTAACACTTTGTCTCTGATATTCATAGAAACATACATATCCTTACGTAGGGACATTTTCACATAACTTCAGCTGTTTTATTACAAAAAAACACTTCCCTGTCCCATACACGTTGCTTCGCTACAGTTGCTTATGCAGACTTCAGGCCTCTTGCTCAGGTATGAGGGATGATGTCCTCCCAGGGGAACCTGAAGGGCAGAACTAGAGCTTAACATGCTGTGCCCTGACATAGCCTATGTAGGAATTATTGAATGATTCTAGTGACAATATGGTAGTGTTATTTTTATGCTTTACTCTCCTTGTCACAATTTTAATCCTGTCATGCTTCATCGTCCTGGTTATTGCAGTACATGCTTTATATCTAAGATGCAGTTGCTTCATTAAAACCTTATTGTAACATATACTGCCTCTGACTGTCCTTTTATATGTGAGACTAATGTAACTGACAGAAACGGATGTGATCTGAGTGACTACGATTTCCCTGAGGTGTCAATTGTGCCATGCGCTTGGCTGCCCAATCATCCCCTGCCCTTAGGTAGAGATGAGGCACTGCTAGTTAGCCGGAGCAAAACCCGAATTAGGCCGACAGGTGTCACTCAGTCCCCCACACCGCAGGCGATTCTGCTGCTCAAATCCAGTAGTCTCATTAAAATAATGAGAGCCTACGCAACAATACATGCTCTGGGGATAAACAGAAACAAATTTATCCTGACTATACCAAAAGAGTCCAGGACCTTTGGAACGCCTTTTTGTTCGTAAGAAGGCAGGTGCAAGAGCACAAAATCAAATACAGTCTAATGTTTTCTGTCCAGCTTCAGGTTCAACATGAAGACAAAGTCCATGCCCTGCAGGAGGCAGTGGCATGGCTTGAGTCACTGGGTCTGGGTCAAGGACAATGAACAACTGAATTGAAGGAGCCACAACATAGTGCGGTGCGATGATCGGCATAGAACTGCACACCAGCAAAGAAGCAGATTGGGTCCCCCGAATTGACGTGGTGAGAATGTATTCTGGTTTGCCAGTTGCTACATTTTAGTCGTCCCTCATGTCTTTAGAAACGCCGAACCCATTCTCGTAGTTGAGTCATGTTCCTGAGACTCAAGCGTTGGTGCAGAGACGGGCTGAAAGGGTGAGGTCCAGATACTTGGCAGGATGCAACGATGGCTATCAGGTAATGTCTTGTGCCCTGGGGTTAGGATGTACCATCAACGCTTAAAATGGGAGAGTCACCCCTCTTCTGCTGGGACTCAAAGACTAAAACTAATACTTTGAGGCTCTTGCACTGGAGGCTCTAGTGCACACCATACCTCTATATTGGGAGGGACCGAGGTTGGGGCAGCTGGGGGTTGCTGAGTACTATATTGTGGCTTGCGACTTGTGGGGGTCTAGCCACTTGAGCTGTTCCTACACCTAGTGCTACTAGCTAGCTAATAAGGGAAACTGGGGTGGGTGTTAGGGTTCTCTTCGGCCACTGATAGAGTGAAGGGGGCCATAGATTCTGACCGTGAGTGGAAAGAGGTGGCGAGACTGGCTGTTGTCGGGGGTTTGTTTTTTACGAATTGGTGTGACCATGTTTTACGGGTTAGTTTGTTGGGGAGAGTGGCTTTCATTGCTGTACGGACACTCATCACAGGGGTGAGCAGGTTAAAGGGGCAGTGGAATACTGGCTATTTACCCAAGTCGAATATAGCTAATCTGGGTACCAAATACAAGTTATTGACCTGGAATGTGAGAGGCCTACAGGGACCGGTAAAACACAATAGAGTTTACACATATTTGCAAAGATATGGTGTATCAGTAGAGTTTCTTCAGGAAACCCAATTATGGAGAGATTGCATTAAATATCTACAGAGAAGATGGATGGGACAGCTCTTTGCTATGTCCTACACTGTTTATGCACAAGGTGACTTCATGTGGGTAGTCCTGGGGTTCCCATTTAAACCCACACCGGTACAGACTGACAGTGACGGCAGATATATTATTTTGGAGAGCACATTGGACGCACATGAGCTATGTCCTATAAATGTCTACGCTCCCAACGGAGACAATGGTGTTTTCTTTGGTATGCTGTTAGCGGCAGCTCAGGTATCTGTGGCCCATGAAGTAGTCATTGCTGGTGTATTTATTTAGGTTCTCGATGGTCAGATAGATAGACAGCCACAAGACCAGACATGAAACCTCAAATGACACTGGCGGGCTTGGGGCTTATGATATATGGTGATGACACCATCCCACATTTTCATGTTACACCCAGGAGGCACATACCCATAGCTGGCTTGACTGCTTCTTTACCCACTTACAAGTTATCCATAGAGTAGTTTATGTGTAATATCTGTCCCTCTACAGATTGGACCATTCACCCTTGCTGCTTACATACTCCGTGGGAAGGCAGGTTCCAAAGGTGCCTCTTTGGAGACTGCATCTTGGTGCAGTGCGCACTCAGATGCTCTGATCAACTACTTTGAACATAACTGGGACAGTACGGATAGCAGGATAACGGAACGGGACACCATGAAGGTGGTGATCCGTGGGGTGGGCAAAGCGTCTACAGTACTCTAGAGGAAGATGCGATGAGTAAGGAGGCTGCATTAGAGGTACTTGAGCTGGCACTGTCCAGTGATCCAGCAGCCCTACAGGACTGCGGTAGACGACAACATAAGGTCTGTGAACTTTGGGACCACCTGGAAAAACATATTCGACATACCGGACATAGGAAGTGGTATATGGAAGGTGACAAGGCGGATCGCCTTTTGGCATGCCTGGTTAGATCGAAAACCGCGCCACAGCCACTTTTCATGTTTAGAGATGAATGGGGTCGTATGATGCACAGCCAGCAAATGATAAGTGACACTTTTGCAACCCAGTTAAGTGACATATATACCGCACAGGGTATTAAGACGGAGGTGCACCTGCTCCATGGAAGATTGTGACCAACTGGGGGTGCAGCTGACTCAACAGGAATTGGTGGGGCGGTGGATGCCTTGAAAACAGCTGGGGGTAAAGGGTTCCCAGCAGAATTCTATAAATCCTTCTCTGGGACTCTTGTCAACAGATTGTTACCAGTTTACGCCGAGGCGTTAGAGAAAGGGTTCCTCCCAAACTTGATGAGGGAAACACATATAGTTTTAATATCAAAACCTGGCAAGGATCCCCACGATGCAGGCTCGTATCATCCAATCTCGATGCTGAACGTGGATCAGAAACTCCTCACTTATACTCTGGCAGTCAGACTGTTGCCCTATCTCTCCCACTTGGCCCAACAAAGACCAATCAGGATTCATACCGCGTCGGAATACGCTATGGAACATGCACCTGTTGTCCTATGTCCTACATGCTCCTGACCTGGAAAATGATCCCTATTCACTTGCATGTTTAGATATGGAACAAGCTTTTGACTCAGTCTGATGGGACAGAATAGGTCTGAGTCCCAATTTTATCTGGTGGGTTCAACTGTTTTATAACGGCCTGATGGTGAGCATGCAAACTGGACATTACGTATCAGCGGAGACCCTGTTACAGAGAGGTACACATGAGGGGTGTCCATTATCCCCCTTGATCTTTGCCCTGGCAATAGAGCCGCTGGCTTGTCGGCTCTGTCAGTTATTACACGGTTAGGGGTGCAGGTGGCAGTACGATGAATGTGGTCTCTTTATATGCAAATTACACTATAGTGTATACAGACTCTGGTCTATGGAACCCTTCCAAATTCATCCCCTCAGCCATCATGGTACCTAACGAACTCCTTACCTTTGAACAGGCAGTTCTCAAATATTTGGACAAATGTGCCCAGGCACCTAGCTTTCACAACATGTCTAAACAAGAATTAGAGGCAGTGAAATCCTTGGCTAATGACACTCCAAGCACCATCAAACAGTCAGATAAAGGGGCGCCACAGTAATTATGTCTAGCATTGATTATGGCACTGAATGCTGCCGCCAATTGGCTAACGAAACTTATTACACTCCGATTACTCAGGACCTGACTAGACATCTTACTTCTCAGATTAGTTCAATTGTGTCCTTCAGCTGAGGCACAGGGATGGAATAGTAAAAATGAGGCCGATATCCTTATCAAGGACAAAAACAAGGATCCCCTATTTTTACATCCTACCCAAAATACATAAGGGCCTACTACCAGCCCCAGAAAGACTCATTGTGTCAGGCATTTGCTCACTATTAGAGCCTTTGTCTAAAGTCTGTGATCACTTCCTACAGCCACTGGTAAAGGGAACTCTTTCTTTCCTACAGGACACAAGAGATGTCCTCAACCTCATTGAAGAAACAAATGATAAACACCAGATTGACCTGTTAGTAACCCAAGACATGGAGGCACTCTACACTAACATTCCATTAACAACTTTGAAAGTAGTATAGAGTTCACTACGGTCTAGTAAATGGACATCATCAACTCCTGTGAGCTTTGTCATAGAGTATGCTACACTCGTCTTAACTGAAAAATGCTTTCAATATGGGGAGCAATTATATCACCAAACCCAGGACATTTCCATGGGAAGCATGTTTGCCCCCAGTCTGGCATGCCTCTACATAGCAGCTTTTGAGAAGGAAACGACTTTTCATGGCTCAAATCCTTTCAGTGCCAACATATCTCTTTGCCACAGATACATCCACAATGTCCTGATCTTTTGGAAAAGGGACAGGACCACATGTGACAAGTTTTGTGAATGGATAAACACCTTGAACCCCTATCTACACTTCTCTTGTAGCCTATCTGATGACAGGCTTCCCTTTTTGGATCTTATGATCTGCGGAACAGGAGAGGATTTGTACACGACCACATACAGTAAACCAACTGAGTACAATAGTCTTCTCTTGTCACCCTAAGGCACTCTGGGACAACTTGCCCTACAGACAGTTTTTACGATTATGCCTTAATTGTAGCACCATACAGGACATTCAGACACAGGCATCACAGCTGTCCAAAAACTCGGAAGCAAGAGAATATCCAGCATACTGTGTCAGAACTGCTAAGAAACATGCCAGGAACAACAACAGAGAAGCACTGTTAGACGCACATAAGATGACACATTGACTTGTGTGACCACCTTCACACCTGACTCAAACAGGATAAGAAAACACTGGGGCAGCCTACAAACCAGTGATCTGACATTACCACCACCACGTTTTCCTTTTGGACGTACCTCGAACTTGAAGGACATGCTCATACACACCAGACCTAAAAGATCAACAATCACGGAACAAAGACAACTGTGGTACCTTCCCAGGATGGTAGGGCATTTCCCATGTGGGTCATGAACAATATGTACATTCACCAGAATCACAAAAGAGATCAAACTCACAGCCGCATTGACCAGGCAACAAGAGCACACACAAACTGCAACACAAGGAACTTTATATACATGGTGACATGCCCTTGTGACAAGAAATATATAGGAATGACAACAAGGCCTGTCAAGGCACGCATTATTGAACATCGGAGTAACATTTGCTGCAAGAGAGAAAGCACTACAATTTGTACACACTTTTTGACAGATGGCCGTTCCCCCAATGAGATATAGTTGATGGTTCTGGAGGCACATAAACACACGTCCCAAAGAGCCCTTTTCCAAGGGGAGCAGAATTAGATCTTCTGGCTGTCTACACACATAGGGGGTCTCAATAATGGTATTCCATGGCATGAGACCACAATCTAATCACCCTGCCAATCAACCTCCCACATAAAGAGAAATATTTAATATTTGTGGGCTCATGTCATAATGTGAATATGAATGATCCCCCAATGATATGTGTTCCATGATAGCTTGTTGACTGGTTAACTCCAAAGTACAGAGCAGCGAGCTAGAGGGCTTGCAGAGTCACATATCTAATGGGTCCATAAATTAACATTTTATTTGTGAGGGGGTTTCATTTTACGAGAGATTCTAGATATCCACATCTTTCCACCTTAGTGCACGGCAACTTAGTGCCACCAACATGTCCCGAGATGGGTACCAGGACCTTACCTAGCATAGTAGCACCAGTTTCTGTTTTGCAGGGGTAGAAGGGGGTGGTTGACTACTAGTACTTTCTTTACCTCCCTGCACCACATACCAAGATGGCACACACACCTCTTGAGAGCAGCTGGGCCAACCATATGTTTAATACGCAGGAGGCCTCTGGGGGTGCCTTAACACTTGTCACCTCCCCCTGGGGCCCGTAATTAGTCCTCGCTTACTACAATACCCTGGTTTTCTTCCATGGGGTCTCTATTGATCCCCTAAACAGTGCAGGTTCAACATATATTGATGAATGATGAATATCTCTTCTTCCAGATATATTACACCATTATAAGATGGCACCCACACTCCCTCCTGGTGGGTATGCGGCCGGGTTACGTACACGTTGAGGGCACTGGCGGTTTCACGGACCCTGAGAGTGTTTATACATGTACCTAAACATTTGTTACTCCGGCGGGGCAGGGGGGGCCGCAACCATTCTCGGATAACAGTATTATTCTGTTTTTCCACCACAGGTTCATGGCAGACATATCACTAATGGTTGTGATCTAGGCATTCTAAGGCAGAATGAACACACCCGTGGGTCAATAGCTCAGACTCTTATACCGCCTGCCCAAGCAGCCTCTCCACCCCTGAGGAGGCAGAGTCAGGTTAGGTTGATTAGTGGAGTCCACGCGAAGGCTTTGCGAGTATAATCAGGGGCTCTGCATGATAACGGGCATTAAAGTAGTCCCATACCTTTGACTTGCATTAGGGACTCTTTTCTTTACTGTTTCAATTACAGGATGCTAAGTCATGTTAGAAGGAAATCTGTTAATAAAATAAGACGGATCAATTTGACAAAGTAATATAGGTTTAATCGATTTTCAGCTGGGAACGACAGGCAGTCTCAACATAGAGGCCATGACTGAAGTTCAAAGTTCTAGTTCACAAGCAGTGTTATTTATACTGTAAAAACCACAAACAACTACGGTCACAAGTTCATCATTGACGTAAGCAAGAACAAGCAGTACAGATAAGATAATAGGGGAGCAGTACCTCTTGAAAAGAGCACATGCACGATTATTGGTCGCTTCGTGGGTGGGTAAGTAACATTGACGTCATTCAGCATCTCTATCGTTCTGCACAACAAGTGATTATATGTTACATGAGGCTCACAGTATCCCTGCCTTGTGCAAATGCTTATCTGACCATTACACAGTTCCCCTCACCAAGATATGAATGACTTGTGTTTTTTAGGACCCTTGCACTAAGGCAGGATACACCCTTTTGTTCCACCCTGTTTGTGCTAAGTGAAGATTTTGAAAGCAACAGCTGGTGCAGCTCCAAAGAAAAACTCTCATTCTAATGTGGTTTGGGCCTCTTGTGTGTTTCAGCAGAGCTAACTTAACAATGCAGCATGTGTATAAGTTTCCTAAGTAATAAGTGTTTGTTTGTCCTAAATATGACCTGCCTTTTCTATTGAACTCACAGTCTGTCTTTTTTAACATGTCATGTATTGAACCTTTCACTACTTACATTGGTTTACAACTATCTCTAGCCTACAATGTTTGTATTGGGGTTTGGGAACTTATGTTTGTATGTATGTGATGTATATGATGTGTTCCTATTCTTCCTACATAATTCCCCCCTATAGTTGATTATTCAACTACTTTTCCTACCTTCCCATCTACTAATGAAACTAGGGGAATCACCACAAACCCACTACTCTCTCCCTCACAATTTAGCTGTCATCCTTTTGCAACATGCTATTATTACCTGAAAAATAAGACACATCAAGAGCAACAACACGATCAAAGGCAACAAGGCCTTGAACAACCCCGACACCCAGGACGGCACCCATTCGAACCAGCCCTCGAACCACCCATCAGGGGCACCCCCTCATCGATCATTTCCTTTTGTAGATAATGCAATGTCTGAATGGCCTGAGTTAATGTCCCATTGTCCGCATCATTGGCCGATCCAATCTTCTTACATACCCCTCCTTCCATGGCCGTCATTAAATCAAGTACATATCTGTGTTGCATTACCATCAGCCTAAGGGCTCGGAGTTCTTCCTTGATAGCATTGAACCCATCTTCGGTTGCATTTATGGTCTTCATCAATTCAAAGCGCGTGATCTGCAGCCAGCGTGCAGTTGCTTTCGCCTGAATAAATGGTAGGATGCTACCAAAAAATATTTGGACATCATTAAATAGTCTAAGTTCCTGTGGAACGTCTTTCCACACTGCAGTACCAAAATACTCAGCAGCTCTTTTTGTCCGGTAATGGTGAAGCAAGGTTGTTGGACGGCTCATGGGATGGTCATGTCACTGAGAGATGTCCACACCTGGTATCACCAGGGAGGGGGGTGCAAAGTCACTAGAGAGAAGAGGCCATTCCAGTTTGGGGGTAGTTGTATGTGGAGCTGGGCCCCACACATCCAGTAGTGATCCATAAGGCTGGAGGTGCAGCCCTGCATATCAGCATTGTAGGTGGTTATGTTGCAGTTGAGGTTACTCCCCACCTTCACTGTCCCATTCCTTCTGAAACAAAGAGAAAACTGTGTTCATTTTATTGCTATTCTAGGGTGTATGGTAGTTCCTGTCCATGTATATCTCTGTATGTTCGCATCCCATATTTCCTGACATTGGCCTATTATCTTATTCAAACTTAGTGGACCTTGTGTCTCAGTGCCATTCCATAATGATATTGCTCTACATATGACTTTGGCCTCGGTATGCCATTTATCATGGGCAAATACTGATCCTGTGATACTAAGAACTGGCCTGCCTGCGTAATCAGGGGGCAGGGGTTTAGCTAAATAGTTACTACATTCAGATGATGGGTAAGACCTTCCAAAAATACCTTAACGTAATACCCCTTTTTCCCCAAACTGGGTGAGACCTTTTTTGCCCTGCTTTCTTCATTTTTTATATTTCTTCCATTATCTCTTGTTTTCCTGTCAGCACTTGTAGGACATCTGGGGTGGTGTCAAATCTAGTTGTGTTAACTAGTGCAGTAACAGGACTAACGTGAGTTGGTTGTAGCTGTGCTCTTATTCTGCATAAAAATAGGTGCAGGAGACAATGTGTAATGTTTGGGGATACCTCTTGGGAGATGCAATCTATCTACTCCAGCAGCATGGGGGATGAGAGAGCATACATAACAACTAGTGTTGGACATGGATGTGCCTATGCTATGCATGTGCTGATACCACATATTATCAAACAAAGCAGTATGGAGAGGGTGATGGTCAATATCATTATCAACAGTTCTACGCATGCGTGTAATAATTGATATAGGATCAAAAAAATAAAAATATCCAAGGGCTAAAAACATCAATATCAGTGCACCGAGGAGGAAAAACAAACATAAAATACATAACTGGAAGAAAGAATTGTCTAATATTGGAGCTTTAGAGGGAGGCTTTTCTCTGGTTGCTTCTCCTGTTCTCCCCCCTCTTTTTCCTGCTCGGTGTCCAAAAGGGATGGATGGATGGCATGGTCGGGGCCAGGCGGATGTCCTGGAGGTGGTACCATGGTTTGTGGCCTTGGACTTTCACTGCTGTAGTTGTGCTGTCTGTCACTGGGAAGGGTCCATTGAATTTACAGTCCTTCCACTTCCTTACAAAATTGCGAATATATACTAAAGTTCCCAAAGGTAATGGTGTTTGTTGATCCTTTACAGGAGATGCGTGGGCGCGCTTATTGGCTGCACGTGTAACCTGTTTAGAGAAGAACTTTGCAACTTTGGTTAGCTCAGACATGTATTTATTCATTTCAGTTTGTACAACTTCAGGTGCACTCTCAGTCTCCAACTTATGTCTAGTTGATGGCACAAATGTGCTCATTGTTCTACCGGTCACTATTTGATCAGTTGTCAACTGGTGATCTGATCCTGGGGTATTTCTCAAAGCAAATAGTGCTAATGGGAGGCACTATAGCCATTTATTTTTCAATGTCTCACATAGTTGACTTATTTTGGTCTTGAGGAGGCCATTAAGGCACTCCACAATTCCATTGCTTTGCGGATTATAAGCTGAGGACAATTTGTGTGTTATTCCTAACAAGGTGGTGAGGTGAGAAAATATATTATTGACGAAGTGGGTGCCATTGTCGGATCTGATCCCCTCAGGGATACCCCACTGCGGTATTTCTTCACAGATCAGAAAATTAGCAGCAGGCTTGGCATCACAGTGAACACAAGGTCCTGCTTCAATCCACCTTGAGAATGGGCAGACTACAACTATAAGATAGCGATAATGATTGCATCTGTCATTCATATCAATGTAGTCAATGTGCAGTTCCTTAAAGGGACCATGTGGGCGAGGTATTGTGGAAGCTATTACCTTAAAGGTGGGACTTGGTGAATACTGCTGGCACACTGTGCAGGTGTGTATGTACATTGTAATCATCTCATGTAAGTTAGGGACAAACCAATCCTGACGTATTTGGAGGGACATATTGGCCCTCATTACGACCCTGGCGGTTGGCGGAGAAGTGGCGGTCTTACCGCCAACAGGCCGCCGGTAAAAAAATTGTAACCGCCATGGTCATCCGCCACTTCTCCGATCCGACAGCCAGGGCGGTAACGACCGCCGGGCTGGAGACTTTGGTCTCCAGCCCGGCGGCCGTCACAAGACCGCCGGCGGTATCACGACCCGGCTTACCCCCATGGATTTTATGGGGGTGGGAACTGCCATGCAATCCATGGCGGTAAGCACTATCAATGCCAGGGAATTCCTTCCCTGGCACTGATAGGGGTCTCCCCCACCCTCCACCCCCACCACGAGTCCCCCCCACACCTCCCACCCCCCCTAATGCCCCCCCAAAGGTGGCAAGACCCCCTCCCCACTCCAACATTCATACACGCACCCCTCCCCACCCCCAACATTCATACACGCACCCCTCCCCACCCCCAAAATACATACACGCACCCCAACACGCACACCCTCCAACATTCATACACGCACCCCAACACGCACACCCTCCCAACATTACAACACATCCCCACCCTACACGCATACAGACACACCCGATACTCATACCCGCACACATGCCAACATACATACCAACAAACACACACACAGTCATACACGCACACATACTCACAGACATACAAACAGGCAGACACGCGCACACATTCAGCCACACAACCCCCCCCTGCATTCATACACGCACTCACACACCCCCTCAACACACTCACACGCACCGCCCCATGCATGCACACAACACACAACACCCCCCACCCCCATCCCCTAACGGAGGATCAACTTACCTGGTCCGTTGATCCTCCAGGAGGGGACGGAATCCATGGGGGCTGCTCCGCCACCAGCACCCCGTCAACAGAACACCACCACACCGAATCGGGCGGTGTTCTGTTGACGGGGCGGTGGAGGTGGAGCAACCTCCACTTCCCCGCCGACCGCCAGTATGGCTGCTGGCGGCTCTCCGTCTGGAAAAGGACGGAGGGCTGCCAGCAGTCATAATACGCAGAGCGGAAAACCGCCAACACTGGCGGTCTTAAGCACGGCGGTCCCTCGGCGGTCTTGTCAAAAGACCGTCGAGGTCGAAATGACCACCATTGTCTCTAGCAGTATGTGAAGGAAGATGTAGCTAGTTTAGAGCTATCAGTAGCAATGCTTGGGGCATGACAGGCTTCCCTGTTGACATTTGTCTGTATATTAAATCTGTTCCTGTCTGTGTGCATCCTCTGGCTTCCCACACCTGTTTCTCATGCTCTGGGGCATTTTCTTGTATCTCTCTTATATGCAGATGAGCTGTCTCTGTGTAATGTCTGGATGCATTCAAAGGGTCTGAAGGTGTCAATGTTTCACTAGCTAACAAAACTGTGGTATGTGTGTCACTATGAGGGCGTGTTGCTGCATCTTTGGCTGCCCAATAAGCCAGAGCATTTCCACAGGACACAAAATCCAGACCATTAGTGTGGGGTGCGCATTTCACTATTGCAACTACATGTGGCAGTGTTAAAGCTTGTATCAAGTCCTCTATAAGGGGGCGGTGCAGGACAGGGCTTCCATCAGACTTGAGAAATCCACATCTGTTCCACCGCATAATGCTGGAATGCACTGTTGTAGTGACATAGGCTGAATCAGAGTATACTGTTATTGTTTCTCCTTCCCCTTGTTTGAGGGCTGCCACTAAAGCTACTAAGTCAGCAGCCTGGGCTGAATATTGAGATGGCAAAGTTATCTGTTCGGTTATCTGCAGTGTGTCTGAAGAGTTGTGCTACATCGCTCTGACCACTGCAGCACCTATATGTCTTACCCCTGTGTCCTGATCTATTGTGGAAGACCCATCCACAAAATATACAACACTACCTGGAATGGGGTGTTCTGTTGCTTGGCTACACTCATCTGGAGTATATGTGGCACAATCATGGGCATCATCATCAGTGTCTGAAATGGGGTGTGCAAAGAAGGTAGCAGGATTGACTATGTGGCATTTAACCACCTTCAAGGATGGTAATGATAATATTATCTCGTAGCCTGATACTCTCTGTGTTGTTAGTGTTGTTTTAGCTTTCTGAATTATTGCAAACACAGCATGTTCAGCATACAGTGTCAGAGGTGCACCCATGACAATGAGGGCACTTTTCTCTACTGCAAAGGCTGCTGTGGCTATTGCTTGTTCACAAGGTTAATGGCTTTTCATGACAGAATCAAGTTGGCCACTAAAATATGCAATTGGTTTGTGGCCTAAAGGATACTTTTGGGTGAGGACAGCCGTCATCACCTGGCCATTTCAGTGGCAAAAAAGAAAAAACTCTTTGTTGTAGTCTGGTGTTCCTAACACTGGTGCATTTGTTATCTCTGTTTTTAGCTTACTAAAGGTTTGTTCCATCTCCGTAGTCCATGTTATCCTGTCTTTCTGTGTTTTTGCCTGTTTGATAGATGCAAGCAGTGGGGATATTAAAGTACTGTAGTCAAAAACCCATTGTCTGACATAATTTCATAAGCCTAGGAACTTCTGCATTCCTTTCACAATCTCAGGCTCTGTCATCTGCCGAATGGATTCTGCTATCCCGGGCATAATTCGGCGGCCTGATGCCGACAGTATTTGCCTCAAGTATTGAGCTTCTTCCTGGCAGTACTGTAATTTGTCCCTGTCCACCTTGTATCCTCTCTGAGCAAGGGTGCACAACAGGGACACAGTGTCCTTTCTACACTGCTCTTCTGCTGGACTACAGATCAGTAGGTCATCGACATACTGCAACACTGTGCTGTCACATTGAAAATTGGTGAGGCCATTCTTGACCGTCCTGTTAAAGACACTAGGGGACTCACAGTACCCTTGAAGTAATCGGGAATGAAGGTACTGTGAACCGCGATAGGAAAATACAGTCAAATAGTGACTGTCTTGGTGCAGGGGAATGCTGAAAAATGCATTCTTCAAGTCTATGACTGAAAAGTATTTAGCATCTTGGGGTATGTTGGTTAGGATGATGGAAGGGTCAGGTACTACAGGGAATTCTGGTATCACTATGTCATTAAGGGGGCGCAGGTCTTGAATCATGCACCACAAATTTCCCTTGGCCTTCCTTATAGGGTAAATTGGGGTGTTGCAGGGGGATACAGCTAGGTATATGACTCCCTGCTCAACCAATGCCTGTATAACAGGTGCAATGCCCTCCTCTGTTTCTTTGGATAGAGGGTATTGTCTCACTCTTGGCAGTATTGCTCCTTCCTTTAAAATTATTCTGAATGGTTCTGCTGTGCGGACAAGGCCTACATCATAAGAGCCTTTTGTCCACAAGTTGGAGGGTACCTGCGCAAGGTCATTATCTTTGATAGGACTGGAGACATTTATTGATATCACAGGCCTTGTCTCCAGTGTGGTGCGTAGAGGTACACTGTTTTGAAAAACAATTTCTGTCCTTCTAAGGTCATCAGCAAACAAATGCTCATCTGATATGTCGCCCACCTGCATGTTGGGATCATAAAAGATGACACATGCCCACATCGAACCAGTGTGGTCACTTGCCATCAGTGTCCTATAGGTGGGGGACACTTCTAGAGCCTCTATTTCCAGAATGAGGTATTTGTCTAATATTTCAAAATAGGGGCCCAGTCGTCTAAAGAAAAGCTCTTGGGTAATTCACCTAGCTTCCCTGTCAGTTCCGGTGTTTCTGCTATGATGGTGTACACTGCTCTAGTAAAGGCTAAAATGTCTACAGGTCTGGTTCTAACTTGTTTACCATCTGGGGTGTGTGTAACAATTGTCATGATGCGTGTACTAGATACTCCAGGTGTTAACAGATCATAGTCCCATCCTCTTCAAAGTGAATAGTCATGTTTAATTTTGCCTTGAGATCACGTCCTAGCAGATTAGCTGGTGCATTTGGGGAGAATAAGAAACATCCATCAACATACCTCTCCCCTATTTCCATCTCCACAGGTTTAGTGAATGGAACCCTCATTACAGCCCCGGAGAACCCCTGTGTGTCTATTGATAAATTTGACAATGGTAGTCCCCTCTCACGGATACAGGACCTAGTGGCCCCAGTGTTGATGAGAAAGGTGTACTCTTTGTTATTTATGGCTACCATCACAGTGGGTTCCTCTTCTGGCCTGTGGGTTACCGATAAGACTGGACACATGAGACTTCTCCTTGGGCACCTTCATTGGGCGTATCCTCCCATGTAGTTTTGCTGGAATGGGTTTCCTCCCCTGACAGTTACCCCTCCTTGTACGTTCTGGTGCTGCAAGGTGGGCTGCACTGTCTGCTGTGGCCCATACTGTATTTGGGGCACTGATTGGTCAATTGGGTTGGTCAATGTCACATCCTTTACTCCTGCCTTTGTGAACAGTAGGTCTGTCTCATCTCCTATAGGGGAACTTAGTGAACTCTTAATGTCCCCTATTGCAAGAGTAATCCCTGCTGTATGTTTTTCCAGAGCTGCTATCCATTTCCCAGCACCCTCAGAAAGTTGTGGCAACTGTTTTTCAAGATTTTCTTTGTCCATTTGGGGCCATGGTATATACTGAGGCGCCCCTGCGCCTTTGAATATCAAGGGCAGTTGTGACAGGACTGTAGTCCTATTGCCAGTAGGGTGACGAGAGTCATACTTACAAGCATATTTCTGCCAAACTGTTAGACTTTTCTGCATATAGGGATAATCCCAGTAAGGATCCCCTGTGCCCTGAAAAATGCACATTTCTGCATTAGCCATGTCTTGGGGTTCAAAGGAACCCTCTCGCGGCCATCTGTGATGCCAATCCTTCTGTCCAACCTGCTAGGTTGTCAGTAAAAGGGACAACATGATACCAACTATTTTCATACTGAGCTACTATTTCATTGGGCATCAAATTATTGCCAGGGCATACAGGGCATGCATGTGCCATGTCTTTCCTCAGTGACATTTTTCATGCCATGTCAGATGTTCCCTTTCTCTCATATGGGCATGCATGCGTCCCATCAAATACTAATCTCTGTAATTCTCTTGGCTTCTTTTGTAAAGTCTGTCCTGTCTTATTGTTTTCTTCTCCCTCACAGGCATACTGTGACTGTTCCCTGTTATGGTCCTCAAGAAGGGACATTCTTTTAACATGTTCAGTGATGTCATCTAATGCCCCCTCTGATCCTTTGTAGGATTTTTCTAAATCCATATCTTCTTCACCTAAGCTGCTATGTGTGGAGACTGTGTCCTCTAGTCCTTCTTGTTCAATCATTTGTGGCCCAGTGAGGGCCCTTGACTGCCTCAAGGGCCCTTCCTCCTTTTCCCAAGTCACTCTTTGGTCTACCCATCCATCTTCCTGCACTGTGACCCCCTTGCCTACACTATTCTCCTCTGCTCCTGGGTGCATGAACCTCCAGCACTCTGTGGGAGGACTTTCTGGTGTGTAAGCTAACATTCGTGTCTCATTTTTAATGTTGGTACTTGGTTTTTGCGAAACACCTTTCTTTTTTCTAGCCCCATCCATTCTCTGTGCCTCTCTTAACCCCTCATTAGGAATACCTTAATTTTTCCTAGTGGGGGACATCTCGTCCTCCAAATGAAGTGTAAATGTGGCATCTACTGTCCCTATGTATTTAGTACTGTCCCCACCTAACATTTCCCGTGGTGTACTGGCCATTTGAGGACATGGAGATGGGTGGACATATTCTCTATGTTCAGAAAAAGATTCTAATGGTGGGCTATACTCGGGGTCTGTATATCCCACAGAAGGGGAATGTGAAGAGGTGGGTAGTAAGTGTGGGGCACCAGGTTGCATCGTACACATGCCCTGTACCTTTGCACTGCCTAACCTTAATTGCACGTCTTGATAGGGGGTGGAGGAGCCGAAGGGAGGGTCTGAGGCTTTGTATTTGACTCATTCATATTTGTTTCACAAAAGACCCTCCATAGGTCTAGTGTGATCTCCCTTTTCTCTAGTTTATTTCCCTTGAATTTACTCTGTAGGAAGGTGGCCATGTGTTCTATTGTTGTATTATCAAATGTGCCCTCTTTGGGCCACACGTGCAAGTTTTAATGTTGCTTTGTGCCATTCCTTACAGTATTTTCCTATCCTGTCCTTGTCTCCTGAGAACACTTTAACCATGTGTTCTAAAGTAGACCCCATGTCTGTTTAGTGAACTTAATCCTTTATACTATATGGTTTACACTCTAAATGGACTTCTATTTACTTCCTGGGGTATTCCCAGACTTCACATAAACTGTCATTAGGCTGTGAAGGTGAACATCATCTATATATATCCCTAAACTCTGAAAGACTTTGTTCATTTATATATATATTAGGTAGGTGCATTTATTTGTGGCCTAAGTGGTTTGTTTGCGTGACACAACAAACAATAATGTTATTGTGATGTATATACATGTTTATAAGTTACTCATAGCCTAAGTTCCACACTGGGAGGTCCCTAGTAAATGCATACAGTAGGAGGTCTAATGCTAAATATGAGTCTGTTATCATTGCAGGGAATTCACATGACTGTTGCCCATGGTTCCACTGAAAAATTGCAGTGACTTCAATATATTCACTTTCTGGCCACGAGGTGGCACCAGTGTCACACATGAAAAATTAAACAGAATATTTTAGAGGCCTTCAAAGGGGTGCCTCACTCTTGGAAAGACAACTGCAACAGGTTTTGTAGATTTCAAAACAAACTCTTTTATTTTAATTTTGCGAAGGTCCTGTTCACATCTATCTGAAAGGTAGTTAAATATATTTGTATGTAGAGTAGCTGATAATTCTTCTTCTATTTGTATACCTTCAAGATATGTGTATATGTCCCAGTCTATACTGTTTGATAATTCATCTTGCCTCCAATCTTGAAGCTCTATAGTTTCATAATGGGGATAATAGTTAGTAGTGTCAGTATTTGTTATGGGGTTCATGAAGCTACTACACTACATTTAACTTGGAGGACAATGTCCGTATATTAGTTCTTTGAATAATTATTTATAATTGTCTAACAGGCATTTCTCTTATATCAATGTAGGTTGTTTTAAGGCCTAGAGGTGATATACTATAAATACCTAGGCATTCATAAACTTCTGACTTAAAAAAAATGATTCTATGGGATTGAGATTGCTGGTCTACTAAGGTCAGTTCTGTTGCAGACGGCGACAGCCTGACCGTTATAAAAATGAATAATGAATTCAGGGATGTGGAATTAATGAGTTGACTTTTTTGGGACATTTGCTCAATCCAGTCAATTACTTTACTTTTGAGTATACTGGTATAACTTAACCTTCATAAGAATAGGAGGTCTGATACTTATTCCTAAATTATACACTAAATATCATAAACCTATATTTTGACATTGTTATGTGGCCACATTTATATCTACACATGCATATACATACACAGTAATTCTTAATTTCATACTAGGGCAAACAAAATACTACTGGTCACTTCCCTCCGGATTCATAGCAGGGACAACTTTTCACTATTTGCAACTACAAATTGTAACTTCCAGACTTAAGGTCTGGGTTAGGTTGACTTGAGTGTTCTTTAGGATATACACTGATTGCTCAGCCCCAAGTCCAACACTACTCTAGACCACTTCTGACTACTTAGTCAAGTTCCTGTATCTTCCAGACTTACCACCGGGATCCCTTAATATTGTATCAATTCATACACAATCTTGCATGCAAACACCAAAATTATATACATTACAGTGTCAAAATTGTAAATGTCTTCATAAAATACAAGGAACAGACCTCATACTTTGTCCACCTTAATGCCAAAACACCTGAGTCCCATCCGTCCCCATGTTGGAATCTCCCTTACTTCTTTAAAAAGTGCGCAAATCACCTTGTGGAGTCAGGCAGGGCCCCCAGTCCAGCAGTTGGTGAGATCAAAGTAGAGCTCCTGGCTTAGCTGGCCAATATGTTAGAAGGAAATCTGTTAATAAAATAAGACAGATCAATTTGACAAAGTAATATAGGTTTAATAAATTTTCAGCTGGGAACGACAGGCAGTCTCAACATAGAGGCCATGACTGAAGTTCAAAGTTCTAGTTCACAAGCAGTGGTATTTATACTGTAAAAACCACAAAAAACTATGGTCACAAGTTCATCATTGACGTAAGCAAGAACAAGCAGTACAGATAAGATAATAGGGGAGAGGTACCTCTTGAAAAGAGCACATGCACGATTATTGGTCGCCTCATGGGTGGGTAAGTAACATTGACGTCATTCAGCATCTCTATCTTTCTGCACAACAAGTGATTATATGCTACATGATGCTCATGGTAGCCCTGCCTTGTGCAAATGCTTATCTGACCCTTGCACAGTTCCCCTCACCAAGGTATGAATGACTTGTGGTTTTTAGGACCCTTGCGCTAAGGCAGGATACACGCTTTAGTTCCACCCTGTTTGTGCTAAGTGAAGATTTTGAAAGCGACAGTTGGTGCAGCTCCAAAGAAAAACTCTCATTCTAATGTGGTTTGGGCCTCTAGTGTGTTTCAGCACAGCTAACTTAACAATGCAGCATGTGTATAACTATCCTATATCCGTAGAACCCGCCGCAGCATGCTCTACCGGCTATTAAAGGCCCGCTCCCCCGTTAAAGGCCCGAGCCGAAGGCGAGGGCCTTTAATGGCCGGTAGAGCCCGGTACGGCGGGTTCTAAGGCTATTAGAACATTCTGCCATCAGAGGGCAGAATGTTCTTCTAAATAAAACAAAGGTTTCACGGAACCGGAGGGGATTAAAATCCCCTCAGGCTCTGTGATGCTTTGTTCACAGCTGCTGCTGTGAACAAAGCAGATTGGAATGTTGGCGCTGCGGGCTTTTTACCGGACAGTAAAAGTCCGGAGCACTCCATTGTTTTCAATGGAGTTGCCAACTTTCCAATGTTCTAATAAGTAATAAGTGTTTGTTTGTCCTAAATATGACCTGCCTTCTCTATTGAACCCACAGTCTGTCTTTTTTAACATGTCATATATTAAGCCTTTCACTACTTACATTGGTTTTATAACTATCTCTAGCCTGCAATGTTTGTATTGGGGTTTGGGAACTTATGTTTGTATGTATGTGATGTATATGATGTGTTCCTATTCTTCCTACATCAGTCATTGTTCATTCTGCTCTTGAATGAGGAGGCAGAAAAGCTACCCTATATGGGTGAGTTTCCATCCACGCTCTGCAACACAGTGGTCGAAACATATATGTTTGTTATCACGCCAGTGTGTATCACTTGTCTTATGTGTTCAGTGTTGTTTTGAAATTCAGGGGCAGATCTACAAGCCTCTTGCCCCGCCTTAATAACGCCTTAGCGTCTTTTTATGATGTTAAGGGGGATTTGAGGTGGCCATTCCCCTGTGCCATATTTACAAAGTGGCGCAATGCTTGCATTGAGCCACTTTGCAACGCCTTGCACCACATTGTGCCTGCACCAGGCATAATGTATGCAAAGGGGGGCGTTCCTATGCAGGGAGGCCCCAAAAAATGGCTCAGTGAAAATTACAAAATTTCACTGCACCATTTTTCCTACATTTTTAACACCTGCTCAGGGCAGGCATTAAAGTGACGCACCCATGATAATCTATGGGCAAACCTGTGCTTTGCGCCAACATTTTGGGCGTTAGTTCAGCAAACCTCCACAACAGCGTAAAAAATGTTCATGCTTTTGTGGTAACGACCGCCATGGTACGCCATATTATAATACGGCGCAACCATGGTGTCATTAGGGAGCAAGGGGGATGCAAGAAAAGTGGTACATCGGGACTGATACACCACTTTCTCGTAAATATGCCCCTCACTGTGCTAGAGCCACTACTAACTGGTAGCAGCGTGCTCCACATTTTAGACTCATGTTGCACCCATACAACTGCTTCATTGATAAGTAGGTGGCCAAAGTGATTTCTCTGTTTTTATTTTTACAGGTCAGGTGGTCCTTTGTGTAGGTACCATCACACCACTGAGAGGTTAACAGGTATTGGATATCTCTAAGATTCCAACCATTGTGTAGATTAGGGCAATTGACAAATTGCCACTTGATCATAACTGACTTAATTGAGGCAAGAAACATGTTGACCTTGTTTTCCCATATATCTATTATTGATCATTGTGTCTTTTGATAGCCTCCACGTTTTTAATCTGACAGGTAGACTCAGTGAATAAAATAAAATTTAGAGGACTACTTCACCATTTTAGACATTCGCTGCACTTCATCACGAAGACACACCAATCTACACTATAGGCCCTACACAAACATACACTTCACATACGGCTTCGGAATAAAGATCTCTGCCCGTCGTGCATTGCAGCACCAGCTCAACAAGGAGCAGGCCCCATGATGAACCATGACACCCATCTTGGTGTGTGAGGGCTCTTCTTTCGAAAGGAACAGTTTTCTGTTCCACCGTTGGGGTACTGGTCCGACCTGTTTCTTTTACTTTTTCTCTCCCTTCTTTCTTCTCCATGTCCTGACACTGGCCTGGAAGGAACTGCATAACCTGGTTATCTATATATTGTTCATAGGAGCACATATGCTGGACCTTTCAGCACTCCTGGTATCCCCTTTTTTGTCTTTTGAAATAAGAATCGACAAAGACAGAGCAGGGACATATCTTCTAATGTAGATATGTCCTCACATGCGATGTAATGCACCCTGCCTTAGGGTTGTAGCTCTTCTGGAGGGGTCACTTACAAATATCACATTAAGTGGTAGAGGACCTTGCACATGGGGATGTGTGACAGGTTGTGTTCTCACTTTTGTCTGCACCAAGACACACGGCCCACAATGGCAGCACTGTGTGAGTTTGGTGAGAGGTCCCTGAGGGTGGCACAATTTGTGCTGCAGCCCTTAGGAACCTCCTTTAGTAGCCTGTACCCTAAGTACCAAGGGTACCATTTACTAGGGACTTACAGAGAGTGCTAAAGGTTGTGCCAATTCGGAATAACAACTGTACAATTTAGGGAAAGAGATCTGGCACTGGAGACCTGGTTAGCAGGAACCCAGTGCACAGTTGAAATCACATAAGATACCAGGCAAAATGTAGGGGCTAACGATGCCAAAAAGGGCGCTTTCCTACAGCGTCCTTATGTTGGTTAGCATCCACCCCTCTCGGGTGTTCCAGCGTGTCAGCCCACTCAACAGTCCTCTCCCAAGTACCAGGACTCCAAAGTCTTGTGAAAAATAGGCCCGTACCTCCAACTGTGCAGTCGCTCCCACCTGCAACACAAAAGGAAATCCTTGCTGAGGGGTTCCTTTCTCGTCTCATTTCGGACACTGCTCCACCCCAGGTGACAACACTAATTCCACCGCCAGCTCCCAGCATGACCTCACTGGCCGTGTTCACTTCCACGCTAGACATGCCGTCTCCAGAAAAGGCAAAGGCAGAGTGAATCACAACCTACTCCCTCATGTTTGTCTACCTCCGGAGTTCCCCAAACCTCATCAGTTGGCCAGCTTACACACAGATGAGGCATTGTCTGAAGGAGGCTGCCTCTCTACATAGTGTACAAAAACAAGGTGCACTTTGCAGAGAGTCCGAGCAACCCCATGTTGGTTCACAGAGGTAAAAACTAGACCACTTAGGCCCTGATTTATACTTTTTTTGCACTGCATTAGCGTCATCTTTTGACGCAAAAGCGGCGCAAATTTACAAAATACAATTGTATGGCAAACTAGTCCATTTTTGTTATTTTATTTGCAATTGCCACCATTGACTCCTAAAAGTGAGACGGGCCCTGAGGGGAGCACCAACGTCCTCCTAGGGACTACACTGCTCCCGATCTGTCAAGGTGCCCTTTAGGGTAAGACCGAATGGGTCTTTTGCGCTATCAGGCATAACACAGGCCCCTGCCATACAAGGACAGAGGAGCTCAATACTTTAAGGGCCCCTCAACCTTTCAGGGTAGCCCATTGAGCCCAAGACCAGTGAACATCTGTGAGGTAAGGGAGGCTCGGGACCCTTCTCAAATTTTGCAGGGGGGCCTATTGTTTTGTGTTACCCCACCGGCTTTACTATACCACTTGCCTCCTATGCCACAATGCCCCTGTTATTGCCACGGTAAATTAAACCTGGGCACTACCCAAAAAACAGCATAATCAGCCCCTTTCCGACGAAGGACAGTAAGTATTCCTGCCTCTGCAGCAACAACTGTTTCTAATATTTCATTTATTACCCAAGACACCAGCAGAGTCTCTGTCTTGTCTGTGCTGCGCTTTAGGACAGCGGTTCTCCAATTTTTTTACTTCGGTGGATCCCCGCTTTATCATAACTGGAACCCAGCGACCACCACTGAATCAATATTGGAATCTGAGGAGGTCCTACTGAGTCATTTCTGGAAGCCGGGGACCCTGGCCTAAACATTGTTGATGATTTGAAGGGCAAAACAATACAATACAGAAACAAGCATTCTATCAAACCATACACAAACGATAACACATTTTATTTAATTTGCAACAAATATAAATAAAAAAATACCAAAAATAAATTTTAATAGGAAGATTGGAGCTTTTCTAAATTCAATTGAAGCCACACATCTCACACTATATTCTGTTTAATTCACCTGCATTGCTCCCACAAATCAATCTGAGGATACTAATTACATTTTTAGTCGGTTGTTTCACATTCCTTGACATTTACAGTATGTTTAAAATTGTCATATGTACATTTAGCTAATTTATTTAGATAAACTTTATTAATCTGTTAATATTATTTAATTTTGTAAGCAGTCACGGACCTCCTGAGAAGGCTTTGGAGACCCATAAGGGGGCCTTGGACCACAAAGGAAGCACTGCTTCAGGGTATTACTCTCCATCCAATGGATGATATTTGCAAGGCAGTTCTTAAAATTCAATGGGCATATTTACAAGCAGCTTGCAACGGCGACGCAGGCTGTAGGCCCATAGCTACAAGGCCACGCAAAGCCACTTTGTATGGCTTTTCGTGGCCTTGTAGATATGGAGTAAGGAAACGCAGCGCAAGTTGATGCATTGTCTTACTCTGCATCACAGAGGCAGTCCACTAGTGTTGAGGTGGGTTTTCCCATGCAACACCCAAGGATTTGTAAGCCTGGGAATGCGCCAAAAGCCTACGCCTCCCTAAGGGAGGCTTAAGGGAGATACATTAAGGAGAAATACCTTTATTTTTCCTTGTTATTTCCTTTTTCTATGTGTTCTGTATTCTGCAGCACATATAAAAGGAGGAAAACGCCTCCATTGACTGTTTTTGTTCAAAAAGGTGTCCCTTCCTGGACAAAAAGAATCATTCCTACAATGCAGAGACTCTTAAACCATGGTGCAAGAGTGTCTGCATTGGCGTATGGCGGACAATTGTGCCTCAGCGCAGTGGAAGAGGACAGGAATGCACTGTGTGTCATAGATATGGCGCATTCCTGCCCTTTTCTTTTGATGCAGGGCAGTGCAGCAAGAAACCTTGAGGCGCTGCCCTGCACCTCAATATTGTAAATGAGCCCCTAAGCTCTGAGCCAAAAGAATTCTTGTTGTGTGACAAGATCATTTGGATATCATCTCCGTAGGAAATAGCCGAAATATCGAAAGAGGCAATCAGTAAATAAGAGGGGATCGATAAATATTGAATAATGTTGGTCTAAGTGATGAGCCCGGGGACACCTAATAGCATGGAGTGCTTAATCAGAGAGAAGAAAATAGCTCCCTAAAAGTGAGCAGTGGCAGGCAAGACACCAGCCAGTCAGAGAGATGGTAAGGAGGCTGTGTTCTAAGCGAGGGACAAACAGGGGAAAAGAAAGCCATCAAATTAGAAGCCAGGGAATAAGGGCAACAATAAAGCCAGCCAATGGTAAGCAATGCATATTCTTCGGAAGCTCACAATAGGACCTACTCTGGGATTACCAAAAACTTACAGTGGGCTTGGACCACACCCATTGCTCATCACTGGTTGGCTTAAATGTCAATCTCATTTGTTTGCATCTCATTCAATAGGTTGCCATTTCGTGTGTCACGTAGGTTCTCATTATTCTAATGAGACTACTGGATTTTGCGCGGCAGAGTCGCCTGCGACGTGGGAGACTCAGGCCCTCATTACAACCCTGGCGGTCGGTGGAGAAGTGGTGGTAATACCGCCAACAGGCTGGCGGACAAATTTTTTTAATTATGTCCATGGCGGTTACCGCCATGGAAATCTGCCACTTCTCCACTCCGATCGCCAGGCTGGTGACGACCGCTGGGCTGGAGACTTCTGTCTCCAGCCCGGCGGCCGTCACCAGACGGCAGCAGTATCAGGACCCTGCATACCGCCATGGATTTCGTGGGGTTTAGAACCGCCACAAAATCCATGGCGGTAGGCACTGTCAGTGCCAGGGAATTTGTTCCCTGGCACTGATAGAGGTCTCCCCCTTCCCCCTCCCCCTCCCCAGAGTCCTCCCCCCAAACCCACGACCCCCCTACCACCCCCAAAGGTGGCAGGACCCCCCTCCCACCCCCCCAAAACATCCACACACACCACCCCCACCCCCTACACGCACGCACGCACACACTACTATTGCACATACACGCAGACATACGCGCACACATGCACACAGACATATACGCACACCTTTCCCATACACACAACACCCCCCCGCATGCATACACGCACTCACACACCCCCTCTACACACTCACACGCACATCCCCATGCACGCACACAACACCACTTCACCCCCCTCCCCTAATGGACGATCACCTTACCTTGTCCGGTGATCCTCCAGGAGAGAATGGGATCCATGGGGGCTGCTCCGCTGCCAGCTCCCCGTCACCAGAACACTGCCATGCCGAATCCTGGGACGTGATTCGGGGGGCGGTGTTCTGATGACGGGGCGGTGGAGGTGGAGCAGCCTCCACTTCACCGCCGACCGCCAGTATGGCTGCTGGCGGCTCTTCATCCAAAAAAGGGTGGAGGGCTGCCAGTAGTCATAATACGCTGGGCAGGAGACCGCCTGCACTGGCGGTCTTTGGCCCAGCGTTACCTCAGCGGTCTTTGCCAAAGACCGCCGAGGTCCAAATGAGGGCCTCAGTCTGCCCACTACAGGTGACACCTGTCGCCCTGATCCGGGTTTTGCTCCGGCTAACTAGCAGTGCCTCATCTCCACCCAAGGGCAGGGATGATTGGGCAGCTGAGCGCATGACATAATTGATTTCTCAGGGAAACCATGGTCACTCAGGTCTCATCCGCTTCTCTTGGTTACATTAGTCTCACATACACAATGACAAATGGAGGCAGTATATGTTTTAAAAAGATTTTAATGAAGCAACTGCATCTTAGATAGCAAACCATGTGCTGCAATAACCAGGACGATACAGCATGACAAGATTTAAATTGTGACAAGGAGAGTTAAGCAGAGAAATAACGTTACCATATTGTCCGTAGAGTCACCATACTAATTCCTACCTAAGCTATAATAGAGCACAGCGTGTTAAGCTCTGATTCTGCCCTTCTGGTTCCCCTGGGAAGGCATCATCCCCCATACCTGAGCAAAGGCCTGAAGTCTGCATAAGCAGCTGTAGCGAAGCCTTCAGCAATCAGCATACAGTCGTGGTTTTCCGGCTGGAATCTCCCTCTAACGTGTAAGGGACAGGGAAGTGTTTTTATAATAAAACATCTGATGTTCTGAGAAAATGTCCCTATGTAAGGATGTGTGTTTTTCTATGAATGTCAGAGACAAAACTTGTACCACGTTCACCAGCAACCTATCTTACTGCAGCCTTGAAAGAAGCACAGAGTGAGCAAGAATGTCTTGTTTGAGAACGTAGAGCTGGCCTAGGCAAAAACAGCTGGATAGAGAGAAATAAAACAAGACTGCAAAAGTGGCTATTGTAAGAATAATAAAACAAAGCTGAATAAAATATATCTACGTTAAAGTGCACAGCGGGAGGCCTAGTATGCTAAAATAACGTGCATGGAGCTATAACTAAAATGGCTACACAACACCCTCCCCTTGTCGGTTGAAGGTGGTTCAAAGCCTAAATATACTTAAAAGCTACTAAGACTCAATCTAAGATATGTATCTAAAAAATGTCAATAATGACAAGTTAAAAGGACAAATGACCATATAAAAGGACAATTTAAAATGTTAACATGTGATGTAAAAAGGACCGAATTTCAAGAGTCAGAGTCATTTTTTTAAATTGCCAATTGAATCAGGGACAATGGAGGACAGGAAATCTTCCACTTCGGCAGGTGTTAAAGTTGGGAAGGCATCGCCGAGACGGACCAAGGAGCAGTCGTTTTCCATAGCCTGAGCCTCAGCGAAGGCAGCAGCATTCCGTGGTGTGCCCAATAATGAGTTAAGAGCTGCATCCTCCAGAAAAGGCAACTCATATGCAGCTTCCCATAGCAAACGCACCCTGAATGCGCATGTCCGGTAATGACCCCTCAGCGAGAACATCAACAGATCAGCGTCCAATGAAAGCAAGCGATGCGTAGCAAGCCAAACTTCCAGTGCATGTTCGAAAGAGCACCAAAGGCACCGAAATACAGGCTGCACACAATGCAAAACCAGTCTAAATGACAGAGACCAGTCACACTCCAATTCCTGTAGGAGTGTTGCTCCAAAGTACTGCATCATGCGTTCACGACACAGCTGCGCTGGTGGGAGCGCTTTCATTCCTCCTTGTTCGGTGGGACAGCCATTGCGCATGAAAAGTAGCAACAGCAAAATGGCAACTATTATAGCCAAAGTTATTGGAAATTCCCCCAAAATACTGGAAAATATTGGGTGGATGGCTGATGGTATTAAACCGACTATGGAGGAGAAGGTGTGAACGAAACCAGAACCAACAGCCTTAAAAAAATGTGCGATTCCAGTAGTACTGGATGCATTAAATATCCGTCCCACCAAAGTGTCTCGGAAAGTTGGTACTTAAAAGGGACTGTATCTCTGCTGATGACCTTGCCACCTGAAGTGCGTAGGTCTCACGTGCAGATGTGAAAGCCACATGTTTTAGAAACAATAAAGTCTTGAGTCTGCTCAACTTGTAAAAATTCACATTAGAAGTAGCATTATGGGGCCAAATGTCAGCTACCTCTTTTATTGTAGTGGGAGGAAAAAGTATGTTCCCGCAGCATGTAACAATCTTAGAGACCAAAACAACATAAACTATTCCGGGTCACATCCCACAACAGTCTTCACCATTGAGGAGAACATAGCTGCCGTTTGAAAGCACCTGCAACGTAGGTCTAATCAAAGGGACTGGAACTCCCTTCAGATAACAAACCAAGTTCGCTGCAGATGCGTTACACGCCACATGCAAGGACAGCTGTTTGCAAACCATTGAATGGCTGACAGAAGTCTCGCATTCACTACCGCTAAGAAAGACTTCCTTCATGCCACTGAGACATTTGTACGAGAAGGGTAGCTCCCACACCTTATGGATGTAACTATCTCCCAGCCTTTCATATCTACCTTCCAGAGATCGGTATTATAGACAGGAGACTGAGGTGTTCTGTAACCGCAGTGAAGCATTAAACGTGCCATTTTTCACCCATTCATCGAGCTGATCTTCTGTTGCATTGATATATTTTTGCCATTTATGAAATTTTGCAAGTGCAGGAATACTGGGTGTGTTCAATTCCTTAATCTTTGCTAAGCCTAAACAACTTGTTTGTTGTACAGTTTCATTTAAAAATATCATGTGAACAGGTATCAGGTATGCTCTAAATAAAGCTTCCTTCCCCCGTATTTGCCAATGTCTAGTTCCCCACACACTTTTTAAGTCAATCGACTTCAGTCAATATTCATAGCTTCTATAGGCAACCGGGAAACAAAGGAATCCGAATAAATACATTTTGTATCTGTCAGTAATAAGCGTACATTTTCAGTAGGTGATAATTTATGCTAATATGACTCAGCATTTTTAACATCGTGCCCAGAAAAATATGTAAACTTTTCAGAGTATGTTTTAGAACTCCCTTGTGGTGGAGTCGGACAATGTTCCCATTGTGTGTCATTAAAAACAGTCTTTGGGGTACTTGCTCTGTGGATGAAATGGTGCCCATTATAATTATAGGAAAACATATCACCATAATTTTCTTTAGATTGATAAACATCTTCGTTTTCAAATACAGTGTAATACTGCAATTCAGTCATCATAGAATCAACTGTTTTCACATCCCAATCATCAGAAAAAACTCTGGGTATTATTATGTCGTTCATTGAAAGTTTAAACACATATGGTATTTGAATGACCTCTGTGGGGCCGTATATATCAAATGTTACTTTATCCCAAACAATCCCATCAGGAATTGGTATAGTGGAAATGTTCACAGACAAGGCTCTGCTGACCTTGTGAGAAGAAAAATGTGGTTTTAGGACCTCATCCACCAGTTCAACTGTTGATTTTTCAGGAAGAAAATGACCATGTATTAACAAAAAGAATGTTATAACAAACCCAATCCAAAGCAGGAAAGCCAGTAAAGCCACAGATAGTTCCATGGAAGAACAAAGTAAGTTGTTTTAAGCCAATTTATCAGCTTACGTGTTTTTGACAGTTCAGGTGTCGAGGAGGCGAATTAGTCCGAAACGTTGTCGTTGATGTCGGCGTAGTATCCAGAAGCAGTTCGTGCAAAAACTGGAGCCATGTCTGTAGGCGGAGTGGGTATTTCCTGCGGTGGCTCAGAATAAATGGCGCCATCCGTCTGTGTTGAAGTTGTGTCAAATCGATCAGTTATTTCTGTATTGTTTGATGTCAGTGGAACCAATGCAAGATCATTTTCCACCCTCCCTAAGCTCGGAGAGGTATCAGTGTTGCTGCTTACAACTTGTAGAGGAACTTCTTGACTAGTAGTGAGAGGGATTCGTGAACTACTGGCTGTTCCTTTTGGTCGGCTGTGCAGGATCAGCAACATGGTGTAGTTTGACATTGTCGATAGATACAAAACAATTTTCTTTGGCATCTGCCAACAGTGGTAGAATGACAGTTCTGGTACCGTGTATTCACAAGACTGGGACTGGTGCACTATAAGAAGGACCAAACTCCTTTTTCACAGCAACTTTTTCACGTACTAGATCCCCAACTTTAGGAATCCAGCCTGTAGGCATTACAGGTACATCCTTAATTCCTGTCAAGGCAGCACTGGCAGAAGCATTGTTGTCACAGAACTATTGCAATTCCTATAAGACAGTGACAGGTTCATTTATGTCAAAGGGTGTTTATGCTGCGCCATTGCCAGGACCATCAAAATCTAGAACATACATTTGAGTTCCAAACAGGCACTCATAGGAAATGCAACCCCCACCCTCCCCCCGGGACCTTCTAGGCAGATTAAGTGCTCTCTGGACTCCATACAGGTGATTAAGCCAACTACGACCCGTACCTAAGACTCTGGCTGTTAAGGATTGCATTAAATCACAGTTTAATCGCTCCACAACACTATTTCCCTCAGAACGAAATGGAGATGAGTACTGGAGTTGGGCCCCCAACAAAGCCATGGCATCCCTGAATGCCCTTGAGTAGAAAGCAGGGCCCTGGTCTGAGTGGAAAGCCGCAACTGCATATGTTCCGATAAAGACTCGCAAATCTTTAATAACAGTCTGAGCGTCAGCCGAGTGTTGTGGCCACACCCACAGAAATCTGGAGCAGGAGACAACAGCGACTAAGATGTATTTGTATGCACTGTCTGGTGTTAGGGCACTGCAATGGTCCAAGGACACACATTGTAAGGGTTTGTTGGAAATAAGCAGGGGTGTCTGCGGTGAGCGCTTAGCAGTGGAAACTTTAATTTGTTGGCAGATGTCACAACAAAGGACATACTGCTTGGCCTCTTTGTATAGCCTGGCCACCAATAACGGGCTTGTAACAATGATATTGTAGCAGCCACACCAACTTGGGCAGATGCTACCCCCTCAAGCGCTGCTTTAATCAACTCTGGTCTTATATCTTTGTTGGGAATATCTCGAACCCCTACGCCTGGTATCTTAACCTCAGCGTTCAGGCAACCTCCCATTCGGTAGGAATATTTAGAAGGAAATGCTTTTGGATAGGGCGTACCATCAGCCGTAGCTTTCAAGGCAGCCCATATGTCTTCATCCGGTTTCGCACCTAAGCGGGTTACTGCAGCAACAATGGCCATAGCGACTGCTAACTTTGCGGCTTCATCAGACAGTGTATTACCACAACGTGTATTCCAACGCACTGGTGTCCAAGTGTATGTACCACATGGACATTTGGTAGCGTCTCTGAAACCATTCTGGTGCCAGTTATGCAGGTATTCATTGAAGGACTGGACACAATAGTACGAATCACAAACAATCCGTGTTAACTGTGCAGGATCCGTATGTTCCAGTGCTATCACCAGAGCTTTAAGCTCTGCTAGTTGTGCTGTGCAATCCCCTAGGGTTTGCGTGTAGGTATTTTGGGGCCAAAATGTATTATCCTCCATGTAGCTACTTACGACTGCGCAAGCAGCGGAGTATTTATGCTTTATGCCAATTGCAGGTTGCACTGAGCTATCGGTGTACATGACTCTTTGATACTGATCAATAAGAGGTGTGTTTGCAGGAACTGGGTATTCTAGTTCATATTGCAAAAATTCTTGAGATTGTAATTTTGGGTCAAAAATGTAGTCTACATCAGTGGCTGTCAAAGACGTGGCCCATTGTATCCAACACAGATGTAATGCTTTAGCATTTGGAACGCTGGCTTTGGTAACAACCTCAAGGGCTGGAATTCGAGCGACGACAATAATGCGTTTGCCCTGGGCTAGAGGTCTTTCTTTAATGACAGCCATCTGTACAGCAGTGAGAATTTTCTCAGTGGGAGCAAGGCGTTGTACTGCTGCTGAGTACAAATGTGATTTGTATTCAGTCGGGACTGTCTCACCCTTATTAAAAGTTACATAGGTGAAACCAATGGCACCAGCAATTACTCTGATGTCCAAGTGTGTTTTGTTGTCCCTTGTGTGTAAATGTTGTGCTGCAAGCATGTCTCTTTGCAGGTCTCTGGGAATGGGTGTGTGTTCGACTGTCCAAAATTTACTTGAAAAATCAGGACGTATTAAGTCATATAAAGGTTTTATGCGTGTTGCATAATCAGGAATGTAAATTCTGCCAAAATTTAGGAAACCCAATAGAGATTGGAGTTTTTTAATGGTATTTGGAGATTTTAATTGTGGGCATTTTTCCAAGAATTGTGGCGCTAGGCTCTTTCCTTCACTTAATAGCTCATATCCCAGAAACAGGACGCTAAAGAGGGCTAGTTTTTTGTTTTTTTTAAAGTTGAATTTTTAGCCAAATTCAGCAAATCCCACAAAAATGCGGGCTACCCATCTTAAATGTTTGAGCAATTCATCATCTGTGAGATAGATATCATCCACATAGGATAGTGCTTCAGGGTCAATGTCGAGCAAGATTGCAGTCACACGAGCTGCGAACAGTCCTGGACTGTTTTTGAACCCCTGGGGCAAACTACTGTTTTTTTCTGGGAGCCTAGTGCGCTGAAACTTGTTAAGTCTCTGCTCTCAGGCCCTATATTTTGGCAGAAAAAAACATTGGAAATATCCAGTGTTGTTTTGTATTTTTTGCACACTATGGCCCTCATTCTGACCTTGGCGGTCTTTTCGCAAGACCGCCGAGTTACCGCCGCGGTAAAGACCGCCGACCGCGGCGGTATGCCGCTGCGCGTATTCCGACCGCTGGGAGCGTTCCGCCGGAATACCGCCAGCAGCCACACTGGCGGTCGGCGGGAAAGTGGAGACTGGTCAACCTCCACCGCCACGCCAGCAGAACACCGCCCCCAGAATTACGACCCACATTTCTGTGTGGCGGTCTTCTGTTGGCGGTCTTCTGTTGGCGGTCACGTCCCTATGGCTCCCGTCGCCTCCCGGAGGACCAATGCACAAGGTAAGTTGATCGTCCGTGAGGGGAGGGGGTGGGGGGGTGTTGTGTGATGTGTGCGTGCATGGGGGTGTGCGTGTGAGTGTGTAGAGGGGGTGTGTGAGTGCGTGCATGCGGGCGGGGAGTGCTGCTGTGCCTATGGGCAATGTGTGTAGTTCGGCGGGTGCGCATGTCGGCATGTATGTGTGCGGGTATGTGTCCCCGTTGTGTATGTGTGTGTGTAGGGGGTGTGTATATGTGCATGTTGGGGGTGTGTGCATGTCGGGGTGCGTGTATGTGCATGTCGGGGTGGGGGTGGGGAGGGGGTTCGTACCACCTCTGGGGGGTGGCAGGGGGGTGGAGGGTGTGGGGGGAGGACTCGGGGGGGCAGTGGGGGGTGGGGGAGACCCCTATCAGTGCCAGGGAAGGAATTCCCTGGCCCCGATAGTGCCTACCGCCATGGTTCGCATGGCGGTTCCCGACCGCCAGAAACCGCGGCGGTAAGCAGGGTCATGATACCGTTGGCGGTCTTGGGTCGACCGCCGGACCGGAGTGCGCAGACTCCAGCCCGTCGGTCATGACCGCCGTGGCTGTCGGAGTGGGGAAGTGGCGGTCGGTCGCGGCGGTGACCGCCGCGGTCAGAATGCCATTTTTAATACCGCCGGTCTGTTCGCGGTCCGACCGCCGCCTCTCCGCCGACCGCCAAGGTCAGAATGAGGGCCTATGTTGTTTAACAGTGCTGTGCTATGTGAGTTTTGTATAGCATATGTGCGTGAATGACTGTTTAAGTGTCTGTAGTCTAAGACTATTCTGTATGAATGGTCTGGTTTAGCTACTTGGAATAAAGGATTATTCATTGGTGAGACACAGGGTTCAATTACGCCCTGGTACTCTAATTGTGTGAGGATTTCCCTCACAGGTGCTTTAGCATCATGCTTTATTGGATATTGTGGTTGAGGCTGTGGTTGATTTTAATAGGCATTACATGGTAGGGGGAATCTTTGTTCCATCCTATGTGGTTGCAATATAACGCAGGTGCCTGTGCCAATCGATGGCGTAGGATTCTGTAAGCTCTTCGGGAATAAGAGACGAGAAAGATGGTTTAATAATGTCTTCCCCATATGGGCAGGTACTGACAAATTCAGGTAGCCAGTCTTGTTCGACCAACAAAATACCATATATATTTACTTTGCGATCCCAACAGATTGTGTCTATTGTGCGTTCAGTGTCGCCTAACTGTAGCGTTACTTTGTACACCCTATCAGGCGTGGAGACACGCATGACCGCAGTTTCTACTTGTAGAATGTCATCAGTTTCTTTCACCTCCAGATGCTCTAGAAGATTCCGGCAAACTATTTGTGACCTCTGCCGCACTGTCTAATAGCACTAGTGCCCAGTTCTTGTTCTTCAAGAGAGCACTCTTCTTGAGTGGCATGTCGAACTGTAACTGGTGGCACCTTTTTCTTTTTGAATTGAGGTTTTTGTTGTGGAGGTTTCTCTTCCTTTTTAACAGAAACCTCTGTTGCGTGTTGTGATTCCTGTCTCGTTTTCACATACTCTGTTCTTCGCTCTGACCGCCCACCTCTCTCACTGTGTTTTTCCGCTGAGTCCTGAAAGGAACGAGATTGGCGTGTATCAGTATATTGATATCTGTCAGGCGTTTTTATATTATCTCTATTTCTGAGATTATATCTATTCTGCTGGGTCTCTGTACACGGAGATTCTCCCCTTTCTTTTTTAGGAGTTTTAGGAGTTTGTTGTTTTTTATCCCAGCATTTCTTATTACCCTCAGGAGCTTGCTTGGAAAAATCTTTATTAGATTTACCCTGAAATTGTGGTCTGGCCCCCAGACTATCTCGACTATTACTAGAGTAGGTCTCTGCGATATTCTTTGGCAGCTCACGTTCTTGATCCTGTTTAGGAACATCCTGGAGCCGCATGTGCACCACTAGTGCGACCGCTTCCCCTTTAAGGTTACTTAAAATAATTGAGGATACCGTGGCAAAGTTGCCCATTAATTGCATCCCCAAATCCAGGGCTGGGGCAGCCCTGTATTCATCTTGAATTTGTTTTAACACTTCCGGTAAGTTGGCAAGTGTCGGTGTACCGTGTGCGGTAGTATAGAGTGCAACAAATTCCGTGCCCTATGTATTACAGTTATCTATTGTAGGAACCATCCCAAATGGCAAGCACCTCATTAGTATTCTATATTTATCCTGAGGTCCCGTATGGGGAAATACTGCTTCCAGTGCATTTATTTTTTGAGCTAACCAAAATGGAATTTCTTCTCGTTTGGTGGGTACTTTACCCATGATCGAATGTACAGTGGCAGGGTTAATGCCTGGGGTCACTGCATGTGGTTGTGCTGGAGCAGCACGACGGACTTCAGCCACTGCTAGGTTTGCTACAGCAGGATGAGGTGTATAAGTGGCCAGGCATGACCATCATTACTTAGAGGACCTAACAGGTAAAATCGTATGGGGTAGGGCACCATCAAGCCAATTATTATGTTCTTGATAAGATAAAGGGATTTCTAAATATGCGTAAGCTCTGTATTGCCCAAGTATGTTTGCAAGTGTATAGTGGTGAAATGTGTTTGTGTTCCCATCAACTGCTTGAAATGTGACCCAAGAATAGAAAAGTTCTGTTCTATAAGCTGCATCTGCGTCCACCACAAATGTGACTGGACCCTCCTGGGCCATTAGGCCATGTGCCAATAAATGTGCAGTCAGGGGTTGTCTCATATTGACTGCAATTGCTACCTGTTGAGGATTTGCCATAATAAATGGTAAATTTGTTTAGAGATGAGCACACCAACTGGGGATTTTACCTTTTAGAGTTCAAGCTTGAACAACCTCCAGCATCAGATAGGGTGCCCTACTTAGCCGAGGAGGAAATTCTCAATACCACGGACATCTCTGTATATAGTACTGAGGTGTCTTTGTATATAGTGAGACCAAGATACTCAGGAGTACCTGAAAATTAGAACATGACCAAACGTTGGGTGTCATGTCGCATAGGCTCTCATTATTCTAATGAGACTACTGGATTTTGAGCTGCAGCGTCGCCTGCGGCGTGGGAGACTGAGTCTGCCCACTACAGGTGACACATGTTGCCCCAACCCGGGTTTTGCTCCAGCTAACTAGCAGTGCCTCATCTCCACCCAAGGGCAGGAATGATTGGGCAGCCAAGCGCATGACATAATTGATTTCTGAGGGAAACCGCGGTCACTCAGGTCTCATCCGTTTCTCTCGGTTACATTAGTCTCACATACACAATGACAAATAGAGGCAGCGTATGTTTCAATAAGATTTTAGTGAAGCGACTGCATCTTAGATAGCAAAGAATGGGCTGCAATAACCAGGATGATAGAGCATGACAAGATTAAAATTGTGACAAGGAGAGGAAAGCAGAGAAATAACGCTGCCATATTGTCACTAGAGTCAATAGACTAATTCCTACCTAAGCTATAATAGAGCACAGCGTGTTAAGCTCTAATTCTGCCCTTCAGGTTCCCCTGGGAAGACATCATCCCCCATACATGAGCAAAGGCCTGAAGTCTGCATAAGCAGCTGTAGCGAAGCGTTCAGCAATCAGCATACAGTCGTGATTCTCTGGCTGGACTCTCCCTCTAATGTGTAATGCAGTGGTTCCCAAACTGTGCACCACGGCGCCCAGGTGCGCCATCAAAACAAGACAGGGGCGCCATGAGCTGCATCATTACCGATAGCAGTGACCTAATTCTGCAGCTGCATATTAGAACTTAGATAATCCCCTCCATTAAAAAAAGTCAGAAGCCGTTTTCCTTGTTTAGAGTGCACAGCTCGTGATTGTGGAATTTCTAGTGAGAAATTGAAATACAGCAAGGAAGGGCCTTGAAGTTTAATCCTCAAACACCATCTAGTGGTAGTAATTATAGTACACACTAGTTCTATTCACAAAAACCTGCAGGCTCAAGTTTACTAAGATTTCACACAATGTGATGAAACTTCAAATTTTGCTGTGCATTGTTGCATTAAAGAGAAAACAGAGTGCAGCACCATATATGCAAAACTTTGCATGCTGCTGGTGTCACTCCCTGATCTAGCACACAAATAGGCTGCTTTGTGCGACGCACAGTCAAACACCAGAGTGCAGAGGAGGGCATATGCTATGATTAGTACTGGAGACATTCCCCTCAGTACAGATTTCTAAGCATAGTTTATATTGTTTCTGACTTAACCAATTATATATTTTTTTAATTAAACAACTGTTATATTTGTATGTTGTTACATCTATGATTATAATACCTTCATTGGCTTTATCCCAATTATTTTCAGCGTGAAAAATGTAAGTACTCCTGAGGCCCGGCTAACATCCCCCCACCCGCCCCCCCAAAAAATGTGCATAATGGGGAGCCGCGGCCAATAGCCAATAGGTCAAGGGAGGCGCTGGTCAAAAAAGTTTGGGAACCACTGGTGTGAAGGACAGGTAAGTGTTTTTATAATATAACAGCTGATGTTCTGAGAAAATGTCCCCACGCAAGGATGTGTGTTTTTCTATGAATGTCAGAGACAAAACTTGTACCACGTTCACCGGCAACCTATCTTACTGCAGCCTTGAAAGAAGCACAGAGTGAGCAAGAATGTCTTGTTTGAGAACGTAGTGCTGGCCTAGGCAAAAACAGCTGGATAGAGAGAAATAAAACAAGACCGCAAAAGTGGCTATTGTAAGAATAATAAAACGAAGCTGAATAAAATATATATCGGTTAAAGTGCACAGCGGCAGGCCTAGTATGCTAAACTAACGTGCATGGAGCTATAACTAAAATGGCTACACAACACATGTTTGCACCTCCCCTGCATTTGTCCCTCCCCTGAAGCATGCCCTCTGTACCATACTTTTGATAGGCTGATTTGTATCCTTCCACTGCTCACTTTTAGGAAACTACTTTTTTCTTTTTGGTTAATGACTTCATGTGAGTACCTGTGTTTTACAGTTCTCTCCCCCTTCCTGCCAACTACCCAGCCCCACACTCTGTGTTGCTCTCTCCTTTGTGCACTGTTCTCTCTATGTCTCTTGTGTGCTTCTCCACCCACGCTATGTTTCTCACTCCCTCGGGTTCCTTTTAGTGGTTGCAAACAGAGATTTGTCCTGTTTGTGACTGTTAAAATGGTCTCTGGCATGTACAAACCCTATTTTGCCAGTCTGGGCCAGCTGTATGATCGTTTCCTTTTGCGAAATTGCTAATTTTTGTGACTCCCAATTTGCAAGTCACAAAAGGAAATGTACTAATGTGTCACAGACACATTTTGCAAATCACAATAAGGTTGCAATTGACCTGCCGCATGAATATTCATGAGGCAGGTCGCAATTTGCAAACAATTGGGCATTGGTAGCAATACTGGAATGGTGGCCTCCTGGGGACAGCAGACGACCATGTCTGTGCTTGCTTTTAAATAAAACAACATATTTTTTAAAAAATGCAACCTATTTTCCCAAAAGGAAAACGTGATGCATTTCAAAAATGAAAATGAAACATTTCTTTTTCATTTTTTAAGGGTAGGCAGTGGTCCGGGTAACCACTACCTGCTCTCGAAAAACATTTTTGCTATCATTCACAAAGGGGAAGAGGTCCTCTGGGGATTCCTTCCCATTTGCAATTGGCTTACCACCTACTTGAAGTTGGCAGTAAACTGAGATTGTTTTGTGACCGCATTCCAGTTGCAAAACAATCATACATCCCCCTGCGACTCACTACTAGGAAAGGGTGCTCTTGGCACACCCCTTCCTAATAGTGACTCGCAAACCCTATTTTGCAAGTCGGTAATGGGTTACTGACTCGCAAAATAGGGTTTGTACATGCCAGAGGCCGTTTTAGTGGTCGCGAATGGGCCGAATCTCCACTTTCGACCGCTAAAAACGGTCGTACATCTGGAGGATGGTGCTTATTTCTGTGAGTATAATTCAGACATTTGGACATACCTTTATGCAAACATTTGGAATAGCAGTAGTCAGAGTTCAATTTATTGTCATCAGTCATACACTATAAAAAATACACTTAATTAAAAATCCTTCCATACACAAGATAATCATATATTTTAAATTAGTATCATAATCAGCAAATTTTAGAGTTCTAAAACAAGCCAGACACTTGCATACACAACTGATGCTCTCAAGACGTGCAAAATTAGCAAAGCATAAACTCCTCATTCCCTCATCCAGACTGCATTCACTGTGCTAACAAACACAAAATGTCATTGCAGGTGCCAAGTATTCATTGCACAACTATGCAAAGCGTGACAGAAATGCTCTCTCAATAGGTCAAAGCATAAAATAACACAATCTGCAGGAGAGAATTTATTATCCTCCCTGCGATATAATTTACTTCAGCCCACCTCTGTTCTAGATGCTCTTAATAATTGGCCAGGCTGCCCATACATGTGAGGATACTGAGCTAAATTAATTTCATCATCTGCCTTCAAAGAAAGGTCTAGTGCATCCAGACTTATCCTAATGTTATAAAATGTCAACAAAGGAAGAAGCCATTGTTTAGGAGCATTGACCAATTTTGTGCAAAGTAGGAGAAAGGGCTTGATGTCATCTCTCCCACCAAAAAGACATTCGCAATATTATTCCTCTTGTTACAGAGATAGCTTTCTCTTATTATCACTTTATATTAAACAAACGCACCTTATTTAAATTGTTTAATTTAACAACCCACAGGTGCTTGTTTACTTCTCTTTGAATGTGTCCTTCACTAAACGTTTGAAATGGTTTCCATTACAGAAAGCTGCACATGTCACCGACCTTTAATCTTACCGACAAAAAATGAAACAAACTGTGTTGGGAGGAGGATGACCCCTGGATGGTATATGGATGTGTACCACTGGCCTGATTGGCCAGCTGCAAGTGAAACCGGTATCCAGACTTTTATTTTGCCACTGATATATTAATGTTAAAAGTAAAAAAATATATAAAAAAGTACTTTTAATTATATATGATAATAATCTTAAAATAAATTATTTAAAATAGTTAGAAATATAAAGAAATATACATTAATGTTTAAAACATATATAATACATACTTACATTTAATGCTAATGTTAAATTAAATAATTTAACTAGTTACACATATAAATAAATATACATTAAAGTTAATATATATAAAATAGCACATACTTATTTATATTTAAATTAAAGCAGTTGCAAATATGAATACATATATATTGTTTGCATTCGTTTATATTCATTTATATGTGTAACTATTTTTAGTAATTTAATTTAACATTATTTCCTAAGCGGTTTTATTTTAGGCCCCTTCTTTCATTATTTTCAACGGGAGGGTGTTTCATTACCAGTGACTGGCCATGTGTAGTGCTGAGTTACAACAAACGTGCAGTTTGTGAATACTGAAAAGTAATAATAATACTCAAAAGTGTAAACTAACTCAAAAGTGTAGTTACCTTTGGGAATCAGGCCCCAGTGATGAAAATACTGTTTTTTACTGAAACGACCGCCACGGGGCTGGAGAATACTGCATTGTGGTTGTTGGGTGAACTCTTGCCCCCACACGCACTACCTCCCTGAGAAACCTATGACTACTCACTTTCTCTAATCAGTGATCTGCAGGAGGGCTATATTTGGCCTGGTTTGCTGAGCCATACTAGAACAGACCCCAGGACACCAGCAGCAAATGACCTCACCCACCACGGTTGCGGACTAGTAGCTCATGGGGCTTATTTCTGTGAGTGCAGTGCACATGATGAGACATATAGTTATACCAACAGCCGTCTAGATGAATTTATTGGTGAATAGATGCCTCACGACACATGCTGCTTGCTCGCAGGTCATTTGAGGAGCTATGTGGGAAACACATTTTCAGGTATCACACTAATATCTGCATACAACAGGGTGCCACAGTGCAAGTGTAACCTGTAGCTGCAGATGCTCAAATAACTTCTTAGGTGGGTAGCAGAGGTTTGAGGACAGGCAGCTGGGCCTGGGAATGTTTGAGTGGCTTGCTTACTGGCAGCGGAACGGCATGACATCCGCCCATGGGAGGGACACTACTGAAATTATGCACACTACCACTTGACCGGGTCGCGATGAGTGCTCGATGTGTGCAAGCATGCTGACAGGGAGGGTGCAGCAGGAAAAAGTCTGCTTTATTTTGTAGTTACCTAAGAAAAATATTACACTGTACCACTACCAGATTGTGGTTGTTGCCCCCAGTGCCTGGACCATGCTGAGGCAGTGGTAAAGGTAGAGCTCCGGGACAGGCAAAAAGCTCCCCTGAGAGCAGGAGGAGGCCTTGCTTGATTCAGCCTGCCAGGGGAGGCTCTTCTCAAATGGCGGAGGAACGTTGTCCCACTGGCTAGGAGCCAGTAGCGGAAAAATAAAACAATATTTCATTATTATTTTATTTTTTCGCTGTGGGCTAAGCCAGCATGTGAAGGGAGGGGTGGGGCTAGGCCATGGGAGGGGGGAGGAGGAGTGGAGCGCACTAAGTCCGCATGTGTGTTTGTCCAGCCGTCTTAGGCCGGCCAAACACACAGGCGCACTTAGGTTTCTCCAATCCGTCTGTGTTGCACAGCCGGGCTGAAGAAACTGCACAGACCCCAGTGCACTGTCTGGGCGGCAGACCAAGCCGCTCAGACCAGTCCTGATGCTGCTCTCATGTTAACTATAGCATGAGTGCAGCACCAGGATTGCTGGGGAGCCGGTGCTGGTGTCCCAGTGAATGCTGGGACACCAGAAGAGCAGAGAAGCGAGGGAGCAGGAGGCGGCGGCGGGATTAGTAAGTTTTTTTTTTTTACTATTTGTTTCTCCTGTCATCCCCGCCTCCCCTTGACATTTGTGGCAGCTTCTGCTGCAGCCGGCTGTTATCCGAGTAATGCATCAGCTGATTGCAGCAGTTCTCCCTATCGGGCTCCCTTCACCCGTTAAATTGCCAAGCAACAGGCACCAGCGCTGGCAGCACAAAGACGTAGGTCCATATTTATGAAGCCTTTGCATTGTCCTTGGTATGCACAGCGACTCAAGGATAACGCAAAGGCTTCAGGAATATTTACTAACCCCTGCAAGGCCTCATTTGCGCGGCCTTGCAGTTCTTGGTAAAAAAAAAAAATGTAACATACAGGGAATGCAGAATTATTAGGCAAATGAGTATTTTGACCACATCATCCTCTTTATGCATGTTGTCTTACTCCAAGCTGTATAGGCTCGAAAGCCTACTACCAATTAAGCATATTAGGTGATGTGCATCTCTGTAATGAGAAGGGGTGTGGTCTAATGACATCAACACCCTATATCAGGTGTGCATAATTATTAGGCAACTTCCTTTCCTTTGGCAAAATGGGTCAAAAGAAGGACTTGACAGGCTCAGAAAAGTCAAAAATAGTGAGATATCTTGCAGAGGGATGCAGCACTCTTAAAATTGCAAAGCTTCTGAAGCGTGATCATCGAACAATCAAGCGTTTCATTCAAAATAGTCAACAGGGTCGCAAGAAGCGTGTGGAAAAACCAAGGCGCAAAATAACTGCCCATGAACTGAGAAAAGTCAAGCGTGCAGCTGCCACGATGCCACTTGCCACCAGTTTGGCCATATTTCAGAGCTGCAACATCACTGGAGTGCCCAAAAGCACAAGGTGTGCAATACTCAGAGACATGGCCAAGGTAAGAAAGGCTGAAAGACGACCACCACTGAACAAGACACACAAGCTGAAACATCAAGACTGGGCCAAGAAATATCTCAAGACTGATTTTTCTAAGGTTTTATGGACTGATGAAATGAGAGTGAGTCTTGATGGGCCAGATGGATGGGCCCGTGGCTGGATTGGTAAAGGGCAGAGAGCTCCAGTCCGACTCAGACGCCAGCAAGGTGGAGGTGGAGTACTGGTTTGGGCTGGTATTATCAAAGATGAGCTTGTGGGGCCTTTTCGGGTTGAGGATGGGGTCAAGCTCAACTTCCAGTCCTACTGCCAGTTCCTGGAAGACACCTTCTTCAAGCAGTGGTACAGGAAGAAGTCTGCATCCTTCAAGAAAAACATGATTTTCATGCAGGACAATGCTCCACCACACGCGTCCAAGTACTCCACAGCGTGGCTGGCAAGAAAGGGTATAAAAGAAGGAGATCTAATGACATGGCCTCCTTGTTCACCTGATCTGAACCCCATTGAGAACCTGTGGTCCATCATCAAATGTGAGATTTACAAGGAGGGAAAACAGTACACCTCTCTGAACAGTGTCTGGGAGGCTGTGGTTGCTGCTGCACGCAATGTTGATGGTGAACAGATCAAAACACTGACAGAATCCATGGATGGCAGGCTTTTGAGTGTCCTTGCAAAGAAAGGTGGCTATATTGGTCACTGATTTGTTTTTGTTTTGTTTTTGAATGTCAGAAATGTATATTTGTGAATGTTGAGATGTTATAATGGTTTCACTGGTAATAATAAATAATTGAAATGGGTATATATTTGTGTTTTGTTAAGTTGCCTAATAATTATGCACAGTAATAGTCACCTGCACACACAGATATCCCCCTAACATAGCTAAAACTAAAAACAAACTAAAAACTACTTCCAAAAATATTCAGCTTTGATATTAATGAGTTTTTTGGGTTCATTGAGAACCTGGTTGTTGTTCAATAATAAAATTAATCCTCAAAAATACAACTTGCCTAATAATTCTGCACTCCCTGTAAGGCAGCCACTTGCACATTTCAAACTGGGAGGCATTACATGGGTGCAGCATGGGCGTTCCCCTGCATACACCCATGAATTACGGCGCATTACCAGATATACTGAAGCTTGTAAAGCTGGTAATGTGTCACAATGCTATGCTCTCGCAAGTGCGGCATAAGGAGGGCAAATATCTTTATTTCTCCTAGTTAATTCCTGTTTCGAGGTGTGCTGCAGTCTGCAGCACACATAGGAAGCAGAAAATTCCTCGACGGATTGTTTTTGTGCACAAAGGTGTTCCTTCCACCATAAAAAACAATCCTGCCTGTAGGGTAGGCACCCTTGCACTATGGTACATGGGTGCGTGCGTTGCCGCTAGTCTGCACACAGAACGCCCGTGCAAGAAGAGATCAGAAGTGCTCGGTATCTCTGTAAAAATGGAGCATTTCTGCACTCTTCGTATCACGCAATACAGCTCAACAACTGTGCTTGCTGCCGTGTGCTGCGTGAAGGTTAAGTAAATGTGCCCCTTAGAGGCTGATCACCAAAAGAGCAAGGGAGAGGGTAAGCACCTCCAGCAAATAGCACCATTTGCAGTGGTGGCCGTGTGTAGAGATGAGCCAGCAACGCAGATAACTTTGAGACAAGTTTATTTTAAATACAGGACCAGTCATTAGAACGTGACCGACCGGGCAAGAAACCAGCTCCAACAGCCCGTCTTCTTCCCCAGCCCATTCCAAGAACAACTTTCTCAGAACTCTTAGGGGCATATTTAAGTAAAGTGATTCTTTGATTCAGTGACATACAAATGGAGTTAAAGTCAAAGCTACTAAACACATTTTATATCATTCAAAACAAAAGTTTAAAGCAGCACTTTTCTTGTGCCCCTTAACGCCCCCCTAACGCCACCATGGTGCACCATATTTAAAAAGCAGCAGATATCAAGAAGATTTGACCCTGGTGCAGTCCCAGGGTATAATCTGGAGAAGCATGGGGAGACTGGGTAGCCGGAGCGCCCAGCAGTGGCCGGAGCGCCCAGAAGTGGCCAACAAGCCTCTGTGCTGCAAGTGCCAGACAGGATCTGTGGTGGAGCTGCCACGAGGGCTGAATTTCACACTCATGTCTGGCGGGGAGCAGTACTGGTTGTAGGATGATGCCGGCTACTGGTACTGGTACTGGTATTATGTGTTGCCATGGGATTATGCAGAGTTCCCACCCTATCCACTACTTTGCAAGGATTGTGGGAAAATGATGTGGGCTGGTCCGAAAAGCTGAAGGACAACCAGGTAACCAATGCCTGAAGGGGGACTGCCCAGCCAAGCCAATAACTGAAAGCGGAAGATTCAAAGGCCCTTTCTGTTCTGTATGTTGTATGTATTGTATGCGTTTTGTATTGTGGGTGTTTGGTGGGAACATGTAAACTGGCTGTAGCCAGACCTAAAACCGAGACGCTGCCACCACTGCTAAATGTATGTGTCCAAAAAATGGATGGTCATACTATATAGGCTAGAGAGGACACTTTGGCCCTCATTACGAGTCTTGCAGTCTCATGACCGCGAGGCTCGCAGTGGCGGTCTCACCGCCAACAGGCTGGCGGTGGGGCCGCCATATTACAACTGCGGCGGAGCCACCACGGTCAGACCTCTGACACCACCAGGCTTGCCGGCAGCCTGGCAGTCCCAGTGGATGTAATCCGCCAGGGCAGGGCTGCTTGCCAGTCCCCATACTGCCAGCCTTTCCATGGCAGTTTGCACCACCACGGAAAGGCTGGTGGAATGAGGGTGTTGGGCCCTGGGGGCCCCTGCACTGCTCATGCACTGCTCATGCTCTTGGCATGGGCAGTGCAGGGGCCTCCATGCACAGCCCTGTCGCACATTCCACTGCCCGAATTATGGGCAGTGGAATGCACGATGGGCGCTGCTGCACCCTCCACACTGCCACATTGACGCTGGCTCCATTAGGAGCCAGCATCAATGTAAAGGCCCTATTCACCGCAAGGCCGGAGGGTGGAAACGCTGTGAACTCCAAATAGGGCCGGCGGAGTTCAGACTGCACAGTCGGCCTGAAGGCGGAACAAGTGTGCGCCAAATTCGTAATGAGAGCCTATTTGTGACCTTCCAGACTTGAGCCAGGCCCTGGGTCTCATGCTCAGTTAAAGCCTAGGTTTCAACATACATTCAGGATTATCATCATCTGTCCTGGGTCGAAAATGTCTGTTTTGCCATGGAAGAGACATTCCTAACCCAATTCCTCTTATAGCTGCTTCTCTTTTTCTTTCAGGGAACGATGACCAAGTCACAGTGTCCTGTAATGCCAACTGCGACATTTGTCTCCAAATTGTGTGAGCCATTCAGAGCGCTTTGGGTCCAGGTACCCGGCTTTGGGGGTCACGGACCCAGAATAGATGAATGAAAAAAAACACCCTCATCCTACCAGATTTTATTATTTTTTAAATTTGGGACCCTGGATGATCCGTCTGTGGACAAAAGATACAGATATCTATTTTAACCCTTTCAAGCCTACATTGAAACCCTTTATAAATGCAAAATTTCAACAAAAAAATAGATTTACACAAAACCAAGCAACAAATGTTCTTTCTTGAGGAAAGTAGAGAGTTCTATTTTCATGCTAAGTTTGGTGTAATTCTGTTCAGCTGTTTTCTCTGTATTGAAAAGCAAGATTCCTTAAACGGGTAATGTCACTCATTTGGCCCTGCTGCCCTTTCTGTCCCTACACTTGACGGATCTGCATTTTTCACTGAAAAGTACTTTTTTGATTTGCCTTTGGCACTGTTTATGGTTTTGCATGTAATTTGGCAAACCACTGACTTAGTCAGCTAAGTTTCAGAATGGCAAATTTCATGCACATCTGTACCCTTGAAAAAAAGGTATTGTAATACCTTACTCAGAAAACGTGCTTTTGTTGATTTGGTGTAAATCGTTGCTGGACATGCTTGAAAAATATAACACTTTTGTATATCTCTGCAGTTTAGACTCCGGTCAATCACGTTTGAGTTTTTCTCAAATGTGACTGGCTGTAAGAGCACCCATTTTATTTAACAGAACCCCCACCTGTTTTATTAGGAGTCTCCATTCATGTACAACCAGCGACTTTACACTTCAACACATAGGGGGTCATTATGATCCCCCGCGGTTCAGCCCGCCATGCCGGCGGCGGGTGAAAAGACCACCACCAGCATGGCGGGCTGAACCGCCATAAAAAGAACACATGGAGGGCCGCCATAGGCGGCCCTGCTCCACCGCTAGGCTGCCTCCGACAGGCAGCCTGACGGTGGAAGGAATCATTATCCGACAGGGCAGCGCTGCTGTCCCTCGGATAATGATCCCTACTGCCACAAGCCTTTCGGAAAGGCTGGCGAAAGGGGTGCTCCGGGACCCCCATGGGGCCCCTCTACTGCCCATACACTTGGCATGGGCAGTGCAGGGGCCCCTGTGCAGTGCCCCATCGCGCAGGTCACTGCCCGATTTATGGGCAGTGATCTGCGCGACGGATGCATCTGCACCCGCCGCACAGAGGCATTGACGACGGCTCCATGTGGAGCCGCCGGCAATGTCCCGGCCATGCATTCTGCTGGGCCGGCGGGCGGAGCAATGTTTCTGCCCGGCAGCCTAGCAGACTGTACATTATACGGCCGGTATGGTCCTGGGGGGGGGGCTGGCAGTCAGTTAAATGACCGCCAGCATGAACAAGGTGGGTAACACTGCCGTGTTCATGAGGGCCATAGTCATGGGCTCACTGAGGAATCTGGATATGCTTACTATCAGCAGCGGCTCCTCCGCTAAGGCGAAGGAGCATCGCCCCACTGCTTTAAGCAGTGAAGGAAAGGGAAAAATAAAATAACAATGCAATATTATTTTCATTTTATTTTTCCTCGGGGAGCGAGGTTAGGGCAGGGCGGGGCTTGGCTGGAGGAGGAAGAGGGCTGGAGGCGGAGTGGTGAGTGCACATAAGTGCGCATGATGTTTTGGCTGGTCAAACAGTCATGCACACTTTGCATTTCTCATCCCGGCTGTATTGAACAGCTGGGAGGAGAAAGTGCCGCGGGCCCTCTTCCCTGTCTGCGCCAAAGCAGGGTGCTCAGACCAATCACGATGCTGCCGTCATGCTGTTGACAGCAGCGTTATGATTAGAAGGGGGTCTGGAAGGCTGTGCACTTCCAGGAGTCCAAGGAGGAAGGAGAGACGGAATCGTCTCTCCCAACATAAAAGGTATGCTTTTTTTTTTTTTTATACCCCGCCACACCCATTGGCAAGTGGCTGCCATTGCTTACTATCATTGACTCTGTCACACACCAGAGAAGTAAAAGGCACAGTGACGTAGTCAGAGTCGCATACAGTGACATAAACTTGCAAACCATCACTTACTCTGACACACACACTCAGCGACACACTGAGGGATCAGAACCTGATCACCGACACTCACTCAGTGACAAGCCAATTAAGGCAGTAGCACATTGATATAGTCAGAGTCACACGTGGGACATGTGTTCACCCACACTCTCTCAGACACACTCATGGGCAGAGATAAGGACCTGACATGCTCACTGTCTTTGATTCAGTGACACACCAGTGGAGTTAAAGTCACAGCTACTAAGCACATTTTATACATTTCAAAAAAACTGTTTAAATATACATTACAGTAAAAATGAAAAAGAGGTAATAAGTGACAATTGTTTAAATGTATGAAATGCAGACATGCTGTATTTAAACTTTTTATTTAACCTTCCATTTTTTAATAAAAGAAACTATTAAATTCACTGAAAATAACATAGAAACAGAATTATGGTTCTGGGTCACCAGTTGGGATTCGCAGCCCAAAAGACACCCACCCCTTTGCATTGTTTTTGACATAGCACATGACATCATTAATGACAGCATAAGTGACATAATTGATTACACTGTGTCTATAAAAAACAAATCATATCAATGCATATATGTATAAATAATAAGAACCTGTACTTAGTTTTAAACCAAAACATCATTTGCACAGCATGCTTGTCTCACACACAGACTCATCTAAGCATAGAAAGACTCTCAGAGACACATTCGAAAACACACCTTTGCATTACACCACCCACTCACACATACTTGCATAGAGACTGAAGTACATTGTCATATTCAGTACCACACTTAGGGACACCATTTGCAGCGGACCATGGCTCATACCCACACCGAGAGACAAAGGGTACGCCTTCCTGCACAAAAACGATGTTGCCTGTAATGCAGGCACCCTTGCACCATGGCACAAGGGTACCTGCATTTGGCTAGGCTGCCTGAAGTGCACTGGCACTATAAGAGGACACAAATGCAGCATATCTTAGTAGAAATGGTGGGACTTATTTACAAGCCTCCAGCCCCGTTGGTGTGTCACGTTTTGTGGCACACTTGTGACGCATTGTGCAGGCCCATTTCTACAAGGACAGGCAAAGCCACTTTGCTTGGCTTTTCATGGCCTTGTAGATATGGTGTAAGGCAACACAGCGCAAATTGCTGCATCGCCTTACATTGCATCAGAGAGGTGTTCCATGGGCGTTGCGTTGGGTTTTCCCACGCAACACCCATGGATTTTGACACATTCCCAGATTTACAAGGTATTGTAAACCTAGGAAGGTGCAAGAAGGAGACATATCTTTATTTCCCCTTGTTTTTCCCTCTTTCTGTGTGTGCTGTAGAAAGTCTCTGTGGATTCTTTTTTGTGCAGGTAGGTGTCCCTTCCTGCACAGAAACAATCCTGTCTGTGACGCCTACATAGGGGCTAGGCAGCCCATTGTGTGCCAACGCAGGGGGAGAGGACAGAAACGCACCATACCTTGTAGATATGTTGCATTTCTGCCCTTTCCCTGTGGCGCAGGTCAGCGCAACAAGGACACTTGCTGTGCTCCCTGCGCCACGGGCTTGCAAGTAAGCACCATGGTGTCTGCGTTGTGAGGATGATTGTTTTTGTGCAGGAAGGGACACCTTCACGCACAAAAACAATCAATGGAGGCAATGTCCTCCTATATGTTGGTGCAGAATGCAAGGGTGCCTGCATTGGCACCAGGCAGTCAAAAGGGCACCAATGCAGGGGGCGAGGACAGGAATGCACGTATTTTGTAAATACAGTGCATTTCTGCCCTTTCCATATGATGCAGGGCAGCGCAGCAAGGTCACTTTATTGTAAATATGCCACTAAACATGTACTCAGGATCATGTGGGCACTGCCTTAACGCTATTCTGAGAAAGATCACCCTCTTCTGATCCACTCAGGGAACTCTAAAGCACTTAAGTCTGCTTAAGACACCGGCTGCGACTCCCCGGAGCCACAACCATACTGACTCAGCGTGCTTTCATCGCTCTCTCCTGATAAAACTACTAGTACCGATGCACACACTAGCCATCTTCAGTCACTCTGGCCTATTATCTGTCATGCTGCTTCAAACACCAGTTTAAACATGGATCTGCCATCTTAACAGCCCCAACAAACCATTTATATATCAAACTACTTCACACCTTGCATCCAATGAGCATCCAGTCAGTCTTTCATTCACCAGCCAATCAGACGTTCAGTCTCCTCAGTGGCATAAACCAGTCCTTACTAGATCTAACTCTAGAAACAGGACTTCCTTTAGTTAAATCTAATAATAATGATAATATTAACTAAGCAATTTCGAATAATGCAGAGTAAATCATTTTGTGAGCTAGTGTGTTGACCAACAAACTTTAATCTTCCAAGGACTTTAGAAGCACTCTTTTGGCATCTTCTGCAAGATCATCTAAGATGCTGAGTAATAAGTAATAGGTAGTAGCAAAAGAAATCCCCCCGGAGAGCAGCGGTATGTTGCTCATGAAATATTCAAAAGCCATGAAGGCGCCATTCCCATTCTTTAGCATCAGTTGCATTATCAGTTGAGTGGTTATTTCTGTGGAAGCCACCGGTGATTGGATCACTGATCTTATGGTTTCCACTGGCTTATTAACTTTCCCAGCAACTCTTTGGAGGGATTCTTCATCCAGGCCGAAGTCCCTGAGATATCCTCTTATTGCTTTTATCAAAATGGCGATATCACAGGCGACTGATAGGCCTGGGACAGGCAGGACAGCAATGGTGCATGATAAGGTTGCCAGCTTCCATACCTCCGTCTTCAGGGCCTCCTTCTTCTTGTTCACAACATGCTGGGAAGTGTTGGGCAACGTAAGCAGGAAGGCATTTCTCTTATGTTTGGGGAGTTCCTCCTCTAAAACTTTTTGCATCTGCAAAAAATCAAACTTGCCAATGTTGAGGGACGAGAGAAGAAAGATGTGGGGGCATTGCACCCCACTAGTAGTTAGGCACGTTGTGCAGTCGTCTCTAATCTTTTGGAGCAATATCTCCTTGTTAAATTGTTTCTTTCGACGTTTTGATGAATCAATATCATTATCAATTTTTGAGCGCACAAAGTAAAACAGTTTTCCCATCTTTTGAATGGTGACTGCGAGCAGGATTAGGTTTTCCCTAATTCTTTCTGAAAAGACCAGGATAAAGAAGTCATAACGATGAAAGTCCACTTGCTGAAGGTACGTCTTGGCCGTAAAGGTCTGTGTTCCAATTCCAGGCAAATCCCATAGTTTTACATTTTCCCGATGTTGGTAGGGATAAGCCTTAGGCACATTTGTTTTCTCCACCACGCCTGTGGGGGCCGCCCCTTTGTCGTCACTGTTCAAGCCTCTCATGGCATTGATGAATGTAGATTTACCACAGCCGGATTCCCCGGTGACAGCAATATCAAGCTGAGTTTTCTCTAAGAGTTTCATAGATAAACTTGGTACAGAATCTGGCAGTCGAAAGGCAGCTTCAATGTTGTCAAATTCCTCCTTAGGAATGTTAAATGGCTTAGCATTGGTGTCAAAATGAGCCATGTTAAGTAGGATCTTCTGGGTATGATCTTCTTTCTTCCTCTTTAACTGTAGGTTGTCAAGGTGGCCTAAAGTCAAACAAAAGGGGAAAAAGGTAGAACAAAAAACTATTAATGATTGAAAGGAAGACACTGAAAACAGACCAAAGTAATGTAGCTATGTATAAGTAAATTCTTCCAAACTTTACTCAGGAGCATAATTATCAATGAGTTGTGTCACCCTTATGCCACACAGAGGGGTGCAAAGGCAATGCAACTACGAAGTGAGATTTATCAAGCCACGCAAGGCCACCTTGCGTGGCCCTGCGTGGCTTGATAAATCTAGAGAAATGTTACTTAGCGCAAATCGTTGCATTGCGTTACTCTGCCCCAGGGAGGCGTTTCATGGTTGCAGTGCTGGTGTTCCCATGCATCCACCCCTGGATTTTGGTGCATTCTCAGATTTACCATTACTGGTATACCTGGGAATGAGACAAAACGCTAAGCCTCCCCTGGTGCGGCGTAACGCAGAGAAATATATTTATTTCTCCTCGTTTTTTCCTCTTCCCATCTGTGCTGCCGTTTGTTTCCCACAGAAAGAGGAAAATGCCTCAGTGAATTATTTTTGTGCAGGAAGGTGCTACTTCCTGCACAAAAAACAATCCTGTCTGCAATGCAGGCACCCTTGTACCACGGCACAAGGGTGCCTGCATTGGCCCTAGGCAGCCAAAAGGGCACTAGCGCAAGGAAAGGACAGGGATGTGCTGCATAATTTTCCTTCCCTTTCACGCAGTGCAGCAAGGTAGCTTGCTGCTCGGGGCTGTGTGAAAGCTTGATAAATGTAGTGCTCGGTTTGTAGCATTTTTATGCGCAATGGCGATGATGCGATGGGGGATGAACAGCTTTAAGTTGCAGAGAGGGAAAGAAGTATGGGGTGAAGGGCATCAACAAGTGATACAATCTAAACAGTTAGGAGGCAGCTACTTAGGTAAAGGTAGATTTGGCCCATTTCGAGAATACATTTGTATCTGGGCGGGGGAAAGATTGGAGCATTACAGGAAGCAATTGGTTTTCATGCAGGTGAGGTAGGAAATGTGTTCCAGAATGATGCGAAGAACTATAGAAAGTTAGTATAAATGCAGTACTGATTTACTATTCTTAATTCTACTTATATGTCCCTAGGTAAGGTATACCAGACTCCTGACCTGGTTGCAGATGAGAAATGCATACCAAAGTATCAGAAGGAAAATGTGTCTGGAGTTCAGGATTCTGGGAGTAACTAGCCATGGGACAGGATAAATAAAGAGCAAGGTATTTTGTGAGAGATGCCAAAGGGGATTAGATTTCTTGGAAGTCTACTGAATAAGCTCTACGATTGTTACATATTACACGTTGCTTAGATTACATGGATTACTTAGATGTTCTATGCTAATTGTTAATTAGCACATTCATGCTTTCTTCAACATGGCCATGAAATGTAGCATGCCTTGTAAATACGGCCCCTTCACACGAAGCGCTTTGCGTGGAAAGGGTGTGCAATGGATGTTGCTGTGGGCGTGCCACAGCAACACCCATTGCATTTTGACCCTACCCCAGATTTACAAGTTTTCGTAAACCTGAGGCAGTGCCAAAATTTAACGCCACCCCAGGTGTGGCGTTAGCAAGGCACAACGAGGAGAAATGCTTTAATTTCTCCTCCTTTTTTGCTCTTTCTATGTGTGCAGCATTCTGCAGCACACATAGAAAAAGCAAATCGCCATTTAAGATTGCTTTTGTGCAGGAAGGTGTTCATTCCTGCACAAAAACAATCTCCCCCTCAACACAACCATCTTTGCACAAAGGTGCAAGGGCTGCTGCGTTGAGGCACGGTAGCAAATTTAGCACCAAAGCACAGTGAAACACAGGGGTGCTCCATATTCTATTAAGTACGGCACATCCTGGCATTGTGAAAATGACGGTGCCTAACGCTGTCAAATTTGGTGCAGCGACGCGCACGTCATTTTCCCTTAAATCTGACCCTTACTATCAACAATGCTGTGAGGTAGATCCAGCAGAAGGGTAGTCTGCACCTAGGGAACACCTTCGTCCAGAGAAAAAGTGTTTACAAGAAAGGTTTTCTATTAGAGGAACATAATAACACCTTTGTGGCCTTATCCCACAGTAACTTTGAAAACGTTCTTCAGACTGGCAAACTCACGCAGAAGCCATTTTTTCAGTTAATCGGTCAGGCAGTGAGAGACTCATAAGACATATCTTATGGAGCCGCTGGCAAGTCCACTGCCACACCATGTATTGTAAGGAAAATCAGAACAAGAATGCCACAAGGATCTCTTCCTGGGATCAGCAGCATAGAAGGAAAGAGAGAAAATGAAGTCAGGCAGAGAAGAGCCAAGCCAAGGTCATGGCTTTGTCAACGGGAGATGATGCTTTTAAGATTGAAGGTTCGCGCAAAGGCGATTCACCTTTTGACCTTCAACTAAATCTGATCAGTGGCATCAAGAGATTCTCCGGTGGCGTTGTGCCCATCTCCACATTTACAAGGTGGCGCTAAGCCACTTTGCGTGGCTTAACACCGCCTTGTAAATATGGGGGCCCCCAATGCAGTTTTCTGCATCAGAGGACCATGCAATGGGTGTTTCTGTGGGCAATTCCACGCAAAACCCATTGCTTTTGACACTGTCCCAAATTTATGAGAAATCGTAAATCTGATGCAGTGCCAAAAACTATGCCACCCCAGGGGTGGCGTTAGCATGGCACAATGAAGAGAAATACTTTTATTTCTCCTCATTTTTGCTTTTTCTGTGTGCTGCATTCTGCAGGATACATAGAAAGAGCAAAACGCCATCAATTATTGTTTATGTTCAGGAAGGTGTCCCTTCCTGCACATTGCATAATGATGATTTGCTACTTCTATGTGTGCTGCATCCTGCAGCACACATAGAAGCAACAAATCACCATTATTGATTGTTTATGTGCAGGAATGGGCACCCTCCTGCACACAAACCATAATTCCCTGCAGTGTGGGCACTCTTGCACTATGGTGCAAGGGTGTCTGCTTTGGTGCTAGGCAGCTAATTTTAGAGCCAGCGTAGGGGGAGAGGACAGAAATGCGCTTTATCTTGTAGATACAATGAAGTTCTGCCCTTCTCCGTGGTGCAGAGCGGAGCAGCAAGACACTTGCTGCGCTCCCCTGTACCATGGGGGCTTGTAAATAAGCCCCTTAATGGGAAAAATGTTGTAGTTGTTAGCTAAGCAAAGTAGAGTTTAAGGGCCAGCTTCAGCAATACTCTGCGTCGGTGCAAAGTCACCCAAATTATTCAAACCGACACAGTGTTGAATTGTTATATGCTTTCCAGGGCAAAACTTGTCTGATAAGTTACACAAAGTAGTGCTTTGCAATACTTTGTGCTAAGGGACATCCCATAGGTGGTACATAGGTGTTTCCATGCTACCACCCACGGTTGTTGATGCAAAGTCCTGTCTACTAATATTTGTACACAGGTATTTGTGCCACAAAATAACAGGACAGATTCATTGAGTGTTTGTGCTGGCCAAAAAGTGACTCAAACTGGTGCAAAGTTTTTTGGCACTGGAAAATTGCCCATAGCAGCACAAAATAGTGCTTTGCACCACAAAGTAATGCCTCTTTGAGGCAGGCATTAATTTGGAGAAATGTTTTAATTTCTTCAGCGTTCTCAAACTTTGCATATGTGCTTATGTGCTGCATTGTACAACACACATAGTATGTTTGGAAAGGTTTAAAGTTACTCTAGGCATAGTCTTTTCGTGCTGGAAGGGTACCCTGCAGTACAAAACCTATGAAGTGTTGTGCACTAGGCACTCTTACAGAGTGTCAACGCTGAGGAAGAGAGCACTAGCACCATATCTTAGTAGCCACGATGCGGTCCTGCTCATTTCTGGCAAAACACAGTGCATTACCTGCAGTTGGTGTGCTGTGTTACACTAGATTTTAGTAAATCCCCCTACCCCCCACTGCCATCACTCACGAGTGCGTGGGGTGACAGCAAGTGTTGACATTTTCTGGTGCGTGCGTGTTATCTCGGATTGTGCATTCTGGAAGCCAAGAAGTGTGTATTGACACATCTCAGCAGCCAGTGGTAGAGTGTGTATGCAGTAGGGGGACGCACTGCCCACACTTAGATCAGGTATTATATATACACACGAGATTCCCTGCATCATGCTGTTTTTGTTAGGTTGAATGACAATAAATGTATGTTTGTTACAACTGGTATGTATCAGTGTGGACAGAACGTTACAAACAGTGCAAGGACATTCAGTACTCTGCGAGGACTCATACACAAAAGGCACCTTTGTGGGTCCTTATGTTGTTACTTGGTTAGAGTGATCAGGTGTCCCAGATTTGCGCGGACAGTGACAGATTTTCACCAGCTGTCCCAGCAGATTTTGACAAATTTAACTCTTGTCCTGGTTTTTAGACTGAAAACAGAGGGAGGCAGGTTTGTATGTGCTCAAAGGCAGGGGCATTAGCAGATCATATCAGAACACAATTTAATTGACTCCCACATGGCTGGGTTGAAAAGCTGCTTTTAATTTACTTCCTTAGCGCCTCGTTGTCTGTGTTTCTATGTTGATGCATGCTGCCATGTAAGGCATTTTGTGTCCCTTGACTGATGTAGAAGTGTAGTCTCCTGGCTGACGTAAAAGTGTAGTCCTTCTCAGGGGCGGCTCCTCCATAAGGGCGGAGGAGCATTGGCCCCCCACCAGCAGCGGCAGCTGCAAACCTTTTCCACAAAAATTAAAATAAAGTTTGTTTATTATCGTTTTTGTGGAAAGGGAGAGGGGCCATGGGGGTAACCTGCACTGAGGGGAAACATCCTGAACAACTAGGTCCTAAACAACTACTTGCCTAAACCACTACTGCTAAACAACTAAAAAGTCTCTACTACGAAGTACTGAACAACTACTGTCTAAACAACGATTTGCATGAATAACGATTGCCTGAACAAAGAATTTTAAGGTAAGTTTTCCTTTTTTTACTGGTTTATTATTTGTTTAGAATTTATATATAAATTCTAAACAGATGAACAGTGACACATACTGTTTTATTTGAAAAGTACAGTATTAGTAGGCACTCGGTGTTAGTCTCCATATATCGAGTAGCCTATATGCATCGATGCCAATAGTAAAGATGGCCGCCGCGGAGCTCTTTCACCGATGCCAGCATTAAAAATGTCTGCCACATAGCTTCCCCCCTTTTAAAAGATGGCAGGCGCCGCTTTTCAAAAAGTAAGCGTTCTGGTTTTTATTATTTCTGACAGTATTCCTGCCATTTTTAGCAACCACCAAACGTTAAGATTCTGCTCTTGTTGGTTTACTTCTTTATTGCTGTCTTTCTGTTTAATATGCAGTTTGTATGAGGCAACAGAGGTGAGGTTGTGATATTATTGACACCACCTTTAAACCCAGATTTCAATGATTATTTGGTATGTCCTTTATATATCATCCTGTCCCCAATTTCTGTTCTAATGCTACCAACACACCTGAGTTCTAATAGTTTTAATAGGTTTATTGCTAAGTAAGTGGCCGTTGGTTAGAATTAGTTTTCTTATAGATGAGATCTTGTTTCTTTGAACCACTACACTCTCAGTGTTTTTGCTGATACTTACCATTGCTATGGGAAGACAGGCTTTGTGTTTTTTAATAATTCACAGTGGTGTTACTTAAAAGACAACTTTCGTTTCAGTGAAGGGTCTGTTTGTCGAAATTTGCTTGTAGTTTTTAGTTTAACTGATGTTCATATACTATTCATAGGTCTTTATCACTCCACGTGTCTTGAAGAAGTCTATACTTATACGGGCTGAAACGCGTCGACCTTTACATAAGGAGGTTGCCACATAAAAAAATGAACAATAATTGGACAATGTGTACAGTTTACATCCCTCGGTGAATAAGTGCTTTGAGAAAGCAGGATTAGTGGATGTAATCACTTTTGCAACCATCTGGCTTTCATGTGGATTATAGTTTCAATATACTTGTGACCACAGTTTCCCAAAAACTTTGATGGAGATTGATGAAGAGATAGTCAAATAACGTGTTTAGGTGTGAACAATTTGTTGTAAATAAGATGTTGTAAATATGTTCATATAACTATGTATAGAATGTTTCAGTTTGTTGATCACTTAGGGTGTCATTGTCCTTAACAATTCATTAATAGATTGTTATAATTAAAATACATTACCAATGTTCAATTGATAAGTTCATTGTCAGCAAGACATTATTTGTATTCGTCCCTACTATCTACCATTTGCCTTATCTTGCTTTCTTCCTAGTGCATTCATTTTTACATATAGTGTACTCTCAGCCGGAAGGTACTGTAGCGCTATACACGAGCACTAGTTAGAGTACACATGCATTGTTTATAGCAGAGGGAGCTTTCAGTGGGGAGCTTACCGGCCTCTGGAAGTGACATAGAAGAGGGGCCAGGATGATCACCAATTGGGACAGATAGATAAGTTTAAGCACTGAAATTACCAAAAAAATGTTCAGTTTCAGCACACATTGTGAATGTTTTGTACAGCTATATAATTTTAATATTTTTGGCACACACTGACTTGCTAGGAGCATGAATAAATATAATTCTTTGCTTCATATTCATTACTTTTAGTTAAGTATTTTCTTATCTTATCACATTTATTATATTAAACAGTATGGGGGTCATTCTGACCCTGGCGGTAAAATCCGCCAGGGCCAACGACCGCGGGAGCACCGCCAACAGGCTGGCGTTGCTCCCTTGGGCATTCTGACCGCGGCGGTACAGCCGCGGTCAGAAACGGAAAACCGGCGGTGTACCGCCGGTTTTCCGCTGCCCTGGGGAATCCTCCATGGCGGCGCAGCTTGCTGCGCCGCCATGGGGATTCCGACCCCCATACCGCCATCCTGTTCCTGGCAGTTTTGGCCGCCAGGAACAGGATGGCGGTATGTGGTGTCGTGGGGCCCCTGGGGGCCCCTGCAGTGCCCATGCCAATGGCATGGGCACTGCAGGGGCCCCCGTAACAGGGCCCCACCATGATTTTCAGTGTCTGCCATGCAGACACTGAAAATCGCGACGGGTGCAACTGCACCCGTCGCACCCCTTCCACTCCGCCGGCTCCATTCGGAGCCGGCATCCTCATGGAAGGGTGTTTCCCGCTGGGCTGGCGGGCGGCCTTCTGGCGGTCGCCCGCCAGCCCAGCGGGAAACCCAGAATACCCGCGGCGGCTTTTGACCGCGCAGCGGTATTCTGGCAGTCCCAGCCAGGCCGGCGGCTTCCGCCGCCGGCCGGGGTCAGAATGACCCCCTATGTCTGCTCTGCATATTTAACACAAACTTTTCTTAAAAGACATTGGGCCAGATGTAGCAAAGGATTTGCATGTCGCAAATGGCGAAAATCACCGTTTGCGAGGTGCAAATGCCTCTTTGCTATGCAGAAATGCATATTGCGAGTCGGTACCGACTCGCAATATGCATTTCAGAATCGCAAATAGGAAGGGGTGTTCCCTTCCTATTTGCGATTCGGAGTGGAATGCAATACCATTTGCGACCGCATATGCGGTCGCAAAGGGTATCGCAGTTACCATCCACTTCAAGTGGATGGTAACCCACTCGCAAATTGGAAGGGGTCCCCACGGGACCCCTTCCAGTTTGTGAATGGACCCAAAACATTTTTTTCAGGGCAGGTAGTGGTCCAAGGGGCCACTGCCTGCCCTGAAAAAAAAACGAAACTAAAGGTTTCGTTTTTTTTTTTAAGTGCAGCTTGTTTTCCTTTAAGGAATACGGGCTACACTTAAAAAAAAAAAACCTGCTTTATTGAAAGCAGTCACGAACATGGAGGTCTGCTGACGACAGCAGGCCTCCATGTTTGCGAGTGCCTAGACTCGCTATGGGGCCGCAATTAGCGACCCACCTCATTAATATTAATGAGGTGGGTCATTGCGACCCCATAGCGAGTTGCAGACGGTGTCTGAGACACCGTTCTGCATACCAATTTGCGAGTTGCAAATTGCGAGTGGGAATGACTCGCAATTTGCAACTCGCAAATTGGACTTTTCCTACATCTGGCCCATACTTCCGTCTCTTCCCAGTTTCAGGCAGTAAGTTACTGTTGGCGCCACTTTACCATATGCTCATTTACAGTACTTCACACTCTCTGCAAGCTAATCACTGTGGAGAGTTCACAAAACATGATAACATCTCTTCACAGGGCAGACACAGCCACGATTAACACAACGGCAAACAGGTTTTTCTTTCCAGAGGGACTGCTTTCCTGAAAGAAGTGTAAATATGTTCGACAGGTTAATTTGCAAATTTAAAGGGAGCTCGGAACCTTGTATTGTCCTGAAATAATAGAGCATCTTGAAACTTCCCGATAACACACATTTTTTTCAGTTGTATTACAATAGAGTTACCAGCTGATCTGTCAAGTGTGAGTTTTTTAAAAGGCCCTTAACACAGTCCCTTACGCCCAGGGGGTTTCAGCAGTGCTTAATTTGTAAATAAAAACGTGCTGCAGCCCAAAGCCCTCCCCTTAAACACGCTGATGCTGCAATTAAATGTGCGATCATGGAATACTGAGGCGGCGTAATCCTGAAGCCATCTCGGGCCTCTTCAATCCATTTACAGCCACTCCCTGTCCCTTAAGCTCACTCCTGCAGCTTTCTTCTTTCTCCCTTTGTGACGCTTATTCATTTTCCCTTCCTCCGTCTTTCCCATATGTGTCTTCTGCTCGCAGCAAATGCTTGAGGCAGAAGAATAAGCCCCGGTCCTCAAAAATAAGTGCCGCTGCTCACCACCGGAAACAACAAGCACAAATTGAGCACTGGGTTTCAGTTGTCTGTGTTACGTCCCAAAGTCTCGACTGTTTTAATCAGGATTAAACTCTAGACTCTCTGGTAACAGACACAGACCTTTACATTGCTTTAACTAATAGAGGTTTTATGAAGTACCATGCTGCATTTCCTACTTAGTCACTTAACTCTTGCTCTCCCCTCTTCCCAAAAGTCTCCTACTGCAGGGGTACCAAGCTTCGTGCAAAGGTACTAAACGTCAATCCAGGGTTAATACATGGAGCATCTCTTTAGATTTAAGTATATTTTTTGTCTCTCTAGTGTGGGACATAAACTAAACTTCGGCACTTTTTAAAAAGGCCTTCAAAACCTGTCAGATATTATGACAAAAAGGCTTCTGTAGACACAAGAGGGCCAGCTTCAACTTAAATTACATTTCACATCCAACACCATTCATTCAGACACTTTCACTGCGGACTTACTGTAGGAGGCTGACCTGGCTTGTAGTGGGTACCAAGGGGTACTTACACTCTGTACCAGGTCCAGTTATCCCTTATTAGTGTAGAAGAGGTGTTTCTAGCAGCTTAGGCTGATAGAAGGTAGCTATAGCAGAGCAGCTTAGGCTGAACTAGGAGACATGCAAAGCTCCTACTATACCACTGGTGTCATATGCACAATAGCATAAGAAGACACAATACACAGATATACTAAAAATAAAGGTACTTTATTTTATGACAATATGCCAAAAGTATCTCAGTGAGTACCCTCAGTATGAGGATGCCAAATATACACAAGATATATGTACACAATACCAAAAATATGCAGTAATAGCGAAAGGAAGTAATGCAAGCAATGTAAAGTTACAGTAGATTGCAATAGGAGGACATAGGTATAGGGGCAACACAAACCACATACTCCAAAAGTGGAATGCGAACCACGAATGGACCCCAAACCTATGTGAGCTTGTAGAGGGTCGCTTGGACTGTAAGAAAACAGTGAGGGTTAGAAAAATAGCCAAGACCCTGAAAAGTAGGTGTAAAGTGCATCTGTAACCCCCAGAGAGCACAGAAGTCGTGATAGGGGGTTTCTGCAAGGAAGACCAACACCAGCAAAGCAACCAAAGTGGATTTCCGGACCTTAGTACCTGTGAAACAAGGGGACCAAGTACAAGAGTCGCGACAATGTCGAGAGTGGGCAGATGCCCAGGAAATGCCAGCTGAGGGTGCAAAGAAGCTGCCACCGGATGGTAGAAGCTGTGGATTCTGCAAGAACGAAGAGGGTTAGAAACTTCCCCTTTGGAGGATGGATGTCCCACGTCGTGAAGAAGCTTGCAGTGGTGTTCCCACACAGAAAGACCTCAATCAAGCCTTGCTAGCTGCAAGGGTCGCGGTTACGGTTTTTGGATGCTGCTGTGGCCCAGGAGGGACCAGGATGTCGCCACTTGGATGAGGAGACAGAGGGGGCGCCCAGCAAGTCAGGGAGCCCTCACAGAAGCAGGCAGCACCCGCAGAAGTACCGGATCAGGCACTTAGAAGAGGAGTGAACCGGAGTCCACTCGAAGACACAAAAGGGAGTCCTACGACGCAGGAGGACAACTCAGAAGGTTGTGCACTGCAGGTTAGATTGTCGGGGACCCAGGCTTGGCTGTGCACAAAGGAAATCCTGGAAGAGTGCACAGGAGCCGGAGCAGCTGCAAATCACGCGGTACCCAGCAATGCAGTCTAGCGTGGGGAGGCAAGGACTTACCTCCACCAAACTTGGACTGAAGAGTCACTGGACTGTGGGAGTCACTTGGACAGAGTTGCTGAGTTCCAGGGACCACGCTCGTCGTGCTGAGAGGGGACCCAGAGGACCAGTGATGCAGTCTTTTGTTGCCTGCAGTTGCAGGGGGAAGATTCCGTCGTCCCACAGGAGATTTCTTCAGAGCTCCTGGTGCAAGAAGGAGGCAGGCTACCCCCAAAGCATGCACCACCAGGAAACAGTCGAGAAGGTGGCAGGAGAAGCGATACAAGGTTGCAGTAGTCGTCTTTGCTACTTTGTTGCGGTTTTGCAGGCGTCCTGAGCAGTCAGCAGTCGATCCTTTGGCAGAAGGTGAAGAGAGAGATGCAGAGGAACTCTGGTGAGCTCTTGCATTCAGTATCTGAAGAATTCCCCAAAGCAGAGACCCTAAATAGCCAGAAAAGGAGGTTTGGCTACCTAGGAAGGAGGATAGGCTACTAACACAGGTAAGAGCCTATCAGAAGGAGTCTCTGACGTCACCTGGTGGCACTGGCCACTCAGAGCAGTCCAGTGTGCCAGCAACACCTCTGTTTCCAAGATGGCAGAGGTCTGGAGCACACTGGAGGAGCTCTGGGCACCTCCCCTGGGAGGTGCAGGTTAGGGGAGTGGTCACTTCCCTTTCCTTTGTCCAGTTTCACGCCAGAGCAGGGCTGGGGGATCCCTGAACCGGTGTAGACTGGCTTATGCAGAAATGGGCACCCTTTGTGCCCATCAAAGCATTTCCAGAGGCTGGGGGAGGCTACTCCTCCCCAGCCCTGACACCTTTTTCCAAAGGGAGAGGGTGTAACACCCTCTCTCTGAGGAAGTCCTTTGTTCTGTCTTCCTGGGCCAAGCCTGGCTGGACCCCAGGAGGGCAGAAACCTGTCAGAGGGGTTGGCAGCAGCAGCAGCTGCAGTGAAACCCCGGGAAAGGTAGTTTGGCAGTACCAGGGTCTGTGCTAGAGACTCGGGGGATCATGGAATTGTCTCCCCAATGCCAATGGCATTGGGGTGACAATTCCATGATCTTAGACGTGTTACATGGCCATGTTCGGAGTTACCATTGTGACGCTATACAAAGGTAGTGACCTATGTATAGTGCACGCGTGAAATGGTGTCCCCGCATTTACAAAGTCCGGGGAATTTGCCCTGAACGATATTGGGGCACCTTGGCTAGTGCCAGGGTGCCCACACACTAAGTAACTTAGCACCCAACCTTCACCAGGTGAAGGTTAGACGTATAGGTGACTTATAAGTTACTTAAGTGCAGTGGTAAATGGCTGTGAAATAACGTGGACGTTATTTCACTCAGGCTGCAGTGGCAGGCCTGTGTAAGAATTGTCAGAGCTCCCTATGGGTGGCAAAAGAAATGCTGCAGCCCATAGGGATCTCCTGGAACCCCAATCCCCTGGGTACCTCAGTACCACATACTAGGGAATGAATAGGGTGTTCCAGTATGCCAATGTGAATTGGTGAAATTGGTCACTAGCCTGTTAGTGACAATTTAGAAAGCAGAGAGAGCATAACCACTGAGGCTCTGGTTAGCAGAGCCTCAGTGAGACAGTTAGTCATCACACAGGGAACACATACAGGGCACACTTATGAGCACTGGGGCCCTGGCTGGCAGGGTCCCAGTGACACATACACTAAAACAACATATATACAGTGCAATATGGGGGTAACATGCCAGGCAAGATGGTACTTTCCTACACAACCCCCCCCCCCAAATGAAGGACAATAAGACTAGCCATGCCCTGATGAGTCTTCATTGTCTAAGTGGAAATATCTGGAGAGTCCATCTGCATTGGAGTGGGTACTCCCAGGTCTATGTTCCACTGTATAGTCCATTCCCTGTAGAGATATGGACCACCTCAATAATTTAGGGTTTTCACCTTTCATTTGTTTTAGCCAAAGTAGAGGTTTGTGGTCTGTCTTAACAATGAAGTGAGTGTCAAACAGGTATGGCCTCAACTTCTTCAGTGCCGAGACCACAGCAAAGGCCTCCCTCTCTATGGCAGACCAACGCTTTTCTCTAGGGGTCAACCTCCTGCTGATAAAAGCAACAGGTTGATCCTGGCCCTCAGAATTGAGTTGTGATAAGACTGCCCCTACCCCTAATTCAGATGCATCAGTTTGAACAATGAATTTCTTGGAGTAACATGGGCTTTTTAGGACAGGTGCAGTGCACATAGCCTGTTTGAGCTGCTCAAAAGCTTTCTGACAGCTAGCTGTCCACAATACCTTTTTAGGCATTTTCTTTGACGTGAGGTCATTAAGTGGGGCTGCAATGGAGCCATAGTTCTTAATGAACCTCCTGTAATACCCAGTGAGGCCTAAGAAGGCTCTCACCTGGGTCTGAGTTGTAGGGGGAACCCGATCTATGATAGTTTGGATTTTCCCCTGAAGTGGTGCAATCTGTTCTCCACCTACCAGGTGTCCCAGATAAACCACTTTCCCCTGCCCTATCTGGCACTTTGACGCCTTGATAGTGAGGCCTGCCTTTTGCAGGGCCTCCAAAACTTTCCACAGGTAGACCAGGTGATCATCCCAGGTGGAGCTAAAGACAGCTATATCGTCCAGATATGCTGCACTAAAAGCTTCCAACCCCTGCAGGACTGTATTCACCAACCTCTGAAAAGTGGCAGGTGCATTTTTCAAACCAAAGGGCATTACTGTGAATTGGTAGTGCCCTCCAATAGTCGAAAATGCAGTTTTTGCTTTAGCATCCTCTGATAACTTGATCTGCCAATACCCTGCAGTCAAATCAAAGGTGCTTAGATACTTGGCAGATGCCAGTGTATCTATGAGCTCATCTGCCCTGGGTATAGGGTGAGCATCAGTTTTGGTTACCTGGTTGAGACCTCTGTAATCTACACAAAACCTCATCTCTCTTTTCCCATCTTTTGAGTGAGGCTTTGGTACAAGCACCAAAGGAGAGGCCCATGGGCTTTCAGAATGTTCAACCACTCCTAGTTCAAGCATATTCTGAACTTCTTGTTTTATGCAGTCTCTGACATGGTCAGGCTGCCTATAGACCTTACTTTTGACAGGCATGCTGTCTCCAGTATCTATAGTGTGCTCACACCAAGAAGTGGTGCCTGGCACAGTAGAAAGGAGTTCTGAAAACTGACCTAGGAGATTTATGCAGTTGTCTTTCTGCTCAGCAGTAAGACAGTCTGCCAAAACTACACCTTCCACTAGAGCATCTTGTTCTGTGGAAGAGAAGAGATAAGGGAGAGGGTCACTCTCTTCTTCCTGTCCTTCATCTGTTGCCATGAGCAGGGTGAGATCAGCCCTGTCATAGTAGGGTTTTAGGCGATTGAAATGGAGCACCCTAAGGGGACTCCTGGCAGTGCCCAGGTCAACCAAGTAGGTGACCTCTCCCTTTTTTTCAACAATGATGTGGGGTCCACTCCATTTGTCTTGGAGTGCTCTTGGGGCCACAGGCTCCAATACCCACACCTTCTGTCCTGGTTGGTACTGAATTAGAACAGCCTTCTGGTCATGCCATTGCTTTTGGAGCTCTTGGCTGGCCTGAAGGTTTTTACTGGCCTTTTTCATGTACTCAGCCATTCTGGATCTTAGGCCGAGTACATAGTCCACTATGTCTTGTTTGGGAGCTTTTAAAGGTTGTTCCCAACCCTCCTTCACAAGTGTTAGAGGACCTCTTACAGGGTGTCCAAATAGGAGTTTAAAGGGGCTGAAGCCCACTCCTTTCTGGGGTACCTCCCTGTAAGCAAAAAGGAGGCAAGGTAACAGGACATCCCATCTCCTCCTGAGTTTTTCAGGGAGTCCCATTATCATTCCTTTGAGAGTTTTATTAAACCTCTCTACCAGTCCATTTGTTTGTGGGTGATAAGGTGAGGTGAATTTGTATGTTACACCACATTCCCTCACGTGGCTTTCAAGAATGCAGACATAAAGTTGCTACCCCTGTCTGATACAACCTCTTTTGGGAAACCCACCCTGGAAAAGATTCCCAGGAGGGCTTTTGCCACTGCAGGTGCTGTAGTGGTCCTTAGAGGAATTGCTTCAGGTTATCTTGTGGCATGGTCCACTATCACCAAGATAAACCTATTGCCTGAAGCAGTAGGAGGGTCAAGGGGGCCAACTATGTCAACCCCTACCCTTTCAAAGTGAACCCCAACCACAGGCAGTGGAATAAGGGGAGCGTTTGGGGTGCCACCAGTCTTGCCACTGGCTTGGCAGGTCACGCAGGACTTACAAAAATCCTTTGTGTCCTCTGACATCCTAGGCCAGTGAAACAGGGGGACAAGCCTTTCCCATGTTTTAATCTGACCCAAATGTCCAGCCAAGGGAATGTCGTGTGCCAGAGTTAGGAGGAACTCTCTGTACTGCAGGGGAATGACCAATCTCCTGGCTGCTCCAGGTTTTGGGTCCCTTGCCTCTGTGTACAAGAGGTTGTCTTCCCAGTAAACTCTATGTGAGTCACTGACATCCCCATTTTGCTGTTTGACAGTTTGCTGTCTTAGACCCTCTAATGTGGGGCAGGTTTGCTGTGCCACACTCAGCTCCTCCCTGGCAGGCCCCCTCCACCCAAAAGCTCAGCAGTGTCTGCTGCCAGCTCCTCTGGTGAAGGTTCTGCACAAGGGAGACATTCTTCTTCCTCATAAGTTGAATCATCTGTAGAGGGAGGGGTAGTGGGTAGGGATTTACCCTTACTAACCCTAGCTTTAGGGAGCACTTGGTCCATTGTTCCAGGATCCAAGTCACCCTGTCCTTTTTGCTTTTTGGCCTGAGCCCTGGTTAAAGCAAAAATATGCCCAGGAATGCCCAGCATTGCTGCATGAGCCTCCAACTCCACTTCTGCCCAAGCTGATGTCTCTAAATCGTTCCTTAGTAGACAGTCTACAGGTAAATCTGAGGCAACCACAACTTTCTTTGGACCAGTAAACCCCCCCCCCCAGTTGAGATTCACAACAGCCATGGGGTGGCTAAGAGTGTTGTTATGAGCGTCTGTCACTTGGTACTGGTGACCAAGTAGGTGTTGTTCAGGGTGTACCAGTTTCTCTATTACAATGGTAACACTGGCACCTGTGTCCCGGTTGGCCTGAACCTCAACACCATTGATTAGGGGAAGTTGCTTGTAATTATCCATATTAAGGTAACAAGCAACCAAGATGGCCAAATCAATGGCACCTTCAGAGACTAACACAGCCTCTGTGGTCTCCCTAATAAGACCAACCCCAACTAAATTACCAAAAGTGAGCTCAGCTACTCCCTTGGATTGGCTATTAGTAGGTTTGCTCCCACCACCACTGCTATTACTAGGGGCACTAGAGGTTGCAGTAGGGGTTGTGGTAGTGGGAGGCTTGGTGCTTTTCTTTGGACAACTGGCATCAGTTGTCCAATGGCCTTTTACTTTACATAAATAGCACCATGGTTTCTTTACTTGATTAGAAGAGGATTTGGACCCACCACCCCCTCCAGAGTGTTTTTGTGGGCCTGATGAAGACTCATTTTTATACTGTATTTGTCCCCATTCTTGTCTGAAGACTTGCCATCCTTCTCACCCCCTGTATGAACTTTTCTGTTCACTCTTGTTCTGACCCATTTGTCTGCCTTCTTTCCCAATTCTTGGGGAGAGGTCAAATCTGAGTCCACTAGATATTGGTGTAACAAATCAGACACACAGCTATTCAGAATATGCTCTCTCAAGATTAGAATGTACAGGCTTTCATAGTCAGAAACTTTAGTGCCATGTAACCACCCCTTTAAGGCCTTCACTGAATCGTCAACAAAGTCTACCCAGTCTTGTGAGAACTCTTTTCTGGTTTCTCTGAACTTAATCCGGTATTGTTCAGTGGTTAAGCCAAATCCATCCAAGAGTGCATTCTTCAAAACTGTAAAATTATTGGCATCACTTTCCTTCACAGTACGGAGCCTATCCCTACCCTTTCCACTGAAAGATAGCCATAGGATAGCAGCCCACTGCCTTTGAGGGACCCCCTGTACCATACAGGCCCTCTCACGTGCAGCAAACCACTTGTTAATGCCATCCCCCTCCTTGTAAGGGGGAACTATCTTGTGCAGATTCCTAGAATCATGCTCTCTCACAGGATTGCTATCAGGGTTACTGCTGCTGCCACCATGGGGTCCAAACCCCAACCTCTGTCTCTCTTTTTCTAAGTCTAGGGATTCCCTGTCTAGAGCCAGCTGTTGCTGTTTAAGCTTCAGCCTGGACTCTTCCACTCTCAACTTATTGAGTTCCCTTTCTAACATCTTGTCATCAGGGTGGGTGGGTTGGGAATGTTTTGACACAGAAGAAAGATGTGAATGAGCAGAGGGAGACCTGTCCCTAACAGTTGGCACCCTAACACCCTGGCCTCCAGGAACAAAAACATCCCTACTGTGATCGGAGCTTCTATTACTACCAGCATTGCTAGGTGGTCTGCTAAGGGGCAGGTTAAGAAGGGGACCCTGTAACACTCTCTCAAGGGGCTCCCCTGAGTCAGAGTGTGAGCTATCTATCAACTTCTCAGATGAGGTGCCACCCTGGGCCTTATCATTCTCAATAAGCATATTAGACAGTAACTCTCTAGAAGGGTTCTTATCTACCACTAACCCTCTATCAATGCAGAGACTCCTTAGGCTCTTAAAGTTAAGGTGGTCATAAGTAGTACTGACCAAATTAAGGGGAGTTCCTACACCAGACATGATAGAAAAAGGTTTAGGGACAGATAAAGGATAGAAAAAGTTTTAGGACTTTTTAAAGAACAGAAAAAAAACTTGTTCAACTTTTTGAAACATTTTGAAAGTTTAGGAGTACTTTTCAGCACTTAGCAGATAGTGTAAGAGAAGAAAAGCAAAACTTTTTGGTTAGGTGTACATACACTGAACTTGTTTTGTATATTATTCTCTTATGAAAAGTACAAAATGACAAAGTGGTAAGTAGTTACAAGTACTTATCCCACTGCTGCACAACCAATGTAGGAGGCTGGCCTGGCTTGTAGTGGGTACCAAGGGGTACTTACACTCTGTACCAGGTCCAGTTATCCCTTATTATTGTAGAAGAGGCGTTTCTAGCAGCTTAGGCTGATAGAAGGTAGCTATAGCAGAGCAACTTAGGCTGAACTAGGAGACATGCAAAGCTCCTACTATACCACTGGTGTCATATGCACAATATCATAAGAAAACACAATACACAGATATACTAAAAATAAAGGTACTTTATTTTTATGACAATATGCCAAAAGTATCTCAGTGAGTACCCTCAGTATGAGGATGCCAAATATACACAAGATATATGTACATAATACCAAAAATATGCAGTAATAGCAAAAGGAAGTAATGCAAGCAATGTAAAGTTACAGTAGATTGCAATAGGAGCACATAGGTATAGGGGCAACAAAAACCATATACTCCAAAAGTGGAATGCGAACCACGAATGGACCCCAAAGTAGGTGTAAAGTGCACCTATAACCCCCAGAAAGCACAGAAGTCGTGATAGGGGGTTTCTGCAAGGAAGACCAACATCAGCAAAGCAACCAAAGTGGATTTCCGGACCTGAGTACCTGTGAAACAAGGGGATCAAGTCCAAGAGTCGCGACAATGTCGAGAGTGGGCAGATGCCCAGGAAATGCCAGCTGAGGGTGCAAAGAAGCTGCCACCGGATGGTAGAAGCTGTGGATTCTGCAAGAACGAAGAGGGTTAGAAACTTCCCCTTTGGAGGATGGATGTCCCACGTCGTGAAGAAGCTTGCAGAGGTGTTCCCACGCAGAAAGACCACAAACAAGCGTTGCTAGCTGCAAGGGTTGCGGTTAGGGTTTTTGGATGCTGCTGTGGCCCAGGAGGGACCAGGATGTCGCCACTTGAATGAGGAGACAGAGGGGGCGCCCAGCAAGTCAGGGAGCACTCACAGAAGAAGGCAGCACCCGCAGAAGTACCGGATCAGGTACTTAGTAGAGGAGTGAACCGGAGTCCACGCGAAGACACAAAAGGGAGTCCCACGATGTCGGAGGACAACTCAGAAGGTTGTGCACTGCAGGTTAGAGTGTCGGGGACCCAGGCTTGGCTGTGCACAAAGGAAATCCTGGAAGAGTGCACAGGAGCCGGAGCAGCTGCAAATCACGCGGTACCCAGCAATGCAGTCTAGCGTGGGGAGGCAAGGACTTACCTCCACCAAACTTGGACTGAAGAGTCACTGGACTGTGGGAGTCACTTGGACAGAGTTGCTGAGTTCCAGGGACCACGCTCGTCGTGCTGAGAGGGGACCCGGAGGACCAGTGATGCAGTCTTTTGTTGCCTGAAGTTGCAGGGGGAAGATTCCGTCGTCCCACGGGAGATTTCTTCAGAGCTCCTGGTGCAAGAAGGAGGCAGGCTACCCCCAAAGCATGCACCACCAGGAAACAGTCGAGAAGGCGGCAGGAGAAGCGATACAAGGTTGCAGTAGTCGTCTTTGCTACTTTGTTGCGGTTTTGCAGGCGTCCTGAGCAGTCAGCGGTCGATCCTTTGGCAGAAGGTGAAGAGAGAGATGCAGAGGAACTCTGGTGAGCTCTTGCATTCGGTATCCGAAGGATTCCCCCAAATCAGAGACCCTAAATAGCCAGAAAAGGAGGTTTGGCTACCTAGGAAGGAGGATAGGCTAGTAACACAGGTAAGAGCCTATCAAAAGGAGTCTCTGACGTCACCTGGTGGCACTGGCCACTCAGAGCAGTCCAGTGTGCCAGCACACCTCTGTTTCCAAGATGGCAGAGGTCTGGAGCACACTGGAGGAGCTCTGGGCACCTCCCGTGGGAGGTGCAGTTCAGGGGAGTGGTCACTCCCCTTTCCTTTGTCCAGTTTTGTGCCAGAGCAGGGCTGGGGGATCCCTGAACCGGTGTAGACTGGCTTATGCAGAAATGGGCACCCTTTGTGCCCATCAAAGCATTTCTAGAGGCTGGGGGGGGCTACTCCTCCCCAGCCCTGACACCTTTTTCCAAAGGGAGAGGGTGTAACATCCTCTCTCTGAGGAAGTCCTTTGTTCTGCCTTCCTGGGCCAGGCCTGGCTGGACCCCAGGAGGGCAGAAACCTGTCTGAGGGGTTGGCAGCAGCAGAGGCTGCAGTGAAACCCTGGGAAAGGTAGTTTGGCAGTACCAGGGTCTGTGCTAGAGACTCAGGGGATCATGGAATTGTCTCCCCAATGCCAATGGCATTGGGGTGATAATTCCATGATCTTAGACATGTTACATGGCCATGTTCGGAGTTACCATTGTGACGCTATACATAGGTAGTGACCTATGTATAGTGCACGTGTGAAATGGTGTCCCCGCACTCACAAAGTCCGGGGAATTTGCCCTGAATGATGTGGGGGCACCTTGGCTAGTGCCAGGGTGCCCACACACTAAGTAACTTAGCACCCAACCTTCACCAGGTGAAAGTTAGACATATAGGTGACTTATAAGTTACTTAAGTGGAGTGGTAAATGGCTGTGAAATAACGTGGACGTTATTTAACTCAGGCTGCACTGGCAGGCCTGTGTAAGAATTGTCAGAGCTCCCTATGGGTGGCAAAAGAAATGCTGCAGCCCATAAGGATCTCCTGGAACCCCAATACCCTGGGTACCTAAGTACCATATACTAGGGAATTATAAAGGTGTACCAGTATGCCAATGTGAATTGGTGAAATTGGTCACTAGCCTGTTAGTGACAATTTAGAAAGCAGAGAGAGCATAACCACTGAGGTTCTGATTAGCAGAGCCTCAGTGAGACAGTTAGTCATCACACAGGGAACACATACAGGGCACACTTATGAGCACTGGGGCCCTGGCTGGCAGGGTCCCAGTGACACATAGACTAAAACAACATACATACAGTGAAAAATGGGGGTAACATGCCAGGCAAGGTGGTACTTTCCTACACTTACACACTTATCAACCTTCAGTCATTCACTGCTCACAATGCACAGAGAGCACTCACACCATTATCCCTGCACTCATACACAACTTCCACACCTCGTATTATTATCCCCATAGGCGAAAACTAATGAATTTACCAATGCTTGTCTGTTAACACTATCCCTAACATGTACTTAGTGGTTCAAAAAGAAGCCCTGATTGAGCATTTCACTCATATGTGTCTGTGTGTTGATTTTTTTGCATCTCTCATGAGATGGCAGTGTACAAGGCCAGAAAGGACACTGCCTGCAGGTTTCCTGAGCTCTGAAGGGCCCTGCCAGCTCAGGGCAATCGAGCGCCATGGTTACAAGCCATCCTTCTTACTGCTCCCAGTTAATTTCTAGCAGAATGGTTTGTGCAGTCAATTTGCTTGCTAAATATGTGCTGTGTGCTTAGTTCAAGAATCAATCAGTGCTGTGCCTTTCAGGAACCAAACCTTCTTCCTAATGCTGCTGGAACCTTTGTTGTGTTTGTGTGCTGGTGTTTTGAGATATGTGTGAGTAGGTTGTGCTAATGAGTCGTTGTCCTGGAACAACAGAAAGAGAGAGGCGGCTTCCCTTTAGAGAAAATGACTTTAATGGGGTGTCCCCGATTGGGCTAAGATGTTCATCCATCTCCCCACCTCCCCCCTGTTATTGGCAGTTGACTAAGTTATATGGCAAGGAAATTCAAAATATGCAATATAATGCAGTACATTTGGTGTCAGTATTATATCCCTGTGTTATCAGTTTAACTGAACGTTGATGTAAAACTGATCTGAACGCCATTCCGAGCACTAAGCTTTCTCAAGAATAAAATATATGCGCATCCATCAGATCCTATTAAAATGCCTTTGACCAACAAACAATGATTTGGTCTTGCGTGAAAGTTCTAGCACACTGTTTCATGAATAATGTTTATGCTAAATCTCAGAGTATAAGAGTGTGTGTAACACATAAAATGTTGTGCTCAGCACAGGCACGTACCTCTTGAAAGATCTGCCGCTTTTTTGTTCTATGTATACTTTGTCTTTGGTGAGGAATTTAATGTGATTGTTTCTCTAGAATCGCCCCTTTCCTTTAAGAATCAGCTGTAAAAAAACAATATTGGTCATTATATAAGTATAATGTAGGAGGCCTTTTAAAGAACACAACATCAGACCATAAAATGAAATGCAAAATGTTTAATATTTTTCTGTACGCCGAGGGTCTCACAAAATTGCTGGATTTCTTGTTGGGGGGGAAGTGCGAAGAGAATCTGTGATGTAACATGATTTTGCGCGACTGTTGAAGCGAAATATATTGAAGGCCTTCAATAGGTTACCCAACATTTTATATTTGAGCATTACCTTCCTTTTGAGGTTGAGCATAAGCACTGCTTTTTCCCACCTGTTGTAATGTATTTGTGGGTGTAACCATGCCCACCTCGTGCCCATCACTTTCATTCGGAGCGTGAAGGGCCGAGACAAAAGGAAAAATGAGTTCACCCATCCTGAAGTATATCAGCAATCGTACAATTATCCATGTAACAGGGTCCGTCTGCAAGGCGTAACAAACCAGCCTCAAGGCGGGACAAACGTAAAGCATTTACCAATTACATCAAGGGATTTTTAAAAGGCTAGCCCACATGGCAGCCATTGCGCTCACAGCGCAAACTCGATCAGCGGTATTGGAGAGCTTGTCACATTGTTCACACTCTCACCTAATCGGAGTATTTTCAATTTTGTTTTAGGCTCTTCCATTGGCGCTCCTCGGCTTTCAAAAAACACTTATTGAAAATTGAGTTATGTTAAAACATAGAAATCCTCAAAGCGGCTCAGATTCTGCAATATTCACTGCACTCAGGAAACTCACCCCCTAATGCTTTGCAGAGCATTGCTTTTACAAAACATTGTGGCCATAACTCAGCATGTGCTAGTCCTAGGACAAAGGGACCACCTTCAAAACATTCACCACAACGAGTTCTGTCTGTCTACATCATCTCTGGGTCCCCACACTAGGTTAGTTGGGACCCCAAAATAATAACTACTCCCACAATTGAGTGTCTTTTTACGCTTTCTTATGGCTGGAACTTTTGGTTTACAGCTGGGAGTAGTTTGTGTTTTAAGGCCCTTGTTTAAATATCATTGCAGTAGGTCTGAAAATGTGTCATTCATTATGCCCTCTAGGGACTAAATATATGGTTACACTGCATTATGTTCTGTCATATTCTTTTCATGTGGTTGTGCCTTCTAGGGGTTAACTATATGGTTACATGCCCATGTTTCTTACAAATGTTATTTTTATTGTGCTGTACTCTAGGGGCTGTTCTGAGAATTACAGTTAACATACTACAATATTCACTGCACAAATACTCGCCCTATTATGCTTTGCAGGACATTACTTTTACAAAACATTTTTGTTCATAACTCAGCCTTCAGTGGTCCTAGGACAATGGGACCACCTTCAAAACGTTCACCACATGTCCTCTTTCAGCCTAGATCATAACTGGGTTTCCAAACTATGTTAATGTGGACCCCAAAATTCAGTGCCTTTTTAAGCTCTCTTATGGCTGGAAGTTTTGTTTTACAGTTGGGAGTAGTTTATTTTTAAAGGGCCTTTTTTCGAATAATATTCCAGTTGGCCTGCTAGTTCTTTAGTTATATGCGGGGCCACTGGAATTATGTCGCAAGAAAAGTCCAGTTATGCGTTTACAACGCCAATAGCTCAAACCTCCAGCAAATGCGATACCAATTGCATTGTAAATGCTTGTTTGTAAATTATCAACGGGGTCTGAGAAATCCCACTTAAACCATTGCAAAAGAATGAAAAGAGCTTCCAAGATGAAGCTGAACTCACGGGGCAGCTCTGCCGTGGGCCTCTCCTCCCCGCGAAGGCTCCGCTGTGAAGTGATGAGGAGGACCGGGGAGCCCCGTCTCCGGGAGCCGCCGGGGTCACGTGAGCCGGTGGCCGCCTGAAGAGAATCGAAACCGAACATAACTCGGAAGAGAGACTCCCGGACAACCGGTTCAACCCCAAGCAGCTCTGACCGAAACCCAATACTCCCAGGGGCGTAACGAAACTGAACCATCCATCCTCCCGCACCCCCCGCAAAGCACCTGTAGGGGGGGGGGGGCTCCGGCCCGTGCATGGTGTACTGTCTGAGGGGGGCCCCGTGCATGGTGTACTGTGTGAGGGGGGGCCCGTGCATGGTGTACTGTCTGAGGGGGCCCCGTGCATGGTGTACTGTCTGAGGGGGGCCCGTGCATGGTGTACTATCTGAGGGGGGGCCCGTGCATGGTGTACTATCTGAGGGGGCCCCCGTGCATGGTGTACTGTCTGGGGGGGCCCCCGTGCATGGTGTACTGTCTGAGGGGGCCCTGTCTGAGGGGGCCCCCGTGCATGGTGTACTGTCTGAGGGGGGCCCGTGCATGGTGTACTGTCTGAGGGGGGCCCCGTGCATGGTGTACTGTCTGAGGGGGGCCCCGTGCATGGTGTACTGTCTGAGGGGGGCCCGTGCATGGTGTACTGTCTGGGGGGGCCCCCGTGCATGGTGTACTGTCTGAGGGGGGCCCCGTGCATGGTGTACTGTCTGAGGGGGGCCCGTGCATGGTGTACTGTCTGAGGGGGCCCCGTGCATGGTGTACTGTCTGAGGAGGCCCCGTGCATGGTGTACTGTCTGGGGGGCCCCCGTGCATGGTGTACTGTCTGAGGGGGGCCCCGTGCATGGTGTACTGTCTGAGGGGGGCCCCGTGCATGGTGTACTGTCTGAGGGGGGCCCCGTGCATGGTGTACTATCTGAGGAGGCCCCGTGCATGGTGTACTGTCTGGGGGGCCCCCGTGCATGGTGTACTGTCTGGGGGGGCTCCCGTGCATGGTGTACTGTCTGAGGGGGCCCCCGTGCATGGTGTACTGTCTGAGGGGGCCCCGTGCATGGTGTACTGTCTGGGGGGGCCCCCGTGCATGGTGTATTGTGCTGAGGATGCCCCCTGGTGCTCGCCCCCTCGGCCCCGCACCCCCACACCGCACTGCACCGCACCGCGGGGGCTGCATGGGCCTTTGTTACGCCTCTGAATACTCCATGGACGCAGCTAGGACTGATGCACTAATGTCAGGAATCACACAGCGCTCCGTTAGAAGTGTGTATGTCGAGGCGCTTCATCTGTGAGGGAGAGAGCAAAACAGACCCAGTGTCAGGCGCGAGAGAGGGCGGAACACGAGAGTGACAGAGATTGCCCATGAGAAGCTGGAGACCGCAGGAGAGTGACAGGCAGCCTGTGATGACCGAGGAACAGTGGAGGGAGGGACAGTATCTGACAGGACAGAGAGCAGCGATGAACAGAAGAGTGAGAGGAGGAGGGCTGCAGAGACGGTGAGCAGTGGAGGCCAGTGGGAGAGTCTTGGATGAATGGGAGAGAGTCTTGGAGGAGTAGAGGGGCAGTGGGAGAAGAAGGGACCGAGAATGGAGGGGCCAGTGGGAGAGAGTGTCGGATGAATAGAGGGGACATTGGGAGAAGAAGGGGCAGAGTCTGCAAGAGATGGAGGCAGTGGGAGAAGAAGGGAGAGAGTCTGCAATAGATGGAGGGGCAGTGGGAGAAGAAGAGGCAAAGTCTGCAATAGATGGAGGGGCAGTAGGAGAAGAAGGGAGAGAGTCTGCAATAGATGGAGGCAGTAGGAGAAGAAGGGAGAGAGTCTTGGATGAATAGAGGGGCAGAGGGAGAAGAAGAGGCACAGTTTGCAATAGATGGAGGCAGTAGGAGAAGAAGGGAGAGAGTCTGCAATAGATGGAGGCAGTAGGAGAAGAAGGGAGAGAGTGTGCAATAGACGGAGGCAGTGGGAGAAGAAGGGAGAGAGTCTACAATAGATGGAGGGGCAGTGGGAGAAGAAGGGAGAGAGTGCAATAGATGGAGGCAGTGGGAGAAGAAGGGAGAGAGTCTGCAATAGATGGAGGGGCAGTAGGAGAAGAAGGGAGAGAGTCTGCAATAGATGGAGGGGCAGTAGGAGAAGAAGGGAGAGAGTCTGCAATAGATGGAGGCAGTAGGAGAAGAATGGAGAGAGTCTTGGATGAATGGAGGGGCAGTGGGAGAAGAAGGGGGAGAGTCTGCAATAGATGGAGGCAGTAGGAGAAGAAGGGAGAGAGTCTGCAATAGATGGAGGCAGTAGGAGAAGAAGGGAGAGAGTCTTGGGTGAATGGAGGGGGCAGTAGGAGAAAAAGGGAGAGTCTTCCATGAATGGAGGGGCCAGTGGGAGAAGAAGGGGGAGAGTCTGCAATAGATGGAGGCAGTGGGAGAAGAAGGGAGAGAGTCTGCAATAGATGGAGGCAGTAGGAGAAGAAGGGAGAGAGTCTTGGATGAATGGAGGGGGCAGTAGGAGAAGAAGGGAGAGTCTTGGATGAATGGGGGGCAGTGGGAGAAGGGGGAGAGTCTGCAATAGATGGAGGCAGTAGGAGAGGAAGGAAGAGAGTCTACAATAGATGGAGGCAGTGGGAGAAGAAGGGAGAGAGTCTGCAATAGATGGAGGGGCAGTGGGAGAAGAAGAGGCAGAGTCTGCAATAGATGGAGTCAGTGGGAGAAGAAGGGAGGGAGTCTTGGATGAATGGAGGGGGCAGTGGGAGAAGAAGGGAGAGAGTGTGCAATAGATGGAGGCAGTAGGAGAAGAAGGGAGGGAGTCTTGAGTGAATGGAGGGGGCAGTAGGAGAAGAAGGGAGAGTCTTGGATGAATAGAGGGGCCAGTGGGAGAAGAAGTGGGAGAGTCTGCAATAGATGGAGGCAGTGGGAGAAGAAGGGAGAGAGTGTGCAATAGATAGAGGCGGTAGGAGAAGAAGGGAGGGAGTCTTGGATGAATGGAGGGCAGTGGGGGATGAGACAGGGAACCTGCTCCGAATGGACAGACAGTGTGAGAAACAACCTGTGGAGATGAAGGGACAGTAGGAAGTAGGACACGGCGACTCAGAGGAAATTGGGTTCACAGGACGCTCTCATCTCAGGGGGATGGAAACACAGCGTCCCAAGGGTTCTTACTGTGCCTTGTGTGACGTGTACTATGGATCTCCCCTGAGCGTGGTCATGCTACCTTGTGTGTGACCTCCTCTTCTCTACTGGTCCCATATGCACAATTTAAAGAGGTGTTATCTGCGCGTGTGACCCTTTCACTGATGAAATGTGTGTCTCCCCAGGGCTGTGTGAAACAAGAGGCCAGATTATGGTACTTTTTTTATGCTCCAGCAGCGCACGCCTCTCAACCATATCTATGAGGCCAAGAAAAGCCACTTTGCGGTGGCTTTGAATGGCCTCATAGATATGGAGTAAGACAAGCAGGCGTAATGCGAACCTTACGCTTCCCCAGAGCAGGCCTAATGAGGAGAGAGATTTTTATTTCTCCTTCTTTTTTTCTCTATTCCACATGTGCTGCAGGAAGGTATCCCTTCCTGCACAAAAGCAATCCTGCATGCAGCACAGGCACCCTTGCACCAGGGTGCAAGGGTGCCTGTGTTGGTGCTAGACAGCCCATTGTGCGCCAGTGCAGGGAAAAGGACAGGAATGCACCACAGGCCTCATTTACATTGTCATCGATGCGCCACAGTTCTTTCATCTGCCGCACATCCCTTAACAACACCATGGATGTGCTGTATTTACAATACAGAGCTCCATGGTGTACGTTTTCACGGATGCGTCAGAAATTCTGACGCATCTGTTGGCGCTAAAGTGATGTATTGCTGGAGTTGCATCATTAAACTGATGCAACTCCAGCAATGTGAGGAGAGACCATTGGAAAAAGTCCTGCATTACTTTTACGCCTGGTCCGAGCGGGCGGTAAAATTCTGACTCAGTGAAGTCATAGAGTGATGCAGTGAAAAATTTCACTGCGTCAGGTCTACGTGTTTTTTTCAGTGGGAATGCCTATCCTGCTTACATTTTATCTGGTGCAGGTATAATGTGACACAGGGCTTTACAAACTGATGCATTTGGCCCAGTGTGTGAGTTTGTAAATATGGAGCAGTGTAGTGCCCTGAGATCGCCACTACTGCGTAAAAAAAAAATTACACTGCAGCGGCACAAGGAGCTTGTAAATGAGGCCATGTATTTCATAAATATGGTGCATTCCTGCCCTTTCACATCTTCATAAGGCAGCGCAGCAAGAAGACTTGCCGCACTGCCCTACGGCAATTGCCATAAATATGCCCCCATGTCTGGACAGAAGCAAGCAGCCATCAGGTGATTCCTTACCAGTCCACAGGTGGCCTACCCAGGTCACTAACCTTCATCATTCACATCCAAGAGAGTAGGCAGTGACCTGGTCATCTGAATCGAGAGCTGTCAGGTTTGACAGCCGATACGTATGTATGTGTGTGTGTCTGTGTGTTAGCAGAGCTAAGCAGAGGATTTTTCGGGTGTCAGGGAAGGTGCATGACTGACAGGAACTTCGCCAAATTCAGTGCACTCTACTGATACTGTCACATGAGTTAAAATCTCCTTCAGACAAGGGTATCTTTTATTTGCTCTTTGTCCTTGAGAGTATGCAAAGAAATTCACATTTGTGCCATGTTGTGTTTCTCTATTTTTAGGTCTGGCTTGACGTTGCAGTTGTTGCAATACTTTGTGATCAACCTAAAAAGGATCTTCCAGGAGTACTAGAGAGGCCACATGTTGGTAGACACATTTTGTGTGCTTCCTCAGAGCAAGTGCTTCCACTCCAGGCAGCTGTGATTATTTTGTGTCTTTATCCAGCTGCATGAGCCAGCAGCAGTATGACTCTCTATAGAAGTCCCAGTAAGACACATGAAGTATCAAGCTTACAATGGGATGGAGATTGAACTTTCAGGTGCACGCACATGGCACTGTTAAAATGTCTTAGATATATATAATTATAGGTTGGTAGCCATCCGTGATGGAGATGTTTTTCACAGAGGGGTTCTGACTGACTTTGCAAGGCTGGTTTCCAGAGAACAGTATCTGCCAGGACAGCTCTGTAGAGTAACGCAAGCCTATGGACAGGTGAATGTCTGCCCTATGGCAGTGGTACCTTAGAATGGGAAGGGGTACTTGCCAAGAGAATGGTCATAGCAAGTGCTCAGATGATTATTGAATACACCTTTGGGAATGAGGGCCCATCGGAGAGAAAAGAGATAGTTGGGAAGGGCACCTGCCACGGGGTAACAGACAGCACAGATGTCTGAAGCTACTGTCCCTAAACAGAGGGTACAGAAGCCGAGAAAAAGAGTAAGGGGTAGGAGATGGATGTTGCCCACAGTGGGAGACCACAGGGTCAGGGGTTACCTGCTCTGAGACGAGAGCACCCCAAGAAGGAACACAGTGCGGCCACTTCTCACTTGGAGGTATTTGCTCTGCCATCTTAGAAACAGCAACAGACCGACCACGACATGACACTGCCAGAGTGTGCCACGTTTGAAGGGGAAGTCTTAGACTCCCAGGAACATGTCCAGTTTAAGGGTAAATACTTTGAGCTGAGTAGCCAGTCTCAGGGTTTCCCCCCCTGAGATGGTGGAATTAAAAGTAGAAGGACGGTGCCTGCAACCTGAAGGTATAGCCCCTCCCACTGAGAAACCCAAAGGGACCACAGGAGCAAGTGAGGGACCCCTTGCGAGCCCAAAGGATGGAGGCGAGGCCTACCCAAGGTCCCAGACTGGAACCTTCTATCTGACAGTGTATGTCCAGGGACCGGGTTCCTGAAACCGACAGCCGTCAGTGCTCTCTGTTGGTTGCTAACCTTTTGCTTGAGTTGGGGACAGCAATCTGACCTAGTGAGCAGAATGGGCTTCATCACCTTGTCATTGTGGTACCCACGCCTACTGGTTTGCCTCTGTGAGCAAGCGATATTTAAACGCCTCACAAGTGCAGGGGAGTAGAAGGGTTCCTCATGGACAGGGTTAGTGAGGGGGCAGATGATGACAGAGGGGTATGGCTTGTTTCAGAGGGACAGAGAACAGAGAAGTGCCACTGCAGAAACAACAAATTGTCCAAGTTCTATTGCCGGAGCCAGGAAGACCATCAAGGGATTGGTTAGTCTACCCTAGCTCTTGGTTAGGGTGGGGGCAGCCTGTGTAGGAAATCCACCGTTTCTGTGTGGTCAGCCCAGATTTTGATAGACCCTATATTCTTGAGGTTTTCGAAGTCTGTGCACTTTTACCCTTCTAGCCGCTAGCAAAGTGCTTGTGTTCCACCTTTCAATGTGGCATACTCCTAATTGGCATAGTTAACTTCCCTAGAAGTCCCTAGTATATGGTACAAAGTGTACCCAGGGCCTGGAAGTTAAATGCCGCTAGTGGACCGCAATGCGTATTGTGCCTTCCACTACAGTGACTGTGTAAACACGACTTCAGGCCTTTCATTGCAGCCTCACTACTGCAGTGTAAAACCTGCAGTTCAGCCAGTCAAAATAAACCCTTCTGACAGAGCAAAACCCCCCTTTTAAATATGTTTTAGTTCAAACCATTTTATTTAGATAATAAACAATTACAGAGTAGATAGTGAAAACACAATACAGGGTACATTGTGTAATCTTGTTAGATCTCATACGTAAACATGTGAGATACGGCTTAGGTAAATACCATGATGCAGTAACGGCTATGGATATATTATTGTCTACAATGGTGGCACTTTGAGAGCTTATCTTAAGGTAGTAGGGAGCTGAGTGTGGGGTCTCCTTATAAGCTGAGAGTTGAGATCCCTGAGTGTGCTCAAGATGGATGAGCAGAAAGGGATAGTAAAGGAAAGAGAGAGAGAGGGGTTAGAAGAAAGAAGGGGGAGAGGTTAGAGAAAGGAGGGAAAGGGGGCTGTCAGCAGGGTCTGCAGTAAGGGCAGAACTACTACCCACATACTGGTGATTTAGTTCTGTCTTGGTGGGCGAGTGGAATTGGGCGAGCAAGAAGGACGTTGGGGCTACGGGATCCATTTTTTGTAGGTATGCATCAAGTGCATTCCATAGGTGGCGTGGGCGTGATGTGTTGTGGAGTCTCTTGTAGATTACATTGTCTGCGTTCCTGGTGGCACAGAGAGTGCTCCACCACTTGTTGAAGGGGATTACTGTGGTGGTTTTCCACCCTGGGCGGACTGCCTTGGGCAAGCATTAGACCGAGTAGCAGTGAGGCATGTGTAGGGAGACCAGTGTTACATGGGTGTGCGGCAAGGCCCAAAGTGGAGGTTAGGAAGGATGGTACCAGCTAAATCTCATAGATGTCATGAATCTTGTGGTGGATTGTAGTCCAGAGAGGTTGAACCATATGTTCAAGTGATCCCCTGACTTGAACATAGGTTTTTCACATGTAAAATGGTTCCTCACAATGCCAGCGGGTGTCTGGTTGTAGGATCCCAGGCTTGTGTAATCTGGAAGGGGTCCAGTATGTTTTGTGCATCGTCCAAAATCTAGACTGTGCAAATGCAAATGTGATTTTAGCCACAAAAGGTGAGTGCCAGATTCTATTCCAGGGAACGTCCGATGTGCGGTGTGTGGGGGGCATTTATTTTTCAAATTGATGAGGACGTGTACTCTAGGGGGGGGGGGTGAAGTAATTTATAAATGCTGTTGTGGGGTGACCGGGCTTTTTAAGATTTCCCAGTAGGACGGGTAGGTCCGGAGTGTGTAGTTTCGGTAGCGGTATTGTGGCTCTTTTAAGTTTTATACAATTATAAAATTTGATCGGGGGACAGTGTACCGCGCACACACGTCAGCAAACAGAACGGGGATCAGGGATGTGCCTAGGTCTCCAACTGAACTTATACCCTTTCTGGACCACTGTTCCCAGAACACAGTTCTTCTGTCTAACTTGATTTTGTGATTGTGCCACTGGGGGACTAAGGTGGCATCAGTGAGACGGTTCTTCAGAGCTTTATCAACCCGCAGGGGGGCAGATGCTGTCAGTGACTATGGGGAGTGAGTGGGCCAGGGGTACTTTATGGAGGCCTCTGGTGGTAAGGGTGGATCTCAGAGTGAGGGGAGATAGTGGGTGAAATTCAGTTTTGAGCCAGAGAGGGGAAAGGTCATTAGCCTATCTGAACATCAGTTGTCCTGTGCCACTAAGAAAACTTATTGGTATTTGTAAAACTCGGGCTATTCAGGCCTCCCCTGTTCAGTTTAGGAGTGGGTCCGGCGATCCTAGCTCTTTCCCCTTCCAAAGAAGTCCGTGATATGTTCGTCCACAGCTTTAAAGAAGGTGGGGATAGATGTATGTGGAGCAAGAGGAAGTTGATTAGCGGTGCAATCATCATTTTCGAGGTGTCTGCTCTACCCCACCAAGCTATGTGTTTGGGGGACCACGAGTTTAGAAGATCTTTGATTTTTGCCAGTGTCTTGTTTTTGTTGATTGTGAGGGAGGAGTGTAGATCCTTCCAGTACCAGATACCAAGGTATTTGAGTGCAACGGGTTGCCTTTTCAGCGTCCATTGAGCGGGTACAGAGAATGTTCATGTGGAAGGCTTCCATTTTGTAGCGATTACGTGTATAGCCAGAAAGTGTAGAGTATTTTCCAATTTTGGACTTAATGTGAGGGATTGCTGTTTCTCCATCTTCTGTAAAGATTAGTACAACGCCGGCATACACCTTACATGCTATTGTTTTCTTTCTGGGAGGAAAGAAAGGGTTCGATTACGAGAAGGAATAGGAGTGGGGAGAGAGGGCACTGCTGTCTGGTGCCCTGTTTCAGTGGAAATGAGTCTGACAGACGACCATTTATTCTGACCTTCGCTACTGGTTCTGCGTAGAGTGCCATGACCATAGGGATGAAATCCTCACCTAGGTGGAATTCGCCTTCTCACATAGAAAAATCCAGGACACCTTACCAAAGGCTTTTTCTGCGTCGCGTGCCATCGCGGCAGCTGGTGAGTGCGATGACCAAGCCTTGTCAAGTGCAAGGCAGAAGACCTAGATGTTATCTGCAGCCAGTCCGCCTTTCAGGAAAGCAGTTTGAGATGGAGCAATGAGTTTTGGGATCACCTTCTCTAGTCTTTGTGTCAGGACTTTGGCGTATGATTTGCAATCGATATAGGTTAATGATATCAGTCTATGGTTTTTAACATCCAGGACATCTTTGACCTCTCTTGGGATGACAACTATAGTGGCTACAGAGCCCTTGCTAGTGAGGCACCCCTTGGAGGTATGATTGAAAGAGGGCTAAGAGTGGGTCAGATTGAAAGAGGGCTAGGAGTGGGTCAGATGAATGGTCAGGGAAAGTTTCACAGAACTTCACAGAATACCCATCCAGGCCTGCAGATTTTCCTGATGTGAGAGACTTAATGGCGGAGCAGATTTCCCCCATAGTGATCTTCTGAAGCGGCTAGTGGTAGTGTACAGGAGTTCAGGTACGACGCGCATTCCTCCTGGTTGATTTTTGAACTTGGAGTGTATAGATCAGAGTAGAATTTGTGAAAAACCTCCAGGATCTCCTTTGGACCAGTGAAAGTTACGCCAGCTTTGTTTTTGATGGTTGACGTGATGGTTCTGTTTGTAGGAGTCTGGCTCTCTATATAGTGTACGAAAATGACATGCACTGTGCAGACAGTCCAGGCAACCCCACTCTGATATCCAGAGGTGAAAGGCAGACCACCTAATGCTCTGTTTTTGTGGTAGGGTGGGCGAGCACTTAGGCTAATCCAGGAGATGTGCTAAGCATTTGTTGTACTCACAGTATCAATAAGTGTAGACACACACTTGAGACCAATTTACAAAAATAATATGGATTTTTATAAAATTGTTAAGACCAAGATCATCAATATATGGTAAGTACTTTTTTGTTATAATTTTTCAAAATTTAGAAAATGTTGCTTTTCTGTGCGTAATTACACATTATAGGAATCAATGGGAAAATCTTTAAAAATGCATAAAAAATCAGGCAGTGTTCTCACAAGTGTCACCTTCTGATTTTAGATCGAGGTTGAGGAGAGGTCCAATGCTCCAGCTGGAGAAGTTCGAGTGGTTCCCGGTTCGAGCGGGAGCAGCGGCTGTAGGTCTTGGAGCTTCCGCACAGAGGAGAAGGGGGCCACTTGGAAACCCACTACACAGAGGGACTTAATGGTAAGTCTGCTGCGTACCCTTGAAGGGTGGAGGTCGCAAGGGCTTGGGGACCATGAGAGCACAGCTGATTGGTTGGTGCGGGGACCAGGGAGGCAAGGTGCAGAGCAGATAGGTCAGCCAGTCATCTTTGAGTCCTCACGGTCAGGGGCAGGTAGCTTTGAGGGTGGATTGCAGGTCAGCTGGGTCACTCAGGGGGTGGATCTCAGGTGTCCTGGAGTCCCTCAACTGGTGCTTGCTCCTGTGCTTGTGGGAGTCAAGAATGGACTCTTCTTCTGGGTGTCTGATATAGGGGGTCCAATACCCCAGGTAGTGGTATGCCACAGCCCTAGAAAGTCCTAGTGCCACCAAACATGGAACCATGGCAGGCCTTGTACACTGGAGCTGTTGTACAGAATTTACTTGTGCTGGTCAGTAAACAAGACTTCACGGGTTCCTTGCCTGCAGGGTGCAGGGGAGTGATACTTTCACTCTGAGGGAGGTTCTTGCCAATTTTTAGAAGTCTGGAGGTGTGCGTTATTGCCAGAGGCCAACTGCTAGTCAACCGCACCTGGGTCACATATGGGTGAAGTTGGGCAGTACAGGAATTTTAGTGTTCCTGTTAGCAATCGTTTTAGTGCCTTAGAGGAAGTCAATTGACTGTCCTTGTCAGGAGAGACAGGTGGAATAGAGTGTGCATTAGGGATGGTAGGATTGTTCCTCATAGTCCTTCACAGGCAAATATGGAAGAGAATACGAATAAGTTATCACAGCAACCAGTTGCCCGGGAGGTGGGGAGTTGTGAGGGTGAGGCTCCCTCCCATGGGGTTTTTCGCCATAACAATGCCCCACTAGAGAAAGCACAGAAACAGATTAATGCAAATACTATGATCCTGCCTGGTGGTTTCCCGCTTGTCTCCTGGAATGTGGCTGGGTTGGGCTGGAAGTTGCAGCTTCCTGAGTGGAATGCTTTTATTGGTGGTTTTGATATTTGTCTGTTTCAGGAGACTTGGTGCACTGAGCCAAAGTACCAACATAGCTGTTTGACTTTTTTCAGTCCTGCCATTTCTGGCCCAAAAAGAACTGTACTTTTGAACTGCTTCTGGTGGCCCACGTAGATACTTTGGCCATTCAGATAAAAAATGGGTCAAATACTGGGGTAGACATCTACAGTCTCTACATGAGTGGCGTGAGAGGTGGTTTCCAGTCTGACACATTGCAATGGTTAGAGGCTAGTTTAGATAAGACGCCGCCCAGGCATTCTTTAATTATTGGTTGTGATTTCCACGTTCAAGCTCTTAAACAGGGATGATGTAAACCTTATGGCAGAGGAAGATGAACAATGATCTATCCCAGAGCTTAGCTTAGCACCTGTAAAAAAAATGGGTAAGGGTGGCACTACAATTGAAGGCCATTACTCTCGAATTCGGGCTAAGAGCTTTGAATGGTCGAACCAGGAGTGACCAGGCTGGGTTGCCTACCTTCCATGGTCATAAGGGTTCTAGCAGAATAGATTATGTGTTGATGAACCTTAGATTGTGCGCCTTTGTTGTTGATATGGTAATAAGAGAAATTGTTGAGAGTGATCATATTCCACTGTGCCTCGGGCAAAGGCCGCTCCCCAGGGGGCCAAATTATTTTTAGGCCAATTCTGCCAAGGGGGGGGAGGGTGAGGGGGAGGCAGAATCCCCCTAGACACCAGGGCTAATTGACCCCTTAGGCAAGGGTCGCTCCCCAGGGGGCAAAATTACTTTTAGGCCATTTAGGCCAATCTGCCCCCAAGGGGGGCAGAAACCACTAGACACCAGGGATTTTTTTATTATTATATATATTATTGAATAAGGGGAGTGGCCCATTGGGCAAGGGCCTCTCCCCAGGGGGGGCAAAATATTTTAAGCCTTTTCTGCCCCCCACCCAGGGCCAGATCAGCCTATTATTATTAAGCCAATCTGCCCCGGTGGGGGGCAGAAACCCCTAGACACCAGGGATATATATTTTTTTGTTTACCTTATTTTTTTAGATATGGGGAACGACCCCTTAGGCAAGGGTCGCTCCCCTGGGGGCAAATTGTATTTAGGCCATTTCTGTCACTTAGGCACCAGGGATTAGTGTGTGTGTATGTGTGTGTTTTGTTTGGGGGGGCAGCCCCTTGGGCAAGGGTCGCTCCTCATGGGGGGCACATTACTGCTGGCCATATCTGCCTATTCTTAGAAGGCCCATCTGCCCCCAAGGGGGGCAGAAATCTCAGCAGAGACCAGGGAAGATTTTTTTTCCAAAAAAAGAGGGTGGGGTTATGGCCATACCCCCTCCCCAAATAAATGGGGCCAAAGTTATCTGCCCACTAGTGGGCAGATAGGGCAATTACCCCCGATCCACACCTGGGGGGGCAGAAAGTCTACTAGATGCCAGGGAATTTAAAAAAAACATAGTGGGGTGGTGTCTACCAACCAGTATGGGTGTCTACTTTTCAGAAATGTCTGGGTTTGGTAGGTTTCCCTGTATGGCTGCTGAGCCCAGGACCAAAACCGCAGGTGCCCCCCGCAAAAACAGGTAGTTTTGTATTTGATAATTTTGATGTGTCCAGATAGTGTTTTGGGACATTTCCTTTCACGGGTACTAGGCCTACCCACACAAGTGAGGTACCATTTTTATTGGGAGACCTGGGGGAACGCTGGGTGGAAGGAAATTGGTGGCTCCTCTCAGATTTCAGAACTTTCAGTCACCGAAATGTGAGGAAAAAGTGTTTTTTTGGCTAAATTCTGAGGTTTGCAAAGGATTCTGGGTAACAGAACCTGGTGAAAGCCCCACAAGCCACCCCATCCTGGATTCCCCTAGGTGTCTAGTTTTAAACAATGCGTAGGTTTACCTAGGTGCCAGCTGAGCTACAGGCCAAAGTCCACAGCTAGGCACTCAGCAAAAAACAGCTCTGTTTTCTTTGGGAAAATGTGATGTGTCCATGTTGTGTTTTGGGGCATTTCCTTTTCGCGAGCACTAGGCCTACCCACAGAAGTGAGTTACCATTTTTAGCGGAAGACTTGGGGGGACACTAGGGGGAAGGAAATGTGTGGCTCCTCTCAGATTCCAGAACTTTCTATCACTGAAATGTGAGGAAAAAGTGTTTTTTTTAGTGAAAATTTGAGGTTTGCAAAGGATTCTGGGTAGCAGAATCTGGTGAGAGCCCCACAAGTCACCCCATCCTGGATTTCCGGAGGTGTCTATTTTTAAAAAATGCACAGGTTTGGTAGGTTTCCCGAAGTGCCGGCTGAGCTAGAGGCCAAATTCCACAGCTTGGCACTTTGCAAAAAACAGCTCTGTTTTCTTTGCGAAAATGTGATGTGTCCATGTTGTGTTTTGGGGCATTTCCTGTCGCGAACACTAGGCCTACCCACACAAGTGAGGTACCATTTTTATCGGGAGACTTGGGGGAACTATGAGTGGAAGGAAATCTTTGGCTCCTCTCAGATTCCAGAATTTTCTGTCACCGAAATGTGAGGAAAAAGTGTTTTTTTGGCCAAATGTTGGCGTTTGCAAAGGATTCTGGGTAGCAGAACCTGTGAGAGCCCCACAAGTCACCCCATCATGGAATCCCCTAGGTGTCCAGTTTTAAAAAATGCACAGGTTTGGTAGGTTTCCCAAGGTGCCGGCTGAGCTAGAGGCCAAATTCCACAGCTTGGCACTTTCCAAAAAACAGCTCTGTTTTCTTTGGGAAAATGTGATGTGCCCATGTTGTGCTTTTGGGACATTTCCTGTTGCGAGCACTAGGCCTACCCACACAAGTGAAGTACCATTTTTATTGGGAGACTTGGGGGAACGTTGGGTGGAAGGAAATTTGTGGCTCCTCTCAGATTCCAGAATTTTCTGTCACCGAAATGTGAGGAAAAAGTGTATATTTGTCCAAATTTTGGAGTTTGCAAAGGATTCTGGGTAACAGAACCTGGTGAGAGCCCCACAAGTCACCCCATCCTGGATTCCCCTAGATGCGTAGTTTTAAAAAATGGATAGGTTTGATAGGTTTCCCTAGGTGCCAGCTGAGCTAGAGGCCAAAATCTACAGCTGGAGACTTTGCAAAAAACATTTCAGATTTCAATGTAAAAATGTGATGTGTCCATGTTGCGTTTCCTGTCGCGAGCATTAGGCCTACCCACGCAAGTGAGGTAGCATTTTTATCGGGAGACTTTGGGGAACACAGAATAGAAGAACAACTGTTATTGCCCCTTGTCTTTCTCCACATTTTGTCCTTCCAAATGTAAGGCAGTGTGTAAAAAAGACGTCTATTTGAGAAATGCACTATAATTCATATGCTGTATGGGCACCCCAGAATTCAGAGATGTGCAAATAACCACTGCTTCTCAATACCTTATCTTGTTCCCATTTTGGAAGTACAAAGGTTTTCTTGATACCTATGTTTCACTCTTTATATTTCAGCAAATTAATTGCTGTATACCGGGTATAGAATGAAAACCCATTGCAAGGTGAAGCTCATTTATTGGCTCTGCGTACCTAGAGATCTTGATGAACCTACAAGCCCTATATATCCCGCAACCAGAACAGTCCAGCAGACGTAACAGTATATTGCTTTAAAAAATCTGACATCGCAGGAAAAAGTTACAGAGTAAAACGTGGAGAAAAATGGCTGTTTTTTTCACCTCAATTTCAATATTTGTTTATTTCAGCTGTTATCTGCTGTAGGAAAACCTTGTAGGATCTACACAAATTACCCCTTGCTGAATTCAGTATTTTATCTACTTTTCAGAAATGTTTAGCTGTCTTGGGTCCAGCATTGGTTTCACACCCATTTCTTTCACTAACTGGAAGGAGGCTGAAAGCACAAAAAATAGTAAAAATGGGGTATGTCCCAGTAAAATGCCCAAATTGTGTTGAAAAGTGGGGTTTCCTGATTTAAATCTGCTGGTTCCTGAAAGCTGGGATGATGCTGAGTTTAGCACCGCAAACCCTTTGTTGATGCCATTTTCAGGGAAAAAAACACAAGCCTTTTTCTGCAGCCCTTTGTCCCATTTCTTTTTTAAACAACAAAAGTTTAGCTGTATTTTGGCTAATTTCTTTGGTCTCCTTCAGGGGAACCAACAAAGTCTGGATACCTCTAGAATCCCTAGGATGTTGGAAAAAAAGGATGCAAATTTGGCATGGGTAGATTATGTGGAAAAAAAGTTATGAGGGCCTAAGAGCGAACTGCCCCAAACAGCCAAAAAAAGGCTTCGCACCTGAGGGGGAAAAAGGGGGAAAAGGCCTGGCAGCGAAGGGGTTAAGGAAACACAATGTTCAATAAGTTACTTTTTACTGTCTGAAGTTCCCAGAGGCTAATCTGCATTGGCTCACTAACTTCTCCAAGCCAGTAATTTGCCTTGAATAGGTGTAAATACGTGTGAAATTCTTCCCAGGAACAAACAATAGGAAGACATGAATGGGCAGAGATGATTCCTCTGAACGCCACAGAATATGAAGGGTGGGCCTACGGACATCTTTTTAGACATTACAGTATCAAATCCTGCTTGAATGTCAAATCTTGCTTGACTGATCTGCTGGGTTCTCCTATAACAGTTGGGGCACACTTAAAAGGGGAGAGTACAGAGTGCCAAGACAATTCTTGTGGGCCCACAGTCTGGTTGCTGAAAGAGTCTGCTTTTGTTTTACAGACATCTGTCTTTGAGTTTACGTATCATCCCTGGGGCACACTTGAACGGGAGAAAATACAATACCAAGACAATACTTGTGGCTACGCTGTCTGATTGCTGAATGACTGCTTTAGTCTTATGAGATGTCTGTCTCTGGGTTTGTTGTGGGAAGGGTGGCTGTTAGATGTGGGAGGACACTATGATTACCTATACTTGTCAGACATACTCAGCCCATAGAGCCCAAGTTTACTGTGACCAAAGACTTTCACCATCTTGAAAATGCTTGGCTCCAAGGACTTTTACTTTATCGGTTAGGCTTGCTGAGGAGTAATTCCCACGTACTAGTTAGTGGAAGGCAAGAATGTGGCACCTCTAGGCACCCACTTCAGAACACATACTGGACCAGAGAAGATCACAAAGGATTGGACCTGCTGTCTGTGATCTGAGCGGAACTCTGAAGCTGGACCTGCTCCCTCTTGTACCCAGGATAAAGTATTGGATTCGAGGAGTCAGTTGGCTGACCTTCTTTGTAAGCTACAGGGCCATAACAAGCTACAAGAGCCTTTCATCTGGAAGTACCCAATTGACCAATTGCAACTGGACCTGGACTAGACCCTGCTGTTGGCCTCTGCCTCACACCCTGTGAGTCTCTATGTGCCATCCCTGAGGTCCTGGGGTTTAAAAGCATAATGCTGTGGTGGATTGTCACTTAAAGAACTAAATCAAGGGGGGCGCGGCCTGAAAGCGCAAGATGACAGATGCAGCTCGGTGAAGCTCCCGCCGCCCCCCAAACCCTCCCCCCAGCAGATACACACAATCCTCAGTCATCTTGTATATGCAGTGATTCCCCTGATTGGGTGGCATCTGGTGTGTCTGGTGCGCTGCTCCAGAATCATGCCATGCAGGCCCTGAGATTTCCTTGCACCATGGAAAAAGAGGCAGCAACTGTAGCGCAGTGAGGGATCCGTTTGGAGTACGAGGCTTGCTGCTAACTTGGCATGCTCAATGAGTTGAGGCCTGTGGAAGAGTGGGAGAGGATGGCACCCACACAGACGGGCCTGGGGCCTGTGTCTGGAAAGGCGCTGGTCTTAAGGGAGCTGAGTCCTGTGGGGTTCGGAGTGGACCACGTGCCTGCGCTGCAGCAGGTGGATGGGGAGTTTGTTGAGTCGAGTCGCCAGTGGCGGACTGAGGCCCATAAGTCAGGCTGAGGTCTAGAGGGTGACTGCCACACGGACTGAGTGTGAGTAGCCACCACAGGTGGAGCAGTGGCTGCCTGTTGGTATTGAGGATATCTGAGACAGTGCACATTACACTGTGTTACCCTCACCTCTGGGCTAAGAGCTGCAGCGTAGCAGGCGCTGCTGAGGCAGAGAGGCTGGCCCAAATGCTTGGTGGGTTATTCTACAGGTGGGGGGGGGGCTCCGATCCTAGAGACCTGAGACTCATTGCCTTGTGGACTGCTCATGTCGCCATTTGACTGGGGCTGGAGGGTCTGTTGGCAGATCGGCGGTTTCCTACCTACACACGACTGGAATCTTGAGCAGAGTGGACAAGTATGCAAAACGTGTGTCCTCTACGCCAGTGCTGCAGGAGAGGGAAACCGTGGAGCCCCCTGACCGGAGCTTGGATCCCATGGCCCAGACAGGTGTAATTCTTCTTACCATGAAAACTGCAGGAAGACCTTTGAGACACAGATAGGGGCAGTGGGAACCAAAATCACATCTCTTTGCGAGAACCTCTGCAATGCGGCGCAGCCTATCTCAGACATAGAGAATCGCTTGACCACCCTGGAGACCGTGGTCTGGGACATGGGTGACAGTGTCCAAACTGAAATCAACAGCCCATTAACTGTGCCAGAGAGCTGGAGATGCCGAAGGAACATCGCGGCACAACAAACTGTGTTTTGGGCTCAGTGAACTGATGCGGCCTCCTTCCTGGAGACCTGGATCAAGACCTCTTTCAAAGATCTGGTACTGTCTCCCCATTTCTTGATAGAAAGTGTGCACTGGGCATTGGGTCCTGGGCCCCTCCGGGGGTGCCGCCCTGCACTATGATTCCCCGCATCCTTAACTATAGAGACCAGGACCTAATTCTTTGTGCGGCCTGACTGAACCTGGAGCAGTGCCATGAATCTTCCAAAATACTTACATTCCAGGACTACACTAAACTTGTAAAACAACAGTGCAGGACATCTGATTCCGTGAAGTAGAAACTGCGTGCCATGGGTATCTATTTCAGGCTACTCTTCCCTGCAGAACTGAAAGTATTTTTCAACAGTAGCTCCCACTTCTTCGAGACCCCGGAACAGGTGTGGGCTTGAGCCAAGAAGTGGCCTTCCATGCTCAAGGGATGGACAGAGGAGTTGGGGTACCTGGGAGAGGGCCCGCCCCGGGTATGCCCATGTGCCTGGTGACACAGAAGTAGGAGGCAAAAAGGTCCACTCTGCAGTGAATGGGATCATTCCCCACCAGTGTTAATGGAGATCCAAACCCTCACAATGAAGAGGATTCAGACACTGATGGCACCGCGGCAGCCAGGTGAGTATTCCTGGTGGGATTGAGAGGTCGGAATGCTGTGCAGTAGCCACAAGGAGTGAGTGCATGCATGCTCTCCTTGCCAGAGTTATCCCTTTTACCTGCCTTGCTTGATAGCTGGAATTGCTTGTGGGTTAGGAGTCTATTTTGTTGGGGGAGGGAGCTCTCCCCCCTGAACTATCCAGACCCCAGGCCCTTTTTCATGCCTTCTTGGCCTGCTGGGCAGTTAATGTTTGGGTTTTGTTTCCACACCCCTTCAAATACTTTGGTTATGATTTCTCCTGATTTTTATAGGGTGGGTGTTAGAAATGGGGTCTCTAGTTGGGAGTGGTTTGCACCCTGTCTAAGTAAGGACCCTCTCTGTAGTCAGGGTAAGAGAGCCACACAGCTAAAAAAACATGTGCTTACCCCCTTGGGAGCTTGGCTCAAGCAGTCAGGCTTATCTTAGAAGCAATGTGTAAAGTATTTGTACACACACACACACACACACACACACAGTAACACCGTGAAAACACCACAAAAGTATTCCACATCAGTTTAGAAAAATAGCCAATATTTATCGGAGTAAAACAAGATCACAACGACAACAATCAAACATACAGAAGTAAAGACATCACTTTTTAAAGGTTTCAATGAGTCTTCATCCATAAGAATCAATGGTTGAATCTTTTTTGCACAAAGTACCAGGGATTTGTTTAAACAAAGATGATGCGGGCCGCAGGGCAGGTAAACCGTAGAAAAGCAAAGCATTCCATTGGTTTCTTACTACAGAGGGGAGGTGATGCATCAATTCTTTCCTCGCAAGGCTACTCGTGGGTGGCACAATCAGTGCTGCAGGCCCACTATTAGCATTTGACTGACAAGCCCTGGGTACAGTGCACTTCAATAGGGTCTTAATAGTAAATCAAAAATCTGATGATGGGCAAATCAATTACTAATACAATTTAGATAGAGAGCACATACACTTTAGCACTGGTCAGTGGTAAAGTGCCCAGAGCCTTAAAATCAGCAAAAATGAAATTCAGCACAGGATCAAAAACAGGAGGCCAGAAGCCAAAAAGACAGGGGAAACTATGCCTTGAGCTGACAGGTCTAACAGCGGGTGACTGATGCCTCCTTATTCCTGGAGGCATGAGGTGCAGGAGGGAGTTCGGTCTGTTGAGCAAGTGGTTTGGCCCTTATTGTTCACTGTTAACTTGTTCACTATGCGTTGGGGTACAGGACAGTAGTGCACATCCCGCTGCTCTGCGGTGACCTCATGATGGCTCAGGGAGTGGGCCCTGAGAGGCTGCAGGGCTACAAAGTGCTGTCAAGGAATGTTAGTGATGTAAATGACAAGATTAAACAGGGGGTAGTGATGTTGTATGTTAGGAGTCGGCGGCCATTGGTGGTGATGCTGCAGATGACCCATTTAAGGGGGACCAACTGCTCCTTTTTGGGCAGGTATAGATATGGGAGGGTATATCACTGAGGCTATGTCCAAGGATCAAGGGGTGTGGCCATACTTCCAAGGCAGTCTTTCCTGCTAGGAGTACACACAGTAGTTACAGATGCCCTTGGTTGGTACGTAATAGCCATGGGTTCTTTGTGGGGCCGCTCATCGAATCTATTGAACGTCTACACCCCACCTTCCTTACTAGACTCCACCCTCCACGACATCTCCACCCTCTGCGATAGCTCACAGCTCTTCACAGATGTCCTGCCTGGGTTGACAGTGGTGAAGGCCAACTTCAATGCTATGTTGCAGTTCCCCATTGGACTCTGATTCCCCTTCAATGGGATCCAAGCCAATTAGACTGGGCAGATGGATTGACTCCGTGGGCTTGGTTGATGTGTGGTGTACATCAGGAGCACTGCCAGTTTACTGACTTTATGCCCCTACATAGCACGTCATCCAGCATGATTACTTTATCGGCCCTATCACAGATGTTGTGTTGAGCACTCATTACCATATTCTTCTTCGGGTGTTCTCGGACCTTTCTCCAATAGAGATTACTGTTGGACAGCCAAGGGGTGGCGAGAGGGGGCTGGGATGCACAAAGCCCTGGTGGTTGCTAGATGAATCATTTGTGATCACCTGAAGAACAGTGTTGCAGAATAGTTTGAGCTCAACGAGGTCACCATTTCCTTCCCGTCCTCCCTCTGGGAAGCATTCAAAGCGGTCATGAAAGGCACTGCAGTGTCCTTCATCAGAGGGAGAACTAGAATGACATGAGGCGACTTGAGCGATCAGTGGTGGACATGGAGGCTGCCCATGCAAAAACCCCACTGATGCTGTGTGCCGTAGTCTTGAGCTGGGCAGAATTGCTCTCAAGCAGAAACTCCTTGATAATGCCCTTCTGGGCTGGCTCCAATTCCTAGGTTGGACATAGAAACTGTGAGAACTTTTGGGGAAACTACTTTACTGGCTCTGTTATAAAAATCAAGTCTTGAGGCTGGTGTCTGAGATACATACACCCGAAGGGCGCACTGTTGTATCGGCCTGTAACATAGAATTTGCTTCCTACTACAAGGCCCTATATGCTGGTCAATGTCAGGCTCAGGAATCTTCTGCTGCAGGATCTCATAGTGTGCAGCTTGTCGTCAACTGACAGGGGTGATCGTGACCTTCCGATAACAGATGAGGAGATCCAGTTGGCCATTGCAACTACACCCTCGAGTAGAGTACCAGGTCTAAATGGCTTCTCAATAGAGCTCTTTCAAATGTACCCCCCCTACCATTTCCCCACCGCAGGACTCTCTATGAAGATGCTTTTCAGTGACAGACATTGCCTTACAACGTTCGAGGGGCAACAATCATGGTTATCCATAAACCGGGTAAATCAGACTACTGCGCTTCACAGCTCCATTTTGCTTATTATTATTGAGGTCAAAAACGTACTCACCCTACGTTTGTCTACTGTTATACGCACCCTAGCACACAGGGGTCAAAATGTTTTTATTCCGGAATGTGGTACTAGGGATTGTCTGCGATGACTGTACGTTGCTCTCAGTTGGGTGGGCGAGCTGCTAGTCGACCTAGAACGTGCATTTGACACAGTACATTGGCCATTTGTGAAGGCAGTGTTGTGCAAAATGGGCTTTGAACCCTAATTACTCTGTTTTCTTCATACTTTATACACATATCAATGGACCCAAGCAGGATCCATGGAGTGTTATCAAGCTCCTTCCCCATAGAGAGCGGGATGGAACAATGCTGCTCACTGTCAACCCTGCTGCTATATTGGTGCTGAAGTCACTTGCAAAGTTCATCTGCATTGATGCTAGAGTCCAATAGTCCCACTGGAAAGTGTTCACAAAGACAGAGTTTTGCTCTGTGTGTATGACATGATGCTTTCTATCCCGTCTTACCTGCCTGGGGATACCATACCCTGCATAATGGAGCTTGTGCGAATATATGTATATGAGGATGCATCGGGTCTGCAAGTAAATTGGGGGAAGTCAGTGCTGGCTCCTGTAGGAAGCTGGCCTGGTGTCTGGTGGGTACCTAAGGTACTTACAGCTTATACCAGGATCAGGTAGCCCCTATTAGTGAAATGTAGGCAGTGTCTAGAAGCCAGGCTCTCTAGAGATAGCTGTGGATGAGCAGCCAAGGCTTATCTATGACACATGCAAAGCACATGCAATACCACTGTAGTCACACAGCACCTACACACCCGAAAGAATACACTCAGTGTTACAAAAATAAAGGTACTTTATTATGGTAACACAACACCAACAATTACTATAGAGGCAATATTCCCTTAGGAAGTAAGTAATACATAAGTTATATACACTAGTGGGCAGAGATAGGCATAAGAATAGTTAGAAAATAGTGCAAATAGTGTAAAACGCAATAGAGAATAGTGGACCTAGAGAGAGCACAAACCATATACTAAAATAATGGAATGCGAGAATGTCACCCCTACCCAGGTAAGTGGCGTGTGTAGGAGGTCGCTGGGGGTACCACGAAAGCACAAAGGTAAGTACCACAACAACCCCCAGCAGCCAGGAAAGTAGGAGTAAATTACTCAAATTTCCCAGAACACCCACTTAGAAGAAAAGAAGAGGATTGCAAAACCCAGAGATGACTGCAACAAACCAACGGTGGATTCCTGAAGCGGAAGACCTGTGGAAAGAGGGCACCAAGTCCAGAAGACACAGCAGAGTCCAGTGGGGGCAGGAGCCCCTATCCACCAAGCTGAGGATAGCATGAGTTGGTTGACAGTGAGGAAGAGAAGTCAGCACTAGAGCCCTGGAGTCGGAGTCGAGTACCTGGAGGATGCAGGTGATGTCCCACGCCGGAAGGAAGATTACAGTTGGGTTTGCGTGTCCGGAGTCCACCAACAAGCCTTGGCACAGGCAAAACTAGCGGTTGTCAGAAAGTAGTGCTGCCAGGTACCAGCAAGGCCCAGGAGGACTCAACCCAGGAGGAGGAACCAGAGGGGGCCCTCAGCGTCACAAAGAGCCCACAAAAGCACAGGCAGCACACACAGGAGTCCCACAGGACGGGGATACAGAAGGTGCAAATTGAGCCCATGCAGCACTACGAAAAAGGATCCCATGCCGCAGGAGAGTCACTCAGGGAACTGTGCGTCACAGGAAGGAGTGCTGGAGCTGCACAAAGACTGAAGACCCCTTGGAAGAAGTGCCAACAATCCTTGGCAGCTGCAAAAGACGCAGTGCATGGGGGTACTGTCCTGCATGGGAAGGCAAGAACGTACCTACACCCAAGTTGGACAGCTGGCAGAGAGGACCGTCTGGACCATTTCTGACCACCACCCAAGTTGCAGGATCCATGCAGCTCTGCAGGAGAGGGGATCCACGCAGCCGATCGTTGTTTTTGTTGGTGCCTGCAGATGCAGGGGAGTGACTCCTTCACTCCAAGGGGGATTCCTTCTTCTTTTCTGTGCAGAATGAAGATGGGCTTTCCTCAGAGGATGCACGACTGGGGAAATATTGCAGAAGCTGGAAGGAGGCGGAGAAACAATGTTGCAGGTGAAGTCTTCGTCTCTGTTGCAGATTGTCGGGTCCTGGAAAGTCCAGATGCAGTTTGGTCAGAAGTCGAAGTAAGGGATGCAGAGGAATCCAGCTGGAACCTTTCAAGCCGAATCTGAGGAACCACCCAAAGGAGAGACCCTAAATAGCCCTGAAAGGGGGATTGGTCACCTAGCTGGGTGACCACCTATCAGGACGGGGCTCTGACATCACCTGCTTGGCCTGGCCACTCAGATGCTCCCAGAGTTCCCTGCCAACCTTGGATTCAAGATGGCAGAACCCAGGAACCCTCTGGAGGAGCTCTAGGCACCACCCGTGGGTTGGTGATGGACAGGGGAGTGGTCACTCCCCTTTCTATTGTTAGATTCGCACCAGAGCAGGGACTGGAGGTCCCTGAACTGGTGTAGACTGGTTTATGCACGGAGGGCACCAAATGTGCCCTTCAAAGCATACCAGTGGCTTGGGGAGGCACCCCCTCCCAAGCCATGTAACACCTAATTCCAAAGGGAGAGGGTGTAACACCCCTCTCCCAAAGGAAATTGTTAGAAATGGGGTATTTGGTTGGCAGTCAGGTTACCCCCTGTCCAAGCAAGGACCCTCACTCTAGTCAGGGTAAAGGAGAATCACCCTCAGTTAACCCCTGTTCACCCCCTTGGTAGCTTGGCACAAGCAGGAAGACTTAACTTCAGAAGCAAGTTGTAAAGTATTTGTACCAACACACACAGTAACCCAGTGAACTCACCACAAAAGAACACAACACAGGTTTAGAAAAATAGAAAATATTTATCTAAACAAAACAAGACCAAAACGATAAAAATCCAACATACACAAGTCAAGTTACGAATTTAAAACGAAAAAGAGTCTTAAATCCTTTGGACAACAGCGAGAGTGTTGTTAGCGCACAAAAGTACCTGGGTAGCATCAAAATAAAGCTGAATGGGCGAGTGTGCATCGGAAAAGGCCAGTGATGCGTCAATTTCTCACTCATGCGTTGTTCCTCCTTCGGTCGGGTTGGCATGCGTAGTTTCTTCTCTCCCGCAAGAGAGTGATGCGTTGATTCTGGACGGGCACCTCGGGTCCAGGCAGCCTTTGCATTGATTATCCGTGCCCAGCGACGTAGTGTTTAAATCCGGTCGCAAGGTGTCGAGAAACCGCACTGCTAGGGGGCTTGCGTCGTTAGCAGCCACTTGGGATATTGCGTGTTGTTTCCCCAGCAGCGTTGCGTCGATATCCCAGCCGCGATGCAGGTGGAGCGTCAATTTTACCTGCAAGGGTGGCAGCGCATCATTTAACAGCCGCAAGCCAGGTAGTGCATCGAATGTTTACCTGTACGACAGTCTTTGCATGGATTTATGTCCTTTTCCACCACCTGCACCTTTCAAGGGCCCAGAGACAGGTTAGGGCACCACCTGGCGAGCAGGACTCCGAAGCAGAAAGCCCAAGTGCTGACAGAGAGAAGTCTTTGTTGTCCCTGACACTTCAACAACAGGAGGCAAGCTCTGTTCAAGCCCTTGGAAATTCATCACCAGTCGTAAGTCACACAAAAGTCAGTTTCTGTCCTCTCTCAGGTGGAAGCCGCTACTGCAGGCCAACCCAGCAAAGCACAGTCACAGGCAAAGGGGCAATACTCCTCCTCCAGCTTCTCCAGGTCTTCTTCCGGGCAGAGGTTCCTCTTGGTTCCAGAAGTAATCAGATTTTTATGGGTTTTGGGTGCTCCTCCCTTTCTGCCTTTGAAGTAGGCCTACTTCAAAGAGAAGTCTCTGTTGTTTTCAAGATCCTGCCTTGCCCAGGCCAGGCCAGGCCCCAGACACACACCAGGGGGTTGGAGCCTGCATTGTGTGAGGGCAGGCACAGCCCTTTCAGGTGTAAGTGAATACTCCTCCCCTCAGCCCAAATGGCCCATCAGGAAATGCAGGCTACACCCCAGCTCTCTTTGTGTCACTGTCTAGAGGACAGCCCAACTGTCAAAATGAGCCAGACAGGGAATCCAGAAACAAGCAGAGTCACAGAATGGTTTAAGCAAGAAAATGCCTACTTTCTAAAAGTGGCATTTTCAAACGCACAATCTAAAAACCATCTTCACTAAAAGATGTATTTTCAAATTGTGAGTTCAGAGATCCCAAACTTCACATGTCTATCTGCCCGCAATGGGAATCTGCGTTTTAATACTATTTAAAGGCAGCCCACATGTTAACCTATGAGAGAGATAGGCCTTGCAACAGTGAAAACAGAACTTGGCAGTATTTCACTGTCAGGACATGTAAAACACATAAGTACATATCCCACCTTTAACATACACTGCACCCTGCCCATGGGGCTACCTAGGGCCTACCTTAGCGGTGCCTTACATGTATAAAAAGGGAAGGTTTAGGCCTGGCAAGTGGGTACACTTGCCAGGTCGAATTGGCAGTTTAGAACTGCACTCACAGACACTGCAGTGGCAGGTCTGAACCATGTCTAAAGGGCTACTAATGTCGGTGTCACAACCAGTGCTGCAGGCCCACTAGTAGCATTTGATTTACAGGCCATGGGCACCTCTAGTGCACTTTACTAGGGACTTACTAGTAAATCAAATATGCCAATCATGGTAAAGTGTCCAGAGCAAACAAAAACAGCAAAAACAGAGTCCAGCAGACAGAAGCAACCTGGGAAGTAGAGGCAAAAAGTTAGAGGAGACCATGCCAATGATGCCAAGTCTAACGGAAATACTTGAGCTGCTCAAGCAACAGGAGGGCAGAAACTTGTCTGTGAGGTGGCAGCAGCTAGGGCTGCTTGGAAAACCTCAGAAGGCTGTGGAACCAATGCTGTGGTCCTCTAAGGAGCCCCCAGAGTGCATGGAATCATACAACCAATAATTGTAAAAGTATTAGGGTATGATTCCAACATGTTTGATACCAAACATGCCTAGGTTCGAAGTTACCATTATGTAGCTGGAACTATGTCCAGTACACGTGTAAAATGGCGTCCCTGCACTCACAAAGTCCAGGAAAGTGGGTCTGGAGCTTATGGGGGCACCTCTTCTAGTGCAGGGGTGACCTCATACACAGGTACCTGCACCCTGCCCTCTGAGCTGAGAGGGCCTACCATAGTGGTGACTTATAATGACCTGGTGTAGTGACCTATAGTGAAAACAGGTGCATGCACCCGGTTCATGCAGACTGCAATGGCAGGCATGCAGAACCCTTTGCATGGGCTCCCTATGGGTGGCAGAATGACTGCTGCAGCCCATAGGGATCCCCTGAAACCCCAATGCCCTGGGTACCTAGGTACCATATACTAGGGGCTTACATGGGGACACCAGTATGCCAATTGTGGGATGAAATACAGAGTTTTGGGAAAGAGAGCATAATCACTGGGGCCCTGGTTAGCAGGATCCCAGTGAACACAGTCAAACACACTGACATCAGGTAGAAAAGGGGGTAACCATGCCAAGAAAGATGGTACTTTGTTACAGCTCCGTTTGGGACTATGGGACTGTATGTTGCCACCAACTATTTTAAATATCTAGGCATGACATGAAAGTAGCTCATTCCCTGCAGGGTAGCTGGGACTTCAAAATAGCGCTGCTCATTACCAGAACTAGGATGGAATTCCTTGAGTGGCTATCTTGCCAATCTCGAAGGCTAACCAGGGGGCTCTCACTCCCTGATTCCTCTACATCTTTCAGCACTACCCCCATGTGCTCCCACCCACGTTACTCAAAATCCATAAGCCCGCCATCAGCACTTTTATCTGGGCAGGTAAGATGCCCCGGGTGTACTAAGCAAAATGACGCTGGTCACTGTATGACACAGTACTGGGATTGGGGGACCATAAATTGTATTATTTGGCCTCCCATCTCGTGCTGACCAATGATTGGGATCACGATGATGACAGACACAACCCTACTATCATGGTGGAGTTGGAGTCAGATGAGGTGCATGTGGTCCTCACTCTACTTTACTCGGTGGCCCCACCACATTATCTGCCCTCTTTCACTGGAGTTCCACTTCTCTGCTGACAAGCGGCCCTACAAATTAAATGGCACCTAAAGTTAACAGCAGCAACCTCTTTTTGGTGCAGCACATGGTTGGGGCACACAGCTAGACTAGCGGGATTCTTCCAGTGGGACCACATGGGAATCTCAAACACTGGGAGACATTTTGAAAGGTAGCGCAACTAGGGCATTTGCAGAACTGGTCTTTGAATTCCATTTGGATATAATTCAGGGGTATATTTATGAGATGGTTGCATCACGTTTGCACTGCGCAATGCTGTACGTGCACGACGCAAACCTCTAATTCAGATTTTTGAAGTCATGCAAATGACTTTGAGTGGCTCCAAAACCTAGAGTAGAGCAATGCAGTGCCAATCGCTGTGTTGCCTTACTTTGCCCTGGGTAGGCATTCCATGGGCGTTGCATAGGGTGTTCCCACGCAACTCCCAGGGATTTTGATGCAAGGAGAAATATATTTATTTCTCTTCGTTTTTTCCTCTTTCTACATGTGCTGTATTCTGCAATACACATAGAGAAAAAAAGCTTCTCAGGATTGTTTTTGTGCAGGAAGGTGCTCCTTCCTGCACAACAACCCTGCATGCAATGCAGGCACTCTTGCACCGTGGTGCAAGGGTGCCTGCGTTAGTGCTAAGCAACCCATTGTGCACCAGCACACGGGGGAAAAGTCAGGAATGCGCCGTATGCCTTAAATATGGTGCATTCCTGCACTTTCCCAGTGACGCAGCACAGTATTGTGATGTGGTGCACTGCATCACTTTCTAATCACTGTGCCCCTCAGTTTTATAGATACCTGCAGGTGCGCCATGCCATGTTTGCCTAGGGGGACCGACTGTCCTCAGTAGCCCACTTGAGAAACATGTTGTGCTTGACAGCCTGGGTGGGGGAGGAGGATATCGCAACTCTACAAGGCCATAGCCAGTAATATTCCACATGCCCTACCTCAACGTGGGGGGCATGGGAAAGGGATCTTGGAGGGCTGGAGGATGCCGACTGGACATGGGCTATGATGGCGCCTCGAGTACTGGTGATCTCAGACTCATACAGTTCAAATATTTGCATAGATTCCACTATGACCTAGAGAGTCTGTGGCACATCGGTGGGTTAGATACACTGGACTGCTTGAAATGTGCTAGTTCCACCGGTATGTTCTGCCATGTGGTCTGGCAGTGCCCGGTGATCCAACTGTAATGGTATGACATCAACACTATATCGGGGGTGTGGTGGCCAGGCCCCTTGATCTTGACCCAAGGGTGATCCTGCTGGGCCTCATGCGTGAATTTGCATGCCCACACAGTGTTCACTCTCATGTGGCGCTTAGTCACATAGTGAAGAAGCTGGAGGAGTGGACACGAGGAATGAATAGTTGTGCCAAAATTGAAGAACTGGTGTACAAAAGTAGGGGGGTCAGCAGGAAATACATTGAGATCTGGAGTCCGTGACTCGAGTCTGCGCCAGCCCTTTGAACCCTGGTCGCAAATAGGGGGAGTCGGATTACTTTGCGCCATTACTACTAAAAGTGATGCATTGTCATGTGATTTTCTGGCTGTATCTTCTATGTGCTGGCTTGTACCTGATGCAGTTTGGTGTTTCCATGTTATGGTTACACAAAACCTAATAAAGCCAAAAAAGAAAAATAGAACTCAATCAGAAGATAAAATGTACGGACAGGACAAACCTGGTTGGTGTATCTGACCAGCGCTCCTTCTTGGTCTGCCTCAAAATTCCACTAAGTCATATTTTTTAAGCCAGGCAAAGCCACTTTGCGTGGCTTTGAATGGCTTCAAAAATATGGCGTAAGGCAATGCAGAGCAAATCACTGTGTTGCCTTACTCTGTGCTAAGGAGGCATTCCGTGGGCATTGCATGGGTGCTCCCACGCAACTCCCATGGTTTTTGACACATTCCCAGATTTACCAACCCTGGTAAACCTGGGAATGCACCAAAATCCTACACCTCCCCAGATGAGGCGTAACGAGGAGAAATGTCTTTTCTCCTTGTATTTTCCTCTTTCTATGTGTGCTGCATTCTGCAACACACATAGCAAGAGGGAGAAGCCTCTCAGCGCATACAACGCAGACCATGGTGCAAGGGTGCCTGCGTTGGCCCTAAGGAGTCAAAAGAATGCCAAGGCAGGGAGAAAGGACAGGAATGCGCCTTGTTGGATAAATATGGAGCATTACTTCCCTTTCCCTGTGACGCAGGCCTTTGTGAGTCTAGGGGTGGGTCTGTAGGAAGGAGAATGTGAGAAATGCCCGTACGTATGTAGGGCCGCAAGGGATGAGTGTCGGGGGAATGGTGTGGGAATGGAAGGCGAGCAGTGGGCTTGTCTGAGTGCAAGGTGGGTCAGTGGGAATGCAGGGTGGGGGTTGTACGCATGAGAGCGTGGGTGAGCTGTCTGGTGGGGGTTCTCCGCATGAGTGCGCAGGTGAGCTGTCTGGGGTGAGCTGTCTGGGGGAGTTCTCCGCATGAGAGTGTGGGTGAGCTGTCTGGTGGGAGTTCTCCACATGAGAGCGCGGGTGAGCTGTCTGGTGGGGGTTCTCCGCATGAGAGCGCGGGTGAGCTGTCTGGGGTGAGCTTTCTGGGGGAGTTCTCCGCATGAGAGCGTGGGTGAGCTGTCTGGTGGGAGTTCTCCACATGAGAGCGCGGGTGAGTGGTCTGGGGGAGTTCTCCACATGAGAGCGTGGGTGCTGTCTGCCTCTAAGTCCAGGGTAAGTGGTCTGCTTGTGCACTCTGTGTCTGAGTGCAGAGCTTAATTTGAACCAGAGGTAGCAGGTGGGACCCACCAGCATTCATTTTTGAGAACCAACACTTATTTTTCCTCATCAAACTTTGACCCAGAACAAGAGAGAGAGAAAAACATAGAGAGCGAAAGAAAAAGGAAGATAAGGATGGAAAAACCCCTACAAAGGGCAGAAGCGGAAACCTGCAAGAGTGAGATAAGGGGTGGGGAGTGTCTGGTAATGGAGTAAAGAGGCATGAGGTGGAATAAAGTCTACAAAACCTTAATATTAGGCACACGACATTCCGTACTACCAGCAGCAGGCTTCTGAGCAAAACTTTGGACCCGGGACCTATTCTTTTACAAATTAAGCACTGGTGCAGAGTGAGAATGTGAGCAGAGTGAATGCAGGGTGAGTGGTCTGTAAGTGCGAGGTGAGCAGTATACATTTATGGGTGCAGAGTTTGACTTGTGCATTTGTGAGTGTGCAGGGTGAGTGGTGTGTGCAGGGTGAGTGGTGTGTGAGTTTAGAATGAGTGGGTGGCAGTGGTGTGACTGTGTGAGTGCAGGGTGAGGGATGCGCCTGTATGTATGCAGGTTCAAAGTTGTGTCCGTGTGAATGTAAGGTTAACAGCGTGCCTGTGCAAGTGCAGGGTGAGAGATGCGCCTGTATGTATGCAGGGTCAAAGATGTGTCTGTGTGAATGCAAGGTTAGCAGCGTGCCTGTGCAAGTGCAGGGTGAGATCTGCCTGTATGTATGAAGGGTCAAAGATGCGTCTGTGTGAATGCAAGGTTAGCAGCGTGCCTGTGCAAGTGCAGGGTAAGATCTGCCTGTATGTATGCAGGGTCAAAGATGCGTCTGTGTGAATGTAAGGTTAGCAGTGTGCCTGTGCAAGTGTAGGGTGATAGATGCGCCTGTATGTATGCAGGGTCAAAGATGCGTCTGTGTGAATGCAAGGTTAGCAGTGTTCCTGTGCAAGTGCAGGGTGAGGGGTGCGCCTGTATGTATGCAGGGTCAAGTTGTGTCTGTGTGAATGTAAGGTTAGCAGCGTGCCTGTGCAAGTGCAGGGTGAGGGATGCGCCTGTATGTATGCAGGGTCAAAGATGTGTCTATGTGAATGCAAGGTTAGCAGTGTGCCTGTGCAAGTGCAGGGTGAGGGATGCGCCTGTATGTATGTGCAGGGTCAAAGATTTGTGTGTGTGTGAATGCAAGGTTAGCAGCGTGCCTGTGCAAGGGTAGGGTGAGAGATGTGTATGAATGCAGGGTCAAAGATGTGTCTGTGTGAATGTAAGGTCAGCAGTGTGCCTGTGCAAGTGCAGGGTGAGGGATGTGTATGAGTGCAGGGTCAAAGATGGGTCTGTGTGAATGTGAGGTTAGCAGCATGCCTGTGCAAGTGCAGGGTGAGGGATGCGCCTGTATGTATGCAGGGTCAAAGATGCGTCTGTGTGAATGTCAGGTTAGCAGCGTGCCTGTGCAAGTGCAGGGTGAGGGATGCGCCTGTATGTATGTGCAGGGTCAAAGATTTGTGTGTGTGTGAATGCAAGGTTAGCAGCGTGCCTGTGCAAGGGTAGGGTGAGAGATGTGTATGAATGCAGGGTCAAAGATGTGTCTGTGTGAATGTAAGGTCAGCAGTGTGCCTGTGCAAGTGCAGGGTGAGGGATGTGTATGAGTGCAGGGTCAAAGATGCGTCTGTGTGAATGTGAGGTTAGCAGCGTGCCTGTGCAAGTGCAGGGTGAGGGATGCGCCTGTATGTATGCAGGGTCAAAGATGCGTCTGTGTGAATGTGAGGTTAGCAGCGTGCCTGTGCAAGTGCAGGGTGAGGGATGCGCCTGTATGTATGTGCAGGGTCAAAGATTTGTGTGTGTGTGAATGCAAGGTTAGCAGCGTGCCTGTGCAAGGGTAGGGTGAGAGATGTGTATGAATGCAGGGTCAAAGATGTGTCTGTGTGAATGTAAGGTCAGCAGTGTGCCTGTGCAAGTGCAGGGTGAGGGATGTGTATGAGTGCAGGGTCAAAGATGCGTCTGTGTGAATGTGAGGTTAGCAGCGTGCCTGTGCAAGTGCAGGGTGAGGGATGTGTATGAGTGCAGGGTCAAAGATGCGTCTGTGTGAATGTGAGGTTAGCAGCGTGCCTGTGCAAGTGCAGGGTGAGGGATGCGCCTGTATGTATGCAGTATCAAAGATGTGTCTGTGTAAATGCAAGGCTAGCAGCGTGCCTGCGTGGGTGAGGGATGTGCCATGTATGAATGCAGGGTCAGAGGTGTGTCCATGTGAATGCACAGTGAGCAGTGTGCCTGTGTGACTGCAGGCGTGAGTCTGTATGAGTTCAGGGTGGCAGCTACCTGTGTGGATGCAGGATGGCAGCTGTGCCTGTTTGAGTGCAGGGTGAGTGGAGCAGGGCTGAAGGAAGTGAGCTGTGCCTGTCTGAGCGTAGGAGTGGGTCTGTATGAACCGATGGTCAGTTATGCCCAGGTGAGCGTTCCTCTGAGCTCAGGGTGAGTGCGGGCATGGGTCTGTGACCATTGTGTATACATAGGTGCAGCATCAGAGATATATCCACGTGCATACAGAATGAGTGCTCTTCCATTTTGAGTATATGGTGCAGCACATTAAAGTCAGACCTATTGCCATTTCCAATGCTTGCCTTATTTTTGAAGTGGTTTGTACTGAAAGGTAACTTTCACATTCAATCCGCGTAAGAGGCCAAAGGAGTTTCTGGAAGAAACCTGCAGAGAAAAGATGAAGGGTTGGTATACTCCGAGTTGATTAATAGACAGGTCTCTGTTATACTGTGGGCGGAGCTAGTGAAGAGGCACAACCCAGCCACGTCACTTAAATCTAGCGCCTTCTCTCCACGCACAAAGCCTTTCTTCAGAGGTGACAAGTCCGAAGAGCAGAGAATTAACGGTGAAACACGTCAGCTATTCCTACTTGAAGGATGAAACTATGACTCCTTAATGTGACAGCTCAGTCTTAGCATCATCATCATTTTTGGGCCTAAGTTCTAATAAAACAACATTCAGAGGTGTGCTGGTAGGAAGCCGTTTCTGATAGTTACTGGCCCATTGGAACAGTTGTAACGCAACCACAACGGTATTATCAAACAAAAAACACCCTTCCCTTCAGCTGTTTTACTCTTTGTTGAAAAAAATATTAAATGCAGTAGCCTAAAAATATGCCAATAGCATGGATAAACTCATTCATTTAGCCAATGATATCAAGTGATACCATAAGGATTCCTCAACTGGATCAATCAGACTAAGAGATGTCCTCCCCATTGATCTACGTCACACCCTTCGGGGCATATTTACAGGAAAGAGGTGCATCGGCTATGATGCGCCACTTTTTGTTGCGCACCCCCACCACCACCTAACAACACCATGGTAGCGCCGTATTTATGATAGGGCGCACCATGGAGGTCATTACCAAAATAGTGTTACCATTTTTGACGCCATTGTGGCGCCTTGCTACACTAGCATCAACCATTTTGATGTTAGTGTAGCAAAGTGCAGGGAGGCCAATTGACTACAATGGGTGCTTCATTTTAACACCTGCTATAAGCAGGTGTTAAAAATTATGGAAAAAATGGTGCTGTGAAATCTTGTAAATTTCACTGCGTAATTTTTTCGGGCCTCCTACCGCCAGAACGCTCCCCTTGCATACATTATGCCTGACGCAGGCATAATGTGGAGCAAGGAGTTGCAAAGTGGCGCAATGCATGAGTTGTGCCACTTTATAAATATATTATAGTGTATAGTTTGTGAAAATGCCTTCTTAACGCCACATTAGTGTAAAAACAATGACGTGAATATGCCCTTTTGTATTTCAGTGACATCTTGGGTAATTGCCATTAGGCATCCTGCCTCATTATGCCCTTGATCTCAGGTGCTTCTCTGGTCTAGGTATTAAGGCCCATATTTATACTCAGGTTGTGCTGAATTAGCGTCATTTCTTTTACGCGGATTCAGTGCAAACCTAACTCCATATTTATACCTTGGCGTTAGACACGTCTAGGGCCTTAAATAATGGTGCTTTAAGGATGGGGGACCCATCCCAGTAAGTCCGGGTGAGTTTTTTTTTTCTTTCTTTTACCCCAACACCACTCAGGAGCCCTGACTTTGTGCACCCTGCACGGTGCTGGCCCCAATGGCCATGCCCAGGGGACATTTGTCCCCTGGGCATAGCCATTGGGGTGGTGGGCCTGGCTCCTGTATTTACGAATACAGGAGCCATGTCCATGGGGGTTGTGTGCCAGAAAATGGCGCTACACTGGTTAGAGGCAATTGTTTTGCCTCTAAACAGTGTAGCACCATAATTTGTCGCACAAGCCCCGGTTCCCCCTACGCCTCCCCAGCCATGATAGCATCCTTTCCAAGGACGCTAACAGGGCATTAGCGCCGGCTAGCGCCATTCCATAAATATGGCGCCCGGTCGGCATCTAGGAATGGCGCTATACTTTTTGACGCAAAATTGCGTTAGCGCAGATTTGCGTCAAAAAGTATAAATTTGGGCCTAAGAATCTACACTTTATTCCAACACCCTCGTCAGGACCCTTTCAGCATCTTCTGCAACTTCTTTTAAGAAGCTTTTCAGCATGTAGTATGTGGTGGCAAAGGAAATTCCCCCAGCAACCACATAGCCGAAAACAGGGATGGTACTCAGAGCATATTCAATGGTCATTAACCCAGCTCCGGCAGCCTTGGTCATTAATTTCAAGACAATGTCCGTGGCAATCTCCTTCACAACCAGTGGGGACTTGATCAATACCCTGAGATCATCTTGAGACTTGTAAATTTTTTTTTAGCAAGTTTACTAAATTATTTTGTGTCCAGACCAAATTCCTTGAGGTAACCTTTCATCGCCCTCACCAGGATGGTGAGGTCACATGCATCTGAGAGTCCAGGTATTGGGATGGTAGCAATGGCACAGCAAAGTGTGGACTGCTTCCAGATCTGCTGCCTCAGGGCCTCCTTTTTCTTCTGTAAAACTGCTACTGAAATACTGGGCAGTGAGAGCAAGAAGACATGCCTTTTGTGGCCGGGAGTTCCCTTTACAGGGTGTCCTGTATCTTCTTGAAGTCGAAGAGGCCAGCTCACAGCAAAACAGGAGGAATTCCTTTGGGGAGTCTATGCCCCCTTCTTTCAAGCAGTTGGTGCGGTTGTCCCTAATTTAATTCAGGATTCTTTCCTCATCGTACGTAGGCTTGCAATGTCTTTGGGACACAAACAAGTCAAAGTCCACTTTTGAATGCACAAAGTAGAACTTTTTGCCCATTTTTTGGATCTTGAGGGCCAGCTGTCTGTGGTTTTCTTTGAAACGCTCAGAGGCAATGAGAATAAAAAAGTCATAGTGGCTAAAATTGACTCTCTCTAGATAAGTGTTGGCTTTGAACTTGGATGTTCCAATGCCCATCAGGCCCCAGATGGTCACATTGGAATGGTCATGCTACTGATAAGGTGTTGGGTCGATGGTGGTTTCTACCTCACCTGTCTGGGCTGCTCCATCAGTTACACTTTCCATTCCCCGGACGGCATTGACAAAGGTAGAATTGCCAGACCTTGATTCTCCTGTGATGGCAATGTCCAACTTGGTATTCTCCAGGGATTCCAGAGATTTCTTTAGCATTGAAGCAGCTTCGGCCAGGTCTCCTTTTTCTAGTGCAGCCTGAACGTCTGCCACTTCTTCATCAGTTATCAAGTCATAGGCTTCCTGCCCATTGTTATCCTCAACACCAGCCATGTAAGAAAAGGAAGGTAGTTTCAGGTTCTTGAAAATGGAAGTAACTTCAGTTTCCAAAGGTGAGCAGCTTTCCTAGGAAGAAAAAGGGGATGGTGCAGAGGTCAGAACAATTTGCAAAATGTAGTCCTGGAATCATGTTGTAACATGTGCACATATTTTTCTACCAAATCACAATCTACAATAAATCTATCATCTCCTCCTTTTAAGTATCACCTTTGGGACAGTAAGACTCTCCTATTTTTAGGTCTCTCATACAAACAGCTTTAAATGTTTGGTGAGAGCTAACACTGTCAACAATCAGGCCTTGAAAAGTCTACTCATCCACTCACTATGGCGAGTCATATTTTATTAGGTCAAGATATTTGTAGGACCTATTCGCCCCTTCTGGCGAGTTGGCAAAGAACAGGTGCTCTGTTCAGTCTGAAAATGAAGGAGAAATAAAAACACATTTAAATCTTCTTGTCACATTTGCTCTGAGTTCAGAGACAGAGGTCAAAAGTCAGTTTGTCTTCTTACAAAATACTGGAACAATGCAGTCAGAAGTAAAAATTATTGTAAGGTGAACCATCTGACCTGCTGAACAAAGTGTGTGAAATGTAAGGCTTATGGTGTCAGGTTGTTCTTAACACACAACATTTAAATAACTAATTCAACTGTACAGACATTTCAAAATATATTTCTGTAGTTGTGAAAGCCCATTTTTGTACTTCTGTGTGATGAAAAAATATTTTAACAGGATGAAAACAAATCAGAACACTTTACTTGGTGTTGTGCAAATGATAATTATGTTTTCTGAAACCATTATTGTTTATATACTATAGTTTCAACAGTGAAGCTGCAAGTTAGTGGAAAGGTTTTTGGACATTTCTTGGAAATGTACTGACTGTAAATGACAGTGTGCTACCACATCATGCTTTAGTAATATGTTTATTAAGAGTGAGGCCAGATTTAAGAGGACCTAGCTCCATTCAAACGCCGCATTAGCGTAATTTTTTTTCCGCCAATGTGTAGTTGGAAGGCAAAAAACGCTGCACCATATTTACAAAGTGGCACAATGCTTGCACTGTGCCACTTTGTAACCCCTTGCACCACATTATGCCTGCGCCAGGCATAATGTATGCAAGGTTGGACGTTCTGGCACCTTGAGGCCAAAAAAATGGCACCAAGAAATCTAAGGGATTTGTTTGCGTCATTTTTATCGGCATTTTTGACGCCTGCTAGGAGCAGGCATTCAAGGAAGCCTCCCATTATTTTCAGTGGGCCTGGGTGCTTTGCAGGATTAGCGTCCAAATTTTTCAACGCTTACCCTGCAAATCGCATGACTGTGGTAAAACATTATGATGCTAGTATCCCTGGCTACCACCATGGTGCGCCGTATTTATACGGTGCACACATGGTGGTGTTAGGGGGGTGCTAAGAGGCGCAAGAAAAGTAGTGCTGCACTAGTTGCAGCGCAACTTTTCATAAATCTGCCCCTGAGTGTTTAAACATAAACTGAGAAACACTCCTGCCCTTATGGCAATGCTATTAGTAAACTAAAAGACAAGTTATGGATCATGTGTACCCTATTTTTGGGCTGGATTCTTATTATACATGGAGCAAACGTTTAGTCTATTTATTCAAACAAAAAAGTTTTTTTCTACAGCAGAAATACTGAACTCACCTACTTGAAGATGCACTCATATGTGAGAATGAAGAAAAAGGCGACTCTGTAAAATGAAATATTTGCCTAGGATCACACAATTTGAGACTCGTTTACGGGTCTAGTACATTACTTTTAGGTCGAGTAGATTATTCAAGTTGAACGACCTGCAGGTCTAGTAGCATTTTTATGATTTCTCTAGGCCTGAACGTGCAATACACATACAATATACAAATGCTCATACCTAAAGATACAGGACAGCCATTGGATGTTGTGATTTTGCTCACTTTAGGCACCAGTTTTAGTTGTTTTTTAAAAAAACTTATGTTTGTATCAGTACACATCATTTTGAGGATGTGGACTACTTTATCAAGTAGTTCACATTCATCTTACCGAGCACTTTTATTACACCACATTTCTGGTCCCATCACCTCTCAGCATCTGCCCACCTTGCTGTTGTGTTGAGCAGCACCATACCAAATGTATCTGATCAGATCACTACATTACATGGTTAAATGATGTATCACTCTCATCACACCACACCTCCGGAAATTATACTGGCTCCTGATACCCCAACATGCTCAAGTCAAAGTCCTCCTACACGCATTCAAGGCATTACACATATCAGTCCCCACCTACTTGTACAGTTGCATCCCCTTCCACCAACTTAACAGCCCCTCTGCTCCATGGGTCTCCAACTAAAACATATTCCATGCACACACACAACCAGATCAGGAGGACAGGCATTCTCTTACATCGCTGCTAAAGCATGGAACAATCTCCCACTCCACATCAGAGCCTCCGCTCGGTACTTGAATTCTGCAAGAAGCTGAAGACCTGGCTTTTCAATTAACCAACCTGCCATTGGCATGGATAGGTACATACATCTACTCAGCACCAGGATACCCTCGCTAGTGCGCTTTACAAACACACATAACATGCCCCTTTAGCTGGAAGTAAGAAGGGGCATATTTACAAAAAAGTCAAGCCGCACAGAGCAGCAAGTCACCTTGCTGTGCTGCATGACAGGGAAAGGGCAGGAAGGTGCTGTTTTTAAACGAATACTATGCATTCCTGTCCTCCCCCCTGTGCTGGTGAACAATGAGCTACCTAGCGCCAGCGCAGGCACCCTTGCACCGTGGTGCGAGGGTGCCTGTGCCATATGTATGATTGCTTTTGTGAAGGCCCCCTACTGGGACCCTGGCAGACAGGGTTGTACTAAAAGGGACCTTGTGCACTACAAAACCACTCTCTGAAGTCTCCCCCACTTCAAAGGCACTTTTGGATATATAAACTGGGTCCCTAGCCCTACCAACTTAGAGAATTCCTGGGACAGATACTCTGAACCAGATCCTGCAACCTACCAAGAGGAGCTGCCTGGCTGCCCAAAGGACTCACCTGGACTGCTTTGCTGTGAAGGACTGCTGCCTTGCTGTTGCCCTGCTGCCTTGCTGGCCTCTGGCTCTTCTGAGAAGTGATCTCCAAGGGCTCGGTTTGAGCTTGCATCCTGTTTCCTGAAGTCTCAGGGCCAAAACGACATCACCTCTGCAAAGGAAATCCTTGTGCGGCGAAAATCGATGAACAGCCTGCCGGAATCGACGCACAGCCTGCCTAGCGGTGAAAGCATTACTGCATTGCCAAACCGGAACAACGCAGCTCGGCTCCCCGACTGGAGATTGACGCAGCGCCAGAGTTGGGACCAGAGCTGCGACGCACAGCCCACTGGATCGACACATCACTGAGCCGGAGCGACGCAGCCTGAATTCCTGCGGGAAGAACTGACACAGCGCCTGCTCTGCTACAGAAACTCCGATGCATCACCCACCGGATCTACGCAGCACCTGTGACTTCGTAATGCACACCCAGGATTTCCACACATCGTCGCTCGGCATCAAAAGACTCTGCATCGCAAAGAGGATTCAAGCCTGCACCGGAATTAAGAGGATTCAAGCCTGCACCGGAATCCAACGCAAAGTCCTTGCCGCATGGAAAATAGACGACGCATCGTCTGTGTGCACCCAGACATCTGACACACACCCTTCGTTTTCCTCGCATACCCTCCTCTGCGGTCTCCGTGTGTGTAATTTTGATGCATACCAGGTACTTTGTTCTTCTTGCAAGAGACACTTGTTGCTTTTTAAAGACTTCAGACTCTTCTTATCATTACAAAAGTGATATTTCAACTTGTACAAATCTTGATCGTTTTTTACCTTAATTCACTCAAATAAATATCTTATATTCCTCTAAACCTGTGTGGTGTTTTCACTATGTTATTGCATGATATATTGCACAAATACTTTACACATTGCCTTCTAAGTTAAGCCTGACTGCTCAGTGCCAAGCTACCAGAGGGTGGGCACAGGATAATTTGGATTGTGTGTGACTTACCCTGTCTAGGATTGTGGTCCTTACTTGGACAAGGGTGTATACCTCTGCCAACTAGAGACCCCATTTCTAACAGTTACCTTAGGGCGCAAGTTTTAGTTACTTGAAAGAACTCTATAACTGCTGAATTTCAATGGTTTTGTATGAGTACATTCACAACCTAACTATAATGTCTCTGTAACCAATGTTGTTTTTAAGGTATAGTAATTTTCATTGCTATACGTGAATCCAACCACCTCACCGTTGTCAAACAGCTCGCACTTGATGCGAGCTGAGATTTCCTCTTTCCCTGCCCGTGGAAATGCATGGAGGGAAACGGAGGAAACTGCTCTCACAGCAGAGCTCCCTCTCTGTGACAGCAGTGCCGGCTCCCACAGGAGTTGGGGAGCCAGCTGGGACTGCGGGGGTCTTTAGGCTTCCCCCGTAGTCCCCAACATTTGACTGGGTGCCCTGGTGGGGAACCCAGGTCACATGATTGGGCCCCGGAGCCAAGATCAGCCCTGTGGAGGGGGCCATGTGACCCCCCTCCCCAAAAGAAAATTATGTAATTATGCTTGGCCCTGGGGGATGGGGACCCCAGGCCCGAGATCAGCCTGGGGAGGGGGTTTGCACAGCCACTCCCTAAAAAAAAAAAAAATATATTTATGCCAGGCCCTGGGGGTGACTAAAATTGGCCTGGGGAGGTGGGACCCACATCTCCCTCCCCCTAAAATCTAAGTTTTTAAGCTGTGCCCTAGGGTATGGGGTCCCCAAGGCCGAGATCCGCCTGGTTGGGGGCGCTTTGTGGCCTCCCTCCCCCCCCCAAAACAATTTTGGTCATGCCTGGGGAATGGAGTCCTGGGGGCCGAGATCAGCCTGGGGAGGGGGCCATGCAGCCTCCATCCCCCCCAAAAAAAATATTTAGGCCGGGCTATGTGAGATGGGGTCCTTGGGGCTGAGATCAGCCTGGGGAGGGAGGGTCCGCGCAGGCCCCCTTCCTCCCCAAAAAAACGTTTAGAAGGCCGGTGCCAGTGCCGGGGGAGGGGGGCATGTGGACATGCTGTCAACTACCACTGTGCATGGCCTAAGGCCGTGCGCAGCATGGAGTTGGGTAGCTATAGGGGGTAAGTTGCAGGGCCCTGCTTCCAATCCCCACTACGCACAGCCAAAAGCCATGTGCAGAGCAGAGTTGGGTGGCTATAGGGGTTCACCATAGTGCCTTTTATCCGTGTGCGGCAGTGGTTGGCCACAGGGAAGTCTACCAGCGAGGGGGTTATATGGAGCTGGAGGGGGAGTTTGTTCCAGGTCTTGGCAGCAATGTATGAGAAGGCGCGACCACTGCTGCGGCTGAGACGGATGCGGATGCAGAGGGAGTGTATGAAGATGCATGAGGAGGAGCGCAGGTGTCTGCAGGGTTGGTGGAAGGTCAATCGTTGGTTGATAGAGGCAGCTCCTAGGTTGTGGAGGGCTTTGTAGACGTGCATAAGGGTCTTGAACTAGCATCACTTCTGGATGGGGAGCCAGTGGAGGTCTCTCAGGTGGGGGGCTGATGTGGGTTCATTTGGGGAGGTTCAAGGTCTGGAGTCTTCTGAGGAGCTGGGTAGAGATGCCGGCATAGTGGGTGTTGCCATAGTCGGGGCGCTGTGACAAGGGCAACTGTCTTTCTGGTGTTGGTTGAGATCCACCTGAATATTCTGCGGTGCTGGTAAAGTATGTGGAAGCTGGAGGAGGCGACTGCGTTGACTTGTTGTTTCATGGTCAGTTGGCTTTTGAGGATGATGCCGAGGTTCCGTGCATGGTCCGCAGGTGCAGGTTTAGGTTTGAGTTCCGCAGGCCACCAGCTGGGTTCCAATGCAGAGGTGCTCTTCCCGAAGATCAGTACTCGGTTTTGTCGGAATTGAGTTCAAGGCAATTGTCTCTCATCCCTTTGGCCACAATGGTCATGGAATTGCGCAAGTTGGATTTGGCATTTGAGGGTTCTTGGTGAGAGAGAGGTTCAGTTGAGTGTCATCTGCGTAGGAGATTATGTTGAGTCCATGGGATCTAACGACGTCTCTGAGAGGGGTCACGTAGATGTTGAACAGGGTGGGGCTGAGGGATGATCCTGGTGATATGCCACATCTGATGTCTTTGGGTGGGGAGGTGAAGGGAGGCAGTCAGATGCTCTGTGTGCATCCTGTACAGAAGGATGCGATCCACTTGAGGGCATCTTGCTGTATGTCAATGTTGTAGAGTCTGTTGATGAGGGTTTTGTGGGAGACGGTCATGGCGAGGATCAGGGCTGCAGTTTCTCCATGGTCGAGGAGTGTTCTGATGTCGTCTGTGGCTGCGATCAGCATCGTCTCAGTGCTGTGGTTTGCACGGAATCCTGATTGTGAGGCATCTGGTAGGTGTGTTTTTTTCAGGAATTCAGTGAGCTGATGGTTGATGACTTTCTTGAGTACTTTGTCTGGGTAAGGGAGCAGGGAAATCGGACGGGAGGTTTTGGGAGGTTTTCTTTAGAAGAGGTCTGACGTCAGCGTGTGTCCATGGGATTTGTGAGGGAAGGTTTATGTGGAGATGGAGGTGCTGATGATGCTGGTGAGTTGTGTGCTGATTGGGTTTGTTGTGAGGTTGTAGAGGTGGTGGGGGCAGGGGGTCCGTGGGCGCCCCAGAGTGGATGGAAGACATAATGGCTGAGGTGGCCAGAAAGGTGAGTGGAGACCATGTGGTAATGGTTTGGCTGATGTTCGCTGGTTGGTTGAGGTCGTTGGTCAGTGAAAGGGGTAAGGAGAGAAAAATGCATGATATTTGTAATTGCTTGGATGTTTTGATGCTGAGCATTCATTTATAAGAAACGATTTGGGTTCAAATGCACAACAGACCTGTCAGCATTATGTATGTTGGCCCCCCACAAGCAAGTGCTTAATTTGAACCAGTGGTTGTCAGTGGGGCAACACTGGCAATAATTTTTGGGGACTGCCACTTATTTTTCCTCTTCTGATTATGGGCAAGGGAGAGAAAAACAAACTAACTGCAAAGGAGGAAGAGGAAGATGCACAAAGGGAAAAGATGCACATAGGAAGAAAGCTGGGACCAGCAAGAGAGGGATAAAGTGGCAGGGAGTGTCTGCTGGTGGATTAAAGAGCCATCGGGTGCAGCAGCAGCTGCCTTGTAGGCAGAGTGGGTGGGGGCGGGCATTGTGGTGTTGGTGTGTGTGTGTGTGTGCGCATGCATGCATGCATGCAAGGTGAGTGGTGTAAATAAAAAGGAAAAAAAAAAACTTACCTTGCTTACTGCACAATGCATCCTCCTCACTCGGTCTCCTCTCTGGCTCCAGCAAACTCCCTGAAGCAATCCTGGTGCTGCTTTCATGCTGGCAACTAGCGCTGGAGGCCTGTCTGGCCGGCCGGTGCACATCTGGCTGGCCATCGCAAGACAGCTGGCCAGAGGGACATGCACACTGTAAACTTAAGTGCACAGTTCAGGCAGCAGTGGCCAGGTTCAAGACGGAAAGATGGAAAATAAAATGGTAATAAATCAAATTTTTTACCATTTTATTTGTCATCCCTTGGGGGAATTTTAGGCAGAAGGGCGACGCTCCTCTGCCCTAAAGGGAAAAGTGCAGCTGCCAATGGGGTGGATTCAGCACTAGGGAACCTTGGTGAACGACAGTCCACCACATGGTGGCGCTGTCTGTCTATTTGTGTACAGATTACCTCAGTTTAACAATGAAATACGCATTTGAAAAAGAATTCTAGAGGGACCAGGCCGTTTTTTTACTTATAGGCTAGTGATTCTTAGTAGGGAGCATTCACCCTGGCATGTGACAGTGTTGTCTGTTCCAGTCTGCAGTGCCCCCTGTAGCGGCCTCCTGAGCAACTCCTTGGACCCTGGCACCTGTACAAATTAAACACTGCATCTGAGCTTGCCGCAAGGTAAGTGACTAAACAGGCAGAGGAAAGAAAATAATGCACACACTCCTCTCAGTAGAGCATTAGGGTTCCCCACCAAGGATTGACAGGCACACTGACCAATTAGACGTCGTCACCCCAGACATTGCTCCAACTACAAATGCATTTATTACACAGCAGAGCTGCGTCTCGTGCACACAGTGCTGTGGGAAGCAGAACTATCCCTCAAGTCACACAGAAGGAGCAGGCTTGTCGTGTAAACAGCAGAGCTACGCCTCACAGCACTGGTGCGGCATAATCTAGATTGAACAGCGCTATGCCCAAGGTCACACAGATGCAGCAGGTTTATTGTTTGAACAGCAGAGTTAGGCTAGGTGTAGCAAACTGTGCTTTAAATGAGGTCAAAGTACAAACGCTATTCAGTGTGAGGAGTGAAGGATGGGCGGGTGTTGGGGGACAGACAGGAGCAGGATGGGCCCTAAAGGGTATATTTGCTTTATGCGACAAAAGTGTCCAACCTAAATTCCAGAAGAGAAACCACTGCAACTGTGAAAACACTCATAAGAGCAGTATGCACATTTATCACTAAAAAGTAAATACTGCCCATGGTCCCCACTCACTTCGACCACGTTAAGCGTGACTGGGTGGCTCCATGTCACGGGGCAGCACTTTTCCATTCCTGGACTTTGCTTTAACATATGATTGTTGTACAAAAGTCACTCTTTTTGCCATGGTTACCCCCACTTTTTGCCTGCTGTCAGTATGCTTAGACTGTTTTTACTGGGATCCTGCTAACCAGGACCCCATTGATTGTGCTCTCTCCTTTTAAATTTGGTTACCTAGGACTTTGTACACCCCACAGTTGGTATACTGGTGCCCCCATATAAGTCACTAGTATATGGTACTTAGCTACCGAGGGCATTGGGGCACCAGGGGTTCTCCATGGGCTGCAGCATGTATTGTGTCAGTCATGGGAGCCCATGCAAAATGTGCTTGTAGGCCTGCCACTGCAGCCTGCGTGAAAAGCTGCATGCACTGAACCAGGTCACTGTATGTTACCCCTATGGTAGGCCCTTCTAGTCCAGAGGGCAATGTGCAGGTACCTGGGCATCCCTGCATGAGCAGAGGAGCCCCTACGAACTCCAGCTCTATTGCAGTACACTTTGTAAGCGCAGGGAAGCAATTTTGCCCGTGTACTGGACACAGGTCACACTACCTGTGTCTAGCTACATAATGGCAACTCCAAACATGTTGGATTCATACCCCAAAACTGTTGCCAGTATTATTTGTATGATTCCATGCACTTAGGGGACCCCCCAGTATTGCTCCTACTAGTCTTTCAGGATTTTGCAAGCAGCCCGAGCTGCTGCCACCCTCCAGATGGGTTTCTTCCCTCATCCTGCTTGACCAGATCAAGCAGGGTAAGGCAAAACAAAGGATTTTCTATGGGAGAGGGAGGCAACACCCTTTATCAATGGAAATAAGTGTGACATGGCTTGGGCGGAGTACACTCCCCAAGTCATGTCCCCTTGCATAAACCAGTTTGCACCAGTCCAGGGACCACCCATTCCCTGTTCTGGCACGAAACTGGACAAAGGAAAGCGGAGTGTCCACTTCCCTGTCCATCACCACCCCAAGGGTGGTGCCCAGCGCTCCCAGGCCACTTGATTCTGCCATCTTGAATCCAAGGTGGGCAGAGGCTCCTGGGAGCATCTGAGAGGTCAGGAAGGTGATGTCACAGCCCCCTCTTGATAGGTGGTCATCATGCTAGCTGACCAATCCCTCTTCCTGGGCTATTTAGGGTTTCCCTTTTGGGTGGGTTTCCAGATATGACGTGAAAGATTCCAGAACTCTTCTGCATCATTTACGTCATCTTCTGGCCACTGGGACTGCAACTGTACCCCCCAGGAACCGACAATCTGCGACTTCAGCGAGAACTCCACTCTTCAACATTGTTTCTTCAGCTCCTTCCAAAAACTGCAACATTTCCCCAGCTGTGCATCCTCTGAAGGCGGTGAATCTTCAGCCAGCATAAGAAGTAAGAAGGAATCTTCCTTGGAGTGAAGGGGTCACTCTCCTGCATCTGCAGGCAGCAATTGCAATGACGACCAGATACGTGGATCTGCTCTCCTCTGGAGCTGCGTGGATCCTGCATCACAGGTGGTGGTCTGGAGTGGTCCTCTTGGTCCTCTCTGCCAGCTGTCCAACTGGGGAGACCGTAAGCCCTTGCCTCTCCTTGCAGGGCAGTACCCCTGTGCACTGTGACTCTTGCAGTTACCAAGGCTTGTTTTCGGCTCCTCTAAGGGATCTTCAGGGTCCGTGTAGCTCCCGCCTGCAGCACTTCTTCTTGCACAGCACAGTCTCCTGCCTGCTGCTCCAGCGACATGAGACTCCTCTTCGGGTGTGCTGAGTGGGCCTCACTGTGACTGCTGTGTCTGCTGCCAGTGGGCTGCCTGTGGAGGCTGCCTCCTCTTCCTGTGACTCTTCCGACTGCTGAGGGCCACCCCATACTCTCTTCCTTGGGTCGAGTCCCCTGGGCCTTGCTGGTCCTCTTCAGCCTTGCAAATCTTCTCCTCTGTCTCATGCATTTGCGAAGGCTTGTTGGTGGTTTTCCAGCACCACTAACCAACTGCATCTCCACCGCCCACGTGGGGCACCTCTTGCATCACTCCTCGGACTTCTCTTCATCTACGGTGCTGCACTGCTGGCCTTCTTCATCCTCCGTCGACCTGATCCTGCATCCACAGAATGGTGGGTAGCGGCTCCTGCCACAACCGGACACTCCAACACAAACCCGTTGGTCCCCTTCCTTTGCAGGTCCTCTTCTGTCAGGATCCATTTCTGGATTCTTCCTTTCTTCGTTGGGTCTTGCATATTCCTTTTCCAAAGTCCTCCTGTTGGTTTTGGGGAAAACCAGGTACTTACCTCTCCTCTGCAGGGCACTGTGGGTCACTCTCGTACTCACCTCTTGGGGTTCCTATTTCCTCCAGCTCCCTTCTACTGATTCCACATCCTTGGGGGAAGACTGCCTTTCACATTCCACTTTCTTAGTATATAGTTTGGCCCTCCCACAGAGTCCCCACTGTTTACCTGTATGTTTGCCAATGCTTATTGCTTTTTATGCTCTTTACTGAGTGATAATATGTATATAATAGTGTGTTTACTTACCTCAAGTAGGGCGACAGCCTATTCAGTATTCTAGTATTTGTGTTATCATAATAAAGTACCTTTATTTTTGTAACACTGTGTGGTTCTTTCATGCGTGTGAGTGCCGTGTGACTATAGTAGTATTGCATACGTTCTGCATGTCTTCTAGATAAGTCTTGGCTGCTCATCCTCAGTTACCTCTAGAGAGCCATGGCTTCCTAGACATGTGTGTGAGCGCTGTGTGACTATAGTAGTATTGCATACGTTCTGCATGTCTTCTAGATACGTCTTGGCTGCTCATCCTCAGTTACCTCTAGAGAGCCATGGCTTCCTAGACACTGCCTACACTTCAGTAATAGGGGGTACCTGGACCTTGTATAGGGTGATAACACCATAGGTGTCCAACACACACCAGGCCAACTTCTTATAATTGTTATCAGTTGTGTTAGCTCAATTAACCAGGGGTGGCTCCTCCATGGGGGCGGAGGAGTGTTGCCCCCCTGCCAGCAGCGGCAGCTGCAAAACCTTTATAAAGATATGATAATAAACTGTGTTTATTATCGTTTCCTTGTAAAGGGGCGGGGCAATAGGCCACCATGTCTGTGATTGCTTTGAAATAAAGCAAGGTTTTGTTTTTTTAAATGCAGCTTGTTTTCCTAAAAGGAAAACAGGATGCATTTAAAAAAGAAAAATGAAAAGTTTTCTTTTCATTTATTAAGAGTAGGCAGTGGTCCGTGGGAAAACTGCCTGCTCTTAAAAAACGTTTTGGCTACCATTCTCAAAGGGGAAGGGGTTCCCTGGGTCCCCTTTCCGTTTGCAAATGGGTTACCACCCACTTGAAGTCACGGTTGCAAAACATTCATACATGGCCTTGCATCTCGCTATTAGAAAGGGATGCCCTTGCCCCTTCCTAATAGCGACTCGCAATCCCTATTTTGGGAGCCAGTGACAAGTTGCTGACTCGCAACATCGGGATGGTACATGGCCAGAAACCTTTTACCGGCTAAACTGCTTCATGCATGTGGTCCCAGGCTTCTAAAGGTCTGGGAGATGCCACCCCTGGTCGGTGGGCCCATAAGTAGCCTGGCCTCCAAGGGGTTGTATTCTGGAATCTCAACCATCACTTCCCTATATCTGGAAAGCGCATGACTGAGTTAGAGGTATCAAAAGAATTGTGACTTGTAAAGGGAAAACTCTGGAGGTCCTGGAAAGATTTCATGTGGTTGCCCACCCACATTTCACCCAATCGGGAAATGCCAATGTTGTCCCACAAGTTACACCCTTTGAGCCGTGCCACCCATTCTAGCCATCCACCAACCCATAGGGAGGTTTCCGTCACCCACTAAGCCCAACCTGTCCATCGCAGGGCAGCTTTCCATGCCAGGAAAGCTACCTTGGTAATCTTACATACTATTCTAACTAGAGCCCTGGAATATCCTGGGAAAAGATAAAACCTTCCCAAGTATTTTAAGAAAAGGTTTCAATGTGGTCATTTTGTACTGACCAAAGTGCTGCACTAAAGGGCACCACTCGAAGCAAAACACTAGGAATAACATGCATGCATTGTGGGCATGTGTTTCAATGCGTGCAAGCGCACTTTGGCCATGTTGGAATGGTGTAACTAAAGCTGCTGTTAGGAAGACCTAAAAAGGTATGTTTGAAACCAGTATTGTGTCACAGTTCTTTTTAGAGTGTTACTTTGTGGCAGCTGTGACTTGATGGTGGAAGGGGCTTGCACCTACACTTTGCTTTCGAGTTTGGATAGCTTTAGTTTTGTTCAGACTTTTGCTAACCTTTTTATAAAGCAGTTGATCACCCTTGACTCATAGCTTAGTTGTTGTGTTAGAACAGGGTGGATCTTGTTGGTCTAAAATGCCAATTATCTGGAAATCAGGAAACTTAAGACACTGAGCCTTCCCATCACACCTAGGGTGCATCACTGAATTTAGGGAATGCCGTTGTACGCTGTAGTGTTCAGTTCCAAGAATCGAGTGAACAATCTTTGGCCCAGATTTTAGAGGGCACAGCGCTTACTGGCGCCACAGTGGTGTCATTTTTTTACGCTAATGTGGCCCAACGAGGCCAAAATTGCTGCACCAGATTTACAAAGTGGTGCAATGCATGTATTGAACCACTCTGTCACCCCATAGCCCACATTATGCCTGTGCCAGGCATAATGTATGCAAGGGGGGTGTTCCTCCATTGGGGGAGGGCAAAAAAATGGCACAAAGAAATCTAAAAGATGTCATTTTTTGCAGCATTTTTAATGCTTGCACAGAGCAGTCATTAAAAGGAGGCACGCCATTATTTATAACGGGCCTCAATGTGCTTTGCAGGATTAGCGTCAACATTTTTTACACTAATCCTGCAAACCACCAAACTAGCGTAAACATTTTTGATGCTAGATCCCTAACTACCCCCATGGTGCTGTATCTTAATATACAGAACAGATGATGGCGTTAGGGGGGCTCTGAGGGACGTATGAAAAGTGGCGCTGCATTGGATGCAGCACCACTTTTCTTAAATCAGCCCATTTGTGTTTGCAATTGAAAGATTCAACTCATTGATGCCTCAGGGCTGTTCTCCTGTTTGAAAGCCCAATAAACATTTAATACGTTTAATCTCAATCTTAACTTCTAGAGCAATGATGGGAAGGAGAAACACATTCTTCCGCTTGATCACCTGCACCCCAATTCCTGCATTTATGAAGGGATTACTCTCAAGAATCGATGGACAATCTGAAGTCTCATTTAATGGGGGAAAAGCAAGTGGTCATCCCCAGGGTCATAAAGTATCACGGTCTTAATGGTGTTTTTGGTCCTCTGTGATTGTGTATTAATATAATTAAAATACTTAACAAACATAGGTAAATCTTATAACCAATGAGATAAAAATCCATTAGTGCCTGTGTTGGGGGTGACTGAGAGGCAGCGTGGCAGGGCGTGGCAGGGCGTGGCAGGGCGTGGCAATCTCCACGCTGCTGATCACGGACAAAACACACTCATGGAAAATGACTGCACAGAACAACTGCTCTTAAAAAATAACAACCCTGGTTCTCAACCTGTGGTCCGGGGACACTTGGAGGTCCGCAAAGCCTCCTCAGGCAGTCAATGACTGCTTAAAAAATTCAGTAATATTAACAGATTAATAAAGTGTATATAAATAAAGTGGCTAAATATACATTTTTTTTTTTTTTAATAATGTAAATGTCACGGAATATGAAATTGGAGGCTAAAAAGTAAATTAGTTTCCTCAGCTTGATCGTGGGAGCCGTGCAGGTGCATCAAACAGAATATAATATTGACGATGTGTGGCTTCTATTGAATTTAGAAAAGCTCCAACATTCCTATTAGAATTCTATTTTTTATTTTCTTTGCAAATTAAAAAAAAAAAGTGTTATAATTTGTGTATGTGTTTGAAAGAATGCTTGTTTACGTATTTTTTGTATTTGTTTGCAGTTCAAATTATCGGCAACGTTTAGGCCAGGGTCCCTGGTTTCCAAAGTGATTTAGTGGGGGTCCCCAGATTCCTATAATGATTCAGTGGGGGCCCCTGGGCTCCAGTAATGATAAAGTGAGGATCCACAAAAGTCAAAAGGTTGGGAACCACTGCTCTACAATTTGACATGGAACAACTTCACTTATTAACACACGTGCTCCTGTGTATCTGCCATGAAGGAAACTTGTGGCTCTCAGATATATCATTTCACTACATAACATATTAGCTGCCTTCAGGAGGTTCTGAGTGTTTGAGGGTGTCTTGATGGTACTTTGTACTGCCCTAACCAGCTATCACCAGCACCATCTCACCAAAACCATGATCAAGATTCTGCTCCCAGGCCAGTCCCTGAGAGGTGTAATCAGCTGGTACTTCTCACCTCACACACGGCTGTAGCAATGAAAAAGAAGGTATTACATCTGCAGTAGCTCTCACCTGTCCTCACATTGGTCTTTAAAACCAAGGAGCAACCTCAGACCTAGAGTGATTGATAGGCAAAGAATGTACGATCCTGACCACATTTGCCATCAGACTAAATATGGTGTCTTTCGAGGCTAATTGGCACAAATCTGCTTCATCACAGTTTGAAAATTGCAGATGCTGTAATAAACGACTCTCAGTAAGTGATAAGTAGTTATTTAGTGCAGACACAAAAGGGTTTACTTTGAAACCGCTTTGCATATAATGATCAATAGGGTATCTTTCCCTGCTCTTGATGCTTTAAGACACTACATCACTATGGCAATCAATGCTAAACTGCACACAGAAGAAATTCAACTCTAATCAAGTTGCCAAAAGAGGTATTGTAAGAAATTTGGGGTTTTGGTTGAGAGGGATGAACCACTAAAGTCACAAAATTAACCTGAGCCTAACAGCCTGCCCACCCCCGGTAGGTATAGCACAGAGCAGACAGGTTTAAATTATAGCCAATGTGTAGTACTTATGCAGTACTAAAATAGTAATAAAGTCAAAATACAAAACAATAACATTCCCAAAACAAATTAGAATAAAGGTTAATAAACAGAATGACACCAAAATGACAAAAATCCGAAAAGGGGAACCAGAAATATGAATTATTCAAGTTTAAGTAGAAACAGTGCCAGCAAGCACAAAGTGCCAATGATAATCAATAGTCATGGAACCTCAAGCCTCGAATAGACTTCCCATTTAACTATGCCAAATGGAAAGTGTGAGGCCTTTAAAAAAAGACCTCTTTTTTCACGCTCTAGTTCTATCAGCCTCTGTTCTTTTACTTTCTGTTTCAGTGCTGGGACACTCCTTGGAGTAGCCGTGTGTAGTATTCCATTCTGATGTCACCTTCGACATCAGAGTGGAATGCGAGGGACGGAGAAGGAGCGGTATCTGGTGGAGAGAGGCAGTGCGGAGTGGAGCTCTCGCTTCCTCTTTACGGTTGGGCCTTGTAACCTTACGTCTTAATAAACAAAGGCCCATATTTATACTTTTTTAGTGCGTTTTTTGCGTCATTTTTTCACACAAAAAGCGGCGCAAACTTACAAAATACAATTATATTTTGTACGTTTGTGCCGCTTTTGCATAAAAAAATGCTGCAAATGCGGCACTAAACAAGTATAAATATGGGCCATAGTTTCCACTCTTCTTTTGGATGAAGTGTACTTTGTTTTACCTGCGACGAGGATGGGATACGTTCAAAGCTAGACATAGTTACATTTGACTGCATTTGTCGACGCGCTGTTTGGAGACACCTTCGTTCTTAAGGATTCAACTTGCCTGGACATGTGCGCGTTTTCTTGTGCTTTTGGACCTGCTCGGGGCCCGGTATGACTTTTCTGTAATTACTTGAGCTTCGCCAGTGATCTCCTTCAGCTTGTGACGGTTGGTTGCTTGTTTTGGTTTGCCTTAGGCGTGAGGATTATCGCCTAGGCAACCACTTCCTGACGCGCGCCAGCCTCCTTGGCAACTACTTCCTGACGTGTGCCGTTCTCCCTGGCAACCATTTCCTCACGTGCGCCAGATACTCTGCTCAGAATTTCGAATCAGCGTGTTGCCATACCAACCTAGGACGCTCAATTTTCTCTCTTTGTACTCGGGTGAGTGCAACCTGTAACAAGCGTTTTTCTACACGAGTTCCTGTGTGTATCAAAAGAAAAAAAAAAAAGAGGAAGGAAGAAAACACTGTAACAAAAGGTGCACTTTCATCTTTACAAAGCCTATAATTCTTCGTGTGTCGGTGACGTTGGTATTTTGTGTTCTCTGCATCATTTTGGAGTTCTGACTTTAACTCTTCATATTACACTACAGAGGAATTGATCTTTTACAACCTTGGCACATCGCTGATGTCCACAGCTTCAACACTCAGATTCCTTAACAGACATACAATTTTGGCACATCGCCGATGTGCACAGCATTAGTTGTTTTTTTCTTACTGGTATATACAGCATTTGAACTACAGTTTCACGCACATTGCTGATGTGCACTACTTTAATTTTGTTAGTTAGTTACGTTTTATTGCATCTAATTTGTGATCTATGACATTCTGCACATAATATTCTTCCTCCATTTTATTTATACAAAAATTTTATTACATACAAAATGTTCCAGCACCTCCGTTTTTTCTGTCATCTCCTGGTGAGCCCCCTATCAAATGGGCTAAATGGGAAAAACTATTTGAGCGTTATGCAAAAGTATGTGGAACCTCGTTAAGTGCTCAAAGGAGAACTGCACTATTACTTCACTGTCTGGGCTCAGAGGGTCAAGAAGTGTTTGACCATCTACCGGATATTCCAGACAGTGAAGCAATAGATCTGAATGAGTATGAAACTTGTATACGCAAGTTGGATATTCACTATCTTCCCACAGTGAGCACCATATTAGAACACTATTTCTTTGGGAAAAGATAACAAAGAGAAGGTGAATGTATTGAGAATTATGTAACAGATCTCAGACATCTTGCATCATCCTGTAAATTTGGGGTATTAATGGATGAAAGAATTGGAGATCAATTCATGTTAGGTTGTCACATTGAAAAAGTATGTGAGGAGTTATGGCTCAGGGATGAACCTCCTCTTGAAGAAGCACTTGCCATTGCTAAGAAAATTGAACATTCTTTCAAATGTGTTGATGCAATCAAGAATGATACGTCCAACCAGGTGTGTGCTTTTGCCAAAGGTACTACTACCTCTTTGGGTGTTAAACAGAAGGATAACAAGGGGTCCACAAAACATAAGAGATGCTTCAGATGTGACAAATTAGGTCATTTCGCAAATGATAAAAATTGTCCCGCATTAAATGCAGTATGCACATATTGTAAGAAACGGGGTCACTTCTTTTCGGTTTGTAAGATGAGGAAATCTAAACAATCTGTGAGGTTCTTACTAAGGACAGTGAGGATGTGTACCCTGTGGATTTTGATTGTGGACAAATTGTCTTACAAATAGGAACTGGGAACTGTGTTGGCCCCCTTGATTTCATTCAGGTTGAAGGAAAAAGAACCAAAGTTCTTTTTGATTCTGGTGCCAAGATCACTATTATCTCTAATGATTTCCTCAATCTTCATTTGAAAGACACTGTTGAGTTGTTCAAACCTCACATTAAACCATGTGCCTATGGAGGTGAACTTATACCATTACATGGATATTTCATAGGCTTAATTGAGTATAAGGATCGCTATACCTCTGGCAAAGTATATGTGTCGAAGAAGGGTGATAGTATTATTAGTTGGTGGCATCAGAGGGACCTAGGAGTCATATTGGATCCCACTTGTGATAATCCTATTGTGTTAAAAGAGACACTTCCTGTCAATGCAGTTGTACAATAGTCAACAGAGATGGATTTGAATTTACAACAAGCTTTGCGTTCTGAGTTCCAGAGAGTGTTTAAAAGTGAGTCAAGGTTGTTTAAAGGGTTATAGGCACAAAGTTAAAATTTGTCCAGGTTCTGTGCCTCTTTGTAGCAAGGTAAGGAGTGTTCCAATAAACATAGGAGGGGAAGTGCAGCATGAATTGAACAAACTCAGGAATCAAGGTGTAATTGAGGAGGTGGATGGTACTGCTTGGTTGGCTCCTGTGGTTACGGCTAGAAAGCCTGATGGTTCTCTTAGACTATGCATTGAACTCAGACAACTGAACAAATGTGTTGTGGTGGATAAGTACCCTTTACCCAACATTGCTCAATTACTCATGATGTTGGGTGATGCTAAGGTGTTCAGTACCATTGACCTAGCATCAGCCTATCATCAGATTCAGCTTGATGAAAAGTCTATGGATCTCACTGCATTCATCATGCCCTTTGGTACGTTCAGATATGCTCGTCTTCCTTTTGAGCTGCCTCTGTTTTCCAAAGGGTCATGGAAAAGGCTTTGAGAACCTTGGAAGGGGTTTGTGTGTACCAGGATGACATTTTAGTGTATGGTAAGGACAGGAATGAACATGATGCAAGAGTCAGGCAGGTTTTGAAGAGGTTGTGTGATCACAATTTAAATGTAAAGTTTGAGAAATGTAAATTTGGTACGGAGACCATTGACTACCTGGGCCACACCATAACAGGTGATGGGATCATTCCGAAAGCTGATTTGGTTAATACCATTCAAGACATGGTTCCTTCCACTACTAAACAAGAACTCATGCGTTTTCTGGGGATGGTGGAATATTGCCACAAGTTTGTTAAGAACTTCGCTGAGGTTACCTATAACAGGAGAGGTCTTTTAAAGAAGGGGCAAACTTTGTATGGAGTGAGGAGTGTGGGAAGGAGTTTGAATTGATCAAGAAAATGTTGGCTCTAGCCCCTAAACTTAAAAACTTAGATCCAAAGAAAAATTTGATAATTACCACTGATGCCAGCCTTAAAGGTCTTAGTGCGGTCTTACAGTAAAGTGGGTGTGATCAGGATAATACCATTATGTTTTGTCTAGAAGCCTCAAAGGTGCAGAATCCAGGTATTCTGTGATTGAAAGGGAAGCTCTTGCAGTGCATTGGGCTGTTAAAAAACTTAAAACATTCTTGTGGGGTACCACGTTCATGGTTAAGACTGATCACAAACCTTTGTGTGAAGTTTTCAATAAGAAGGGCATTGATTCTATTTCATCCAGAATATCCAGATGGGTGATTCATTTACAAGAGTACAACTTTAAAGTAAAATACATTCCTGGGGTGGAAAATGGAATTGCTGATACCTTGTCTAGGTTAGTGGGGGAGGACAGGACTAATCATACTGACAGTGATACCTTTAAGGATTATACAAATTTTGTGTGTGAACTTGATTGTGAAACAATTTCGAAGGATAGATGGCGTGAAGAGGTTAAGGGTGACGCTGTTCTGCAAAAGGTAATGGATCTAAAAAGTCATGGTTGGACACACAAGAATCAAGGGGGAGATCTGTGTAAGGACTTTTGGTTGGTCAAGAATCAGCTGGCCGCTAGGGAAGGTTTGCTATTACGTGGCACAAGACTAGACCCTCCGGTCAAATTAAGGGAAAATTTGCTAAACATAGCCCATGAGGGTCATTTAGGTATCTCTAAAACAAAGGAGAGGCTGCGGTTCAGCTATTGGTGGCCATGGATGGATGTACAAATTGAACGCCTGGTAAGGGAATGTATGCAATGTGCCGTGAGTGAGAAAAGCAGGAAGCCAAAAGTTCAACCGATGATGATACGAGATCGCCCTGACAAACCATGGAAAGACATCGCATTAGATATTTTAGGGCCAATACATAGTGGTGGACAAGAAAGCTATGCTATAGTTGTGATGGATATGTTTTCAAGTTGGCCTGAAATTTGTTTTTCCAGAGGCATTGAAACTGGACATGTCATAAAGTTTTTAAAAGATCTGTTCATAAGGGAAGGTGTTCCTGAGGCGTTGCTTACTGATAATGGGGTGCAGCTGATTTCCAAAGAAATTGAGACATTTCTTGGGGAATGTGATATAAAACACAAAAAATGTCAATGGAATGGTTGAGAGATTCAATAGGGTATTGAAAGAAACAATTGCTTTAGCTAAATGTGATGGTAGGAATTGGCAGGAGGAAGTAACCAAAAGAATTGGAGTATACAGGTTCACGCCTCATACAACCACAGATATGTCTCCTTTTTAATTGTTTCGGGGTAGGCGTCTCAATACTATACTCGAACCATCTTGGGTTAAAGCATTTTTTGGGAATGACAATTGAATTGTTGAAGATAATAAGTGGAAAGAAAGAGAAAATGCCAAAACGAACAATCGCAAGGTGTATTTTGATCAGACATTCTGTTAAAGTGACTAAGGTAAATGTGACCTAGTTATGATAAAACATGCCGGTTTTCAGTCTGGGGGGAACAGGTTGTCTAAACCAATGAGAGTCATCAAAGTTTTCAATAATGCCATCAGAACGGATGATCATCGTGTATGGAATCTTAATAGAGTGGTTGTGTATAAAGGGAAAGTTATACATGATGCGGAGCTGAAGGACAACTTGCAAAAGGAAGAAGACAACATTCCCATTGGTGGGTCACTAAGGACGTCTGATAGGAAAATGCAAAGCCCTGCTTATCTAAAAGACTATGTTTAATTCTTATGTGGTTTTTCAAAGTTTGCCATTTGTACATTTGTTTCTTTTGTTATCCTTGGTTCTAGTATATCCATTTGTTACTATCTCATTCATGAATTTATTTTTGCGGTATATAAAGGACATCAGAGTGGAATGCTAGGGATGGAGAACGAGCGGTGTCCGGTGGAGAGAGGCAGCGCGGAGTGGAGCTCTCCCTTCCTCTTTATGGTTGGGCCTTGTAAACTTACGTCTTAATAAACAAAGTTTCCACACTTCTTTTAGATGAAGTGTACTTTGTTTCACCGTGCACTCTATAAATCTCGCAATTCATTCATTCCCTGGAGAACAACACCTGACACAGTTTGACACTGACTGAGATAAAGTGTGGGTCAGTCACACTAATGAGGTTCGACCTTGTCAATTAATTTACCTTCGGACTTTAGTCCTTTAAGTTCAAATTCACACCAGGAGTACACTTCTAAAGCCCCCCAGGACCTCAGAGGTGACACCTAGAGGCTCAGAGTGTGGCAAGCAGAGTCCAGCCCAGCTCTATTTTTCACTGAGCAACTGGGCAGTTGCAGAAAAGGCCATTTGTAGCTTGTTGTATACATGAAGCTTGAAATGGAGGTCAGCTTTATGACCCTTGGAGTCCACATCTTTGCTCTGGGTACAAGAGGGGGAGCAATCATATTCCATAGATCCAGGAGTGTTCTGAAGTGAATGACTGGAGATGCCACATTTATTCCTGGCACAAGCTAATGGATGAAAATGACCCCTGGAGCACACTAACCAATGGGATAAAGATTTCTGGTGCTAACCCTACCCACTTTGGAAATTGTAAAGATAGCCAAAGTCTTTGGCGGTGCTAAACGTGGTCTATGAGAGCTTGAGGTGTGCGGGGAATGTACTGCAGTAATCCTATGGGTAGCTCTCCCTCACATGTATGGCACCTGGCTGGCTAGAAGGACAAAAAGGGAGACATGTCCAGGTGTGAGCTTCATCTGCATGTGAGGGGGAGGCCCCTTTTCAGTGCACCAAGGGCCTGGCCAAAGGCATGATTCCATTCTTTCAAAAGGAGGACAACACCCCTGCACACCCAAGGCTCTACACCCAAGACACAAGATCATAGAGCAGCTCAAACCTCACCACAGAGGAGACATTAGGCACCAGGCTGAATGCTGAACCCAACCCAAGGACAGTGATTTACATGAGAGGGCTGGCCAGGGTGCCCATGCCAAGTGCATGGGCAGTGCAGGGGCCCCCGTCTCCGTCACTGCCATATAAACGCTGGCAGAGAGAGGGGTTATAATCCCCAGGGCAGCGCTGCTTGTAGTGCTGCCCTGGCGATTGGGACCGCTGGCACTGCCAGACTGTCGGGCAGCCAAAAAGTGTCAGTGCCGGCGGTCCGACCATGGTGGTAATGCCACAGTCCTACTGCTGCGGTCGGGCTACCGCTTTGGCGGTGGTCCGAGCGTGACCGCCAGGGTAATAATGAGTGCTTCAGTCAAATTAGCATCAATACTAGGCAAAAAGTGTGTGGGGGGTGACCATGGCAAAAGGGCCACTTTCCTACACCTGGTACAAGCTAATAGCCTCTGGAGGTACCATAACCAATGGAGTAAAGGTTCCTGGTGCTAACCCTGCCTACTTTTAAAAAGATGGCCTAAGTCTTCAGTGCTACGGTGGTGCTAATCTTGGTCTTTGAGAGCTTGAGGTGTGTGGGTAATGTACTGTGGTAATCCTATGGGTAGCTCTCCCTGGCTGACCAGACGGACAAACAGGGAGACATGTCCAGGTGTGAGCTTTATCTGCATGTGACAGGGGAGGCTCCTTTTAAGTGTGCCAAGGGTCTGGGCAAAGGCCTGATGCTATTCTGTCAAAGGGAGGACAACACCTCACCACACCCAAGGCCCAAGGCTCCACACCCAAGACACACAAGAGCAGCTCAATCCTCACCACAGAGGAGACATTAAGCGCCAGGTTGAATGCTTAACAAAAGGCCTCCAAAAGCTTTAGGCAGGCAAAATTTAACTTTTCTAAATTACATTTTATGTAATAGTCAGAATACAACTCCAACCTTAAAATTGGACTTTGTTTAACTATGAAAAAGAGACCTTGAAATATTTCTCTAGTTGTTACCAATACAAAATTAGCATTATGAGGTGTTATCATGTAATCCAACATTTCCCAATGGAAGCAGTCAGCCTTGCTGCAGTGAAAGTAGCTTTTATGCTTTTTAACTGTAAGTACATGTAGAATACTAAACTTCTACTTGTTCTACTTTTACATATCATGCACCCTATACTATGGACAATAGAGCCTACCTTAGAGGTGAATTATTATAATGTAAACCAATGGTCCAGGCTTGTCAAAAGGTGTTTATTTCAACAGGTCGAACTAGCAGTTTCCAACTGCGCAGCCAAGCTACAGGGGTAGACCTAAAGTCATGCATTACTGTGTCACTGTAGTGGTTGCCATAATGAGGGCTGCAGCCAACGGGTGACATTTAACATACAGGGCGTGGGTACATTGTGGGTACCATATACTATGGACTTATAGGTAAGTTAAGTATGCCAATCAGTACTGTACCAATTTTACCATGTTGAAAGGAGCAGCCAAGCACTTTACCACTGATTCAAAGGGATAAAATGCACAGAGTTCTATGGCCAGCAAAATGGGAAAAAATGGGCTTACCTTACAGAAAGGGCAACTTTTAATTAGGCATCAAATAGGAAAGTTTTAGAAACCATTTTAGCCAGAACGCTCCAAGAAAAGCACGTGCCTGCAGCAAGGTACTCAAGCACACATGATGGTGGGAACCATAATCAGTGAACACCATTTTAAGGGACGTGTGATTGAAAGCCCTCTCTGTTTTTTATGCCGCAATCAGTCATTTCCATTGAGTTTAGCACATTTATTTTGCCTATTACTTGCCACCAGGACAATCTATCACAAACCACAATTCCCAAATGTTTGCAGCTGTTTACTCGTTGCAGTGCAACTCCATTGATGAGTCACTCACTCTTCCTATCAACTCTGCTAAAACACAGAACTTGAGCCTTCCACAAGTTGACAACTAATGAATAAATGGACCTTACATGGACTTTAGAGCTACCCCTTCCTCTGTAGTCCTTTATCCATGAGACCGGGGGGCAAAATATATCAACGCCCAGATTCACAAAGGTTTTGGTTTGGGTTTCCGGTACTTTTTTTTAATGCAAACCCATATGCAAAATTAATTTTTGGTATTGGTATTTACGAAGCAAATCAACTGACTATTTGTGTTTCTTTGTTAAAAAAAATAAAAAAAATATATCGCATGCAGTACATTGCGCTGCCTTGTGTTACTTTGCATCAGGGAGGCCATGGGTGGTGCATGGGCATTTCTGTGCATCCATCCATGGATTTTGGTGCAAACCCATATTTACAAAGAGATGTAGACACAGATTTGCACCAAAATGGTGCACCTGTCTGAGGCTGGTTTAACAAGAAGAAATATATTTAGTTCTCCCTTTTTTGTCACCTTTGCATGTGTGCTGCATCTTGCAGCACACATGTAGAAAGGAAACTGTCTCAAAGGATAGTTTTTGTGCAGGACGGTGCCACAATGCGGTCACCCTTACACTATGGTGCAAAGCTGCATGCCTTGGCGATAGACAGCACGAAGTGCGCCAGTGCATGAAGAGAGTAGAACTGTGCCATTTCTTTGATGCTGTTCTGGTCTCTTCAGGTGACAATGCAACACAGTAACAGTTGCTTGCTGTGCTCTGGTGCTTGTTAGTTAGCCTGGCCCAAGTGCTGGGACAAAATACCAAACATGGGACTGGGCGTATATGAAGATGGAGGTTTTTCCAACATCTTCAGTGGTATTGTTCACTCATAATTCATTTTCAAGAATACACCACTGTTGTAATATATATTCTTTTAGACTATAAATAACAAGGGTAATACTTGTTGATAGTTAGTATGTTCCTATTCCCCCTTTGACTGGTTGAGTGGAACATTCTGACAGTTGTGGAAGGGAGCTCACAGTAGAATGTTGAGAGAGAGTGCTGAAGAAAGAGGGAAGAGGAAGCTGTCTACCAAGCTTGTGGGATTGAAGCAGTGGAGATGGAAAAATAAAGACTGACTTGGAAAACGTGAGCTGAGTATTGGTCTTTATAACACTGGCGATGAGGAGTGTGTAAGGGGGAACTTCCATCTCTACCCCTTCTGTGGTACCGCTTCAGTCTTCTTATTCGGGTGATATCAAGGGTGGCATCGTCCCATTGTCATTTTATGACATTTATTTTACTCTGCACTCGTGTTCGCTATTGTGCATATTTGAGGAAAATTACGTTTACCATTAACTCTAAGTGGATCTTACTGGCTGTAGTGTTTCTGACTGGTGAACTTTCCTTGAGCGAGCAACACTTCTACAGCTTTTCCCTCTTGAAGTGAGAGCCGCGCAGTGAATCTGATGTTGTTTTACAAGGTGTCTGGCCGCTTGTCAGACTGCCGGTCAAGTCACTGACGAACGCGGACAGCGGATGCCGCCGCTTGTCAGACCGCAGTTCAAGTCTCTCTGACGAACGCAGACAGCGGATGTGACTTGCTGCTGGTCACCTCCTCTCACGAGTCGGAGTTCTTCGGGCTGCCTGCCAGGTTCTCTGCATGAAATGCTGACAGGCACAGCTATAAAAATAAAAACGCGGAGGCGTTTTCCGAAACTATTCAAACCGCCTGTCAACGCTGACAGGCACAGCAGTGAAGAATCGAGGTGGGACATTGACGACTGGGGCCGCCTGTCAGATTTCGGCACCGAACGCGGACGGATCCACCTTCACATCTCTGTACGGTGTTTGTAGTTGCTTGGAGTGCTTGCCAGGCAAAGCTTATGTAACTTAAAATATCGCTGACAAGCACAGCTGATAAAATCCAACGTACAACTCAAATCACATTTACTATTTCCTTATTGTAGCACAGCATACTGGGAAAATACTGCTGCTCAAGTCCTTTCCTCTAAGTCTTCATAAAAGACTAGTCTGTGTATGAGTATTTTCTTGATCTTATTCTCGTATTATTGTTGATTGTTGATGATTTAGGTATACTAAATAATAAGAGAAAGTGCTACTGCTCAAAATATTTTCTCTAAGACTCCTCAATTGACTAAACTGTATGTTGGTGTTGTTCATGACATTTTCATATTAGAGTTGGTTTAAGTATACTGGATAGTAAGGGATAGTCGTTTTTTTTAAAGCTGTTAATTCATTGTGTTGTGTAATCAATCAAGATGGCTGCTGCAGGAATGTCTCAACCAATTCCATTTTTAAATGAAGTAAGAGAACCCAATGTTCCATGGAAAGAATGGATACAAATATTTGAGTCATATTTAATTGCTATAGGAGGGGACAAATTCAATCCTATCAGGAAACAACATATATTATTAAACAATTTAGGAACACATGGTAGGAAAATGTATGAAACTCTACCTGAACCTCATATACCAGAAGGACAAGCACAAGATGAGTATGTCACTACATACTTAAAATTAGAAAAGCAATTTGGTGACAGAGTTAATGTGGTCCTAGAGCGTCACAAGTTTTTTTGTCGCACTCAAGGAAAACAAGAAAGCGTAATTAATTATATTGCTGCTTTAAGGGGGTTAAGTGCATTATGTGATTTTGGGGCTCTCAATGATTCTCTAATACGAGATCAATTGGTTCAATGTACTAATAATATTAAAATACAAGAAAAATTGTTACAAATGCAGCCAAATTTACAAGAAGCTGTAGAGATAGCAAAGTCCATTGAGCATACGGCAATATGCTTACAAGAAATTAGATCTCCATCAAATGAGCAGATTTCTGAAATAAAAGATAACGCAGAGGATGAAAAGATTCTCAAAGTCAAAACGAGTGATAAATTGTTTCAAAAGAACAATAATGCAAAATCTGGGTTAAATTGCTACCGTTGTGGGAGCAGCAACCATCTGGCTAACTCTATCTCTTGCCAAGCCAGACAGCCATTTGTAGGAGATGCAACAAAAAAGGCCACTTTGCAAGGATGTCCAGATTTGACAAATATGCAGACAATAAGAAACAGGATGATGACTCTCAATCGGTCAAGAAAATTGTATTACAAGTCAAAACTGAGGGAATTGCTAATACACAGTACCCTGAATGTAGGATATCTATTAATGATAAGCTCGTACAAGTATGTGCTGATTCATGTTCACCCTTCACTATCATAAATAACTCAGACTTTGTCAAAGTTGATGAGGGAAATGATATTAAGTTATTAAAGCCAGATGTTAGCCCAAAAGGGTACAACAAGGATCCTATCCATCTCAAAGGTATGTTCAAAGCAATAATTTAATTCAAGGGGCGCTCTACGGTAGTAAAAAATGTATGTAGTAGATGAAGGCTCCAGTTTGTTGGGGTGGCAGCATCAAAGAGAACTGGGAATTAAATTGGATCCGAACAACCCAGAGCAGGTGTTAAGCATCGATACATCCATCTCTGGAAAACACATAGTGCAAGAGTTTCCAGAAATATTTAATGAGAGCCTAGGTTTACTAAAAGACTACCAACATAAAATTAAGTTAAAACCCAAATTTAAATCTATAGTACATAAAACCAGACCCATACCCATATTTCTAAACAAAACATCCTATGTGTTATCAATGTAACATGTCTAATTTTATCACTTAACTTTCCCTCATGTACACATTCACCTACTCCCAGATGCACAAATTTAATTATAAAACATATTCAAATTTCTTTATATAGTGGGGCATGGGGTATAAAAAATCTTATATCCTATCTCAGCATAAAGACTCCCATTAAAAGGGCCAGGATCACTCAGTGGCAGTGGTAAGGATTTTTTTGTTGTGCAATTTTGCATGACAAATTGTGTGTGCAAATTAGTAATTTTAATGATGCATATGACGCAACCAACAAAATAACGATTTTGTGCTTAAAACTATATGATGATCTCATATAGGAGTGTGACTAATTATGTAGTATAGTTGTGCCACATTTTCGTGTGAGACACCATTGTTTTTAAAATGGATGCAGCTTGTGGTGTTTTGTTCATACTGCTCCTGTTCATTGTCCTCTCCCAGTCAGTTACTGGCTGTAAGTCTTGTCACCCTACAGTTTCTGCGGAACAAGGGGAGCAATGACAGCAATGTACTGCAGTGTTAGAAAACATGTATTGTGAATGAAACTTTTCATTGTGTACCTAATAAGGCATTCTGAAGGATTTCCATTGTTAGTTCTTATGTAGGTATGTAGCCTAATTCTATGAGCCATTGTTAATAAAATATTTCATATTGCGTCGTACATCTCTGGAGTGTAGTTGCCGAGCAAACAAGCAGAATCTTTTTACCTTAAGAAATGGATTAGTGTTGATAAACTTATAAATTTACAAAAATTTTTTTGATTTGCCAATGTGACTCAACAATGATAAAGCCATGCTGAGTTTGCAGTTTTATTAGTTAATATGCATAAATTGTGTATAAAACCCCCTGGCTTTGAAGGACTTGGGGCGACTTTCTATTTTCCTCCTGAAATTCTGTTTGATTAATTTCCTTACTTAGGATGTTGTCACTAGTCTATTAGTTTGGCACTTGAAATTTAGATTGATTAAGTAGGGTTTCTGTGTTCTGCATTTGAACCTTCCACAGCAGAATATGTAAATTACTTTGTAATGTTCATTTTAGTGATTCTGTATTAAACCTCTTAAACTTAATTTTGATCTAGAACTCAGTTTTTGATATGTCTCGGTTACTAATTATAATTTTACTGTGCTAAGTTTGTATATTAATGGGGAGGGTAGCCTCTTGCTGCTGGAAATGAAAAGTTTTATGGAGCTGAATTGCTTAAGGTAGATTGTGGGGTTTGTTCGATGTTGGGGTTATGACCTGATAAATAAATGACAATCTTACCTCCACCTTGTCTGGTTCTCAGCAGCACCACAAGGAGGAAAGCAGGAACAACCCACTGGTGCGCACATGAAAGGAGCAGTCCGCCAGGGTCGTAGCTACGAGTGGTGCGGCGGGTGTGGTGGCACCAAAGCACAGAAGCCTTAGAGGCCCACTGAACCTTGTTTATTGTTGTATTTTACTAACTGTCCAGCTGTGGGAGGGCTCCTGTGTAGTACTCGGACTCAGGCCCATTGCACCCTTGATATGTCACTGCAGGCCGACAGCAGTAGCGCAGCGGGAAGGGTAAAATCAGCTAGAGCTTCACAAGTGCACGTGCATGAGGGGAGTGGCCTGACGAGAAGACCAAAAACAATGGGAGCTGAAACAAGCATTTACAAAGCAACGGGTCTCGTGTTTGCTCATGTTAGAGCAGATCGCGTTGTAAACTCCTAACCAGACTTTTCACCTATCGGCCAAAAGTGCACTTATGTACATAACCCGAAAAAGTGAAATTAACTATGGAAAGTGCTCGACTTCTGCCAAGCGAGATCGCGCTCATAAATTAGAGAAAAAGAAGTCCACGAGCCTGATGGAAAACGGCGAGCCTTGCATGTTTTCTGTACTTGGTCGCAGCGCTCGACAAGGGCTAGCTACCGGAAAAGGCATGAAGTATGTGTGCCTTCGACTAATGAAAACAAGCAGATTTTATTAGGCAAGCCCAAGAACCAATAAAAAACACTGAGGTAAAGTTGACAGGGCTCCGAGCCCTTTTCTAAATACTAAAGCGTCTTGTTGCGATACGCATGCGCAAGCGCATGCAACGCAGGCTCGACCCTAAAAAGGAATAAACCCGCGAGGCATGAATAGGAGGAGTCGCCCAGGGTGAAGAGGAGAGGCAGCTCAAGTTGAACAAGTGAATTAGCCCGCTGGATGACCATTAGGGGAGTGGCCTTGTGGGAAGAACAAAGGAAACAGGAGCTGCAGAAAGGAATGAACCCACTGGGCGCGACTGAGAGGAGGGGTCTGGTGGGATTGTCACAATCAGGCAAGGCACAACGTCTTGGAAGTTTACACCTGCAAAAAAGAGTCAGCTGATAGTAGTACTGACGGACAGCCCTACTAGCCAATGCTTAAAGCCATTTAAACTACAGTAGCCAATGACTGAATTGGAATGTCCACAAGCCCCTTTCTGTATATGTGTGTATATGTGTGTATGTGTGATGATAATGGCTCTCAACATAGAGCTAAAGCTGCCTGTAGGCAAGATCTATAAACAGAATACTATTTTGTTTAAAATGGCATTTACTTAGAAAAAATGTTTATCTAGTGTGTTTGAAATCTGTAGATTAACTTGTATGATTTACAGGTACAATGTCATACATTTTAAAAATAGGAAGCCTTCAGCTAAACTTGACAACTGATAGCAAGGGCCACTGAAATTATACACCAGGGAAGAACTAAATTATGCAGCAGGGTTGACTTCATTATGTGAGAAGAAAAGGCTAAATATTTGGCACTATGCAGCGTATTTTGTGATAGCATGACTTCCTTATTTTTACACTTCTTAACACTGTGCGGGCATAGTCACCTCACCCAACTAGTGCAGTAAGCAACAGAAAGGTGACCAGCCGAGGGCTTTCCACTGCAAAGCAACACGTGTTGCTGCCTGTGTGGTAAATCTTGATCCATTTGAGCTTTTTGGTAAAATCTGTAGATTATTCAGCAGGTGATTGATAATGTTGCAAATACGGCAAATCCATAATTATGCAGAAAATGCCACAGTCACAAAATCATACAAGTCCAGTGGTCCTGGTTATGGTATCTTAAACTATATTTATTTATGAACGATCGCAGATTCCTCACTTTTTGAATATTCCTCAGGTGCCAGACTGGATCCTGAAAGTCTTCATCAGTACCCTTGCACAACTGTATGTGGCACTGTGCAGCTCCACGCCAACGTCGTTCCGCTCTGGAAGTGACATGCAAAGCTGCATATAAGTGCAACCCATGCATGTCAACATCAGCTCCTTTCTTCTGCACCACCAGATGCAGATTTGGAGCTACCCCTCATCTCTTTACAACACAGCTTTCTGCAAAACAAATCTTTAAAACCCCGTTGAAATGTAACCCCTGAAAACCACAGATTTCAAACCTTGTAGGGACTGTCACAAGCAAATGTCTGTGACAGATCCCCATCAGATTTTCTCTTTGGTGGTTAGGGTTGAAACAAGACTCCAAGACCTGAAGGGACTGTACCTTAATGAGTCAAAGGCCATTCAGAACCATGAGCTAAAGCTATATATCACCAAGTACAAGAAAACTCCATGCCATGACTGCATGGAGTCGAAGAGAAAGTCCCATTCTTGCTTCTGAAGTTGTTCCTGTAGCAGAACTTCATCCTGGCCAAAGCCTTTGGGTAAGTCAGAAAAAAAGCACAAGAAGTCCACGTGGCACTCAGCACCTTCCCACTATTCTTGATCTATTGAGAAGGCTTGAGAACATAAAAATGCCTCTTGGTCTTGCTCCTAAACGCAATCGCCTTCTGAGCTAATTCCGACTCTCATTCTGGGGAAATCCAACTTATACACAAGTTCTGTGAAGATAGGCTGCATCTCTATGGCATGCTGCCGGCTCCCTCTGGGAACCTCTGGGCCCCAAGGAACCCTGAGGACCTTCACCTGGGATTCCAAATGCGAGTCTGTCCTAAGTGCCAGCCGGAACCTCTGTATCCATCACTGGGCCCACCCAGCTTTTGTGCTGGTGTCAGGGTTGGCACCACAACCGATGTTAGACCAGGGAGCATCGTATCATTGATGCCAGATGAACAAAGCAGAACCAATAGTGCTCTTCAACTCTGAGCTGACTCCAATTCGACTCTGACCGAGGTGGCGCCTGATCCCACTGGGCTACAGTCTTCCAGCAAACTATCGGATTCTCAAGGAATGGCCCAGATCAGCCACAAAATGTTTGGCACAGTCTGAGATAACAAGCATTACAATGAGGGGGACGAATTTGCTTAACCCTATACTGACGACAACTGGAATGATGAGCTGCCAGGTGCCAGTTACCTGGATACTTCTCCAGACATGAGGGTTCTCTCTTTGTTTGCTAATGAAGAGGGTGCCTCCTTTGTAGTAGTGATGTAAAGGGTGGCTGAGGTTTTTGAGCTGCATTTGCTCACTACGGAGGTGAAAACCAATGTCCTCATTGACGTTCTCCAGCCCAAACTAACACTGAACCCCTACTGCCTTTCAATGCTCACAGACACCCTTTTTGGGACATGGGCAAAGCCATGTTTTGGACCCCAACTGAACAGGCAGATTATGCTGTGCTACTGCCCTGTACCGGGCAATCCGGTCTTCCTAACGCAACTTCAGAAAGTTTGGTGATGCAGGGATCCATGAGGGCCATATGCCTTGTGTGCTGCTAGGCTCCTGCCTTTTGGGATTCAATCGTTCAGGTCCTGCCTGCTGTACCAAATGACTTGGAAACACTGATGATGTAAAATTCAGGATTGGATACTACAGATTGCCTTAATCGGCCATGGCTTATTCACAATTGGCACATTTAATTCACTTCTGAGTCCCTAGTAAAGGGCACTTTATGTGCCCAGGAGGTGGAAATTAAATGCTACTAGTGGGCCTGCAGCACTGATTGTGCCACCCACATGAGTAGCCCTGTAAACATGTCTCAGATCGTACACTGCAGTGTGTGTGTGCTGTTTTAAACTGACATTTCGACCTAGCAAGTCCACCCACTTGCCAGGCCCTAACCTTCCCTTTAACTACATGTAAGTCACCACTAAGGAAGGCCCAAAGCAGCCGCATGGGAAAAGTGCGGTGTATTTAAAGCGTAGGACATGTACTGGTGTGTTTTACATGTCCTGATAGTGAAATACTGCTAAAATCAGTTTTCACTATTGCAAGGCCTATCTCTCCCATGGGGTAGCATGTAGATTGCCTTGAAATATCTATTAAGTATAATTTTTCCATCGGTAGCAGATAGGGATATGGTGTCTGGGGTCTCTGAACTCAAACAATGTAACAATACATCTTTTGGTGAAGTTGGTTTTCAAATTGTAAGTTTGAAAATGCCACTTTTAGAAAGTGGGCATTTTCTTGCTTTACCGTTCTGTGCCTCTGCCTGGTTGTGGAATATATGTCTGGGTCAGGATGACAGTCCATTAAGCTGTTTGTGAATTTAGACCGTCACACAAAGGGAGCTGCGGCGTGCCCTGCATATCTTGATAGGTCTTCCTGAGGCAGAGTGGTTAGAGAAGCTGCCATGTGTCCCTGAATAGGGCCGTGCCTATGCTTACACAAAGAAGTCTCAAACCCCTTGGAGTGTGTCTGGGGCCAGGGCAGGAAAGGCAGGGTCATGGGCACTGCAAAGAGTTTTCTTTGAAGTTTGCCTACTTCAAAGGCAGAAACGGGTACAAGTACTGGACCTCTGACCCCACAAAGTTAGAATCCTTCTGGACTGAGTACATTCTGCCCCAGGAAGAACAGCTGGACGCTGTAGGAGGGACTGCCACTCTGCCTGTTGCTTTGCTGTGCTGGCCTGCTGCTTCTGACCTCAGAGTGAAAGGAATGGACTTTTCTTTCTACATTCTGCTTCCAAAGGTTCTCCAAAGGCTTGGACAGAGCTTGACTTCTGTTAGGAAGTCTCAGGAACATCAAAGACTTTATCTCCCAGCACCAGCTGAGAGTCCTGGCTTGCCAAGTGGTGCCACATCCACTTCCTGGGCCTGTGAGAGTGAGTTCTGATGCAACCAAAAAGAAACAAGAACATCGGCTCCAAATCGACTTCAGAACCAGCAGCGCTGTCCAACTCTGTGCCATTGCCTGCACTGGAGCTGTGGTACTGCCAAGTGCAACAACTGCAACCAACACTGCAGGCCTGATGCCGCAGCAGCACCTCCGAAGTCTGACTACAGCCTGAGTCCTGAGTGCTGTGTCGCCAACTTCAATGACACCCAAATCTGTTGCCCCATGGTGTGATCTCGACACCATTAAGTAAACGCCACGGGTCTTGACCTGCTGGATTGATTGACCTCGCTGGATCATAAGGAACCAATGCCCCACCTCTCCTGCCTGGCATTAAGGGACTGACAACGGGCCAGCTCCAGCAACGCCTCACCTCCCCAACTCCATGCAATATCTTTGTTTCGTTATTTTCAAAGCTACTATACCTGGGGTCTGTGAGACTCTGTGACTGGCCTACACTCTCTAAAGTGTGGAGTCGGATTGTTGGGAACGAGTCTGTCAAGATGTTGCGATAGCCCCAGTTGGAGCTACTGCGTTTCTAAGTGTTTTACTAATATTTAATGTTTGAAGGTTTGTATGTTTACCTATATATATTGAATTTTTGTCGTTTTGGTCTTGTTTTACTCAGATAAATATTGGCTATTCTAAACTGATGTGGAGTACTTTTATAGAGTTTTTTTACTCTGTTACTGTGTGTGTGTGTGTGTACACATATCTTAGTTGTGTGATTCCCTTACCTTAACTAGAGTGAGGGTTGTTATTTGGACTGGGTCCAAACCACTGCAAACTACAGACTCGATTTCGACCATTTGTTTTGCTCTGTACCCATTAGTGAATTGTTTAATAAAAACAAATGATGGTTTAGGGGCTGTAGTGGATGGGGGGGGGGGCATCAGCCTTCCATATCAAATCTTACAGAGGCTGTCGCGTGGGCTCTCATTATCCTAAATGAGACTACTGGATTTCTAGGCAGCAGGATCGATAACGGTGTGGGGGACTGAGTCTGACCCACGTGTAAGGAACTCTGTCACCCTAAATCCGGTTGTTGCTCCGGCTAACTAGCAGTGCCTCATTTCTCCCACGGGGAAGAAATGATTGGGCAGCCGAGCGCATGACATCTTTGGAACTTCTCAGGGAAGTCGTGGTCACTCAGATCCAAACCAACTCTCTCATTCACAATATGGTCTCATATACAAATGACAGAGACAGTATAAGTTTTATATAATGTTTTAATAAAACGACTGGATTTTAGATATTAAGGCGTGAGCCGCAATAACCAGAACAATACAACATAGTAGGATTGATATAGTAACCAGGAGAGTAAAAGATAGAAATAAAGCTATCATAATTCCTAACCGTTTCTACTCTCCCTCTGCTTGTTCTATTTAGAGCACAGCATGTTAAGCTTTCAGCTTGCCTTTCTGTATCACTAGGGAGACGGACACACTCATACCTGAGCAAAGGCCTGTGATCTGGTTCAGCATCTGCAACGAGGCAGTCAGCGTCTAGTTGTGGTTCCCTGGTCGGAATCTCCCTCTTGCATGTATTGGGACAAGGAAGTGATTTTATAACTAACATGTCATCGTGATCACAAAATGTTCCTACGCAGGAATGGCAAGTCTAGACTCCTACCACGTCTATCGGCAATGTACCAGACTGTGTCCTTGACTAAAGCACAGAGTGAATATGTTATGAAGAACTCCAGTGCTGAAGTAGGCAAAACAGTGTGATATGAATAAAAAACAACACCGTAGAACTGGCTATTCTGTAAAATAACAGTACGAAGCCTAATAGAAAGCATTTAGAGTAAAGTGCACAGAGGCTCTAAGCTGTTAGCAAATGAATAAAATATATTTAGGGCAAAGTGCACAGAGGCCTAAGGCCTGAAGCTAATGCGCAAAATATACGTAAAACTGACCACACTACAAGGCATGACGTTAGATCAAAGGCTGAAACATGCCTAGGTACCACTTTGTACTCATGCATGACTTGTGCATTTGAATGTTTCCTGGAGTTCAATAGTGTTCTTGATTTTTACCCTGAAAAGATTTAGGCCCCAACATCCTAAGTCAGTGCTCCTACAGAGAGTTTAGTGACCTGGTGCAGGGTTTCATTCAGTCTGTATTGTCAACCCCCACTTCCTGTCTCCCACCTAAGTACACTGACGTCCTGGAAGCTGTGATCCTAAATCGGTATTGCTGAACGTCTGTGGCCTGTTACATGCAGGAAAAGGAAATAGTCTGTGCAGGTCTTGAGAGTTCAATGAAGATACACAATTCTTTGCATTATACAGTTTATTTCCTGTCACAAAACGGTGATAGGGTCTTTTAACTTTTCAGTATGTATTTATAAAATGCCTGGGTAATCTGGACAGCTATGGAAAGCCTCTGCCCACTTGATTCCTTCCCTGCCCCACTAATGATGAACAGCAGATTTAAACAGAGGCACAGGCTGGTGCAGCTAGCTCAGAAGTTCCCCTGATAGACTTTTCTTGAAAGTTACAGGGCTTTCTCAATGATGGGGTGGAAATGATCCCTGTTCACCAACAATTGTGTAAATGTTACCCACATGCATCCCCTGAGTTGCTTCCCCGTACTTCACTGAAATTTCAACACTCACTTCTCACACATACTATAAAATCATCATAAATCTCACTGCAATGCATTGTAAATTGCCCCAAGACAATCCCAGGACAGGATGAAGAGTCCCAAGTCACTCTGAAGTTCATTAGCCATATCACAACTCTACCAAGAAAGCATAACAAATACATTCAATAGATAAACTCAAATCTCCTTGGAATTCATAAATAAACCCTACATCTCATTAAAGTGAATTAGAAGCTTCCAACAGTGCCTTTTTGAACAGATAAGTTACAGAAACCTGTTGTTGTCCACCTCTCAGGGTCTTCCTGGAATCGGCTGCCCACATTTAGCTGCCCTGCAATACATACGCAGTTGGCACCGAACACCAGTGCCCGATACACGCACCCATAGTTACAGACTCTACCGCAGTATAAGTTGTGGTTTAGCAGCAAGTGATGGAAAAATGTAAACATGTTGTTTGGTTGTAACAGATCCCACTCCTGCAGCCACATTTCCAAAAGATAGAAAGAACTTGAGCAACATTCTAAACCTGAAAATTGTCTTTTCTGCAAAGTTTCTGGCTGTGCTGCGTGATGTTGAGGAGCAGAGTAAACTGCAGGTGTTGATGGCTCACTTGTCGGGCGAGGAGAACATGAAACAGATAGCGGCCTACATAGAACTTCTGGGACGGACGTTTGGCAGCTGATTGGTCAAGTTCTAATAAAACAACATTCAGAGGTGTGCTGGTAGAAAGCCTTTTCAGGTAGTTAATGCACCACTGGAACAGCTACAACCCAACCACAACAGTAATATCAAACAAAAAACATCCTTCCCTTCAGCTGTTTTACTCTTTGTTGAAAAAAAGTATTAAATGCAGTAGCCTAAAAATATGCCAATAGCATGGATAAAGTCATTCATTTAGCCAATGATATCAAGTAATACTATAAGAACTCATCATCTTGACCAATCAGAGTAAGAGATTTCCTCCCCAATTATACATGCCACACTCTTTGGGGCATATTTACAAGAAAGTGGCATATCAGCTTTGATGCGCCACTTTTCATGCGCCCCCACCGCCACCTAACAACACTATGGGAGCGCCGTATTTATGATGCGGTGCACCATGGCGGTCGTTACCAAAATAGTGTCAACATTTTTGACGCTATTGTGGCGCTTTGCTACACTAACGTAAAAAATGTTGATGCAAGGGCAGCAAAGTGCAGGGAGGCCCAGTGGCTATAATGGGTGCGTCATTTTAACACCTGCTCTGAGCAGGCATTAAAAATGATGGAAAAAATGGCACAGTGAAACCTTGTAAATTTCACTGTGCCATTTGTTTGGGCCTTCTAGCGTCGGAATGCCCCCCCTTGCATACATGATGCCTGACGCAGGCATAATGTGGAGCAAGGGGTTGCAAAGTGGGGCAATGCATGTATGGCGTCACTTTGAAAATATGGTGCAGCGAAAATGCCTCCTTAACGCCACATTAGCGTAAAAACAAAAATGACGCCAAAGTGGCGCAAGTATTCGCAAGGGGCTTGTAAATATGCCCCTTTGTATTTCGGTGACATCTTGGGTAGCAACCAATAGTCATCCTGCCTCATTAGGCTCTCGATCTCAGGTGTTTCTCTGGTATAGGTATTAAGAATCTACACTTGTTTCCAGGGCCCTCGACAGAACCCTTTCAGCATCTTCTGCAATTTCCTTTAAGAAGCTTTTCAGCATGTAGCATGTGGTGGCAAAGGAAAGCCCCCCGGCAGCCGCAGAGCCAACAATAGAGCATATCCAATGGCCATTAACCCAGCTCCGGCAGCCTTGGTCATTAACTTCAAGACAATTTCTGTGGTTATCTCCTTCACAACCAGTGGAGACTTGATCACTGCCCTGAGATCATCTTCAGACTTGTCAAATTTTTTAGCAAGTTTACTAAGCGATTCTTCGTCCAGACCAAATTCCTTGAGGTAACCTTTCATCGCTGTCACCAGGATGGTGAGGTCACATGCAACTGAGAGACCAGGTATTGGGATGGTAGCAATGGCACAGGAAAGTGTGGCCAGCTTCCAGATCTGCTGCCTCAGGGCCTCCTTTTTCTTCTGTAAAACTGCTACTGAGATATTGGGTAGTGAGAGCAAGAAAGCATGCCTTTTGTGGCCGGGCAGTTCCCTTTCCAGAGTGTCCTGCATCTTCTGGAAGTCAAAGAGGGCCAGCTCACAGCAAGACAGGAGGAACACCTTTGGGGAGTCTATGCCCCCTTCTTTCAAGCAGTTGCTGCAGTTGTCCCTAATTTCATTTAGGATCCTTTCCTCATTGTACGTAGACTTGCGACGTCTTTTGGACGCAAACAAGTCAGAGTCCACTTTTGAACGCACAAAGTAGAACTTTTTGCCCATTTTTGGGATCTCGAGTGCCAGCTGGATGTGGTTTTCCTTAAAACGCTCAGAGGCAATGAGAATAAAGAAGTCATAGCGGCTAAAATTGACTCTCTCCAGATAAGTGTCGGCTTTGAACTTGGGTGTTCCAATGCCCGGCAGGTCCCAGATGGTCACATTGGAATGGTTGTGGTACTGGTAAGGTGTTGGGTCCATGGTAGTTTCAACCACACCGGTCTGGGCTGCTCCATCAACTTCATCTTCCATTCCCCGGATGGCATTGACAAAGGTAGACTTGCCAGACCCTGATTCTCCTGTGATGGCAATGTCCAACTTGGCATTCTCCAGGGATTCCAGAGATTTCTTCAGCGTTGAAGCAGCTTCAGCCAGGTCTCCTTTTTCTAGTGCAGCCCGAACATCTGCCACTTCTTCATCAGTGATCAAATCATAGGCTTCCTGCCCATTGTTATCCTCAACACCAGCCACGTAAGCAAAGGACGGTAGTTTCAGATTCTTGAAAATTTAAGTAACTTCCGTTTCCAAAGTTGAGCAGCTTTCCTAGGAAGAAAATGGTATGGTACAGAGGTCAGAACAATTTGCAAATTGTAGTAAGGGAATCATGTTGTCACACATGCACAGATTTATTTACCAAATCACAATCTACAATAAATCTATCATCACCTCCTTTTAAGTATCATCTTCGGGACAGTAAGACTCTTCCATTTTTACATCTCTCACACAAACAGCTTTCAAAGTTTGGTGAGAGCTAATGTTGTCAACAACCAGGCCTTGAAAAATCTACTCGCCCACTCTCTAGGTCATTAAGCAATTTTTAGGACCTACTCGCCCGTTCTGGCGAGTTGACAAAAAACAGGTGCTCTGTTCGGTCAGAAAATGAAGGAGCAATAAAAACACTTTAAAATCTTCTAATCTTGTCACATTTGCTATGAATTCAGAGACAGAGGTCAAAAGTCAGTTTGTCTTCTTACAAAATCCTAGAACTCTGAAGTCAGAAGGAAAAATAATTGTAAGGTGAACCATCTAACCTGCTGAACTAAGTTTGTGAAATGAAAGGCATTAGGGTGTCAGGTGTTCCTAACACACAACATTTAAATAACTAATTCAACTGTACAGGCATTTCAAAATATATTTCAGTAGTTGTGAAAGCCCGTTTTTTTGTACTTCTGTGTGATGAAAAAAAAATATCTTAATAGGATGAAAACAAATGAGAACACTTTATTTGGTGATATGCAAATGATAATTTTGTTTTCTGAAACACAATTTTCACAGATTATTGTTTATAGACTATATAGTTTTATCAATGAACCTGCAAGTTAGTGGAAAGGTTTTTGGACATTTCTTGTAAATTTACTGTCTGTAAATGACAGAGTGCTACCACATCATGCTTTAGTGATATATTTATTAAAAGTGAGTGTTTAAACATAAACTGTCAAACTCCTGCCCTTATGGCAATGCTATTAGTAAACTAAAAGACAAGTTATGGATCATGTGTATCCTATATGTGGGCTAGATTCTTATCATACACAGAGCAAACGTTTAGTCTATTTAGTCAAACAAAAATGTTTTTTTTTGTACAGCAAAAATACTGAACTCACATACTTCAAGGTGCACTGATATGCGAGAATGAGGAAAAAAGAAACTCTGTAAAATTAAATATTTGCCTAGGATCACACAATTTGAGACCCGTTTACGGGTCAAGTACATTTGCAGTCAGGTCAAGCAGATTTTTCAAGTTACACGACCTACAGGTCTAGTAGCATTTTAATAATTTTTGAAGGCCCGAACGTGCAGCACACATATACACAACATATAATATACACAAACTCGTACCTAAAGATACAGAACAGCCATTAGATGCTGTGGTTTTGCTCACTTTAGGCACTGATGTTAGGGGCTTTTCATTAGTGTTTCTATCAGCACACAGCATTTTGCGGATGTGGACTACTTATCAAGTAGTTCACTTTCATCTTACCGAGCACTTTTATTACACCATGTTTTTGGTCTCATCACCTCTCACCTTGCTGTTGTGTTGAGCAGCACCATACCAAGTGTATCTGATCAGATCACTACATTACATGGTTAATGATGTATCACTCATATCGTACCACACCCATGTGACGCAATGACGGAGCGTTGCCCCCCTGGCCAGTAGCCAGGAGATGAAAAATAAAATGATAGTTACACTATTGTTTACATTTTCTTCTTCTGGCTCAGCCAGCAGTGCAGAGATGGGCAGGTCTGGGCCACGGGAGATGGGGTGGGGGAGGAGGGGACAGTGCACCTAAGTGCGCATGTGTGTTTGGCCAGCCATCTCGGGCTGGCCAAACACACATGCGCACTTAGGTTTCTCTGGCCTGGCTGTGTTGAACAGCCTGGCTGGAGAAACTGCCCAGACCCCAGGACTGTGTCTGAGCAGCAGTCACTGCCTCTCAGACCAATACCAATGCTGCTTTCATGCTAGCTTTAGCACGAAAGCAGCACCCAGATTGCTGGGGAGCCTGTGCTGGTCTCCTAGTGAATGCTGGGATACCAGAAGAGGAGCAAGGCGACAGGAGTCTGCAGAATGACAAAAAAGGTAGCTTATTTTATTTTTTCTTTCTTTATCGTTTTTGTTTACCCCCTTTCCTCATCTTTGCCCCGCTGTTGACATTTGCCGTGGCCGCCGCTGAATACACCTCTGGAAATTATACTGGCTCCTATTATACCAACATGCTCAATTCAAAGTCCTCAGTCCCCACCTACCTATACAGTTGCATCCCCTTCCACCAACTTACCAGACTCCTCTGCTCCATGGGTCTCCAACTAGCGCAGATTCCATGCACACACACAACCAGATCAGTAGGACAGGCATTCTCTTACATCGCTGCTAAAGCATGGAACAACCTCCCACTCCACATCAGAGCCTCCTCTCGCTTCTTGAATTCTGCAAGCTGAAGACCTGGCTTTTCAATTAACCAACCTACCATAGGCATGGATAGGTACATACATCTATTCAGCACCAGGATACCCTCGCTGGTGATAGTGCGCTTTACAAATACACATAACATATCCCTTTAGCTGAGGGGAAGAAAGGGCACATTTACAAACAAGTCATGCCGCACAGCGCAGCAAGTCACCTTGCAGTGCTGAGTGACAGGGAAAGAGAAGGAATGTGCAGTTTTTAAATGAATACTATGTATTCCTGTCCTTTCCTCTGTGCTGGCGCACAATGAGCTACCTAGCGCCAATGCAGGCATCCTTGCACCTTGGTGCGAGGGTGTCTGTGCCGTATGTAGGATTGCTTTTGTGAAGGAAGGGGCACCTTCCTGCAAAAAAACTATCTTCAGAGGCTTTTTCCTCTTTTGATGTGTGCTGTCCCCTCGTTATGCCTCTCCTGGGGAGGAGTATCATTTTAGTGCATTTCCTGTTCTTGTAAATCTGGGAGTGCATCACAATCCATGGAAACACCTTCCTGGCACAGATTAATGTAATGCAGTGATTTGTGCTGTGTTTCTTGAGATTTATGAAACTACACAGGGCCTTACATTGCTTCATAAATCTCTTTTTTTGAGTGTGTCACTCTTGCACAGCATCGCGTGATGAAAGAGCAACACACTGGGGCTCGTAAGAAAATGCCCCAAAGTCTTCTCCCAGGCAATTGATATCATATTGTCAGTGGAACAAAGTTACCAAAGAAGCCTTTAACAATACCCTTATAAAATCTAGGGCCATATTTATGGCCTGGTTTGTGTCGCTCTTGCACCATGCAACGTTATTCAAAATCGACACAAACCTTAAATGGCTTCATAAATCTCAAGGAATGTAACACAGCGCAAAACACTTAGGCCCTCATTATGACATTGGCAGTAAATCCCACTTACCGCCACGCTGACTGCTGCCAACTTACCGCCGCAGATATCTGTTCACCATATTATGACACACACACCAATCCGTCAGTATTCAGCCACATACACAAATCCACCAGCCCAAAGGTCAGTGATAAACTGGCAGTATCAAAACCCACACTGTTACGCCAACAGAACTACGCCCATCACATTATGACCAACGAAATCACTACTGCGAATATTCAACAGCGGTAAACCATTGGCGGTACATACCGCTGCACTCAAAATGGAGACCCACAAACAAAACAACACCACATTGGACAATTCAAACAACACTCACCTGACACCCATACACACACCACACCCACACCACTATAAAACACCCACCCACAGTACCCACAATCCTTTACCATTTCAAACCATTGCCAGCAGAGAAACATCAAGACCACTGACACAACTAGAGCCACACACTATTCACATCAATACACCACTCATGCACCCCACATCACACACCCCAACACATTACCCAATACACCCTCACCTACACACCTAACACAACACCCGTGGCACCAAAAGACACCCCCGTATCACAGAAGAGGAGCTAAGGGTCTTGGTGGTGGAAATTATCAGGGTAGAGCCACACTTATTTGGAGCACAGGTGCAGGAGTCATTCGATAGCTAGGAAGATGGAGCTATGGCGGAGAATCGTAGACAGGATCAACGCCGTGGGACAGCACCCAAGAACTAGGGATGACATCAAGAAGAGGTGGAACGACCTACGGGGGAAGGTACGTTCCATTGCAGCAAGACACCAGCTTGCTGTACAGACAGAGGACTGGCTGTGGACCCCCACCTCCTCCCCCATAACTAACAGCATGGGAGGAGCAAGTCTTGGCAATCCTGCATCCTGAGGGCCTGGCCAGAGTAGGAGGAGGACTGGACTCTGGTAAGTCAACTCTCTACTACTACTACCCCCCTAACTGCATGTCATCACATACCCCTACCCTCACTCCCATCACTCCACTCCATCCCACACACCCTACCATCACATCTCACTCATCCCAATGCCAAGCCCTGCATGCTCTACCAATGCATGGACACCACTCACAGCCCTGCATGGGCACTCATCACTAAAGCATGCACACTATAGAGAACTAATCATCCCACCATACACAAGTGAAAGCTGCCAGGGCAAATACAACCAAAGAGGGCAAACCACGGATGTACAATATGTCAGACACAGAAAACATAACACATCATTTACATTCCCACAGGTACCCCTGCCAATTTCAGCAGAGAGGAGGTGCCAGCAATATCCCGTCCCCCAACTGAAGAGGCCCACAGTGATGACAGCAACTCTGGTCTTCAGGATCTGGATGACCTACCTGGCCCATCAGAGACCTCTGGACAGCTGGTTACCCAGGCCTAGTCACACACTATCACAGAGCCTCCACCATCAGGAAACACCACCACAGCACCCACCCAGCGTACCCATACCTCTGTCCCCAGGACACATCAATCAGCAGTGTGTCCACCTCTACAGGGTGTGATACCCACTGGTTCTGGAGGGGGAACATGCCCCGTGCTTGATCCTGGGGAGTGATGGGCCACAGTCTCTTAGGTGGGTGTCATACCCACTGGCTTTGGATGGGGCAGGCCGCACAGCAACCCATGGAGGCATGATTACATACCATCCGCTGGTGGTGACGGCTGCACAGTGGTGGTGGTGCTGGTGGGGGGAGGCTCCTGCCCATCATCTGCAACCTCGGATGGCTGCACAGTGGTGGTGCTGCTGCTGGTGGGAGAGGGCCCCTGAAGCCTTGGATGGCTGAACAACCATGGTTGGTGGTGGGGGTTCTGTCACAGTTTCTGGCCCAGACCCCTTGGTCTTCCTGCCTGCTGGAACAGGCTCCTTGGTCTTCCTGGCTGCTGGGGCAGGCTACTTTCCCTTCCTGCCTGCTGGTGCAGGCTCCTTCACCTTCAGGACATGTGGCCTGGATCCCTTTCCACCACGAGTGGGTGTGGTGACGACTGAGCCCGTGGACTGTGTGGCTGAGGTGCTTGGCTGGGTTCTTACTACCCTGCCCATACGTGCAGGACAGGGGGGAGGTGTAGGGAAGAAGTCAATGGTGGATAGGAATAGTTTTTTAAGGGGCATTGGAGTGGGAAGAGGGAGAAGGAATGGGAGAGGTGGATGAGGGAGTGGTTGTTGGTGGTGTCTGTCTGCTGCGTTTGGGTGCAGGTGCCTGGGCTGTATGCTGTTGTGAGGTGGATAGCTGTTGGGTGTCTGAGTGCTTGCATTTGTGTACCTTGGGGGGAGGGCCGACTCAGTGGGAGAGGACACAGGGGACGTGTGCATGGCTGTTGTGGAGGTGTCTGCCAGTGAGGTGTGTGTTCTGCTTGGTGTGGTGATGCTGGTAGTGAATGATGATGTAGTGCATGCAAGTGTGAGTGTGGACGGAACTGTGGGGGAGGTGGCGGAGGAGGAGGAGGGGAAGTCAGTGGAAATAGTGGATGTTGGTGTGTCTGCAACTGGATGGTGTTTTGTGAGTGCCTGTGGGATGAAGTGCGGTGCTTGTGTTTGCCTGTGACACTCTTGGGTGTTGTCCTGTGTGCATGCTCGTCTGCCTGTGTGCTTGGGATGGGTTGGGGTTGAGGAGAATGGGACTGGGCAGTGGAAGTTGGAGGGGGAGGGTAGAAACAGGAACAATGGCTGCCATCAGAGAGGAGGCCTGAGCCTGAATCGATCTCTGTTGGACCACCAACCCAGTGTGAATGCCCTCCAGAAATGCATTAGATTGTTGTATCTGGGCTGCCAGCCCCTGGATGGCATTCACAATGGTTGACTGCCCTACAGAGATGGATCTCAGGAGGTCAATAGCCTCCTCACTCAGGGCAGCAGGGCTAACTGGGGCAGTGCCTGGGGTGAAGGAGATGTCCACCCTCCTGGGTGAGCGGGCACGGGCAACTCGCTGAGAGGCTGCTGCAAGGGTGGTGCTGGTATGTGGGTGGCGGATGTACCTGTAGCTGGGGTGGTCACAGAAGTGTCTGCCACCACCAGGGAGCTTCCATCGGAGGAGGTCTCTGTGTCAGAACTGTCCCCTCCAGTCTCTGCCGTGGTGCTCTCCTCGCCCTCTGTCCCACTGGTGCCCTCAGCATCGATGGACTCTGCCTCCTGGGTCCTGTGGGATGCAGCTCCCTCCATCGCCAGTGCCTTTGCTCCTCCGCCAGTTGATGCTAATGCACATAAGGGCAGGATGACAAAACAAAAACGTGGGGGAAGAGACAAGGATACACTTGGTCAATGGCAGCACCAACACCACCATTGGCATACACAGCACCCTCACAGACAGGGAACAGGCCTACCCAATATGCCATTGCACTACCAGAGAAATAGTTAGCGGCCAAGGCATGGGGAGGGGCACACACTGCCAAATGCAGCACACCTGGGACCTATGCAGCCCTGACCAGTAGTGGATGCCTACGAGCTAGGTAGCAAGACTTTCCCTTCCGAACCCTAGTCACCAGGGGACCTACGCCACAATGTCAGACCTGGCCTAGGGGCACCCACTGACACACATACCCTACCCGCATACAACCCTACCATGCCTAAGTTGTAATGAAGGGCACTGTACTCACCCCCTTGTGGCTGCTGTGATGCCCTTAAGCGCCCATCCAGCTCTGGATAGGCCACTGCCAGTATGCGGGCCATCGGGGGGGTCAGGGTTCTACGGGCACCGCTTCCTCATTGGGAGGCCATCCCCAGCTAGGCCTCCGCCTTCTTCCGTGCACAGCGTCTCAGGTCCTCCCACCATTTGCAACAGGGGGTGCTCCGCCTGCCACAGTCCCCCAGGGTCCGCACCTCCTTGGCGATGGCACGCCATATACCCTTCTTTTGATGGGCACTGACCTGCAGCGGCAGTACACACAGGAAAATAGATTTAGACAAACAGTCCTGCCTGTTAAACATATGGCCCACCATACCCGTTTCCATCACCATCTACACACACATGGCCCAGCACACAACCTGTACGCCGCCCAGAGGACATCCACCCACTCCCCTTACACAAGGCCGTCACACACACCACTCCATGCTTTCATGCCACATACATCGTGCCCACAGTGTACTCACCTGTTGGTCTGGAGGCCCATACAGCTCTCCATACTGGGGTAGGACCCTCATCCACCAGTCTCTCCAACTCCTCCGATGTGAAAGCTGGGGCCATTTCCCTAGTCACACGGGCCATGGTAGGTTCCAGACACAGGTCTCAGCAGCACATGCAGTGTAGGTCCTCTCCTGTGGAAGGTCAGGTAATAAGTGAGGAATCAGATAGAAAATGGCGGTCATGTCCGCAGCTGTGCATACCGTCACCGCTGGCATAGATCACCATTGGCCACTGTAACCCATAGGGCCCAGTTATAACCAATGAGGAGTTGCACGGCAGTTCCCGACCGCCTCCTGCAACGGCGCACAACATCAGCAGAATTACCTCACTTCCACCTGTCCCTCCACACAGGACAGGCAGATGTCATTTCGGGGGGGGGGAAGGAAGGCCCTGGAAATTGCTGCATCACTGGTGATATTAGGACATACTGGACAAATCACACTGACCCATTACAAGTTAACAGGATGCAAAGTTCTGTTATAGCTCCATTGTTCAGTTTGTGACCGGCTCCTCACTCGTTTGTCCATTAGAGTCCTACTGCTGCGGATGAATAGGAGATGGAGACATACCGCCGTGTACAGACCCTTGATGGACTTGGCAACACTGGAGGACAGGCACATTATCCTCACCTATAGACTTGACAGGGCCATGATCACAGAGCTGTGTGCCCAATTGGAGCCTGACTTGATATCTACTATCCGTCACCCCACTGGGATCCCCCCTCTTGTGCAAGTGCTATCAGTGCTCCATTTCCTGGCACTTGGTTCTTTCCAAGTGACAGTGGGCTTGGCAGCAGGAATGTCAAAGCCAATGTTCTCAAAGTGTTGTCGGCCAGATTAAACACATGTGCAGCTACATTGTTTCCCCCAGGTTGAAGATTTGTCCACAGTGAAGGCCGAGTTCTCTGCAATGGGACATATCCCCAACATAATAATTGGGGCGTTTGATGGAACACACATTGCACTTACCCCCCCCCCGCCAGAATGAACAGGTGTTCAGAAATCGGAAGAGTTTCCACTCTATGAATGTTCAGATGGTGTGCCTTGCGGACCAGTACATCTCCCACGTCAATGCTAAGTATCCTGGGTCGGTGCATGATGCCTTTGTCCTGAGGAATAGCAGCATCCCAAATGTGATTGGCCAACTACAGAGGCACATGGTGGGGCTAATAGGTGAGCCCTGGTTCCCACCCAGTAGATGTTGGTGTATGGGTATGGTGTGGGCCATATGGGATAGTGTGTGGTTAAATGTTGTCCCTCAGGTGACTCTGGTTATCCCAAACTATCATGGCTGCTGACCCCTGTGAGGAATGCCAGGACAAGGGAAGATGAACATTATAATGAGGCCCATGGGCGAACCAGAAGGATAACTGAAAGGACCTTTGGCCTTCTGAAGGCCATGTTCCGGTGCCTCCATCTGACATCTCACCCAAGAAGGTCTGCCAGATAGTGGTGGCATGCTGCATGTTGCATAACCTGGCCCTCAGACGACATGTCCCATTCCTGCAGGTGGAGGAGGCTGGAGATGCCCGTGTGCCAGCACTGGCCCCTGTGGACAGTAAGGATGGGGAGGCAGAGGATGAGCATGAGGACAACACAACATCTGTGATCAGACAATACTTTCAATGACACAGGTAGGACAGTGTTACTTCACTTTTCAATTACATTTCTTCGAATTTCTGTGGCACTGGCATGCTGATATTTCCCACTGCTATGCCCACTTACTGTTCCCTCTGCCAATTCATTTTTCAGATGTTGGTGACCTCACATATACTCCTGGTGTGATCACTGCAGCCAGCTACAGGTCATTAGTCTATGCTCATTTTCTGTACAGTTAAATCTTTGTACCTGTTTCAATGAATACATAATTGATATACATGACATATTCCAAACTTCTTTTTTTCCAAAGGTGTTTATTGAAGTGTTAAAATATAGAGGGGCAAGTGCAATGGGATGGGGTGATGATGGAGGAAAGTCCAGGGTATTGTTCCAGTCTATTTGTAGCACAGGTGCATTGTCCAAGGGGACATAGGAAGGGGAGCAATGTCAGTTCAAGGTGGACAGGGTGACAGAGTGGGACACAAAAGGGACAATCGGGAGAGTCTCATTTCCTGGCAGGCGTCTTGGCAAGTGTCCCTGGCTTCTGTCTGGATCGCAGGGAACGTTTGCGAGGTGGTTCACCTTGTGCAGGGGGACGGGTGCTGGTGGCCTGTGAGTCTTGTTGCAGGGCCTCCTGTCCACTAACGATAGTGGAGGTGGAAGGCTGTTCAGATGTCTGGCTATTGTCAGGGGCCCACTGTTGTGAGACTGCCTCCCTCATAATATTGGCCATGTCTCCCAGCACCCCTGCTATGGAGATCAGGGTATTATTGATGGCCTGCAAGTCCTCCCTGATCCCTTGGTACTATCCATCCTGCAGCCGCCTGTTCTCCTGCACATTGTCCAGGATCTGGCCCATCATGTCCTGAGAATGTTGAAAGGCTCCCAGGATCTCTGCAAGTGGCTCCTGGAGAGTTGCTTCCTGGGCCTGTTCTCCCCCTGGTGCACAGCAGTCTTCCCAGTTTCCCCTGTTGGCCTGTGCCTCTGTCTCCTGAACCGTGTGCCCACTGCCACTGACCCCAGGTCCCTGATTGTCTTGGGTACGAGGTGTGGCCTGATGTGTCCCCTGTCCCCCTGAAGTGCCTGCCTGTTTGCCAACTGATGCCTCTGCAGTGTCCTCTCCGTGCTGAAGCAGGTGACGTGTGGCCTTGAACTTTGGCCTGTGGTCATGTGGCGTACGAACATTGTGGACTGGGCTGTGTCCCTTTTTCTGTATATATGTGTTAGAAATGGTGTCTTTGGCAGTCAGGTTACCCCCTGTCTAGTCAGGATAAAAGAGAATCACCCTCAGCAAACCCCTGCTTACCCCCTTGGTAGCTTGGCACGAGCAGAAGGCTTAACTTCAGAGTGCTAGGTGTAAAGTATCAACACACACAGTAACTTAATGAAAACACTACAAAATGACACAACACATGTTTAGAAAATAGGAAATATTTACCTAAACAAAACAAGACCAAAATAATAAAAATCCACAATACACAAGTCAAGTTATTACCAAAAATGCAAAAACAGTTGTCTTGTAGTTTTAAACACAATGCTAGCGTGAAAATGTACCTGGTGCGTGTCAAAAATAACCCCGCACGGATGGGTGTGCATCAAAAAGGGCTTGCAATGCATCGATATCACTCACGAGTGAGACCTTGCGTTGTTTCCTCCTTCTGTCTTGTCAGTGTGCATCAGTTCTTCTCACCGCAGGAGAGCGATGCATCAATTCGGTCCGCACACGGGTCTGGGCAGGCCTTGCGTTGTTTTTGCACACACAGCGATGGTTTGCATCAGAAATTCAGCCGCATGATGATCCGAAAACCAGGCAGCGAGGGTTGGATCTCCCAGCCTCGGTCAGAGATGCTGCATGTCATTTCTCCAGCTCTGTGCGTCTATTCTTTGGTCGCGTTGCATGCAAGCGTCTACTTTCAGCTGCAAAGCTGGCAGTGCGTTTTTTTGCCAGCCGCAGATCGGAGTTGCATCGATTTTTTTCCGCGCACGGCACCCTGTGCGTGGATTTCTTCCTCTTAGGCTGCCAGCTTCTCCTTTCAGGGTCCCAGGAACTGGATGGGCACCACAGGGCAGAGTAGGAGTCTCTCCAAAGACTCCAGGTGCTGGCAGAGAGAAGTCTCTGCTGTCCCTGAGACTTCAACAACAGGATGCAAGCTCCAAATCAAGCCCTTGGAGATCTTTAAAAGATGGAAGGCACACAAAGTCCAGTCTTTGCCCTCTTACTCTGGCAGAAGCAGCAACTGCAGGATAGCTCCACAAAGCAGTCACAGGCAGGGCCGCTCTTCAGCTCTTCTCCAGGCAGAGGTTCCTCTTGGTTTCCAGAAGTGTTTTAAAGTCTGTGGGTTTGGGTGCCTTTCTTATACCCAATTTCTCCTTTGATGTAGGCCTACTTCAAAACAAAGTCTCTTTTGAATGTGAAATCCTATCTTGCCCAGGCCAGGCCCCAGATACTCACCAGGAGGTTGGAGACTGCATTGTGTGAGGGCAGGCACAGTCCTTTCAGGTGTGAGGGACCACTCCTCCCCTCCCTCCTAGCACAGATGGCTCATCAGGAAATACAGACTACACCCCAGCTCCCTTTGTGTCACTGTCTAGTATGAGGTGCAACCAGCCCAACTGTCAAACTGACCCAGACAGGGAATCCACAAACAGGCAGAGTCACAGAAATAGTATAAGCAAGAAAATGCTCACTTTCTAAAAGTGGCATTTTCAAACACACAATCTTAAAATCAACTTTACTAAAAGATGTATGTTCAAATTGTGAGCTCAGAGACCCCAAACTCCACATGTCCATCCGCTCCCAAAGGGAATCTACACTTTAATCAGATTTAAAGGTAGCCCCCATGTTAACCTATGAGAGGGACAGGCCTTGCAACAGTGAAAAACGAATTTAGCAATATTTCACTGTCAGGACATATAAAACACATTACTATATGTCCTACCTTAACCATACACTGCACCCTGCACTTGGGGCTACTTAGGACCTACCTTAGGGGTGCCTTACATGTAAGAAAAGGTAAGGTTTAGGCCTTGAAAGTGGGTACACTTGCCAAGTCAAATTTACAGTTAAAAACTACACACACAGACACTGCAGTGGCTGGTCTGAGACATGATTACAGAGCTACTCATGTGGGTGGTACAACCAGATCTGCAGGCCCACTAGTAGCATTTGATTTACAAGCCCTGGGCACCTCTAGTTTACTGTACTAGGGACTTATTAATAAATCAAATATGCCAATCATGGATAAGTCAATACATACACATTTTGTAAAGGAGCACTTGCACTTTAGCACTGGTTAGCAGAAGTAAAGTGCCCAGAGTAACAAAAGCAGCAAAAACAGAGCCCAGCACACATCAACAACCTGGGAAACAGAGGCAAAAAGTTAAGGGAGACCACGCCAAGGATGAAAAGTCTAACAATATGAATATATCTATTATCTTGCCTAACTAATTTTTCATACTGTGTTGATCTCATTACATTCACTTTTGCGAAATTGTTTTGTTATGCGTGTGTCTGTGTCACTCTCTTTTTCCTCCCCCCTCTCTTGTGTGCTAGGCGGCTATACTCACCGTCGTCGTCTTCGCCGGCATTGGTGTTCGTGGTGGAGCAGAATGTAGAAGATCATCGGTAAGACATGCAGTTCAGGTTCCATGGCAGCATGGTTCTTCCCTGTGTCTCCAATGGTGAGTCCTTTCCCTTCTGAACTCTGTTTCCGTCAGGCTTTTGATGTCGTTGGTAGCGCCCCGGAAAAGGTGGCGGTTTGGCATGTGATAATATGGTGGGCAGAACATTGACTTCCGCCTGGCTGTAGACGGCTACCGCTGTGGTGGCTGTTGTTTCCGCCCTGGTGGTTGGTGTTGTTGTGTAGCTTTTTTAGCTATTGCTCCATGCACGTTATTTTAACATACTAGGCCAAGCCGCTGTGCACTCTAACTTAGATATATTTTATTCGGCTTTATTTTTTTGTTACAATAGCCACTTTTACGGTCTTGTTTTATTTTCTGTTTATCTAACTGTTTTTGCCTAGGCCAGCACTCTGTTCTCAACAAGACATTCTTGCTCACTCTGTGCTTCTTCCAAGGCTACAGCACTGTACATTGCTGGTGAACGTGGTATAAGTTTAGTCTCCGACATTCGTAGAAAAAACACACATCCTTACGTAGAGACATTTTCTCAGAACATCAGCTGTGTTGTTATAAAAACACTTCCCTGTCCCTTGCACGTTAGAGGGAGATTCCAGCCAGCGAACCACGACTGTATGCTGATTGCTGAATGCTTTGCTACAGGTGCTATCGCAGACCGCAGGCCTTTTCTCAGGTATGGGGGATGACGTCTTCCCAGGGGAACCTGAAGGGCAGAATTAAAGCTTAACATGCTGTGCTCTATCATAGCCTAGGTAGGAGTTAGTCTATTGACCATAGAGACAATATGATAGCGTTATTTCTATGCTTCACTCTCCTCGTCACAATTTTAATACTGTCATCCTGGTTATTGCAGCTCATGCTTTGCTATCTAAGATGCAGTCGTTTTATTAAAATCATTATTGAAACATATGCTGCCTCTCATTTATATATGAGACTAAGGTAATTGAGAGAAACGGATGAGACCTGAGTGACCATGGCTTCCCTGAGAAACCAATTATGTCATGCGCTCAGCTGCCCAGTCATCCCTGCCCTTGGGTAGGGATGAGGCACTGCTAGTTGGCCGGTACAAAACCCGGAATGGAGTAACAGGTGTCCCCTGCAGTGGAGCAGACTCAGTCTCCCACATCGCGGGCGATTCTGCTCTCAAAATCCAGTAGTCTCATTAGAATAATGGGAGCCTATGCAACAGTGTGGTACATTGGCACTCTTTCGGAGATCATTCCACCACGGTCACAATTTGGTAGTAGTTACCGCCAGCCTGTTGGCGGTATTACCGCTACTTTATCACCAACTACCAGGGTTGTAATGAGGGCCCTAGTCACATTACTCAGTGCAAGGGAGGCATTTTCATGGGTGTTGTGTGAATGTTCCCATGCAACATCCATGGATTTTGATGCATTCCCAGATTTACAAGAACTTGTAAATCTTGGAATGTGCCAAAAAGACACACCTCCCCAGGAGAGGCGTAGCAAGGCGAAATATCTTTTTTCTCCTAATCTTTCCTCTTCTATGTGTGCTTCAAAAGACTCTCAGGATTGTTTCTCTGCAGGAAGATGAGGGAAAGGAGAGGAATGCGCTATATTGGATAAATACAGCACATTCCTGCAATTTTCCTATGATGCAGGGTAGTGCGGAAAGGCGACTTGCTATGTTGCCCTGCACCACAAAGTCAATAAATATGGCCCCTAGTTATGCACTTTAAACTAAGTAAAAGTTCAAAATACAGCACTACGTACCTTCCCTGTCCTCTATACGACTGAACAAAATAAGCCTACTCCATGTCACACTCAAGAGATAAAACAGCTAAACCTGAGGTGTTCGGCGGTTTCACGCAATAAAACACTTGTGGATTATTGCAGCCCGGCATAAGAGTGGTTCCACTGTGGACGCTATTGTTTAAAATATATATATTACCTAGTGGTAGGACCATGTTTCCATAGAAAAAGTGTTTTTGACTTGCCCATATCTTTGGCACCGTTTGATGAATCTTCACGAAATGTTCCCAAAAACTTTTCAGTGATTCTTGTTGCACACAGAAGGTTTTGGGGTGATCCGTCAAGCGGTGACTGAGAAAAAGGGGGCTCAAAAAATATTGCTTTTCCCATGTTAATTCCCATAGGATTCGTTAAACACGTCTGCAGACTGAACCACTGGACTAATTACACCAGATTTGGAAGAACACTAGCGGTGGGTACGCAGATTATGCTTTCACTTATTTGGAGAAAATCTGTTATAGTAGTTTTTAAGAAATATAAGGAAATTCAGATTTGTATATCTCTGTCCAGAAGTATTCACTAACAAGGGCGAGCTTGAGCAGGGAAATGCACAGCTCTGATTGGCTTCCAACACTTCAGACCAGGAAGTGCTGGCAGCCATCTTGAGACTCGGCTTCAGCCGAGCCCAAGTAAAAAAGGAAAAAAAACAAAAAGAAAAGGGGCCATGGTAGAGACACCCTGGCCCCTTAGCACTAGTGGGGGACACAACAGAGCAAAAAAACAAAACAAATTGTTATTTTTTTGCTGCGTGATATTCTCAAATTTGTGGCAAAATGTTTTTTTAAAACAAGTGCGGATCTCGTGCTTGTTCTTTCATAGGCCCCCTGCTGAGCCAGGTCATGGGGGCATTAAATACTTAGGGGGTTATTCTAACTTTGGAGGAGGTGTTAATCCGTCCCAAAAGTGACGGAAAAGTGACGGATTTACCACCAGCCGTATTACGAGTCCATTATATCCTATGGAACTCGTAATACGGCTGGTGGTATATCCGTCACTTTACCGTCACTTTTGGGACGGATTAACACTCCTCCAAAGTTAGAATAACCCCCTTAGTGTGGAGGGGCCTCCCAGTGACCCCCATAGCTCCAGGGACCACCACCTCCAGGAATCTTTTTTTTTTTTTAATACATTTTTTATTTTAAATTGGAAAACAAATAATTCATTCTAAGTATGGCAAACATCAAAGACTAAAACATGCTCCTTCTAACATTCTTTCACTCTCTCTTTCAATCAATTCTCCCACTTACACACCCACTCAGGCACTCATGCACCCACTCACAGACTCACTCAGACACTCACGCACCCACTCACAGACCCCCTCAGACCTTCATGCACTCCCTAACAGCCTCAGTCATACCCTCAAGCACCCACTCAAAAACCCACTCAAACCATCACACACCCACTCACAGACCCACTGACACCATGATGCACCCACTCATAGACCTGCACACATAGTGGCACACCCACTAAAACACTTATGTATGCACTCTCACACCCAGAAACTCTGATAGCCACTCTTACCCCCCGATAAAGCCTCTCACACCTCTTCTCACATCTAGAAAGGCCACAGACAACTTCTACCGTGCATGCACAAAGGGCCGTGCACAGCATCGGGTTGGGTGATTAGGGGGCGTTGGCCGCAGGGACTAGCTACAGGCCAGCCCTTGTTGGCAACCCCTACTGCACACAGGAGAAGGTTGTGCACGGTGCAAGGTTGGGTGCTTATAGAGGGCTGGCCTCAGGGCCTGGCCGTGTGCGGTGGTGGTTGCACTCATGTTTAGCAATTAAAATTACTATATGTTAAAAAAAATGGAAAATCACTGAAAAAACAAAGGTTAAAACATTCTATCCCATCTTTCATGTTCTCACTGCAACATTTGCAATAAAACTATTGATGTGACAACTGTGCATGGCAAGGGTACGAGTTATAGTTACCTTAGGGCACAAGTTTTAGTTACTTAAAAGATCTCTAACTATAACTGCTGAATTTCTATGGTTTTGTTCGAGTAAATTCAGAACCAAACCATAACGTTCCTGTAACCTTTGGTTTTTTCTGTAAATATATTCACTGAAAAAATATGAAAAATGGCATAGAATGTGTCATCAATGATATAACATGTGGAGTAATAAGCTGTGCATGGTGGAGGCGCAAATTATAGTTACCTTAGGGGGCGAGTTTTAGTTACTTGAAAGAATTCTAACTATAACTGCTGAAATTCTACGGTTCTGTACGAGTAAATTCAGAACCTAACTATAACGTCTCTGTAACCTATGTTTCTTTCAGTGACTTTCTATGTTTTGTTTTTTAACGTATAGTCTTTTCCATTGCTATACGTGATTCCAACCACTGCTGAACTGTCAAACAGCTCTCACTTGATACAAGTGGACGTTTCCTCTGTTTTCCTGCCCGTGAAAATAGAGGCAGGATACTGCTCTCACAGAGGGAGCTGCTTTAGCAACTCCCTCTCTGTGACAGCAGTGCTGGCTTCCACAGGAATTGGGGAGCCGGCTGGGACTGCAGGGGCCCTCAAGGCTTCCCCAGTGGTCCACAACATTGAGCCATGGCCGAGCCCTGGGGTCAAGATCGGCCCTTTAGAGGGAGCCATGAAACTCCTCTCCCCCAGAAGAAAATTAGGTATTTAGGCTTGGCCACGGTAGATGGGGTCCTCAGGGTCGAGATCAGCCTGGGGAGGGGAATCCGCACGGCCACTCCCTCAAACAAAACAAAAAAACATTTCGGCCAAGCCCTGGGGGATGGAATCGGGCCCCCTCTCCAAAAAGTAATTTTAATATTTAGACCTAGCTCCAGGGGATGAGGTCCCTGGGGCCGAGACGGGCCTAGGGATGGGGGCCCCACAGTCCCGCTCCCCCAAAACGTTGGATTCAGGTGTCTGAGGCTCAGATCGACCTGGGTAGGGGGGGCCACCTAACGGATCCGTGCAGCCTCCCTCCCACCCCAAAAAAATATTTATGCCGAGGGGCGGGGTCCTCGGGCTGAGATCGGCCTGGGGGGGTCCGCACGCACCCATCCCCCCAAAAAATAAAATTTTTGAAGGCCAGGGAAGGGGGCATGCGGACATGCTGTCACCTTCCGCTGTGCATTGCAAAGGCTGTGCGCAGCATGGGGTTGGGTGGTTATAGGGGTTGGTTGCAGGTTCTGGCTGTCGGCCAAACCATGCAGCCAATCCCCCACTGCGCACAGCTGAAGGCTATGTGTAGTGCTTGGTTGGGTGTTTACAGGGGTTGGCCACAGGGTCTGGTCACAGGCCAGGTTATAGGGGTTGGCCCCATGGCCAGGCCCTGGGGCCAACCACTGCCATACATGGCCAAAGACCCTGCGCGGTGGTGGTTGGTTTATCGTATATTAATGAAAGTTACTTTAAGTTTAAAAAAAACAAAGAAATTCACTGGAAAAAAACAAACATTACAGGGACATTTTAGTTAGGAAATAGAATTTGAAAAAATTTGAAATTCAAATTGAAAAAAAACCAAAGGTTACAGGGACTTTATAGTTAGGCTCACATTTTAAACCGTACAAAACCAAAGAAATTCACTAGTTACAGTTAGAGATATTTCAAGTAACTATAACTGTCTTGTGATTTTTAAGAGCTTCACTAATCTGCTCTGGTGCTAAAATTTAGGGAGCTTTATGACCATGAGGCTGATTGGCGGGGGCCTTAATGGGTGCTTTTGATTCATGACCTTGACTGGATTTTGTGTGTGTGTATGTTTGTGGGGGGAGGGGGGTTGGTTGTCATCCCATGCTCTAATTGTGAATGAGATACTTTGCCTCCGGCACTCATGGAAAGAGTCTGATGATGCTGCACTGATGCTAACGCAGGTACATTAAATGGTTAGAAGCTGGTGGAGGGAGTCCAGCTTCTCACTCAAGGTCTGTAGTGCACTGGACGCTCCTAGGATTTGATATGACTTTTTACATATAATGATTCCAGGTACTGTACAGAAACACTCACACCAACACCAAATACACACACGCACAACAACAGACAGACATGCACATTGTAGACACGTGTAAACACCTTGTAAGCAGCCAACATGTCTTGGCCAACCACCAACACAAATGTACACTGATACAAAGAAACACACGCATATGAGCACTAATGCAACAACATTTTAAGAAAGGAGATGCACAACTTGCAATCAGGCAAAACATGAACTCATGTTTTACACTGTCATGGAATCCCTGCTTTTAGGGTATATGACAAATGTATTAATGCTACGTGCAAGGGTGCACGGTCAATCAATGAATCAAACTGCATTTGTAAAGCGCAACACTGTCACCCCAAGGGGTATCTGTACACTTTCTCCGTCGAGAAGCCAGGTCTTGAGACTCTTACAAAAGTCTACCAGTGAGGGGGCTATACAGAGTTGGAGGGGGAGTTTGTTCCAGGTCTTGGCAGGGATGTACAAGAAGACGCGGCCACTACTTCAGCTAAGAAAGATTCAGGAGAAGTGTGCAAGGGTGAGTGAGGAGTAGCGCATGCATACGGATGGTTGCTAGAAGTTCAGTCGTTGGTTGATGTGGGCAGGTCCTAGGTTGTGGAGGGATTTGTAGGCATAAGTAAGGATCTTGAACTAGCATCTCCTCTGGATGGGGAGCCAGTGGAGGTCTCTCAGGTGGGGGGTGATGTGGGTTCATTTGGGGAGGTCCAGGATAAGTCTGGAGGCAGCATTCTCTATGGCCTGGAGTCTTCTGAGGAGCTGGGTGAAGATGCCGGCATAATGGGCATTGCCACAGTTGAGGCAGCTGGTGACGACAGCCTGAATGACGGTCTTTCTGGTGTTGGTTGGAATCCATCTGAAGATTCTGCAGAGCATACAAAGTGTATGGAAGTAGGAGGAAGCGACTGAGTTGACTTGTCATTTCATGGTCAGTTGGCTACTGAGGATGATGCCGAGGTTTCGGGCATGGTCAGTAGGTGTGGGTTAGGTCCAAGTTCTGCAGGCCACCATCTGTGGTCCCATGCAGAGGTGCTCTTCCCGAAGATCAGTGCTTCAGTTTTGTCGGAATTGAGTTAAAGGCAGGTGTCTCTCATCCATTTTGCTACGTTGGTCATGGTGTGGCGGAAGTTGGATTTTGCACTGGAGGGTCCATGGTGAGTGAGAGGATGAGCTGAGTGTCGTCTGTGTAGGAGATTATGTTGAGTCCATGGGATCTAACAACATCCCCGAGTGGGGTCATGTAGATGTTAAACAGGGTGGGGCTGAGGGATGATCCATGTGATATGCCACATCTGATGTCTTTGGGTGCGGAGGTGAAGGGAGGCAGTCAGATGCTCTGTGTGCGTCATGTACGGAAGGATGCGATCCACTTGAGGGCGTCTTGCTGTATGCCTATGTTGTAAAGTCTGTTGATGAGGGTGTTGTGGGAGACGGTCACGGAGAGGATCTGGGCTACAATTTCTCCATGGTCGAGGAGTGTTCTGGTGTTGTCTGTGGCTGTGATCAGCGTCGTCTCAGTGCTGTGGTTTGCACGGAATCCTGATTGTGAAGCGTCTGGTAGGTGTTTTTTTCCAGGAATTCAGTGCGCTGCTGGTTGATGGCTTTCTCGAGTACTTTGGGTCGGTAGCGGAGCAGGGAGATCGGACGATAGTTTCTGGGATCACTGGGGTCGGTGGTGGTTTTCTTTAGAAGAGGTCTAACATAAGTGTGTTTCCATCTGTGAGGGAAGATTTCTGTGGAGATGGAGGTGTTGATGATGCTGGTGAGTTGGTGCTGATTGGGTTTGTTGTGAGGTTGAAGAGGTGGTGGGGGCAGGGGTCGATGGGCACCCCAGAGTGGATGGAAGACATGATGGCTGAGGTGGCCAGGGTGGTGAGCGGAGACCAGGTGGTAATGGTTTAGCTGATGTTCGCTGGTTGGTGAAGGGGTAAGGAGAGAAAAATGCATTATATTTGTAACTGCTTGAATGTTTTGATGCCTGAGCATTCATTTATAGCAAAAATGTGGGTTCAAATGCACAACAGACCTGTCAGCATTATTTATGTTGTCCCCCTACAGGCAAGTGCTTAATTTGAGCCGGTGGTTGCCAGTGGGGAACACCAGCACTCATTTTTGGGGACCACCACTTATTTTTCCTTTTCAGATATTGACTACGGGCAAGGGAGAGAAAAACACACAAACTGGAAAGGAGGAAGAGAAAGATGCACAAAGGTAGAAAGCTGGGACAAGCAAGAGAGGGATAAAGGGGCAGGGAGTATTTGCTGGTGGATTAAAGAGCCATGGGGTGCAGCGGCAGCTGCCATGTAGGCAGGGTGGAGGGGGGCAGGTAAATGTGGTGTTGGTCTGTGTGTTTGTGTTTGTGTGCATGCAAGGTGAGTGGTGTAAATAAAAAGAAAAAAAAACTTACCTTGCTTGCTGCACGACGCGTTCCGGTCTCCTCTCTGGCTTCAGCAAACTCCCTGAAGCAATCCTGGTGCTGCTTTCATGCTGGCATCTAGCATGAAAGAAGCGTTGGGATAGGAGGAAGCGGCCTCTCTCAGGGCTCAGAAGAGCACTGGAGGCCTCTGCTTTTTCTAACCAAGCTGTCTAAAGAAAGCTGGATTAGAGAAGTTTAAAGTGCGCATGTCTGGCTGGCCACGGCAAGACAGCCGGACAAAGGGACATGCGCACTTTAAACTGTGCACAGCTCACTGCTGCCACTCAGCAGCAGTGGCCCCACCCCGTCCTGAAACTCGGTTCAGGACGGAGGATGGAAAATAAAATGGTAATAAATTAACTTTATTACCATTGTATTTGTCATCACTCAAGGGCATTTTAGGCAGATGAGCGACGCTGCACCATCTAACACCACAATAGAGTCATTTTGCTGATGATAATGTGGCGTTAGATTGCCAAGAACGCTGCACCATATCTACAAAGTGGCGCAATACATGCATTGCCCCACTTTGGTAGTCTTGTGCCACATTATGCATGCACCATGCATAATGTATGCAAAGGGGGCGTTTCAGCGCAAGGAGGACCGCAAAAATGGTGCAATGAAATCTACAAGATTTTGTTGTGCAATTTTGTGGCGTCATTTTTCACGACTGCTGAGAGCAGCCTTTGAAAGGATGCACCCATTGGAATCAATGGGCCTCCTTGCACTTTGCTCCAGCAATGTCAGACTTTTTAAAGCTAGTGGAGCAAAACGCCACAATAGCATCAAAAAGGTAGACGCTTTTGTTCCTAATACCGCCATGGTGCGCACTATCTTAAATACGGCGCACGCGTGGTGGCGTTAGGGGGACGGTGCTGCGCGATGTGAAGCGCCCCTTTTCTTAAATCTGGGCCTATATTGTGACATCTGCGCCGAGAGTTAACAAGCTCAGAAACAATATCGAGGAACATATTCAGACACCCTGATTCTAACCCATGTGTATGTCACTTAAACAGGCAGTAACTGATGACAATGAGGGGAGCTCCCTTCTCTTGTGTCTTACCTCACATTGGCTGTCCGAGGCCAGACGGAGCATGAAAGCGTCTACGTTTAAGTGTAAAAACCGTGGCTTTTAAAAAATACCCCTCGATTCAGTGCGATAAACTGACGGACTCGGTTCATGTCCAGTGCTTAATTTGTGATTGTTATTACAGGTGCTGAGCACCGGCACTTATTTTTGCGGACCGGCGCTTATTCTACTGCCTCAAACATTAGCTGCGAGCAAAAGACACATTTGGGAATGACGGAGGAAGAGAAAAACGAAAAAGCGTCACAATGGGAGAAAGCAGAAAGCTGCAAGCATGAGCTGAAGCGCAGGCAGTGGCTTTAAATGGATTAAAGAGGCCGGAGATGGCTTCGGGATTAGCTGCCTCAGTGTTCAGTGCTCGCACATTTAACTGCAGCAGCCGCGTGTTTCAGAGGAGGGCTCTGAGCACCGGCACCTTTTTATTTACAAATTAAGCACTGTTCATATCCCACCACATGTTAAAGTCATTCTCTTTTTTTCAATTTTGAAGCGACTTTATGGTGGTTTTGCATTACGTTGGTTGCATGAAATACACGGAACAGATGTTGACGGCTCGGCTCGCGCACGGCTCTTAGAGCCGGGCCAGGGCCTTGGCTCGGCGTCAGGCTCAGCTCGTGCACGGCTCTTAGAGCCGGGCCAGGGCCTTGGCTCGGCGTCAGGCTCAGCTCGTGCACGGCTCTTAGAGCCGGGTCAGAGCCTTGGCTCGGCGTCAGGCTCAGCTCTGGCTCGGCTCGCTGGTAATGTGCTGGCTCGCCCGCCCCCACCCCGAACCCCGCTCACTCACCTGGTCTTGGGGGGACTCCCGGAGGCAGGCGGCTGCTGAAGGCGCACTCTGGGGAGCAGACACTCGGAGGGCTCTTAAATGTGTCTGACTTCTGACGTCACTGACTGAAGTCCGCGAGAAGCTACAGGCGCATTATTCGAAACTATGTGCAACCTCTACCTCTAGTTTCGTTTGCTCCGAGAGCCGGCGGCGCTTTCCTGTAAAGTGAGTGACTTTCTGAATTCAACTAGCGGTTTTCTGCCTTGGGGTGCGGCCTCGGGGTGAACCCCGGCCCCTCTTGAGAGCCTGAGGGAGTGTCCCTGGACTGCAGGGAATCTCCCTCTTTCACCCGCAGGACGTGAACAGCAGAGCCGAGCCCAGGGTCTGGCTTGGCCCTAAGAGCCACAGCACGAGCCGAGCCACCAAAAGCTTCGGCATGTAAAGGAAAGAGAGAGCAACATGTACACTTGAGATAAGGACCCCTAAAATTTTAAGAGCATTTCTTTAACACATAGAAGGATGGCACACGTCCAAAAAAACAGAAGTGTGTGTGGGGGGTAAGCAGTTTGCAAGTGACACCATGGGTGACATCATACGTGGCATCAGAGACAATTAAATCACAACTCATGACTTCACAGGAAGTGACATCACAAGAAATGACATCAGATCTTAAGACTTCGCACAAATGTTTAGCAGGTCTACTACGAGTATACAGGGAGTGCAGAATTATTAGGCAAGTTGTATTTTTGAGGATTAATTTTATTATTGAACAACAACCATGTTCTCAATGAACCCAAAAAACTCATTAATATCAAAGCTGAATATTTTTGGAAGTAGTTTTTAGTTTGGTTTTAGTTTTAGCTATGTTAGGGGGATATCTGTGTGTGCAGGTGACTATTACTGTGCATAATTATTAGGCAACTTAACAAAAAACAAATATATACCCATTTCAATTATTTATTATTACCAGTGAAACCAATATAACATCTCAACATTCACAAATATACATGTCTGACATTCAAAAACAAAACAAAAACAAATCAGTGACCAATATAGCCACCTTTCTTTGCAAGGACACTCAAAAGCCTGCCATCCATGGATTCTGTCAGTGTTTTGATCTGTTCACCATCAACATTGCGTGCAGCAGCAACCACAGCCTCCCAGACACTGTTCAGAGAGGTGTACTGTTTTCCCTCCTTGTAAATCTCACATTTGATGATGGACCACAGGTTCTCAATGGGGTTCAGATCAGGTGAACAAGGAGGCCATGTCATTAGATTTCCTTCTTTTATACCCTTTCTTGCCAGCCACGCTGTGGAGTACTTGGACGCGTGTGATGGAGCATTGTCCTGCATGAAAATCATGTTTTTCTTGAAGGATGCAGACTTCTTCCTGTACCACTGCTTGAAGAAGGTGTCTACCAGGAACTGGCAGTAGGACTGGGAGTTAAGCTTGACTCCATCCTCAACCCGAAAAGGCCCCACAAGCTCATCTTTGATGATACCAGCCCAAACCAGTACTCCACCTCCACCTTGCTGGCGTCTGAGTCGGACTGGAGCTCTCTGCCCTTTACCAATCCAGCCACGGGCCCATCCATCTGGCCCATCAAGACTCACTCTCATTTCATCAGTCCATAAAACCTTAGAAAATCAGTCTTGAGATATTTCTTGGCCCAGTCTTGACGTTTCAGCTTGTGTGTCTTGTTCAGTGGTGGTCGTCTTTCAGCCTTTCTTACCTTGGCCATGTCTCTGAGTATTGCACACCTTGTGCTTTTGGGCACTCCAGTGATGTTGCAGCTCTGAAATATGGCCAAACTGGTGGCAAGTGGCATCGTGGCAGCTGCACGCTTGACTTTTCTCAGTTCATGGGCAGTTATTTTGCGCCTTGGTTTTTCCACACGCTTCTTGCGACCCTGTTGACTATTTTGAATGAAACGCTTGATTGTTCGATGATCACGCTTCAGAAGCTTTGCAATTTTAAGAGTGCTGCATCCCTCTGCAAGATATCTCACTATTTTTGACTTTTCTGAGCCTGTCAAGTCCTTCTTTTGACCCATTTTGCCAAAGGAAAGGAAGTTGCCTAATAATTATGCACACCTGATATAGGGTGGTGATGTCATTAGACCACACCCCTTCTCATTACAGAGATGCACATACCTAATATGCTTAATTGGTAGTAGGCTTTCGAGCCTATACAGCTTGGAGTAAGACAACATGCATAAAGAGGATGATGTGGTCAAAATACTCATTTGCCTAATAATTCTGCACTCCCTGTATTTGAGTGCAATACACTATTTTAACAAATGAGATTGTGTGTCCGGGTTGTGCCACAAAAGTGACAAAACTCTGTCGCAAAATCTGGGCCTCATCGTACACATTTAGACCCGTATCTATGGGCGTTTGGTGCAAGTCACCTTGTTGCGCTGCCCTGCATCAAAAGGAAAGGGCAGGAAGGCGCTGTATCTATTCCGTATGGCACATTCCTGTCCTTTCCCACAGCGCTGGTGCACAATGGCCTGTCTAGCACCAACGCAGGCACCCTGGCACCATACTACAAGGGCGTCTGTGTTGCATGCAGGATTGTTTTTGTGCAGGAAGGAGCACCTTCCTGCATAAAAACAATCCTGGGAGGCGTGTCCCCTTTCTAAGTGTGCTGCAGAACGCACACATAGAAAGAGGAATAAATGAGGAGAAATAAAGATATTTCTCTTCGTTATGCCTCCTCTGGGGAGGCGAAAGATTGTGACGCATTCCCTGGTTTTCAAGTCCTTGTAAATCTGGGAATGCATCAAACTCCCTGGGTGTTGCGTGGGCTCACCCACCGCAACACCCATGGAACGCCTCCTTTGCACAGAGTACGTCCACACAGCGATTTGCACTGCCTTGCATTACTGCATACCCTATTTTGAGGCCATTAAAAGCCATGCAAAGTGGCTTGCGTGGCCTCATAGATCTGATTTCAAGGTTTGCGCCGTCGTTGCAAAAAGTGAAAAACTTCAGTAACTTTGAAGTAAGCGCACTGTATTTACCAGGATGCAATGGGGTGGACTGTGCTGGGATGAGAGGCAGTGTGCTCCCGCCACTTGTGTTTAAAAGGCTCCCTTGGGATAGCTCACCTGGGATGCACCTGTGTGCCTGTGGAGTGGTACTGTGACCTGTGATGACTTGGGCAGTGTGCCAGCAACCACAAATGACTTTTCTCTGTTCTCTACAACTTCTGCTCTCTACTGATGAAGGGCTAAACCCAGAAACACGTGTCTGGAGATAACAGCACTACATGCAACCACTTTGGTGAAAAACTATAGTAACTTTGAAGTAAGAATACTGCGTTTACCAAGATGCAATGGGGTAAACTGTGCTGGGGTGAGAAGCCCTCCCCCCTTGTGTACAAAAAGTGACTCAACGGAAGCACAAGGGGCTCATAAATATGCCCCTTATTTTTAAAAACTCTGCCACAACAAATTGGCAACATGGAGAAATGTGGCAGCAAATCTGTTCTGCTTAATTGGTTGTAAAGTCTGTATTTTTAAATATCTTTGTGGTTAAGGCACATGCTGCAGGGATCTTAGTGTGCCAGTAAATCTCATGGAATAATAATAATGGTAAGATAACTCTGGGGGTTAACGCATTACGCTGGACAGGTCTGTGTTTTGTCTAGTCCCAGTTTTGAATCAAAGAAGCACATTTTCCTGCAGTTCACATCATATAACATGCAGATGCCAGATTTGTTTCATGTAGATAGGTAAGTGGGTTTCTGCTTTTAACAAAGAGATCCTTTTGCTTTACATAATACATTGTGTAGATTGATTTACACACATATGATTTATTATCAATGTATAAGGTGTGCATGTGATGTAAGGGGCACTGACACCCTGCACTAGGATGACTAGCACTATAACAGAAATTAAACAAAATAGTGGTATTTAAATTATTTGTGCACATATTTGTGCATCTGACATTCTTACAATGCATGGACATCTCTTTCTTACAGGGAGTGAACAACGTCAAAAGCCTCTCTTAAGTACTCGTGATGTAATAAGCTGTCTGCATTTGTTTCCCCTCCATTGCATTTGCATCTAGGTGTGAGGCTCCAGATACCTCCCAGCCAGGACACTTAAACAAAATGAGGCCTGATGGCCCTTTAACGTCAGCCTTTGTTTTGGGGCCAGCTGAGATTTATAATGACAAAGCCCACTGGTATAAACATTGCTGCTCGGAACTAAAGTAGACAACGTGCCAGCTCTGCTGAATGTATATTTCAATGGGGCCCAAAGTATTGGCTGGGTGGACCACGTCGACCCTGTGAAAAGTGTGGGAAGGCACAGTCTACCCATGTGTACCCCCAACTTGTGTCCTGCATCGCTGCATTGAGTAATATTTATTAGAAGTGATTTCTGCCCCCTCCTCACCACCTGGAAGACTATGCCAGCTGAGACCAAAAAACAAGTAAATTGTGAAGGCCCCCTCCCATACACACCACATTAGCACACTTCTCATCTCACCTGCCAGGCTCATAATGCTGTATTATAGGGCAATCAGGCAGTGGCCGATGGGCTGGTCTGATACAGCAGTGTGTGGGTGGGTTTTTAACAGTAGTGGGCGTGCTTTGAGCCAACTGAGCTGGTTTTTACTGTTGTTTCCCTGGTATTACCACAAGCATTGGTTCCAGCAAACACAAATGCATGCAGTCTTCCACACGTGGCCAACAACCCACTGTGCTTGTCTTTACAAGTTCAAAACTACCCTAATTTCTAACTGTGGTCCACTTGTTTAGCTGTTAGGAGGCCGTATTACAGAAAGTGGTCTGCGAGCACAATAGGCACAATCGCCTGCTTTATGCACCCTGGGGAACTTTGATATCACAATTCTCAAGGATTTGGCACGTATGAAGAGCCAAAACTATCTCAAGAGGGTATTCCCTCGTTTGCATGGTGGTGTGGCCACCTGCAAATGAGGTAATCTGTTTCCCTCTACGCCCCCACCGTATTATGGATGCGGGCACAAAGGCAAAGAAGCTATCAGGAGGCACACTGAAAGTGTACCACAAAAGGGTGGCATCTTGTTAGTGCTCTGTGTGCTGACAGCCCTCTGGGGAGAAAGTGGGTCACATGGACCTCCCTAGACATCCCCTTGCAGGAGGGTTCAGTCACTCTCTGCACCTACCTGCAAAGGGATCTCTAATCCCTCCTCACAGTGGGTTGCCTCCTGCACAGTGAAACACAGAGCAGCTTTGAAGCAGCTGCTCCTTATTTCACTCAGTTGTGCTGCCCCCCCATGCAGCACAGGTTCACTGCAGCTCTGAAGGGCAGCGCATTCTCTGTAATAGGATGCACCCTCCCTGTTTGCACATGTGCACCTGTTTAAAGGTGCGCCATGGAGCAAACAGGAAAAGTGCACCGCATGTGGAATAAGGGCCCTGGTTTGCTGATGGCGGGTCACTTTTATTTTGTGGTCTGGGCCTATTTTCGGCCCCAGTCCGGCCCTGTCACCTACCAAAGAAAGGTGATAAGGGCTCTGGATCGTCAACCTCCCCCTAAGGAGCCAACTCCTCTTTTTTACCTCCCGTCTTCCTGGGTGCAGCTTGCTCCAGGAAGTAACATTTCTTTTTCACAGCACTGCAAGGCCTGAAAATAAAAGCAGTTACTATTTCTCAATTTATGGTACATAATTTACGCCCAGCATGGTGATGGCAGACTGGTGGGCTCCTCCATGAGTCAACATCACTGAGCTGGTGCTTAACACTGTCTTCAAGAAATGAACACTGGACCCATTGAGCTATTTCTCCCACATGATGACTGTGGTATCACCACTAGAAGAAGAGTGAAGCGCGACAGAGCCCATGTTTAAACAAGCACTGCCAAAGCCAACAGGTCTCATCTTTAAAAGGCAAGTGCTGACATATTGGCTTTGTTAATGGTTATTATTTCAACGTTCCAAATAGCAGTTGGTCATGTTAGAAGATTAAAATATTTTTTTTTTAAACGCTGGTGGATTATGACACATGTAGCATATTCTTGCCTAGAGTGGCACCCTCAGGACAAGCGTGGGTGTGGAAGACACCCGGAGGTTAAATTTACTATTCTAACTCTCATCCTAGAAAATTGTGGGAAACTGCAACTTTCCCCAAACTAGTCCAGGACGCTTACATTCTTCTTTTTTCATAACAGTTTGTTAGTTTTATAATAAGCACAGAGTAGTTGCATACAATGCACCCCCTTACAGAAGCTCTTTTACACAGTGCTGGTGGCTGCCCCCTCTTCACCCCTCCCCCTTTGTATTACACAGTTGTAGTATCTAGTCCATAGTTTGCCCACTATTTATACCATTTCTTCTGGTGTTTTCTGGGGCAGCCTCGGGCTAAATAAATTAGTTCCTCCGATTGTGCAGCACGGTCCCTGCCGGCCCTCCACTCCTTCATTGTAAGGGCCACTGGTGACCTCCAGTATTTAGCCACATCTCTTTCACTGATGAGGCAGCAAATACTGACAGCCAGGGCTTCTGGGACACTCCCAAACCATGGGGTAACAGTCAGCCATAACCCCTCCCCACTTACACATCTAGTGGAGGCAGGATGAGAACTTTGTGGGCTCTCCACAAAACTCAGGTGTGTAATAGGTGCAGTGGAGGTAATTCAATTGAACAAGACGATAGGTATACCACAGAGCAGGCAGGCGTAAATTATAGCCAATGTGTAGTATTTATGCAGTACTAAAACAGTAATAAAGTCAAAATGCAAAACAATAACATTCTCAAAATGAATTAGAATAAAGTTTAATAAACAGAATGACAAAAAATGGCAAAAATCCAATAAGGGGAACCAGAAATATGAATTATTCAAATTTAAGTAGAGATAGCGCCAACAAGCACAAATTGCCAATGATAATAAATAGTCCTGGAACCTAAAGCCTGAAATAGACTTCCCATTGGACTATGCCAAATTGAAAGTGAGAGGCCTTTGCAAAAAAAAACCACAAGCCATCACTTTTCACCCTCTAGTTTTATCAGCCTTTGTTCTCTTACTGTGTGTTTCAATGCTGGGACACTTCTTGGAGTAGCTGTGCACTCTACAAATCTCTCCATTCATTAATTCGCTGGAGAACAACACCTGACACAATTTGACACTGACCGCGATAAAGTGTGGGTCAAGCACACTAACCATGGTTGACCTCGCCAATGAATTTACCTTCTGACTTTGGTTTTTTAAGTTCCAATTCACACCAGGAGTACACTTCTAAAGCCCGAAGGATGTCAGAGGTGGTACCTAGAGACTAAGTGAGTGGCAAGCAGAGTCCAGTCCAGGTCTAGTTTCCACTGATCAGCTGGGCAGTTGCAGAAAAGGCCACTTGTAGCTTGTTGTATCCATGAAGCTTCAACCGGAGGTCAGCTTTATGACCCTTGGAGTCCATGTCTTTGCTCTGGGTACAAGAGGGAGATAACTCTTCTGATCTTGCACAGTTCCAGGAGTGTTCTGAAGTGAATGATGGGAGAAGCCACATTTATTCCTGACACAAGCTAATGGATAGAAATGACACCTGGGGGCACCCTATCCAATGTTGTAAAGGTTCCTGGTGCTAACCTTACCCACTTTGGGATTTTTAAAGATGGCTGAAGTCTTCGGCGGTGCTAAACTTGGTCTATGAGAGCTTGAGATGTGCGGGAAATGTACTGCGGTTATCCTTTGGGTGCCTCTCCCTCACACGTATGGTACCTGGCTGACTAAAAGGACAAAAGGGGAGACATGTCCAGGTGTGAGCTTCATCTGCAAGTGACAGGGGAAGCCCCTTTTAAGTGCACCAAAGATATGGGCAAAGGAATGATGCCATTTTGTCAAACGGAGGACAACACCTCTCCACAACCAATTTGTGCAGTGTGACTCCATTGATGAGCCACTCACTCTTCCTATCAACTCTGCTAAAACACAGAACTTGAGCCTCCAACACGCTGACAACTAACAAATAAATGGACCTTACATGGACTTCAGAGTTACCCCTTCCTCTGTAGTTCTTTGTCCATGAGACCGGGGGGCAAAGGATATCAACGCCCAGATTTACAAAGGTTTTGGTTTGGTTTTCTTGTACTTTTTTTAATATAGACCCATATGCAAAGTCCATTTTGGGTACTGGTATTTACAAAGCAATGCAACAATTTACTTTTTTTGTATTTTATGTATTGCATGCAATACATTGCGCTGCCTTTTCTTACTTTGCATCAGGAAGGCCATTGATGGTGCATGGGCTTTTCTGTGCATCCTCTCATGTATTTTGGTGAAAACCATATCTAAAAAGAGATGTAAACATGGATTTCCACCAAAATGATGCACCTGGCTGAGGCTGGCTTAACAAGAAGAAATATTTTTTAGCTCTCCCTGTATAGTCATCTTGGCATGTGTGCTGCATTTTGCTGCACTCACGGAAAAAGGAAATTGTCTCAAAGTATAGATTTTGTGCAGGATGTGCAAAGCTGCCTGCCTTGGTGATAGACACCACCTATTGCACCAGCGCATGAAGAGAACAGAATTGTGCCATTTCCTTGAAGCTATGACACAGTTCTGGTCTCCTAAGGTGACATTGCAACACATTAACTTTTGCTTGCAGTGCTGCGGTGCTTCTTAGTAAGTCTGGCCCAAGTGCTGGGGCAAAATACCAAACATGGGACTGGGCATATATGAGGATGGAGGTTTTTCCAACGTCTTCAATGGTATTGTTCACTAATAGTTCATTTTCAAGTATACACCACACATAAGTAAGTGAGCCACCTATATGCTCTCCCAAAAAGATATGAAAAATAAGATATAGATAGACATGCCCAAGAGCGTACACTTCATTCAAACAGAAAAGTAATGTCTCAAACTAATTCTCTGGATACTGAAGTCTGTACCTTAGACAACATCTCCTCCCCTCACATTACTTTACCCAGTGTAATCAGAGCCTCTGGAAATACGCAATTTTGCGACTGCAGCATTTTCTGCATAATTATGGATTTGCTACAGTGGTCATCTTCTAGGCCAAGGCCTGGAACAACTTCCCCCTGCACACCTCAGGACTGCACTGTCACTCCAGCGATTCAGAAGAGAACTAAAGACCTGGATGTTCGAAGGATCATTTCTCCACACAGCAGCATAGAGCTGCAACGCGTCGAGACCCTCATGGGTGATTTGCAGCGCTCTATAAGTGTTTTATTGATTGATCTTCTGCTGCATAACCTGCAGACGTTAACAAAAATATTTCAAGCACAAACACACCAAAAACACAGTGGTATGTGTTACTGCAAAGTGGAAGTCCCTTTGTAAAGTTTGACTGGTTCCCTTTATGTTGCTTATTGCATTCTTCGGGTGTTAAACTTGTACTAATGAGGTAAAATATTTGCCCAGACAGTGTTAAGCTGTGTGAAAATGACAAAATAAGTAATAATCTCACAAAATGTGCCACAGTACACCACATAATGTGCATTTTCTTGCTGCAAACTTTAGTCAACCCTACCACATAATATGGTCCTCCCCTGCTCACCCACTCAGTCATCTCAAAGGAACGATAAAGGGCTTCAGAGTGCCTGATCTCTACCATGCATGGCTGCTAACTTCAGATCTAGGTCTCTGCTTTTTCTAATATTGGTGACCTCTTATCTTTGGTTATTCCCTGTTTATGGGGGGAGGATTCTCATGCTTATGACACACTTTTTAGGTGAAGTAGTTGGATCTGTGCTCAACAGTTGTTTGTTTCCCCATTGGTCTTCATATCTTGATTCTCCCATCCATCTCAGTTGGTAGAGTGGTTTTGGCTTTTTTTTGGGATCCTTGCAGTGGGCCCATGCAAGAGGACTGAGTCATATGTCCTTTCTGTTAAGTGTGTAAGGTCATGTGCTTATATTTTGTGGAGTTCTTTATAGTAGAAGCTTAAATCGGGGTAGTATTTTAAAGCCCCCTATAGGTCCTGTACACCCTACTTCCTTGAATAAAGGGACAGATGTATCAAAATACTGATCTCAAAAAGTGGTTGCAAGTTGCCCACCAACGTTTTGCAGCCAGTCTTTAAATCTTGCAATGCAACTTTTGTACTAATAGGTCACATTGCAAAATGTCCACTCCCTGGGGGAGGGAGAGGGACAAAGGGGCAGGGTGCAAAACAACCAGTCTCATAAATATTAATTAGACAGGTCACTGTTTGTGACCCTTGAATGACTACAGGCACAGACATGGTGGCCTCTAAAGAACAGCAGACCACCATTTCTGTGTTTGCATTCCCAAATGGGAATCTGTTTTTAAGCAGTCTGTGTTACTTAAATGAACCAGTGCTTGTTAAAAAACAACATGCTGAGCTTGATACAGCCAGGCCTAGGACAGATGTCTTGTGGGCGGTGCCAATAGGATTTGCTCTTAATTTCTCTGAGACTAAGGGCCTGATTTAGAGTTTGGCGGATGGGGTTACTCCGTCCCAGACATGACCGATGTACCCCCCGCCGTATTACAATTCAATTATATTCTATGGAAACTGTAATATGGCAGAGGCAGTGCTTAATTTGAGCCGGTGGTTTCCAGTGCCGGGGCACCAGAACGTATTTTTGAGGGCCGGCACTTATTTTTCTGCCTCAAGCATTTACTGTGAGCAAAAGACACATATGGGGAAGATGGAGGAAGAGAACAATGAAAAAGCGTCCTAAAGGAAGAAAGCAGAAAGCTGTAAGAGTGAGTTGAAGGGGCGGGGAGTGGCTGTAAATGGATTAAAGGGGACTAAGATGCTTTCAGGAATACACTGTCTGAATATTCTGTGCTCGCACATTTAATTGTAGCAGCCGCATGTTTCATAGGAGAGCTTCGAGCACCGGCACATTTTTATTTACAAATTCAGCACTGGGCAGAGGGGATATCGGACACATTTGTGATGGAGTAACCCGTTCACCCAATTCTAAATACTTGAAAACTGAAGGAGTGGATTTTTTATTAACAATTGGACTAGCGACATTATTCAATTTCTTGATCGTCATAATTGGACTCAGCCTCATAAATATTAATTAGACAGGTCACTATTTGTGACCCTTGATTGTCTACAGACACAGGCATGGTGGCCTCCAAGGAACAGCAGACCACAATCTTTGTGTTTGCATTCCCAAGTGAGAAACTGTTTTTAAGCAGTCTTAAATGAATCAGTGCTTAAATGAACCAGTGCTTCTTAAAAAACAAAGGCCCGTATTTATACTCCGTTTGCGCCGAATTTGCGTAGTTTTTTTCGACGCAAATTCGGCGCAAAACTAACGCCATATTTATACTTTGGCGTTAGACGCGTCTAGCGCCAAAGTATGAAGAAAGAGCGTCATTTTTTTGCGTGAACGCCTTCCTTGCGTTAATGAGATGCAAGGAAGGCGTTCCCGTCTAAAAAAATGACGGCGACGCAAATGCGTCGTATTTATGCTCCCGGGCAAAAATCACGCCCGGGAGGTGGCGGGTCAAAAAAACCCGCATTTGCGCCTGAATTTAACGCCTGGGTCAGGGTAGGCGTTAAGGGATCTGTGGGCTCAGAATGAGCCCACAGGTGCCCTCCCCTGCCCCCAGGGACATCCCCTGCCACCCCTGCCCACCCCAGGAGGACACCCAAGGATGGAGGGACCCATCCCAGTGAAGTACAGGTAAGTTCAGGTAAGTATAATTTTTTTTATTTTTTTATTTTTTTTGTGGCATAGGGGGGCCTTATTTGTGCCCCCCTACATGCCACTATGCCCAATGACCATGCCCAGGGGACACAAGTCCCCTGGGCATGGCCATTGGGCAAGGGGGCATGACTCCTGTCTTTACTAAGACAGGAGTCATGAAATGGCGTCTGGGCGTCGAAAAAATGGCGCAAATCGGGTTAAGACGATTTTTTTGCGTCAACCTGACTTGCGCCATTTTAAGACGCCCTAACGTCATTTTTTCCCAACGCCGGCGCTGCCTGGTCTACGTGGTTTTTTTCCACGCACACCAGGCAGCGCCGGTCTGATTGCGCCGTCTAACGCCATTCCATAAATACGGCGCCCGCATGGCGCTTCAGAATGGCGTTAGACGGCGCAAAATTTTTTGACGCTAAACTGCGTTAGCGCAGTTTAGCGTCAAAAAGTATAAATATGGGCCAAAATTTCCCATTTGGGAAAACAATGTGAGCAGTAGGCAGAGGTCCCTTGTACTAGTAACTACTGTCCCGAGGTTATCCGGCTCTATTCACAAAGAGAAAAGTTCTCCAAGTGGGCATCTTCCCTTTTGCAAATCAGCTACCATCTGCTTTGAGATATTGATAACTGAACATGGTTTGCGACCACAAATGCGGTTGCACATTATTGATATAAACAAAACATCGAATTGCAATTAGGAGGGGATGAACCTTTCACTGCCCTTCTATTTGCGATGTGGAGTGGGCTGCTGAACCCACTTTGCAAGTTGGAAAGGTTTTCCTGACTTGCAAGATAGATTTACTACATCCATAAAAGCCATCTTGTGTTGCATACCATGCAATGTTGTTAATTGCAGGGTTTGCAATCTCAAGATGGCTTTGTACATGTGGCTCTAATACTCCATCCGATGCTCTGAACCCTCCCACAGCAACATAGCCCTTAGTGGAGATTCACTGTGTCTCTTTACTTCCTCCTCAAAGAATTAGTGAGTCCGGCACCTCTTCTTGGACTTCTATGCCTCAGGAGGACATGCATATAACTCAAAGAGCCTTGTGTATGTTCCTCAGCAAGGCACAGTGTCTGGGCATCCAGCTCCTAGTAAACACTGACAGAGTCTTTTCTCGGCTGGGTCCCCCTGGGTAGTCCGGAGCCCTGTGCCAGGAGTGATGGCTGTTCCCTGTCACCCATGCTGAGCTTGATACAGCCGGCCCAGGACAGATGTCTTGTGGGCTGTGACAATAGGATGTGCTCTTAATTTCTCTGAGACTAAGGGCCTGATTTAGAGTTTGGCAGATGGGGTTACTCCGTCACAAACATGACCGATGTCCCCCACGCCGCATTACAATTCCATTATATCCTATGGAAACTGTATTATGGCAGAGGCAGTGCTTAATTTGAGCCAGTGGTTTCCGGTGCCAGGGCACCGGAACTTATTTTTGAGGGCCGGCACTTATTTTTCTGCCTCAAGCATTTACTCCAAGCAAAAGACACATATGGGGAAGATGGAGGAAGAGAACAAGCGTCCTAAAGGAAGAAAGCAGAAAGCTGTAAGAGTGAGTTGAAGGGGCAGGGAGTGGCTGTAAACGGATTAAAATGGACCGAGATGCTTTCAGGAATATCCTGCCTCAATATTCTGTGCTCGTACATTTAATTGTAGCAGACGCACGTTTCAGAGGAGAGCTTTGAGCACCGGCACATTTTTACTGACAAATTCAGCACTGGGGGGAGGGGATATCTGACACGTTTGTGATGGAGTTACCAAATTCTAAATACTTGAAAACTGAAGAACTGAGTGGAATTTTAATTAAAAATTGTGCTAGAAATGTTATTCAATTTCTTGATCGTCATAATTGAACTCACCTGGAGATCTCTTCTTATGGTATACTGTCCCTGAAAATTCTGTTTGAGAAAGGTCTTAAAAGATACTCCTTTAGGTCCCTCCATTATTGAATCTAATGATTACTTGCAAATGGTCTAGTTCTCGTGGATCTGCATTTCAGAACATAGGATTATAAAGGAAAATTTACTGTCTGCATAACTATTATTTGGTGAGGCAATTAACGATTACTATAGATGAAACCAAAATAATGGTAAGTGACAAGAGGAACCATAAATTTCCATTGTGGCTGAAACAACATAACTCACAGGAAGTTGACAATAACCAATACTTAGGTGTGACTTTTACAAAGTTCATTGGCTTGGATATTGCAGCTTGAAAAAATAAAGTCAAAGTGCTCACTGTCTTGACCAGCTTAATAAGATGCAGTCAAGTGTTATGGGGGGTCTATCTATGAGCCCAAAATATATCCCAGTTATAGCCTTGGGTGCTAAATGTTATAATGGTGTTCTTTATTGTGCGGTCTTAAAATGGGCAGTAGGCTTACCACTGAGCACAATATTACATGCTACCATCCAAAAACTGTGGCTTTGTGCACGGCAACCACAACCTGAATGTCATGTATAAACTTCTATAAAGTTCAAGGAACTGCTGCTGTTAGGCTTTCAGCACATTGTGTTGCTGTGATCAGAGAATTCTGAAAATACATTTTCCAAAACTGGGTACCCTCTCCGCCAAAGTCTAAGAATAGTAGCCATACTCTGGTTCTGAGGGCATTATTTTTCTGGGATACACAGGATGCATTTTAAACAAAACATCCTATGTGTTATCAATGTAATATGTCTAATTTCATCACTTAACTTTCCCTCATATACACATTCATCTACCCCCAGATGCACAAATTTAATCATAAACCATGTTCAAATTTCTTCATGTAGTGGGGCATGGGATATAAAAATATCCTATATCCTTTCTAAGCATAAAGACTCCCATTAGAAGGGCCAAGATCCCTCCGTGGCAGTGTGAAGGTTTTTCTCTGATGTGCAATTTTGGGTGACAAATTATGTGTGCAAATTAGTCATTTTAATGATGCATATGACACAACCAACAAAATAATGATTTTGTGCTTAAAACAATATGATGATTTAATATAGGAGTGTGACTAATTATGTAGTATAGTTGTGCCACATTTTCGTGTGAGACACCATTGTTTTTAAAATGGATGCAGCTTGTGGTGTTTTGTTCATCTTGCTCCTGTTCATTGTCCTCTCCCAGTCAGTTACCAGCTGTAAGTCTGGTCTCCCTACAGTTTCTGCAGAACAAGGGGAGCAATGACAGCAATGTACTGCAGTGTTAGAAAACATGTATTGTGAATGAAACTTTTCATTGTGCACCTAATGAGGCATGCTGAAGGATTTCATCGTTAATCCCTATGTAGGTATGTAGAAGAACCTAGGGGCATATTTATACTCTGTTTGCGCCGATTGTGCGTCAAATGTTTTGACGCACATTCGGCGCAAACCTTGCCCAATATTTAAACTATTACACCCGACCCCGCGGACGTCAAAAAACCTCAGTGTGCGTAATTTTTTGGATGCGGGAAACCGCCTTGCGTTAATGACATGCAAGGTAGGCGTTCCCGTCTAAAAAATGACTTTAAGGCTTGTGCGCCTTATTTATACTCCTGCGTCATTTTGACGCACAGGAGGGGGCGGGCCTTAAAAAACGGCGCACAGCCTGATGTGCCCCATTTTTTAATGCCTGGGTGAGAGCAGGCGTTAAGGGACCTGTGGGCTCACTTCCATGGTCTCAGACCATGGAAGCAGTCCAGAGGTACCCTTCCCTGCCCCCAGGGACACCCCCTGCCACCCTCGCCCACCCCAGGAGGACACCCATGGATGGGGGGGACCCATCCCAGGTAAGTATAGGTAAGTAGAGGTAAGTATTATTTTTTTATTTTTTAAAGTGGCATGGGGGGCCTAATTTGCCCCCCCTACATGCCACTGCGCCCAATGGCCATGCGCAGGGGACAAAAGTCCCCTGGGCATGGACATTGGGCAAGGGGGCATGACTCCTGTCTTTGCTAAGACAGGAGTCATTTCAATGGGGGTTGTGCGTCAAAAAATGGCGCAAGTCCGGTTTGAGCCATGATTTTTGACTCAAACCTGATTTGCACCATTTTTTGACGTACAACCCCCATTTTCCCCTACGCCGGCGCTGCCTGGTTTGAGTCATTTTTTTTTTACTCTGACCAGCCCGCAGCGCCGGCTAATGTCAATCCTTAAATAGGGCGCCCGCATGGTGCGTAGGAATGGCGTTAGCCGGCTGTAAATTCTTTGACGCAAACCAGTGACTGAGAGGAGGGTGCGACTGAGTGGACGGGTCTGGTGGGATTGTCATAATGAGGTGAGGCACAACACCTGCAAAAAATGGTCAGCTGATACTAGCACTGATGGACAGCCCTATTAGCCAATGCATAAAGCCATTTAAACGACAGTAGCCAATGGCTGAAATGGGTTGCCCAAAAGCCCCGTTCTGTATATGTGGGTATATGTATGTTGTGTGATGATAATAGCTCTCAACATAGAGCTAAAGCTGCCTGTAGGCAAGATCTATAAACAAAATACTTTTTTCTTTAAAATGGCATTTACTTGAAAAAAAAATGTATCTAGTGTGTTTGAAATCTGTAGACTAACTTATATAATTGACAGGTACAATGTCATACATTTTAAAAATAGGAAGCCTTCAGCTAAACTTGACAATAGATAGCGGGGCCACTGAAATTATACACCAGGGAAGAACCAAATTTTGCGGCATGGTTAACTTAATTATGTGGGAAGAAAAGTCAAAATATTTGGCATTATGCAGCGCATTTTGTGATAGCATGACTTCCTTATTTTTACACTTCTTAACATTGTGCGGGCATAGTCACCTCATTCAACTAGTGCACTAAGCAACAGAAAGGTGACCAGCCAAGGGCTTTCCACTGCAAAGCAACACGTGTTGCTACCTGTGTGGTAAATCTTGATCCATTTGAGCTTTTTGGTAAAATCTGTAGATTATTCACCAGGTGATAATGTTGCAAATCCATAATTATGTAGAAAATGCCACAGTCACAAAATCATAAAAGTCCAGTGGTCTTAATTATGGAATCTTAATCTATATTTATGATCGAGCGCAGATTACTTACTTTTTGAATATTCCTCAGGTGCCAGACTGGATCCTGAAAGCCTTCATCAGTACTCTTGTGCAACAGTATGTGGCATTGTGCAGCTCCACGCCGACGTCGTTCCGCTCTGGAAGTGACATGCAAAGCTGCATATAAGTGCAACCCATGCATGTCAACATCAGCTCCTTTCTTTCTGCACCACCAGATGCAGATCTGGAGCTACCCCTCATCTCTTCAACGCAGCTTTCTGCAAAACAAATCTTTAAAACACCACTGAAATGTAACCCCCTAAAACCACAGAGTTCAAACCTTGGGACTGTCACAAGCAAATGTCTGTGACAGATGCCCATCAGATTTGTCTTTGGTGCTTAGGGTTAAAACAAGACTCCAAGACCTGAAGGGACTGCGCCATAATGAATCAAAGGCCATTCAGAACCATAAGCTAAAGCTATATATCACCAAGTACAAGAAAACTCCATGCCATGAATAGATGGAGTTGAACAGAAAGTCCCATTCTTGCTTCTGAAGTTGTTCCTGTAGCAGAACTTCATCCTGGTCAAAGTCCTTGGGTAAGTCAGAAAAGAAGCACAAGAAGTCCACGTGGCACTCAGCACCTTCCCACTATTCTTGATCTCTTGAGAAGGCTTGAGAACAAAAAAATGCCTCTTGGTCTTGCTCCTAAAAGCAATCGCCTTCTGAGCTAATTCAGGCTCTCATTCTGGGGAAATCCAACTTATACACAAGTTCTGTGAAGATAGGCTGCATCTCTATGGCATGCTGCCGGCTCCCTCTGGGAACCTCTGGGCTCCAAGGAACCCTGAGGACCTTCACCTGGGATTCCACATGCGAGTCTGTCCTAAGTGCCAGCCAGAACCTTTTTATCCATCACTGGGCCCAACCAACTTTTGTGCTGGTGTCAGGCTTGGCACCACAACCGATGTTAGACCAGGGAGCATCATATCATTGATGCCGGATGAACAAAGCAGAACCAATAGTGCTCTCCAACTCCGAGCTGACTCCACTTCGACTTTGACCGAGGTGGCGCCTGATCCCACTGGGCTACAGTCTTCTAGCAAACTATCGGATACTCAAGGAATGGCCCAGATCAGCCACAAACATTTTGGCACAGTCTGAGATAACAAGCATTACAATGATGGGATGAATTTGCTTAACCCCATACTGACAACAACTGGAATGATGAGCTGCCATGTGCCAGTTACCTGGATACTTCTCCAGACACAACGGTTCTCCCTTTGTTCGCTACTGAAGAGGGTGCCTCCTTTGAGGTAGTGATGTAAAGGGTGCCTGGGGTTCTTGACTTTCATTAGCCCACTACGGAGGTGAAAACCAATGTCCTCACTAAAATTCTCCAGTCCAAACTAACACTGAACCCCTTCTACATTTCAATGCTCACAGACACCCTTCTTAGGACATGAGCAAAGCCATGTTCTGGACCCCCATTGAACAGGCAGATTATGCAGTGCTACTGCCTTGTCCCAGGCAATCTGGCCTTCCTAACGCAACTTCAGAGAGCTTGGTGATGCAGGGATCCATGAGCTGGGTCATGCTTTCCTTACCACCCCACCAAACAGAAAATCCAAGCACCTTAAACCATTGGGAAGCAAGTGTTCTGCTCAACCAGCTTGGCCTTATGATCCATCAGGGCCATGTGCCTTTGTTTCGCTGCTAGGCTCCTGCCTTTTAAGATATAATCGCTCGGGTCCTGCCTGCTGTACCAAATGACTTGAACACACTGATGACGGAAAATTCAGGATTTGTTGTGGATTGGATACTACAGATTGCCTTCATCGGGCATGGCTTATCCACAATTGGCATATTTAATTTATTTCTAAGTCCCTAGTAATATGCCCAGGAGGTGTACATTAAATGCTGCTAGTGGGCCAGCAGCACTGATTGTGCCACCCACATGAGTAGCCCTGTAAACATGTCTCGGATCTGCCACTGCAGTGTGTGTTGTTTTAAACTGCCATTTCGACCTGGCAAGTCCACCAACTTGCCAGCCCAAAACCTTCCTTTTAGCTACATGTAAGTCACAACTAAGGACAAGGCAGCCCCATGGGAAGGGTGCAGTTTATTTAAAGGGTAGGACATGTTTTGGTGTGTTTTACATGTCCTGATAGTGAAATATTGCTAAAATCAGTTCACTATTGCAAGGCCTATCTCTCCAATGGGGTAGCACGGCGATTGCCTTGAAATAACTATTAAGTATAATTGCCCATTAGGAGCATATTGGGATGTGATGTTTGGGGACTCTGAACTCACAATGTAACTATACATCTTTGGGTGAAGTTGGTTTTTAAACTGTAAGTTTGAAAATGCCACTTTTAGAAAGTGGGCATTTTCTTGCTTTACCATTCTGTGCCTCTGCCTGGCTGTGGAATACATGTCTGGGTCAGGAGGACAGGTACGCTGTTTGTGAATTCACTCTAGACCATCACACAAAGTGATCTGTGGTGTGCCCTGAATATCCTGATAGGTCTTCCTGAGGTAGAGTGGTTAGAGAAGCTGACACTCATACCTGAATAGGGCTGTACCTATCGTTATACAAAGATGTCTCAAACCCCTTGGAGTGTGTCTGGGGCCAGGGCAGGAAAGGCAGGGTCTTGGGCACTGCAAAGACTTTTCTTTGAAGTTTGCCTACTTCAAAGGCAAAAACGGGTATAAGTACTGGACCTCTGACCCCACAAAGTTAGAATCCTCCTGGACTGAAGACATTCTGCCCCAGGAAGAAGAGCTGGACGCTGTAGGAGGGACTGCCACTCTGCCTGTTGCTTTGCTGTGCTGGCCTGCTGCTTCTGTCCTCAGAGTGAAAGGAGTGGGCTTTGCTTTCTACATTCTGCTTCCAAAGGGTCTCCAAGGGCTTGGACAGAGCTTGCCTTCTGTTAGGAAGTCTCAGGGACATCAAAGATTTTATCTCCCAGCACCAGCTTAGAGTCTTGGCTTTCCAAGTGGTGCCACATCCATTTCCTGGGCCTGTGAGAGTGAGTTCTGGTGCAACCAAGAAGAAACAAGAACATCGACTCCAAATCGATTTCAGAACCAGCCACGCTGTCTAACTATGTGCCATTGCCTGCACTGGAGCCGTGGTCCTGCCGAGTGCAACAACTGCAACCGACGCTACAGGCCTGATGCCGCGGCAGCACCTCCGAAGTCTGACTACAGCGTGAGTCCTGAGTGCTGTGTCGCCAACCTCAATGACACGCAAATCTGACTCTGCTGCAGCATCTGTGGCCCCATGGTGTGATCACTACAGCATTAAGTCGACAACTCGGGTCTTGACCTGCTGGATTGATTGACCTTGCTGGATCATAAAGAACCAATGCCCCACCTCTCCTGCCTGGCACTAAGGGACTGACACCGGACCAGCTCCAGCAACGCCTCATCTCCCCAACTCCGTGCGATGTCTTTGTTTCCTTATTTTCAAAGGTACTATACCTGGGGCCCGTGGGACCCCGTGAGACTCCATGACTGGCCTACACTCCCTCGCGAGTGGAGTCGGACTGTTGGGAATGAGTCTGTCAAGATGTCCCGATAGCCCCAGTTGGGGCTATTTGTTTCTAAGCGTTTTACTAATATTTAATGTTTGGAGATTTATATCTTGTGTATGTTCGATTTTTGTCGTTTTGGTCTTGCTTTACTCAGATAAATATTGGCTATTTTTTTTAACTGATGTAGAGTACTTTTATGGTGTTTTTACTCTGTTAGAGAGTGTGTGTGTGTGTGTGTGTACAAATACTTTAAACATTGCCTCTGAGATAAGCTTGACTGGTCATGCAGGGATTATATTAGTTGTGTGATTCCCTTACCTTGACTAGAGTGAGGGTTGCTATTTGGACAGGGTCCAACCAAACCACTGCCAACTAGAGACTCAATTTCTAACCTTTGTTTTGCTGTGTACCCATTTGTGAATTCTTTAATAAAAATAAATGATGGTTTTGGGGGGGGGGTGGATGGGGAAGGGGCAACAGCTTTTCATATCAAATCTTACAGAGGCATGACGTTAGATCAAAGGCTGAAACATGCCTAGGTACCATCTTGTACTCATGCAAGTCTTGTGCATTTGAATGTTGCTTGGAGTTCAATAGTGTTCTTGATTTTTACCCTGAAAAGATCTAGGCCCCAACACCCTAAGTCAGTGCTCCTACAGCGAGTATAGTGACCTGGTGCAGGGTTTCATTCAGTCCATACTGTCAACCCCCACTTCCTGTGTCCCACCTAAGCACACTGACTTCATGGAAGCTGTGATCCTAAGTCGGTATTGCTGAACGTTTGTGGCCTGTTACATGCAGGAAAAGGAAATGGTCTGTGCAGGTCTTGAGAGTTCAATGAAGATACACAATTCTTTTCATTATACAGTTTATTTCATGTCACAACACTGTGATAAGGTATTTTCACTTTTCAATACATTTTTATAAAATGCCTGAGTAATCTGGACAGCCATGCAAAGCCTCGGCCCACTTGATTGCTTCCCTGCCCCACTAATAATAAACAGCAGATTTAAACAGAGGCACAGGCTGCGGCAGGCAGCTCAGAGGTTTCCCAGGCAGACTTTTCTTGAAGGTTACAGAGATTTCTCAATGATGGGGTGGAAATGATCCCTGTTCACCAACAACTGTGTAAATGTTACCCACATGTGTCCCCTGAATTGCTTCAAATAATACCTACTTCACTGAAAATTCATCAACTCACTTCTCACAAATACTATAAAAATCACCATAGATCTCACTGCAATGCATTGTAAATTGCCCCAACACAATCCCAGGACAGGATGAAGAGTCCCAAGTCACTCTGAAGTTCATTAGCCATATCACAACTCTCCCAAGAAAGCATAACAAATACATTCAATAGATAAACTCAAATCTCCTTGGAATTCATAAAGAAACCCTGCATCTCATTAAAGTGAATTAGAAGCTTCCAACAGTGCCTTCTTGAACAGATACATTACAGAAACCTGTTGTTGTCCACCTCTCAGGGTCTTCCTGGAATCGGTTGCCCACATTTAGCTGCCCTGCAACACATACGCAGTTGGCACCGAACACCAGTGCCCGGTACACGCACCCATAGTTACAGACTCTACCGCAGTATAAGTTGTGGTTGAGCAGCAAGTGATGGAAAAAATGTAAACATGTTGTTTGGTAGTAACAGATCCCACTCCTGCAGCCACATTTCCAAAAGATAGAACACGAGCAACTTTATAAACCTGAAAATTGTCTTTCCTGCAAAGTTTCTGGCTGTGCTGCTTGGTCTTGAGGAGCAGAGTAAACTGCAGATGTTGATGGCTCACTTGTCGGGCAAGGTGCCACGAGAACATGAAACAGATAGCGGCCTACACAGACCTTCTGGAGGGACGTTTGGCAGCTGATTGGTCAAGTTCTACTTAAAGTGCCCATCAAGTTCTAATAAAAAAACATTCAGAGGTGTGCTGGTAGAAACCTTTTTCTGGTAGTTAATGCACCACTGGAACAGCTAAAACCCAACCACAACAGTATTATCAAACAAGAAACACCCTCCCTTCAGCTGTTTTACTCATTGTTGAAAAAAAAGTATTAAATGCAGTAGCCTAAAAATATGCCAATAGCATGGATAAAGTCATTCATTTAGCCAATGATATCAAGTAATACTATAAGAGCTCATCATCTGGACCAATCACAATTATACATGCCACACCCTTTTGGGCATATTTACAAGAAAGTACTTTTCATGCGCCCCCACTGCCACCTAACAACACCATGGTAGCGCCATATTTATGATACGGTGCACCATGGCGGTCGTTACCAAAATAGCGACAACATTTTTGATGCTATTTTGGCTCTTTGCTACATTAACGTCAACATTTTTTATGCTAGGGTTTCAAAGTGCAGGGAGGCCCATTGGCTACAATGGGTGCGTCATTTTAACACCTGCTCTGAGCAGGCATTAAAAATGATGGAAAAAATGGTGCAGTGAAACCTTGTTAATTTCACTGTGCCATTTGTACAGGCCTTCTAGCGTCGGAACACCCCCCCTTACATACATGATGCCTGACGCAGGCATAATGTGGAGCAAGGGGTTGCAAAGTGGGGCAATGCATGTATGGCGTCACTTTGAAAATATGGTGCAGCGAAAATGCCTCCTTAACGCCACATTAGCTTAAAAACAAAAATGACGCCACTGTGGTGCAAGGATGCGCAAGGGGCTTGTAAATATGCCCCTTTGTATTTCGGTGACATCTTGGGTAGCAGCCAATACGCATCCTGCCTCATTATGTCCTCGATTTCAGGTGCTTCTCTAGTCTAGGTATTAAGAATCTACACTTGTTTCCAGGGCCCTCGTCAGAACCCTTTCAGCATCTTCTGCAATTTCCTTTAAGAAGCTTTTCAGCATGTAGTATGTGGTGGCAAAGGATAGTCCCCCGGCAGCCGCAGAGCCAACAATAGGGATGGTACTCAGAGTATATTCAATGGCCATTAACCCAGCTCCGGCAGCCTTGGTCATTAACTTCAAGACAATTTCCCTGGTTATCTCCTTGACAACCAGTGGAGACTTGATCACTGCCCTGAGATCATCTTCAGACTTGTCAAATTTTTTCGCAAGTTTACTAAGCGATTCTTCATCCAGGCCAAATTCCTTGAGGTAACCTTTCATTGCTGTCACCAGGATGGTGAGGTCACATGCAACTGAGAGACCAGGTATTGGGATGGTAGCAATGGCACAGGAAAGTGTGGACAGCTTCCAGATTTGCTTCCTCAGGGCCTCTGTTTTCTTCTGTAAAACTGCTACTGAAATATTGGGCAGTGAGAGCAAGAAGGCATGCCTTTTGTGGCCGGGCAGTTCCCTTTCCAGAGTGTCCTGCATCTTCTGGAAGTCAAAGAGGGCCAGCTCACAGCAAGACAGGAGGAACACCTTTGGAGAGTCTATGCCCCCTTCTTTCAAGCAGTTGGTGCAGTTGTCCCTAATTTCATTTAGGATCCTTTCCTCATTGTACGTAGACTTGCGGCGTCTTTTGGACGCAAACAAGTCAGAGTCCACTTTTGAACGCACAAAGTAGAACTTTTTGCCCATTTTTTGGATCTCGAGTGCCAGCTGGATGTGGTTTTCCTTGAAGCGCTCAGAGGCAATGAGAATAAAGAAGTCATAGCGGCTAAAATTGACTCTCTCCAGATAAGTGTCGGCTTTGAACTTGGGTGTTCCAATGCCCGGCAGGTCCCAGATGGTCACATTGGAATGGTTCTGGTACTGGTAAGGTGTTGGGTCCATGGTGGTTTCTACCACACCGGTCTGGGCTGCTCCATCAACTTCATCTTCCATTCCCCGGATGGCATTGACAAAGGTAGACTTGCCAGACCCTGATTCTCCTGTGATGGCAATGTCCAACTTGGCATTCTCCAGGGATTCCAGAGATTTCTTCAGCGTTGAAGCAGCTTCGGCCAGGTCTCCTTTTTCTAGTGCAGCCCGAACGTCTGCCACTTCTTCATCAGTGATCAATTCATAGGCTTCCTGTCCATTGTTATCCTCAACACCAGCCATGTAAGCAAAGGAAGGTAGTTTCAGATTCTTGAAAATTGAAGTAACTTCAGTTTCCAAAGTTGATCAGCTTTCCTAGGAAGAAAATGGGATGGTACAGAGGTCAGAACAATTTGCAAATTGTAGTCCGGGAATCATGTTGTCACACATGCACAAAATTCTTTACCAAATCACAATCTACAATAAATCTATAATCACCTCCTTTTAAGTATAATCTTCGGGACAGTAAGGGGCATATTTATACTTTGTTTGCACCGAAATTGCGTCGTTTTTTTTGACGCAATTTTGACGCAAAACTAACTCCATATTTATACTTTGGCGTTAGACGCGTCTAGCGCCAAAGTCCATGGAGTTAGCGTCATTTTTTAGCGTGGACACCTACTTTGCGTTAATTATATGCAAGGTAGGCGTTCCCGTCTAAAAAATCGACTCCGAGGCATGTGCGTCGGATTTATACTCCTGGGCAAAAATCACGCCCGGGAGTGGGCGGGTCAAAAAAAATTACGTACGGCCGCTTTTGCGCCGTTTTTTAGCGCCTGCAAAAGGCAGGCGTTAAGGGACCTGTGTGCTCTGAAGGAGCCCAGAGGTGCCCCCCCATACCCCCAGGGACACCCCCTATCACCCATGCCCACCCCAGGAGGACACCCAAGGCTGGAGGGACCCATCCCAGGGACATTAAGGTAAGTTCAGGTAAGTGTTTTTTTTTTTTTTTTTTTTTGTGGCATAGGGGGGCCTGATTTGTGCCCCCCTACATGCCACTATGCCCAATGACCATGCCCAGGGGACAGAAGTCCCCTGGGTATGGCCATTGGGCAAGGGGGCATGACTCCTGTCTTTGCTAAGACAGGAGTCATTTCTATGGGGGTTGGGAGTGAAAAAAAATGGCGCAAATCGGGTTGAGGTGAAAAAATTGCCTCAACCTGACTTGCCCCATTTCTTGACGCCCAAGCTCCATATCCCCCTACGCCGGCGCTGCCTGGTGTACGTCGTTTTTTTTAACGCACACCAGACGGCGCCGGCGGCTAACGCCGGCTAACGCCGGCTAACGTCATTCAATAAATACGGTGCCCACATGGCGCTTCAGAATGGCGTTAGCCGGCGCTAATTTTTTTGACGCAAAACTGCGTTGGCGCAGTTTTGCGTCAAAAAGTATAAATATGGGCCTAAGATTTTTACATCTCTCATACAAACAGCTTTCAAAGTTTGGTGAGAGCTAATGTTGTCAACAACCAGGCCTCGAAAAATCTACTCGCCCACTCGCTAGGTCATTAAGCAATTTTTAGGACCTACTCGCCCGTGCTGGCGAGTTAACAAAAAACAGGTGCTCTGTTCAGTCAGAAAATGAAGGAGCAATAAAAACACTTTAAAATCTTCTAATCTTGTCACATTTGCTCTGAATTCAGAGACAGAGGTCAAAAGTCAGTTTGTCTTCTTACAAAATCCTAGAACTCTAAAGTCAGAATAAAAATAATTGTAAGGTGAACCATCTGACCTGCTGAACTAAGTGTGTGAAATGAAAGGCATTAGGGTGTCAGGTGTTCCTAACACACATTTAAATAACTAAATCAACTGTACAGACATTTCAAAATATATTTCAGTAGTTGTGAAAGCCCGTTTTTTTGTACTTCTGTGTGATGAAAAAAAATATCTTAATAGGATGAAAACAAATCAGAACACTTTACTTGGAGATATGCAAATGATAATTATGTTTTCTGATACACAATTTTCACAGATTATTGTTTATACACTATATAGTTTTATCAATGAACCTGCAAGTTAAAGGAAAGGTTTTTGGACATTTCTTGTAAATTTACTGTCTGTAAATGACATAGTGCTACCACATCATGCTTTAGTGATATATTTATTAAAAGTGAGTGTTTAAACATAAACTGTCAAACTCCTGACCTTTATGGCAATACTATTAGTAAACTAAAAGACAAGTTATGGATCATGTGTATCCTATATGTGGGCTAGATTCTTATCATACACAGAGCAAACGTTTAGTCTATTTAGTCAAACAAAAAAGTTTTTTTTTTGTACAGCAAAAATACTGAACTCAAATACTTCAAGGTGCACTCATATGCGAGAATGAGGAAAAAAGCAACTCTGTAAAATTAAATATTTGCCTAGGATCACACAATTTGAGACCCGTTTACGGGTCAAGTACATTGCAGTCAGGTCACGTAGATTTTTCAAGTTACACGACCTGCAGGTCTAGTAGCATTTTTATAATTTTTAAAGGCCCGAACCTGCAGCACACATATACACAACATATAGTATACACAAACTCATACCTAAAGATACAGAACAGCCATTAGATGCTGTGGTTTTGCTCACTTTAGGCACTGATAATAGGGGCTTTTTATTAGTGTCTGTATAAGCACACAGCATTTTGCGGATGTGGACTACTTATCAAGTAGTTCACTTTCATCTTACCGAGCACTTTTATTACACCACGTTTTTGGTCTTATCACCTCTCACCACCTGCCCTCCTTGCTGTTGTGTTGAGCAGCACCATACCAAGTGTATCTGATCAGATCACTACATTACATGGTTAATGATGTATCACTCACATCATACCACACTCAGGTGACGCAATGACGGAGCGTTGTCCCCCTGGCCAGGAGCCAGGAGCTGAAAAATAAAATGATAGTTACACTATTGTTTACATTTTCTTCTGCTGGCTCAGCCAGCAGTGCAGAGATGGGCAGGTCTAGGCCCCAGGAGATGGGGTGGGGGAGGAGGGAACAGTGCACCTAAGTGCACATGTGTGTTTGGCCGGGCATCTCAGGCTGGCCAAACACACATGCGCACTTAGGTTTCTCCGGCCTGGCTGTGTTGAACAGCCAGGCTGGAGAAACTGCCGAGACCCCAGGGCTGTGTCTGAGCGGCAGTCACTGTCTCTCAGACCAATCCCAATGCTGCTTTCATGCTAGCTTTAACATGAAAGCAGCGCCAGGATTGCTGGGGAGCCTGTGCTGGTCTCCTAGTGAATGCTGGGATACCAGAAGAGGAGCAAGGCGACAGGAGTCTGCAGAACGACGAAAAAGGTAGGTTATTTTATTTTTTCTTTCTTTATCGTTTTTGTTCACCCCCTTTCCTCATCTTTGACATTTGCCGTGGCCGCCGCTGACTACACCTCTGGAAATTATACTGGCTCCTACTACACCAACATGCTCAATTCAAAGTCCTCAGTCCCCACCTACCTGTACAGTTGCATCCCCTTCCAACAACTTACCAGACTCCTTTCTTCTATGGGTCTCCAACTAGTGCACATTCCATGCACACACACAACCAGATCAGGAGGACAGGCGTTCTCTTACATCACTGCTAAAGAATGGAACAACCTCCCACTCCAAATCAGAGCCTCCTCTCGCTTCTTGAATTCTGCAAGAAGCTGAAGACCTGGCTTTTCAATTAACCAACCTACCACAGGCATGGATAGGTACATAGATCTATTCAGCACCAGCACCCTCGCTGGTGATAGTGCGCTTTACAAATACACATAACATGTCCCTTTAGCTGAAGGGAAGAAAGGGCGCATTTACAAAAAAGTCATGCCGCACAGCGCAGCAAGTCACCTTGCAGTGCTGAGGGACAGGGAAAGAGCAGGAATGTGCAGTTTTTAAATGAATGCTATGTATTCCTGTCCTTTCCTCTGTGCTGGCGCACAATGAGCTACCTAGCGCCAATGCAGGCATCCTTGCACCTTGGTGCGAGGGTGTCTGTGCCGTATGTAGGATTGCTTTTGTGAAGGAAGGGGCACCTTCCTGCACAAAAACAATCTTCAGAGGCTTTTTCCTCTTTCGATGTGTGCTATCCCCTCGTTACACCTCTCCTGGGAGGCGTATCATTTTGGTGCATTTCCTGTTCTTGTAAATCTGGGAATGCATCACAATCCATGGAAACACCTTCCTGGCACAGATTAATGCAATGCAGTGATTTGCGCTGTGTTATTTGAGATTTATGAAACAACACAGGGCCTTACATTGCTTCATAAATCTCTTTTTTTGAGTGTGTCACTCTTGCACAGCATCGCGTGATGAAAGAGCAACACACTGTGGCTCGTAAAAATGCCCCAAAGTCTTCTCCCAGGCAATTGATATCACATTGCCAGTGGAACAAAGTTAACAAAGAAGCCTTTAACAATACCCTTATAAAATCTAGGGCCATATTTATGGCCTGGTTTGTGTTGCTCTTGCACCATGCAGCGTTATTCAAAATCGACACAAACCTTAAATGGCTTCATAAATCTCAAGTAATGTAACGCAGCGCAAAACACTTAGGCCCTCATTATGTCATTGGCAGTAAATCCCACTTACCGCCACGCTGACTGCCGCCAACTTACCGCCGCGGATATCTGTTCACCATGGTTATATGACGGAACACCGAATCTTAAACTACTACTAACCTTAACAACGAGGTCGGAACACCGACCTCGTCTTTACTACTAATGATTTTACCACGAATGCCTTAACAACGATATTTCGTTGTAAAGGCATTCCTGATAAAATCATTAGCAATAGGCACCATTCACCCTACATCCCTCACCCCACCCCCCCAACCCCACCCCAAAACCTAAAACCCCCTGACCCCCCACCCACTCCCCAAAACCAAAAACGCCCCACCCCCCCAACCCCACCCTAAAACCTAAAACCCCCTGACCCCCCACCCACTCCCCAAAACCAAAAACGCCCCACCCCCCAACCCCACCCCAAAACCTAAAACCCCCTGACCCCCCCACCCACTCCCCAAAACCAAAAACGCCCCACCCCCCCAACCCCACCCTAAAACCTAAAACCCCCTGACCCCCCACCCACTCCCCAAAACCAAAAACGCCACACCCCCCCAACCCCACCCTAAAACCTAAAACCCCCGACCCCCCACCCCCTCCCCAAAACCAAAAACGCCCCACCCCCCAACCCCACCCCAAAACCTAAAACCCCCGACCCCCCACCCCCTCCCCAAAACCAAAAACGCCCCACCCCCCCAACCCCACCCCAAAACCTAAAACCCCCAGACCCCCACCCCCTCCCCAAAACCTAAAACCCCCCACTTACCTGATTCGTCACCTTGTCATCTGCGTCGTCCTCCTCAGCCGACTCCCTTGTTTGTACCTTAACCATGCATGTTCGTTGTTCAGGACATGCGTGGTTAAGGCACAAAATAACGAAGTCGTGGTTAAAGAAAGCGTTGTTCCGCTTTCATTAACCAGGACTTCGTTATAAAAAATTCGGCATAAAGGTTGTTTACCGTTCACCATATTATGGACACACACACACCAATCCGTCAGTAATCAGCCACATACACAAATCCGCCAGCCGAAAGGTCAGAGATAAACTGGCAGTATCAAAACCTACACCGTTACGCCAACAGAACTACGCCCATCACATTATGTCCCGGAAATCACTACGGCGAATATTCAACGGCGGTAAACCATTGGCGGTACATACCGCTGCGCTCAAAATGGACACACACAAACAAATCAACACCACATTGGACAATTCAAACAACACACACCTGACACCCATACACACATCACACCCACACCACTATAAAACACCCACCCACACTACCCACAACCCTTTACCATTTCAAACCATTGCCAGCAGAGAACCATCAAGACCACTGACACAAATAGAGCTACACACTATTCACACCAATACACCACTCATGCACCCCACATCACACACCCCAACACACCCTCACCTACACACCTCACACAACACCCGTGGCACCACAAAGACTCCCCCGTATCACAGAGGAGGAGCTAGGGGTCATGGTGGAGGAAATTATCAGGGTACAGACACAGTTATTTGGAGCACAGGTGCAGCAGACATCGATAGCTAGGAAGATTGAGCTATGGCGGAGAATCATAGACAGGATCAATGCCGTAGGACAGCACCCAAGAACTAGGGATGACATCAGGAAGAGGTGGAACGACCTACGGGGGAAGGTACGTTCCATTGCAGCAAGACACCAGCTCGCTGTACAGAGGACTGGCGGAGGACCCCAACCTCCTCCCCCACAACTAACAGCATGGGAGGAGCAAGTCTTGACAATCCTGCATCCTGAGGGCCTGGCCAGAGTAGGAGGAGGACTGGACTCTGGTAAGTCAACTCTCTACTACTACTACCCCCCAACTGCAAGTCATCACATACCCCCACCCTCACTCCCATCACTCCACTCCATCCCACACACGCTACCATCACATCTCACTCATCCCAATGCCAAGCCCTGCATGCTCTACCAATGCATGGACACCACTCACAGCCCTGCATGGGCACTCATCACTAAAGCATGCACACTATAGAGAACTAATCATCCCACCATACACAAGTGAAAGCTGCCAGGGCAAATACAACCAAAGAGGGCAAACCACTGATGCACAATATGTCAGACACAGAAACCATAACACATCATTTACATCCCCACAGGTACCCCGGCCAATGTCAGCGGAGAGGAGGTGCCAGCAATATCCAGTCCCCCAACTGAAGAGGCCCACAGTGATGACAGCAACTCTGGTCTTCAGGATCTGGATGACCTACCTGGCCCATCAGAGACCTCTGGACAGCCGGTTACCCAGGCCTAGTCACACACCACCACAGAGCCTCCACCATCAGAAAACACCACCACAGCACCCACCCAGCGTACCCATACCTCTGTCCCCAGGACACATCAATCAGCAGTGTGTCCACCTCTACAGGGTGTGATACCCACTGGTTCTGGAGGGGGAAACATGCCCTGTGCTTGATCCTGGGGAATGATGGGCCACAGCCTCTTAGGTGGGTGTCATACCCACTGGCTTTGGAGGGGTCAGGCCGCACAGCAGCCCATGGAGGCAGGATTACATACCATCCGCCGTCGGTGACGGCTGCACAATGGTGGTGCTGCTGGTGGGGCGAGGCTCCTGCCCATCCCCTGCAACCTCAGATGGCTGCACAGTGGTGGTGGTGCTGCTGGTGGGAGAGGGCTCCTGCCCATCCCCTGCAGCTTCGGATGGCTGCACAACCATGGTTGGTGGTGGGGGCTCCGTCACAGTTCCTGGTCCAGGCTCCTTGGTCTTCCTGGCTGCTGGGGCAGGCTCCTTTCCCTTCTTGCCTGCTGATGCAGGCTCCTTCACCTTCAGGACATGTGGCCTGGATCACTTTCCACCACGAGTGGGTGTGGTGACGACTGAGCCCGTGGACTGTGTGGCTGAGGTGCTTGGTTGGGTTCTTCCTACCCTGCCCGTACGTGCAGGATTCGGGGAGGAGTAGGGAAGAGGTCAATGGTGGATAGGAATAGTTTTTTAAGGGGCATTGGAGTGGGAAGAGGGAGAAGGAATGGGAGTGGAGGATGAGGGAGTGGTTGGTGGTGGTGTCTGCTGCGTTTGGGTGCAGGTGCATGGGCTGTATGCTGATGTGAGGTGGATAGCTGTTGGGTGTCTGAGTGCTTGCATTTGTGTACCTTGGGGAGGGGGCCGACACAGTGGGAGAGGACACAGGGGACGTGTGCATGGCTGTTGTGGAGGTGTCTGCCAGTGAGGTGTGTGTTCTGCTTGGTGTGGTGATGCTGGTAGTGAATGATGATGTAGTTCATGCAGGTGTGAGTGTGGACGTAACTGTGGGGGAGGTGGTGGGGGAGGAGGAGGATGGGAAGTCAGTGGAAATAGTGGATGTTTTTTGTGTCTGCAACTGGATGGTGTTTTGTGAGTGCCTGTGGGATGAAGTGTGGTGCTTGTGTTTGCCTGTGACACTCTTGGGTGTTGTCTTGTGTGCATGCTCGTCTGCCTGTGTGCTTGGGATGCGTTGGGGTTGAGGAGAATGGGACTGGGCAGTGGAAGTTGGAGGGGGAGGGTAGAAACAGGAACAATGGCTGCCATCAGAGAGGAGGCCTGAGCCTGAATCGATCTCTGTTGGGCCACCAATCCAGTGTGAATGCTCTTTAGGAATGCATTAGATTGTTGTATCTGGGCTGCCAGCTCCTGGATGGCATTCACAATGGTTGACTGACCTACAGAGATGGATCTCAGGAGGTCAATTGCCTCCTCACTCAGGGCAGCAGGGCTAACTGGACAGTGCCTGGGGTGAAGGAGATGTCCACCCTCCTGGGTGAGCGGACACGGGCAACTCGCTGAGGGGCTGCTGGAAGGGTGGTGCTGGTATGGGGGTGGAGGATGTACCTGTAGCTGGGGTGGTCACTGAAGTGTCTGCCACCACCAGGGAGCTTCCATCGGAGGAGGTATCTGTGTCAGAACTGCCCCCTCCAGTCTCCGCCGTGGTGCTCTCCTCGCACTCTGTCCCACTGGTGCCCTCAGCATCGGTGGACTCTGCCTCCGGGGTCCTGTGGGATGCAGCTCCCTCCATCGCCGGTGCCTCTGCTCCTCTGCCAGATGATGCTAATGCACATAAGGGCAGGATGACAAAACAAAAATGTGGGGGAAGAGACAAAGGATACACTTAGGCAATGGCTGCACCAACACCACCATTGGCGTACACAGCACCCTCACAGACAGGGAACAGCCCTACCCAATATGCCATTGCACTACCAGAGAAATAGTTAGCGGCCAAGGCATGGGGAGGGGCACACACTGCCAAATGCAGCACACCTGGGACCCACGCAGCCCTGACCAGTAGTGGATGCCTACGAGCTAGGTAGCAAGACTTTCCCTTCCAAACCCTAGCCACCAGGGGACCTACGCCAGAATGTCAGGCCTGGCCTAGGGGCACCCACTGACACACATCCCCTACCCGCATACCACCCTACCATGCGTAAGTTGCAATGAAGGACACTGTACTCACCCCCTTGTGGCTGCTGTGATGCCCTTAAGCGCCCATCCAGCTCTGGATAGGCCACTGCCAGTATGCGGGCCATCAGGGGGGTCAGGGTTCTACGGGCACCCCTTCCTCGTTGGGAGGCCATCCCCAGCTGGGCCTCTGCCGTCTTCCGTGCCCAGCGTCTCAGGTCCTCCCACCGTTTGTGACAGTGGGTGCTCCGCCTGCCACAGTCCCCCAGGGTCCGCACCTCCTTGGCGATGGCATGCCATATACCCTTCTTTTGATAGGCGCTGACCTGCAGCGGCAATACACACAGGAAAATAGATTTAGACAAACAGTCCTGCCTGTTAAACATATGGCCCACCATACCCGTTTCCATCGCCATCTACACACACATGGCCCTGCACACAACCTGTACGTCGCCCAGAGGACATCCACCCACCCCCTTACAGACGTCACTTCAGGGGGGGGCAGGCCCTGGAACATTTCTGCATCACTGGTGATATCAGGACATACTGGACAAATCACACTGACCCATTACAAGTTAACAGGATGCAAAGTTCTGTTATAGCTCCATTGTTCAGTTTGTGACCGGCTCCTCACTCTTTTGTCCCTTAGATTCCTACTGCTGCAGATGAATAGGAGATGGAGACATACCGCTGTATACAGACCCCTGATGGACTTGGCAACACTGGAGGACAGGCACATTATCCTCACCTATAGACTTGACAGGGCCACGATCACAGAGCTGTGTGCCCAATTGGAGCCTGACCTGATATCTACTATCCGTCACCCCACTGGGATCCCCCCTTTTTGTGCAAGTGCTATCAGTGCTCCATTTCTTGGCAACTGTTTTTTCCAAGTGACAGTGGGCTTGGCAGCAGGAATGTCACAGCCAATGTTCTCAAAGTGTTGTCGGCCTGATTAAACACATGTGCAGCTACATTGTTTTCCCCCAGGTTGAAGATTTGGCCACAGTGAAGGCCGAGTTATATGCAATGGGACATATCCCCAACATAATTGGGGTGATTGATAGAACACACATTGCACTTGCCCTCCCCGCCAGAATGAACAGGTGTTCAGAAATCGGAAGAGTTTCCACTCTATGAATGTTCAGATGGTGTGCCTTGTGGACCAGTACATCTCCCACGTCAATGCTAAGTATCCTGGGTCGGTGCATGATGCTTTTGTCCTGAGGAATGCAGCATTCCAAATGTGATGGGCCAACTACAGAGGCACATGGTGTGGCTAATAGGTGAGCCCTGGTTCCCACCCAGTAGATGTTGGTGTGTGGGTATGGTGTGGGCCATATGGGATAGTGTGTGGTTAAATGTTGTCCCTCAGGTGACTCTGGTTATCCCAAACTATCATGGCTGCTGACCCCTGTGAGGAATGACAGGACAAGGGAAGAAGAACATTATAAGGAGGCCCATGGGCGAACCAGAAGGGTAATTGAAAGGACCTTTGGCCTTCTGAAGGCAAGGTTCCGGTGCCTCCAACTGACATCTCACCCAAGAAGGTCTGTCAGATAGTGGTGGCAAGATGCATGTTGCATAACCTGGCCCTCAGACGACATGTCCCATTCCTGCAGGAGGAGGAGGCTGGAGATGCCCGTGTGCCAGCACTGGCCCCTGTGGACAGTAAGGATGAGGAGGCAGAGGATGAGGACAACAGAACATCTGTGATCAGACAATACTTTCAATGACACACAGGTAGGACAGTGTTACTTCACTTTTCAATTACATTTGTTTGAATTTCTGTGGCACTGGCATGCTGATATTTCCCACTGCTATGCCCACTTACTGTTCCCTCTGCCAATTCATTTTGCAGATGTTGGTGACCTCACATATACTCCTGGTGTGATCACTGCAGCCAGCTACAGGCCATTAATCTATGCTTATTTTTTGTACAGTTAAATTTTTGTTTGTACCTGTTTCAATGAATACATAATTGATATACATGACATATTCCAAACTTTTTTTTTTTCCATGTTTGTAACTGTTTCAATGAATACATAATTGATATACATGACATATTCCAAACTTCTTATTTTCCCAAGGGTGCTTATTGAAGTGTTAAAATATAGAGGGGCAAGTGCAATGGGATGGGGTGATGATGGAGGAAAGTCCAGGGTATTGTTCCAGTCTATTTGTAGCACAGGTGCATTGTCCAAGGGGACAAAGGAAGGGGAGCAATGTCAGTTCAAGGTGGACAGGGTGACAGAGTGGGACACAAGAGGGACAATCGGGAGAGTCTCATTTCCTGGCCGGGGTCTTGGCAAGTGTCTCTGGCTTCTGTCTGGATTGTAGGGAACGTTTGTGGGGTAGTTCACCTTCTGCAGGGGGAAGGGTGCTGGGGCCCTGTGAGTCCTGTGGCAGGGCCTCCTGTCCACTAGTGATAGCGGAGGTGGAAGGCTGTTCAGATGTCTGGCTAGTGTCAGGGGCCCATTGTTGTAAGACTGCCTCCCTCATAATATTGGCCATGTCTCCCGGCACCCCTGCTATGGAGATCACCCCAGGTCCCTGATTGTCTTGGGTACGAGGTGTGGCCTGATGTGTCCCCTGTCCCCCTGAAGTGCCTGCCTATTTACCAACTGATGCGCCTGCAGTGTCCTCTCCGTGCTGAAGCAGGTGACATGTGTGGCCTTGGACATTGTGGACTGGGCTGTGCCCCTATTTCTGTACATATGTGTTGGAAATGGTGTCTATGGTTGGCAGTCAGGTTACCCCCTGTCCAAGCAAGGATCCTCACTCTAGTCAGGGTAAAAGAGAATCACCCTCAGCTAACCCCTGCTTACCCTCTTGGTAGCTTGGCATGAGCAGAAGGCTTAACTTCAGAGTGCTAGGTGTAAAGTATTTGTACCAACACACACAGTAACTTAATGAAAACACTACAAAATGACACAACACAGGTTTAGAAAAAAGGAAATATTTATCTAAAGAAAACAAGACCAAAACGATAAAAATCCACAATACACAAGTCATTACCAAAAATGCAAAAACAGTCTTCTTGTAGTATTAAACACAATGCTAGCGTGAACATTTACCTGGTGTGCGTCAAAAATAACCCCGCACGGACGGGTGTGCATCGAAAAGGGCTTGCGATGCGTCGATATCACTCACGAGTGAGACCTTGCGTTGTTTCCCCCTATTGTCGAGTCAGTGTGCGTCAGTTCTTCTCACCGCAGGAGAGCGATGCATCAATTCGGTCCGCACATGGGTCCGGGCAGGCCTTGCGTTGTTTTTGCACGCACAGCGATGGTTTGCATCAGAAATTCAGCCGCATGATGAGCCGAAAACCAGGCAGCATGGATTGGATCTCCCAGCCTATGTCAGAGATGCTGCATGTCATTCCCCCAGTTCCGTGCGTCTATTCTTTGGTCGCATTGCAAGCGAGCGTCTATTTTCAGCCGTGAAGCCAGCGGCGCATCGTTTTTCCCGCCACAGATCGGAGTTGCGTTGATCTTTTCCGCGGACGGCGTCCTGTGCATGGCTTTATTCCTCTTAGGCTGCCAGCTTCTCCTTTCAGGGTCCCAGGAACTGGATGGGCACCACAGGGCAGAGTAGGAGTCTCTCCAAAGACTCCAGGTGCTGGCAGAGAGAAGTCTCTGATGTCCCTGAGACTTCAACAACAGGAGGCAAGCTCTAAATCAAGCCCTTGGAGATCTTTACAAGATGGAAGGCATACAAAGCCCAGTCTTTGCCCTCTTACTCTGGCAGAAGCAGCAACTGCAGGATAGCTCCACAAAGCACAGTCACAGGCAGGGCAGCTCTTCTTCCTCAGCTCTTCTCCAGCCAGAGGTTCCTCTTGGTTTCCAGAAGTGTTCTAAAGTCTGTGGTTTTGGGTGCCCTTCTTATACCCAATTTCTCCTTTTGGAGTAGGCCTACTTCAAAGCAAAGTCTCTTGAATGTGAAATCATGCCTTGCCAAGGCCAGGCCCCAGAAACTCCCCAGGGGGTTGGAGACTGCATTGTGTGAGGGCAGGCACAGCCCTTTCAGGTGAGTGACCACTCCACCCCTCCCTCCTAGCACAGATGGCTCATCTGGAAATGCAGACTACACCCCAGCTCCCTTTGTGTCACTGTCTAGTGTGAGGTGCAACCAGCCCAACTGTCAAACTGACCCAGACAGGGAATCCACAAACAGACAGAGTCACAGAAATGGTATAAGCAAGAAAATGCTCACTTTCTAAAAGTGGCTTTTTCAAACACACAATCTTAAAATCAACTTTACTAAAAGATGTATTTTTAAATTGTGAGCTCAGAGACCCCAAACTCCACATGTCCATCCCCTCCCAAAGGGAATCTACACTTTAATCATATTTAAAGGTAGCCCCCATGTTAACCTATGAGAGGGACAGGCCTTGCAACAGTGAAAAACGAATTTAGCAGTATTTTACTGTCAGGACATACAGAACACATTACTATATGTCCTACCTTAACCATACACTGCACCCTGCCCTTGGGGCTACCTAGGGCCTACATTAGGGGTGCCTTACATGTAAGAAAAGGGAAGGTTTAGGCCTGGCAAGTGGGTACACTTGCCAAGTCGAATTTACAGTTAAAAACTGCACACACAGACACTGCAGTGGCAGGTCTGAGACATGATTGCAGAGCTACTCATGTGGGTGGCACAACCAGTGCTGCAGGCCCACTAGTAGCATTTGATTTACAGGCCCTGGGCACCTCTAGTGTACTGTACTAGGGATTTATTAATAAATCAAATATGCCAATCATGGATAAGCCACTTACATACACATTTTGTAAAGGAGCACTTGCACTTTAGCACTGGTTAGCAGAAGTAAAGTACCCAGAGTATCAAAAACAGCAAAAACAGAGTCCAGCACACATCAACAACCTGGGGAACAGAGGCAAAAATTTAAGGGAGACCACGCCAAGGACGAAAAGTCTAACAATATGAATATATCTATTATTTGCCTAACTTATTTTTCATACTGTGTTGATCTCAATACATTCACTTTTGCGAAATCGGTTTGTCCTTGCATTATTCAGCCGAGTGACGGGGTAAAATCGTTTTTATAATGCATCTGGTTGTATGGTGTGTGTGTGTTATGCGTGTGTCTGCGTCACTCTCTTTTTCCTCCCCCCCTGTCTTGTGTGCTAGGCGGCTGTACTCACCGTCGTCGTCTTCGCCGGCATTGGTGTTCGTGGTGGAGCAGAATGTAGAAGATAATCGGTAAGACATGCAGTTCAGGTTCCATGGCAGCATGGTTCTTCCCTGTGTATCCAATGGTGAATCCTTTTCCTTCTGAGCTCTGTTTCCGCCAGGCTTTTGATGTCGTTAGTAGCGGCCCGGAAAAGGTGGCGGTTTGGCATGTCATGATATGGTGGGCGGAACATTGACTTCCGCCTGGCTGTAGACGGCTACCACCGTGGTGGCTGTTGTTTCCGCCCTGGTGGTTGGTGTTGTTGTGTAGACATTTTAGCTATTGCTCCATGCACGTTATTTTAACATACTAGGCCAAACCGCTGTGCACTCTAAGTTAGATATATCTTATTTGGCTTTATTTTTTTGTTACAATAGCCACTTTTACAGTCTTGTTTTATTTTCTGTTTATCTATCTGTTTTTGCCTAGGCCAGCACTCTGTTCTCAAACAAGACATTCTTGCCCACTCTGTGCTTCTTCCAAGGCTACAGCACGGTACATTGCTGGTGAACGTGGTATAAGTTTAGTCTCCGACATTCATAGAAAAAACACACATCCTTACGTAGAGACATTTTCTCAGAACATCAGCTGTGTTGTTATAAAAACACGTCCCTGTCCCTTACACGTTAGAGGGAGATTCCAGCCAGGGAACCACGACTGTATGCTGATAGCCGAATGCTTTGCTACAGGTGCTATCGCAGACCGCAGGCCTTTGCTCAGGTATGGGGGATGACGTCTTCCCAGGGGAACCTGAATGGCAGAATTAGAGCTTAACATCCTAGGTAGGAGTTAATCTATTGACCATAGAGACAATGTGATAGGGTTATTTCAATGCTTCACTCTCCTCATCACAATTTTAATACTGTCATGCTGTGTCGTCCTGGTTATTGCAGCTCATGCTTTGCTATCTAAGATGCAGTCATTTTATTAAAATCATTATTAAAACATATGCTGCCTCTGCCTGTCATTTATATATGAGACTAAGGTAATTGAGAGAAACGGATGAGACCTGAGTGACCACGGCTTCCCTGAGAAACCAATTATGTCATGCGCTCAGCTGCCGAGTCATCCCTGCCCTTGGGTAGGGATGAGGCACTGCTGGTTGGCCGGAGCAAAACCCGGAATGGAGCAACAGGTGTCACCTGCAGTGGATCAGGCTCAGTCTCCCACACCGCAGGCGATTCTGCTCTAAAGATCCAGTAGGCTCATTAGAATAATGAGAGCCTACGCGACAGTGTGGTACATTGGCTGTCTTTCGGAGATCATTCCACCACGGTCACAATTTGGTAGTAGTTACCACCAGCCTGTTGGCGGTATTTACCACAACTTTATCACCAACTGCCAGGGTTGTAATGAGGGCCCTAGTCACATTACTCAGCGCAAGGGAGGCATTTTCATGGGTGTTGTGGGGATGTTCCCATGCAACAGCCATGGATTTTGATGCATTGCCAGATTTACAAGAACTTGTAAATCTTGGAATGTGCCAAAAAGACACACCTCCCCGGGAGAGGCGTAGCAAGGAGAAATATCTTTTTGATTCCTTGTTTTTCCTCTTTCTATGTGTGCTGCAAAAGACTCTCAGGATTGTTTCTGTGCAGGAAGATGTTCCTTCCTGCACAGAAACAATCATGCAAGACAGGCACCCTTGCACTATGGCACTAGACTGCCGAAAGGGCACCTGCGTAGGGGGAAAGGAGAGGAATGCGCTATATTGGATAAATACAGCACATTCCTGCAATTTCCCTATGATGCAGGGTAGTGCGGAAAGGTGACTTGCTGTGTTGCCCTGCGCCACAAAGTCAATAAATATGGCCCCTAGTTATGCACTTTAAACTAAGTAAAAGTTCAAAATACAGCACTGTGTACCTTCCCTGTCCTCTATACGACTAAACAAAATAAGCCTACTTCATGTCACACTCAAGAGATAAAACAGCTAAACCTGAGGTGTTTGGTGGTTTGACGCAATAAAATACTTGTGGATTATAGCAGCCCGGCATAAGCGTGGTTCCACTGTGGATGCTATTGTTTAAAATATATATATTACCTAGTGGTAGGAACATGTTTCCATAGAAAAAACATTTTTGACTTGCCCATATCTTTTGCACCGTTTGATGAATCTTCACAGAATTTTCCCAAAAAAGTGTTTCGGTGATTCTTGTTGCACACGGAAGCTTTTAGGGTGATCCATCAAACGGAGACTGAGAAAAAGGGGGCTAAAAAAATACTGCTTTTCCATTGTTAATTCCCATAGGATTCTTTAAACACGTCTGCAGACTGAACCACTGGACGTAATTACACCAGATTTGAAAGAAAGCTAGCTGCGGGTACACAGATTATGCTTTCGCTTATTTGGAGAAAATCCGTTATAGTAGTTTTTAAGAAATATGAGGAAATTCAGATTTGTATATCTCTGTCCAGAAGTATTCACAAACAAGGGCAACTTGAGCAGGGAAAAGCACAGCTCTGATTGGCTTCCAACACTTCAGACCAGGAAGTGCTGGCAGCCATCTTGGGATCTTTTGAAGATCGCCTGCCGGCCCAGCGGGAAAGTTGGAATGGTCCCCGCGGTCATTTGGCCGCGGGGCGGTGTTTGTGCGGTTTCCGCCCGGCGGGCAGCGCCCGCCGGGGTCGGAATGACCCCCTAAGTATTTAGTGTGGAGGGGCCTCCCAGTGCCCCCCATAGCTCCGGAGACCACCACCTCCAGGAAGCTTTCATTTTTTTATATGCGGGGCCTGTGGCCCCCGGCTGCCCTGGGAACCGCCACTTCCCTGGGGCTTTCCATTTAAAATATGTGTGGGTGGGGCCCATGGCCCCCGCTGCCCTGCAGACTGCCATCTCTCTTGAGGCTTCCCCACCAGAGCCACATAGCCCATATAGGGCATTTTATTTATGTTACTGTTATTTTTATTTTTTTAATACATTAATTAAAAAAATATATAGGGACCATGGAGGAGCCCTTGAGGGCTCTCTCGTGGTCCCAAATAGCCCATAAAGGGCTAACAAAAATATAAATAAAAACCCTGTAAGTCAGTGTGAAGGTCACAGACCTTCACATTGATCTTTGGGGGTTCGACTCTAGCTGGACTCATTTAAATATATATTTTTTAATTATTATATATTTTTTAAAATACATCTTTTATTTTAAATTGGAAAACAAATAACTAATTCTAAGTATAGCAAACATCAAAAACTAAAAAATTCTCCTTCTAACATTCTTTCGCTTTCTCTTTCAATCAATTCTCCCACTTACACACCCACTCAGGCACTCATGCACCCACTCACAGACTCACGCACCCACTCAAAGACCCCCTCAGACCTTCATGCACTCACTAACAGCCTCAGTCATACCCTCAATCACCCACTCAAAAACCCACTCAGACCATGACACACCCACTGACAGATCCACTGAACCATGATGCACCCACTCACAGACCTGCACACATACTGACACACCCACTAAAACACTTATGTATGCACTCTCACACCCAGAAACTCTGGTAGCCACTCTTACCTCCGATACAGCCTCTCACACCTATTCTCACATCTAGAGAGGCCACAGACAACTTCTACCGTGCATGCACAAAGGGCCGTGCACAGCATCGGGTTGGGTGATTAGGGGGCGTTGGCCGGAGGGACTAGCTACAGGCCAGCCCTTGTTGGCAACCCCTACTGCACACAGGAGAAGGTCGTGAACGGTGCAAGGTTTGGTGCTTATAGAGGGTTGGCCTCAGGGCCTGGCCGTGTGCGGTGGTGGTTGCACTCATGTTTAGCAATTAAAATTACTGTATGTTAAAAAAAACATAGAAAATCACTGAAAAAACAAAGGTTAAAACATTCTATCCCATCTTTCATGTTCTCACTGCAACATTTGCAATAAAATGATTGATGTGACAACTGTGCATGGCAAGGGTACGAGTTATAGGTACCTTAGGGCGCATGTTTTAATTACTTAAAAGAACTCTAACTATAACTGCTGAATTTCTATGGTTTTGTTCGAGTAAATTCAGAACCAAACTATAACATTCCCGTAACCTTTGGTTTTTCCTGTAAATATATTCACTGAAAAAATATGAAAGATGGCATAGAATGAAACAGAGGGTACTGCTCTCACAGAGGGAGCTGCTTTAGCAACTCCCTCTCTGTGACAGCCATGCTGGATTCCACAGGAATTGGGGAGCCGGCTGGGACCGCAGGGGCCCTCAAGGCTTCCCCAGCAGTCCCCAACATTGTGCCATGGCCGAGCCCTGGGGCCAAGATCGGCCCTTCGGAGGGGGCCATGAAACCCCTCTCCCCAGAAGAAAATTAAGTATTTAGGCTTGGCCCCGGTGGATGGGGTCCTCAAGGTCGAGATCGGCCTGGGGAGGGGAGTCAGCACGGCCACTCCCTAAAAAAAAAAAAAAAAAAACATTTATGCCAGGCCCTGGGGGATGGAATCGGGCCCCCTCCCCCAAAAGTAATTTTTATATTTAGGCCTCGCTCCAGGGGATGAGGTCCCCGGTGCCAAGACAGGCCTAGGGATGGGGGCCCCACAGTCCCCCACCCACAAAACCTACGTTTTTAAGCTGCTCCCTGAGGAATCGGGTGTCTGAGGCTCAGATCGTCCTGGGTTGGGGGGGCACCTAACGAATCCGTGCAGCCTCCCTCCCCCCCCAAAAAAAATATTTATGCCGAGGAGTGGGGTCCTTGGGGCTGAGATTGGCCTGGGGGGTCCGCACGCACCCCCCCAAAAATTTAAGTTTTGAAGGCTGGGGCCGGCAAGGGGGCATGCGGACATGCTGTCAACTTCCGCTGTGCATTGCAAAGGCTGTGCGCAGTATGGGGTTGGGTGGTTATAGGGGTTGGTTGCAGGTTCTGGCTGCAGGCCAAACCATGCAGCCAATCCCCACTGTGCACAGCTGAAGGCTATGCGTAATGCAAGGTTGGGTGTTTACAGGGGTTGGCCACAGGGTCTGGTCACAAGCCAGGTTATAGGAGTTGGCCCCAGGGCCAGGCCCTGGAGCCAACCACTGCCATACATGGCCAAAGACCCTGCGCGGTGGTGGTTGGTTTAACGTATATTAATGAAAGTTACTTTACGTTAAAAAAAGCAAAGAAATTCACCGGAAAAAACAAACATTACAGGGACATTATAGTTAGGAAATAGAATTTGAAACAATTTGAAATTCAAATTGAAAAAAAAAACAAAGGTTACAGGGACTTTATAGTTAGGCTCACATTTTAAACCGTACAAAACCAAAGAAATTCACTAGTTACAGTTAGAGATATTTCAAGTAACTATAACTGTCTTGTGATTTTTAAGAGCTTCACTAATCTGCTCTGATGCAAAAATTTAAGGAGCTTTATGACCATGAGGCTGATTGGCGGGGGCCTTAATGGGTGCTTTTGATTCGTGACCTTGACTTGATTTTTGTGTGTGTTGGGGGGAGGGGAGGTGTTGTCATACCATGCTCTAATGGTGAATGAGATACTTTGCCTCCGGCACTCATGGAAAGAGTCTGATGATGCTGCACTGATGCTAACGCAGGTATATTAAATGGTTAGAAGCTGGTGGAGGGAGTCCAGCTTCTCACTCAAGGTCTGTAGTGCACTGGACGCTCCTAGGATCTGATATGACTTTTTACATATAATGATTCCAGGTACTGTGCAGAAACACTCACGTCAACACCAAATACACACAAGCACACCAACAGACAGACATGCACATTGTAGACACACGTAAACACCTTGTAAGCAGCCAACATGTCTTGGCCAACCACCAACACAAATGTACACTGATACAAAGAAACACACGCATATGAGCACTAATGCAACAACATTTTAAGAAAGGAGATGCACAACTTGCAATCAGGCAAAACATGAACTCATGTTTTACACTGTCATGGAATCCATGTTTTTAGGGTATATGACAAATCAATGCTACGTGCAAGGGTGCACTGTCAATCAATGAATCAAACTGCATTTGTAAAGCGCAACATTGTCACCCCAAGGGGTATCTGTACACTGTCTCCGTCGAGAAGCCAGGTTTTGATTCTCTTACAAAAGTCTACCAGTGAGGGGGCTATACAGAGTTGGAGGGGGAGTTGGTTCCAGGTCTTGGCAGGGATGTACGAGAAGACGTGACTTGAGCTAAGACAGATGCGGGGGAAGTGTGCAAGGGCGAGTGAGGTGTAGCGCAGGCATACGGATGGCTGCTGGAAGTTCAGTCGTTGGTTGATGTGGGCAGGTCCTAGGTTGTGGAGGGCTTTGTAGGCGTAAGTTAGGATCTTGAACTAGCATCTCTTCTGGATGGGGAGCCAGTGGAGGTCTCTCAGGTAGGGGGTGATGTGGGTTCATTTGGGGAGGTCCAGGATAAATCTGGAAGCAGCATTCTCTATGGCCTGGAGTCTTCTGAGGAGCTGGGTGAAGATGCCGGCATAATGGGCATTGCCACAGTCGAGGCAGCTGGTGACGGCGGCCTGAATGACGGTCTTTCTGGTGTTGGTTGAAATCCATCTGAATATTCTGCAGAGCATGCAAAGTGTATGGAAGCAGGAGGAAGCGACTGCGTTGACTTGTCATTTCATGGTCAGTTGGCTACTGAGGATGATGCTGAGGTTTCAGGCATGGTCAGTAGGTGTGGGTTAGGTCCAAGTTCTGCAGGCCACTATCTGTGGTACCATGCAGAGGTGCTCTTCCCAAAGATCAGTGCTTCAGTTTTGTCGGAATTGAGTTAGAGGCAGGTGTCTCTCATCCATTTTGCTACCTTGGTCATGGTGTGGCGGAAGTTGAATTTTGCACTGGAGGGTACTTGGTGAGTGAGAGGATGAGCGGAGTGTCGTCTGTGTAGGAGATTATGTTGAGTCCATGGGATCTAACAACATCCCTGAGGGGGGGTCATATAGATATGCCATATCTGATGTCTTTGGGTGCAGAGAAGAATGGAGGCAGTCAGATGCTCTGTGTGCGTCCTGTACAGAAGGATGCGATCCACTTGAGGGCGTCTTCCTGTATGCCTATGTTGTAAAGTCTGTTGATGAGGGTGTTGTGGGAGACGGTCACGGAGAGGATCTGGGCTACAATTTCTCCATGGTCGAGGAGTGTTCTGGTGTTTTTTGTCTGTGGCTGTGATCAGCGTCGTCTCAGTGCTGTGATTTGCACGGAATCCTGATTGTGAAGCGTCTGGTAGGTGTTTTTTTCCAGGGATTCAGTGCGCTGCTGGTTGATGGCTTTCTCGAGTACTTTGGGTCGGTAGCGGAGCAGGGAGATCGAACGATAGTTTCTGGGATCACTGGGGTCGGTGGAGGTTTTCTTTAGAAGTGGTCTGACATCAATGTGTTTCCATCTGTGAGGGAAGATTTCTGTGGAGATGGAGGTGTTGATGATTCTGGTGAGTTGGTGCTGATTGGGTTTGTTGCGAGCTTGAAGAGGTGGTGGGGGCAGGGGTCGATGGGCACCCCAGAGTGAATGGAAGACATGATGGCTGAGGTGGCCAGGGTGGTGAGCGGAAATCAGGTGGTAATGGTTTAGCTGATGTTCGCTGGTTGGTGAAGGGGTAAGGAGAGAAAAATGCATTAGATTTGTAACTGCTGGAATATTTTGATGCCTGAGCATTCATTTATAGGAACAATGTGGGTTCAAATGCACAACAGACCTGTCAGCATTATATATGTTGCCCCTCCACAGACAAGTGCTTAATTTGAGCCGGTGGTTGCCAGTGGGGCAACACCAGCACTCATTTTTGGGGACCGCCACTTATTTTTTCTTTTCAGATATTGACTACAGGCAAGAGAGAGAAAGGAGGAAGAGAAAGATGCACAAAGGTAGAAAGCTGGGACAAGCAAGAGAGGGATAAAGGGGCAGGGAGTATTTGCTGGTGGATTAAAGAGCCATGGGGTGCAGTGGCAGATGCCATGTAGGCAGAGTGGAGGGGGGCAGGCAAATGTGGTGTTGGTCTGTGTGTGTGTGTGTGTGTGTGCATGCAAGGTGAGTGGTGTAAATACAATTTTTAAAAAACTTATCTTGCTTGCTGCACGACGCGTCCTCTTCACTCCGGTCTCCTCTCTGGCTTCAGCAAACTCCCTGAAGCAATCCTGGTGCTGCTTTCATGCTGGCATCCAGCATGAAAGAAGCGTTGGGATTGGAGGAAGCGGCCTCTCTCAGGGCTCAGAAGAGCACTGGAGGCCTCTGATTTTTCTAACCCAGCTGTCTAAAGACAGCTGAATTAAAGAAGTTTAAACTGTGCAGGTCTGGCTGGCCACTGCAAGACAGCCGGACAAAGGGACATGCGCACTTTAAACTGTGCACAGCTCACTGCTGCCACTGAACAGCAGTGGCCCCGCCTCATCCTGAAACTCGGTTCAGGATGGAGGATGGAAAATAAAATGGTAATAAATTAACTTTATTACCATTGTATTTGTCATCACTCAAGGGCATTTTAGGCAGAGGAGCGACGCTCCTCTGCCCAAAGGAAAAACTGCTGCTGACATTAGGGTGGATTCAGCACTAGGGAACCTTGGTGATCAGCGTTAGCAGGTGCCCAGTACCAGCACATATTTAGTTCATGGTGGCGCTGTCTGTCTATTTTTGTACAGATTACCTCAGTTTAACAATGAAATGCACATTTGAAAAGGAATTCTAGAAGTGGGTCCAGGCCCTTCTCACTGCTTTGGGTGGTATAGAATTTTCAAATTATATTTATAGGCTAGTGATGCTTAGTAGGGAGCATTCACCCTGGCATGTGACAGTGTTGTCCACTCCAGTCTGCAGTGCACCCTGTAGCGGTCTTCTGAGCAACTCCTTGGACCCATGCACCTGTTTATGTACAAATTAAGCACCGCATCTGAGCTTGCCGCAAGATAGGTGACTAAACAGGCAGGGGGAAGAATAAAATGCACACACACCCAATAATTGACAGGCATACTATCCAACTAGACTTCAAGTCACCCCAGACATTTCAAATGTATTCATTAAACAGCAGAACTGCGCCTCATGCACACAGTGGTGTGGAAAGCAGAACTATCCCTCAAGTCACACAGAATGAGCAGGATTGTCGTGTAAACAGCAGAGCTACGCCTCACAGCACTGGTGCGGCATAATCTAGATCAGAAGTCTCCAACCTTTTATGTAATAAAGACTACTCATGTTCAATTCATTTCATCCCGAGCAATTAATGGTTTTAGTGTGGTAATAGTAACCACGTCAGACAAGATTACATTAATGGCCACTCCAAGCCACATTACCCACAGTGATTACATTAGCACATCGGGGTGGTGGGGGGTTCCATCCATAATGTGAAAAAGGCTTTGTTAATTTGGACTGCTTCTACATGGTTAGTACATGGTAAACATAGCTGCAATGCCCCTGGCATCAAGCAAATGATATTACTAATAAGTAATTAGTAATTAGTAATAGGTCTCCGTAGGAACACATATTAATTCAACCAAGCGAAAGCTTCTAATTTAGTAGGTTGAACTGTACACAGGAGGGCTACTTACAGGTAGCTGGAGAGCTACCAGTAGCTCACGAGCAATTTGTTGGCAATGCCCAATCTAGATTGAACAACAGCGCTATGCCCAGGGTCACAGAGATGCAGCAGGTTTATTGTTTAAACAGCAGAGTTAGGCTAGATGTAGCAAACTGTGTTTTAAATGAGGTCAAAGTACAAACGCTATTCAGTGTGGGGAGTGAAGGATGGGTGGGTGTTCGATAGGTTAGGGGGCAGACAGGGGCAGGATGGGCCCTAGAGGGGAATATTAGCTTTATGCGATGAAAGAGTTCAACCTCAATTGCAGAAGAGAAACCACTGCAAATACGTGAACTGTTATAAGGGCAGTACGCACATTTATCACTAAAAAAGTAAATACTGCGGCACTCGGCTCCCCATGGTCCCCACTCACTTCAACCTCGTTTAGCGAGACCAGGTCACGGGGCATCCCTTTTCCATTCCTGGACTTTGCTTTAACATATCATTATCAGGTGAGTTAGTTCAATGAACCAAGACCACACCTTCCAGATCGCACTCACTTGTCAAAGCAGAGTCCAGGACTGGGGACCTGGTGTCTCTGTGATGTGCGGTCATCTGGTCGCCCTGACTGTGGTGTATTGTTGAGGAAAGCGCTGCCCGCCTTATGGTGTGAGCCCCTGAACTATGGGTGGGCGAGCCACTGGAAGCCTGAGCCACATGCTTGGGTCTGGCTGATCTCGGGGTCAATGCCGGATTAAACCATGTGGAGGCCCCTAGGCACTTGAAATTTTATGGTTCCCCTCACAAATGATCTCCTAATACGTTTTTAATTTTACCAACCAACAATTTTAAAAAACAGTATTACTCAAAACTAAACATTACACGTACGTAAAAGAGTCAAACTGTTATGTGAATCTGATGTCTATGGTTTATGTAGTTAAAGTTGTTAATGGGTACATTACATTGATGCAGTATTTTTTCTATAGAGTCTTTAATATAAAGTTTTTGTTTCTTTGAGTTAATTCATGTAATCTCATTGAAGCAATTTAAGGACGCTTGATTGTAATTTTCTTTCAAGATCAAATCAATATTATTTTGATCTGTTTTGGTGGGGCCCCTAAAAGGAGTGGGGCCCATAGGCCAGAGCCTAATTTGCCTATTTGGTAATCCGGCACTGGGGGTCCTCTTGAACCCTTGCCCCTAAAACGGCACGGGCCTTCATGTGGCTTCTGCTTGCCACCCACGGCGCCAAGAATGGAAGAAAAAGCATTATTTTGCGATCTGAAATAGGAAAATGTGGTAGCCATCTTGTACAATCTGAAATCAGAAAACGAAGGTTCAGTCACAGCTTCCCTCTTTGACCAAATTGTGTGATCCTAGGCAAATACTCTTTTTGACCAGGATGGCCTTGCGCCATCTAACACCACATTAGAGTAATTTTCCTGACGCTAATGTAGCATTAGATTACCAAGAACGCCGCACCATATCTACAAAGTGGCACAATACATGCATTGCGCCACTTTGTGAGCCTTGTGCCACATTATGCATGCACCATGCATAATGTATGCAAAGGGGGTTGTTTCAGTGCAAGGAGGCCCGCAAAAATGGCGCAATGAAATCTACAAGATTTTGTTGGGCCATTTTTCACGAATGCTGAGAGCAGCCTTTAAAAGGACGCACTGTAGGAGGCTGGCCTGGCTTGTAGAGGGCACCAGAGGTACTTACACCTTGTGCCAGGTCCAGTTATCCCTTATTAGTGTAGAAGAGGTGTTTCTAGCAGTTTAGGCTGATAGAAGGTAGCTATGGCAATGCAGCTTAGGCTGAACTAGGAGACATGTAAAGCTCCTACTATACCACTGGTGTCATATGCACAATATCATAAGAAAACACATTACCCAGAAGTACTAAAAATAAAGGTACTTACTTTTTATGGCAATATGCCAAAAGTATCTCAGTGAGTACCCTCAGTATGAGGATAAGTTATGTACACAAGATATATGTACACAAACCAAAATTATGCCGGTAATAACAAGAAAAGTAATGTAAGCAGTGTAAAATTACACTAGATTACAATAGGAGCACATAGGTATAGGGGCAACACAAACCATATCTTCAAAAGTGGAATGCAAACCACGAATGGACCCCAAACCAATGTGAGCTTGTAGAGGGTCGCTGGGACTGTAAGAAAACAGTGAGGGTTAGAAAAATAGCCCACCCCAAGACCCTGAAAGGTAGGTGTAAAGTGCACCTACTACCCCCAGAGAGCACAGAAGTCGTGATAGGGGGATTCTGCAGGAAGAGCAAACACCAGCAATGCAATAACAGTGGATTTCCGGACCTGAGTACCTGGAAGACAAGGGGACCAAGTCCAATAGTCGCAACAGTGTCGAGAGTGGGCAGGAGCCCAGGAAATGCCAGCTGAGGGTGCAAGGAAGCTGCCAACTGTTGGAAGAAGCTTGGAGTTCTGCAAGTAAGAAGAGGACTAGGAACTTCCCCTTTGGAGGATGGATGTCCCACGTAGCGATGAAGTTTGCAGAGGTGTTCCCACGCAGAAGGACCACAAACAAGCCTTGCTAGCTGCAAGGGTCGCGGTAGAGATTTTTGGGTGCTGCTGTGGCCCAGGAGGGACCAGGATGTCGCCACTTGGAGGAGACAGAGGGGGCACCCAGCAACTCAGGGAGCCCTCACAGAAGCAGGCAGCACCCACAGAAGTACCTTAACAGGCACTTGGAAGAAGAGTGAACCGGAGTCCACGTGAAGTCACAAAAGGGAGTCCCACGACGCCGGAGGACAACTCAGAGGGTTGTGCATTGCAGGAAGAAGTGTCGGGGACCCAGGCATGGCTGTGCACAAAGGAAATCCTGGAAGAGTGCACAGGAGCCGGAGCAGCTGCAAATGACGCGGTACCCAGCAATGCAGTCTAGCGTGGGGAGGCAAGGACTTACCTCCACCAAACTTGGACTGAAGAGTCACTGGACTGTGGGAGTCACTTGGACAGAGTTGCTGAGTTCCAGGGACCACGCTCGTCGTGCTGAGAGGGGACCCAGGGGACCAGTGATGCAGTCCTTTGGTGCCTGCGGTTGCAGGGGGAAGATTCTGTTGACCCACGGGAGATTTCTTCAGAGCTCCTGGTGCAGAGAGGAGGCAGGCTACCCCCAGAGCATGCACCACCTGGAAACAGTTGAGAAAGCCGGCAGGATGAAGCAATACAAGGTTGCTAGTAGTCGTCTTGCTACATTGTTGCGGTTTTGCAGGCATCCTGAGCAGTCAGCGGTCGATCCTTTGGTAGAAGGTGAAGAAAGAGATGCAGAGGAACTCTGATGAGCTCTTGCATTCGTTATCTAAAGAATTCCCCAAAGCAGAGACCCTAAATAGCCAGAAAAGGAGGTTTGGCTACCAAGGAAGGAGGATTGGCTACAAAGAGAGGTAAGAGCCTATCAGAAGGAGCCTCTGACGTCACCTGCTGGCACTGGCCACTCAGAGCAGTCCAGTGTGCCACAACCACCTCTGTTTCCAAGATGGCAGAGGTCTGGGACACACTGGAGGAGCTCTGGGCACCTCCCCTGGGAGGTGCAGGTCAGGGGAGTGGTCACTCCCCTTTCCTTTGTCCAGTTTCACACCAGAGCAGGGCTGGGGGATCCCTAAACCGGTGTAGACTGGCTTATGCAGAGATGGGCACCATCTGTGCCCATCAAAGCATTTCCAGAGGCTGGGGGAGGCTACTCCTCCCCGGCCTTCACACCTATTACCAAAGGGAGAGGGTGTTACACCCTCTCTCAGAGGAAATCCTTTGTTCTGCCTTCCTGGGCCAGGGCTGCCTGGACCACAGGAGGGCAGAAACCTGTCTGATGGGTTGGCAGCAGCAGCAGCTGCAGTGGAGACCCCGGAAAGGCAGTTTGGCAGCACCCAGGTTCTGTGCTAGAGACCCGGGGGATCATGGAATTGCCCCCCCAATGCCAGAATGGCATTGGGGTGACAAGTCCATGATCTTAGACATGTTACATGGCTATGTTCGGAGTTACCATTGTGAGGCTGTACATAGGTAGTGACCTATGTACAGTGCACTCATGTAATGGTGTCCCCGCACTCACAAAGTCTGGGGAATTTGCCCTGAACGATGTGGGGGCACCTTGGCTAGTGCCAGGGTGCCCACACACTAAGTAACTTTGCACCCAACCTTCACCAGGTGAAGGTTAGACATATAGGTGACTTATAAGTTACTTAAGTGCAGTGGTAAATGGCTGTGAAATAACGTGGACATTATTTCACTCAGGCTGCACTGGCAGGCCTGTGTAAGAATTGTCAGAGCTTCCTATGGGTGGCAAAAGAAATGAGGCAGCCCATAGGGATCTCCTGGAACCCCGATACCCTGGGTACCTCAGTACCATATACTAGGGAATTATATGGGTGTACCAGTATGCCAATGTGAATTGGTAAATTTTGTCACTAGCCTGTTAGTGACAAATTTGGAAAGCAGAGAGAGCATAACCACTGAGGTTATGTTTAGCAGAGCCTCAGTGAGACAGTTAGGCATCACACAGGGAACACATACAGGGCACATACTTATGAGCACTGGGTCCCTGCCTGGCAGGGTCCCAGTGACACATAGACTAAAACAACATATATACAGTGAAATATGGGTGTAACATGCCAGGCAAGATGGCACTTTCCTACACAACCCCCCCTCCCCCCAAACGAAGGACAATAAGACTAGCCATGACCTGATGAGTCTTCATTGTCTAAGTGGAAATATCTGGAGAGTCCATCTGCATTAGAGTGGGTACTCCCAGGGCTATGTTCCACTGTATAGTCCATTCCCTGTAGAGATATGGACCACCTCAACAATTTAGGGTTTTCACCTTTCATTTGTTTTAGCCAAAGTAGAGGTTTGTGGTCTGTCTGAACAATAAAGTGAGTGCCAAACAGGTATGGCCTCAACATTTTCAGTGCCTAGACCACAGCAAAAACCTCCCTCTCTATGGCAGACCAACGCTTTTCTCTAGGGGTCAACCTTCTGCTGATAAAAGCAACTGGTTGATCCAGGCCCTCAGAATTCAGTTGTGATAAGACTACCCCTACCCCTAATTTAGATGCATCAGTTTGAACAATTAATTTCTTGGAGTAACATGGGCTCTTTAGGACAGGTGCAGAGCACATGGCCTGTTTGAGCTCCTCAAAAACTTTCTGACAGCTAGCTGTCCACAATACCTTTTTAGGCATCTTTTTACTGGTGAGATCATTAAGTGGGGCTGCAATGGAGCCATAGTTTTTAATGAATCTTCTGTAATACCCAGTGAGGCCTAGGAAGGCTCTCACCTGGGTCTGAGTTGTGGGGGGAACCCAATCCATGAATGCCTGGATTTTCCCCTGAAGTGGTGCAATATGTTCTCCACCTACCAGGTGTCCCAGATAAACCACCTTTCCCTGCCCTATCTGGCACTTTGAGGCCTTTATAGTGAGGCCTGCCTTTTGCAGGGCCTCCAAAACTTTCCAAAGGTGGACCAGGTGCTCATCCCAGGTGGAGCTAAAGACAGCTATATCGTCCAGATATGCTGCACTAAAAGCCTCCAACCCTTGCAGGACTGTATTCACCAACCTCTGAAAAGTAGCAGGTGCATTTTTCAAACCAAAGGGCATTACTGTGAATTGGTAGTGCCCTCCAATAGTCGAAAATGCAGTTTTTGCTTTAGCATCCTATGATAACTTGATCTGCCAATACCCTGCAGTCAAATAAAGGTCTTAGATACTTGGTAGATGCCAGTGTATCTATGAGCTCATCTGCCCTGGGTATAGGGTGAGCATCCGTTTTTGTTACCTGGTTGAGACCTCTGTAATCTACACAAAACCTCATCTCTCTTTTTCCATCTTTTGAGTGAGGCTTTGGTACAAGCACCACAGGACTCGCCCATGGGCTTTCAGAAGGTTCAACCACTCCTAGATCAAGCATTTTCTAAAACTTTTGTTTTATGCAGTCCCTGACATGGTCAGGCTGCCTATAGATTTTACTTTTGACAGGCAAGCTGTCTCCAGTATCAATTGTGTGTTCACACCAAGATGTGGTGCCTGGCACAGTTGAAAAGAGTTCAGAAAATTGTCTATGGAGATTTATGCAGTTGTCTTTCTGTTCTGCAGTCAGACAATCTGCCAAAACTACTCCCTCCACTAAAGCATCTTCTTCAGTGGAGGAGAAGAGATCAGGGAGAGGGTCACTCTCTTCTTCCTTTCCCTCATCTGTTGCCATGAGCAGGGTGAGATCAGCCCTGTCATAGTAGGGTTTTAGGCGGTTGACATGAATCACCCTAAGGGGACTCCTGGCAGTGCCCAGGTCTACCAGATAGGTAACCTCACCCTTCTTCTCAACAATTAGATGGGGTCTACTACATTTGTCCTTGAGTGCTCTTGGGGCCACAGGCTCCAATACCCACACCTTCTGTCCTGGTTGGTACTGGATCAGAACAGCCTTCTGGTCATGCCATTGCTTCTGGAGCTCTTGGCTGGCCTGAAGGTTTTTACTGGCCTTTTTCATGTACTCGGCCATTCTGGATCTTAGGCCAAGTACATAGTCCACTATGTCCTGTTTGGGAGCTTTTAAAGGTTGTTCCCAACCCTCCTTCACAAGTGTTAGTGGACCTCTTACAGGGTGTCCAAAGAGGAGTTCAAAGGGGCTGAAGCCCACTCCTTTCTGGGGTACCTCCCTGTAAACAAAAAGGAGGCAAGGTAACAGGACATCCCATCTCCTCCTGAGTTTTTCAGGGAGTCCCATTATCATTCCTTTGAGAGTTTTATTAAACCTCTCTACCAGTCCATTAGTCTGTGGATGATAAGGAGTGGTGAATTTGTAGGTTACACCACATTCCTTCAACATAGCTTTCAAGTATGCAGACATAAAGTTGCTACCCCTGTCTGATACAATCTCTTTTGGGACACTCACTCTGGAAAATATTCCCAGGAGGGCCTTTGCCACTGCAGGAGCTGTGAGGAATTGCTTCAGGATATCTTGTGGCATGGTCCACAACCACCAAGATAAACCAATTGCCTGAAGCAGTAGGAGGGTCAATGGGGCCAACTATGTCAACCCCTACTCTTTCAAAGGGGACCCCAACCACAGGCAGTGGAATAAGGGAAGCCTTTGGTGAGCCACCAGTCTTGCCACTGGCTTGGCAGGTCACACAAGACTTGCAAACATCTTTAGTGTCCTCTGACATCCTAGGCCAGTGAAACAGGGGGACAAGCCTTTCCCAAGTTTTTATCTGGCCCAAATGCCCAGCCAAAGGAATGTCATGTGCCAGAGTTAGGAGGAACTCTCTATACTGCAGGGGAATGACCAATCTCCTGGCTGCTCCAGGTTTTGGGTCCCTTGCCTCTGTGTACAAGAGGTTGTCTTCCCAGTAAACTCTATGTGAGTCACTGACATCCCCATTTTGATGCTTGACAGCTTGCTGTCTGAAAACCTCTACTGTGGGACAGGTTTGCTGTGCCACACTCAGCTCTTCCCTGGCAGGCCCCCCTCCACCCAAAATCTCAGCAGTGTCTGCTGCCAGCTCATCTGGTGAAGGTTCTGCACAGGGAAGTAATTCTTCTTCCTCAGAAGGAGAATCATTTGTAGAAGGAGGGATAGTGGGTAGGGATTTACTCTTGCTACCCCTAGCTTTAGGGAGCACGTGGTCCATTGTTCCAGGATCCAAGTTACCCTGTCCTTTTTGCTTTTTGGCCTGAGCCCTTGTCAAAGCAAAAATATGGCCAGGAATGCCCAGCATTGCTGCATGAGCCTCCAACTCCACTTCTGCCCAAGCTGATGTCTCTAAACCGTTCCCTAGTAGACAGTCTACAGGTAAATCTGAGGCAACCACAACTTTCTTTGGACCAGTAACCCCCCCCCAGTTAAGATTTACAACAGCCATGGGGTGGCTAAGAATGTTGTTATGAGCGTCTGTCACTTGGTACTGCTGACCAAGTAGGTGTTGTTCAGGGTGCACCAGTTTCTCTATTACCATGGTAACACTGGCACCTGTGTCCCTGTAGGCCTGAACCTCAACACCATTTATTAGGGGCAGTTGATTGAACTTATCCATATTAAGGGGACAAGCAACCAAGGTGGCCAAATCAATGGCACCTTCAGAGACTAACACAGCCTCTGTGGTCTCCCTAACAAGACCAACCCCAACTAAATTACCAAAAGTGAGCCCAGCTACTCCCTTGGATTGGCTATTAGTAGGTTTGCTCCCACCACCACTGCTATTACTAGGGGCACTAGAATTTGCAGTAGGGGTTGTGGTAGTGGGAGGTTTGGTGTTTTTCTTTGGACAACTGGTATCAGTTGTCCAATGGCCTTTGACTTTACACAAATAACACCAAGGCGTTTTAACTTGATTTGAAGAGGATTTGGACCCACCACCCCCACCAGAGGATTTTTGTGGGCCTGATGAAGACTCAGTTTTACTTTTGTACCCACCCTTGTCAGAAGACTTACCATCCTTCTTCTTGCCATCCTTGTCACTTCCTGTATGAACTTTTCTGTTCACTCTTGTTCTGACCCATTTGTCTGCCTTCTTTCCCAATTCTTGGGGAGAGGTCAGATCTGAGTCCACTAGATATTGGTATAACAAGTAAGACACACAGTTATTCAGAATATACTCTCTCAGAATAAGATTATACAGGCTTTCATAGTCAGAAACTCTACTGCCATGTGACCACCCCTCCAAGGCCTTCACTGAACAGTCAACAAAGTCTATCCTGTCTTGTGAGGACTCTTTTCTGGTGTCTCTAAACTTAATCCTTTATTGTTCAGTGGTTAAGCCAAATCCATCCAAGAGTGCATGCTTCAAAACTGCAAAATTGTTAGCATCACTTTCTCTAATAGTAAGGAGCCTATCCCTACCCTTCCCAGTGAAAGATAGCCACAATATAGCAGCCCGCTGCCTTTGAGGGACCCCCTGTACCATACAGGCCCTCTCAAGTGCAGAAAACCACTTGTTGATGTCACCCCCCTCCATGTAAGGGGGGAATATCTTGTGCCGATTCCTGGAATCATGTTCTCTAACAAGATTACTATCAGGAATACTGTTGCTGCCACCATGGGGTCCAAACCCCAATCTCTGTCTCTCCTTCTCCAGGTCTAGGGATTCCCTATCTAAGGCCAGCTGTTGCTGTTTCAGCTTCAGTCTGGTCTCTTCCACTCTCAACTTTTTGAGTTCCCTTTCTAACATGTTGTCTTCAGGGTGGGTGGGTTGGGAATGCTTGGACACAGAAGATAAATTGGACACAACAGAGGGAGATCTGTCCCTAACTGACTGGACCCTAATAACTTGGCCTCCAGGAATAAAGACTCCCCTACTACGATGGGAACCTCCATTACTACCAACATTACTAGGTGTCCTGCTAGGGGGCAGATTTGGAACAGAACCCTCACCGCCTCCCTCAAGGAGATCCCCTGAGTCAGAATGGGATCCTTCTATTAACCTCTCATTTGAAGTGCCTGCCTGGGACTCATCATTCACAATAAGCATGTTATATAGAAACTCTTTTGTAGGGTTCTTTCCTATCATTAAACCTCCATCTAAGCAGAGACTCCTTAGGCTCTTGTAATTCAAATTGTCATATGTAGTATTGACCATTTTAAGAGTAGAGTCTACCACAGACATGATAGCAAAAGTTTTAGAGACAGTGAGAAGGAAGAAAAAGTCTCAGAACTTTTTAAAGAACAGAGAACAGAGAAAAAACTTTTTAGAAACTTTTTAGACGTTTTAGAGTACTTTTCAGAACTTAGTAAAAAGTTTAAGAGGAGAAAAGCAAAACTTTTTGGTTAGGTGTACATACACTGAACTTGTTTTATATATTATTCTCTTATAAAAAGTACACAATGACAAAGTGGTAAGTAGTTACAAGTATTTATCCCACCGCTGCACAACCAATGTAGGAGGCTGGCCTGGCTTGTAATGGGTACCAGAGGTACTTACACCTTGTGCCAGGTCCAGTTATCCCTTATTAGTGTAGAAGAGGTGTTTCTAGCAGCTTAGGCTGATAGAAGGTAGCTACGGCAAAGCAGCTTAGGCTGAACTAGGAGACATGTAAAGCTCCTACTATACCACTGGTGTCATATGCACAATATCATAAGAAAACACAATACCCAGAAGTACTAAAAATAAAGGTACTTTATTTTTAAGTCAATAGGCCAAAAGTATCTCAGTGAGTACCCTCAGTATGAGGATAAGTTATATACACAAGATATATCTACACAAACCAAAATTATGCAGGTAATAGCAAGAAAAGTAATGCAGTGTAAAATTACAATAGATTGCAATAGGAGCACATAGGTATAGGGGCAACACAAACCATCTACTCCAAAAGTGGAATGCGGACCACGTATGGACCCCAAACCTATGTGAGCTTGTAGAGGGTCGCTGGGACTGTAAGAAAACAGTGAGGGTTAGAAAAATAGCCCACCCCAAGACCCTGAAAGGTAGGTGTAAAGTGCACCTACTACCCGCAGAGAGCACAGAAGTCGTGATGGGGGATTCTGCAGGAAGAACAAACACCAGCAATGCAACAACAGTGGATTTCCGGACCTGAGTACCTGGAAGACAAGGGGACAAAGTCCAATAGTCGCATCAGTGTTGAGAGTGGGCAGGAGCCCAGGAAATGCCAGCTGAGGGTGCAAGGAAGCTGCCACCTGTTGGAAGAAGCTTGGAGTTCTGCAAGAAAGAAGAGGACTAGGAACTTCCCCTTTGGAGGATGGATGTCCCACGTCGTGATGAAGCTTGCAGAGGTATTCCCATGCAGAAAGACCGCAAACAAGCCTTGCTAGCTGCAAGGGTCGCTGTAGAGATTTTTGGGTGCTGCTGTGGCCCAGGAGGGACCAGGATGTCGCCACTTGGAGGAGGAGACAGAGGGGGCGCCCAGCAACTCAGGGAGCCCTCACAGAAGCAGGCAGCACCAGCAGAAGTACCTGAACAGGCACTTGGAAGAAGAGTGAACCGGAGTCCACGCAGAGTCACAAAAGGGAGTCCCACGATGCCGGAGAACAACTCAGAGGGTTGTGCACTGCAGGAAGGAGTGACGGGGACCCAGGCTTGGCTGTGCATGAAGGAAATCCTGGAAGAGTGCACAGGAGCCGGAGCAGCTGCAAATCACGCGGTACCCATCAATGCAGTCTAGTGTGGAAAGGCAAGGACTTACCTCCACCAAACTTGGACTGAAGAGTCACTGGACTGTGGGAGTCACTTGGACAGAGTTGCTGAGTTCCAGGGACCACGCTCGTCGTGCTGAGAGGGGACCCAGGGGACCAGTGATGCAGTCTTTTGGTGCCTGCGGTTGCAGGGGGAAGATTCCTTCGACCCACAGGAGATTTCTTCGGAGCTCCTGGTGCAGAGAGGAGGCAGGCTACCCCCAGAGCATGCACCACCTGGAAACAGTCGAGAAAGCCGGCAGGATGAAGCGATACAAGGTTGCTAGTAGTCATCTTGCTACTTTGTTGCGGTTTTGCAGGCGTCCTGAGCAGTCAGCGGTCGATCCTTTGGTAGAAGGTGAAGAGGGAGATGCAGAGGAACTCTGATGAGCTCTTGCATTTGTTATCTAAAGAATTCCCCAAAGCAGAGACCCTAAATAGCCAGAAAAGGAGGATTGGCTACCAAGCGAGGTAAGAGCCTATCAGAAGGAGCCTCTGACGTCACCTGCTGGCACTGGCCACTCAGAGCAGTCCAGTGTGCCACAGACACCTCCGTTTCCAAGATGGCAGAGGTCTGGGACACACTATAGGAGCTCTGGGCACCTCCCCTGGGAGGTGCAGGTCAGGGGAGTGGTCACTCCCCTTTCCTTTGTCCAGTTTCGCGCCAGAGCAGGGCTGGGGGATCCATAAACCGGTGTAGACTGGCTTATGCAGAGATGGGCACCATCTGTGCCCATCAAAGCATTTCCAGAGGCTGGGGGAGGCTACTCCTCCCCTGCCTTCACACCTATTTCCAAAGGGAGAGGGTGTTACACCCTCTCTCAGAGGAAATCCTTTGTTCTGCCTTCCTGGGCCAGGGTTGCCTGGACCCCAGGAGGGCAGAAACCTGTCTGAGGGGTTGGCAGCAGCAGCAACTGCAGTGGAGACTCCGGAAAGGCAGTTTGGCAGCACCCGGGTTCTGTGCTAGAGACCCGGGGGATCATGAAATTGTCACAATTCCATGATCTTAGACATGCTACATGGCCATGTTCGGAGTTACCATTGTGACGCTGTACATAGGTAGTGACCTATGTACAGTGCACACGTGTAATGGTGTCCCTGCACTCAAAAAGTCCGGGGAATTTACCCTGAACAATGTGGGGGCACCTTGGCTAGTGCCAGGGTGCCCACACACTAAGTAACTTTGCGCCCAACCTTCACCAGGTGAAGGTTAGACATATAGGTGACTTATAAGTTACTTAAGTGCAGTGGTAAATGGCTGTGAAATAACGTGGACGTTATTTAACTCAGACTGCACTGGCAGGCCTGTGTAAGAATTGTCAGAGCTCCCTATGGGTGGCAAAAGAAATGCTGCAGCCCATAGGGATCTCCTGGAACCCCAATACCCTGGGTACCTCAGTACCATATACTAGGGAATTATATGGGTGTACCAGTATGCCAATGTGATCGTAGGGTTTTAGGCGGTTGACATGAATCACCCTAAGGGGACTCCTGGCAGTGCCCAGGTCTACCAGATAGGTAACCTCACCCTTATACTAGGGAATTATATGGGTGTACTAGTATGCCAATGTGAATTGGTAAATTTAGTCACTAGCCTGTTAGTGACAAATTTGGAAAGCAGAGAGAGCATAACCACTGAGCTTCTGGTTAGCAGAGCCTCAGTGAGACAGTCATCACACAGGGAACACATACAGGGCACATACTTATGAGCACTGGGGTGCACGCGTGGTGGCGTTAGGGGGACGGCGCTGCGCGATGTGAAGCGCCCCTTTTCTTAAATCTGGGCCTATATTGTGACATCTGCGCCAAGAGTTAACAAGCACAGAAACAATATCGAGGAACATATCCAGACTCCCTGATTCTAACCCATGTGTATGTCACTTAAACAGGCAGTAACTGATGACAATGAGGGGGGCTCCCTTCTCTTGTGTCTTACCTCACTAATGGGCTGTCCGAGGCCAGACGGAGCATGAAAGCGTCTACGTTTAAGTGTAAAAACCATGGCTTTTAATAAATACCCCTCGATTCAGTGCGATAAACTGACGGACTCGGTTCATGTCCAGTGCTTAATTTGTGCTTGTTGTTTCCGGAGCTGAGCACCGGCACTTATTTTTGCGGACCGGCGCTTATTCTACTGCCTCAAACATTAGCTGCGAGCAAAAGACACATTTGGGAATGACGGAGGAAGAGAAAAACGAAAAAGCGTCACAATGGGAGAAAGCAGAAAGCTGCAAGCATGAGCTGAAGCGCAGGCAGTGGCTTTAAATGGATTAAAGAGGCCGGAGATGGCTTCTGGTTTAGGCTGCCTCAGTGTTCAGTGCTCGCACATTTAACTGCAGCAGCCGCGTGTTTCAGAGGAGGGCTCTGAGCACCGGCACCTTTTTATTTTCAAATTAAGCACTGTTCATATCCCACCACATTTTAAAGTCATTCTCTTTTTTTCAATTTTGAAGCGACTTTATCGTGGTTTTTCATTACGTTGGTTGCATGATTTACACGATACAGATGTTGACGGCTCGGCTCGTGCACGGCTCTTAGAGCCGGGCCAGGGCCTTGGCTCGGCGTCAGGCTCAGCTCGTGCACGGCTCTTAGAGCCGGGTCAGAGCCTTGGCTCGGCGTCAGGCTCAGCTCTGGCTCGGCTCGCTGGTAATGTGCTGGCTCGCCCGCCCCCACCCCGAACCCCGCTCACTCACCTGGTCTTGGGGGGACTCCCGGAGGCAGGCGGCTGCTGGAGGCGCACTCTGGGGAGCAGGCACTCGGAGGGCTCTTAAATGTGTCTGACTGTTGAATGAAGTCCGCGAGAAACTACAGGCGGATTATTCGAAACTATGTGCAACCTCTACCTCTAGTTTCGTTTCCTCCCAGAGCCGGCGGCGCTTTCCTGTAAAGTGAGTGACTTTCTGAATTCAGCCAGCGGTTTTCCGCCTTGGGGTGCGGCCTCGGGGTGAACCCCGGCCCCTCTTGAGAGCCTGAGGGAGTGTCCCTGGACTGCAGGGAATCTCCCTCTTCCACCCACAGGACGTGAACAGCAGAGCCGAGCTCCGGGTCTGGCGTCGCCCGAAGTGCCACAGCACGAGCCGAGCCACCAAAAGCGTCGGCATGGAAAAGAAAGAGAAAGCAACATGTACACATTAGACAAGGACTCCTAACATTTTTTAAAGTGCATTTCTTTAACACTTAGAAGCATGTTACTATAGTAGAGTACATTATATAAATCGCTGCAAGGCACAAGTCAAAAAAAGAAGTGTGTGGGGAAGGGAGTACGCAGTTTACAAGTGACATCAGGGTGCATGACATCATGGCGGATGACATCACACGTGGCATCGCAGAAAATGATGTTACAACTCATGACAACAGGAAATAACATCACAAGAAATTACATCAGATCTTTAGACTTCACACCTATGTTTATCAGGTCTACTACGAGTACATTTGAGCATACAACAATATTTAACAAATTAGATTGAGGGGGTTATTACAACTTTGGAGGAGGTGTTAATCCGTCCCAAAAGTGACGGTAAAGTGACGGATATACCACCAGCCGTATTACGAGTTCCATAGGATATAATGGACTCATAATACGGCTGGTGGTATATCCGTCACTTTACCGTCACTTTTGGGACGGATTAACACCTCCTCCAAAGTTGTAATAACCCCCTGTGTGTCTGAGTTGTGCTACAAAAGAGCCAAAACTCCCACGCAAAATCTGGGCCTCATTTTACACATTTAGGGCCAGATGTAGGTAGAAATGGGATTGCGACTCGCAAATTGCGAGTCGGATCGACTCGCAATTTGCGACTCGCAATCCCATATGCAGGATGGTGTCCCTGACACCATCTGCGAATCGCAAGGGGGTCGCAAATACCCAATCCATTAATATTAATGAGGTGGGATGCAATTTGCGACCCCCTTGCGACTCGCGGCACTCACAGGGATTGTGGCCTGCTGGAGACACCAGACCACCATGTCTGTGACCGCTTTTTCAATAAAGCAGTTTTTTTTTTGGTATTGCAGCCTGTTTTCCTTTAAGGAAAACGAGTTGCAATACACTCGTGAAAATGAAACCAGTTTCTCCTCGTTTTGCCTTCACTGGGGAGGCGTAAGATTGTGACGCATTCCCTGGTTTTCAAGTCCTTGTAAATCTGGGAATGCATCAAACTCCCTGGGTGTTGCGTGGGATCACCCACCGCAACATCCATGGAACGCCTCCCTTGCACAGAGTACGTCCACACAGCGATTTGCACGGCCTTGCATTACTGCATACCCTACTTTAAGGCCATTAAAAGCCATGCAAAGTGGCTTGCGTGGCCTCATAGATGTGATTTCAAGGTTTGAGCTGTTGTTGCAAAAAGTGAAATACTTCAGTAACTTTGAAGTATGCGCACTGTATTTACCAGGATGCAATGGGGTGGACTGTGCTGGGATAAGAGGCACTTGTGTTTAAAAGGCTCCCTTGGGATAGCTCACCTGGGATCCACCTGTGTGCCTGTGGAGTGGCACTGTGACCTGTGATGACTTGGGCAGCGTGCCAGCAACCACAAATTACTTTTCTCTGTTCTCTACAACTTCTGCTCTCTACTGATGAAGGGCTAAACCCAGAAACACGTGTCTGGAAATAACAGCACTACATGCAACCACTTTGGTGAAAAACTACAGTAACTTTGAAGTAAGAATACTGCATTTACCAGGATGCAATGGGGGGAACTGTGCTGGGATGAGAGGCAGTGTGCCCCCACCCCCCTTGAGTACAAAAAGTGACTCAACGGAAGCACAAGGGGCTCATAAATATGCCTCTTATTTTTAAAAACTCTGCCACAACAAATTGGCAACATGGAGAAATGTGGCAGTAAATCTGTTCTGCTTAATTGGTAGTAAAGTCCGTATTTAAAAGAATCTTTGTGGTTAAGGCACATGCTGCAGGGATCTTAGTGTGCCAGTAATTTCCATGGAATAATAATAATGGTAAGATAACTCTGGAGGTTAATGCATCACGCTGGACAGGTCTGTGTTTTGCCTAGTCCCAGTTTTGAATCAAAGAAGCATATAGGGTTAACATGTCTCCTGCAACGCACATCATGCAACATGCAGATGCCAGATTTCTGTTTCATGTAGATAGGTAGGTGGGTTTCTGCTTTTAACAAAGAGATCCTTTTGCCTTACGTAATACATCTTGTAGATTGATTTACACACATATGATTTATTATCAATGTATAAGGTGTGCATGTGATGTAAGGGGCACTGACACCCTGCACTAGGATGACTAGCACTATAACAGAAATTAAACAAAATAGAGGTATTTAAATTATTTGTGCACATATTGCGATAAACCACAAATCTGACATTCTTACAACGCATGGACATACTTACAGGGAGTGAACAACGTCAAAAGCATTCCTCTCTTAAGAACTATTGATGTAATAAGCTGTATGCATGTTTCCCCTCAATTGCATTTGCATCTAGGTGTGAGGTTCCAGATACCTCCCAGCCAGGACACCTAAAAAAATGAGGCCTGATGGCCCTTTAACGTCAGCCTTTGTTTTTGGGCCAGCTGAGATTTAAAATGACAAAGCCTACTGGCATGCACATTGCTGCTCGGAACTGAAGTAGACAACGTGCCAGCCCTGCTGAAAATATATTTCAATGGGGCCCAAAGTATTGGGAGGGTGGACCACGTCCACCCTATAAAAAAGTGTGGGAAGGCACAGTTTACCCATGTGTACCTCCAACTTGTGTCCTGCATCGCTGCATTGAGTAATATTTATTAGAAGTGATTTCTGCACCCCTCCCCACCACCTGGATGACTATGCAAGCAGAGACCAAAAAACAAGTAAATTGTGAAGGCCCCCTCCCATACACACCACATTAGCACACTTCTCATCTCACCTGCCAGGCTCATAATGCTGTATTATAGGGCAATCAGGCAGTGGCCGATGGGCTGGTCTGATACAGCAGTGTGCGGGTGGGTTTTTAACAGTAGTGGGCGTGCTTCGAGCCAACTGAGCTGGTTTTTACTGTTGTTTCCCTGGTATTACCACAAGCATTGGTTCCAGCAAACACAAATGCATGCAGTCTTCCACACGTGGCCAACAACCCACTGTGCTGGTCTTTACAAGTTCAAAACTGCCCTAATTTGCAACTGTGGTCCACTTGTTTAGCTGTTAGGAGGCCGTATTACAGAAAGTGCCCCGGGGGCACAATGGGCACAAGAGCCTACTTTATGCATCCTGGGGAACTTTGAGATCACATCAGGGGCCGAAGATGCTTATGCGGCCCCTTCTGTAATTCTCATAGAATAGAAAGGTGATAAGGGCTCTGGATCGTCAACCTCCCCCTAAGCAGCCAACTCCTCTTTTTTACCTCCCGTCTTCTTGGGGGCAGCTTGCTCCAGGAAGTAACATTTCATTTTCACAGCACTGCAGGGCCTGAAAATGCAGCAGTTACTAGTTCTCAATTTATGGTACATAATTTACGCCCAGCATGGTGATGGCAGACTGGTGGGCTCCTCCATGAGTCAACATCGCTGAGCTGCCGCTTAACACTGTCTTCAAGAAATGAACATTGGACCCATTGAGCTATTTCTCCCACATGATGACTGTGTTATCACTACTAGAAGAAGAGTGAAGCATGGCAGAGCCCATGTTTAAACAAGCACTGGTAAAGCCAATAGGTCTCATCTTTAAAAGGCAAGTGCTGACATATTTGATTTGTTAATGGTTTTTATTTCACCATTCTAAATAGCTGTTGGTCATGTTAGAAGATTATAATATAAAAAAAACGCTGGTGGGTCATGACACGTAGCATATTTTTGCCTTCAGTGGCACCCTCAGCGCAGTTACTATTCTAACTCTCATCCTAAAAAATTGGGGGAAACTGCAACTTTCTTCAAACTAGTCCAGGACGCTTACATACTTCTTTTTTTTTGTATAACACTTTATTAGTTTTATAATAAGCACAGAGTAGTTGCATACAATGCACCCCCTTACAGAAGCTCTTTTACACAGTGCTGGTGGCTGCCCCCTCTTCACCCCTCCCCCTTTGTATTACACAGTTGTAGTATCTAGTCCATAGTTTGCCCACTATTTGTACCATATCTTCTGGTGTTTTCTGGGGCAGCCTCGGGCTAAATAAATTAGTTCCTCCGATTGTGCAGCACGGTCCCTGCCGGCCCTCCACTCCTTCATTGTCAGGGCCACTGGTGACCTCCAGTATTTAGCCACATCTCTTTCACTGATGAGGCAGCAAATACTGACAGCCAGGGCTTCTGGGACACTCCCAAACCATGGGGTAACAGTCAGCCATAACCCCTCCCCACTTACACATCTAGTGGAGGCAGGATGAGAACTTTGTGGGCTCTCCACAAAACTCAGGTGTGTAATAGGTGCAGTGGAGGTAATTCAATTGAACAAGACGATAGGTATACCACAGAGCAGGCAGGCGTAAATTATAGCCAATGTGTACAGTAGTGTTTATGCAGTACTAAAACAGTAACAAAGTCAAAATGCAAAACAATAACATTCTCAAAATGAATTAGAATAAAGTTTAATAAACAGAATGACACAGCAATGGCAAAAATCCAATTAGGAGAACCAGAAATGTGAATTATTTAAATTTAAGTAGAGATAGCGCCAACAAGCACAAATTGCCAATGATAATAAATAGTCCTGGAACCTAAAGCCTGAAATAGACTTCCCATTGGACTATGCCAAATCGAAAGTGAGAGGCCTTTGCAAAAAAAAACACAAGCCATCACTTTTCACCCTCTAGTTTTATCAGCCTTTGTTCTCTTACTGTGTGTTTCAGTGCTGGGACACTTCTTGGAGTAGCGGTGCACTCTACAAATCTCTCTATTTATTCATTCATTCGCTGGAGAACAACACCTGACACAATTTGACACTGACCGCGATATAGTGTGGGTCATGCACACTAACTATGGTTGACCTCGCCAATGAATTTGGTCTTTTAAGTTCCAATTCACACCAGGAGTACACTTCTAAAGCCCCGAAGGACGTCAGAGGTGGTACCTAGAAACTCAGAGTGTGGCAAGCAGAGTCCAGTCCAGGTTTAGTTTCCACTGATCAGCTAGGCAGTTGCAGAAAAGGACACTTGTAGCTTGTTGTATCCATGAAGCTTCAACCGGAGGTCAGCTTTATGACCCTTCGAGTCCATGTCTTTACTCTGGGTACAAGAGGGAGAGAACTCTTCTGATCTTGCACAGTTCCAGGAGTGTTCTGAAGTGAATGATTGGAGATGCCACATTTATTCCTGACACAAGCTAATTGATAGAAATGACCCCTGGGGGCACCCTATCCAATGTTATAAAGGTTCCTGGTGCTAACCCTACCCACTTTGGGATTTTTAAAGACGGCAGAAGTCTTCGGAGGTGCTAAACTTGGTCTATGAGATGTGCGGGAAATGTACTGCGGTTATCCTATGGGTACCTCTCCCTCACATGTATGGTACCTGGCTGACTAGAAGGACAAAAGGAGAGACATGTCCAGGTGTGAGCTTCATCTGCAAGTGACAGGGGAGGCCCCTTTTAAGTGCACCAAAGGTCTGGGCAAAAGCATGATGCCATTCTGTCAAAGGGAGGACAACACCTCACCACACCCAAGGCTCCACACCCAAGATACAAGGTCATAGAGCAGCTCAAACCTCACCACAGAGGAGACATTAACCGCCAGATTGAATGCTTAACGAAAGGCCTCCAGAGGCTTTAGGCATGCAAAATGTAACTTTTCTAATCTACATTTCATTTAATAGTCAGAATACAACTCCAACCTTAAAATTTGACTTTGTTTAACTATTAAAAAGAGACATTGAAATATTTCTCTAGTTGTTACCAATATAAAATTTGCATTATAAGGTGGTATCATGTTATCCAACATTTCCCAATGGAAGTAGTCAGCCTTGCTGCAGTGAAAATAGCCTTTATGCTTTTTCACTGTAAATACCTGTGGAATGCTAAACTTCTACTTGTTCAACTTTTACATATCATGCACCCTACAATATGGGCATTAGGGCCTACCCTACAGGTGAATTATTATAATGTAAACAAATGGTTTACGCTTGTCTAAAGGGTGTTTATTTCAACAAATTGAATTGGCAGTTTCAAACTGCACAGCCAAGCTACAGAGGTAGGCCAGAAGCCATGTATTACTGTGTCACTGTAGTGGTTGCCATAATGAGGGATGCAGCCAACCGGTGACATTTAACATACAGGCCATGGGTACACTATGGGTACCATATACTAGGGACTTATGGGTAAGTTAAGTATGGCAATCTGTAGTGTGCCAGTTTTACCATGTTGAAAGAAGCAGCACAAGCACTTCGCTACTGGTTAGTAGGGGTAAAATGCACAGAGTTCTATGGCTAGCAAAAAGGATAAAATGGGATGACCTCACACAAAAGGCAAGTCTTCAATAGGCATCATATAGGGAAGTTTTAGGAACCATTTTAGCCAGAAGTCTCCAAGAAAATCAAATGCCTGCAGCAAGGTGCTCAAGCACACATGATGGTGGGAACCATAGTCAGTGAATAGCCTTTTAAGTGACGTGTGATTGAAAGCCCTCTCTGTTTTTGATGCCAAAACCAGCCATTTCCATTGAGTTTAGCACAATTATTTTGCCCGATATTACTTGCCACCAGGACAATCCATCATAAACCCCAATTCCCATATGTTTGTAGCTGTTTACTCGTTGCAGTGTGACTCCATTGATGAGCCACCCGTTCTTCTTATCAACTCTGCTAAAACACAGAACTTGAGCCTTTAACAAGCTGACAACTAACAAATAAATGGACCTTACATGGACTTTAGAGCTACCCCTTCCTCTGTAGTTCTTTGTCCATGAGACCTGGGGGCAAAGGATATCAACGCCTAGATTTACAAAGGTTTTGGTTTGGGTTTCCTGTACTTTTTTTAATATAGACCCATATGCAAAGTCCATTTTTGGTACTGGTATTTACAAAGCAATGCGACTATTTACGTTTTTTTGTATTGCATATATTGCATGCAGTACATTACGCTGCCTTTTCTTACTTTGCATCAGGAAAGCCATTGATGGTGCATGGGCCTTTCTGTGCATCCACTCATGTATTTTGGTGAAAACCATATCTAAAAAGGGATGTCAACATGGATTTCCACCAACATGGTGCACCTGGCTGAGGCTGGCTTAACAAGAAGAAATATTTTTTAGCTCTCCCTGTATAGTCATCTTGGCATGTGTGCTGCATTTTGCTGCACTCACGGAAAGAGGAAATTGTCTCAAAGTATAGTTTTTGTGCAGGATGTGCAAAGCTGCCTGCCTTGGCGATAGACACCACAAAGTGTGCCAGTGCGTGAAGAGAGCAGACCTGTGCCATTTCCTTGAAGCTATGACACAGTTCTGGTCTCTTTATGTGACATTGCAACACATTAACTTTTGCTTGCTGTGCTGCGGTGATTCTTAGTAAGCCTGGCCCAAGTGCTGGGGCAAAATACCAAACATTGGGACTGGGCATACATGAGGATGGAGGTTTTTCCAACGTCTTAAATGGTATTGTTCACTAATTCATTTTCAAGTATACACCACACATAAGTAAGTGGGCCACCTATGTGCTCTCCCAAAAAGATACGAGAAATAAGATAGAGGAATACATGTACAAGAGCATACAGTTCATTCAAACAGGGACGTAAGATCTCAAACTAATTCTCTGGATACTGAAGTCTGTACCTTAGACCACATCTCCACCCCTCACATTACTTTACCCAGTGTAATCAGAGCCTCTGGAAATACACAATTTTGTGACTGCAGCATTTTCTGCATAATTATGGATTTACCACAGAGGTCATCTTCTAGGCCAAGGCCTGGAACAACCTCCTCCTGCACCTCAGGACCGCACTGTGACTCCAGCGATTCAGAAGAGAACTAAAGTCCTGGATGTTCGAAGGATCATTTCTCCACACAGCAGCATAGAGCTGCAACGCGTCGAAACCCTCACGGGTGATTTGCAGCGCTCTATAAGTGGTTGACTGATTGATCTTGTCGCGTGGGCTCTCATTATCCTAAATGAGACTACTGAATTTCTAGGTAACAGGGTCTTTCCTGGTGTGGGAGACTGAGTCTGACCCACTTAGAAGTACCCCTGTCACCTTCAATCCGGTTTTGCTCCGGCTAACCAGCAGTGCCTCATCTCTCCTAAGGGGGAGGGATGATTGGGCAGCCGAGCACATGACATCTTTATAACTTCTCAGGGAAGTCGTGGTCACTCAGGTCCCAACCAGCTCTCTCATTTACAGGATGATCTCATATACAAATGACAAAGGCAGTTTAAGTTTTATAGATTGTTTTTAATAAAACAACTGCATTTTAGATATTAAGGCGTGAGCCGCAATAACCAGAACCATACAACACAGTAGGATTGAAATAGTCACGATGAGAGTGAAAAATAAAAACAACGCTATCATGGTGTTAATAGATTCTATTCTCTCTCATGAAGTTATATTTCGAGCACAGCATGTTAAGCTACTAACTTGCCTTTCAGATTCCCCGGGAAGACATCAACCCTCATACCTGAGCAAAGGCCTGTGATCTGGTTCAGCATCTGCAACAGGGCAGTCAGCGTCTAGTTGTGGTTCCCTGGTCAGAATCTCCCTCTTCCGTGTATTAGGACAAGGAAGTGTTTTTATAACTAACATGTCAGTGTGATCACAAAACGTCCCTACGCAAGAATGTATCCAAAGACTAAACTCCTTCCACGTCTATCGGCAATGTGCCAGACTGTATCCTTGACTGGAGCCCAGAGTGAGCAAGAATGTGTTATTAAGAACTCCACTGCTGAAGTAGGCTAAACAGTGTGATATCAAAAATAAAACAAGACCGTAGAACTGGCTATTTGAAAAATAACAGTACGAAACTGAATAACATGCATTTAGAGCAAAGTGCACAGAGGCTCTATGCTGCAAGCAAGGAATAAAATACATCCGGGGCAAAGTGCACAAAGGCCTAACGCCTGAAGCAAACACGCAAAGGATACATAAAAATGACCACACTACAATCTTCTGCTGCATAATCTGCAGACATTAATAAAAAATGTTTCAAGTGCAAACACATCAAAAGTCACCAAAAACACAGTGATATGTGTTGCTGCAAAGTGGGAGGCCCTGTGTAAAGTTTAACTGGTTCCCTTTATGTTGCTTATTGCAGTCTTTGGGTGTTAAACTTGGACTATTGAGGTAAAATATTTGTCCAGACAGTGTTAACCTATGTAAAAATTACAGAATAAGTAAGTAATAATATCACAAAATGTGCCACAGTACACCACATAATGTGCCTTTTCTTGCTGCAAACTTTAGTCAGTCCTACCACATAATTTGAGCCTCCCTTCTCACCCACTCAGTCCTCTGAAAGGAACGATAAAGGGCTTCAGAGTGCCTGATCTCGACCTCGGCTGCTAACTTCAGATCTGTTTTTTCTAATATTGGTGCCGTCTTATAGTTGTTTATTCCCTGTTTATGGAGAGAGGATTCTCGTGCTTATGGCACACTTTTTAAGTGAAGTAGTTGGTTCTATGCTCAACAGTTATGTGTTCCCCCATTGGCTGTCATATCTTGATTCTCCCATCCATCTCAGTTGGTTGAGTGGTTTTGACTTCTTTTTGGGATCCTTGCAGTGGGCCCCTGCAAGAGGACTGAGTCATTTGTCCTTCCTGTTAAGTGTGTAAGGTCATGTGCTTATATTTTGTGCAGTTCTTTATAGTAGAAGCTTAAATGGGGGTAGTATTTTAGAGCCTTCCCCTATAGGTCCTGTACACCCTACTTCATTGAACAAAGGGACAGATATATCTAAATACTGGTCTCAAACAGTGGTTGCAAATTGCCCACCAACTTTTTGCAACCAGTCTTTAAATTTTTCAATACAACTTTTGTACTAATAGGTCACATTGCAAAACATACGATCCCAGGGGGCTGCAAAACAACCAGTGTAATGAATATTAATTAGACAGGTCACTATTTGTGACCCTTTATTGACTACAGACACAGGCATGGTGGCCTCCAAGGAACAACAGACCACCATCTCTGTGTTTTCATTCCCAAGTGGGAAACTGTTTTAAGCAATCTGTGTTCCTTAAATGAACCAGTGCTTCTTAAAAAAAAAGTTGCCCATTTGTGAAAACAATGTGAGCAGTAGGCAGAGGTCCCTTGTACTACTAACTGCTCTCCCGAGGTTATCCGGCTCTATTCACAAGGAGAAAAGTTCTCCAAGTGTGCATCTTCCCCTTAGCAAATCAGCTCCCATCTGCTTTGAGATATCAATAACTGAACAGTGATGCATCGATAGAGCAGGGGGCTTGCAAATAAGCCCCTTTCTCTTCAGCTTCTAATCAGAACGAACGTCTAGTGTACTTTAAATCAAGTGGGAAACAGATAACTAGCTACGGTGAGTTTTTATGGAGCACCTGAAAATAGGTCCCAACATCAGACCTTTTATTAGCACAGCCATATATGTTTAAAGCGCATGTTCACTCCATGGGTCATCTTGGGACTTAATAGCAGATGCTCATTATATCCAACACAGTGGTGCTCACAGTGTCACCCTTAGATTGATGAAAGGCTGAGTGGCCTGCTGGGATTCAAACCTGTGGCACTGAGATCCCTGAAGTGAATGCAATAGTCCCCTGAATCACCACAGCAGCTCCTTCCACTGTATCCTAATGCATGTGCTTGTTTCTTCAAACCCAATGAGTGGTCAGTCAAATAACATTTCTAAATACATATCCGATCTAAGAAATTAATTGACCCTAGTGTTTGTTTAGCATCATAAAAAGAGCCTCAAGAAATACTGATTATTCAGACAGATTTTATTCGGAGTCTAGAATTTACTTCTTTCTGGTTATCTCAACCCTTCAAGCTTCATCGTGCCAGAGATTGCTTTGATTATCAGGTACTGTTAATGCAGTTGATTTAGGGCTTAAGAGCCAAAACCATCGGTGGTGCCTGTTTTAAGGACACACCATTCATTGCCAGTTTACAATATTTGTGAATTATTTTTAAATAATATTGATTCTGGACGGATCAGCCCCTTAATCTTAAGAATAGCAGCCATACTCTTGTCAAAAAGTGGGGGATCATATTTTGCAGGGTGAATACAGTAGCGCAGAAGTGCCTGGTTCTGGGGACATTATTGTTCTGGGATACACAGGATGCATTTTTAAACAAAACATCCTATGTGTTGTTATCAATGTAATATGTCTAATTTCGTCACTTAAATTTCCATACATGTCCTCCCAGATGCACATATTTAATGATAAAAACATGTTTAAATTTCTTTATGTAGTGGGGTTTGGGCTATAAAAAAATCCTCTATCAGTTTTTTTCTGATGTGCAATTTTGGGTGAAAAATGATGTGTGCAAATTAGTAATTTTAATGATGCATATGACGCAACCAACAAAATAACGATTTTGTGCTTAAAACAATATGATGATCTCATATAGGAGTGTGACTAATTATGTAGTATAGTTGTGCCACATTTTCGTGTGAGACACCATTGTTTTTAAAATGGATGCAGCTTGTGGTGTTTTGTTCATCTTGCTCCTGTTCATTGTCCTCTCCCAGTCAGTTACCGGCTGTAAGTCTTGTCTCCCTACAGTTTCTGCGGAACAAGGGGAGCAATGACAGCAATGTTCTGCAGTGTTAGAAAACATGTATTGTGAATGAAACTTTTCATTGTGCACCTAATGAGGCATTCTGAAGGATTTCCATGGTTAGTTCCTATGTAGACGTGTACAAGAACCTAGGGCCTCATGTACAAATATTTGGATTTGCGATTCCCTAATTGTGATTCCATGCAAATCGCAATTAGGGAATCGCAATTCCAAATGTAGGAAACTCCACTGAGTTTCCTGTGCGATTCCCGGTGGGTCGCAAATAGACCTGCCTCATTAATATTAATGAGGTAGGTCGCAATTTGGGACCCACCGGGAATCACAAAAATCACAGGGATGGTGGCCTGCTGGTGTCAGCAGACCATCATGTCTGTGAATGCTTTTAAATAAAGCAATCTTTTTTTTTAAACGCAGCCTGTTTTCCTTAAATGAAAACAGGCTGTGTTTAAAAAGAAAGAAAATGAAACGTTTCAGTTTCATTTTTGAAGAGTAGGCAGTGGTCCGTGGGACCACTGCCGGCTCTTCAAAAACGTTTCCCGCATGCATGCACAAAGGGGAAGGGGTCTCTTAGGGACCCCTTCCCCTTTGCGAATGGCTTAGCACCAATTTGAAATTGGTTCTAACCGCGATTGTTTTGTGACCGCATTCACGGTCACAAAACAATCGTACATACCATTTAGATTCAGTATTAGGAAGGGATGCCCTGAACACGCCCCTTCCTAATACTGAATCGCAAAACCCAAATTGCGATTTGGTAACAAGTTACAGAATTGCAGTTTGGGTCATGAACATCCCAAAAAGCATTTTACTAGTCGCAAATGGGCCGATTCGCAGATTCGGCCCATTTGCGACTAGAAAAATGTTTTGTACATGTGGCCCCTAATTCTATGAACCGTTGGTAAGAAAATGTTTCAGATTGAGTTGTACATCTCTGGAGTGCAGTTGCTGAGCAAACAAGCAGAATCTTTTTCTTACCTTAAGAAATGGGTTTGTGTTGATAAACTTATACACTTCTGAAAATGTTTTGGATTTGCCAATGCGACCCAAGCATGATCAAGCCATGCTGAGTTTGCAGTTTTATTAATTAATATACATACATTGTGTACAAAAAAACCCTGGCTTTGAAGCACTGGGGGTGACTTTCCATTTTCCTCCTGAAACTCTGTCCGATTAATTTCCTTACTTAGGATGTTGTCCCTAGTTTATGAGTTTGGCACTTGAAATGTAGATTGATTAGCTGTGGTTTCTGTGATGATTCTTGTTTCTGTATTCTGTATTTGAGCCTTTCGTAGCAGAATATGTAAATTACTTTGTAATGTTCATGTTGATGATTCTTTATTAAACCTCTTAAACTTAATTGTGATCTATAACTCAGTTTTTGAGATGTCCCAGTTACTAATTATAATTTTACTGTGCTAAGTTTGTACATTAATGGGGAGGATAGCCTCTTGCTGCTGGATCAATAAAAAGGTTTATGGAGCTGAATTGCTTAAGGTAGATTTTGGGGTTTGTTCGATGTTGGGGTTATGACCCGATAAATAAATGACAATCTTACCTCCACCTTGTCTGGTTCTCAGCAGCACCACAAGGAGGAGAGCGGGAACAACCCACTGGTGCGCACATGAAAGGAGCAGTCCGCCAGGGTCGCAGCTACCAGTGGTGCAGCGGGTGTGGTGGCACCGGAGCTCAGAGGCCTTAGAGGCCCGCTGAACCTTGTTTATTGTTGTATTTTACTAACCGTCCAGCAGTGTGAGGGCCCCTGTGTATTGCTCGGACCCAGGCCCATTGCACCCTTGTTACGCCACAGCAGACCGTCGGGAGGAGCAAATGCAGCGAGAGCTGCACAGATAAATGAATCTGCCGGGTGCACGACAGCAGTAGCGCAGCGGGAAGGACAAAATCAGCTAGAGCTGCACAAATGCATGTGCATGAGGGGAATGGCCCGGCGAGAAGGCCAAAAACAATGGGAGCTAAAAAAAAAGGAATAAACCCACCAGGCATCAATAAGAGGAGTCGCACAAGTGAATGAATCCGCTGGATGGCCATGAGAAGAGTGGCCTTGTGGGAAGATCAAAGGAAACAGGAGCCGCAGAAAGGAATGAACCTACTGGGTGCGACTGAGAGGAGGGGTCTGGTGGGATTGTCCTAATTAGGCGAGGCACAACGTCTTTGAAGTTTACACCTGCAAAAAATGGTCAGCTGATACCAGCACTGATTGACAGCCCTATTAGCCAATGCTTAAAGCCATTTAAACGACAGTAGCCAATGGCTGAAATGGGCTGTCCACAAGCCCCTTTCTTTATATGTGTGTATATGTATGTTGTGTGATGATAATAGCTATCAACATAGAGCTAAAGCTGCCTGTAGGCAAGATCTATAAACAAAATATTATTTTCTTTAAAATGGCATTTCTTGAAAAAAGTTTTTATCTAGTGTGTTTGAAATCTGTAGATTAACTTATATAACTGACAGGTACAATGTCATACATTTTAAAAATAGGAAGCCTTCAGCTAAACTTGACACTTGATAGCGGGGGCCACTGAAATTATACACCAGGGAAGAATTACATTTTGCGGCATAGTTAACTTAATTATGTGGGAAGGAAAGGCAAAATATTTGGCATTATGCAGCACATTTTGTGATAGCATGACTTCCTTATTGTTACACTTCTTAACACTGTGTGGGTATAGTCACCTCACCCAACTAGTTCAGTACGCAACAGAAAGGTGACCAGCAACGCGCGTTGCTGCCTGTGTGGTAAATCTTGATCCATTTGAGCTTTTTGGTAAAATCTGTAGATTATTCAGCAGGTGATTGATAATGTTGCAAATATGGCAAATCCATAATTATGTAGAAAATGCCACAGTCACAAAATCATACAAGTCCAATGGTACTGGTTATGGGATTTTAAACTATATTTATGATTGATCGCAGATTACTCACTTTTTGAATATTCCTCACGTACCAGACTGGAGCCTGAAAGTCTTCATCAGTACCCTTGCGCAACAGTATGTGGCATTGTGCAGCTCCACGCCAACGTCGTTCCGCTCTGGAAGTGACATGCAAAGCTGCATGTAAGTGCAACCCATGCATGTCAACATCAGCTCCTTTCTTTCTGCACCACCAGGTGCAGATCTGGAGCTACCCCTCATCTCTTTTCAACACAGCTTTCTGCAAAACAATTCTTTAAAACACCACTGAAATGTAACCCCCTAAAACCACAGAGTTCAAACCTTGGGACTGTCACAAGCAAATGTCTGTGACAGATGCCCATTAGATTTGTCTTTGATGCTTAGGGTTGAAACAAGACTCCAAGAACTGAAGGGACTGTGCCTTAATGAATCAAAGGCCATTCAGAACCATGAGCTAAAGCTATAGATCGCCAAGTACAAGAAAACTCCACGCCATGACTAGATGGAGTCGAAGAGAAAGTCCCATTCTTGCTTCTGAAGTTGTTCCTGTAGCAGAACTTCATCGAAGTCAAAGTCATGGGGTAAGTCAGAAAAGAAGCACAAGGAGTCCAAGTGGCACTCAGCACCTTCCCGCTATTCTTGATCTCTTGAGAAGGATTGAGAACATAAAAATGTCTCTTGGTCTTGCTCCTAAACGCAATCGCCTTCTGAGCTAATTCCGACTCCCACTCTGGGGAAATCCAACTTATACACAAGTTCTGTGAAGATAGGCTGCATCTCTATGGCATGCTACCAGCTCCCTCTGGGAACCTCTGGGCCCCAAGGAACCCTGAAGACCTTCATCTGGGATTCCACATGCAATTCTGTCCTAAGTGCCAGCCGGAACCTCTGTATCCATCACTGGGCCCACCCAGCTTTTGTGCTGGTGTCAGGCTTGGCACCACAACCGATGCTAGACCAGGGAGCATCATATCATTGATGCCGGATGAACAAACCAGAACCAATAGAGCTCTCCAACTCCGAGTTGGCTCCACTTCGACTTTGACCGAGGTGGCACCTGATCCCACTGGGCTGCAGTCTTCCAGCAAGCTATTGAATACTCAATGAATGCCCCAGATCAGCCACAAAATGTTAGGCACAGTCTGAGATACCAAGCATTACAATGAAGGGGACGAATTTGCTTAGCCCTATACTGACAACAACTGGAATGATGAGCTGCCAGGTGCCATCTACCTGGATACTTCTCCAGACACAACGGTTCTCCCTTTGTTCGCTACTGAAAAGGGTGCATCCTTTGAGGTAGTGATGTAAAGGGTGGCTGAGGTTCTTGACCTCCATTAGTCCACTACGGAGTTGAAAACCAATGTCCTCACTGAAATTCTCCAGCCCAAACTAACACTGAACTCCTTCTACATGTCAATGCTCAAAGACACCCTTCTTAGGACATGAGCAAAGTCATGTTCTGGACCCCCATTGAACAGGCAGATTATGCAGTGCTACTGCCTTGTCCCAGGCAATCTGGCCTTCCTAACGCAACTTCAGACAGCTTGGTGATGCAGGGATCCATGATCTGGGTCATGCTTTCCTTGCCACCCCATCAAACAGAAAATGCAAGCAGCTTGGCCTTATGATCCATCAGGGCCATGTGCCTTGTGGGCTGCTAGGCTTCTGCCTTTTGAGATTAAATCGCACAGGTCCTGCCTGCTGTACCAAATGACTTGAACACACTGATGATGAAAAATTCAGGATTTGTTGTGGAATGGATACTACAGATTGCCTTAATCGGGCATGGCTTATCCACAATTGGCATATTTAATTTACTTCTAAGTCCCTAGTAATGTGCCCAGGAGGTGTAAATTAAATGCTACTAGTGGGCCTGCAGCACTGATTGTGCCACCCACATGAGTAGCCGTGTAAACATGTCTCAGATCTGCCACTGCAGTGTGTGTGCTGTTTTAAACTGCCATTTCGACCTGGCAAGTCCACCCACTTGTCAGGCCCAAGCCTTCCCTTTAACTACATGTAAGTCACCACTAAGGACAAGGCAGCCCCATGGGAAGGGTGCAGTTTTTTTAAAGCGTAGGACATGTATTGGTGTGTTTTACATGTCCTGATAGTGAAATATTGCTAAAATCAGTTCACTATTGCAAGGCCTATCTCTCCAATGGGGTAGCACGGCGATTGCCTTGAAATAACTATTAAGTATAATTTCCCATTGGGCGCATATAGGGATATGGTGTTTGGGGTATCTGAACTCACAATGTAACAATACATCTTTGGGTGAAGTTGGTTTTTAAACTGTAAGTTTGAAAATGCCACTTTTAGAAAGTTGGCATTTTCTTGCTTTACCATTCTCTGCCTCTGCCTGGCTCTGGAATACATGTCTGGGTCAGGATGACAGTTAAGCTGTTTGTGAATTAACTCTAGACCATCTCACTCAGGGATCAGTGGTTTTCCCTGCATATCCTGATAGGTCTTCCTGAGGTAGAGTGGTTAGAGAAGCTGACACTCATACCTGAATAGGGCTGTGCCTATCATTACACAAAGATGTCTCAAACCCCTTGGAGTGTGTCTGGGGCCAGGGCAGGAAAGGCAGGGTCTTGGGCACTGCAAAGACTTTTCTTTGAAGTTTGCCTACTTCAAAGGCAGAAACAGGTATAAGTACTGGACCTCTGACCCCACAAAGTTAGAATCCTCCTGGACTGAAGCCATTCTGCCCCAGGAAGAAGAGCTGGACGCTGTAGGAGGGACTGCCACTCTGCCTGTTGCTTTGCTGTGCTGGCCTGCTGCTTTTGTCCTCAGAGTGAAAGGAGTGGGCTTTGCTTTCTACATTCTGCTTCCAAAGGTTCTCCAAGGGCTTGGACAGAGCTTGCCTTCTGTTAGGAAGTCTCAGGGACATCAAAGACTTTATCTCCCATCACCAGCTGAGAGTCCTGGCTTGCCAAGTGGTGCCACATCCAGTTCCAGGGCCTGTGAGAGTGAGTTCTGGTGCAACCAAGAAGAAACAAGAACATAGAATCCAAATCGACTTCAGAACCAGCAGCGCTTTCCAACTCTGTGCCGTTGCCTGCACTGGAGCTGTGGTCCTGCTGAGTGCAACAACTGCAAACGACGCCGCAGCAGCACCTCCGAAGTCTGACTACAGCGTGAATCCTGAGTGCTGTTTCGCCAACCTCAATGACACGCAAATCTGACTCTGCTGCAGCATCTGTGGCCCCATGGTGTGATCTCGACACCATTAAGTCGACGACCCGGTCTTGACCTGCTGGATTGATTGACCTTGCTGGATCATAAGGAACCAATGCCCCACCTCTCCTGCCTGGCATTAAGGGACTGACACCAGACCAGCTCCAGCAACGCCTCACCCCCCCCCCCCCCCCAACTCCGTGCGATTTCTTTGTTTCCTTATTTTCAAAGGTACTATACCTGGGGCCCGTGGGACCCCGTGACTGGCCTACACTCCCTCACGAGTGGAGTCGGACTGTTGGGAACAAGTCTGTCAAGATGTCCCGATAGCCCCAGTTGGAGCTACTGTGTTTCTAAGCGTTTTACTAATATTTAATGTTTGGAGATTTATATCTTGTGTATGTTCGATTTTTGTTGTTTTGGTCTTGCTTACCTCAGATAAATATTGGCTATCTTTTTAAACTGATGTAGAGTACTTTTATGGTGTTTTTACTCTGTTAGAGAGTGTGTGTGTGTGTGTGTGAGTACAAATACTTTACACATTGCCTCTGAGATAAGCTTGACTGCTCATGCAGGAATTATCTTAGTTGTGTGATTCCCTTACCTTGACTAGAGTGAGGGTCGCTATTTGGACAGGGTCCAAACCACTGCCAAGTAGAGACTCAATTTCTAACATTTGTTTTGCTGTGTACCCATTAGTGAATTCTTCAATAAAAACAAATTATGTTTTGGGGGGCTGTAGTGGATAGGGGGGGCAACAGCCTTCCATAACAAATCTTACAGAGGAACGACGTTAGATCAAGGCTGAAACATGCCTAGGTACCACTTTGTATTCATGCATGACTTGTGCATTTGAATGTTGCTTGGAGTTCAATAGTGTTCTTGATTTTTACCCTGAAAAGATCTAGGCCCCAACACACTAAGTCAGTGCTCCTACAGCGAGTTTAGTGACCTGGTGCAGGGTTTCATTCAGTCCGTTCTGTCAACTCCTACTTTGTGTCCCACCTAAGCACAATGACTTCATGGAAGCTGTGATCCTGCAGGTGAGCACAGGGTTTGAAGTCATTATTGCTGAAAGTTTGTGGCCTGTTACATGCAGGAAACCGAAATGTTCTGTGCAGGTCTTCATAGTTTAATGAAGGTACACAATTATTTGCATTATACAGTTTATTTCATGTCACCAAACTGTAATAGGGTCTTTTAACTTTCAATACGTATTTATAAAATGCCTGAGTAATCTGGACAGCCATGCAAAGCCTCGGCCCACTTAATTCCTTCCCTCCCCCACTAATGATGAACAGCAGATTTAAACAGAGGCACAGGCTGGTGCAGGCAGCTCAGAGGTTTCCCTGGCAGACTTTTCTTGAAGGTTACAGAGATTTCTCAATGATGGGGTGGAAATGATCCCTGTTCACCAACAATTGTGTAAGTGTTATCCACATGTGTCCCCTGAATTGCTTCAAATAACCACGTACTTCACTGAAAGTTCAACACCCACTTCTCACACATACTATACAAATCACCATAGATCTCACTGCAATGCATTGTAAATCGCCCAAAGACAATCCTTCTGACGTTCATTAGCCATATCACAACTCTCCCAAGAAAGCATAACAAATACACTCGGTAGATAAACTCAAATCTCCTTGGAATTAATAAAGAAAGGCCTCATCTCATAAAAGTGAATTAGAAGCTTCCAACATTGCCTTCTTGAACAGATAAATTACAGAAACCTGTTGTTGTCCACATCTCAGGGTCTTCCTGGAATCGGTTGCCCACATTTAGCTGCCCTGTGACACATACACAGTTGTCACCGAACACCAGTGCCCGATACACGCACCCATAGTTGCAGACTCTACAGCAGTATAAGTTGTGATTTAGTAGCAAGTGATGGAAAAATTGTAAACATGTTGTTTGGTTGGAACAGATCCCACTCCTGCAGCCACATTTCCAAAAGATAGAAAGAACACGAGCAACATGCTAAACCTGAAAATTGTCTTTTCTGCAACGTTTCTGGCTGTGCTGCGTGATGTTGAGGAGCAGAGTAACCTGCAGATGTTGATGGCTCACTTGTCGGACGAGGTGCCGCGAGAACATGAAACAGATAGCTGCCTACATAGAACTTCTGGAGGGACGTTTGGCAGCTGATTGGTCAAGTTCTACTTAGAGTGCCCATCAAGTTCTAATAAAACAACATTCAGAGGTGTGCTGGTAGAAAGCCTTTTCTGGTAGTTAATGCACCATTGGAACAGCTACAACCCAACCACAACAGTATTATCAAACAAAAAACACCTTCCCTTCAGCTGTTTTACTCTTTGTTGAAAAAAAAACGTATTAAATGTAACAGCCTAAAAATATGCCAATAGCATGGATAAATTCATTCACTTAGCCAATGATATCAAGTAATACTATAAAAACTCATCATCCTGACCAATCAGAGCAAGAGTTTTCCTCCCAAATTATACATGCCACACCCTTTGGGGCATATTTTCAAGAAAGTGGCGCATCAGCTATGATGCGCCACTTTTCATGCACCCCCACCACCACCTAACAACACCATGGTAGCGCCATACTTATGATACGGTGCACCATGGCAGTCGTTACCAAAATAGCATCAATATTTTTGACCCTATTGTTGCGCTTTGCTACACTAACGTCAAAACTTTTGATGCTAGTGAAGCAAAGTGCAGGGAGGCCCATTGACTACAATGGGTGCGTCATTTTAACACCTGCTCTGAGCAGGCATTAAAAATGATGGAAAAAATGGCACAGTGAAACCTTGTAAATTTCACTGTGCCATTTATTCGGGCCTCCTAGTGTCGGAATGCCCCCCCCCCTTGCACACATGATGCCTGACGCAGGCATAATGTGGAGCAAGGGGTTGCAAAGAGGGGCAATGCATGTATTGCGTCACTTTGAAAATGTGGCACAGTGAAAATGCCTCCTTAACGCCACATTAGCTTAAAAACAAAAATGACGCCAAAGTGGCGCAAGTATTCGCAAGGGGCTTGCAAATATGCCCCTTTGTATTTCGGTGACATCTTGGGTAGCAACCAGTACGCATCCTGCCTCATTAGGCTCTCGATCTCAGGTGTTTCTCTGGTATAGGTATTAAGAATCTACACTTGCTTCCAGGGCCCTCGTCAGAACCCTTTCAGCATCTTCTGCAATTTCCTTTAAGAAGCTTTTCAGCATGTAGTATGTGGTGGCAAAGGAAAGTCCCCCGGCAGCCGCAGAGCCTAAAACAGGGATGGTACTGAGAGCATATCCAATGGCCATTAACCCAGCTCCGGCAGCCTTGGTCATTAACTTCAAGACAATTTCCGTGGTTATCTCCTTCACAACCAGTGGAGACTTGATCACTGCCCTGAGATCATCTTCAGACTTGTCAAATCTTTTAGCAAGTTTACTAAGCGATTCTTCATCCAGACCAAATGCCTTAAGATAACCTTTCATCGCTGTCACCAGGATGGTGAGGTCACATGCAACTGAGAGACCAGGTATTGGGATGGTAGCAATGGCACAGGAAAGTGTGGCCAGCTTCCAGATCTGCTGCCTCAGGGCCTCCTTTTTCTTCTGTAAAACTGCTACTGAGATATTAGGCAGTGAGAGCAAGAAGGCATGCCTTTTGTGGCCGGGCAGTTCCCTTTCCAGAGTATCCTGCATCTTCTGGAAGTCAAAGAGGGCCAGCTCACAGCAAGACAGGAGGAACACCTTTGGGGAGTCTATGCCCCCCTCTTTCAAGCAGTCGGTGCAGTTGTCCCTAATTTCATTTAGGATCCTTTCCTCATTGTACGTAGCCTTGCGACGTCTTTTGGACGCAAACAAGTCAGAGTCCACTTTTGAGCGCACAAAGTAGAACTTTTTGCCCATTTTTTGGATCTCGAGTGCCAGCTGGATGTGGTTTTCCTTGAAGCGCTCAGAGGCAATGAGAATAAAGAAGTCATAGCGGCTAAAATTGACTCTCTCCAGATAAGTGTCGGCTTTGAACTTGGGTGTTCCAATGCCCGGCAGGTCCCAGATGGTCACATTGGAATGGTTCTGGTACTGGTAAGGTGTTGGGTCCATGGTGGTTTCTACCACACCGGTCTGGGCTGCTCCATCAACTTCATCTTCCATTCCCCGGATGGCATTGACAAAGGTAGACTTGCCAGACCCTGATTCTCCTGTGATGGCAATGTCCAACTTGGCATTCTCCAGGGATTCCAGAGATTTCTTCAGTGTTGAAGCAGCTTCGGCCAGGTCTCCTTTTTCTAGTGCAGCCCGAACGTCTGCCACTTCTTCATCAGTGATCAAATCATGGGCTTCCTGCCCATTGTTATCCTCAACACCAGCCATGTAAGAGAAGGAAGGTAGTTTCAGATTCTTGAAAATTGAAGTACCTTCAGTTTCCAAAGTTGAGCAGCTTTCCTAGGAAGAAAATGGGATGGTGCAGAGGTCAGAACAATTTGCAAATTGTAGTTCTGGAATCATGTTGTCACACGTGCACAGATTTCTTCACCAAATCACAATCTACAATAAATATATCATCATCTTCTTTTAAGAGTAAGACTCTTCCATTTTTAGGTCTCTCATACAAACAACGTTAAATGTTTTGTGAGAGCTAATGCTGTCAACAACCAGGCCTCGAAAAATCTACTCACCCACTCGCTAGGTCAAGTCATTTTATTAGGTTGAGCAATTTTTAGGACCTACTCACCCGTTCTGGCAAGTTGACAAAGAACAGGTGCTCTGTTCAGTCAGAAAATGAAGGAGCAATAAAAACACTTTTACATCTTCTTATCTTGTCACATCTGCTCTGAATTCAGAGACAGGGGTCAAAAGTCAGTTTGTCTTCTTACAAAGTCCTAAAACTCTGAAGTCAGAGGGAAAAATAATTGTAAGGTGAACCATCTGACCTGCTGAACTAAGTGTGTGAAATGAAAGGCATTAGGAACTTAGGTTGTTCCTAACACACAACATTTAAATAAGTAAGTCAACTGTACAGGCATTTCAAAATATATTTCAGTAGTTGTGAAAGCCCATTTTCTGAACTTCTGTGTGATGAAAAAAAATATTTTAATAGGATGAAAACAAATCAGAACACTTTACTTGGTGATGTGCAAATGATAATTATGTTTTCTGAAACACAATTTTCACGGTATATAGTTTTATCAATGAATCTGCAAGTTAGTGGAAAGGTTTTTGGACATTTCTTGTAAATTTACTGTCTGTAAATGACCACATAATGCTTTAGTGATATATTTATTAAAAGTGAGTGTTTAAACATAAACTGAGAACCTCCTGCCCTTATGGCAATGCTATTAGTAAACTAAAAGACAAGTTATGGATCATGTGTACCCTATATGTGGGCTAGATTCTTATCATACACAGAGCAATGTTTAGTGATCATGTGTACCCTATATGTGGGCTAGATTCTTATCATACACAGAGCAACGTTTAGTCTATTTATTCAAACGAAAAAGATTTATTTTTGTACAGCAGAAAAACTGAACTCACATACGTGAAGGTGCACTCGTATGTGAGAATGAAAAAAAAGGCAGCTCTGTAAAATTAAATATTTGTCTAGAATCACACAATTTGAGACCCGTTTACGGGTCAAGTACATTACAGTTAGGTCGAGTAGATTATTCAAGTTACACGACCTGCAGGTCTAGTAGCTTTTTTATAATTTTTCAAGGCCCGAACGTGCAGCACACATATACACAACATATCATATACACAAACTCATACCTAAAGATAGAGAACAGCCATTAGATACTGTGATTTTACTCAATTTAGGTAATGGCTTTAAGGGCTTTTAATTAGTGTTTGTATCAGCACACAGCATTTTACGGATGTGGACTACTTTAACAAGTAGTTCACATTCATCTTACCGAGCACTTTTATTACACCATGTTTCCGGTCTCATCACCTCTCACCACCTGACCTCCTTCCTGTTGTGTTGAGCAGCACCATACCAAGTGTATCTGATCAGATCACTACATTACATGGGTAATGATGTATCACTCACATCGTACCACACCCAGGTGACGCAATGACGGAGCGTTGCCCCCCGGCCAGGTGCCAGGAGATGAAAAAAAAATGATAGTTACACTACTGTTTACATTTTCTTCTGCTGGCTCAGCAGCAGTGCAGAGATGGGAAGGTCTGGGCCACGGGAGGTGGGGTGGGGGAGGAGGGGACAGTGCACCTAAGTGCGCATGTGTGTTTGGCCGGCCATCTCAGGCCGGCCAAACACACATGCGCACTTAGGTTTCTCTGGCCTGGCTGTGTTGAACAGGCGGTCTGGAGAAACTGCCCAGACCCCAGGGCTGTGTCTGAGCGGCAGTCACAGCTTCTCAGACAAATCCCAATGCTGCTTTCATGCTAGCTTTAGCATGAAAGCAGCGTGAGGATTGCTGGGGAGCCTGTGCTGGTGTCCTAGTGAATGCAACAACGAAAAAGGTAAGTTATTTTATTTTTTCTTTCTTTATCTTGTTTATTTACCCCCTCTCCTCATTGTTGCCCCCCCACTTGACATTGGCCATGGCCGCCGCTGGCCACACCTCCGGAAATTATACTGGCTCCTGATTCCCTAACATGCTCAATTCAAAGTCCTCAGTCCCCACCTACCTGTACAGTTGCATCCCCTTTCACCAACCTACCAGACTCCTCTGCTCCAAGAGTCTCCAACTAATGCACATACCATGTACACACACAACCAGATCAGGAGGACAGGCATTCTCTTATATCGCTGCTAAAGCATGGAACAACCTCCCACTCCACATCAGAGCCTCCTCTCGCTTCTTGAATTCTGTAAGAAGCTGAAGACCTGGGTTTTCAATTAACCAACCTACCACATGCATGGATAGGTACATACATCTATTCAGCACCAGAATACCCTCGCTGGTGATAGTGCGCTTTACAAATACACATAACATGTCCCTTTAGCTGAAGGGAAGAAAGGGCACATTAAAAAAAAAGTCATGCAGCACAGCGCAGCAAGTCACCTTGCAGTGCTGAGTGACAGGGAAAGAGCAGGAATGAGCCGTCTTTAAATGAATACTAAGTATTCCTGTCCTTTCCTCTGTGCTGGCGCACAATGAGCTACCTAGCACGAATGCAGGCATCCTTGCACCTTGGTGCGAGGGTGCCTGTGCTGTATGTAGGATTGCTTTTGTGAAGGAAGGGGCACCTTCCTGCACAAAAACAATCTTCAGAGGCTTTTTCCTCTTTCAATGTGTGCTTTCTCCTCATTACGCCTCTCCTGGGAGGCGTATCATTTTGGTGCATTTCCAGATTTACCTGTTCTTGTAAATCTGGGAATGCATCACAATCTATGGAAATACCTCCCTGGAACAAATTAATGCAATGCAGTGATTTGCGCTGGGTTACTTGAGATTTATGAAACCACACAGGGCCACGCAAGGTGGCCTTACATTGCTTCATAAATCTCTTTTTTTGAGTTGTGTTACTCTTGCACCACATCGCGTGATGCTAGAGAAACACACTGGCGCTCATAAAAATGCCCTAAAGTCTTCTCCCAGGCAATTGATATCACGTTGCCAGTGGAACAAAGTTAACAAAGAAGCCTTTAACGATACCCTTATAAAATCTAGGGCCATAATTATGGCCAGGTTTGTGTTGCTCTTGCACACAATGTTGTGTTGCTTAATTGGCTCCATAAATCTCAAGTAATGTAACGCAGCGCAAAGCACTTAGGGCCAGATGTAGCAACGAATTTGCGACTCGCAAACGGCGAAAATCGCCGTTTGTGAGTCGCAAATGCGTCTTTGCTATGTAGAAATGCATTTTGCGAGTCAGAACCAACTCACAAAATGCATTTCCGAGTCGCAAATAGGAATGGGTGTTCCCTTCCTATTTGCGAGTCGCAGTGGTATGCAAATGGACTCGCAGTGTGGATGGTAACCCACTCGCAAAGGGGAAGGGGTCCCCATGGGACCCCTTCCCCTTTGTGACTGGACCCAAAAATTATTTTTCAGAGCAGGCAGTGGTCCAATGGACCACTACCTGCCCTGAAAAATACCGAAACAAAAGGTTTCGGTTTATTTTTCAAAGTGCAGCTCGTTTTCCTTTAAGGAAAACGGGTTGCACTTTGAAAAAAAAAACTGCTTTATTTAAAAGCAGTCACGGACATGGAGGTCTGCAGTTCCCAGCAGGCCTCAATCCCCGTGAGTGCCCTGAGTCGCTATGGGGTCGCAAATTGCGACCCACCTCATTAATATTAATGAGGTGGGCCTTTGCGACCCCATAGCGACTCGCATAAGGTGTCTGAGACACCTTTCTGCATCCCAAATTGCGACTTGCAATTTGCGAGTCGCAGGGACTCGCAAATTGCAAGTCGCAATTTGGGAGTTTCCTACATCTGGCCCTTACTCACATTACTCAGCACAAGGGAGGCACTTCCATGGGTGTTGTGTGGAAGTTCCCATGTAACATCCATGGATTTTGATGCATTCCCAGATTTACAAGAACTTGTAAATCTTGGAATGTGCCAAAAAGACACACCTCCCCAGGAGAGGCGTAACAAGGAGAAATATATTTTTTTCTCCTCATTTTTCCTCTTTCTAGGTGTGCTGTAAAAGCCTCTCAAAGATGTTCCTTCCTGCACAAAAAGAATTGTGCATGCAAGACAGGCACCCTTGCACTATGGCACTAGATTGCCAAAAGGGCACCTGCGTAGGGGGGAAGGAGAGGAATGTGCTATATTGGATAATTACAACACATTCCTGCAATTTCCCTGTGATGCGAGGAGTGCAGAAAGGCGACTTGCTGCGCTGCCCTGCGCCACAAAGCCAATAAATATGGCCCCTAGTTATGCACTTTAAACTAAGTAAAAGTTCAGAATACAGCACTATGTACCTTCCCTGTCCTCTATACGACTAAACAAAATAAGCCTACTTCATGTCACACTCAAGAGATAAAACAGCTAAACCTGAGGTGTTTGGTGCTTTGACGCAATAAAGCACTTGTGGATTATTACAGCCCGGAATAAGCGTGGTTCCACTGTGGACACTCGTTTAAAATATATATATTACCTTGTGGTAGGACCATGTTTCCATAGAAAAAGCGTTTTTTTGCTTACCCATATCTTTGGCATCGTTTGATGAATCTTCACAAAATTCGCCCAAAAAAAGTGTTGCAGTGATTCTTGTTGTGCACGGAAAGTTTTGGGGTGATCCGTCAAGCGGGGACTGAGAAAAAGGGGGCTAAAGAAATATTGTGTTTCCCATGTTAATTCCCATAGGATTCTTTAAGCACGTCTACAGACTGAACCACTGGACGTAATTACACCAGTTTTGGAAGAAAGCTTGCTGCGGGTATGCAGATTATGCTTTCGCTTATTTGGAGTAAATCCGTTATAGTAGTTTTTGAGATATATACGAAAATTAAAATTTGTATATCTCTGGCCATGAAGTATTGACAAACAATGGTGAGCTTGTGCAGGAAATGCACAGCTCTGATTGGCTGCCAACACTTCAGGCCAGGAAGTGTTGGTAGCCAGCTTGGGACTCGGCTTCAGCCGAGCCAAAGTAAAAAAGTAAAAAAAAAAAAAGAAAGAAAAGTAGAGACACCCTGGCCCCTTTGCACTAGTGGGGGACACCGCAGAGCAAAACAAAATGTTTTAATTATTTTTTTGCTGCGAGTTAGTAATATTCGCAAACTTGTGGCAAAATAAATTTAAAAAACAAGTGTGGGATCCCGTGCTTGTTCTTTTATAAGCCCCATGGTGGTCCAGGTCACGGGGGCATTAAAAATTTAGTGTGGAGGGGCCTCCCAGTGCCCCCATAGCTCCGGGGACCACCACCTCCCAGAAGCTTTCATTTTTTTTATATCCATGGGCCCGTGGCCTCCTGCTGCCCTGGAAACTGCCACTTCCCCAGGGCTTTCCTTTTAAAATATGTGTGGGGGGCATGGCCCCCGCAGCCCTGTGGACTGCCGCCTCTCTAGGGCTTTCCTATATGAACATCCAGAGGGGTACGTGGCCCCTCGCTGCCTTAGGGACCGCCACCTCCCTTGGGCTTTCATTTTAAATATGCAAGGGGTTGGCACCCCCTCAACCCCCAATGCCCTGAGAATCGCTACCTCCCAGGGGCTTCCCTTTATGAATACGCGGGGGCCTGCAGCCCCTTCGCTGACCTGGGGACCGCCACCCCCCAGGACTTTCTTACAAAATATGCAGGGGTTGCAGCCCCTGTGCTGCCCTAGGGACCACCACCTCCCAGGGCTTTCCTTTATAAATATGCATGGGGAGGGCCCTTTTCAAATATGCGGGTGGGGCACAAGCACCCCCCCTCACTGCCCCGGGAACCACCACTTCCTGGGGCTTTCCTTTTAAAATATGCAAGGGGCTCACTACCCCCCTCGCTGCCCGGCAGATCACCACCCCTGGGGCAAATATTTAAAAAAAGAAAGGGGGTCCCTTTGGGACCCTAAAACCCCCGGGATCACTACCCCCGGGGCTATTCTCGTTGGAGGGGGGCCACGCGTGCAGGGGACAGAGATGAAATGTTTAGGAAGCAAGGAGCTGCTGTCAAAGAGCTCACTGCTTGCTGAAGCAATGGCACTGCGAGGGAAGCCTTGAGGCTTCCCCCACAGTGCCACATAGCCTGCATAGGGTATATTCTTTTTTTTTTATACATTAATTAAAAATATATATAGGGACCGTGGGGGGAACCCTTAAGGGCTCTCTCGTGGTCCCAAATAGCCCAAAAAGGGCTAACAAAAATATAAATAAAAACCCTGTAGCTCAGTGAGAAGGTCACAGACAGAGCTTTGGGGGTTCGAGTCTAGCTGGACTCATTTAAATATATATTTTTTAATTCTCTTTTTTTTTTTTAAATAATTTTTTTATTTGAAATTGGAAACAAATAACTAATTCTAAGTACAGTAGACATCAAAGACTAAAAAACTCTCCCTCTAACATTCTTTCGCTCTCTCTTTCAATCAATTCTCCCACTTACACAACCACTCAGGCACTTCAGCACCCACTCACAGACCCACTCAGACACACATGCACCCACTCACAGACTCACTCAGACACTCACGCACCCCTTCACAGACCCCCTCAGACCTTCATGCACTCACTAACAGGCCCAGTCAGACCCTCAAGCACCTACTCAGACCCACTCACACAGTTACGCACAGTTACGCACCCACTCAAAAACCCACTCAGACCATCACACACCCACTTATAGACACACTGACACCATGATACACCCACTCACAGACCTGCACACATACTGACACACCCACTAAAACATTTATGTACGCACTCTCACACCCAGACACTCTGATAGCCACTCTTACCCCTGATAAAGCCTCTCACACCTATTCTCACACCAAGAGAGGCCACAGACAGCTTCCGCCGTCCACAGCATCGGGTTGGGTGGTTAGGGGGGTTGGCCGTAGGGACTAGCTAGAGGCCAGCCCTTGCTGGCAACCCCTACTGCACACAGGAGAAGGTTGTGCACGGTGCAAATTTGGGTGCTGATAGACGGTTGGCCTCAGGGCCTGGGCGTGTGCAAGGTGGTTGCATTCACGTATAGCAATGAAAATTACTGTACGTAAAAAAAAGAATACAGAAAATCACTGAAAAAACAAAGGTTAAAACATTCTACGCCATCTTTCATGTTCTCACTGCAACATTTGCAATACAAATATTGATGAGACAACTGTGGATGGTGAGGGTACGAGTTATAGTTACCTTAGGGCGCGCGTTTTAGTTACTTCAATTAACACTAACTATAACTGCTGAATTTCTATGGTTTTGTTTGAGTAAATTCAGAACCAAACTATAACGTCCATGTAACCTTTGTTTTTTTCAGTAAATATATTCACTGAAAAATGGCATAGAATGTGTCATCAATGATATAACATGTGGAGTAATAAGCTGTGCATGGCGAAGGCGCAAATTATAGTTACCTTAGGGTGCGAGTTTTAGTTACTGTACGAGTAAATTCAGAACCTAAATATAAGGTCTCTGTAACCTATGTTTTTTTTCAGTGAATTTATATGTTTTTTTTTAACGTATAGTAATTTGTATTGCTATACGTGAATCCAACCACCGCCGCACTGTCAAACAGCTCTCACTTGATGCAAGTGGAGGTTTCCTCTGTTTCCCTGCCCGTGAAAATGCAGACAGGGAAAAAGAGGAAACTGCTCTCACAGAGGGAGCTGCTTTAGCAACTCCCTCTCTGTGACAGCAGTGCTGGCTTCCGCAGGAATTGGGGAGCCGGCTGGGACCGCAGGGGCCTTCAGGCTTCCCCAGCGGTCCCCAACATTGTGACATGGTCAAGCCCCGGGGTCAAGATCGGCTCTTCGGAGAGGGGCCATGTAACCACCCGCCCTCCCCAAAAGAAAATTAATTATTAGGCCTGGCCCCGGTAGATGGGGTCCTCAGGGTCGAGATCAGACTGGGGAGGGGAGTCCGCATGGCCACTCCCTCAAAAAAAAAAAATTTTAGGCCAGGCCCTGGGGAATAGATTTGGGCGCCCTCCCCAAAAAGAAAACGTAATATTTAGGCCTGGCTCCAGGGATGAGGTCCCTGGGGCTGAGACAGGCCTCGGGATGGGGGCCCCACAGTCCTCCTCCCCCCCAAAATCTAAGTTTTTAAGGTGCTCCATGAGGAATGGGGTCTCCGAGGCTGAGATCATCCTGGGTAGGAGGGGCAGCGTGGCCTTCCTTCCTCCCCCCCGAAAAAATTAAGACGGGCCCTGGGGGATGGGGTCCTCTGGGCTGAGATCGCCCTGGGCAAGAGAGCTGTGCAGCCTCCCTCCACCCCCAAAAAATATTTAGGCCAGGCCCTGGGGGGATGGCGTCCTCGGGGCTGAGATCGACCTGGCGGGGTCTGTGCATCCCCCCCCCACCCAAAAAAAAAGTTTTGAAGGCTGGGGATGCGGGACGGGGAACGGGGTATGCGGACATGCTTTCAACTAACGCTGTGCATGGCCAAAGGCTGTGCGCAGAGTGGGGTTGGGTGGTTATAGGGGTTGGTTGCAGGTTCTGGCCGCAGGCCAAACCATGCAGCCAATCCCCACTGCACACAGCTGAAGGCCATGTGTAGTGCAGGGTTGGGTGTTTATAGGGGTTGGCCATATGGTCTGGTCAGAGGCCAGGTTATCGTGGTTGGACCCAGGGCCAGGCCCTGCAGCCAACCACTCCCATACATGGCCAAAGGCCCGGCGCGGTGGTGGTTGGTTTAACGTATATTAATGAAAGTTAATTTATGTTAAAAAAAAAACAAAGAAATTCACTGGAAAACAACAAACATTACAGGGACATTATAGTTAGGAAATATAATTTTTTTTAAATTGAAATTCTAATTTAAAAAAAACAAAGGTTACAGGGACTTTATAGTTAGGCTCACATTTTAAACCATACAAAACCATAGAAATTCACTAGTTATAGTTAGAGATATTTCAAGTAACTATAACTGTCTTGTGATTTTTAAGAGCTTTCCTAATCTGCTCTGGTGCTCAAATTTAGGGCACTTTATGTGGCTGACTGGAGGGGGCCTTAATGGGTGCTTTTGATTCATGGCCCTGACTGGACGCAGGTACATTAAATGGTTAGGAGCTTCATCTGAGCCAGACATAGCCACAGCCACCCCAGATGGATACAAACTCCATCGTAGAGACCGCTTAAACAAACCAGGAGGTGGCTTCGCCATTATACACAAAAACACCATTAAGGTCACCACCAACACACACGACACCCTAGACAGCATAGAACACATGCATTTCCTAATTCACATAAACGACAACACCACCCTCAGAGGAACCCTCATCTACAGACCACCAGGTCCTCGCCACCCCCTTCTGTGATGCCATCGCTGACACCATCAGCCCTCACGCCCTCACCTCCACAGACTACATCCTCCTTGGTGACTTTAACTTTCACCTGGAGAACCCCCACGACCACAACTCCTCATCCCTTCTAGATAACCTCATGAACCTCGGACTCAAACAACTGGTCACAGCACCCACCCACTCAGCAGGACACAATCTTCACCTCGAGCAATCACATAACCTACACTCACACCACCGAACTCCACTGGGCTGACCACCACTGTGTCCACTTCTCCTTCTCCAAACCCCCCACACACCCTACTGCATGTGGGACAAGATCCCCACAGAACACCTGAACGCCCAACTCGCTCACAAACCCCCCCCCAACACCAACGACCCCAACATTGCTTCCATAACCTCAAACAATGGATCACAACCTGCGCAGACTCACTCGCCCCTCTTAGAAGAAACATCACCACTGCAACATCAAGAACGCCCCCTGGTTTACCACTGAACTCCAAGCGTGAATTCCGCAAAACAGAGAAAGCTTGGCGACAGTAACCCTCAACCACCAACTTCTCCACCCTCAAACCCACTATATGCAAACACAACCAACTCTACGCACCACCAAAAGAGCATACTACAAGGAACGCATAGACAGTAACTCACACAACAGCAAGGAACTCTTTACCATCATCAAAGAGCTCTCCAAACCCAAAGCCAGCAACATCGACCCCACGCACACACAACTCTTCTGCAACTCCCTCTCCAACCACTTCCACCACAAAATCTTAGACATACACAACAGCTTCATACCACACGCACCAGCCGCCCACACCACCGACACGATCAGCAAAGACTCACGCCCCTCCCCAACCGACTACTCACCTGGGCCCCTACCAACGATGAAGAAACTAAAAAAAACTATGAATTCCATCCACTCAGACTCCCCCTTGGACCACTGCCCCCACCACGTTTTCTGCAAAGCCAGCCCAACCATCGCTCCCAAGCTTCGCACCATAATCAACAGCTCTTTCTACGCCAACACCTTCCCAGACCCCTGGAAGCACGCAGAAGTCACCGCACTCCTGAAAAAGCCCAAGCAGAACCTGATGACCTCACCAACTACTGCCCAATTTCGCTTTTCCCGTTCCCCGCCAAGGTCACTGAAAAACTAGTGAACACCCGCCTGTCTCACTACCTAGAGGAAAGCAACGCACTCAACACCTCCCAGTCTGGATTCCGCAAGAACCACAGCACTGAGACCGCCCTCCTCACATGTACTGACAACATCAGAACCAGAGTCGACAAGGGCGAGACCTTCGCACTCATCCTCCTGGACCTCTCTGCTGCCTTCGACACTGTCTGCCACCAAACACTCCGCACACGCCTCCACAATGCAGGTATTCGACACAAGGCCCTTGACTGGCTGACCTTCTTCCCCACCGAAGGAACCCAGAAAGTCTGCCTCCCCCCCTTCCACTCCACAGCCACCAAAATCATCTGCGGAGTCCCCCAAGGGACCTCCCTCAGCCCCACCCTTTTCAACATTTACATGGCCCTCGCTCGCCAACATCCTCTAGCCACACAGAATCACCATCATATCCCAGCTCATCATCTCCCTCACCAGAAACGCTACCACTGCCAAAACCAACCTCCACGCTGGTCTCCTTGACACCGCCAAATGGATGACAGCAAACCACCTCAAGCTCAACTCCAACAAAACCAAAATCATCATCATCGGCCCCAACAAAACCATATGGGACGACTCCTGGTGGCCCACCATCCTAGGTTCCCCACCAACACCCTCAAACCACGCACGCAACCTCGGCATCATCCTGGACCCTTCCCTCTCCATGACCCAGCAAATCAACGCCATCACCTCCTCCTGTTTCAACACCATCCGCATACTGCGAAAAACCTTCAAATGGATTCCCATAGAGACCAGAAAGACCGTCACCCATGCACTCATCAGCAGCAGGCTAGACTACGGAAACGCCCTCTACGCCGGCACCACACTCAAGCTCAAACGTAAACTCCAGAGGATCCAGAACGCAGCCGCCCGCCTCATCCTGGACCTCCCACGCCATAAACACATCTCCTCACACCTCAAATCCCTTCACTGGCTTCCGATCGACAAGAGGATCACCTTCAAAATCCTCATCCATGCACACAAATTCCTCCACAACACTGGACCAACCTACCTCAACGAAAGAGTGAACTTCCACACCCCCACTGGCCACCACCGCTCCACCGACCTCGCACTCGCCACAGTCGCCCGCATCAAACGTGCCACCACCGGAGGCAGATCCTTCTTCTACCTTGTCCCCAAGGCCTGGAATTCCCTCCCCACCAACCTCCGCAAGACTCAGAACCTCCTGCTCTTCAGAAAAAACCTCAAGGTGTGGTTTTTTGAACAGTAATCAGCCTCCCCTCCCCCCTCCCTACCCCACTTCCCTCTCCCCCACCGCCTTGAGACCCTTACAGGTGAGTAGCGCGCTCTATAAATTTTTTTGGTTGATTGATCGAGGAGCCGGGTGGAGGGAGTCCAGCTTCCCACTCAAGGTCTTTAGTGCACTGGACGCTCCTAGGATTTGATATGACTTTTTACATATAATGATTCCACATACTGTGCAGAAACACTCACGCCAACACCAAATACACACAAGCACGCCAACAGACTGACATGCACATTGTAGACACACGTAAACACCTTGTAAGCAGCCAACATGCCTTGGTCAACCACCAACACAAATGTACACTCATACAGAGAAACACATATGAGCACTAATGCAACATGAACTCCTGTTTTACACTGTCATGGAATACCTGCTTTTATGGTATATGACAAATGTATCAATGCTATGTGCAAGGGTGCACGGTCAATCAATTAATCAAACTGCATTTGTAAGGCGCAACACTGTCACCCTCAGGGGTATCTGGACACTGTCTCCATTGAAGAGCCAGGTCTTTAGTCTCTTACAGAAGTCTACCAGCGAGGGGGCTATACAGAGCTGGAGGGGGAGTTTGTTCCAGGTCTTGGCAGTGATGTACGAGAAGACGCAGCCACTGCTGCAGCTAAGACAGATGCAGGGGAAGTGTGCAAGGGCGAGTGAGGAGTAGCGCAGGTGTACAGATGGTTGGTGGAAGTTCAGTCGTTGGTTGATGTGGGCAGGTCCTAGGTTGTGGAGTGCTTTGTAAGCGTAAGTAAGGATCTTGAACTAGCATCTCTTCTGGATGGGGAGCCAGTGGGGGTCTCTCAAGTGGGGTGTGATGTGGGTTCATTTGGGGAGGTCCAGGATAAGTCTGGCAGCAGTTTTCTCTATGGTCTGGAGTCTTGAGGAGCTGGGTGAAGATGCCGGAATAGTGGGCATTGCCACAGTCGAGGCAGCTGGTGACGAGGGCCTGAATGACGGTCTTTCTGATGTTGGTTGGAATCCATCTGAAGATTTTGCGGAGCATGCAAAGTGTGTGGAATCGGGAGGGGACTGCGTTGACTTGTCATTTCATGGTCAGTTGGCTACTGAGGATGATGCTGAGGTTTCGGGCACGGTCGGCAGGTGTTGGGTAGGTCCAAGTTCTGAAGGCCACCAGCTGTGGTCCCACGCAGAGGTGCTCTTACCAAAGATCAGTGCTTTTGTTTTGTCGGAACTGAGTTAGAGGCAGTTGTCTCTCATCCATTTTGCTACGTTGGTCATGGTGTGGCGGAAGGTGGATTTTGCACTGGAGGGCCCATGGTGAGTGAGAGGATGAGCTGAGTATCGTCAGTGTAGGAGATTATGTTCAGTCCATGGGATCTAACAACATCTTTGAGGGGGGTCATGTAGATGTTAAACAGGGTGAGGCTGAGAGATGATCCATGTGATATGCCACATCTGATGTCTTTGGGTGCGGAGGTGAAGGGAGGCAGTCAGATGCTCTGTGTGCGTCCTATACGGAAGGATGAGATCCACTTGAGGGTGTCTTGCTGTATGCTTTGTTGTAAAGTCTGTTGATGAGGGTGTTGTGGGAGACAGTCGCAGAGAGGATCAGTGCCACAATTTCTCCATGGTCGAGGAGTGTTCTGATGTCGTCTGTGGCTGCGATCAGCGTTGTCTCAGTGCTGTGATTTGCACGGAATCCTGATTGTGAAGCATCTGGTAGGTGTTTTTTTCCAGGAATTCAGTGCGCTGCTGGTTGATGGCTTTCTCAAGTACTTTGGGTCGGTAGCGAAGCAGGGAGATCGGGCAATAGTTTTTGGGATCACTGGTGTCGGCGGAGGTTTTCTTTAGAGGAGGTCTTACATCAGTGTGTTTCCATCGGTGAGGGAAGATTTATGTGGAGATGGAGGTGTTGATGAAGCTGGTGAGTTGCGTGCTGATTGGGTTTGTTGCGAGGTTGAAGTGGTGGGGGCAGGGGTTGATGGGCACCCCAGAGTGGATGGAAGACATGATGGCTTAGGTGGCCAGGGTGGTGAGCTGAGACCAGGTGGTAATGGTTTGGCTGATGTTCGTTGGTTGGTGAAAGGGTAAGGAGAGAAAAATGCATTATATTTGTAATTGCTTGAATGTTTTGATGCTGAGCATTCATTTATAGGAACAAATGTGGGTTCAAATACACAGCAGATCTGTCAGCATTATATATGTTGCCCCGCCCCACAAGCAAGTGCTTAATTTGAGCCGGTGGTTGGCAGTGGGGCAACACCAGCACTCATTTTTGAGGACCGCCATTTATTTTTCCTTTTCAGATATTGACTACGTGCAAGAGAGAGAAAACACACAGACTGGAAAGGAGGAAGAGAAAGATTCACAAAGGGAAAAGATGCACAAAGGTAGAAAGCTGGGACAAGCAAGAGAGGGAAAAAGGGGCAGGGAGAAATTCTTGGTGGATTAAAGAGCCATGGGGTGCAGCAGCTGCTGCCATGTAGGCAGAGTGGAGGGGGGCAGGCAAATGTGGTGTTGGTGTGTATGTGTGTGTATGTGTGTGTGTGTGTGCGTACATGCAAGATGAGTGGTGTAAATAAAAAAAACAATTAAAAAAAAACAATTTAAAAAAAAATTACCTTGCTTGCTGCACGACGCGTCCTCCTTACTCTGGTCTCCTCTCTGGCTTCAGCAAACTCCCTGAAGCAATCCTGGTGCTGCTTTCATGCTGGCAACCAGCATGAAAGAAGCTTTGGGATTGGAGGAAGCGGCCTCTCTCAGGGCTCACAAAAGCACTGGAGGCCTGTGCTTTCTCTAGCCCAGCTGTCTTAAGACAGCTGGGTTAGAGAAGTTTAAAGTGCGCATGTCTGGCTGGCCACTCAGCAGCAGTGGCCCCGCCCCGTCCTGAACCGAGGATGGAAAGTAAAATGGTAATAAATTAACTTTATTACCATTTTATTTGTCATCACTCAAGAGCATTGTAGGCAGAGGGGCGATGCTCCTCTGCCCTAAAGGAAAAACTGCTGCTGACATTAGGGTGGATTCAGCACTAGGGTACCTTGGTGATCGGTGTTTGCAGCAGCTCAGCACCAGCACCGATTTAGAACAGTCCATCACATGGTGGAGCTGTCTGTCTATTTTTGTACAGATTACCTCAGTTTAACAATGAATACACATTTGAAAAGGAATTCTAGTAGAGGGTCCAGGCCCTTCTTACTGCTTTGGGTGGTATAGAATTTTCAAATTATATTGATACGATAGTGATGCTTAGTAGGGAGCGTTCACCCTGGCATGTGACAGTGCTGTCCATTCCAGTCTGCTGTGCACCCTGTAGTGGTCTCCTGAGCAACTCCTTGGACCCTGGCACCTGTTTATGTACAAATTAAGCACCGCATCGGAGCTTGCTGCAAGGTAAGTGACTAAACAGACAGGGAAAAGAAAAAAAATGCACACATCCCCAATAATTGACAGGCATACTATCCAATTGGATGTCAAGTCACCCCAGACGTTCCAAATGTATTCATTAAACAGCAGAGCTGCGCCTTTTGCACACGGTTTTGCACACAGTGGTGTGGAAAGCAGAACTATCCCTCAAGTCACACAGAAGGAGCACCCTTGTCGTGTAAACAACAGAGCTACGCCTCACAGCACTGGTGCAGCATAATCTGGATCAGAAGTCTCCAACGTTTTCTGTAATAAGGACTACTCATGTTCAATTAATTTCACCCCGTGCTATTAATGTTTTTAGTGTGGGAATAGTGACCACGTCAGACAAGATTGCATTAGTGGCCAGTCCATGCCACATTACCCACAGTGATCACATCAGCACATCGGTGGGGGGGGGGGGTACATCCATAATGTGAAAAAGGCTTTGTCAATTTGGACTGCTTCTACATGGTTAGTACATGGTAGACATAGCTGCAAGGTCCCTGGCATCAAGTTAATGATATTACTAATAAGTAATTAGTAATAGGTCTCCATAGAAATGCATATATTAATTCAACCAAGCAAAAGCTTCTAATTTAGTAGGTTGAACTGCACACAGGAGAGCTACTTACAGGTAGCTGGAGAGCTACCAGTAGCTCACGAGCTATTTGTTGGCAATGCCCAACCTAGATTGAACAACAGCGCTATGCCCAAGGTCACACAGATGCAGCAGGTTTATTGTTTAAACAGCAGAGTTAGGCTAGATGTAGCTGTGTTTTAAATGAGGCCAAAGTACAAACGCTATGCAGTGTGGGGAGTGAAGGACGGGTGGGTGTTCTGATAGGTTAGGGGGCAGACAGGGACAGGATGGGCCCTAAAGGGGAATATTAGCTTTATGCGATGAAAGTGTTCAACCTCAATTGCAGAAGAGAAACCACTGCAACTACGAAAACAGTCATAAGGGCAGTACGCCCATTTATCACTAAAAAGGTAAATACTGCAGCACTCGGCTCCCCATGGTCCCCACTCACTTCAACCTTGTTTAGCGGGACCAGGTCACGGGGCATCACTTTTCCATTCCTGGACTTTGCTTTAACATATCATTATCAGGTGTGTTAGTTCAGTGAACCAAGACCACACCTTCCAGATCGCACTCACTTGTCAAAGCAGAGTCCAGGACTGGAGACCTGGTGTCCCTGTGACGTGGGGTCATCTGGTCGCCCTGACTGTGGTGTATTGTTGAGGAAAGCGCTGCCCGCCTTATGGTGTGAGCCCCTGAACTATGGTGGGCGAGCCACTGGAAGCCTGAGCCACATGCTTGGGTCTGGCTGATCTCGGGGTCAGTGCCGGATTAAACCCTGTGGAGGCACCTAGACACTTGAAATGTCATAGTCCCCCTCACAAATCATCTCCTAATATGTTTTAAATTTTCCCAACCAACAATTTTAATAAACCAATATTACACAAAACGAAACATTACACTATGTAAAAGAGACAAACTGTTATGTGAATCTGATGTCTATGGTTTATGTAGTTTAAGTTGTTAAGGGGTACATTACATTGATGCAGTATTTTTTCTATAGAGTCGTTAATGTAAAGTTGTTTGAGTCGATTCATGCTGTCTATCTCATGGAAGCAATTTAAGAAAGCTTGATTGTAATTTTCTTTCGAGATCAAATCAATATTATTTTGATCTGTTGTCGTGGGGCCCTAAAAGGTGGGGCCCAAAGGTCAGTGCCTACTTTGCCTATTTGGTAATCTGGTACTGGGGGTCCTCTTGAAGCCTTACCCTCAAAACGACACAGACCTTCATGTGGCTTCTGCCTGCCATCCACGGTGTGACGCCCTGCGCCAAGAATGGAAGAAAAAGCTTTATTTTGCGATTTGAAATAGGAAAATGTGGTAGCCATCTTGTACAATCTGAAATCAGAAAACCAGGGTTCAGCCACAGCTTCCCTGTTTGACCAAATTGTGTGATCCTAGGCAAATACTTTTTTTTGACCAGCCTGTTTTTTTATTATTACACAAGAAAGTGCTTTCAAATAGGTGTATTCAGGATGTGTGAGCTACAAAACCCTCCTGCATTTGATTTAATACAGTATGGCCCAAATTCAAGGATGGTCTTGTGCCATCTAACACCACATTATAGTCATTTTTGTTACGCTAATGTGGCATTAGATGGCCAAAAACGCTGCACCATATCTACAAAGCAGCACAATGCATGCATTGCGCCACTTTGCGAGCCTTGTGCCACATTATGCATGCACCATGCATAATGTATGCAAAGGGGGCGTTTCAGCACAAGGCTGCTGAGAGCAGCCTTTAAAAGGACGCACCCATTGGAATCAATGGGTCTCCTTAGACTTTGCTCCAATAGCGTCAGAATTTTTTTGGAGCAAAGCGCCACAATAGCATCAAAAAGGTTGACGCTTTTGTGCCTAATACCGCCATGGTGCGCTGTATCTTAAATACGGCGCACGCGTGGTGGAGTTAGGGGGACGGTGCTTCGCGATGAGAAGCGCCACTTTTCTTAAATCTGGGCCTATATTGTGACATCTGCGTAAAGAGTTAACAAGCACAGAAACAATACCGAGGAACATATTCAGACTCCCTGATTCTAACCCATGTGTGTCACTTAAACAGGCAGTAACTGATGGCAATAAGGGGGGCTCCCTTCTCTTGCATCTTACCTCACTAATGGGCTGTCCGAGGCGAGACGGAGCACGAAAGCGTCTAAGTTTAAGTGTAAAAACCATGGCTTTTAATAAATATCCCTCGATTCAGTGCGATAAACTGACGGTTTCGGTTCATATCCCACCACATGTTAAAGTCGTTATCTTTTTTTCAAGTTTGAAGCGACTTTATCATGGTTTTGCATTACGTTGGTTGCATGATTTACACGGAACAGATGTTGCCGGCTCGGCTCGTGCACGGCTCTTAGAGCCGAGCCAGGGCCTTGGCTCGGCGTCAGGCTCAGCTCTGGCTCGGCTCGCTGGTAATGTGCTGGCTCGCCCACCTCTACCCGAACCCCGCTCACTCACCTGGTCTTGGGGGGACTCCCGGAGGCAGGCGGCTGCTGAAGGCGCACTCTGGGGAGCAGGCACTCGGAGGGCTCTTAAATGTGTCTTACTTCTGACGTCACTGACTGAAGTCCGCAAGAAACTACAGGCGCATTGTTCGAAACTAAGTACAATATATATCACTCTTAGTTTCGCTTCCTCCCAGAGCCGGCGGCGGTTTTCTGCCTTGGGGTGCGGCCTCGGGGTGAACCCCGGCCCCTCTTGCGAGAGCCTGAGAGAGTGTCCCTGGACTGCAGGGAATCTCCCTCTTCCACCCACAGGCAGTGCTTTAAATGGGCCGGTACTGTCCGGTACTGAGTACCGGCACTTTTTTATTTTGAGAGGGAGAGTACCGGCACATCTCAAGAAAAACGTAGTGCTTTTAATTGGAGAGTACCGGCACTTCTCGGAAACAAGCAGGTACTGTGCCACAGAGTACCTGCACTTTAATTTTTCCATTTCAAGCACTGCCCACAGGACGTGAACAGCAGAGGCGAGCCCAGGGTCTGGCTTGGCCCTAAGTGCCACAGAGCACGTGCCATCGCAGAAAGCAAGAAGACTTCCCACGTATCTACTACGAGTACATTTGAGCGCAATACACTATTTTAACAAATGAGATTGTGTGTCTGGGTTGTGCCACAAAAGTGGCAAAACCCCGACGCAAACTCCAGGCCTCAACTTACACATTGAGGGGCAGATTTCGAAGCCCATAGCCTAGCGCCTCACCGCCCCCTTAGACATTTTTTTACACTAAAGTGGCACTAGGTAGGCCATTCCCCTGACTAATATTTACAAAGTGGCACAATGCCTTCATTGCACCACTTTGTAAACCCTTGTGCCACATTATGCTTGCGCCAGCCATAATGTTTGCAAGGGGGAGGGAGGGTTACCTTGCAGTAAGGCCCAAAAAAATGGCACAGTGAAATTTACAACTTTTAACTGTGCCATTTTTCCATCATTTCTAACGCCTGCTCAAAGCAGGCATTAAGATGACACACCCATATTAACCTATGTGCCTTCCTGCGCTTTGCTGCACTCGTATCAACATTTTTGATGCCAGTGCATTAAAGTGCCACAATAGAGTCACAAATGTTGACTCTATTGTCCTAACGACCGCCATGGTGCACCGTAGTGTAAATGCGGTGTTACCGTGTTGTCGTTAGGTGGGGCAGGGGCAACGCAAGGGTGGTGCATCAGAATCAATACACCAGTTCCTTGTAAAATATGCCCTTTAGGCCCATATTTATGGTCTTTTGGCGAAAGGCAGCACATCAGCTCACCTTGCTGCGCTGCCCTGTATCTATAGCAGATGGCGCATTCCTGTCCTTTCCACCTGCACTGGTGCACAATGGGCAAACTAGCGCCTATGAAGGCCCCCTTGCACCATGGGTCATAGATGTCTCTATTGCACACAGGATTGTTTTTGTGCAGGAAGGGGCACCTTCCTGCACAAAAACAATCCTGTGATGCTTTTTCACCTTTCTGTGTGTGCTGCAGAACGCACACATAGAGGAATAAATGAGGCGAAATAAAGATATTTCTGCTTGTTATGCCTGCCCTGGGGACGCATAAGGTTTTTGCACATCCCCAGGTTTACAAGTCTTTGTAAATCTGGGTAAGCTTCAAATTCCATGGGTGTTGCGTGTGAACACCCACAGCAACACCCATGGAACTCCTCCCTTGCATAAGTCAACACAGCGACTTACACTGCCTTCTAATACTCCACACCTCTAAGGCTATTCAAAGCCACGCAAAGTGGCTTTGCGTGGCCTCATAGATATGATTTCAAGGTTTGCTCCACTGTTGCTTCACAAATAGTGATGCAATGGTGGCACAAGCGTCTCATAAACATGCCCTTTAATTTTTAAAACAGTGCCACAAACAAATTGGCAACATGGAGAAATGTTGCAGCAAATCTGTTCTGCTTAGTTGGTTTCAAAGTCTGTATTTTAAAATGTCTTCTGGAGTTAAGGCACATGCTGCAGGGATCTTAGTGTGTCTAGTAAATCTCAGGGAATAATAATAATGGTAAGATACATCTGGAGGTTAACGCATTACGCTGGACAGGTCTGTGTTTTGCCTAGTCCCCGTTTTGAATCAAAAAAGCATATAGGGTTAATATGTCTCCTGCAACACACATAATTTAACATGCAGATGCCAGATTTTTATTTCAGGTGGATAGGTAAGTGAATTTCTGCTTTTTACACAGAGATCCATTTGTCTTATGTAACACATCTTGGACATTGAATTACACACATATTGTTAGAAATGGTTATTTCTAGTTGGCAGTCAGTTTACACCCTGTCCAAGTAGGGACCCTCACTCTAGTCAGGGTAAGGGAGATACACGGCTCAGATAATCCTTGCTGACCCCCTTGGTAGCTTGCCACAAGCAGTCAGGCTTATCTCAGAGGCAATCTGTTAAGTATTTGCATAAACACACACAGTAACACAGTGAAAACACCACAAAAGGACTCCAAACCAGTTCAGAAAAAGACCAAAAGAACAAAAATCCAACATACGCAAGCAAAGATATGAATTTTTAAAGAAAATAAAAGTCTTAATCCATAGAAAACAATGGATGCATTGTTTTAGCACAAAGTACCTGGTATGCGTCAAAAATAAAGCCGTGCGGGTGAGCGTGCGTCAGAAAAGCAAGCGATGCGTCAATTCCTTACTCACAAGTGAGTCCATGTGTGGATTCTTTTTCTGCCGGGTAAGCAATGCGTTAATTCTTTCCTTGCAGGAAAGGGATGTGTCGGTTTCTGGGCCAGCAGTCTCGGGTCCATGCGGCGATGGTGAAGATTTTGATGACCAGGGACAATGCTTAAAAAATCCGGACACACAGCAATGATGAATCCAGTGGCGATGCGTCAATTTTACCAGTGCTGGGTCAATGTTTCAGCCACGGTGCAGGCACTGTGTCAATTTTTAGCTGCTCATCTCCGGTGCATGGATTTTCACTCTGGTTCTGCCAGCTTCTCCTTCCAGGGGCCCAGAGAATGGATGTGGCAGCATTTGGCAAGTCAGGGGGTCTAAGCAAGAGAGCACAGGTGCTGGCAGATGAAGTCTTTGATGTTCCTGAGACTTCTTAACAGGAGGCAAGCTCAATCCAAGCCCTTGGAGAATCTTCACAAGCAGGATACACAGCAAAGCCAATCCTTGTCCTCTCTAGGCAGAAGCAGCTACTGCAGGCCAACTCAGCAAAGCACACAGTGCAAAGGGACAGTAATCCTCCTCGCAGCTCTTCACCTCCTCTCCGTGGCAGATGTTCCTCTTGATCCATAAGTGTTCTAAAGTTGTGGGGTCAGCAGTCCAACACTTATACTCATTTCTGCCTTTGAAGTAGGCAAATTTCAAAGAAAAGTCTTTGTAATGCCCAAGACCCTGCCTCTTCCTTGTCGTGCCCCCAACACACTCTAGGGGGTTAGAGTCTGTATTGTGTGAGGGCAAGCACAGCCCTTTCAAGTGCAGGTGTCAGCTCCTCCCCCCCCCACTCTAGCCCAGGAAGACTCATCAGGATAAGGAGGAAACACCTCAGTTCCCTTTGTGTCACTGTCTAGAGTGAATTCACAAACAGCCCAACTGTCAGTCTGACCCAGACATGTATTCAGCAGCGAGGCAGAGGCACAGAATGGTTAAGCAAGAAAATGCCCACTTTCTAAAAGTGGCATTTTCAAACAGATAATCTAAAAAACAACTTTACCAAAAGATGTATTTTTAGATTGTGAGTTCAGAAACCCCAAACTCCATATCTCTATCTGCTCCTAATGGGAAACTGCACTTGAGAGATATTTAAAGGCAATCTCCATGTTAACCTATGGGAGAGATAAGCCTTGCACTAGAGAAAAAAACAAATTTGGCAGTATTTCACTATCAGGACATGTAAAACACACCTGTACATGTCCTACCTTGCACCCTTCCAATGGGGCTACTAAGGGCCTACCTTAGGGGTGACTTACATGAAGTAAAAGGGAAGGTTTGGGCCGGGAAAGTGGGTACACTTGCCAGGTCGAATTGGGAGTGCAAAACTGCACACACAGACACCGCAGTGGCAGGTTGGAGACATGTTTACTAGGTTACTCATGCGGGTGGCACAATCAGTGCTGCAGGCCCACTGCTAGTATTTGATTTACAGGCCCTGGGCACCTCTGGTGTTCTTTACTAGGGACCTACTAGTAAATCAAATATGCCAATCAGGGATAAACAATCATAATTTACACAGGGAGCACTTGCACTTCGGCACAGGTCAGCAGTGGTAAAGTGCCCAGAGTGTGCCCAGAGTACCAAAAACCAGCAAAACCAAAGTCCAGCATACAGTAAAAAATATAGGAAGGAGAGGCAAAAAGACAGGGGAAACCACACCAAGGATGCCATGTCTAACAGTGGGATTACTCTCAAGAATTGATGGACATTCTGAAGTCTCATTCAATGGGGGAAAAGGAAGTGTTCATCCTCAGAGTCATAAAGTATCATGTTCTTAAGGTGTTTTTGTCCTTTGATTGAGTATTAATATAATTAAATACTTAAAAGGCAAAGGTAAATCTTATAACCAATGAAAAAAAAATCCATTAGTGACTATGTTGGGGGTGATTGAGACGCAGCGTGGCAGGGCGTGACAATCTCCACACTGCTGAGCATGAAAAAAAAGCACACTCATGGAAAATGATTACACTGAACAACTGGTCCTAAAAACAATAAACACTCTGCAATTTCACATGGAACAACATCACGTATTGACACATGTGCTTGTGTGTATCTGCCACGAAGATATTTGTGGCTCTCAAACATATCTTTTGACTACATAACATAATAGCTACCTTTAGGAGTTTGTGGGAGTCTTGAGGGTACCTTGTAGTGCACTGCGAGGCTGTCACCACCACCATCTCACCAAAACCATGACCAGCAGTCTGCTCCTAGGCCAGACTCTGGGGGAGTGTAACCAGCTGGTACTTCTCACCTCACGCACAGCTGCAGCAATGAAAAAGAAGGTATTACATCTGCAGTATTTCTCACCTGTCCTCACATTGATCTTTGAGAATTCAAAACAAGGAGCAACCTCAGGCTTAGAGTGTTTGATTGACAAAGAACATCTGATTCTGACCACATTTGCCATCCCACTAATCTGAAAATATAATGTCTTCCAAGGATAATTTGCACAAAGCTGCTTCATCGCTTTTTGAAAATTGCAGATGCTGTAATAAACAACTTTCAAATCACTCTGCTTATAAGGCTCAGGTTATCTTTCCCTGCTCTTGATGCTTTAAGATACTACATCAGCATGGGAATCAGTGCTTGATCTCATTCAGAAGAAAGATTAACCTCTAGTCCAGTGGTTCCCAACCTTTTGGCATCTGTGGACCCCCACTTTATCATGACTGGAACCCGGGGACCCCCATTGAATCATTATTGGAATCCAGGGACCCCCTACTGAGTCATTGCGGTAAAGCTGGAGACCTAATCTGTTAATATTATTTGATTTTCTAAGCAGTCGCGGACCCCCTGAGGAGGCTTCGCGGACCCCCAGGGGTCCACGGACCACAGGTTGGGAACCACTGCTCTAGTCAAATTGCCAGAAGAGGTACTGTAAGAAATTGGGTTTTTGTCGGCTGGGGGTAGGTACCCACCGCAAGTAATAATCACAGATCCTTGTCTGGGTGGACCATTAAAGTCACTAAATTAACCTGAGCTCAACTCAGTGGTAGGTATAGCACAGAGCAGACAGGCTTAAATTATATGCAATGTGTAGTATGTGCAGTAATAAAGTTGAAATGCAAAACAACAACATTCCCAAAACAAATTAGCCTGGCACGAGCTAGTAAATGGGAATTACCTCTGGCGGTACCCTAACCAATGGGGTAAAAGTTCCTGTTGCTAACCCTACCAGCTTTGGGGACTTCAAAGATGGCTGAAATCTTCAACCATGCTAAACCTGAGAGCTTGAGATGAGTTGGGAATGTACTATGGTCATCGTAGGGGTAGCTTTCCCTTACACGTATGGCGCCTGGCTGACTAGAAAGACAAAAGGGGAGACAGGTCCAAATGTGAGCTTCATCTGCATGTGACAGGGGAGGCCTCTTTGAAGTGCTCTAAGAGTCTGAGAAAAGGTCCCATGCCAGTCTGTCAATGGGAGGACATCACCTCTTCGACCCAAGACACATTGTCCCTGTCATAGAGTAGCTACCACCTCACCACAGAGAAGCCATCAAGCTGCCAGGCTGAAAGCTTAATGAAAGGTCTCCAGAGGCTTTAGGCAGGTAAAATGTAACTTTTCTAAAGTATATTTTATGTAATAGACAAAATACAAGTTTAACCGTAAAATTGAATGTTGGATAACTATTAAAAAGAGTCCTTGACATATTTCTCTAGCTATTACCAATACGAAATTAGCATTATAAGGTGTTATCATGTAATCCAGTAATTCCTAATGGAAGCAATCAGCCTTGCTGCAGTGAAAATAGCCCTTATGCTTTTTCACAGTAAATATATGTGGAATACTAAACTTCTACTTGTTCTACTTTTACATATCATGCACCCTACACTATGGGCAATAGGGCCTACCTTACAGGTGAATTATTAAAATGTAAACAAATGGTTAAGGCTTGTCAAAAGAGTGTTTATTTCAACAGGTTGAATTGGCTGTTTCAAACTGCACAGCCAAGCTACAGTGGTAGGCCAGAGGCCATGCATTACTGTGTCACTGTAGTGGTTGCCATAATGAGGGCTGCAGCCAACCGGTGAAGTATAACATACGGGCCGTGAGTACACTATGGGTAACATATACTAGGGACTTATAGGTAAGTTAAGTATGCCAATCACTAGTGTACCAGTTTTATATGGCTTGCGGAGGTGGAGAATACAATCGTAGTATCCATTACAATATCAGTGTACATGGTTAGTACAATTGCATCATGGGAACATAGCAGGATACATGTCAAATGCAGGAGTATGAGATACATTTGCTGTTTAGAATAACAACAACCAACGATGAATTTCTTACGGTGCTCTGTGTCGCAGACCGCATGCTTCTTCCCGTCACAACGCTGCTGCGTCTGCTCCACTCCAACTCAGAATCGCAGCACACCGATGGGATGGTTTGGCAGGAAGGAAGCTTTCCAGTGCATAGCTATTAATCTACTTGCTATTAGGAGTGCTAGATCTATGAAGCAGGATGTGGCCTTCACCGTTTTCAGGCGTTGGAATAACCCCAATAGTGCTCCTTCCTTTGTGCACATTCCTGTCCGGCCAGTAGTATGTTCCAGTGCGGTGGACACTTTGGACCAGAACGACTGGGATTTCCTCACATTCCCAGAACATGTGGATCATGTCTGCTCCCTCCTGCTGGCATCGAGGGCAAGCCGACAAGGAGTCAAACATACGAGACAGAGTGGCAGGTGTGAGATATGCTCTGTGGAGGATATTAAATTGGATGTACTGAAACTTTGTATTGCGGGAGCCTTTTCTAGGGTATAAGAGTGCAGCCTCCCATTCTCTACCAGTAAAGTCCCTGTTCATGTCTCTCTCCCACTCCCTGCAGAGTGCGATTAGTGGGTCACGCGTCGTGTGTGCAAGGGCCTGGGTGAGCCAGGTGACAAGTTTCCTCCCACCTCACATAAGGTGCAGAGCATGTATCAGAGGGTGTTGGGTGGGCTCCAGATCAGTAAAATCCCATAATCATTCCAATACAGCTCATAAGTGGCTGAAGGCTAAGAAGTGACCTCTTGGTAAATCATATTCCTCACAGAGCTGCTCAAATGCACACCCCCTCTTGGAAGAGAACACCTAGCGTATCCACTCCCGCATCTTTCCAAGCAGCTAGTCCTGTGCCGCACACCATCGCCCCAAAGGAGGAGATTGCATGTATTGGGATTTCCGGAGAGTATGGGGATATTTGTGGCATGAGGCGTAAGCTGCGAATAAAGCAATCAGGCAGTTTGTAACAGGCCTACAGTCCCTCGCGGACGTCGTGCATGTGGTAGGAAGAGCTGTAAGATCGTGTTACTGTCCTGGACGTCTGTGGGGTATCCCAGTTCTGATAGATGGTGTCCTGCAAGCCAGCAGGCAAGCCACTTTAATTGCACGGCTAAATAATATTGTTCAAAATTCAGGGCACCTAGGCCCCCTCTGTGTGTAGGTAACTGTAGCTTATGAAGTGCCACCGGTTGGCGTCCCTTATTCCAGACGAACCCATTTAGAGCCGAATGTAAAGCACAGAATGTGGTCCTCGCGATGCGGACGGGTAAGTTCTGGAAGTAGTAAAGCAGTCGAGGCAGCATGACCATTTTGACCAATGACACTTGGCCTTGGACCATTAGGGCCAGCGTACTCCAGAAGTCATCTGCAACCATAGGGACGTATTGGTCCAAGTCAAGTTATCATCTATTATGTCATGTGTAGAATGGTAGATATTAAGACCGAGATATCAGAAGTTATGTGGTTCCCAGCGGAGCAGCCTCGTCAACCGTAAACTGGTATGAAAAGCAATGTGGACTCAAAGGGTGTAGGCATGACTTGGTCCAGCTCACTTTCAGGCTGGATGGTGCTTTGAATTCTCATAAGGTGTCCTGTATCTGTGTGATACCCTCCCGTTTATCCCAGATATAGATCAGCACATCATCCATGTATAGGGAGACTGCATGGAGCTCCTCCTCCGCTTTGATTCCCCATCCTGTTGTCCTACCCGTTGTGCCAAGGGCTGCGTGACCAAGGCAAATAGCAATGGGGAAAATGGGCACCCCTGACGTGTCCCCCTGCTCACCTTAATTGGGGGTGAAATACGCTGGCTGATCTTCACCCGTGTTGTTGGTTTCACACAGAGGAGGCATATCAGGGCTTGCATGTTTCAGTGATACCAAAGGCCATCAATGTCAAGAACATACAGGCCTAGCTGACAGTATCAAATGCCTTCCCCAGGGATGCAGGCGGCATATATATTCAATGTGGTGGGTCTACCGGGAACAAACCCATTCTGATCACAGTGTATTAGACATGACAGCAAGTCGTATAGGTGGCTGGCCAAAACATTACTCCGAATCTTAAAATCCGAGCCCTGCCTCCATTCCTCGACGAAGAAATGCTTGTGCCCTTGATAAAATGTGTGTGCATTATTTGGTCCTCACCAGCAGTCCATCTATTCATTTTAAACGCCCATCACCTGTTGCACAGTGAGGACCCCTCTGCCCTCCAACCTAGTAATGAGGGATACTGTCCTGTGTGCACTTGCAACAGTGCTGTTTACTTGATTTGACTTACTCCAGATGTACATTGTCACCAAGTGGGGCTTGTTCTAGCTGCTGATCAGTTCACATGACTGGGTGAGCTCCATTTCACAGAGGTGATTCGCAATTGCTTCGTGGTGGGATCCGTCTCTCGTTTTTCCAACTCTGTAAAAAGTGGCTTTAGAAATGTCACCCCCTTGCAGACCAAGGTGACCGCACTTAGCCATCCTATTACATCTTGTCTGCAGGTGCAGATCTGCATGAGTTTGAAAGATGGTTACAGTAACTTTTTTCCAGGTGCAGATCTGCATGAGTTTGAAAGATGGTTACAGTAACTTTTTTCCTTTTAGCCACAGATACAGGACAAGTGCAGAAGATGGGTTAATGATTCCTTCTTGTGTCCACATAATCTGCACCTTGGTTTCTGTGTTGACTTTTCTACATGGGGTGGAGATCTTTGGCCTCACAAAAACCGAACCACAATAGCATGAACTAGTTCTTTATGTGCATGGAGAAATGCTCTGCCAGCTAGTCCTGTTTGCTCAGCCTGGAGTACGAGCCTATCACTGCCCATGCATGGCTTCTACGTGCCGGGGTGTTTTTGTTCATGGCAAAGGATTTGATACTAACATTTGTTATTTTGTTAAAGGCTTGATTCCCCTTGCTTGACACCCATGCTTCTTTCATGTCTAGGTTCTGAATAACCTGATTTAAGTAATTTCCCCATGTCCCTGCTGTGTTGTTGATGTGTTGTCCTTCCACTTCCAAGCAGCATAAGTTCTTAATGGTACCACTCTTGGCCACCCAGCGCCTCCAGCAAAGTTTGATGTAAGGGCCCTTACTCTGGAAAGACTGTTTTTTAAGGCACACTCCAGCCGCACCTGTTCCAGGGAAGCACTTTTTGGGAGATGGAACACTGCTTTATATGTTTCTGTTTGAATTTTATTTACCATGTCTATTTCTCTGCCCTGCATAATTTCAGCTGGTAGCACACTGTGGGCAGCAGTTGAGCAGACATTACTGTGAGATAACTGATGGATAGCAACTCTGCTTTCACCCTCATAGCTGTTAACTGATGTTTCTATGTCATTCAGGGATCCAGATGCACTCCCATATATTTGCATGTGGTGGCAACTTCTACTCTTTTCCCTTCCAAAGCCCAAGCAAATTACTTGAATTTGGAGTAGACCAGCTGTATGGCTTTTGTTTTCTTCAGATTTAATTCAAGCCCTTTCTGACCAAGGTACCTTTCTAGGAAGTTCATACTGCGGTGCAGGCCTATTGGAGTTTGGCTCAAAAGGACCATGTCGTCCGCATATTGTAAGCAGCCTAGATTTTCTGAGGCTAATGTGGGTGAAGGGGAATTGACTTGGGCCAGAGTCCCAATGAGGTCAGGTAGATAGAGATTAAACAGGCAGGGGGCCAAAACACAACCCTGCTTTAAACCAATTGTGGTGGGTATCTTGTTCGTTACTCTACTGCCATCACCTATTTTCACTTGAACCCAGGTTTCTGAGTATAGGTCTATAATTGCCCTCAGGAGTGCTCTTGGGATTCCCCAACTGGCCAATTAAAACCAAAGGTGACTTCTAGGGAACAAGCCGAAGGCGGACTTGAGGTCTACAAAGCAGGCGAATAGGCATGATTTTCTGGATTTAGCCTTCTCTACTAAAAGACTAAGAGTTGTTAAATTTGTAGCTGTCCCCATGCCTGCTCTAAATCCTGTTTGGATTTGTGGGACCAAGTTGTTTTCTTCCATCCACGTTTCAAGACGGTGTAGTAGAGAGGATGTGTAGAGTTTTGCTTCTATGTCGATCAGGGTGATAAGCAGCAGCATTTGTTCCATTAGGGCTCCAGGGCTACGCCCCCTTCTTCATTAAACCAATAGTGAATAATAATCTTTTCAACACTCTTGGTATAACAAGAAAATGCCATCTAGCAGTAGCAGCCTTAGCTCTGCTAGTGAGAATGCCTGAGGTCTGGCGCAGGTGCACCAAGGCACCTGCACCAGACATCAGACATTATCCAGGAAACCCCCAGCCCTGGCCTCAGACCTCTGGCACGCCTCAGTCCCCCCCAATCTGTGACGTGTTGAAGCATCACAGATAAAGTTATCCACGGGCACAGACAGCAAGGTAAGTAAAAACTGCTTTTCAATACTGTGCATGTATGTGTGATAGTGTGTCCGTGAGAGAGTGTGTGTATAAGTGAGCATCTCTGTATGTCTGTGTGTGTACATGTGAGTAAAGCTGAGAGTGTCAGTGAAGAGTGAGTCAAAGTGATGACAATGAGTGATAAGAGTGAGTACAAGCGAGAATGAATGAGGGAGAGAGAGAATGACTGAATTTAACTAAATGTTACTGTGTGTGAAATTGAGTGAATCAAGTCTGAGTGTGTCTAAGTGAGTCAGAGAATGAGTGAGAGTGAGTCATTGTGAGAGTGAGTGAGACTAATTGAGTCAGACTGAGTGAGAATGATTGTGTCTGAGTAAGTCTGAGTCAGAATGAGAGTGAATAAGTGCGTCTGAATCGAAAAGTGTGAATAAGTGAGTGAGTGAGTATGAGTAAATCATAGTGAATTAGAATGAGTGTGAGTGAATCGGTGAGATTGAGTGAGAATGACTGAGGCTGACTATGAATGAGTAAGACTGAGTCACAGTGAGACTAAGTGAGTCAGAATGAGTAAGACTGGGTGGGACTGAGTGTGTATGAGTGAGATTGTGTATGAGTGACTTACAGTGAAATTGAATCACAATGAGTAGGAATCAGTGAATCAGGGAGGACGAGTGAGTTAAGGGAAGGCTTATAGAAACTACGTGAGAATGAATGAGACTGAGTAGGAATGAGTAAGTCAGAGCGAGACAGAGGTAAACTGGGTGAGTCAGAGTGACATTGTGTGAGTCAGAATGAGAGAGACTGAGTGGGACTGAGTGAGAATGAGTGGGACTGATTAAGTATGGGTCACAGTGACATCCTCTGTGTTCCCTTGTTTCTCCTTCTTTGCTGTACCTGGAAAGGCCATGTTAATACTTTTCCCCTGCTTGATTTTACAAAGTGCATCACTCCCTCTTCGTTGCATGAAGGGGCTCCATACATTTTGCAGATGTGTTTTTCCCCATAAGCCTGGACTTCCCAAATGCCAGCCCATTGACCAGTTGCCAAAATGACCTGCTATCTGGTTCTTCGCTTGCCCCCAATAACTGGAGCCATGTTAGCTCCTGGTGCTTTCTTTTTTCTTTCCAGTATTCTTTATGGTACTTGGCTTTCATCTTCCAAAGGATTGCTTTCTCTCCCCTCTGCCCTTGATATATTGCTTTAACCACTGTTCTAGTTTCAAGTGCTATTTGGGGTTTTGCATGCTCAGTTCTTAAAGTGAACAAATCTCCCCCCTTCTTATTCTGCTGATTTAAGCCACTTTGGGACTCCGTTGTGACTGGAAATGTTGTTAATCAAGTCAGAATTAACCTGGTCCATTCTTTTTCCGGAAAGTTTATGTGAATGGATAATCTTTCCTGCAAATCCTCTTGTCGCTTTCTGTCCTCCAAAGCCCCTGCACAGTGATGGACTTCTTCCATTAAAGCGTCTACCCCCTGACGCCATTTTAGTTTTTTAAGATTGAAAGTGACTGGTGTGGAGATTAACCCGTTTGCATGCTGCGATTGGTTGATCCTGCCTGTCAATCGCTTTGTTTGAGGGAAGTGGTCATTCTCTGTTCTGGGCCGGATTTGAAACTGGGTCACCTCTGCCCAAGCAGCTTCACTTATCAGGGTTTGGTCACCAGTTGAAGATTTGCCGCCACTTAGAAAAGTGATAGAGGCAGGGATGTCATCTTTACTGTTTCCATTTAGGAGCATTAAGACTAGTTTTTCCAGGTACTTCCTGTGTATGGCTCCGTCGAGGAACTTGGGCCTTTTTTTGCTTTCATTAGCCAAGTCTAAATTGAAGTCAGTGGTAATGAGAAGATGGCCTAGTGATACTGGGACCGCAGAACCTTTAATATTTCTCCCCAGGATTCCACTTTTCACCCTTTGTTTGCTTTATTTGGGTGAATATAAACGTTTATACATAACAATACGTTATGCAACTGACCACATGTCTCTGGCAACAATTTGGTAATCTGAATCCAGTTAACTTTGGCTTCGATTGCCTCTATGCTCCAATTGAATGTGGTAGAAACAAATGTTGACAGGCCTCCCTTTGGATGTCCATATTTTGACGATTTAATTGCAGGTGCCTGTAGTTCTACGTGGCCTGTCATAGGGTTAGACCAAGGCACCAGGTTTCCTGAGTCAAGATAATATCAAATTCCATGATGAATTGCCTTTAGTATTCTGCTAGTCTGATGTCATCTCTGGAATGTGGGGGAGTGCGGGGTTCAAGGGGTGGGCGGTTAGCGTTGGGAGCTCAGAGACTGAAGGTCATGGTTGTTAAGCTGCTCTACGGGAATAAATACTCAAAGAAATACCTACAGCATTATGTACTTTCTTACACAAATTGGCAACAAGGATGAACAGTAGAGCAGCGTCAATGTGTTCACCTAGTTTCAGTGTTGTTCCAGTTCCAGCGTTTTTCTCTTCATGACGTCAATGGTGTCACCTGTTCCTGTTTGGTGGCTGCTCATCTTTCAGCTCTGTGTGCAAACTGACGGTGGGTCAGATCACAGAGGGGAGTATCTGTGCCCGCATTTGACATCGGGACATACAGGCGTGACACTCTTGTTGGTGTAAAAGGTCATTTATTAGAACAGGTTTTAAACTCATTACTCAAAACTTAACCATATTTCCTTTAACAAACTTTAACTTAAACAATTCCTTTTCCTTTATTTCCTCCTTAAATATCTCCCTTCAATTTCCCTACCGTATCTACTCCCCTATTCTTTCCATGCCTTCCCTGCCTGTAGCCTACCCCTCCCCGCTCTGATCCTTCAAATCCTTGTTTTTCCCCCTGGAAGGGTGGACAAGCCCGCTCCTGGCTCTCTACCCTCCCCCATCTCCTGCCATCCCTTCAAATTCACCTGTCCTAAATGACTATTAACCGCCCCTACTTACCCCTTCCTGCCTACCTACGATCTCCTCCTTCTGTCTTCCTAAGCTGGGTGGGTGGTCCTAAATACAAAATCCTTCCTACCCTAAACGTCGGCGCGGTGAAGAGGCCGACCCCAACTTCCACCCCCCCCTATATACCCTGCCTAAAGCCCACCCCCACCTAACTCTCTGCCAATGAGGCGCCTTGCGTGCCACATCCCTTCCCGAAAATGCCCGCGGAGAGACTAGACTGCGTCTCTTCCTCTCCGCGGGCCCCTCCATCGGGACATACAGGCGTGACACTCTTGTTGGTGTAAAAGGTCATTTATTAGAACAGGTTTTAAACTCATTACTCAAAACTTAACCATATTTCCTTTAACAAACTTTAACTTAAACAATTCCTTTTCCTTTATTTCCTCCTTAAATATCTCCCTTCAATTTCCCTACCGTATCTACTCCCCTATTCTTTCCATGCCTTCCCTGCCTGTAGCCTACCCCTCCCCGCTCTGATCCTTCAAATCCTTGTATTTCCCCCTGGAAGGGTGGACAAGCCCGCTCCTGGCTCTCCACCCTCCCCCATCTCCTGCCACCCAGGGAAACCCATGAGGCCTTTCTCTGCCCCACCCTCTCTTATTCCTTGGTACATAAATTTGTACCCCATGCGCTTTCTAACATCAGTCTCAATTCCGTAATATAATACACATTGCCCAGTTGTGATAAATGTACCCCATCATCACAAAACAACTCTTTTTCTTGTTCTTTTATGTCCCCGTGTCTCAGCACTTTGATTCCCTGGGCCCAGCAGAAAACCCTCATAGCTCTGTTCAATTTTTTCCGAGCCCGCTCTATGGCTCCGTGACTGACAGCCCCTCTCCAAGCCCTTCTTGGCACAAATTCCGTCCAGATCAAGCATGTTCCACACAGTTTGTGTTTTAAAAGTTCCATATCCCTCTGCATCATTTGAATCAAAGTGAGCCCCGATAGCTTCACCAGATCATTCTCCCCCAAATGTATCAATAACAAATCTGGACACCCCCAATGCGGCAAGTTACTCGTGATAAATGGAAGCAGGCTCCCCCACCTCATACCACTCTTGCCCCACCAGCGCACTTCATGGTTTCTGCTGGGCAGTCCCAATGATCTGCCGTACACTTGCTTCTCTGCGAATTTCGCTGCCCAATGTACAAACGAATGGCCGACCAACCATGTCGTCATCTTTCCCTTCTCTGGCCCAGCCACGCAACCTACAAAGAAAAAACATTGTAACAACTGCCTGGATATACAAGAAAAAAAAAACCTTCGCTCCCCTATTTTCCTTCTTTTGTTTGTGCCGTATTCTTCACGGCCTAACATATCTTTCACAGCACCTCGATTTCCATCTCCCTATGGCCTTGATCTTAGCCCAGTCCCATCCCAAGTGCGCCACCTCTGTTGCCGCGCCAATCCTAAAAGAGTGTGTTCCATAATCACCTGCTCGCCGCCCTATCCTTCCAAGTGTCATTCTCATCACTTGTAAAAGTTGGTAACTCGTTAGTTTCTTTCCTGACGCATGCATGAAGACACCTGTTTCGCCTGCCCTTGGCCATCTGTTTTTGAAACTGACCCATTCCTCAAACGGGCAAGCTACAACCACACCCCCTTTCCTTAACCAAATCCATTTGCCCTTTCCCAGTTGGTCAGTTTTTGACCGTCTTAGCCATATCCCCAACCTGTCTCTCTGCACGTGTACCTCTTTTCTCCTTATCCCGATTTCTGTTCCCACCCCCAACAACTCTGATACTCTAAAAGCGCCCAAAAACATCCACAACATACATAACCTAAACAAGCTCACCTCATATTCATCCCTACCACAAACTAGTAACACCTGTAACATCTCTACCAGCATTTCGAAAGTAATGGGCTCCCTGGCTGGCTTGTCTCCGCTAGCTCTAACTTTGCTCCATCCCCTCAACATCTTGCCCAATAAGTCATTTCGCGCTGGATCATAGCCGAAAAACAATTTGCCATAAAACGACACACCGGCCAATTTCCCCACAATGGTAGCTGGAGATAAGCCCTCCCCGATCAAAAACAGCACAAAACGTCTGGTTCTAGCTTCCAGCCTTGGCAGGCTTTGTGCCCAGAAATTTCCCCAAAAACGTTCAAAAGATTGAAATTCCAACCATGCCATTCTGTAATTATGCCGCGTAGATACTGCTAATGACATCTCCACCAGCCCCGTGATCATCATGCCCCCCATTCCCAGATGTCTGCCGGGACCCCAGTCTTGTTCCGATCCGCTCCAGGTGCCAATTCGCGGAAACGCCGCCACTGTGAACGAGATAGTGAATCTGCAATCTCGTTGTAAATCCCCGGTATATGTGCAGCTTTAAAAATAACATTCAATGACAGGCATAACAGCATGAACTGGCGCAACAAGCGCAAAACTCTGAGGTCCCTTGCTCTCTGTCTATTGACCAATTCTACCACTGCCATATTGTCTATCTGAAACATCACTGTGCTGTTCGCCAATTCCTGACCCCATACTGCCAGTGCAACTAACAGGGGAAAAAACTCCAAAAACGCAATGCTTCTCCCTTGCTGCATCCAAACTGCCGGCCATGCCTCCGCACACCACCTCCCGTCCCAATATAAACCAAAACCTGCCGCTCCTGCTGCGTCTGAAAAAATTTGTATTTGCCATACCGTGTCCGACTCTCCAAAGGACATAGGCACTCCATTGAAATGTCTCAGAAAAATCTCCCACACTCTAATGTCTTCTCGTAACGACAATGATACTCTTATCCTGTGGTGCGGAAGCACAGCACCTGACATGGAGAGTCCTAAGCGCCTACAAAATGTTCTACCTCCCCTAACTACCCTGCACGCAAAATTAAGGTATCCTAACAGCCGCTGAGCCGTTCTCAGGTCCATCTTGCGCAGAGTGCGCACCTCCTTTAGGCAATCTAGCATTTCCTGCACCTTTGCCGCTGGTAACCTAGCGACCAAATTTTGTGTATCCAGCTCAATGCCCAAAAAGGTTAGAATCGGCACTGGGCCTTCTGTTTTCTCGGGGGCCAGAGGCACCCCCGCCTGTTGTGTCAGTTTTTGGAAGGCATCCAGAGCCCGCCCACATGCCCCTGATGCCGCTGGCCCTACGAATAGGAAATCGTCTAGGTAATGTATCACCCCCTTATGGCTGCTTGCCCTTACAAAGACCCATTGTAAAAAGGTGCTGAAAGTCTCAAACAGTGCACATGATATCGAGCAGCCCATGGGCAGCACCCTGTCCACGTATATGTTACCATCCAGCTGCATGCCCAAGAGGTCGAAATCTGCCGGGTGAATAGGGAGCAGTCTAAAAGCTTTTGCCAATTCCGCCATCCTGCCACATTTTAAAACTAACTTTATTGCATCATCAACTGATGCGTAGATTACTTTAGAGTCCTCCTGGGCAATAAAGTCGTTGACCGACGTCCCTTCCGGCCAAGACAAATGATGAATCAAACGGAATTCTCCCTGTGTTTTCTTGGGTACCACTCCCAAGGGGGATATCATAAGAGTGTCACTTGGCCACCCAGAGAATGGGCCTGCTATTCTGCCTAAAGCTACCTCTTTTGCCAATTTGTCATGCACTATCTGCGGGCGATCTTTGGCTGACCGCAAATTGTCGGCCCATCTACGTTGCCGCGGGCCTTGGTAACCTATTCTAAAACCTTCTCTAAAGCCCCATTCGAGTAGACGCGCCTTATCCCTGTCTGGGTATCTCTGCAACCATGGTAGCAGAAAATCCAGTCTAACTGGTGTAGGCCCCTTTTGGCGCAGGAGTGCCATGCCCCCCCCTCCCTCTAGCAGCCCTCCACTGTTCGGCTGGGCTGGACAATGAGAAACATTGGGTGACTGGGTGACGGCCCCCGCACTTGGAGCAGTCATGCTTGAATCTGCATTGTGCCCTGGAACAAAAACCTTTGTTAAAGTTCCAACAAGCCCCTGCCGTTGATCCTGTTGTCTTAGTAGTATTGCCTGCCCCTCCCTGGGCGGGGCGAGCTTGAAAGGGCTTGAAAGTCACTGGCAGGCCACTCGCAGTGTGAGTGGACGCCGCTGTCTGTGCCGATGCCATCCATTGCATCCACAATTCGGGGTCCACGTCCCCCCAAGGTTTTTCCGGATTAACACTCACCCGGGCCCTGAATTCCTCATCATAACTGAGCCATGCAAAACCTCCAAAATGCATCTGTGCCTTTCTAATTATATCCATGTATTTGAAAAGTGCAATAGCCCTGTCCGGGTATTTTTCGCAGTATATATTGGCGAATATCAAAAATGCCGATGTCCAGTTATCCATTGTTATCGGCACCCGAGGTCTACGCGCTAGCTCCCATTCCTCCTCCTTAGACCCTTCCTTTGCCTGTATGTCCCTATGTAACAGTTTAAAGACATCCACATATTCGTGCTTCCATATCTTGTTTTTTGTTTTTTCCGCCACATCCGAACCTAGGGGCATGGCTAAACCCATGTACGGCAGTCTCTTTCCGAGGCCTCCCCCTTCTTTCTCCTCTATCGTCTTTTCCCCCGCATCTTCCTTCCCCGTTGTAACCGAAGCACCCGTGGCTGTGCCTTCTCTGTTCTTGTTCTCGCCCGTCTTCTGAGTGTCGCTATCAACTGCCTTCTCTAGAACTGACCCGTCACCTACCCCAATGGACCTTCTCGTGTTAGCCTCCTTCGGTAACCCACTCCCTTCGCCCCACACTGACCACCAGTTCTTACCTCCAGTGGTGTCTGCCAGACTCCTTGGGATTCTTTTAGGCCTCTGCCTCGCGGCATAGCTTGTCTACCGCCCACGGCGCTTTCCAGCGGAGCTGCCACCTGTAAAACAGACAACGAAGAGGTTGCGCCGCTCTTGCGCCCTCGCCCGCCCCCTTTGGTAACCGTATTCACCTCCCAATCCCGTATTTCGCCATCCTCCCATTCGTCCCCTTCCTCCTCATAGTCCAGTTCAAGTTCATCATCTCTTTCCCACTGGCCTTTGCGCTGGCCGAAGTCTCTAGTATTGGCCAATGTACTCATACTTGCTTCCCCACCCGCATGACGCGTGCCATCGGGACGGTGTCCAAGGTCCCTCGGTGTGGAGAAGGCCGCTGCAGACCCCTCCAGAGCTTCGTGCCAACACGTTTGGGCCGTATTGTGCCCAGTTGGCGTATTCCGTCTCCTGCCAACCTCTGCCGCTGGCATTGATGCCCTTCTGCCCCCGTGACCGTCTGCGTCACCGGGTTTCACCGCGCCCACTGACCCTTCGGCCGCTCGAGCCTCTTGTCTCTGTTCTCCCCTTGCCTGAGGCACCCATACCCATGTTCCCCCTCCCTGCCCCGATTGTTGTGGCCCCGCCTGTCCCTTGGCCTCTCTGAGCTTTGGCGTTGTCTCGTTGCAGGCCTGTGCCTCGTCCCTGTCCTTGCAGAGCTGTGCCCACCTGGCCTCCGTTTCCGCCACCGCGTTGCGCTGTTCCCTTATTCTTGCCTCTAAATCCAATGTCTCTGCCTGGTCCCAGGCCACCTGCGTATGCGGGCTCCTGTCCCCCGCGTTCCCTGCTCCCTGTGCTGCCTTGACTTTCCCCCCTTTAGCCTGGCGGGGCGCTGCCTTAGACCTACCTGGCCCGCCCCTGTGCCTTCCGGCATATTTTCCTCTTTTCTTGGCGGGCGCCCCAAAGAAACCAGGGCTAAAAGTGTCCCCCCTGTGGTAGGACAGATCTAAAGGGGCAAAATCGCCACTGGGCCCGCTATAGCTTGCTCTGCCTCCTTGCTGTGGCTGACGTCTGCTGTCTCCCCCGCCTCGGGGCCCCCCCCGCCTGCCTGGTCCGCGCCTGCCTGCGCGCTTGCTGACGCTGCGCCCTGCGGGGCCTGGGAGTCCCCTGCAAACATCAGCGGGCTCTGCGTCCTGGAGGGGGCCTGCTGCGTGATCGTGGCCTGTCCGGGGGCTATCGCCTCGTCGTCTCTTTCCCCTTCAGAGTCCTGCGACTCGCAGGCCGCTATTGCGGCCGCTACGCGCCCTGATGCCGCCCTGCTGGGGCGTGTCATCCCTACCCAGGCCTGATCTAGGACCCCGGGTCTCAGCAAATCCGCCCTGCCTGCCTCGCCTAGCACACGTAATGCTGCCCTGACCGCCTCCACGTCGTGGCCGGTGGCCATGCTGCAGCCTGCCCTGCGCGTGCACCAAACTACCCCGGGCTTATTAGCTGCGCATGCGTCGCCAATGGGTGTCTTGGTTTGTGCTATCTAAATGCTGTGAATGTATATATTTGATTATTATTATATATATAATTATTATTATTATTTTTTTTTTTTTGTGCCCAGAAATGTCTGGCCCCCTCTGTTTGTGCACCTCACCTCCCCTTGCCTCTGAGGGTTGGGCCGCTACACTGCCTGACAGGTGCCGAGAAACCTGGGCGCCGAAACGAGGAAAAACTTTTTTGTTTTTTTTGTTTGGGCCTTGGCGCGTGGCCTAACTCTTTTTGCTGGCCCCTGGGGCCCCGCGCGACGGTGCCGGCAGCCTGTGCCTGCCGGTTCTGTTCTGCCGCTCCTCCTAGTGCCTTTAAAATGCGGCCAAAAATCCCCGGGTGCCGCCTCCCGAGAGCGCGCGGCTCCGCGCTGTGCTATTTATAGTAAAAGGGGGTGGGGCCGCCTTCCCCGATCCCCCGGCTGGATCTCTGCCAACGGGGCCGCTCTCCCCCGACCAGAAAAACCGCCCGCACCTGCCGTCGGGCCCTAAACTAACAAAAGTGGGGAAAAGTTGTCAGGTACCCCGCGAGGCGGGGCGCCAGCCTAAGGAAAAGGAAAAAACCTCCCCGGACTGGCCCTGAGTCCTAAAACGCCCAACCCACTCCTTACCTACACCTCCTTCCTAAATACAAAATCCTTCCTACCCTAAACGTCGGCGCGGTGAAGAGGCCGACCCCAACTTCCACCCCCCCCTATATACCCTGCCTAAAGCCCACCCCCACCTACCTCTCTGCCAATGAGGCGCCTTGCGCGCCACTTCCCTTCCCGAAAATGCCCGCGGAGAGACTAGACTGCGTCTCTTCCTCTCCGCGGGCCCCTCCATTGGTATGTGGGAAACTAGAATGCGCTGGCAGCATTGAATGTGACTATTGCCTCAGAAAAGCATCTGCCATCTTGAGAGCTTTATCGTTATTCAGTTTGGCCGCAAAGTGTGCGCCTCTCAATAGCGCTGATCTGCACAGCTTTAAATTCAACGTGGTTATTGCCCCGGGGTAAAGCAACTGAGAGCGTTATCATTATTCGGTTTGGCAGCAAAGTGTGTGGTACACCTCTTAATAGCGCTGATCCGCACAACTTTAAATTCAATGTGATCGTTGCCCGCGGTAAAGAGGCAGCCATCTTTTGAGCATAATTGTTATTATGCATGGCACATCTCCTTTAGCGCTGATCTGCACAGCTTTATACTGTGCAGTTTGTCTTCATGAGTGCCACAGTGCTGTACTATGCTATTACACTACTCTGGTTTGCACAGCCCCATAGCGGATCAGTGTTCTTATTGTTGCTGATTCGCACAGCTTCTACTGTGGCAGATTTATATTTTCCTTGCTCATCCTCACAGTTTCTCCTCAACATCTTGGTTTTGGGAACCCCCATGTATATTTTAAATTCATATGCCATACAAGATTTCTTTTGTACAGTACACCTAATGTATATTAGTTATGCCATTTAAAATGCAATTGTACTTAGGTAATTCAAGTAATCCTGTGTTATTTACTAAGGGTATTTGTAATTCTAGTTATTGTAGGCCTTATTTGGCTTTCTATTTATCCATATTAGTTTATTTACAATGGCTAACATAGCAGCTCCACCCCATGTCCTACAATTTAAAGCTGAACCTAAAATGGAGTGGGAATTATGGTACCCTATGTTTTTGGCTTGCGTTGAAGTTCTTGAAGGGTGAAGATTGCCCAACACAAAGAAAACTTTCTTTATTAAACACTTTTTAGGAGGAGCATGGTCAAAAGAATAATCTGCCCCCTTTGGCTGGTGCTGGTGATATGAACGTGTTTGACCAAGCCATGAAGAAAAATGAGTATTCGGTTTGGAAGGAAAATCAATACAGTAATGGAAAGGTTTAACTTGTATTCCAGGGTTCAAAAAGGTGATGAATCAATTGAGGATTGTGTAATTGTGTTACGTACTTCTACGGATCTTATGAGTTTGAAACAATAAGTCATGAACACGTTTTGAGAGACCAAATAATGATGAAAACCAAGAGCAAGAAAATACAGGAAAGGCTATGGTCCAGTACTGATGTGTCTTTAAATGCAGTCTTAAATATTGCTAAGGGAATTGAGCAATCAGAAAAAATTGTGACAGATACGAAGTCAAAATGTTAAACAGTTGGATACCAATTCTGAAGTTGATGATTTTAATTATATTTTATGTATTAAAGACTCCGAATGCAAAACATTGTCTAGATGTACCATAAGGATTGGAGGAAAACGGTTAACTATGTTGGTAGATTCCTGTGCATGGTACAGTATCATTGGGAAAACATGATTTGAAAACACATGGAGTAACAAAAAGTTATTGCCACCAGATTCTTAACTAGGTGGATATTCGGGACATAAAATTGATTTCCAAGGCTATTTTTAGGCTGATCTGGAGTTTGAAGGAAGAAGAACAAAAGGGAAAGTATATGTGGAAACTAAATGTGATGCTATTTTAGGGTAGTCTCACCAACAGGAGATGGGCATAAGACTAGGGGCCAGATGTACCAAGAAATGCGTTAGCAAATTGGAAATAGTGAATTTTAAGAAATCGCTATTTCTGAGTCACAATATGGAATGTATCAAGAATGCGAGTCAGAAATAGCAATTTCCTAAAAATCGCTATTTCCGATTTGTGAGGCCCCAATACCGAATCGCAAAAAAATTGCGATTCGGTATCCGAAAATCGCAAATTGCGAGAACGTGCACCTGGAACAGCCTGACGACATCACAAGCAGGAAGTGAGTCATCCCAGGCAGTTTGCAGGTGCTACACCCAAACTAGCACTCAGAGAGAGTCAGCCCAGCTACACTGAGCAAGTCTCTGAAGAAGGCAGCACAGCAGAACCAACATGGACACCTCTGCCCAGGGAAAGGAGAAGGGAGAAAGGAAGAGAAAACTTAAGTTTAGTGCGCAAGAGCTGGAAGTGCTCACAGAGGAGGTGGTCAGGAGCCACGACCGGTTGTTCGGCAAAAACTCACTCCAGGTGCCTGAGAGTGAAAAGCGCAGACTCTGGGCAGATATCCAGACCAAAATCTGCACTGTTGGAGTTGCGCAGCGCTCTGTCGACGAAATCAAGAAGAGGTGGTACGACCTGCGGTCCCGTGCCAAGGAGAGGGTGGCAAGACGACTGCAGGAGGCCAGGCGCACAGGAGGCGGACCACCCACAGAGACACCCTCCACCCCGATGGAAGACCTAGTGGAGTCCACACTCCTCCCAGAAGCAGTCAGTGGGGTCACTGACATTGACACATCCGGCAAACCAAGTACCAGTAAAGGTAAGTGCAATATTGAAATGTAACCCCATATGTGTATGCACAAAAGCCCCTTAGGAATTAGCAAGTAATTTAAAACATTGTGAGAAGTAGTCCATTCCACATCTTAGAAGCAGCACAACAATGCCTTATGGGAGTGGTAGTCCACAACCCTGAGCAGAAAGTAGTACATAGACTGTAATCAAGTAGAGCGATACCTAGAAGAACACAACACCCAATACATGGTGATAAGATGGAAATGTACATTTATTACCATTTTGCAACATATTGTGATACACACATAAATGACATGCTGCACATTGTTGTTGCAGATGGCCCAGGCCCAGCTGCAGCAGAAAGTGCCGTAGCAGAAACACAGCCTCCATCAGACTCAAACACCAGCGAGTCAGTGAACATAGCGCCAGTCAGACGCAGGGCAAGGCCTGTACCTCTCCCAGATTTGAGCCAGGACTCAGATGACATGCGGGATGAAGGCCACACTCCATCCCCAGACGCAAGATCCACCGTATTGCATGAGTCCCAGCGCCAGCGTCACTCAACACCCTGCAGGAGGCCTCAGTATGCAGGCACACAGCACGTGGAAGCAGGTGAGGGCCCATCATTCTTCGGGGGCCTGGAATCCTCTATGGTTAAGGTGCAGCGCCTGCAAAATAAGAAGAAGGCGGCAATGCATAGGCAGTTTGTGTGCCTTAATTCAAACATCACACAGCTGCATGAGGGACAGACCACAGCAGCTGAAAACACCAGGGAACTGACCAATGCTGTTAAGGAACCATGTACAGTGATAAGGCATGAGGGAGCCAGGCACCGCAGGCATGAGAGGCGATTCATGGGGATGTATGGTGGATTCTGTCAATCACCTTGCAACATCTACGGGCCTCATATTGAGGAGTGCTGTGGCCGCACAGGTGGAGGCAGTGCACAGCAGTCGGGATGTAGCCCAGGGACTGGTCCAGATAACACATGTTCTGGACACTATGCTGGGTAACCGCAGTGCTACACCAAGTGAACTTGGACTAGAGGACAGTGAGGAGTCATCTAGCCTCAGCAGCCTTGTGCCCACACCAGATCATAGGTGTCGCAGTGCCAGGCACAGCACTGCCACTGAGGCAGATACCCGAGGTGCCAGTGAGGCCACTGCGCACTCAAGTGGCTTGCGTGGCCGTAAAAAGTGACTTTGATGGCCACAGGGGACTGACTGCACAATTGGTTTGACAGTTAACTATGAAGACAATAGTGTGACACTGTTAAAGGGTCATTTAGGACTCATTTCTGTTTTTCTTCCCCTAGTGGAACGTATGTTACCTGAAGTTAAGGTAATAAAGGTGCTAACTAGCAGAATACATGTCAGTGAGGTTGTGTTGTCATTACTTACATCAGAAATGGTTGCGTGTGATGTCAGCACGCCTTTGCCTGCCCTCTGCTGCGCTGGTCCTGTCTGCTGGCTGTAGGGGTGGTATGGGATCATCCTCATCATCAGAGTCTGGCTCCAGTATCTCAACAGGTATGCCCCTGGTAGTAGCAATATTGTGCAGGATCGCACATGCCGCAACGATCCTACATGTTGTTTCTGGGCTGTACTGGAGTGCCCCTCCACTTTTGTGGATGCACCAGAAGCGACCCTTTAGCAGACCAAAGGTGCGCTCCACCACGTTGTGTGTTGCCCTGTGTGCTGCGTTGTAACGACGCTCTGCTGGTGTTGCAGGGTTCAGGTATGGTGTCATCATATAGGTGCGCACAGCATAGGCACTGTCTCCTAGAAGGAACAGAGGGTGTAATGAGTAGCTGATCCATCTGACGTCACACTGCCATCAAAGCACCATTTTTAAGAGGGGAAATACCTAGTAGATATCCTTCACCGAATTCTCCAGCTAACAGTCTTGTGTGTATCCCGCTGTGGTGAAAAATGTATGAATCATGTGTGCTCCCTGGGTACCTGGCCACGAGATCAGTTATGATATGGGAGGAATTGCATACCTCCTGTATATTCATTGAATGTGTGGATTTTCGGTTGCGGTACACATACTCTGTGGCCGAAGGTGACAGATTGCAACATGTGTCCCATCTATGGAACCTAGGACGTGGGGGAACTGCACTATCTGGTAGAATGCAATCTTTGTCTGCTGTATTTCCTGTGAGGTGTTGGAGAATCTGATGTACTGCTGTATCTTGCTCAGCATGGCGTTTAAAAAAGCTTTGAAAAATCTAGAGAGGGCACTCTGTGATACCCCTCCTGCTGCTGCTATGACCCCTTGATAGCTCCCTGAGGCAAGTAGGTGCAGGGAGCATAATACCTGCACATGGGTGGGTATGCTATGGGTCCTGTGTGTTGTGTGCTGCAGTATGGGTTGTAGCTCAGCTATCAGGTCAAGTATCATGGAAGAGCTTAACCTGTACTTCTCAAATATTTCCTCCTCTGTCTGGTCAAAAAAGGTTATGCCCACACTGAAAATGCGCTCCTGTCTCCTCCTCCCTCTCCTCAAACCTGCCAAGATCCTCATTCTCCTCGCCATCACGTAGAGTGCAGCCATTGTGGAAAAGAGTCTGAGGCATTCTGGGCCTCTTTATATAGGTTGCACCTGGTTACCACCTGGTTTCAATCCGTGGTAATTTGCATGTGCAAAATGCCATTCTGCGAAAATTTGCAATTTGCGATTTTTTTATGCATCGCATTGCGACATGGATTTGCGTGTCGTATTTTGCAATTCCTAATTTCCAACTTGAAATACCGATTCGGTATTTGCGATTCGGTATTTCATGTCGCAAATGGTGAAACGCAAAAAAGCGACACGCAAATCCATGTCTATTCGCAAAAAATCGCAATTTTTGCGATTCCTTATTTTTGGCCTGTGAATGCCTTTCATACATCGCGGGGCTCGTTTTTGCATTCGCAAACGGCCGAATTTTGCGATTCGCACCGTTTGCGAATACAAAATTGCTTGATACATCTGGCCCCTGATCCCAATGCTTCCCCACCTGTGATCAAATAGGGTGACTATGAATGTGCGTCATTTTCTGATTTTTTTTCAGGATAAGTTAGGGAAATACTCTAATTTCAACCATAGGATTATATTAAATGAAGGAGTTATACCTCTCAGGCACAAGGTTAGGAATGTGCCATTAGCATATAGGCACAAACTTAACAGCATATTAAATGGCTTAATTGAAAAGAAAATAATAGAACCTATAGAGTCTTCCTCATGTGTATCACCTATAGTCTTGTTGTTAAAGAGATATGGTGAACTCCATTTGTGCATAGATTTGTGTAGCCTTAACAAGGAGATTTGGGTACAGAAGGAAGTAGGTGGCAGGTATCAGATGTTGGAGTAGCAGTAATAGCTAGCAATGGTGATGGCAGCAGGCTCTCACGCACCTCGCTTCAAGGACCCACCTCACCTCTACCATCGCCAGGCAGGGGGGCACGAGCAGTCCTTCCTCCCAGTCCGCAAGTCGTAGACCCTGTACACTATGACTAGCTATGTAGGCATTAACGGCAGAGTAAAAGGTCGCCACTGGTATCCCTTCCACGTGTCCTGTTGGAGCTATACAGTCATCAACCCCCATTCATTAGAAGGAGGGGTGTGTCCTCAATTCAGGGCACTCACCGGTGTTATGTCTGGCCATGATCAGTAGTGGTCAGCTTTACTATGCTTCTGTGTAGTCATAAGGTGAAAGGGGTAAGGTCTGTAAGGGCGTCGGAACTACCACAGCTGCTGCGCAGATCACGTGGTCTAGTTACCAGGCGTTGCCTCGCTTAGGCCCTGTGGGAGTTATGTGTTCAGGGTGAAAAGCAAAGGAGCGGCAGGACTCACCAGGTCGGTCACCCCCCATCCAGCACGGGCCAGCTTACTCTGAGCAGGCACCTCAACTTCCAAACACGCTGGAAGCAAGCTCCTCAGAGGCACATATGGCGTGCGATTGCCATCTAGGCTGCCAAACGAGGCAGCGTCGGGCTTCAGGAAGAGGGAGAGATCTCTTCTGTGGAGCAGTCTGGTTGTGTGTGGCGGACCGGTCACCTACTCAGAGGAGACTAGGCAGTCATCCTGGGTTGTTGCGCCGTGCCACATAGGCTTTGTCTCAGTCCCACCGGGGGATACTCTGTAGTTGAGGAAATCCAGGAGCCTCTAGGAAGACACAGGTCCACTCGCTGTAGGGATTCTGCGCCTCTGCTTATTTATAGGAGTAGAAAGCAGGACTCCACAGCTGCAATGGTGGGGATAACGGACGGATTGCAGGCACACAGACAGACTGAAATTATATTCAGTCCACCATCTTGCGGCATTGGCCACACACCCACAATGAGCCACTCACTCTTTCCATCAACTCTGCTAAAATACTGAACTTGAGCCTTCAACAAGCAGACAACTAACAAATAGTGGACTTTGCACGAATGTTAGAGCTACCCCTTCCTCTGTAGTTCTCTGTTCGTGAGACCTGGGGGCATAGGATATCCACAGCCAGATTTACAAACGTTTTGGTTTGGGTTTGCAGTACTTTTTTTATGCAGACCAATAAGCAAAATCCATTTTTGGTATTCACAAAGCAACGCAATTGACTATTTGACCTGATTTGTACATCTTCGGTGGTATTGTTCACTCATAATTAATTTTCATGCATGCATCACACCTAAGTAAGTGAGACACCTATATGTGCTCCCAAAAAGATGAGATATGATATAAAGGGAGAACTGCCCAAGAACACACAATTTATTCAGAGAAGTCAGGTCTCAAACTAATTCTCCTTATACTGAAGTCTACCTTAGACCACATCTCCACCCCTCACATTGCTTTCCCCAGGAGGTATGTGATTTTACAGCTGCAGCATTTTCTGCAGAACTATGGATTTGCCACAGAGGTCATCTTCTGCTGCACAAAAAAATTGTTTCTAGCACAAACACACCAAAAGTCACCAAAAACAAAGCGATATGTTGAAGAAACAGCAAAGTGCTTCACAGTGCCCGATCTCTACCATGCATGACTGCTAACTTAAGATCTGGGTGTCTGATTTTTCTAATATATGTGACCTCTTATAGTTGTATATTCCACATTTAGGGGGAGAGGATTCTCATGCTGATGATACATGTTGTGAGTGAAATAGTTGGATCTGTGCTCAATAGATATGTGTTCCCCGTTGGTCTTCATATCTTGCAGTGGCGGCTGGTGACATTTGAAAGTGGTGGGGTGTAAAAGTTTGGATGAGTGCCCCATGGAAAGCGAGTGTAGTGAGAGAGCCTGACCGTCAAAAGTTGAGTTGGGGGCCAGGGGTAAGGGGCAAATGGTGCATTTGCAAGCAAATTTGAGAAAGCAAGAAGGTTAATAAAACAATTGTGAAAGTGTAGTTATGATATCAATGAAGAGATTGCATATGATAATGACATAGGTAGCTGCTTATTTAATATAACCAGAGAACCTCATAACAGATGTTGAGATAACAATGCAGTGAGTCTGTGAATTAAACACATTACTCAGGCCTTTGGAAGGGGTAGTGGTCTTCAGAGTGTCTCAATCCTGCCCGTTATGCTCATTCTACCTTAGACATGTGCACCCTTTTCTCTCCACATCTCGTCCATCTGCCTATCTTATCTTCAGCTGTCCCCTTTCACTGACTCTTGAATGCACTTCCTGGCATCTCCTTCACTTCTTAACCCCCAAACACATAACGCTCAGACTCACCTGTCTGGTTGGACCGCAGCACCAACCTGCTGCCTTCTGCCTCTGCCCCACGACCACGCTGCCGTCTGCGTGTTCGAGGCCCTCCTCCACCCGCAGGCATCCTCCTGCGCCTCATCCCTGGTGGCTAGTGGGCTCACTTGACCCGAGTGCCGCTTCCGCCGTCCCGTAAGTTTGTTTTTCAGCTTTTTTTCCGCTTTTCTGCGCCTCGCCGCCGGCGCTTTTTGCCCCATTGTGCCCCCCTGATTGCTGTCTCCCCGATCGTATTTAGTGCCAGTATTGTGTCCATATTGTGTTTTTTCCTGCATTTGTGACTGTTTTTGCCCGATTTCTGTGCCTTTCGCCCCTTGTGCGCTCCTCGACCCCAGCCGCTGCTTCCCTGCGGCCCCGCCCCCCTCGCGCCCCCATTTGCCGCTCCCTCACGCCTCCCGCCTCCCAGCTGCTCCTCCCTCCCCCCTCCCTTCTTAATGGCTGGTGCTGCGCGTCGCCAGTGAGCGAATTCGGACCTGGTTCAGGTCCTGAACTCGCCCCTCACGACCGCAGCACCAACCTGCTGCCTTCTGCCTCTGCCCCACGACCACGCTGCCGTCTGCGTGTTCGAGGCCCTCCTCCACCCGCAGGCATCCTCCTGCGCCTCATCCCTGGTGGCTAGTGGGCTCACTTGACCCGAGTGCCGCTTCCGCCGTCCCGTAAGTTTGTTTTTCAGCTTTTTTTCCGCTTTTCTGCGCCTCGCCGCCGGCGCTTTTTGCCCCATTGTGCCCCCCTGATTGCTGTCTCCCCGATCGTATTTAGTGCCAGTATTGTGTCCATATTGTGTTTTTTCCTGCATTTGTGACTGTTTTTGCCCGATTTCTGTGCCTTTCGCCCCTTGTGCGCTCCTCGACCCCAGCCGCTGCTTCCCTGCGGCCCCGCACCCCTCGCGCCCCCATTTGCCGCTCCCTCCCGCCTCCCGCCTCCCAGCTGCTCCTCCCTCCCCCCTCCCTTCTTAATGGCTGGCGCTGCGCGTCGCCAGTGAGCGAATTCGGACCTGGTTCAGGTCCTGAACTCACCCCTCACGACCGCAGCACCAACCTGCTGCCTTCTGCCTCTGCCCCACGACCACGCTGCCGTCTGCGTGTTCGAGGCCCTCCTCCACCCGCAGGCATCCTCCTGCGCCTCATCCCTGGTGGCTAGTGGGCTCACTTGACCCGAGTGCCGCTTCCGCCGTCCCGTAAGTTTGTTTTTCAGCTTTTTTCCGCTTTTCTGCGCCTCGCCGCCGGCGCTTTTTGCCCCATTGTGCCCCCCTGATTGCTGTCTCCCCGATCGTATTTAGTGCAAGTATTGTGTCCATATTGTGTTTTTTCCTGCATTTGTGACTGTTTTTGCCCGATTTCTGTGCCTTTCGCCCCTTGTGCGCTCCTCGACCCCAGCCGCTGCTTCCCTGCGGCCCCGCCCCCCTCGCGCCCCCATTTGCCGCTCCCTCCCGCCTCCCGCCTCCCAGCTGCTCCTCCCTCCCCCCTCCCTTCTTAATGGCTGGCGCTGCGCGTCCGCGCCGCTGGCGCGCCGGAGGCAAGCCCGTCTGCGCCCGTCCGCGCCTGTACCGCGCCCAGCGCCACCCCCCCTGGTCCTCGCGCCTCCCGCGCCCACTTCTCGGCCGAAGAGCTCCGCGCCCTCAACCCCGGGCCCTCCACTGAATGCTTCCGGGCATCCCCGAAGCTCCTCAAGACCTGGCTCTTCGACCGCTAAACAGCCTCTCCACCCCCCCCACCACCTCAGCGCCTCGAAACCCTAACGGGTACATAGCGCGCTTTATAAATACTATGATTGATTGATTGATTGACCTGTAAGCACTGTATATTAAATTACTTTTGCCTTCTCAGTATATTGGAAGCTGTGCACCTCCTTCACACACATTTGCACAGAATCACAATTGCAACTCGAGTAAGTGGCTATCGCTCTGTATGTTCAGCAGAGAGGCCAAGGATTGGATGAGCAAGTATTCTGAACACCTTTGTGACCCACTGAGATGCACTGTGAGAAATCTGCACAGCCCTCAGCCTTTTCTCTAGAGCTCTCAATGTTGGCCTGGTAAAAATGCCTGAAGGTGACTCAGCTCAAAGTATGCACTGAACAAGAGAGATATGCTACACAGAAAATACAGAAATACAACATCCTGGAAATAGTGAGCACTCTTAAGGATTGCAAAATTAAGTAAAACGTGAACTATAAACAGTAATTAAATTGCAGACATTTTTAGTAACTTTTCATCCATTTGTAGATTATGGTGCAAATGCAGCAAATCCATAATTATAAAGAAAATGCTGCGGCCACAACACCATATAATTCCAGTGGCTCTGCCTGCCACTAATGCACACAAGGGACAGGATCGAGCCATCATCTCAATCTCTGGTCCCATCACCAAAGCTTTTTTGAATCTCAAACACCCAATTACAGACTGAAGAGTAAATCTTGTCCAGATTGGACCTGCATCAGAGTCAGAGGCAGGGAAGCAATTAGTCAGAGAAAATAAAATGCTGGAATTGAGGTAGGGCCATAAACCAAGCGATAAAAAGACATGCTCTCCCACTTTCTGAAATGGAACTTTAAAGTACTCAGAGCACAAACATATATTTGGCAAAACAGAAGCTAATTAGCTTGCTGGAATTATCCTTGCTGAGAAGTAACTCGTGGCAGGGGGGCACAGCTCATCGGACCCACGCTTTACACGTCTTGCCCTTAATAAACTTGTGAGCTCAGTTGTGATTAATTACAAATAATAATTGATAAACTAATAAATGAGTTCAGTGGATGAAATCAGTTGCAGTAATTGTTTTATAAGTCACAGCCCGAATAGAAATCTTACCAACTATTTCTTAACATATAAACAATTGGCCAAGAACTCCTAGTAGGCATTACCCTGGCATATACAGATTTTCCTCGCTGAAAGGAGATCAGTGGGTTGCTCTCAAGGAACGTGTCTGAAAATGGCAGACTTTTTGAGAAGTAACTTTAAAAGATAATATTGGACACCTTCGGCATGTTAAAGGAGAGTCCATCAACCCTTATGACATTTACATGTTCTGTCCAAAATATGCAGTTCAGCACAAAAAATGTGTTTGTGTGTTGTTAAATAAAGAACCGGGGGCTGCCTTTCAGGATCCAAGAAAGCTGCTGTTAGAAATGGGGTCTTTGGTTGGCAGTCAGGTTACCCCCTGTCCTGAGCTGAGGTGACCCCTGCCTTTAGAAATCCTCCATCTTGATTTTGGAGGATTCCCCCAATAGGAATAGGGATGTGCCCCCCTCCCCTCAGGGAGGAGGCACAAAGCGTGTGTAGCCACCCTCAAGGACAGTAGCCATTGGCTACTGCCCTCCCAGACCTAAACACACCCCTAAATTCAGTATTTAGGGGCACCCCAGAACCTAGGAAACTAGATTCCTGCAATTTTAAAACAAAGAAGGACTGCTGACCTGAAGCCCTGCATAGAAGACGGAGACACCAACTGCTTTGGCCCCAGCCCTACCGGCCTGTCTCCCACTTCGAGAAAAACTGCAACAGTGACGCGTCTCCCAGGGTCCAGCGACGTCTGAAGCCTCAGAGGACTACCCTGCATCTAAAAGGACCAAGAAACTCCAGAGAACAGCGACCCTGTTCCATAAAGACTGCGGCTTTGCAACAAAGAAGCAACTTTTAAAGACTACACGTTTCCCGCCGGAAGCGAGAGACTTTCCACTCTGCACCCGACGCCACCGGCTCAACATGTGGAAAACTAACTCTACAGGGAGGACTCCCCGGCGACTGCGAGCCCGTGAGTAGCCAGAGTTGATGCCCCTGAGCCCCCACAGCGACGCCTGCAGAGGGAATCCAGAGGCTACCCCTGACCGCGACGGCCTGCTTCAAAGGACCTGACGCCTGGGAAACACACTGCACCCGCAGCCCGCAGGACCAGAAGAATCCGAACTCCAGTGCAGGAGCGACCCCCATGTGGCCCTCTTCATAGCCCAGATGGTGGCTACCCCGAGGAGCCCCCCCCTTGCCTGCCTGCATCGCTGAAGAGACCCCTGAGTCTCCCATTGAAACCTATTGCGAACCCGACGCCTGTTTGCACTCTGCACCCGGCTGCCCCGTGCCGCTGAGGGTGTACTTTCTGTGCTGACTTGTGTCCCCCCCGGTGCCCTACAAAACCCCCCTGGTCTGCCCTCCGAAGTCGCGGGTACCTATCTGCTGACTGATTAGAACCGGGGCACCCCTATCTCCATTGGAGCCTATGCATTTTGGGCACCACTTTGACCTCTGCACCTGACCGGCCCTGAGCTGCTGGTGTGGTAACTTTGGGGTTGCCCTGTACCCCCAACGGTGGGCTACCTTGGACCCAACTTTGAACCCTGTAAGTGCTTTACTTACCTGCAAAACTAACCAATACTTACCTCCCCCTGGGACTGTTGAAAATTGCAGTGTCCAATTTTAAAATAGTTTATTGCCATTTTTGCCAAAACTGTACATGCTATTGTGATGATTCAAAGTTCCTAAGATACCTGAGTGAAATACCTTTCATATAAAGTATTGTTTGTAAATCTTGAACCTGTGGTTCTTAAAATAAACTAAGAAAATATATTTTTCTATATAAAAACCTATTGGCCTGGAATTGTCTTTGAGTGTGTGTTCCTCATTTATTTCCTGTGTGTGTACAACAAATGCTTAACACTACCCTCTGATAAGCCTACTGCTCGACCACACTACCACAAAATAGAGCATTAGAATTATCTCTTTTTTTTGCCACTATCTTACCTCTAAGGGGAACCCTTGGACTCTGTGCATGCTATTTCTTACTTTGAAATAGTACATACAGAGTCAACTTCTTACAGTGTAATAATATAAATACATCAAAAATATGTAAATCCAATCTACATTTATACATATGTACAAATCAAGGGGCACAGCCCAGTCCTCAATGTGCGTGGGCCACAGGGCCACATCACAAAGTCCAAGGCCCCACTTGTCTCCTGCAACAACACAGAGAGAACACTACAGGGGCATCAGTTCGAATGTAGGCAGGCACCTCAGAGGGATTGGGAAAGGGGGGGGCACCTCAGCGGGCAGATGGAGCAACACCACTGGTCCTGGAGGGGGCAGCATGCTCATTGCTCTTTGTCCTGGGGAGTGCAAGGCCACAGTCTCTCAAGTGGGTGACTTGCCCACTGGCTCTGGAGGGGTCATCGTGCCCTGTGCTCTTGATCCTGGTGAGGATGGGGTGAGTGGGTGCCCTGTGCTGTAGATATGGGGAGGATAGGGTGAGTGGGTGCCATAATCATTGGTTCTGGAGGGGACATCATGCCCTGTGCTTCTGATCCCAGGGTGTGCAAGGTCACAGTCTGTCAGTTGGGTATCATACCCACAGGATTTGCAGAGGGCAGGCCACACAAAAGCCCATGGATGCAGGTCTAGTGAATGTCCGCAGGCAGTGACAGCTGCTCAGTGGTGGCAGTGCTGCTGCTGCTGGTGGTGGCGGTAGTGGGGGGAAGCTCCAGCCCATCCCCTGCAGCCTCGGACGGCCGCCCACTGCTGGTGGCGGTGCTGCTGGTGGTGGTGGTAGTGGGGGGAGGCTCCAGCCCATCCCCTGCAGCCTCGGACGGCTGCCCACTGCTGGTGGTGGTGCTGCTGCTGCTGGTGGTAGGGGGAAGCTCCAGCCCATCCCCTGCATCCTCGGACAGCTGCCCACTGCTGGTGGTGGTGCTGCTGGTGATGCTGGTGGTGGTTGTGTGGGGAAGCTCCAGCACATCCCCTGCAGCCTCAGACAGCTGCACAACCATGGTTGGTGGTGGGGGCTCCGACTGAGGCCCTGCACCAGGCCCCTTCTCCTTCCTGCCTGCTAGTGCACGCCCCTTGCCCTTCCTGGCAGCAGCTGGGGAAGGCTCCTTGCTCTTCAGGGCAGCAGCTGGTGCAGGCCCCTTGCCCTACCTTGCAGCAGCTGGGGATATCTCCATGCCCTTCCTGACAGCAGCTGGGGATGTCTCCTTGCCCTTCCTGGCAGCAGCTGGGATGGCTCCTTGCCCTTCCTGGCAGCACTTGAGGCAGGCACCCTTTCTGTGAGGCTGGCTGGTGGCCTGGACCCTTTATCACCACGAGTTGCTGTGGACACTACTGGGCCTGTGGACTGGGTGGCTGAGGTGCTTGCCTGGGTTTTACACACCCTGGCCAGACGTGAAAGACGGCAGGAGGGGGAGGTGGAGGGAAGAGGTCAATGGTGGAGAGGAAAAACTTCTTAGGGACATTGGGGTGGGAAGAGGGAGAAGATTTGGGAGTGGAGGAAGAGGGAGTGGTTGTGGGAGGTGTCTGTATGCTGTGTTTGGGTGCAGGGGCATGGGCATGGGCTGGATGCTGTTGTCAGGTGGAAGGCTGTAGGGTGTCTGAGTGCTTGCATTTGTGTACCTTGGGGGGGCACAGACACGGTGGGAGAGGATGCAGGGGACATGTGCATGGCTGTTGGGGTGGTGTCTGCCAGTGAGGTGTGTGTTCTGATAGGTGTGCTGGTGATCGCGATAATGGCTGAGGATGTAGTGCATGCAGGTGTGAGAGGAGACGCAACTGGGAGGGAGAAGGAGAAGGAGGAGGAGGAGGGGATGGGGACACAGTGGAGGTAGTGGATGTTGGTATGTCTGCCTCTGGATGGTGCTTGTGTGAGCGCCTGTGGGATGAAGTGTGGTTTTTGTGTTTGCTAGAACCACATGTGTGTTGTCTTGTGTGCATGCTGGTCTGCCTGTGTGCTTGGGATAGGTTGGGGTTGAGGGAAATGGGATTGGGTAGAGGAATTTGGAGGGGGGAGGGTGGAAACAGGGACAATGGCTGCCATCAGAGAGGAGGCCAGAGCCTGGATTGATCTCTGTTGGGCCACCAAGCCAGTGTGAATGCCCTACAAAAATGCACTGGTTTGTTGTATTTGTGCTGCCAGCCCCAGGGCAGCAGGGCTCACTAGAGCAGGGCCTGAGGTGCCTGGGGCAAAGGAGATGCCCACACTCCTGGGTGAGTGGGCACGGGCAACTCGCTGAGGGGCTGCTGGGAGGGCGGTGCTGGTACGGGGGTGGCGGCTGTACTTGTAGCTGGGGTGGTCCCAGAGGTGTCCGCCACCACCAGGGAGCTTCCATTGGAGGAGGTATCTGTGTCCGAACTGTCCCCTCCAGTCACTCGCCCTCCCCTCCCACTGGTGCTCTCAGCGTCGGTGGACTCCGCCTCCTGGGTCCTGTGGGATGCAGCTCCCTCCGTCGCTGGTGCCTCTGCTCCTCTGCCAGATTATGCTAATGCACATAAGGACAGGATGACAAAACAAAAAGGGGGGGAAGAGACAAAGGAAACACTTGGTCAATGTCTGCACCAACATCACCGTTGGCGTCCACAGCAACCTCACACACAGGGAACAGCGCTACGCACTATGCAGTGCACTACCAGTAACAATGCTAGTCACCAGGGCATGGGGAGGGACACATACCGCCAACTGCAGCATACCTGGGACCCACACAGCCCTCCCAGTAGTGGATGCCTACTAGCTAGGTAGGAGGCATATCACATCAGAACCCTGCCCAACATGGAACCCACTCTGCGATGTCAGGCCTGGTCTAGGGGCACCCACAGACACACATCCCCCAATCGGATACCACCCTACCATGCGTAAGTTATAATGATGGGCACAGTACTCACCCCCTTGCGGCTGCTGTGATGCCCTCAAGCGCCCATCGAGCTCCGAATAGGCCACTGCCAGTATGCGGGCCATCAGGGGGGTCAGGGTTCAACGGGCACCCCTTCCTCGTTGGGAGGCCATCCCCAGCTGGGCCTCCACTGTCTTCAGTGCCCAGCGTCTCAGGTCCTTACACCGTTTGCGACAGTGGGTGCTCCACCTGCTGTAGACTGCCAGGATCCGCACGTCCTTGGTGATGGCACGCCAAATAACCTTCTTTTGATGGGCGCTGACCTGCAGAGAAAATACAGACATGGAAAGGTATTACTCAGACCGTCCTGCCAGTTACACTCATGGCCGACCATACCCCTTCCCATCCTCATTTGCACAGTCATGGCCTAGCGCACAAGCTGCACGTCACCCAGGGGACATACACCAACACCCCCAACACGAGGCCTTCACACACACCACTCCATTCATTCATGCCACATGCATTGTGCTCAAAGTGTACTCACCTGTCAGTCTGGAGGCCCATACAGCAGTCGGTACTGGGGTGGGACCCCATCCACCAGTCGCTCCAACTCCGCCGCGGTGAAGGCAGGAGCCCTTTCCCCAGGCACACGAGCCATGGTAGGTTCCAGACACAGGTCACAGCAGCACATTCAGTGTAGGTCCTCTCCTGTTGAAGGTCAGGTAGCAAGTGAGTGATCAGATAGAAAATGGCTGTCACGTCCGCAGCAGTGCATACTGTCACTGCCGGCGTACATCACCATTGGCCACTGTACCCTATAGGGGCCAATATTATCCAACGAGGTGTTGCACGGCACACAACTTCAGCGGAATTACCTCACTTCCACCTGTCCATCAACACAGGACAGGCGGATGCCATTTCGGGGGGGGGGCAGGCCCTGGAATACAACTGCGTCACAGTTCACAATTGGCGATTACAGCCTTCCCCTACAGGGCCTGTTCCCCCTACTTTATTGAACTTTGGGCCAGATGTATCAAAATATTGGTCACAAAAAGTGGTTGCAAATTGCATACCAACTTTTTGCGTCCAGTCTTGCAATGCAACCTTTGTACTACTAGATCACATTCGAAAATGTCCACGCCCAGAGGGCTGCAGAACAACCAGCCTAATGAATATTAATTAGACAGGCCACTATTTGTGACCCTTGATTGACTACAGACACAGGCATGGTGGCCTCCAAGGAACAGCAGACCACAATCTCTGTGTTTACATTCCCAAGTGGGAAACTGTTTTTAAGCAATCTTTGTTCCTTAAATGAACCAGTGCTTCTTTAAAAAAAAAAAAAAAAAAAAGGTTTCCCATTTGTGAAAACTATGCGAGGAGTAGGCAGAGGTCCCCTTTACAAACTGCTCTCCCGAGGTTATCTGGCTCCATTCACTAAAGGAACAATTCTCCAAGTGGGCATCTTCCCCTTTGAAAATCAGTTACCATCTGCTTTGAGGTATCGATTACTGAAGATGGTTTGAGACCGCAATTGCGGTTGCACATTATTGATATACACCATACCAAATAGCAATTAGGAGGGGATGCCCCATTTTGTAAGTTGGAAAGGCTTTCCTGACTTCCACAATAGATTTAATACATACCTAAAGGTCATTTTTGCTTTGCAAACCATACAACTTTGTTAATTTCAGGGTTTGCAATCGAAAGATGGCTTTTTACATGTGGCCCTAAGATTCTATTCCATGCTCTGAACCCTACAGTGGCAATATTTAACCCTCAGTGGTGATTCCCTGTGAATATTTACTACCTCCTCAAAGATATAGAGAGTCCGGCACCTCTTCTCGGTCTTCTATGCCTCAGGAGGACATGCATTTGTCTCGAAGAGCCTTCGTATATGTTCTACAGCGAGGTCTAGTGCATGGGCATCCACCTCTTAGTGAACACTGGTTGAGTATTTTCTAGGCTGGGGCTCCCTGGGCAGGTAGTGGCCCTCTGCTAGGGTCCATGGCTGTTTCCTGTCACCCATGCTGAGCAAGATACACCCGGGCCCAGGACAGATGTTTTGTGGGCAGTGAAAATGGAAATAGCTCTTAATTTCTCAGAGACTAAGAGGTTTATTTACAAGCCCCGTGCGCCGCCGGTGTGTCACTTTTTGTGATGCACTGGTGGTACATAGTGCAGGCCCATATCTACAAGGCCAAGCAAAGCCACTTTTCATGACTTTTTATGGCCTTAGAGATATGGTGTAAGGCAACGCAGTGCAGGTCGCTGTGTTGCCTTACACTGTGTTAGGGAGATCTTCCATGGGTGTTGCGGTGCGTTTTCCCACGCAGCACCCATGGGTTTTGACGCATTGCCAGATGTGAATCTGTAGCATACATAGAAAGAGGAAAAAGCCTCCCATGATTGTTTTTGTGGAGGAAGGTGTCTCTTTCTGCACAGAAACAATCCTCTTTGCAATGCAGGCATCCTTGCACCATGGTGCCACGGTGCCTGCATCTGCGCTAGGAAGCCCATTTTGTGCCAGCGCAGGGGGCGAGGACAGAAATGATACAATATCTTGTAGAGAGGGTGCATTTCTGCCCTTTCCCTGTGGTGCAGGGCAGTGCAGTAAGGTTACTTGCTGAGCTGCCCTGTGCCATGGGGCTTGAAAATAAGCCCCTTCATCTCAGCTGCCTGAAATACTGGAAAAATAAAGAAGTGGAATATACCAATTGCCTTTTGACATTATTCAGCTTCTTGATCGTCATAATTTGACTCACCTGGAGGTCTCTTCTTCGGGTATAACCCCCCCGACATTTCCACTTGAGAAAGGTTTAAGAGGGACTTCTCTTGGTTCCTCCCTTTTTTAATCTATTGATTACTTGCAGATGATCTGCTTTTCGTGGATCTGAAGTCCAGAACATAGGATTATAAAGGAAATCCGACTGTCTGCAGAAATATTAGATAAAACCAAAATAATGTTATATGACAAGAGGAACAGTAAATTTCCATGATGGCTGAAAAAAGAGTAACTTGGAGGAAGTTGACAATAACCAACACTTAGTTCATTGACTTGGATGTTGCAACTTCAAAAGATTAAAGTTAAAGCCCTCCCTGCCTTGACCAGCATAATACGATGTAATCAATGTTATGGACAAAGCCTTGTGTGCTAAATTTTACAATTGTGCTCTTAAATGTGTGATCTCAAAATGGGCACTAGGTTTACCATTGAGTACAATTTTACATGCTACCATCAAAAAACTGTGGCTTTGTGCACAGCACCCACAAGCTGAAAGTCAATGTATAAACCTTTATAAAGTTCAGGGAACTGCTGCTGTTAGGCATTCAATACATTGTGTTGCTGTGATTAGATATTTAATCTTAAGAATAGTAGCCATGCTCTTGACAAAATGTGGGGGATCATATTTTGCAGTGGAAAAACAGTACAGCTCAAGTGCCTGGATCTGAGGAGGTTATTCTTCTGCAATGCACAGGATGCATTTTTAAATAAAAACACATCCTTGTTGTTGTTATCAACTTAATATCCCATTTCATCACTTAAATGTCCCTCATGTACATGTAAATCTCCTTCCACATATGTTTAAATTACTTTATGTAGTGGGTGTGTGGGCTATAAAAATCCTATATCCTATCTGAGCATAAAGAACCCCATGAACCTTTAAAAGGGCTAAGATCCCTCAGTGGCAGTGTCAACGTTTTTTCTGATGTGCAATTCTGCTTGACAGATTATTTGTGCAAATTAGTAATTTTGATGAAGCATATGACCGTACCCAATGAAATAATGAATCAGTGCTTAAAATTATATGGTTATCTCATATAGAAGTGTGACTAATTATGTAGTATAGTGGTGCCACATTTTAATGAGGGACACCATTATTTTAAAAATGGACACAGCTTGTGGTGTTTTGCTCATCTTGCTCCTGTTCATTGGCCTCTCCCAGTCGTTACCCGCTGAAAGTCTTTTGTCCCTTGAGTTTCCACGTAACAAGGAGAGCAATGAGGCCAATGTACTGCAGTGTTGGAAACCTAATGTATCATTCTGAAGGATTTACATTGTTAGTTCCAATATAGGTACGTAGAAGAACCTAATTCTCTGAGCTATTGTTAGGAAACTGTTTCATATTAAGTTGTACGTCTCTGGAGGGCAGTTGCTGAGGAAACAACAGGAATATTTCTCTTACCTTAAGAAATAGGTTATTGTTAAGAGCCTTACGATCTTACAGAAGTGTTTTTGATTCACCAGTGCGACCCAACCATTATCATGCCATGCTGAGTTTGCAGTTTTATTATATAATATGCATAAACTGTGCATAAAGAACTCTGGTTTTGAAGGATCTGGGGCGAAGTTCAATTTTCTTCCTGAAACTCTGTCCGATTATTTTGAGATTGTCAATACTTAGGAGGATGTCAGTACTCTTTATGAGTTTGGCACTTAGAATTTAGATCGATTAACTAGGGTTTCTATTATGATTCATGATTCTGTATTTGAGCACTCATGGCAGAATATGCACATTCATTTGTAATACTCATTTTGATGATTCTACATTAAACTTAAATTTGATCTAGAACTCGTTGTGAGTGTGTTGTGGCCTCTTGCTATCTTATGCATTCTCCCCACTGCCGTAATATTCCCTGCTGCTCAGCCAGTGAGTGAGGTCATTGTATGGTTGGAGTGTTGACAGTGTTTGTGCTTGGATGAGTGGACAGTTGGAGTGAGGAGGGCTGAGCGGCAGGATGCTGCTCCTGGTGGGGCTTTATCTGTAACCTACAACTAAGCTAATAACCCTACTTTTTTTATAACCTATGAGAATCTATCATAGATTGCAACACTGGTGATGATTTAAGGAAGAACCAGCATGTGAAAGAAGAAGAAACTAAACCTACAGAAAATCTAAGGAGGACCCAGATTACAGAAGAAAACCAAGAGAAGAGAGATTGAAAATCAAAGAGAAAAATATGAAGCAAAAGAAACTGAAGATTGAAGTGAAGATGAAGGCCCTCAAAGCCCCACCAGTGTCTTTTCTACCAGACAGCCTATACTCAACATACGTTAGAGGGAATGTGACCTGTTTAACTTCAAGGGAAGCTGTTTAATCTACTAGGTGCGCAGCAAACAGGAAGTGCAGTAGCCTGCAGATTGAGAAGGTGGTCTGCTCAGCTGTGCATGGAGCCAGATGTACCTGCTTGTATGGACTGGGTATACTGAGGAAATGGTCTGCTGAACTGCATGTGAGCAGAGTTAAAAATGTATGGCACTGAACATTTGGCAACCTAGTGGAAAGTCAGTTGGACGAACAACTGTTGTCAGCATTTAAACACTATCTGAAGAGTGATCAGTGAACCTGTGCAGCAGCCACTTAAAGCGCTGTGCTTAAGGGCACACATTGTGAGTAACAGTTACAGTCTTCCTGTTGACTCAGTTACTGAGTTTCCCCACCCCCTGTTCAGCAAGAGAGGTCATTGTGTACCTGATCTGTTTCCAGGAAGTTTTCTGAGAGGAAGACTAGAGTGCCGACCTGGCACATGGGAACAGCTCGTGTGCAGTGGAAAGGACGTGTGCCAATTGTTCATATGAGGATATAGAACTGTGCGTGCATTTAAATGGAATAAAATGTACATGGGCAAAGTATTCGGGTGAGAAGTCGCTCACCGGCATGGAGTACTTGAATACTCTGGAGAATAATTTAACTTTAGATATACTGTCATGTGCATTTTACTCAATACCATAGATTGCTTGAGTGTATTTTTCAATGGTCCTATACTGCATTTTAAACATGCATTGGGTTGAATTGTGTAATGCTATGGTTATGCTGTCAATGCTTGCTGCTGCTGAAATTAATTTTTAATGCTGAATTGACTTGAGAAATGTTATGCCGTTTCTGACATGTTTTAAAGTTGTTGAGTCGTGGCATGTATGTTACGCATGGGAGATGCACCCTAATGCTATTTTAATATGAAATTTTGCTTACCATATTTTACGTGTGTATAATGAGCTGAAGTTTTAAAGCCATGCTTGATTTTAGAGACGTATAATTTGAGGTTGGATGCTAGAGTCACATGTGCTGAGTGACATTTTAATGTTGTGATATTAGTATCTTGGTCCATATTTGGGATCATGTTTTTGACCATCCTTCCTAAGGAGTTAAGGATGTGGGGGGAGTGTGTTAAGCCCAATGTTAATGGGAGTACCCCCCAGTGATATGTGTCAATCCTTCATATGGGGTTAAGGATGTGGGGGCAGTGTATTAAGCCCAATGTTAAGTGGAGTACATCCCAGTGATATGTGTCAATCCTTTCTATGGAGTTAAGGATGTGGGGGCAGTGTTTTAGGCCCAATGGTAATGGGGTAAGTGGTAACATCCCAATGCAGTAGAGGGTAGGTGAAGCCCTGGTCCTGTTTGAGCATAGGGTGATGAGAGTACATAGTTGCACCCCAATGTGGTAAAGGGTAGGTGAAACCCTAGTTCTGTTTAAGTGAATGGTGAGGGGGGTACGTGTTTACACCGCAATGCAGTGGAGGCTAGGTGAGACCCTGGTTCAGTTTAGGTGTATGGTGATGGGGGTACATGGTTACACCCCAATGCAGTAGAAGTGGAAGAAACTCTAGTCCTGTTGAGTTTTGAGTTGTGGAAGGCAACTGTCTGGTCCTGTTATAGTGTGCGTTATGTGGAGGGGAACAAGTAGTTAGTGTTCTTTGTTGGGTGAGCAGGGATGTTTTGAGTTATTTGTACACTTGTATTGTGAATTTGTGGAATGTATTGATAAACTGTTTTTTAGCATCTTACATCTCATTGGAGTATTGAAGTTAAGCAGAGAGTGTTTGTTAACCTGTCCGGTTTATTTCGATGGGGTGATACTCATAATTTTGAAGGATGGTTGATGTTTTCTTTTTGCCCCTTTCCGATCTGTTGAATATTTCATTGTTTTTAAAAGGGGGGAAGATGTGTTGTGGCCTCTTGCTATCTTATGCATTCTCCCCACTGCCTTAATATTCCCTGCTGCTCAGCCAGTGAGTAAGGTCATTGTGTGGTTGGAATGGTGAGTATTTGTGCTTAGAGGAGTGGGCAGTTGGAGTGAGAAGGGCTGAGCGACAGGGTGCTGCTCCTGGGGGGCTTTATCTGTAACCTACAACTCAGCTAATAAACCTACTTCTTTTATAACCTACGAGCATCAATCATTGATTACAACAGAGTTGTCCCAGTTACTAGTTATGATTTTACTCTGCTAAGTTTGTATATTTTATGGGGAGGGTAGTCTTTTACCACAAGATAAATGAGAAGTCTTGTGGAGCGGAACAGCCCAAGGTAGATTTGGGGGTTTGTTTGATATTGGAGTTCGTGAGATTAATCGGGTTTAGCTCCCACAACTGAATCTCAGAAAGTGCTCCACAGTGATCCGTTAAATAAATGCCAATCTTTCCTCCACCTTGTCTGGCACTCAGCAGCACCACAAGGAGGTGAAGCAGGAACATCCCACTGGTGCGCACTAGAGAGGAGCAGACTGTCAGGGGCATAGCTGCCAGTGGTGCAGCTGGTGTGGTGGCACCGGAGCTCAGAGTATTATTGGTCAAGTGGGGAAGCCAGGATTGAATCCAGGTTTCCTGGCTACACATATGTCATCTAGCCACTGTTTGGGAATCTGCTGCTCCCTCCTCTTTTACCAAAACAACAAGGTAATGGATGGAATGCTTGAATTAATCTCAACCACTGGCAATCGCTCTGGCCACATCCCAATCCATCGCTGGTGCTAGGCAGCAATTTGTGCACCAGAGCAAGGGCAAAGGACAGAAATGTACTGTATCTTGTAAATACGGTTTATTTCTATCCTTTCCATGTGGAGCAGGGCAGCGTAGCAAGGTGACTTGCTGCACTGCCCTGCACCACGGAGCTTGTAAACATGCCCCATTGTCTGTACGTATTAGGACAGGGCACGATTAGATTTACATATATCACATACACAATGGGTTTGAGTTTGAAAGTCAACAAAAACTCTCAATTCGGAGGGGCCGATTTATCAAGGTTTCAATTAACGCAATGCAGCAAGACACCTCGCTGTGGTAATGCACCATATTTTTTATTATATGGCACATTCCTGTCCTCTCTTTGTGGTGAGGCACAAGGTGCTGCCTTGTGTCAATATAGATACCCTTGTGCTGTGGAGGAAGGGTGCCTGCCTGTGTTACACGCAGGATTGTTTTTGTGCTGGAGGGGCATCTTCCTGCACGTAAACAATCCTGAGAGGCATCTTCCTCTTTCTATGTGTGGTGGATGCAGCACACATAGAAAGAGGAAAAAACAAGGATATTTCTCCTCGTCGTGCCTCTAGTGGGAAGGCGTACAATTCTGACGCATTCCCAGGTCTACCAATATTGGTAAATCTGGCAATGCTTCAGAATCCTTGTATGGATGCATGAGAACACCCATGGAACGCCTCCCTGAGCAGTCATACAATGCAGTGACTTGTGCTGCCTTGCGTTACCCCAGATTTACTAAGCCACGCAGGGCCATGTTTGGTGGCCTTGTGTGGCTTGGCAAATCTGAATCTAGGTTTTGCGTCGCCCAGCTCTTAGTTCGCATCTTGTCAACTTCTGAAGTGACTTTTCGAGTGACTATGAGTGACTTTGATTATTTTTAAAAAAATGCTAAACTCCAGCTATGCTCGGGGAGAGTTCAACTGCTTTCAGCTAGGGCACGACTACAGAGGTATTTGCGCCCACCTCCCATCCCCAGGGACACCGAGCGCACAGTCAATATGCGATAGCGCTCCTGTGCCCGGGGGTTGGCACACTCCGCTGGGGCACAGTTGGGAAGATTCAATGGGGCAGGAGTCCAGATGCAGCTGACAAATTTTATTCTGGATCTGGCAGAAAAATAGACCGCTTCCTTAATTCAGTTTTGTAGCTTGACTTTTATGAAAGGTGTAAATATTCTAATTTCCCATCTAACTATCCCACCAATATTTCACGACTAATCGTACAAACAGTACAAAAAGGTGAGAAATGTATCCTAGGGCCACTATTTTTAGAACTGTAAAGCTTGTGTTTGTGACAATTGCTGCAGATTTCCCGGAATATCACCCGTGCTTTAACACACCAGACGTTACTGGACTTTGAACGGGCGAGGAAGGGCTCCCCCCCCCAGGAGGCTGAAAACATAGCAGATAAAGGTTTCAAGTTATCAACATACTGCAAGCGGAGGGGGCTTCTAAATCGTTATCAGTTTTCAGGTGAACTTTGTTTACACCCATATTCCTCAAACTGTCCAGATCCTCCCTTTTCATTGCCCCTTGATACGGCCCCCACCCAATTTGGTGGGAATATAGCTGGACCATGGGCCTTAGTGGAGGCCATCCCCAGGGAGCGGAACCCGGACTTGGCAGGAATAAGGAGGGGGAGATAAGGCAGGCAGAGAAGTACTGGTTAGGAAGGGGGACACTGGGTCCAGCCCAGTCGTAAATTTAGCTGGAGTAATGTGGCTGGGGGGGGAGGGGGTTGTAAGGTATTTTAATTGCAGGCGCCTGGCACAGCGCCCTCTTTCTCCTGGGATTCAGCGTTGAACCACAAGACGGTATGGCATCACAGACAGTTAGTCAAGGCACAGCGACTAGCCAAGGGCAGGTCATGGTCGGGCACCCGCAGCCACCGCAGGGACAGTTACAGTCATTTCAGACTTCAAAGGAGGCAGACAGGTTCAAACCTTTGCTCCAGCGTAAAGCACAGGATAACACCTGCCATCTGTTCAATGCAGGCAACTGCTCCTGGGGTGTGGTGTGCTAATTCAAACATGGGTGTTCATGGTGCGGGCCGGCCACCCATTTTTTTCTTGCAAATCACTCAACAGAGCAACACCTGATCGCAAATGTAATGGCCAGCCATAGAGTTAACAAAAGGCCCATCCCCAATCCATTTTGACACCCTAGCGACACTTTTGAACGAGTACCCGAAGGAAGATGAGAGGGAATTACGCTTCTGGGGTATTAAGGAGGGATTCAGAATACCTTACTCGGGCCCAGGGGCTGGAAGGTCTTTGAGAAACCTCTGCTCGGCAGGGGAATTGCCAGACACGGTGGCAGAAAAAATAGAAAAAGAGCTACATTGGGGTAGGATAGCAGGCCCGTTTAAAAAACTTCCCTTAGCAAACTTTATCATCTCTCCACTAGGGATCGTACCCAAAAATGAGGAAGGCAAATAACAGATGATCCATCATATTTCATATCCGAAAGGGAATTCAGTTAATGATTGGCTGAGAGAGGACTTGTGTTCAGTCTCTTATGCTTCATTTGACGAGGCTATCGAGCTAGTCATGGAGGCTGGACTGGGTGCCCTTATAGCAAAAGCAGATGTTGAATCTGCCTTTAGGCTGTTGCCAGTACATCCAGAAAGCTTCCACTTATTGGGGTTTCAGTTTCAAGGAAAGCTATACTAAGACAGGTGCATGCCCTTGGGATGTTCTGTTTCGTGCGCGTATTTTGAGGCTTTTAGTTCCTTTTTCCAGTGGGCAACACACAGGTTACAGCCGGCGGGGGGCAAGCTCTATTACCTTGATTTATTGTTTGTGGGGAAAGCAGACTCATCGGACTGTGCACAAGCGTTGGCTGCCTTTGAATTTGTTTCACGAGAATTGGAGGTACCTTTGGCTGCGGGGAAAACAGAGGGCCCAACGACTAGATTGACATTTTTAGGGATCGAGCTCAACTCCACAGAAGGGGTGCCCCGCCTCCTGTGGGAAAGATACAAGATTTGGCAGCAGTGATCCGGAGGGTGCTAGTAAAGGATAAAGCAACATTAAAGGTCATGCAGGAGCTACTGGGGAAGCTCAACTTTGCATCCAGGGTCATCCAGTCTTTTCCAGGAGGTTGGCATGCGCAACAGCGGGCATTACTAAAAGGCATCATTTTGTAAGTTTGGGGGCAGGTCTGAAAGGGGACCTGCATATGTGGCTGTCTTCTCTAGAAGGTTTCAACTGAGTTAGGTTGTGGCCTTCACTGTGGACAACAAATGAGCAGTTGCAACTGTACACAGATGCTTCCCGGCTTGGGGGCTTTGGAGCGATATTGGGGACAGCTTGGTGCACTAGGGCATGGCCAGAAGCTTGGCACAGTTCTAAAATGATGGGGAATATAACAGTGTTGGAGCTCTTTTCCATTCTGGTGTCATTGCTGCTTTGATCGGATTGCCTGGCCAACAAGAAATTGGTTATGCAGACAGACAATATGGCAGCTGTCCATGCCATTAATGTGCAAACAGCCTCATGCCCCAAGGTACTGGGGTTACTAAGGCACATTGTGCGAATGTGCCTCCAGTACAATATTGAAGTTAGGGATAAGCATGTGCAAGGGGTGCAGAATAAGGCAGCTGATGCTCTTTCTCGCCTGCAGTGGGAGAGGTTCCCGGCAGAGTGGCCAGAAGCAGAAGAGGAGGAGTTCTGGGAACTGATTCATTAGAAATACAACTTCAGAGCATGACGGAGAAGGCCCTAACAGTTGGCACAAGGCAACGGTACCAGCATTGCATGGAGATATTTGAGGACATTTCAACTGGGGTGGTTGATACAGAAGAGGATTTTGAGGCATTTGTGTTACGGGTCAAACACTTAGGGGGTTATTCTAACTTTGGAGGAGGTGTTAATCCGTCCCAAAAGTGACGGAAAAGTGACGGATTTACCACCAGCCGTATTACGAGTCCATTATATCCTATGGAACTCGTAATACGGCTGGTGGTATATCCGTCACTTTACCGTCACTTTTGGGACGGATTAACACTCCTCCAAAGTTAGAATAACCCCCTTAGTCTAATGGGCGAAGGGTGCAAAGAAAACCAGGTCTTGGGTAATGGAGCACTTGGCAGCAGTAGCACACAAGGCAAAGCTGAAGGGTCTGCAGGGCCCAACAAAAGGATTTCTGCTCAGGAAAGCTTTGAAAGGATAGGCCAAACATGAAGAGAAGAAACAGGATTCTGGCTCACCTATAGAATTTTTAATGCTAAGAGTACTGATTGACCACCTCCCTTTGGTGTGCGATTCACATTTTGAGACTATACTATTTAGTACAGCCATCACGCTGGCCTTTTTTGGTGCATTCAGGGTGAGCGAGCTGGTAGCCAGAGCCAAAGGTGACCTGTTGGTTAAGGATTTATGTTGGGGCCCTCACAATGTGACTATCCGAGTCAGGCAATGCAAGACAGATCAGTTAGGGAGGGGGCAGAGCATTATACTGAGTGAGATGAAGAGGTACAGCCCATATTACCCATTTCAACTCCTGGCAGGGTACATACAGGAACGGGCTGGGGGCCAGGGCAAGACATACCTCCTTACTCACAAGGATGCAACACCTTTAACAATATATCAGTTTAGGACGGTGTTGGCATCAATGGTACAGATAGCGGGGCTTCGGGGGCATCACTCCACCAAACATTCATTTAAAATTTTGGTAGCCATGACAGCCTTCCAGAAATTACAATTAAAAACATTTGGATATGGGGATCTGATAGGTTCCATTTGTAAATACGCCCAAACATCCGCAAGTAATGGCCAACTAGAAGGGTGGTCCAAGGAAGAACTTGAGGTGGACGTCTGACCAAAAATGTATACTGCAATGCATGATTACTGAATATAATAAAGCCATGACTGTTGGCTCAATCTTCACCTCCCCTTTTTGTGTTTGTTTTTCCTCCACAGAATGCAAAACCATGTAGGTCATCAGGCACTCTTACGTGTCCAGGACAGCGGAAAGAGCTGGCAACAGTGGGGGAATGCAATATTCTTGTTCCAGCGCACAAGGGTGGACTGGTTCTGAAAGCCTGGGGTGCGGTGAAGGGACTTGGAAGGCGTCACTCAGGCATGCCAAACCCGGGCAAGAAACCCAGACGTTTTGATAATTCACTTAAGTGGGAATGAACTCCCAGCTATGGGCAGGGGCAACTTGTTTCAGAATATGAAGGAATTCCTCACCGAATTGGCCAGGACCACGGATGCCACAGAGGTGTTATGATCAGAGATCATTCCCAGGAGGTCTTGGAAAGGGGCTCAATCCCAGGGCGGTATAGCGTTGTCAAGAAGGAGGCTAAATAGCCTCATGACCAAATTCCTGTTGGGGGTGGGGTTAGGTAGGATTAAGCATAGTTTAATTAATTTGCGGCAGCTAGCCTATCATGGTCCAAATGGGGTACACCTGTTGGACATTGGGGTGGATATATTTTTAAGGAACATAAGGACAGCATTAAATGCAAGAGGTTATTGGTAGAGAGGAAGAATTGAGGCACACCTATGGCGTCGAGGGGGCCTTGCTGGCAGCGAAACTCCCAGCAAGGCATGGCAGTACTTACAAGCCAATCCTAAAGAATGATGACAAGTTGTGTGAGGGGAACAGGCCACAAACAGGTGTCAGCCAGGACCCAGGGTGGTACTGGCAGGCTACCACAATGGCCTTGTGTGTTGAACTGGAATGAAACAATCAAGGGCAGAGCCCGTGGCCCGCAAGAAGTTGGTGTAAAGGTGACTTGGTCAACTGGCAAAGAAGGGTGGAGACGTTCATCCAGGATATCAATTCATTCTTGGGCTGGAAGCTGACGCTTGCCACAAATGAAATGAATAGTGATACCAGAAGTGAATGGTCACCCGGTGGACTGGAAGCAGACGCTTGCCCTAAAGAAGGTGTGGTCGTGCCGGAAGTGAAAGGTCACCCAGCTGGGGCTGGAAGCAGATGCTTGACCGGAATGCGAATAAACGGTTACACCCAAGGTGATAGGGCACCTGGGGCAGACCGGCTGGCAATGAATGTAGGGCACAGTGCTTGGGGTGGGGGGGGGTGCAAGGAGGGCACATGCTTGTTCTGGTTAGGGCTGGAAGCAGACGCTTGCCCTGAAAGTGAATGAATGGTTACACTCAAGGTGATAGGGCACCTGGGGCGTACTGGCCAGCACTGAATGTAGGGCACAATGCCTGGGAGGCCCATTAAAAGAAGGGCACTAGCTCTTTCAGTAAAATAAAATGATGGTTGAACGATCGTTTGTAAGTTGAAAAATTGCCTAATAAACTGCGGCCTCAATTCTTCCATAAAAGCGGAATTGGTGTGGTCTGAGTTTTGGGATCCGGGGGTGGGGGGCGACCAGGTGCGGGGTGCCGCCGCTAAGCTTGGAGGCCTCTGCACAAGAGGATGTCTTTAGAGCCTGGCCAGGCCGGCAGGCTGCGTAGCATCAAATTCAGTGCGATTGAAATGCCAGCTGGCGTTACGCAGACATCTTGAAGTGCAGTTTATTGCAATTACACCTAAGAGAGGTTATACATGGAGAGGACCAGACTTTGAGGAGGAAAACTGGGACTAAGGTGGTCATTACAACATTGGCGGTAAAAGCCGCTTACCGCCGTGCAGAAGACCGCCAACACACCGCCGCGGCATTCCGCCACAGCTATTATGACCCACATCCCGAAATCCGACAAAATTCAGACACCCACACAAGTCCGCCACACCAAAGCTCAGTGATAAACTGGCAAAAACAAAACCTCCACCGTCACGCCAACAGAAATACGCCCATGCTATCACGACCCACGAATCCACGTGGCGGTCTTTCAACTGCGGTATTCCATTGGCGGTGCACACTGCCGCGCTCAAAATACACACACATCTCCAAAACACCACCACATTGGACAATTCGAAAATACACACACCTGATACACATACACACACCACTCCCACACACTCAATACTATATAAAACACACACCCACATCACCCACAAACCCCTACGACCAAAAAATCTGAAAAAAGGCCAGAGAGAGACACCACCATCCACAAACTAGCAGCCACAGGCACTCAACACCATCACCCACACTACTTACACGCACAAAACACCACACACCACTACATATCACCACCCTTATCACCACATACACCACCCCACACATCACCTACACCACTCCATGGCACGGCAAAGACACCCCAGGTTCCCTGAGGAGGAGCTCAGTGTCATGGTGGAGGAAATCGTCCGGGTAGAGCCACAGCTATTTGGAGCACAGGTGCAGCACACCTCCATAGCTAGGAAGATGGAGCTATGGCGAAGAATAGTCGAAAGGGTCAACGCAGTGGGACAGCTACCAAGAAATCGGGACGACATCAGGAAGAGGTGGAACGACCTACGGGGGAAGGTGCGTTCAGTGGTCTCCAGACACAACATCGCGGTACAGCGGACTGGCGGCGGACCCCCACCTCCTCCCCCACAACTAACAACATGGGAAGGCAGGTCTTGACTATTCTGCATCCTGAGGGCCTGGCAGGAGTCAGTGGAGGAATGGGCTCTGGTAAGTTAAATCTTAACTATCATATCCCCCACCCTACCTGCATGCTATCACGGACCCCCACCCTGACCCCCTCCCCTATCACTCCAACTCCTCACAAATGTACTAATAACACAAACCACCCATCCCAAGCCCTGCATGACAAAACAAAGCATGGACACCCATCACTAAAGCATGCCCACTGCACATACCCATAACACCCCCCTCAACCATCATCACACAAGCCCCCACACAGGAGTGCTAGCACTGGGGTACACGGTCACCCACCCATTGCCCACCATGACACACACAGATGCAATAATCATGCTTTTACACCCCTGCAGGACCACTACCCAACGTCACCAGACAGGAGGATCCAGACATCTCCACCCCACCCACAGAAGAGGCCCACAGTGATGACAGCAGCTCTGTCCAACTGGATCCAGATCACCAGCCCGGACCATCGTGGGCCTCGGGACAGTCGGTTCCCCACACCCAGTCACAGGCCACCACAGACCTTCCACCCTCTGGTAACACCAGCACAGCACCCACCCAGCGGGCCCATACCTCCGTCCCCAGGACACGTCAATCAGCTGTGTGTCCACCACTACAGGGAACCCAGGATAACCCACCACCCCAACAACAACAGGGACCTGGGGGCAGTGGTAGTGGGCACACGGTCCAGGGGACGGAGGCACAGGAACACAGGGGAACTGGGAGGGCTGCTGTGTGACAGGGGGCGGACAGGCCTAGGGAACCCACTCTCCACGAGGCCCTCTCCTCCATCATGGGAGGATACCACCACTCCCAGGAGACGATGGCAGCGGTACTGGCCAAGTTTCAGGAGACCCAGCAGCTGCAGGAGGAACAGTATTTGGGCTTCAGGGAGGAACTCAGAACCATCAGCACCGCCCTGGGCACCATCGTAGGGGTGCTGAAGGAGATACTTAACACCAAGAGGGACACTGTGGCACTCCAAGGGGCCCCTGAAACTAGCATGGACGAAGAACTGCCCACCACCTCCGCCGGCGCTAGTGGACAGGAGGCACCGCCACAGGACTACCACACCAGCACCCCACCCCCTGCAGACGGAGAACCACCCCGCAAACGGTCTCTGAGATCCAGGAACAAGACAGAGCACGATGCCAAGACCCCCGCCAAGAAATGAGACCACCCTGATTGTCATCCTACTGTCCCACTTTGTAACCCTGTCCATATTGGAACTGCCCCAGCTCCACTTCCTATGCCCATATGGGCAATGCACCTGTGAGACCAATAGACTGGACTCTGCAATGGACATTCCTCCACCATCACCCCTCTCCATTATACAACCCCCCTCCAATATTGACCACTGCAATAAACACCCTTGAAGCACAAAACAATCTGGAGTCAGTCTGTGATTTCGAAAATGTGTATTAGGAATGACAGTGACAAAATGCGTTCTCAAATGTAATGTCAACATACCTATGTCACACATCTCAAGACCATGAGGAATGTAAGCAGATTACACAGATTGGAAACCACACCTGTGAAACTGTAATGGAAATGTACAACTCAGTTACCATATACTGGTTGAAATCGACAGACAGGATAGAGGTAGAAGTGTGAAAGTACTCGTAGTAGGCAGGAATGTGTTCTCACCTGTGTGTCACTGGAAATATTGCTGGATAACTGAGTCTCTGTTGTCAATGTCTTCTTCCTCTGCTTCCTCCTCATCACAGTCCACAGGCTCCACAGCTGCCGCAACACCGTCATCTGGACCATCCTCCTGCAGAAAAGGCACCTGTCGTCGCAAAGCCAAGTTGTGAAGCATACAGCAGGCCACGATGATCTGGCACACCTTCCTTGGTGAGTAGAATAGGGAACCACCTGTCATTTGGAGGCACCTGAACCTGGCCTTCAGGAGGCCGAAGGTGCATTTGATCACCCTCCTAGTCCGCCCATGGGCCTCATTGTAGCGTTCCTCTGCCCTGGTCCTGGGATTCCTCACTGGGGTCAGTAGCCATGACTGGTTGGGGTAACCAGAGTCCCCTAATAGCCACACCCCGTGCCTCTGGAGTTGACCCATCACATAAGGGATGTTGCTATTCCGCAGGATGTAGGCGTCATGCACAGAGCCAGGGAACATAGCATTTACCTGGGAGATGTACTGGTCTGCCAAACATACCATCTGTACATTCATCGAATGATAACTCTTCCGGTTCCTGTACACCTGTTCACTCCTGTGGGGGGGGACCAGAGCTACATGGGTCCCATCAATGGCACCTATGATGTTGGGGATATGTCCAAGGGCATAGAAGTCACCTTTAACTGTAGGCAAATCCTCCACCTGAGGGAAAACGATGTAGCTCCGCATGTGTTTCAGCAGGGCAGACAACACTCTGGACAACACGTTGGAAAACATAGGCTGGGACATCCCTCATGCCATGGCCACTGTTGTTTGAAATTACCCACTTGCTAGGAAATGGAGCACTGGTAGCACCTGCACTTGAGGGGGGATCCCTGTGGGATGGCAGATTGCTGACATCAGGTCTGGCTCCAGCTGGGCACACAGTTCCTGGATTGTGGCATGGTCAAACCTGTAGGTGATGATCAAATGTCTCTCCTCCATCGTCAACAGGTCCACCAGCGGTCTGCACACCGGTGGATTCCGCCATCTCCTCACATGTCCTAGCGGACGGTGCCTAGGAAGGACAACAGCGACCACAGAGTCAAACAACTCAGAGGTATGTACCCACAGTCTACACAGAACACCATTCATACACAGAATCTGGCCTGTATTTGTGTTGTGCGACAAGGCCTAGGTCTGTGTGACGCAGTTGTGAATCAGGCCATGTGGGCCCCTGAAATGGCGGCTGCCTGACCTCTAAAGTGGGACAATGGGATGTGAGGTAACTGCGCTGGCGTTCTACTCCGTCGCAATGCTGCATTGGTTAACATTGGACCCTATGGGTCCCAGGAGCCAATGACGATGTACGCCGGCGGTGATGGTACGCACCGCTGTGGACGTGACCGCCATTTTCTAGTTGTTCAATCACTCGATACCTGATTTTCAACAGGAGAGGACCTACACTGCAAGTGCTGCTGTGACCTCGGTCTGGAAGAGACAATGGCTCATGCGTCTGGGGAAAGGGCCCCTGCCTTCACTGCAGAGGAGTTGGAGAAGTTCGTGGACGGGGTCCTCCCCCAGTACACGCTACTCTACGGTCCTTCAGACCAACAGGTAAGTACACAGGGAGCACGTTGTATGGGCTATGCCTGTGTGGAGAGCTCTGGTTGTAAGAAGGAAGGGGGCACAGTTCTGCGTGCATGAAGGACTGTGAATGCATGTGCCACATGGCAAGGGTAGGGATGGGGGCTACTCACTTTGACGGTGCAGTTGGTAATGACTTCTCTTCTTCCCCTGTACATTTCATGTAGGTCAGCGCCCACCAGAAGAAGGATATTTGGCGTGCCATCGCCAAGGACGTCCGGACCCTGGGGGTCCACCACAGAGGAGAGGGGAGGACATTCGCCGCTGGAGCAAGAAGACGGCGGAGGCTCAGCTGGGGATGGCCTCCCAACGTGGGAGGGGTGCCTGTCGAACCATGACCCCCCTGATGTTCCGGATCCTGGCGGTGGCCTACCCTGAGTTGGATGGGCGCTTGAGGGCATCACAGCAGACACAAGGGGGTGAGTACAACATCATTCAGCGGACTTTGCGCGCAGTGAAGGTGTCTGGGTGAGGGAGGAGGGCTGTGGGTTTCCCTAGGCCAGGGCAAGTTCCGTAGGCTAGGCCCCTCCGTAATGCAGGCCATGTGGCACCCCACCCCACCTCTGTAGAGTGGCAAGTACAGGTATACATGACCCTGTGTCATCTATGTGGGCAGATGTCGACCATAGCCATGTAGGACATATCCCAGGAATTGCATCTGTAGAGCCCAACAGCGCGGCGTAGTGCAGGGGGCTGCTGTGTATGTATTGTCCGCCAACGGTAGCGGTAAGCCATGCACTCAAACTGTCTTTCTTCTGTCACCCCCCCCCTTTTTGTGGTCTCCCTGTTCTTGTGTGCATCAGCATCATCAGGTGGAGGTACAGTGGCACCGGAGCACAAGGGAGCTGCATCCCACATTGCCATGGAGGGCCACACCACGGACTCGGAATACACCAGTGGGACGGAGGGCGAGGGGATCTACACGGCAGTCACAGGATCAGCAACCAGCGACACGGACTCGTCCTCCGATGGGAACTCCCTTGTGGTGGCGGCAAAATCTGTGCCCCCCACTTCTACAGGTACAGCCACCACCCCCCCCCCCAACCAGCACCGCACTCCCAGCAGCCCCTCAGCCTTCGCCCCGTGCCCGCTCATCCAGGAGGGTGGGCATCACCTTCGCCCCAGGCACCTCAGCCCCTGCTCCTGTCACCTCTGCTGCCCTCAGTGAGGAGGCCATTGACCTCCTCAGGTCACTCACTGTTGGGCAGTCTACCATTTTGAACGCCATCCAGGGTGTGGAAAGGGAATTGCAACACACAAATGCATTCCTGGAGGGCATTCATTCTAGTCAGGCTGCCCTTCATCGAACCCTGCAAACTCTGGCCTCAGCACTGATGGCAGCCATTGTCCCTGTCTCTAGCCTCCCCCCTCCAACTTCCTCCACCCAGACCAAATCCCCTGTATGCCAGCCTATCCCAAGCACACCATCAGACCAGCCTGCACACACCTCACCACGCAAGGGAAGCTCAGGCAAACATAAGCACCACACATCCCACAGGCACTCACGCAAGCATCACACACATACAGACACAGCAACATCCACTTCCTCCACTGTGTCCCCCTCCTCGTCGTCTCCCTCCTCCCTCCCAGTCTCGTCTACACTCTCACCTGCATGCACTACTACTACAGCCACTACGTCCCGCACCAGCACACCCATAACCACACCCCGCTCACATGCAGTCACCACCCCCACTCCCATTTACACGTCCCCTGTGTCCTCTCCCAGTGTGTCTGTGAGGCCCCCTCCGAAGATACACAAACGCAGGCACACACCCGCCCAACAGCCATCCACCTCACGACAGCCTCCAGCGCATGCACCTTCACCCAAAGTCACCAAACGTACACCTCTTACAACCACTACCTCTTCCTCCACTCCCAAACCCCCTCCAGCTACCCGTCCCAGTGTTCCTAAGAAACTTTTCCTGACCAAGCTTGACCTCTTTCCCAACCCCCCCTCCAACTAATAGGTCCCATACTAGCACCTCAGCCAAAAAATCTCAGGGACCAGTGGTGCCTGTTACAGGTATGTGGAGTGCACCGGCCACCAGGCCAGCCAGTGTGGCACGGAGCCACAGCACAGCCAGTCCCCCCCTGTGAAGCACCAGAAGTTGGACAGTGCCCGGCAGGAGAGGGGGAAGACTCCAGGCAGCAAAGCCGCTCACAAGGGTCCCGGGGGAGTATCGACTCAGCTGTGACTCCTCCCAAGGTGGGGAAGGGGCAGAAGAAATCACCAAAGTCTGGGAGGAGCAGCGCGGCGGAGAAGACCGCCATCATCCCCGCTGCCCGGGAGGCCACCGCCAGCCCAATGGTCACTGGCCAGGAGGCCACCGCCAGAGTCACTGCCCAGGAGGCCAGCCCAATGGTCACTGGCCAGGAGGCCACCGCCAGAGTCACTGCCCAGGAGGCCAGCCCGATCATCACTGGCCAGGAGGCCACCGCCAGAGTCACTGCCCAGGAGGCCAGCCCAATGGTCACTGGCCAGGAGGCCACCGCCAGAGGCACTGCCCAGGAGGCCAGCCCGATCGTCACTGGCCAGGAGGCCACCGCCCGAGTCACTGCCCAGGAGGCCAGCCCAATCGTCACTGGCCAGGAGGCCACCGCCAGAGTCACTGCCCAGGAGGCCAGCCCAATCGTCACTGGCCAGGAGGCCACCGCCAGAGTCACTGCCCAGGAGGCCAGCCCAATGGTCACTGGCCAGTAGGCCACCGCCAGAGTCACTGCCCAGGAGGCCAGCCCGATCATCACTGGCCAGGAGGCCACCGCCAGAGTCACTGCCCAGGAGGCCAGCCCAATGGTCACTGGCCAGGAGGCCACCGCCAGAGGCACTGCCCAGGAGGCCAGCCCGATCGTCACTGGCCAGGAGGCCACCGCCCGAGTCACTGCCCAGGAGGCCAGCCCAATCGTCACTGGCCAGGAGGCCACCGCCAGAGTCACTGCCCAGGAGGCCAGCCCAATCGTCACTGGCCAGGAGGCCACCGCCAGAGTCACTGCCCAGGAGGCCAGCCCAATCGTCACTGGCCAGGAGGCTACCGCCAGCCACAGCCCAGCTGCCCAGGAGGGCCACCGCCAGCCACAGCCCAGCTGCCCAGGAGGCCACCGCCAGCCACAGCCCAGCTGCCCAGGAGGGCCCCGCCAGCCACAGCCCAGCTGCCCAGGAGGTCCCCGCCAGCCACAGCCCAGCTGCCCAGGAGGGCCCCGCCAGCCACAGCCCAGCTGCCCAATGAAGGCCCGCCAGCCCCAGCCCAGCTGGGCAATGAAGGACCGCCTTGGCAAGCACCGCTGGACAGGGCAAAGACCGCCATGGCAAGCACCGCTGAACAGGGCAAGCACCGCTGAACAGGTCAGAAACTGCAAACTCAAGCACCGCTGAACAGGGCAAAGACCGCCATGGCAAGCATCGCTGAACAGGGCAAGCACCGCTGAACAGGTCAGAAACTGCAAACTCATTCACCGCTGAACAGGGCAAAGACCGCCATGGCAAGCACCTCTGAACAGGGCAAGCACCGCTGAACAGGTCAGAAACTGCAAACTCAAGCACCGCTGAACAGGGCAAAGACCGCCAACTCAAGCACCGCTAGCTCATGAGCGGCAGGGGCAGTGACGCAACTGGGACCGTCACGGGGTGAGTGATGCACTCTGGGCACCAGTCCCCCTCCAGAACCAGTGGAGACATGCATCCACTCCGTCTGTCCTTAACAGGATGAAGCACTCTGGGCACCAGTCCCCCTCCAGAACCAGTGGAGACATGCATCCACTCCGTCTGTCCTTAACAGGATGAAGCACTCTGGGCACCAGTCCCCCTCCAGAACCAGTGGAGACATGCATCCACTCCATCTGTCCTTAACAGGATGAAGCACTCTGGGCACCAGTCCCCCTCCAGAACCAGTGGAGACATGCATCCACTTGAGAGACTGCGGCTTTGCACTCCCCAGGATGGTACAGTGGTCAAACCACCCACTGCAGATACTTGAGAGACTGTGGCTTTGCACTCCCCAGGATGGTACAGTGGGCAAGCCACCCACTGTAGAGACTTGAGAGACTGTGGCTTTGCACTCCCCAGGATGGTGCAGTGGGCAAACCACCCACTGTAGAGACTTGAGAGACTGTGGCTTTGCACTCCCCAGGATGGTACAGTGGGCAAGCCACCCACTGTAGAGACTTGAGGGACTGTGGCTTTGCACTCCCCAGGATGGTACAGTGGGCAAACCACCCACTGTAGAGACTTGAGAGACTGTGGCTTTGCACTCACCAGGATACATCAATGGGCATGGAGCCCCCTCGTGGATCTGGCATGGTGCACTCATCCGGCTGAGGTGCCCCCCCTTCCCTTCCCCCTGAGGTGCCTGTTGTATTTCTATCTGATGCCCCTGCAGTGTTCTCTCTGTTTTGATCTGGTATCTAGTGTGGGCCTCGCCCATGCATTTTGGGCCCAGTGGTCCACGGACAATGAATGGTGCATTACCTGCACTACTAATCGGGGTGTATATTTTGTTTATGTGTATATATATATATATATATATATATATATATATATATATATATATATATATATATATATATATATATATATGTATATATTTGGCTACTGTATTTTGATATATTACAATGGTTCCACTCATTTCCTTTGGTCTTTGCATTCTTCCGGGGGCGTTGGGGGTTGTTACTGTAATATTTGGATATGCATTGGTGTGTGTGTTGTAGTGGGTGAGGGTCGGGGTGGGGGTGTTGCATGTGTGTGTCCCTGTATTTTGCCTCCCCCTCCCCTATGTCGTAGGTGCAGTACTCACCGTTGTCTTCGCCGCCGGCGTTGATGATCCTTGTATAGTAGCAGGAAGACTAGTGCAGGAAGAATATGGAGTTCCGGCTCCATGGTGTCGTCGTTCCTCGTGGAGTGTGTAGAGGTGAGTGTTTTCCCTTTGAAATGGCTGTTTCTGCCGTGTTTTTATCCGCGGTGAATCCGCCCCGGAAAAGGTGGCGGATTGGTAGGTTGTGATACTGTGGGCAGTACATTGTCTTCCGCCTGTCTGTTGGTGGTGACCGCTGCGCTGTTTGTCTGTACCGCCGTGGCGGTCGGAGTGTTAAAGTGGCTGTCTTTGTTGGTGGTTTCCGCCACGGTCATAATTCCAATTTTTTTACCGTCGGCCTGTTGGCGGTCTTACCGCCGCTTTAACATCGTCCGCCGGGGTTGTAATGACCCCCTAAATCCTTTAGCCTTACTTTTAGGTCTGGCCTGCAAAGATTGATTCACTGAAACAAACAAAAGATTACAGGGATGTTATAGTTAGGTTCTGAATTTGCCCGTACAAAACCACAGACATTCAGCAGTTATAGTTAGAGTTATTTCAAGTAACTAAAACTTGCTTACTATGGTAACTATAACTTGCGTCTTCGCCATGCACAGCTAATTACTCCACATGTTATTTAACCGATGGCATATTCTATGCCATTTTTCATATTCTCACTGCAACATTTGCAATAAAATTATGGATGAGACAACGGTACATGGCGAGGGCGCGAGTTATAGTTACCTTAGGGTGTGCACGCAGGGGACAGAGATGAAACTTCAGATTTTGACAGTGGGACCTGCTTTAAAGGTCCAGCTGTCAAAACCTGAAGTCTTTGCTGTGGCTTGGCTCCAGCTGAGCCACCGCAAACGGCTATGTCCCCAGAGTGGGCACCCCGGGACACAGCAAGAACCGGTATCTGGGGGGGTTGGGTGGGCCATCTGTGGCTCTGCGAGGGGGGCCACGCGGCCACTCTCCAACCTGAAGATAGCCACAGGGGTGGTGGTCCCAGGGGCTAATGGAGGTCCGAAAAGGCCCCCCTTTCAATTGTTTTCTGTTTGCCTCAGGGTGGGTGGTCCCCAGGGTGTGGGGGGCCACGGGCCCCCTCACATATATCGATAAAGGAGCCCCAGGGGATGGGGTCACTGGGGCTTAGGGGTCCCATAGGGAACCTCTTCTTTTTTAATAATATTTGCCCTGGGGGTGGTGGTCCCCAGGGTGTGGGGAGAAATGCCCACCCCGAGGGTTCATGATAACGAAGCGCGGGAAGTCATGCTTCATTTTTAAAAACATTTTTATGGCAGATCCACAGCGGATCTGACTGTTAAATATTTTTTTTAATGTTTTTCAGCCCCGGAGGGACCTCATGACCAGAGCTAAGGGGTCAGGATGTTCATACCCTGGCCCCTTTTGTAATTATTATTATTATTATTTTTTTTTTTAATGGCTTCAGCCGAGTCCCAAGATAGCTGACGACACAGTCATTCAGATCTCTGCACGAGATCGGGAGGGGTCACAAATCCTTTGCGTCCCTAGATATACAAATTTGGATTTAATTAAATTTCTCAAAAACTACTGAATGGATTTATACCAAATAACAAAAAAGGTTATTTCTGGATCAGGAGCTACCTTCATGCCAAATTTGGTGTAATTCCTTCCAGTGGTTTTTGTGCTATCGCTGTTCAATTTTTCCTATGGGAATTAACATTGGAAAAGCTCTAAATTTCACCTTCCCTATATCTCAGCCGCCGCTTGATGGATCATACTGAAATTTTACAGACACCAGCTTAGGGACTGTCAACGTTTTTGGGAAAATTCGTAAAGATTCATCAAGCGGCGCCAATGATATAGTCAAGCAAAAAACAGTTTTTTCTTTAGAAACTAGGTCCTAACTATAACTACCTTCTGGAGATTGCAATAAGAGGTACTATACCATACTATGACAGGTGGGACCCTACTATAGAAAGACAGACCATACCATATCATACCATAAAATAACAGGCCGTACCATTCCATAACATCCCATACTATGCCATACCATACTATAAAATGACAGGCCATACCATACCATACTACACAATGAAAGGCCATACCATATGATACCATACTATTCAATGGCAGGCCATTCCATACCATGCCATACCCTATCATACAATGACATACCACACAATACCTTACCAAACTGACAGGCCAAATTTTACTGTACTATACAATGACAGGCCATACAATACAATATTATGCAATGATAGACCATACTATACTATAGATTGACAGGCCACACAATCCCAAAGTATACAATGGCAGGTCAGACCATTCTATACAAAGGCAGACCTTAACATAGCATATCATACCATAAAATAACATGCCATTCTATAATACAACATACTAGACAATGAAAGGCCATACCATACCATGCCATACCCTATCATACAATGACATACCACACAATACCTTATCAAACTATACAATGAGAGGCAATACCATACCATATAATGACAAACCATAACATACTATACAATGACAGCCCATTCATACAATACATTCCATACAATGACATGTCACTGTACCAATGACAATAGTATATCATGCTATAGAATGACATACCATACCATGACAGGCCATACCAAACTATACAATGAGAGGCCATACCATACCATACTATGACAGGCCATACCACAAGCCACACCATACTGTACCGTACCGTACATACCATACCATACAATGACAGGTCATAACATGCTATACAATGACAGGCCATACTATCCTATAGATTAACAGGCCACACAGTACCATATTATACAATGGCAGGTCATCTCATATCATAACTTACTCTACAACAGGATATATCCTACCATACTATACAATAACAAGCCATATCATGATGTACCATGATATACCATACCATACCATACCAAAACATACAGGGGCATATTTATACTCCGTTTGCGCCGGAATTGCGTCGTTTTTTTTTACGCAATTTCGACGCAAAACTAACTCCATATTTATACTTTGGCGTTAGACGCGTCTAGCGCCAAAGTCCATGGAGTTAGCGTCATTTTTTAGCGTGGACACCTACTTTGCGTTAATTATATGCAAGGTAGGCGTTCCCGTCTAAAAAATCGACTCCGAGGCATGTGCGTCGGATTTATACTCCCGGGCAAAATTCACGCCCGGGAGTGGGCGGGTAAAAAAAAATGACATACGGCCGCTTTTGCGCCGTTTTTTTGCACCTGCAAAAGGCAGGCGTTAAGGGACCTGTGGGCTCTGAAGGAGCCCAGAGGTGCCCTCCCATGCCCCCAGGGACACCCCCTGTCAGCCTTGGCCACCCCAGGAGGACACCCAAGGCTGGAGGGACCCATCCCAGGGACATTAAGGTAAGTTCAGGTAAGTGTTTTTTAAAATATTTTTTTGTGGCATAGGGGGTCCTGATTTGTGCCCCCCTACATGCCACTATGCCCAATGACCATGCCCAGGGGACAGAAGTCCCCTGGGCATGGCCATTGGGCAAGGGGGCATGACTCCTGTCTTTGCTAAGACAGGAGTCATTTCTATGGGGGTTGGGAGTGAAAAAAAAATGGCGCAAATAGGGTTGAGGCGAAAAAATTGCCTCAACCTGACTTGCCCCATTTCTTGACGCCCAAGCCCCATATCCCCCTACGCCGGCGCTGCCTGGTGTATGTCGTTTTTTTTAACGCACACCAGACGGCGCAGGCGGCTAACGCCGGCTAACGCCGGCTAACGTCATTCAATAAATACAGCGCCCGCATGGCGCTTCAGAATGGCGTTAGCCGGCGCTACTTTTTTTGACGCAAAACTGCGTTAGCTCAGTTTTGCGTCAAAAAGTATAAATATGGGCCACAGTATGAGAACAGGCCATAACATACTGTACAATGGCATTCTATACTATACCATGACAGGCCATAACATATCATGACAGACCATAACATACTATATAATGACAGGCCATACCATATCATACCACACCATACTATGCTATACAATGACAGGACATACCATATCATACAATACAATGGAATGCCACACCATGCCATGAAATGACAGGCCATATCATACCATTCAATCATACAATACCACGCTATATCATACCATAAAATGACAGGCCATATCATATGATACTATACAATGACAGGCCAAATCATACCAGAGTATACAATGACAGATCATTTCATACAAGGACAGCCCATAATATATCATACCTTTCTATACTGTAACAGGCCATACCACACTATACTATACAACGACAGGCAAAGCCATATCACACCATACTATAGAAACCACACCATGCCCTAACTGTGATGACTGGTGCACTGCTTCCGGGTTGGGGAGTCGATCTGGAAAAGATGGAGATTAGAGGCATTGGGTCTCTGGGGGAGGCGCAGCTCCACATCAACCTCCTGGAGTTGCGGGCCATCCGGTTGGCACTAAAAGTGCCGGGGCTGGTTCAGGTGCTCACAGACAATACCACCGCTATGTAGTACTGAAAAAAGCAGGCACAGTGAAGTAAAATAATAGCCAAGTATTATTGGTCAAGTGGGGAAGCCAGGATTGAATCCAGGTTTCCTGGCTACACATATGTCATCTAGCCACTGTTTGGGAATCTGCTGCTCCCTCCTCTTTTACCAAAACAACAAGGTAATGGATGGAATGCTTGAATTAATCTCAACCACTGACAATCGCTCTGGCCACATCCCAATCCATCGCTGGCGCTAGGCAGCAATTTGTGCACCAGAGCAAGGGCAAAGGACAGAAATGTACTGTATCCCGTAAATACAGTTCATTTCTGTCCTTTCCATGTGGAGCAGGGCAGTGCAGCAAGTAACCGGAGCTTGTAAACATGTCCCATTGTCCGTACGTATTACGACAGGGCACGCTTAGATTTGCATATATCACATACACAATGGGTTTGAGTTTGAAAGTCAACAAAAACTGTGAAATCTACTGGCCGATTTATCAAGGTTTCACTTAACTCAATGCAGCAAAACACCTAGCTGTGCTGCGATGCAGTAGAGGGTGGGAATGCGCCACATTTTTTATTATGTAGCACATTCCTGTCGCCATTGGAGGCTGCCTTGCGTCAATGCAGATACCCTTGTGCTGTGGAAGAAGGGTGTCTGTGTTACATGCAGGATTGTTTTTGTGCTGGATGGGCATCTTCCTGCAAGAAAACAATCCTGAGAGGCATCTTCCTGAAGGATCCAGCACATGTAGAAAGAGTAAAAAACAAGGAGAAATAAAGATATTTCTCCTCATTGTGCCTCTAGTGGGAAAGCGTACAATTCTGACAGATTCCCAGGGTATTCCCAGGTCTACCAGTAATGGTAAATCTGGTGATGCTTCAGAATCCTTGTGTGGATGCATGGGAACACCCATGGAACGCCTCCCTGAGCAGTCATACAATGCAGTGACTTGTGCTGCCTTGCGTTACCCTAGATTTACTAAGCCACGCAGGGCCACGCTTGGTGGCCTTGCATGGCTTGGCAAATCTGAATCTATGTTTTGCATCGCCTGGCATCACCTTGCGTGGCACAAGGGCGAGGCAAAACATTGATAAATTTGGCTCTTACTTTGCATCTTGTCAACCTGTGAAGTGGCTTGTTGAGCGACTATGAGTGACTTCGATTATTTGAAAAGAGTGCTAAACTCCAGATGTGCTCGGGTAGAGTTCAACTGCTGTCAGCCAGGGCACAACTACGGAGGTATTTGCGCCCACCTCCCTTCCCCAGGGACTCCGAGCGCACAGTCAATATGCGATAGCGCCCCTGTGCCCCGGGTTTGGCACACTCTGCTGGGGCACAGTTGGGAAGATTCAATGGGGCAGGAGTCCAGATGCAGCTGACAAATTTTACTCTGGATCTGGCAAAAAAATAGAGCCCACATCTGGAAACTGGAAGGATCCCACGCTATTCCTGCACAGGACAAACAAGCCAATGTCCTTAAAACTCTGCCTGATTTCTGGATGGCCTTGTATTCATGTCTGTATCTACTACTGCTAGTGGACACTTCTTGTAAAACTATCTACGCTCTTCCGATCCCGTTTTACAGAGGGTATTAGATGTGTAGTTTCTGCTTAGTGTGCGGGGCTCCGACGCCCTTTGGGTCTGGTTCACTGCACAAAACTTCAAGATATCTACATAAAACATTGGATTCTCTCCGTTTGTCTGAACAGGGCTAAGCATCATTTTTAACGTGTTCTCCAATTTCCACCCGAACCTGTGTGTGATGTGCAGATGATCCACGTTTGATGCTTTTACAAACACCCTTTAGTGGACCACAGAGCTGGTTTCTCACAGTCTCTCAGCCACGGCGGGTTCAGGCCAAGTTCACAGCAGGGCCAAGGTCCCCAGGCAGGAAACATACTAAGCAGGACAAGAGACCGCTTCCTTAATTCAGTTTTGTAGCTCGACTTTTATGAAAGGTGTAAATATTCTAATTTCCCATCTAACTATCCCACCAATATTTCACGACTAATCGTACAAACAGTACAAAAAGGTGAGAAATTGACCCCAGGGCCACTATTTTTAGAATTGTAAAGCTTGTGTTTGTGACAATTGCTGCAGACAAACACATTTCATCAATAATTTCATCAAAATACCAATACTCCTGGCATGTGCGAAGGCCGACAGGGACTAGTACGTGGAGTATCTCCCGTGCTTTAACACACCAGACGTTACTGGACTTTGAACGGGCGAGGAAGGGGCCCCACCCTGGAAGCTGAAAACGTAGCAGATAAAGTTTTAAAGTTATCAACACACTGCAAGCACAGGGGGCTTCTTCGCCCGCAACGCAAACCGTTATCAGCTTTCAGGCGAACTTGGTTTACACCCAGATTCCTGGAGTTGTCCAGCCCCTCCCTTCTCGTAGCTTGGAGGGCTCTGCACAAGAGGATGTCTCCAGAACCTGGCCAGGCCGGCAGGCGGCCTAGCCTCAAATTCAGGGCCATAGAAATGGGGCTGGAGCTAGTCAGACATCTGCAAGTGCAGTTTATTGCAATTACACCTAAGAGAGTTTATACATGGAGGGCACCAGACTTTGAAGAGGAAAAACCGGGACTAAAGCCTTTAGCCTTACTTTAATGTCAGGCCTGCCCCCTATTTTGTGTAGCCTTGGAAATGTGTTCACACACACAGGTATTGGGAATGATATATGCCATACACGGTCATCAATGATATAATATGTGGCGTAATTTCCTGTGCATGGCGAAGGCGTGACTCATATTTACCTTAGGGCGCGAGGTACAGTTACTTGAAATAACTAACACTGCTCAAATTCTATGGTTTTGTGCAAATAAATTCAGAACCTAACTATAACGTTCCTGTAACCTTTGCATTTATTCAGTGAATTTATATGTTTTTTAATGCAAAGTAATTTTAATAATGTTATTCCAGCCCCGGCCATGCGCAGTAGGGGTTGGACGCAGGGCCTGGGTCAGGCCAGGCCCGGCAGTCAAGCCCATATAACCACTCAACCTTGCGCCACACACAGCCTTTGGCTGTGTGCAGCACAGGTTGTCCACAGGGCTTGTCTGTCAGTGGATCTGTGAGTGGCTGCATAAGTGTCTGAGTGGGTCTGAAAGTGGGTGTGTGAGTCTATGAGTGTGTCTGAGTAGGTGCATGAGTGTCAGAGTGGGGGTGTTAGTGGGCGCATGAGTCTCAGTGTATGAATGAGTCTCTGAATTTTGTAAAAAATATTTTCCATCTTTTTGAATATTCAAGAATATCCTTGAATATTCAAGGATATTAGCAAGTATTGCGCATGATGATGAAAAATCATTTAAAACCCATTATTTGACCCCTAAGTACCCCTATATCACACCCCTGGTGTCAGGGTACCTCCACCCTGACCCTTATGCCACTTATCATTTCTATTTTCAGCCCCGGGATCCTCTCTGATAACATAAAATGGCAGCCACAACTTTCTAGCCAGGTTGTGGCCAGCCAATTACAGTGCTTCTTTTTGGGCATGCATTCGTGAACATTTGCGATGTATTTGCAAAGGATCCCCATCCCTAGATGTATAAATGTATTTTCCCTTTAATATCTCTAAAACTACTGAACAGATTTACACCAAATAAGCGAATGAACAATCTGCGTACCCAAAGCTAGCTTCCTGCCAAATTTGGTGTAATTCCATCCAGCGGTTCGGGCTGTAGTTGTGTCTAAAGGTCCTATGGGAATTAACATGGGAAACACAACCTTTTTGACCCCCCCCCCCCTTTTTCGTGACCCCCGATTGATGAATCACCCCGAAACTCTCCAAGTGCAACAAGAATCCCCGGGTCACATGTTTTGGAAAATTTCATGAAGATTCATCAAACGGTGCCAAAGATATAAACAAGTCAAAAAAAAAAATCAATGGAAACATGGTCCTAACTATAACTACCTACTGGCGACCACCAATAGGAAATACATATATTACCTCCTTGCTTGCTGAAGCAATGGCACTGCAGGGGAAGACATAAGGCTTCCCCTGCAGTGCCAGACAGCCCGTAAGGGCATTTTATTATAAAAAAAGAAAAAAGTCAAAAATAAATTAAACAAAAAAAACAAAACAAAACCCATAGCTCAGTGTGAAGGTCTCAGACCTTCACGCTGAGCTTTGGCTCTGACCTTCACTCGCTAACAGCCCCAGTCAGACCCTCAAGCACCCGCTCAGACCCACTCGCACAGTAATTCACCCACTCACACACCCACTCACAGACCCACTGACACCCTGATGCACCCTGATGGGATGTGCACATACTGACGCACCCACTAAAACACTGATGCATGCACTCTCACACCCAGCCACTGACAGCCACTCTTACCCATGATACAGCCTGTCTTACCTATTCTCATACCCAGAGAGGCTGCAGACAACTTTGGCAGTGCATGTGCAAAGGGCCATGCACAGCATCGGGTAGGGTGGTTAGGGGGGTTGGCCACAGGGATTGGCTACAGGCTAGTCCTTAAGGGCAACCCCTACTGCACACAGGAGAAGGCCGTGCACTGGCCTGTGGTCAACTGCTGCCGCGCACGGCCTTTGGCCATGCACGGCACTGGTTGGATTCATGTATAGCAATGAAAATTACTATATGTTAAAAAAAAACATAGAAATTCACTGAAAAAAACTAAGATTACAGGCAAGTTATAGTTAGGTTCTGAATTTACTCGTAAAAAAACATAGAAATTCAGCAGTTATAGTTAGATTCCTTTCAAGCAACTAAAACTCGCAGCCTACAGTAACTATAACTCGCTCTTTCGCCATGCACAGCTAATTACTCCACTTTATATCACTGAATAAAAATATTTAATGCCATCTTTCATATTCTCACTGCAACATTTGCAATAAAATTATTGATGAGACAACTGTGCAAGGCGATGGCGCGAGTTATAGTTACCTTAGGGCGGGAGTGCAGGAGACAGAGATTAAACTTTCGGATTTGTACAGCGGGACCTGCTTTAATAATGTTGTAAACATGTTTTTAAAGGGAATTGGGCACAGATTTGTTTTTGGCTTAAAAAAGATAGCAAGATCGAAAGGCGTTGCTGAATAAAACCTTTTTTACTGAACCCAGTGCGTTTTCAGTGCCCATATGACCTTTACGGCGCTTCTGATTAGATGTTAGTGGGTTTCTGGCTTCGGGCAATTACGCACCGACCTCGCTAGGTGGAAGTGATCGGCATCAGCTGGGCAATGTTATTTTGATATTGTGGCTGATCCCCGCCGCCAACTCCTTTGAATTACGTGAGCTCCGTACCGCTCAAAGACAAGTGTTTTGTTTCCTTATCGTAACGCAGCAGGTGAGTGCTCCGTTCAAATGGACACTGTTGGTAGAGGTTTCTGCATGCATAAATAATTGCGGGTGACATGGACTGAGGTTAATGAAGGAGTTGGGGATTGCTCAACATAAGTGTTAAGATTGGAGATATTTTGTATTGAGAAATGGAGCACATACGTATGAAAAGGTTGGAGAAAGCACAGAGCCTCTTCAATTAATTTGAAAACACAGATCTCAAGACTCCCTCCACGTCATCTGAGGGCAATAAGGGCACAGTCAAACTCTTAAACAGCACTTATACTAGTATGAAAAACTACTAAAAAGAGAGGTCAACAGATGGTGGTATGTAGCATCTTTGGACAACTATATTGAAGTAGGGAGGGTCCCTAGGGGCTTACGAATATTGATTACCCCTGCTTATCAAAACCCTCAACCTAAACTTTTGGAAGAATAGTCATCCCTCAGGGCAAACACATGCAAGCAAATGATGATCGTATTTTCTAAATATGCCAAATATGAATTAGATGAGATATGTGAGGAAATTGCCAAATTAAAGACTTTGATAGATGAATATCCGGACCAAATTGAGGTAACACGGTTCATCAAGGAGATGGAGCCTAGAATTGGCAAATATGAGGAGGAGATTTAAATGAAAAAACTGAGTAAATTCCTCCAAGATAAACAGGACTATGCAAATGGCAGGATACCGACCTTTGGGAGAAAATATGATGGGGCTATTAAACAATTTAAACAAGTGGGTGCATGGAGACGACAGGAGCTGGTCCCATCGGAGTTGGTTCTGAAGTATATTCGAATTTGGAGGAAAACTCTGGTATCTAAGATAAGGATGCTACATCTCTTACCACTGTTGATCAATATCGTTTTTTACAACAAAGCAAGGGCCCTCGCAAAAAAACACCAACAGAAACAGGTGGCACCAATGCAAGAGGAAAACATGTCGAGGAGGGAAATGTAACCAAGTTCCCTCATGGGAGAGTGACCTGGATGTCGAAACAGAAGTGATGGGTGCGAAATCATTGATGGTTATGAAATTATCTGAACATATACTAACTGAGAATGAACATTCCCTTTTGGAGTTGGGACTCTTGTTTTGCCCTAGGAATGATATGGACTATTGTAGAACACGTGTTGATATCTTTCTTTTTGTAGGTAAGCTTAAATTGATGAAAGTATTCAAGACAAGAAAATAAATGTAAAGGCAATTTAGTTGATGGTGGTGTGGTGGAGCATACCTTTGATGATTTGTGTCTAGGTGACATAGACAGTTTTGCTACACTTAAGGAACTTGAACTTGGTGGGGTTGGATGGGCAACTGAGAGAGATTTATTGTGTAATCTGGATCTCAAACTTGGTAGGACTTCCTCCAACCCTTTTAAACAGAGGTCAATTTGTAATCCTGTCACACCTCATGATAATACGGCTACTTTTCATGAAGTTGCACAGGGATCTGTTTTGGATATGGAAAAGTAATAAGGTTGAGTGCATTGATAACGTCTCACAACCACAAAGGCATGCCATTTCATCCTTAGCACGGGATACAAGTATTGTCATCAAACCCTCTGATAAAGGAGGAAATATTTTTTTGTGGGATGTTAGAAAGTATACACAAGAGGCTGAGAGACAGTTGATTAGATCAGGTGATTATGAGCTGACCACATTTTAGGCATATAGACAGTCGATTGTGAGGCACCATGGGATGCTTGGGGATTGGAGAGACAGGGGTCTCTTATGTGAGGAGGAATACAGTTTTTATATGTAAAGAAACAAGTGGCCGCTTGTTTTTATTTGCTTCTTAAGATACACAAAAACAAGAATAACCCACCAGGTAGACCGACAGGCTCTGCAAATAACAGTCTGTGTGAACCTACTTCCATTTATCTTGATTTTTTCTTGTTATCTTATCTACCCTTGTTTTGTCGAGACAGCACTGATTTTATAACTAAAATTAATGGCATATCATGGCAGGAATCTTATCTCTTAGTTACAAAAGATGTGGTATCTCATTATACCTGTATTGATCATGAGCAGGGGATTGCAGCATGAAGACATTTCTTTAGGAATAAACCCATCTGTTTTTATAATCACTCTATGATGTTATTGGAGATGTTAAGGTTTTGCCTAAAGAACAACATATTTTTGTCTAAAGACACATGATATCGCCAGCTGAGCGGGACTGTGATGTGCAGTTGCTCTGCCCCATGTTTTGCCTGCATTTTTATGGGTTGGTGGGAAGAACAGATAGTTTGGACGGACCAAAATGAGGATTGGACCAAACATATAATTTTCTGGTCACAATATATAAATGATATATTTGTCATCTGGGATGGTACTAAAAATACTTTTCAAAAATGTTTTGAATATTTTTTTTTTTTAATTGAATTTGGCTTTCACCTATAAAACCAATGACAAAGAGATAGAATTTTTGGATATTTTAGCCCAAGTAAGGGATGGGACGATTCATACTTCATTGTACCATAAACCTACAGTTGGCAATAGTTTTTTGCATGGGTGGGGACATCACTTGGCCAAACTGAAGTGGAGCATCCCTTATGGGGACCTATTGAGGGCCAAACGTAATTGCAGTGACCCACAATCTTATAAGAAGGAAGAAAAAATAATGATTGGGAGATTCAGGGCAAGAGGTTATCCGAGAAGAGTCTTACAGCAAGCAAAAAAGAAGATTAGACTCAAGTCTAGGGATGAGCTCCTTTTTTCTGGAATCACGAGAAAGGAGGGATCTAACCAGATTCGTTTAATTACTACTTACAATGTCGATTCCCCGGTCATTAAAAAAATGATGTGTGAGCACTGGCATCTTGTTAGGTCTGATCAGGTGATTGGGTCTGATGTACCACTCAGTCCCCCTGTTACATATACTCAGTTAACCCCTGCACACCCCCTTGGTAGTTTGGCACGAGCAGGCAGGTTTAACTTCAGAAGCAATGTGTAAAGTATTTGTACGAACACACACAGTAATATAATGAAAACACTACAAAATGACACAATACAGGTTTAGAAAAATAGGTAATATTTATTTAAACAAGACAAGCCCAAAATGCCAAAAATCCAATATACACAAGTCAAGATATGAATTTTTAAAATAATAAGGGGCTGATTACGACTTCGGCGGAGGGCGTTAATCCATCCCAAATGTGATGGCTATCCCGCTCGCTGTATTACAAGTTCCATAGGATATAATGGACTCGTAATTCGGCGGGCGGGATATCCGTAACATTTGGGACGGATTAACCCCTTCCGCCGAAGTCGTAATCAGGCCCTAAGACTCTTAATCCTTAGAAAACAGTGAGAATGCTGTTGATACACAAAGTACCTGGTTAGCGTAAAAAATAAAGCCGCACGGGCGAGCATGCGTCTGAAAAGTCAGTGATGCATCGATTCCATACTCACAAGTGAGGCCGTGCGTTGTTTCCTTATCCGGTCGGGTGGGCGATGCGTAATTTTTCTGCCTCACAAGAGAGCAATGCATTGATTTCTGGATGGGGCACTTCAGATCCACGCAGAGTCGGGTTGACTTTGTCGCACAGGGACGATGCGTCGAAAATCCAGTCGCGCGGTATCAGAAAAACGCACTACATCGGGTTTGCGCCGTTATCAGCCTCCGTTAGAGGGTGTTGAGCGTCATTTCTCCAGCCACGTTGCGTCGATCTTCAAGCCGCCATGCAGGTGGAGCGTTGATTTCAGCCGTGAAGCTAGCGATGTGTCATTTATCAGCCGCATAACGGAAGGTGCAACGACAATTTCCCCGCACGGTAGTCTGTGTGTGGATTTTCAGTTCTTGTCTGCCAACTTCACCTTTCAAGAGCCCAGGAACTGGATAAGGCACCCCTTGGCAGGGCAGGAGTCTCAGCAGAGAGTCCAGCTGCTGGCAGGGGAAGTCTTTGAGGGCCCTGAGACTTCAACAACAGGAGGTAAGCTCAGTTCAAGCCCTTGGAGATTCTTCTCAAGCAGGAATGCACAACAAAGTCCAGTCTTTCTCCTTTCACAGGTGAAGCAACAACTGCAGGATAGCCCAACAAAGCACAGTCACAGGCAAGGCCAGCACTTCTCCTCAGCTCTTCTCCTTGGCAGAGGTTCCTCTTGATTCCGGAAGTGATCTATTTTCAAGGGGTTTGAGTCCACTACTTACATTCCTTTCTGCCTTTGAAGTAGGCAAACTTCAAAGGAAAGTCTCTCTTGTTTGCAAGATCCTGCCTTGCCCAGGCCAGGCCCCAGACACACCAGGGGGTTGGAGACTCCACTGTGTGAGGGCAGGCACAACCCTTTCAGGGGTGAGTGAGCACTCCTCCGCTCCCTCCAAGCACAGATGGCTCATCAGGATATGTAGGCTACACCCCAGCACCCTTTGTGTCACTATCTAGAGAGAGGTGCAAACAGCCCAACTGTCAAACTGACCCAGACAGGGTATCCACAAACAGGCAGAGTCACAGAATGGTTTAAGCAAGAAAATGCCTACTTTCTAAAAGTGGCATTTTCTAACACACAATTTAAAAACAAACTTTACTAACGGTGTATTTTTCAATTGTGAGTTCAGAAACCCTAAACTCCAGATTTCTATCTGATCCCAAATGTAATCTGCACGTTAATAATATCTAAAGGCAGCCCCCATGTTAACCTATGAGAGAGATAGGCCTTGCACAGTGAAATCCGAATTTGGCAGTATTTCACTGTCAAGACATATAAAACACTTTACTATGGCCCTCATTACAACCCTTGCGGTAAAGGCCGCTAACCGCCATCATACCGTGCCCACGGCGGAAATCCGCTACAGGTATTATCACCTACACTTAGAAATCATCCACAATACAGACACCTACACAAGTCCGCCACACCAAATGTCAGTGATAAACTGGCGATAGCAAAACCCACACTGTTACGCCAACAGGAATACGCCCACACTATCATGACCCACGAATCAAGGCGGCGGTCATTCAACCGCGGTAATCCATTGGCGGTACACACTGCTGCGCTCAAAATACACACACACTTACAAAACACAACCACATTGGACAATTCAAAATACACACACCTGATACACATACACACACCACACCCACACACTCACACCACTATAAAACACACACCCACATTACCCACAACCCCTTACAACTACATTTTTGGAAGAAGCAGACAGGCAGAAAAGCTACGACAACACCAGCATCCAGAGGCACACAACACCATCACTCATACACCATCCACGCACCTCAAAGAACACACCCCAACACATCACACCACACATCACATCAACCATCACCTCACACATCACCCACACAACATCATGGCACCGCAAAGACACCCCAGGTTTTCTGAGGAGGAGCTCAGGGTCATGATGGAGGAAATCATCCAGGTAGAGCTACAGCTATTCGGATCACAGGTGCAGCAGACGTCCATTGCTAGGAAGATGGAGCTATTGCAGAGAATTGTCGACAGGGTCAACGCAGTGGGACAGCATCCAAGAACATGGGATGACATCAGGAAGAGGTGGAACGACCTACGGGGCAAGGTACGTTCCGTGGTATCCAGACACCAGGTAGCCGTACAGAGGACTGGCGGTGGACCCCCACTTCCTCCCCCACAACTAACAACATGGGAGAAGCAAGTCTTGGCGATCATGCATCCTGAGGGCCTTGTAGGAGTAGCAGGAGGACTGGATTCTGGTAAGTCAACTCTTTACTATTATATCCCTCCCTCCCACCCTACCTGCATGCCATCACAAACTTCTACCCCTACCCTTACACCCATCTCCCCAACACCTCACAGATACCCCACTATCACAACCCACACATCCCAATACCAAGCCGCGCATGTGACAACAATGCATGGACGCCCATCACAGAACTGCATGAACACCCATCACCAAAGAATGTCCAGTAGAGAGACTCAGCCAGGGCACACAATCACCACTCACACAAGGGCCAAGGCGATAATGCAAGCACAGGAGTAGAGGTAAACTCACCCATTGCACAAGATGGCACACACAGATACAATAACTATGCATTTACACCCCAACAGGGCTCCTACCCAACGTCACCGGACAGGAGGTGCCAGCCATATCCAGTCCCCCCACAGAAGAGGCCCACAGTGACGACAGCAGCTCTGCACGCCTGGATAAAGATGACCAGCCCGGTCCATCAGGGACCTCTGGACAGTCGGTTCCCCTGCCACAGTCCCAAACCACCACTGAACCTCCCCCCTCAGGAAACACCACCACAGCACCCACCCAGCGGGCCCATGCCACTGTCCCCAGGACACGTCAATCAGCAGTGTGTCCACCACTACAGGGACCCCAGGCAAACCCACTAACCCAGGACGATCAGGGACCTGGGGTCATTGGCAGTGGACACACGGTTCAGGGGACAGAGGCACAGGACAACAGGGAAGCTGGGAAGACTGCTGTGCAACAGGGGGAGGACAGGCCCAGGGAACCCACTTTCCACGAGGCCCTCTCCAAAATCATGGGAGCATACCACCATTCCCAGGAGACCATGGGCACGGTACTGGCCAAGTTTCAGGAGACCCAGCGGCTGCAGGAGGAACAGTACCTAGGGATCAGTGAGGACTTGAAGTCCATTAACACCACCCTGGTCACCATTGCAGGGGTGCTGGCAGACATGGCCAACACCATGAGGGAGACAGTGGCATACCACCCGGCCACTGACACCAGCCCAAACAATGAACAGCCCTCCACATCTGCCGGCACTAGTGGACAGGAGGTCCCGCCACAGGACCAACAGGCCACGAGCACCCCACCCCCTGCAGAAGGAGAACCACCCCGCAAACAGGCCCTGAGATCCAGGCACAAGACATAGAACATTGCCAAGACCCCCGCCAGGAAATAAGACTCTCCTGATTGTCACCCTTCTGTCCCACTATGTCACCCTGACCACCTTGAACTGACCACCATTGCTCCACTTCCTATGCCTCATTGGACAATGCACCTGTGATCCAAAGAGACTGGACTCCACCATGGATATTCCTCCACCATCACCCCAGCCCACTGCACATACCCCTCCACTTATTAGCACTTAAATAAATGTCCTTGAATCACAAAACAATCTGGAGTCAGTCTGTACTTTCACAATTTTTTTATTACAACCTCTTTGGCAAATAACATAGTAAATGTTCATTTGCACATACCAAAGTATGACAGTCAGTTGTTGGGCAGCAGTGAACATAGCAGAAGGCAGAATGTGGTACCCAGATCTGTGAAAAGGAAAGTCAAAGTGAACTGTCAGGGTCCATGCACAGAGGTAATAAGGGAGACTTATCCAATGTACTACAGTAGTCTGATATGAGATGAGCAGTGCCAGTCTCTTACCTGTGTGTCACTGGAAGTACTGCATGATGATGTTGTTTATGTTGTCAATATCTTCTTCCTCTGCCTCCTCTTCCTCACTGTCCACAGGCTCCACAGCTGCCACAAGACCAACATGAGGCCCAACCTCCTGCAGAAAAGGCACCTGGCATCACAAAGCCAGGTTGTGCAACATACAGCATGCCACGATGATCTGGCACACCTTCTTCGGTGAGTAGTATAGGGAGCCACCTGTTAGTTGGAGGCACCGGAATCTGGCCTTCAGGAGGCTGAAAGTCAGCTCTATAATCCTCTTAGTTCGCCCATGTGCCTCATTGTAGCGTTCCTCTGCCCTTGACCTGGCATTCCTCACTGGGGTTAGTAGCCATGACAGGTTGGGGTAACCAGAGTCACCTGCAAATGTCGATGGATATCTGTTAGTCATACACCAACCCTTTGGGACTATCCCATACCCAGACACCTATTCATCTATTCATACTGTGTGGGGACCTTGGGCTCATCTATTAGCCACACGGTGCCTCTGGAGTTGCCCCATCACATAAGGGATGCTGCTATTCCTCAAAATGTGAGCATCATGCACAGAGCCAGGATACTTGGCATTAACATTAGAGATGTAATGGTCTGCCAAACACACCATCTGCACATTCATTGAATGGTAGCTTTTACGATTTTTATACACCTGTTCATTCCTGCGGGGGGGTACAAATGCCACATGTGTACCATCACTGGCACCAATGATGTTGGGGATATGTCCCAGGGCATAGAAGTCAGCTTTTACTGTGGGCAAATCCTCCACCTGAGGGAAAACGATGTATCTGCGCATGTGTTTCAGCAGGGCAGAAAACACTCTGGACAACACGTTAGAGAACATTGGCTGTGACATCCCTGATGCCATGGCCACTGTTGTTTGAAAGGAACCACTGGCCAGGAAATGGAGCGCTGACAGAACCTGCACTAGAGGGGGGATACCTGTGGGAAAGCCAACTTGCATGATGGAATGAAAGACGTCGCAGAATAGATGAAGCTCAGCCGCCTGAAGCTGAATTCAGACAAGACGGAAGTCCTCATCCTCATCCTCGGAAACTCCCCGTCCACCTGGGACGACTCCTGGTGGCCCACGGCCCTGGGCACCACACCGACCCCTTCAGACCACGCACGCAGCCTCGGATTCATCCTGGACCCCCTTCTCACCATGACCAAGCATGTCAACGCTGTCTCGTCTTCTTGCTTCCACAAACTCCGCATGCTCCGAAAGATCTTCCGCTGGATCCCCGCCGACACCAGAAAAACTGTGACCCACGCCCTCGTCACAAGCTGCCTAGACTACGGAAACACCCTATACGCGGGAACCACTGCAAAACTTCAGAAACTTCTTCAGCGCATACAAAACGCCTCTGCACGCCTCATCCTCGACGTACCCCGCCACATCCACAGCTCCACCCACCTGAAGCACCTGCACTGGCTACTCGTTAACAAAAGGATCACCTTCAGGCTCCTCACCCACGCACACAAAGCCCTCCACAACAAGGGCCCCGAATACCTCAACCGTCGCCTCGCCTTCTACACACCCACCCGTCAACTTCGCTCTTCCAACCTCGCTCTTGCCGCCATCCCTCGCATCCGCCGAACCACCGCCGGAGGGAAATCCTTCTCCTACCTGGCAGCCAAGACGTGGAATTCCCTCCCTGCCCACCTCAGGACCACCCAGACCACCTCGCCTTCCGGAGGCGTCTCAAGACCTGGCTCTTCGAGCAGCAGTGACACCCCCCCCTCTAGTGCCTTGAGACCCTCACGGGTGAGTAGCGCGCTTTATAAATACCTTGATTTATTGATTGATTGATTGGGATGGCAGATAGCTGACATCAGGTCTGGCTCCAATTAGGCACACAGTTCTTGGATTGTGGCACGATCAAGTCTGTAGGTGATAATAATGTGTCTGTCTTCCATTGTCGACAGGTCCACCAGGGGTCTGTACACCGGAGGATGACGGCATCTCATCATCTGCCACATCGGATGTGCCCAATGGAGGAGAATGGTGAGCAGAGGGTCATGTACCACATAGGTTGCACAAGGGTGTTTTGCACTAATGTGATTTAATCGGTGTGTGGCGGTGTCTGTCCGTATTCCTGCCCAAATGTGCTGTGACGCAGTTAGGTGCCCTGCCATGTGTCCCCCCTGAAATGGCGGCTGCCTGACCTGTAAGGAGGGACAATGGGAAATGAGGTAACTGCCCTGGCGTTGTGCAGCGTCGCGGTAGGCAGTCGAAGACCGCCACGCAATTCAGCATTGGTTATCATTGGGCCGTATGGGTTCCAGGAGCCAATTGCGATGTACGCCGGCGGTGACGTTACGCACCGCTGCGGACGTGACCGCCATTTTCTAGCTGTTCACTCACTTGATACCTGACCTTCAACAGGAGAGGACCTACACTGCAAGTGCTGCTGTGACCTCAGTCTGGAAGCGACAATGGCGTGAGTGTCTGGGGAAAGGGCCCCTGCCTTCACTTTGGAGGAGTTGGAGAGACTAGTGGATGGGGTCCTTCCCCAGTACACGCTACTCTACGGTCCTCCAGACAAACAGGTGAGTAAACTGTAAGCATGATGCATGGGACATGAATGTATGGAGTGGTATGGATGGAAGATACATGTGGTGGGGGAGCTGAGGCCTGCATGTGAGGATAGTCAGTGTATGTTTCAGGGCTTGGGTGGGAACTGGTGGCCAATGAGTATGAAGAACCGTATGGGGGAGTAAGGTCCATTCTTACTTTATCTTTCCTCTAGGTCAGCGCCCACCAAAAGAAGGGTATTTGGCGTGCCATCGCCAAGGAAGTGTGGACCCTGGGGGTCTATCATAGACAGAGCACCCACTGCCGCAACAGATGGGAGGACCTGCGCCGCTGGAGCAAGAAGACTGCAGAGGCCCAGCTGGGGATGGCCTCCCAACGTGGAAGGGGTGCCCGTTGCACCAGGACCCCCCTGATATTCCGGATCCTGGCGATGGCATATCCGGAGTTGGATGGGCACTTGAGGGCATCACAGCAGCCACAAGGGGCTGAGTACAGTCTCATTCAGCTGACTCTGCGTGCTTTACGAGGTGTTTGGGTGGGGGATGTGGGCTGTGGGTTCCCCTAGGCCAGGGTGAACTTGGTAGGGTAGGTCCCTTGTTAGGCAGGCTCTGTGGCACTCCAACCCCCATAGTGGTAGTGGCCATCTACAACTAGTCACCCTCCTGTGGGTTCCAGGTGTTCAGCAAATGGGGTTAGGCATAGTCCCCCATGGGCAGGTGATTTTCCTAAGAACTGTTAGTGCATGGGCTAGTGCATAGGGCTGCTCCCTGTGTGTTGTGTCCGCCAACAGTAGTGGTGTTGCTGGCACTGACCATGCGTCTCCTCTGTCTTTCCCTCCTTTTTGTTTTGTCACCCTGTCCATGTGTGCATTAGCATCATCTGGCGGAGGAGCAGTGGCACCGGAGCAGGAGGGAGCTGCAGCCCACATGGTCCAGGAGGGTGAATGTATGGAGTCTGAAGGCACCAGTGGGACCGAGGGCGAGGGAAGCTCCACGACGGAGACAGGAGGGGACACCAGCGACAGCGACTCCTCCTCTGATGGGAGCTCCCTTGCGGTGGCGGGCACCTCTGTGCCCACCACAACAACAGGTACAGCTGCCACCCCCCTACCAGCACCGCCCTCCCAGCAGCCCCTGAGCGTGTTTCTCGTGCCCGCTCACCCAGGAGGGTGGGCATCTCCTTCGCCCCAGGCACCTAAGGGCCTGCCCCAGTCGGCCCTGCTGCCCTCAGTGAGGAGGCTATTGACATCCTGAGATCCCTCACTGTTGGGCAGTCAACCATTTTGAATGCCATCCAGGGTGTCGACAGGCATTTGCAGCAAGCAACCTGGAGGGCATTCATTCTGGCATGGCGGCCCAACAGAGAGCATCTCAGGCTCTGGCCTCAGCACTGATGGCAGCCATTGTCCCTGTGTCCAGCCTCCCCCCTCAAACCTTCACTACCCCAACCCAATCCCCTCAACCTCAGCCTATCCCAAGCACACCATCAGACCAGCATGCACACACATCAACACACAAAAGTGGCTCAGGAAAACATAAGCACCACACATCCCACAGGCAATCACACAAGCACCATACCCATGCAGACACACCAACATCCACTGCCTCCACTGTGTCTCCCTCCACCACGTCCTCCACCTCCCTCCTAGTCTCGTCTCCACTCACACCTGCATGCACTACATCATCAGCCACTACTTCCATCACCAGCACGCCCATCACCACACACCGCTCACATGGGATCACCACCCCCACTACCATTCACACGTCCCCTGTGTCCTCTCCCAGTGTGTCTGTAAGCCCTCCTCCCAAAGTACACAAACGCCGGCACACACCCACTCAACAGCCATCCACCTCACAACAGCCTCCAACCCATGCACCTTCACCCAAACTCAGCAGACGTACACCTCCTACAACTACTACCTCTTCCTCCACTCCCAAACCCCCTCCATCTTCCCATCCCAGTGTGTCTAAAAAACTTTTCCTGGCTACCATTGACCTCTTCCCTACACCTCCCTCCCCCCCCCGTCCTTTCCCTAGGGCCAGGTTGTCTAGAGCCCTGACCAGCACCTTAGCCACCAAATCCTCATCCAGTGTGGTCTCTGCAAGTCCGGGAGCATCGAAAGGGGCACCCATCAGGGCTGCCAGTGTGCCATCTAGTGAAGCCAAGGACCACCCTATTCCGCCACATGCCAAGGTAAAGAAGGGGCCAGCATGCAGAAGAGAAAAGCCGCACCACCCACCCAGCAAGGCCTCATCCAGAACCAAAGAGGACGGTGCCAAGGTCCCAGCAGCGACTTCCAAGGTGGGGAAGGGACACAAGAGCAAAGGGAAGTCAACTCAGGGCACGGAGCCTCCGGGGGAGGGATTGGTGTCCCCCCTTTCGCAAGACAGCCCAGCAACCTGTACCCCCGTGAGCACTGCCGCGACGACCGCCACCTGTACCGTCATCTGCACCGCCACCTGCACGGCAGCTGCCTCAACTACAGTAACCAGCATCATCCCCAGTGGGCAGCTGTAGGAAAGTAGCCTCTTTCTAGCCTTGTTACTCCCACTTTTGGCCTGTTTGTGAGTATTTGTAAGGGTGTTGTTACTGTCTCACTGGGATCCTTCTAGCCAGGGCCCAGTGCTCATAGTGAAAACACTATGTTATCAGTGTGTTTGTTATGTGTCACTGGGATCCTACTAGCCAGGACCCCATTGCTCATAAGTCTGTGGCCTATATGTTTTCCCTGTGTGGTGCCTAACTGTCTCACTGAGGCTCTGCTAACCAGAACCTCAGTGGTTATGCTCTCTCTGCTTTCCAAATTTGTCACTACAGGCTAGTGACTAAATTTACCAATTCACATTGGCATACTGGTACACCCATATAATTCCCTTGTATATGGTACTGAGGTACCCAGGGTATTGGGGTTCAAGGAGATCCCTATGGGCTGCAGCATTTCTTTTGCCACCCATAGGGAGCTCTGACAATTCTTACACAGGCCTGCCACTGCAGCCTGAGTGAAATAACGTCCACGTTATTTCACAGCCATTTATCACTGCACATAAGTAACATATAAGTCACCTATATGTCTAACCTTCACTGGGTGAAGGTTGGGTGCAAAGTTACTTAGTGTCTGGGCACCCTGGCACTAGCCAAGGTGCCCCCACATTGTTCAGGGCAAATTCCCCGGACTTTGTTAGTGCGGGGACACCATTACACGTGTGCACTACACATAGGTCACTACCTAAGTGTAGCATCACAATGGTAACTCCGAACATGGCCATGTAACATGTCTAAGATCATGGAATTGTCACCCCAATACCATTCTGGTATTGGGGAGACAATTCCATGATCCCCCGGGTCTCTAGCACAGAACCCAGGTACTGCCTAACTGCCTTTCTGGGGTTTCACTGCAGCTGCTGCTGCTGCCAACCCCTCAGGCAGGTTTCTGCACCCCTGGGGTCCAGGCAGCCCTGGCCCAGGAAGGCAGAACAAAGAACTTCCTCTGAGAGAGGGTGTTACACCATCTCCCTTTGGAAAAGGTGAGAAGGGCTGGGGAGGAGTAGCCTCCCCCAGCCACTGGAATGCTTTGATGGGGACAGATGCTGCCCATCTCTGAATAAGCCAGTCTACACCGGTTCAGGGATCCCCCAGCCCTGCTCTGGCGTAAAACTGGACAAAGGAAAGGGGAGTGACCACTCCCCTGACCTGCACCTCCCAGGGGAGGTGCCCGAAGCTCCTCCAGTGTGCCCCAGACTTCTACCATCTTGGATTCAGAGGTGTTGCAGGCACACTGGACTGCTCTGAGTGGCCAGTGCCAGCAGGTGACATCAGAGGCCCCATCTGATAAAGGCTCTTACCTTTCTTGGTAGCCAAACCTCCTGTCTTGGTAGCCAAACCTCTTTTTCTGGCTATTTAGGGTCTCTCCTCTGGGGTATTCTTCAGATAACGAATGCAAGAGCTCAACAGAGTTCCTCTGCATCTCCCTCTTCACCTTCTACCAAAGGATCGACCGCTGACTGCTCCAGGACGCCTGCAAAACCGCAACAAAGTGGCCAGACGACTACCAGCAACATTGTAGTGCCTCATCCTGCCGGCTTTCTCGACTGTTTCCAGGTGGTGCATGCTCTGGGGGTAGCCTGCCTTCACCCTGCACCAGAAGCTCCGAAGAAATCTCCCCTGGGTTGACTGAATCCTCCCCCTGCTAACACAGGCACAAAAAGACTGCATCACTGGTCCTCTGGGGCCCCTCTCATCCTGATGAGCGTGGTCCCTGGCACACAGCAACTCTGTCCAAGTGACTCCCACAGTCCAGTAATTCTTCAGTCCAAGTTTGGTGGAGGTAAGTCCTTGCCTCCCCACGCCAGACTGCAAACCTGTGTACCCCGTGATTTGCAGCTGCTCCGGCTCCTGTGCACTCTTCCAGGATTTCCTTCATGCACAGCCTAGCCTGGGTCCCCAGTACTCCGTCTTGCAGTGCACAACCTTCTGAGTTGTCCTCCGACGTCGTGGGACCCCCTTTTGCAACTTCGCGTGGACTCCGGTTCACTCTTCTTCCAAGTGCCTGTTGGGGTACTTCTGCTGGGTGCTGCCTGCTTCTGTGAGGGCTCTCTGAGTTGCTGAGCGCCCCCTCTGTCTCCTCCAAAAAGCGACATCCTGGTCCTTCCTGGTCCTCAGCAGCACCCAAAACCCTCTATTGCGACTCTTGCAGCTAGCAAGGCTTGTTGGCGGTAATTCTGCATGGGAACACCTCTGCAAGCTTCATCGCGACGTGGGACATCAGTTTTCCAAAGGAGAAGTCCCTAGTCCTCTTCTTTCTTGCAGAACTCCAAGCTTCTTCCAACCGGAGGCAGCTTCCTTGCACCTTCATCCGGGGTTTCCTGGGCTCCTGCCTCCCCCCCGGACACTGTCGCGACTATTGGACTTGGTCCCCTTGTCTTACAGGTACTTAGGTCCGGAAATCCGTTGTCAGTGCACTGCTGGTGTTTGTTCTTCCTGCAGAATGCCCCCTATCACAACTAATGTGCTCTCTGGGGGTAGTAGGTGTACTTTACTCCTACTTTTCAGGGTCTTGGGGTGGGCTATTTTTCTAACCCTCACTGTTTTCTTACAGTCCCAGTGACCCTCTACAAGCTCACATAGGTCTGGGGTCCATTCGTGGTTCGCATTCCACTTTTGGAGTATATGGTTTGTGTTGCCCCTATACCTATGCTTGCTTATTGCAACCTATTGTAATTCTACACTGTTTGCATTACTTTTCTTGCTCTTACTTACCTAATTTTGGTTTGTGTATATATATCTTGTGTATAGTACTTACCTTCTTACTGAGGGTACTCACTGAGATACTTGTGGCATATTGTCATAAAAATAAAGTACCTTTATTTTTAGTAACTCTGTGTATTGTGTTTTCTTATGATATTGTGCATATGATACAAGTGGTATAGTAGGAGCTTTGCATGTCTCCTAGTTCAGCCTAAGCTGCTTTGCCATAGCTACCTTCTATCAGCCTAAGCTGCTAGAAACACCTCTTCTACACTAATAAGGCATAACTGGACCTGGCACAGGGTTTAAGTACCTTTTGGTACCCACTACAAGCCAGGCCAGCCTCCTACAGCACCCTTCCAAGGCTGCAGGAGACGGCCTGGTGTCTCCCTCCACAAGTGCAGACACCTGCACCACCGGCAGCATCTGCGCCGCAGACTCCGCTGCAGCCACCGCCACCTGGCCCGCAAGGTTCCCAGCCCGTACAACTACAGCGGACATCAGCATCATCCACAGTGGGCAGCTGTTGGAGGCTGCAGCAGATGGCCTGGTGTCTCCCTTCACAAGTGCAGACACCTGCACCACCGGCAGCATCTCCGCCGCAGAAACCGCCACCTGCCCCGCGACGTGCCCAGCCGATGCCACTACAGCGAACATCAGCAGCATCCCCAGTGGGCAGCCGTCCGAGGCTGCAGGAGACGTCCTGGACCCTGCACACACTACATGAGGCACTACCACCAGCACTGGCACTACCAGCAGTTTGCAGCCTCAGTCGTCACAAGGAGGAGTGTGGCTCTGCCTCCATGGAGTATAATGCTACCTGTTACCGGTAAATCTTGTGGCTCAGACACCCAGGGAATGGGAACTGCCACACCCCTGGTGCTGCATCACTGGGAACCCGGCCCCTTCCAGAACCAGTGGATAACAGCATCCACTCACCCAGTCCTTGGCAGGATGAAGCACTCTGGGCACCAGGCCCCCTCCAGAACCAGTGGAGAACAGCATCCACTCACCCAGTCCTTGGCAGGATGAAGCAGTCTGGGGACCAGGCCCCCTCCAGAACCAGTGGAGAAAAGCATCCACTACCCCAGTCCTTGGCAGGATGAAGCACTCTGGGCACCAAGCCCCCTCCAGAACCAGTGGAGAAAGGCATCCACTTGAGAGACTGTGGCTTTGCACTCCCCAGGACCAAGCAGTGGGCAGTGAAACCACTTGAGAGACTTGAGAGTCTTGAGAGACTGTGGCTTTGCACTCCCCAGGACCAGGCATTGGCCATCTCACCCACTTGAGAGACTGTAGCTTTGCACTCCCCAGGACCAAGCAGGGGGCAGTGAACCCACTTGAGAGACTGTGGCTTTGCACTCCCCAGGACCAGGCAGTGGGTAACCCACCCACTTGAGAGACTGTGGCTTTGCACTCCCCAGGACCAGGCAGTGGGCATGGAGCCCCCTCGAGGAGCAGTGGCCTCGTCCCATCATCCGGCTGAGGTGACCCCTTCCCTTCTCCCTGAGGTGCCTGTTTTTCTCGACCTGATGCCCCTGCAGTGTTCTCTCTGTTTTGAGGCAGGTGTCAGGTGTGGGGTTTGCCCATGCTTTTTGGGACCATTGGTCCACGGACATTTAATGGGACAGTGTGCGGACTTGTGTACTTGCTGTAAATATTTGTATATACTGATGATTTAAAGTTATCTTGGGCTATCTGATTGTTCGATTATTACACTCGTTAAACTCATTTCATTTGGTCCGTGCGTTCTTCCAGGGGGTGACGGGTGTACCTGTGATGTCATTGGATGTGTGTGTGTGTATGTTGTTGTGGGTAGGGGGTGGGGGTGTTGCGTGTGTGCGTCACTCTCTTTTTCCTCCCCCATCCCCTGTGTACTAGGTGCAGTACTTACCGTCGTCGTTGCCGCCGTCTTTGATGATCCTGGTAGATGAGGAGGTAAACCAACATGGGCAGGACCTGTAACTTGGGCTCCATGGCGTCCTGGTTCCTCGTTGGGTGTCGAGTGGTGAGTGGTTTCCTTTCTGTGTACTGTTTCCACCGTGCTTTTGATGGCGTTGGTACCGCCACGGAAAAGCTGGTGGATTGGTGCCTTGTAATAGTGTGGGCGGTACATTGTCTTCCGCCTGTCTGTTGGCGGTTACCGCCGCAGTGTTTGTCTCTACCGCTGTGGTGGTCGGAGTGTTAAAGCGGCTGTCTGTGTTGGCGGTTTCCCCCATGGTCGTGATTCCATTTTTTTTACCGCCGGCCTGTTGGCGGTATTACCGCCGCTTTATAACCGACCGCCAGGGTTGTAATGAGGGCCAATATGTCCCACCTTAAACATACACTGCACCCTGCCATGCAGTGCACTTTACTAGGGACTTACTAATAAATCAAATATGCCAACCATGGAAAAGCCAATTATACGTACAATTTACACAGGAGCACTTGCACTTTAGCACTGGATAGCAGTGGTAAAGTGCCCAGAGTAACAAAAGCAGCATAAACAGAGTCCAGCACACATCAACAACCTGGGAAACAGAGGCAAAAAGGGAGGGGAGACCACGCCAATGATGCCAAGTCTAACACGTGCCCCCCCCAGTTGAAAGTGGGGAGCAACTACCCATGGGGGTTCTCATCACTAAGGTGGAAGAATCTGGACAGACCTACAGCATTGGCGTGTTCTCTATTAGGCCCCCCCTGAAGGGAAATGGACACCTCAACAGTTTTGGATTCTCACCCCTCATCTGCATTAACCAGCTGAGGGGCCTGTGGTCAGTCTGAACCTGGAAGTGAGTCCCAAACAAGTAGGGTCTTAGCTTCTTCATTGCCCAGACCACAGCAAAAGCTTCACAATGTACTGCACTCCACCTACGTTCCCTAGGAAGTAACCTCCTGCTAATGAAGGCTACAGGTTGATCTAGGCCCTCTTCATTAAGCTGTGAGAGTGCTGCTTCTATACCATGCTCTGTGGCGTCTGTTTGAACAACAAACTCCTTGGAGTAGTCAGGTGCCTTCAGCACAGGTGCTGTGCACATGGCAGCCTTCAGGGCATCAAAAGCGGTCTCGCAAGCCTCTGTCCAGATCACCTTCTTTGGTTGCTTCTTGGAAGTCACCTCATTCAAGGGGGCAACAATGGTGCCATACCCCTTGACAAACCTCCTGTAATAGCCAGTGAGGCCTAAAAAGGCCCTCATCTCAGTCTTGGTCTTGGTAGGTTCCCAAGCCAGAATGGTGTCATTTTTGGGCTGTAGGGGTGCCACCAGGCCACTTCCTACCTGGTGTCCCAAATACACCACTGAACCCTGCTCGGTCTGGCACTTGCTTGCCTTAATAGTGAGGCTTGCCTTTTGCAGGGCCTCAAACACTCTGCAGAGGTGCTGCAAGTGTTCCACCCAAGTGGAACTGAACACTGTAATGTCATCAAGGTATGCTGCACTGAAGTAATCCAGCCCAGTCAACAACTGGTTGACCAACCTCTGAAATGTGGCAGGGGCATTTTTCATCCCCAATGGCATCACTTTGAACTGGAATTGTCCATCTGGGGTAGAAACTGCTGACCTCTCCTTGGCCCCCTCAGTTAGGGCAATCTGCCAATACCCAGACATCAAATCAAATGTGCTGAGGTATTGGGCAACTCCCAACTGATCGATGAGCTCCTCAGCTCGGGGATGGGGCACGCGTTAGTTTTAGTGACCTCATTGAGACCCTGGTAGTCCACACAGAACCAGAGTTGTGGGGTGGCACCAAGAGCAGCAGCCTTTGGGACCAATACCACAGGGCTGGCCCAAGGACTGCTAGAAAACTCAATCACCCCTATGGGGAGAACACCTTAGACACCTCATCTTTGATGCTAGCCCTGCCCTTATCAGTCACCCTGTAAACCTTCTGTTAAATGGGTGGGCTGTCCCCAGTGTCCTCATCATGTTTACACAAGTGTGTAACCCTTGGATCAGGGAGAACAGGGAGGCAAACTTACCCCATACCTGGCGACAGTCCCTCTGTTGTTCTGAGTTTAGGGAGGGGCAGACGTTCACTCCCTCCACAGACCCATCCTTTTCCCCAGCAGACAGGAGGTCAGGAAGAGGCTCACTCTCTTCCTCCATCCCGTCATCTGTTGTTAAGAGCATGGACAATTCAGTCGGCACAAAGTCTTGTTTGAGCTGGTTCACATGCTGGACCCTCAAGGGGTTCCTGGAAGTCCGCACGTCCACCAGGTAGGTGACTTTGCTCTTGCGCTCCACCACCTCAAATGGCTCAGTCCACTTGTCTTGTCTTGGAGCGCCCTAGGCTCCACTGGCGCCATTACCCACACTTTTTGCCCAGGCTAAAACTCGACCAGAGTGGCATTCTGGTCATACCACTGTTTCATGTCTGCCTGGCTTGCTTCCAGGTTCTATTGTGCAAGAGCTCTGACGTGGGCAGTCTGGTTTCTGAAGGCCAGCATGTAGCTAAATACATCCTGGGGAGGTTTACTGGGGGCTTTCTCTAAGCCCTCCTTCACCAGACTCAAAGGTCCCCTAACAGGGTGGCCATACAGTAACTCAAAAGCACTGAATCCAAGCCCTTTTTGAGGCACCTCCCTGTAGGCGAACAGAAGGCATGGCAAGAGGACATCACACTTCCGCCTCAAGGGCTCTGACAGGCCCATGATCATGACTTTTAAGGTGCAGTTGAATCTTTCAACCAGACCATTGCTTTGGGGGTGGTAAGGAGTGGTGAACTTATACGTTACCATACACTCCTGCCTCGAAGACTTCATATAAGTAGATATGAAGTTGGTACCCCTATCATATACCACTTCCTTAGGGAACCCCATGTGGGTAAAACTCCCCATCAATGCCTGAGCCACCATAGGGGAAGTGATTGACCTTAGAGGAATGGCTTCTAGGTACCGGGTGGCATGGTCCACCAAGACCAGAATGAACCTGTTGCCCATGGTTATCTTGGGATCCAAAGGCCCCACAATGTCAATACCGACCCTTTCAAAGGGAGTACTGACCACTGGAAAAGGTTGGAGGGGAGCCTTACATTTCCCCCCACTCTTGCCACTTGCCTGACAAGTCTGGCAAGACCTGCAATGAGCATGTGAGTGCCTTGCATAAGGGGACAGTAAAAGTGGGTGACAGGCCATTCAAAGGTCTTGTCCTGTCCCAAATGTCTAGCTAAAGGCACATCAGGAGCCAGACTGAGTAGGAAGGCTCGGAAGCGCTGGGGTACCACCAGCAAACGGGCTGACCCAGGCTCAGCAACCTTAGGCTCACTATACAGGAGGCCATCCTCCCAATAAATCAGATGAGATCCTGGCTCCTTGCTAGCCACCTGGTCTGCAGCTTGCTGCCGCAAACCCATTAGAGTAGGGCATGTGCTCTGTGCCTCACAAAATGCCTCCCTGGTAGGTCCCCCTTCATGCTGCCACTGTGACACCTCTGGGACCTCCCCCAGCTCAGCCACCTGTTCCCCTGTAGGATCCGGGGAGTCACCCGCAGGCTCCGCCTCCTGCAGGACCATGGGAAATTCTGGGGCCGGTTTCCCACGCCCCTTGCCCTTCCTCTTTTTGGCGGTCCCCTGAGCCACTGTTTCAGGCTCTAGGGGCTCTTGACCACCCAGACGGGCTGCCATTGACCCAGTGGATACGCATACCCACCCAGGCAGATCCAACATCTCCAAGTTTGACCTGTGTTCCACCTCCTTCCAAGGGGAATCATCCAGGTCATTGCCAAGCAAACAATCCACAAGCATGGTTGGACTCACAGGTATATTCAAGGAACCTGAGGACCCCTCCCATTCAAAGGGAACCTGCGCCACTTTGCACAGGTGCTCTGAGTTGTCCACTCCAATTACTTGGTGAAGTACACAGGGCTCTATCTGCTCTTCAGACACCAGGTGACTCCTCACTGTAGTCACTCTGACTCCTGTGTTTCTCAGAGCCTCCACCCTCTGTCCATAATGTCATCCACTGTTGTACTTTTTCGTGTTCTCAGGCACTACGGTTCTCCGACCATCTCACTGCCCCCTAGTGAGACAAGGGTTATCTCAGCTGGCTCCCACCCACCTGGAACCAACTCCTCCCCAGGCGCTACACTAGCCAAACCCTGGGACTGAGCACCAGTTGGTGCTGGTGTACTCTTGGGGCATTTGGGGTCTCCCCTAACATGACCCCCCTTCACAGGTTTCCCTTTGGAGAACCATGGTTTCTTTTCACTAGGGGGGCTGGGAATCCTTGCCCTGGGAACTAGGCTGGGGCACTTTAGAGAACTCCCCCTGTTTGCCCTCCCCCCCTTTCTTCTGAGAGGGGACCTGCACACCCTTGGCATGTCTCCCCATACCTCTTCTGGACCCTGGTGCTTTCCCAGCGGTCCACTTCCTGCGCAAGCTTCCTGGGGTCAGTCAGCTTGCTGTCAATTAGGTGCTGGCATAGCTCTGGAAAACATAACCTGAACAAGTACTCCCAAGCAATTAAATGTATAAAGCCCCTCATACATTGTCACCTTACTGCCCTTCACCCAACCATCCAGGGACTTGCAAAAAGAATCAACACATTCCAACTATGTTTGGGATTCCTTCTTCTTACAGGACCTAAGCTTGTCCTTGTACTGCTTAGGGGTGAGACCATACCTTGTGAGTAGGGCATCATTCATGATAGAGTAAGTGAACTCCTGAGGATCCCCTAAGGATGTCAGAGTATCCCTCCCCTCTACCTCAAAGTGCTTCCACAGACCCGCCCCCCAATGAGCTTCAGGGACCAGATTCATATGGAGAGCAGACTCGTACCGCTTGAACCACAAGAATATGTCATCCTCCCTTTTGTAATCCTTCACAAGATCTTTAGGAATGTGTACCCTCCTCTCAGGCTGCACTGTGATATTGCTGCCACCATCCCTACTGGACTGGCTCCTCTGATCCACCTCCCTCAAGCTGAGTTCATGAGCCAGAAGTATCTTCTTCTCCACTATGCCCATCCTCCTTTCTTCCATCTCCCTTTGCATCCTAAACTTTTCCACCTCCAGTTGGTGATCACTCTCTGCCTGTCTGTCCGGTAACTTCTCAGGAGTCAGACCCTTGGATGACACACTGCTACTTGCCCTAGAGACCATCTCCCTGGACATAACAGGCCCACCCACTATACCATTGTGTATGGATTGCACCTCCTCACCCTCATCCTCCTCCTCTTCTGAGTTTCTTTAGCTGTCACCCAGGCCCTTAGTACCTTCTGCAGCTCCTCCTCCCTGGTGGAGTCCTTGATGGAACAGGCAAGGTTTTTGCAGAACTGCCTCAACTGAGCAACTGTATAGCTCTCCAATTTCCACAAGTCAAAAGCAGCTCCAGCTGATGCATCTCCAGATTGAGACATGTTGAAGAATCAACAAAAGTGCAAGTTCCAAGGCAGAAAAAAGAGCTCCCAATGAAGTTCAAAAGTCAATAAAGGATCAGCAAAAATATGGAGGTAGGGAAAATCCAAAAAGGGAAAAAGCAAAAAAAGCTGTATGTGGTAACGTAATTGTCTACACTGAAAACAGTAGTGTACACTTAATCACTGCATTTCAAATACAAATACAAGTCCAATCCTCACCACTGATCACCAATGTTAAAAATGGGGTCTTTGGTTGGCAGTCAGGTTACCCCCTGTCCAAGCAAGGACCCTCACTCTAGTCAAGGTAAAGGAAAATCACACTCAGTTAACCCACGCTCACCCCATTGGTAGCTTGGCACGAGCAGGCAGGCTTAACTGCAAAAGCAATGTGTAAAGTATTTGTACCAACACACAAAGTAATATATTTAAAACACTACAAAATGACACAACACAGGTTTAGAAAAATAGGTAATATTTATCTAAACAAGACAAGACCCAAACAACAAAAATCCAACATACACAAGTCAAAGTACGAATTTTAAAAAGAATAAGAGTCTTAATCCTTAGAAAACAGTGAGAATGCTGTTGTTATACAAAGTACCTGGTTAGCGTCAAAAATGAAGCCACACGGGCGAGCATGCATCGGAAAAGTCAGCGATGCGTTGATTCCTTACTTGCAAATGAGGCCATGAGTTGTTTCCTTCTCCAGTCGGGCCGGCGATGCATCATCTTTCTCCCTCGCAAGAGAGCAATGTGTCGATTTCCAGACAGGGCATCTCGGATCCGCGCAGTCGGGTTGACTCTGACGCCCCGGGACGATGTGTGGAAAATCTGGCCGCACGGTATCAGAAAACTGCACTGCGTTGGGTTTGTGTCGTTATCAGCCTCCGTTAGAGGGTGTTGTGTGTCGTTTCTCCAGCCGCGTTGGGCCAATCTTCCAGCCACGATGCAGGTGGAGCGTTGATTTCAGCCGCAAATTTGCCAGTGCATTGTTTATCAGCTGCGTCACAGAAGGTGCGATGAAAGTTTCCCCGCAAGGGGCTTCAGTGTGTGGATTTTCGTTCTTGTCTGCCAACTTCACTTTTCAAGAGCCCAGGAACTGGATAGGGCACCACCTGGCAGGGAAGGAGTCTCAGGAGAGAGTCCAAGTGCTGGCAGGGGATGTCTTTGAGGGCCCTGAGACTTCAACAACAGGAGGCAAGCTCAGTTCAAGCCTTTGGAGATTCTTCTCAAGCAGGAATGCACAACAAAGTCCAGTCTTTTTCCCCTTTCACAGGCAGAAGCAGCAACCACAGGATAGCCCAACAAAGCACAGTCACAGGCAGGGGCAACACTTCTCCTCAGCTCTTCAGCTCTTCGCTTTGGCAGAGGTTTCTCTTGATTACAGAAGTAATCTAATTTTCAGGGTTTTTGAGTCCACTACTTATACCCCTTTCTGCCTTTGAAGTAGGCAAACTTCAAAGGAAAGTCTCTCTTGTTTGTAAGGTGCTGTCTTGCCCAGGCCAGGCCCCAGACACACACCGGGGGTTGGAAACTGCATTGTGTGAGGGCAGGAAAGTCCTTTCAGGTGTGAGTGAGCACTCCTCCCCTCACTGCACAGATGGCTCATCAGGATATGCAGGCTACACCCCAGCTCCCTTTGTGTCACTGTATAGAGAGAGGTGCAAGCAGCCCAACTGTCAAACTGACCCAAACAGGTAATCCACAGTCACAGAATGGTTTAAGCAAGAAAATGCCTACTTTCTAAAAGTGACATTTTCAAACACACAATCTAGAAACAAACTCTACTAAAAGATGTATTTTTGAATAATGATTTCAGAGACCCTAAACTCCACATTTCTGTATGCTCCCAAAGGGAATCTGCACTTTAATAATATTTAAAGTCAGTCCTCATGTTAACCTATGAGACAGATAGGCCTTGCACAGTGAAAGCCAAATTTGGCAGTAGTTCACTGTCAGGACATATAAAACATTAGTATATGTCCTTCCTTAAACATACCCTGCACCCTTCCAATGGGGCTACATAGGGCCTACCTAAGGGGTGCCTTACATGTAAGAAAAGGGAAGCTTTAGGACTGGCAAGTGGGTACACTTGCCAAGTCGAATTGGCAGTTTAAAACTGCACACACAAACACTGCAGTGGCAGGTTTGAGCCCTGTTTACAGGGCTACTCATGTGGGTGGTACAACCAGTGCTGCAGGCCCACTAGTAGCATTCGATTTACAGGCCCTGGGCACCTCTAGTGCATTGTACTAGGGACTTACTAGTAAATCAAATATGCCAATCATGGAAAGCCAAATACACAGACATTTTACGTAGGAGCACTTGCACTTTAGCACTGGCTAGCAGTAATAAAGTGCCCAGAGTAACAAAAACGGCAAAAACAGTGTCCAGCACACAACAACAACCTGGTAACAGAGGCAAAAAGTAAGGGGGGAGCACGCCAAGGATACGAAGTCTAACAATGAGCATCTGTTGGATTGTTATTTTTGATAATTTTGTTGCTAAAACTGTAGGTGAATATTTGTTTTGTGCAGAGTTAGGCCACTTGGCCGCAATCTGGTCTGAGTAATCAGACTATTATAATGGGCATCTCCTCCGGATGTTTTTGAGTGTTTAACATGAGGACTGCAAAGCGAGTCTGTCTTTCATGTAGATCATCAATGGTGATGGTCTGTTTTTCATTTTCACTTTCTTCCATGATGTCGTTGTAAACATGTTTTTAATGGGAATTGGACACAGATTTGTTTTTGGCTGTGAAAAAGATCACCCGATCAAAACTCGTTGCTGAATAAAACCTTTTTCACTGAACCACTGTCCTGGAGTGCATTTTTGGTGTCCGTATGACCTGTACAGTGCTTCTGATTATATGTAATCGGGTTTCCGGATTCCTGTGATTACACACCGACCTCATGAGGTGGAAGTGATCGGCATCAGCTGGGCGATGTTAATATATATATATATATATATATATATATATATATATATATATATATATATATATATATGCCACACATTTACAAGCTACGCATGCATAACATTAGCAATGCCACAACCTCTACCTTGAGCCACCCTACCCCCATCCCCATTCTGTCTCTCCATCTGCTGCAGCATGCATACAACCAACCTCCTGCAATGCCTAAAGGAAACAAACTATTTACCTAAGGAGAGCATACCTCTCAGTTCTCCTTTCAGGATGAATTGACATTTGTTCCAAAAACTGGGACATGTATTTAAAATTAAGGAAAGCATTGGGACACAGGCACAGTTCTGTGAAAACCGTGACTGTCCAAGGAAATACGGGATGTTTGGTCACCATATGTACATAGCTATAGAGCCAGGCAGACATCTTTAATGCAGTTTATTCTAGTTACACCTAAGACTAGTTGTACACATCTGTTGAGACAGGCAGACATCTTGAAGTACAGTTTATTCTGGTTACTCCTTAGGAGAGCTATGCATATCTACACATGTCCCACCAGCAGTTTAGAATGGTGGCTGTAGCCAGGCAGGCATCCTGAAGCTCCGGTTAGTCTAGTTAGGACTAAGACTAGTCGTACATATCTTATAACTACTGAGCCTGGCAGACATCTTGATGGGCAGTTTATTCTACTTCAGAAAAGACGTACATAAGAACACAAGCCCCACCAGGAGTTTAGAGTGACCAGCATATGTTCTGACATGTAGTTTATTCCAGTTACACCTAAGAGTAGTAGCACATATCCAAGATGCAGGCAGTGTCAACAATTTAAATTCAAGCAATACAAACAAATCAGAACACTGTGTTTTCAGGCATGCCGCATCATGCTACCTTACCATAAGAAATCAGCTTTCTCTGGATAAGACGCCAAGCTCTGGAACTCGCTACCAGACAGCATTTGAAACATCTAGGAGCAGACACACTTCCAAAGACAGTTTAAAACATGGCTATTTCTTAGATAGCTGCACCACCCCACATACCGGCAACACAGCCCACCAAACAGTTGCAAGTGTAATCCTCACCGTACATCCCACTGATTGGAAATAACCCAACCAGCAAACTGCTTTCGATAGCAGGTGAACCAAGAAGGGCTAACCCATGATTCGCTGTGCCATTATATAGTTATGTACATCTATGTGTAACATTTATGGCCCATAATATTACTAGGCCCATAATACGCAGCTGTCAGCAGCAAATTCGCTCAGATATCAGAGTTCTCCATCACCAGTACTGTGCAGCTAAGACACCACACATCACCAAGGCCCATATTTATACTTTTTGACGCACAACTGCGCCAACGCAGTTGTGCGTCAAAAAGTTTACCGGTGGCTAACGCCTTTCCAACGTGCCATGCGGGTGCCTTATTAATGGAATTACGTTAGCCGGCGCTGCGGACTGGTGTGCGTCAAAAAAAATTACTCACACCAGGCAGCGCCGGCGTATGGGAAAATGGGGGTTGTGCGTCAAAAAATGGGGCAAGTCAGGTCTGAGGCAAAATTCAGGCCTCAAACTGGATTTGCGCCATTTTTTTTTACGCCCAACCTCCATTGACATGACTCCTGTCTTAGCAAAGACAGGAGTCATGCCCCCTTGCCCAATGGCCATGCCCAGGGGACTTATGTCCCCTGGGCATGGTCACTGGGCATAGTGGCATGTAGGGGGGCCCAAATCAGGCCCCCCTAAGCCACAAAAAAAATTGAAAAAAATACTTACCCGAACTTACCTTTCCTTCCCTGGGATGGGTCTCTCCCTCCTTGGGTGTCCTCCTGGGGTGGGCAAGGGTGGCAGGGGGTGTCCCTGGGGGCAGGGGAGGGCACCTCTGGGCTCCTTCTGAGCCCACAGGTCCCTTAACACCTGCCCTGACCCAGGCGTTAAAAAACGGCGCCCATCAGGCTGAGCGCCGTTTTTTAAGGCCTGCCCCCTCCTGTGCGTCAAAATGACGTCAGAGTACAAATAAGGGGCACAGGCCTTAAAGTCATTTTTTGGAAGGGACGCCTACCTTGCATATAATTAACGCAAGGCTGATTCCCCCTTCCAAAAAATGACGCACATGGTGGAATTTTGACGTCCGCGGGGTCGGACGTCAAAGTATAGATATGGGGCAGGGTTTGCGCCGATTGTGCGTCAAAAATTTTGACCCACATTCGGCGCAAACAGAGTATAAATATGCCCCAAAATGAACAGGCATGGAATTACTGAAGAGATCTGTCACACACTGCTAGACAATACAAAAGAACTTTAAAAATGATCCAAAATTGCAGATCTCAAATATTTATGCACTCTGACCGCTTCCTTACATCTCACAATGGCATTCATATACGGTATGATAATAACAGTGTCCATCCCAACAGATCTCTACTTCTCTTTCTCTCCAACCGTGCCAGCTCAGAACCAGAACTATGAACAAAATATCAGACTGGGCAGCCCAGTACAGTAACCAGTTAAGCAGACAATAATCATAAGAAATACCATAAAGCGACCTGCAGAGCTGTTCAAGGCTACCAGCATACTGAAAACCATAAAACTGTCTCACACTTCATCATCCACCACACTGCTATGCGTCCCATAACATGATAACCACCAGGTCAGTGAGCCTGCGAGTGGGTGCGTGAGAGTCTGAGTAGGTAGAAAGAGACTAAAAAAGAGAGGGAGAGGGAGAGAAATAGAGAGATGTAGGTTTTGATGGATGATATACTGAGAATGAGATATTTCTGGACAAATCGAAAAGAAAAATATTTTTGTCAATTAAAAAGAGTGAGATCGCCGTTCAGTATGAACCTTCAACTTTTGAAGTTTAAAAGAAATTAAAGGAGGGAAATGATCATAAACATATCTGGAGTAGAACCCTCAAATGTCAGTGTGAGAGTCTATGACCTTAACCATTGGGCTACAGGTGAATCCTTGATGTACTGTTTCCAGACATACCTCTGACATGCAACCCACACATGTGAGAGGAAAGAAAGGTGAATGTTCCGTTGCTAGGAAGGTTTAACAGTCAAAACACTAGTAAATAAACAAACACACTGCCAAGCGATTATAGGATTTTAACTTGCATGCTACTGAGTGTCAGTACAAGAACGTGATCATTAGGCCAGAAGTGACTATGTTATGCTCTGCATCCAAATTATTAAACTATAACATTTGTACCAAACATCTTGCTAGTCTAATTATTTGAAGTCATTGCATGGAGAGACAATGCAGTGACAAACAATCAATCAATCTCTCTCTCTCCCTTCCGCCCCATTATGGGATGGAAAAGAAAGAGAGAGAGAGAGAGTGACAGGACCAGAGGGGGGAGCCTGTAGGCCCCTGCTGTGTATAAAACAAGAGTGTTAGCCCATAGCCCATGTTTTTTTAATGCTTTTTAGCTCTGGTGGGGTTCCTTGTGTTTTTTTTTTGTTTTTTTTTACTTTTCTTGTGGGACTAGTCTCAAGATGGCTGCCAACACTTCCTGGTTTAAAAGGGCTGACAGACAATCAGAGCTGTCCATATCCCTGCACGAGCCTGTCATTATTTGTGAAGTCATCGCAGCCAGAGATATACAAATGTATTTTCCCTTTAATATCTCCAAAGCAACTGGATGGATTTACACCAAATCTGTGTACCAAAAGCTAGCTTTCTGCCAAATTTTGTGTAATTCTATCCAGTGGTTCAGGCTGTAGTCGTGTTCAAAGTCCTATGGGAATTAACATGAGAAACGTAACTTTTTTGACCTCCCCTTTTTCTCGGCCCCTGCTTGATGGATCAGCCCAAAACTTTCTGTGCACAACAAGAATCACCGGCACACTTTTTTGTAAACTTTTATGAAGATTCATCAAACGGTGCCAAAAATAGCGGCTAGTAAAAAAAATGCTTTTTGTATGAAAACATGGTCCTAACTATAACTACCTAGTGGCGACTGCAACTAAGTAATATAGATGTACACACATACATACATATATGTATGTATGTATGCATATAAATGCACATGTGTGTGTGTACATACATAAAAACACATTATTACACAGAGGCCTGGATTCAGGATCTGGAGGGCCATGAAGAAGCATGGGTGGGCATGAAGACGAATGGGTCTGCCTGGCATCTCCCACATGTCTGAGAGCTGGCTCCAGACACGTAGACTCTGCCTATTGTCAGGTCGTGTCTACTTGTTTTACTCTGTATTTCTAGGGGTCTGCATCTGTGCCTACTATCTTCTGCTCTCTCCATCTACCCTCTCTTCTCTCTCTGCCTCACACGCCACACCCCCTGCTTCCTGTCTCTCTCTGCCTCACCCTCTCTCTCTTTCCCCACCGCACCTTCCTCTCTCACTCTACCTCACCATCCACTCAATTGTGTCAACTTCCTCTTTGCACCTTTCCTTTCTTTGTCCAACCAACCCTCCTCTAACACTGTTCCACCCTCCTCTCTTTCTGACCCACTGTTCTTCTCTTCTCCGTCTTCCCTCTCTCCCTCGCTATCCTACCTCTCGCTGTACCCATCAGCCTCTCGTTTCTCTGCTTCACCTCCTCTCTCCTCCTCCCCACTCTCCTCTCGCTCCACTTCACCATCTTCTGTCAGCATCACATTCACCGCTGCTGCATTTGGGGTAACTTTGTGCATGTAAAGGAGGGTACCATAGAAGCATGTGAGTGTACTTGTGTGGGTACGCAGGTGTGAGTAATCTCACCTCACCCTCCTGCTGCCTTGGACATGTTCTTCTCTGGTAGCTCTCAACAGTTGAACAGTTGCAGCACCAAGCCATGGATTATGTGGAGTGTATTCATGAGCATGCATTTGATCCTCAAAGACCTGGGGGTCCTATGTATTTTAAAGAGATAGTAAGGGCGGTGAAGCGTTTATGGGCAGTGCCTACTACTGTACATTTACCCACAAAAATTGAGCAATAATAATTGGAAAAACTATCAAATTTGTCAATGAAAGGAGAAGCAACCAATCGTCAAATGTGGGCCCGTTTCGAGCCAAAGCTGCCACTGTGCCAAGAGTACAGCTCCTGAGGTTGACAACTGGACTTTCATTGGGTGACTGTTTTCTCAAAGAATATTTGGTTTCTTTAGCATAATGTATTATAAGGGGAAAAAAGAGGAAATGTACAGCTGAGTACCACAAATCTAGACTCCCCTCCTAAACTGTGACTGGTATTTTGTAGCCTCCTTCGCATTCTCTTCTTTATCACTAGTCTCTCCTAGTCTCAGCACCATCTCCTTCCATCTCCATCACTCTCCCCGCCTCTCCTTTTTTGTTCTACCAATACCTCCCAGTCTCATCAGCATCCTTCGGTGGTCCCTGCCCACCTACTGATCATCAGCTCATCACCCTTCTCTCCGAGCACATTCCCTTCTTTCTCATCATACTCACCCTCAACAGGCTCATTCCTTGCCATGATCCTTCTCTACTCACCTCTCAGTGCATTTACTCGTCACTCCACTCTCACTGCCCTCTTTACTCAGCATTCGCCTGCTCCATCCTGATACATCATCCCACTTCCCCAGACACATCTTTCATCCTCCTTCCTCCACCTCTCACAGCATCTATACCCCCTTTTCTTCTCTGACACTCATGGCCACCTAACTCCTCTTTAATCAACCCTCTCTGTCATAGTTTTTCTTTCACCTTTTACACACTCCTTTGCTCTTAGTTCAGGCAACTTTCCTTGCCATTGTTTTCCTTTTCTCTTCCCTTTATCTTTTCTACCCTCTTTCCTCTCATCACTCTCCATCTCTCCTCTCTGCCCCTTCACCTCGTCCTCTTGTCCTCTAGAATGTCTGATCATGTTTGCTGCCCTTTAGCACCCGAGTTGTACAAACGGTGGCCCTGTGAGTGTCAGGACTTCTCATGGAATGACACGACCACGTCCACAGCTTCTAGTGGCTCAGTAGCTAGTACCATTCAGTGGTCTCTTGTGCACTCCACCTTCCAAAATGCCCAAAAACATCACCGTTATTTGAACCTCAAATAAGCGTGTTATCCAGATCAGGGACACCCGACAGCTCAGAATTGTTACATGGATGACAGGATGCTCTTCACACCCTGTCGAGTGACTTCACATCTGTACCAGATGTACTTCTCGTAGCTCAAGGGGTTGGTGTTATTCATCTGAGAAAGTGAGACTGCTAGCCCAGGTGATTCTTCAAGAAAAGCTGGTTTCATAATAGTAAATGGGCCTTTGTTGGGCCACGAGGCTCCCTTTGGAGGGCCTGGCCATCCCTCTAGAAAGAGGCCAGGTTACAAACACCTTCCAGGAGCTTTGAATGATGACTGGAGTCAGGCAGGCAGGTGCCTTGAAGTGCAGTTCACGTAATTTGCACGTATGGCGAGCTGCACATGCGGTAACCTGGATGATGGTCCTGAAATATAAGTATACACGTTCAGGTACTACTAACCCAGAGTACCTCTTTGCTACTGATAAGTGCAGGTGCTCTGCCATTAAAGCATTGCACCGCTGCCTTGAAGTGCCGGTACACTCTTTATTAGAGGAATGCAGGCACTAACTGCCTATTTAAAGCACTGTCTGGGGGCGAAGAGTTTGAATCCCAGCAAAACTGACTTAAAATTCAGCCTTACAAGATTGTAACCGGAGTACAATATATAACCGCGACATCTGTAATTTACAGTGCTTAGAAGCAACACAAGTATGGTATTAAGTACTATATACTTGAACAAGGTATTGTGACATCGGCCTCTAGAAGCCTAGAAATGTCCCGGAGGCCCCTGTGGCCCGAGGAGCAGCTGATACTCAGATCACTTCTGGAACACTAAAGGGCATATTTATGAGCCCCTTGTGCTGCTGTTGCATCACTATTTGTGACAAAATGGCGGCCCACACCTTGGACTCATACTGATGAGGCAACACAAAGCCACTTTGCATGGCTTGAATGGCCTCAGATATGGAGTAAGGGAAGGCAGCGCAAGGCGCTGCACGCGTTACTCTGTGCCAGGGAGGTGTTCCATCTGTGTTGCGTTGGGTGCTCCCACGCAACACCCAAGGATTTTGATGCATCCCCAGATTTACAAGAGTTTGTAAACCTGGGGATGCGGCAAAACCTTACGCCTCCCCAGGGGAGGCAAAACTAGGAGAAATATCTTTATGAGAAATATCTTTCTGCAACACACATAGAAAGAGGGAAAAGCCTTCCAGGATTGTGTTTGTGCAGGAAGGTGTCTCTTCCTGCACAAACACAATCCTGCATTCTACACAGACACCCTTGCACCAAGGTAGGAGGGTGCCTGTGTTGGTGATAGACTGCCAAAATGGAGCCAGCGCACTGGGAAAGGACAGGAATGTTGCGTATGCCGTAGATACAGCGCATTCTTACCCTTTCCCTTTGATGCAGGGCAGCGCAGCAAAGTGGCTCGCTGCGCCGTCCGTTCTTGCTGCGCTGCCTCAAAAGCCCGTAAATAGAACTGGAACAGGACGTGCAGTGAAACGGACAGAGACACAGGCCTGGAGCAACAAACAGCACAGAGCACAGATGCCACAGGCAGGTGCCACAAGAATGGGGCACCTGCCCAGAGTCCTAATGCAGCAAAGTGTGCACCTGAGGACTATGCAGAGCTCTAACAGACCACCTCCTGGCACATTATCACTCACTTATCGTGAGCCTCACACCACGCAGCAGTGCCTCTCTTGGCACGCCTCAATGACTCCACTGAGTCCATGGACTGTTGACCTCAGCCTCATCATCACTCATTTATCGTGAACCTCACACCACGCAGCACTCCCTCTCTTTGCACGCCTCAATGACTCCACTGAGTCCATGGACTTCTGACCTCAGCCTCATCATCACTCATTTATCGTGAGCCTCACAAACTCAGCAGTCCCTCTCTTGGCACGCCTCAAGGACTCCTCAGCCTCATCATCACTCATTTATCGTGAGCCTCACAAACGCAGCAGTCCCTCTCTTGGCACGCCCCAATGACTCCACTAAATCCATGGACTTCTGACCTCAGCCTCATCATCACTCATTTATCGTGAACCTTCACACACGCAGCAGTCCCTCTCTTGGCACTCCTCGATGACTCCTCAGCATCACTCATTTATCGTGAGCCTCACACCACGCAGCAGTCCCTCTCTTGGCACGCCCCAATGACTCCACTGAATCCATGGACTTCTGACCTCAGCCTCATCATCACTCATTTATCGTGAACCTTCACACACGCAGCAGTCCCTCTCTTGGCACTCCTCAATGACTCCTCAGCCTCATCATCACTCATTTATCGTGAGCCTCACAAACGCAGCAGTCCCTCTCTTGGTACGCCTCAATGACTCCACTGAGTATATGGGCTGCTGACCGCAGCCTCATCATCACTCCTTTATCGTGAGCCTCACACCACGCAGCAGTCCCTCTCTTGGCACGCCTCAATGACTCCTCAGCCTCATCATCACTCATTTATCGTGAGCCTCACACACGCAGCAGTCCCTCTCTTGGCACAGCTCAATGACTGCTCAGCCTCATCATCACTCATTTATCGTGAACCTCACACACGCAGCAGTCCCTCTCTTTGCACACCTCAATGACTCTACTTGAGTCCATGGACTGCTGACTTCAGCCTAATCATCACTCATTTATCGTGAGCCTCAATGACTCCATTGAGTCCATGGACTGCTGCCCTCAGCCTCATCATCACTCATTTATCGTAAGCCTCATCCCAGGCAGCAGTCCCTCTCTTGGCATGCCTCAATGATTCCACTGGATCCATGGACTGCTGCCCTCAGCCTCATCATCACTCATTTATCGTAAGCCTCATCCCACGCAGCAGTCCCTCTCTTGGCACGCCTCAGTGATTCCACTGAGTCCATGGACTGCTGACCTCAGCCTGCCTCAGTGTCCATGTTGGCTTTAATCGAGTCTCACACTCGACAGCCTCAGCAGCCCCATCGAAAAATGGGAATCCGGATCTGGCAGAAGAATGACTGACAAATCTATAATGTGAATGGATCGCGTTCTATCCAGCAGGCGAGCCAGTGTCTTTGGGAGGCCAGCAGGGTTGGGGTCCTGTCCTTCACAAGTGCTTGAGTTCGCTCACTGATGCTGGGTGACAATGTATTACAGATATTGTTACTGTTGTCAGTGCTCTTTTGCAGAGCTATCTGTTGTTCCCCCCATGCACTACACACGGTAGGTGTGTGTAGTTTATGTGTGCTGCGCAGGCCTCAAGTGTCCTTTTTGGTCTTTACACTGAACAAAACCTCAAGATAAATACACAAAAAATTAAATCTGCCTGGAATCCCGCGCTTTCCCCGAGAAGGGCAAACAGGCTAAGCATGTTGTGAACATCTGGCCTCCAATTTCCTTCCGGAACCTGCTTGTGATGTGCGCCGAGGCACAGTTGACGCTTTTGCAAACTCTCTTTAGTGGAGCACAGAGCTGGTGTCTCACAGTCTCTCAGCCACAGTAGGTTCAGGCCAAGTTCACTGCAGGGCCAAGGTCCCCAGGCAGGAAACACTAGAAAAGGTAGAGACCACTTCCTCACTCAGTTTTGTAGCTCGTATCTTCACAAATGTTTAACTATTCGAATGTTCCATGTAACATTCCCGCCACTTTTCACCACTAAATGTACGCACAGTACTAAAGGAGGAGAAACTGGCCTTGCACTGCTTTTAGAAGGGTAAGCTTGGGCTTGTGGCGTTTACAGGACAAAAACCCCACTGTGGACAGCCTCCGTGGCCCCATCCACTTTAATGGAGTCTACACCTCAAGACAGCGCCACTCGGTGGCATTGAGTCTAATGGAGGATCCCACCGTGGACATCAATGGCCTTCAATGGAGTCTCGCACCTCGTGATAGTCAATCAGTAGATTTGTAGAGCAATTTGTGCCACCCCTGAGGGTATCCAGGTGTTGGCAGGGTCCAGCTGATTAGCCAAATAGCCCCCCGGTCTTCAAGGACTTTCGCAACTCTGGAAGAGAGAGGAACATCTACAGGTGAAGGGTAGCTTGTTCCATGCCTTCGCTGCTAGGTAGAAGAAGGAGCAACCTCTGCATCCGCTACGCTGGGTGTGGCTGGGTGATGGCAAGCCTTTCTGGCACATTGAGTCTAATGGAGTTTGCGCTGTGGACACAAATGGCCTTCAATGGAGTCTCACTCCTTAAACAGTTTCAGTGGTCCTGTTGGCATGGATGGAGTCTCACTCCTTAAACAGTTTCAGTGGTCCTGTTGGCATGGATGGAGTCTCACTCCTTAAAAAGTTTCAGTGGTCCTGTTGACATCGATGGAGTCTCACTCCTTAAACAGTTTCAGTGGTCCTGTTGGCATGGATGGAGTCTCACTCCTTAAACAGTTTCAGTGGTCCTGTTGACATCGATGGAGTCTCACTCCTTAAACAGTTTCAGTGGTCCTGCTGACATCGATGGAGTCTCACTCCTTAAACAGTTTCAGTGGTCCTGCTGGATTCAATGGAGTCTCACTCCTTAAACAGTTTCAGTGGTCCTGCTGGATTCAATAGAGTCTCACTCCTTAAACAGTTTCAGTGGTCCTGTTGGCATGGATGGAGTCTCACTCCTTAAACAGTTTCAGTGGTCCTGTTGACATCGATGGAGTCTCACTCCTTAAACAGTTTCAGTGGTCCTGTTGGCATGGATGGAGTCTCACTCCTTAAACAGTTTCAGTGGTCCTGTTGGCATGGATGGAGTCTCACTCCTTAAACAGTTTCAGTGGTCCTGCTGGATTCAATGGAGTCTCACTCCTTAAACAGTTTCAGTGGTCCTGCTGGATTCAATGGAGTCTCACTCCTTAAACAGTTTCAGTGGTCCTGTTGGCATGGATGGAGTCTCACTCCTTAAACAGTTTCAGTGGTCCTGCTGGATTCAATGGAGTCTCACTCCTTAAACAGTTTCAGTGGTCCTGTTGGCATGGATTGAGTCTCACTCCTTAAACAGTTTCAGTGGTCCTGCTGACATCGATGGAGTCTCACTCCTTAAACAGTTTCAGTGGTCCTGCTGGATTCAATGGAGTCTCACTCCTTAAACAGTTTCAGTGGTCCTGCTGGATTCAATGGAGTCTCACTCCTTAAACAGTTTCAGTGGTCCTGTTGGCATGGATGGAGTCTCACTCCTTAAACAGTTTCAGTGGTCCTGTTGACATCGATGGAGTCTCACTCCTTAAACAGTTTCAGTGGTCCTGTTGGCATGGATGGAGTCTCACTCCTTAAACAGTTTCAGTGGTCCTGCTGACATCGATGGAGTCTCACTCCTTAAACAGTTTCAGTGGTCCTGTTGACATCGATGGAGTCTCACTCCTTAAACAGTTTCAGTGGTCCTGCTGACATCGATGGAGTCTCACTCCTTAAACAGTTTCAGTGGTCCTGCTGGATTCAATGGAGTCTCACTCCTTAAACAGTTTCAGTGGTCCTGCTGGATTCAATGGAGTCTCACTCCTTAAACAGTTTCAGTGGTCCTGTTGGCATGGATGGAGTCTCACTCCTTAAACAGTTTCAGTGGTCCTGCTGACATCGATGGAGTCTCACTCCTTAAACAGTTTCAGTGGTCCTGCTGGATTCAATGGAGTCTCACTCCTTAAACAGTTTCAGTGGTCCTGTTGGCATGGATGGAGTCTCACTCCTTAAACAGTTTCAGTGGTCCTGTTGACATCGATGGAGTCTCACTCCTTAAACAGTTTCAGTGGTCCTGTTGGCATGGATGGAGTCTCACTCCTTAAACAGTTTCAGTGGTCCTGCTGACATCGATGGAGTCTCACTCCTTAAACAGTTTCAGTGGTCCTGTTGACATCGATGGAGTCTCACTCCTTAAACAGTTTCAGTGGTCCTGCTGACATCGATGGAGTCTCACTCCTTAAACAGTTTCAGTGGTCCTGCTGGATTCAATGGAGTCTCACTCCTTAAACAGTTTCAGTGGTCCTGCTGGATTCAATGGAGTCTCACTCCTTAAACAGTTTCAGTGGTCCTGTTGGCATGGATTGAGTCTCACTCCTTAAACAGTTTCAGTGGTCCTGCTGACATCGATGGAGTCTCACTCCTTAAACAGTTTCAGTGGTCCTGCTGGATTCAATGGAGTCTCACTCCTTAAACAGTTTCAGTGGTCCTGTTGGCATGGATGGAGTCTCACTCCTTAAACAGTTTCAGTGGTCCTGTTGACATCGATGGAGTCTCACTCCTTAAACAGTTTCAGTGGTCCTGTTGGCATGGATGGAGTCTCACTCCTTAAACAGTTTCAGTGGTCCTGTTGGCATGGATGGAGTCTCACTCCTTAAACAGTTTCAGTGGTCCTGCTGGATTCAATGGAGTCTCACTCCTTAAACAGTTTCAGTGGTCCTGCTGGATTCAATGGAGTCTCACTCCTTAAACAGTTTCAGTGGTCCTGTTGGCATGGATGGAGTCTCACTCCTTAAACAGTTTCAGTGGTCCTGCTGGATTCAATGGAGTCTCACTCCTTAAACAGTTTCAGTGGTCCTGTTGGCATGGATGGAGTCTCACTCCTTAAACAGTTTCAGTGGTCCTGTTGGCATGGGTGGAGTCTCACTCCTTAAACAGTTTCAGTGGTCCTGTTGGCATGGATGGAGTCTCACTCCTTAAACAGTTTCAGTGGTCCTGCTGGATTCAATGGAGTCTCACTCCTTAAACAGTTTCAGTGGTCCTGTTGGCATGGATGGAGTCTCACTCCTTAAACAGTTTCAGTGGTCCTGCTGGATTCAATGGAGTCTCACTCCTTAAACAGTTTCAGTGGTCCTGTTGACATCGATGGAGTCTCACTCCTTAAACAGTTTCAGTGGTCCTGTTGGCATGGATGGAGTCTCACTCCTTAAACAGTTTCAGTGGTCCTGTTGGCATGGATGGAGTCTCACTCCTTAAACAGTTTCAGTGGTCCTGTTGGCATGGGTGGAGTCTCACTCCTTAAAGAGTTTCAGTGGTCCTGTTGGCATGGGTGGAGTCTCACTCCTTAAACAGTTTCAGTAGTCCTGTTGGCATGGATGGAGTCTCACTCCTTAAACAGTTTCAGTGGTCCTGCTGGATTCAATGGAGTCTCACTCCTTAAACAGTTTCAGTGGTCCTGCTGGATTCAATGGAGTCTCACTCCTTAAACAGTTTCAGTGGTCCTGTTGGCATGGATGGAGTCTCACTCCTTAAACAGTTTCAGTGGTCCTGTTGACATCGATGGAGTCTCACTCAAACAGTTTCAGTGGTCCTGTTGGCATGGATGGAGTCTCACTCCTTAAACAGTTTCAGTGGTCCTGTTGACATCGATGGAGTCTCACTCCTTAAACAGTTTCAGTGGTCCTGCTGGATTCAATGGAGTCTCACTCCTTAAACAGTTTCAGTGGTCCTGCTGGATTCAATGGAGTCTCACTCCTTAAACAGTTTCAGTGGTCCTGTTGGCTTCGATGGAGCCACACATTGGTATGCTTGAAGAGGCTTTATTGGCACTTCAAGGGAGTCACACATCGTGGCCAGAATCAATGACCAGTTGACTTTCAAGGAGTCTCACCCTCTTAACGGACCCATTACTGTTTGGTCAGAGAGCCCCCTGGGGAGATATCAGAGGCCTCTTGGACAGAGCGATCAAATCGGTAACGGGTCCCCAGTTTAGCGCTGGGTTCAAGGGCAGCGCTCCTTGCAAAGCAGTCGCCGCCTTTGCAGCTTATACAGGTTTCATCGCAATGTGGATATGCTAAAACCTGGCATGGATTTGGCTCTCCAGGACCGACATTGAAGAACCCTGGATCTAGACTCACACAGAGAAAATGGTGGGACACCCTCAAGAAATGGTTCATTCCGGGTTTCACTCACTGTCGGCATTTGCTTCCTCTGGGTGATCCACACACCGGGCTTCTCATCTTCACAGTTTCTTTTCTTGCAAGGTCAGGTACACTCTCTCTCTCCCTCAGCACAGCACAGAGGCACACATTTAGGCACAAGACAGATTCTCAGTTCCTCCAGCAGAAAGTGCAGAATTCAGGTAATGTCCCTCAGATAAGATGTCAGGCAAACACCAGACTTGGTTGCCCAGAAGCTCTTGGAATAATATGTGGAACACTCCCTTCCTCGGTCATGAAGAATTTGGAAATGGAACAAAGTGGGTTGGTTCGACTCCCATTTTTATACACACTTTCTAGGCAGCATATGTGCATCTATCTTCTCAAACATCATAATTGGCTTGGTGTGGTTCTCTTTCAAGTGTCTTTCTCAGCCTGCTCTCCAGACACAATCTGTGTAAAGTGATGCTTCTCATTGCTGTTAGAAACTGGGCTGTCTCTCAGAAGAAGCACCCAATGCATGAGTACAATTTAGTGTTAGACAGATCTCTGCACCTAGAGGTCCTCTGCCATCCTACAGTAATAATTAAGGAACGACATAAGGAAGGCTCCAGCTAGAAACTGTGTCACCTTGACAAACACTCTCAGGCTTCTGTCCCATGCATACTATCGCACTGGAACCGAGCTAAACCCCACTGGGGAGCGCTAATAAGGGCAAAACTCATCTTGGCTTGCTTGTGTTCAGGTTTTGAGTGGGGGGAGGCTGGCCTGGCAGTTATGTTATGAAAATCTATGGAGTGCATAGCTACCCGAAGGCCTACCAGTGCTATACAGAAAAACCTTTGAATATACGGCTTTGGGACACAAACTAAAAGAACTAAGTTTTTAATAGCCGCCGGAACGACATCTCCTTATAATACACAACCAGAGATGACCACCAGTTGAAAATTCATAAATTGGTGTCTCTCAGAGGGATCCATCAACTCATGATCATCACAGTGGTTTTATTAATTCAAGGAATGCTCTAGAGTCTAGCCATGCATATTTCAGGAAGGAACAGTTGATATCTTGTTCTATATTCCTTGATCCATTTGCCTTTTCCAAGGAGGATTCAAGCAAAGCTTTCTCACATATGTCTTTCATCTACTGGATTTAACATTGAAGTTTTATTTTGTTTGTTTGGAAATATTAGACCAAATACAAACTGAAATACTTAGCCACAGATTCAGCAAATCATGTTTATACCAGCAAAGTAAAAATAAGAGACCACTGCAACTTGAGAAAACTAAATTATTCACAACAAAGAAAACCAAAGCAAACAATTTCTTCTACATTTTAGGAAAGTTAAATTTGTATGTGTGTACACTCTGCTAAACATAGAAATGTACATTATAGAAATATGTTTGATTGTGCTTTTTCTATTAAGGTTTGTACAAGACTACTGAGTTTGCATATTCCTTCTCTCAATTTGGCACTTTCAGGTAGAAAACATTCTCAAGATAAAATCGTAGGTCAGAGGGAACTATTAAATAGAAAACGTTGATTCATCTGTCCATCTGCGCCAACCTCCAGCTCAGGGCTTTCTGGTTGCTTTACATGATGATCTTCTACAGCACTTTAGTCAAAGTAGAAAAATCCTGGGTCAGGCACCTCATAGGACTGGTCCATGCCCACCTCCTCCTCACCAAAGGCTGTCTTGAGCACCCTTTGGGTGTCCTGGCAGAATTCATCCAGGGCACTGTTTAGAAGGGTGTATGCTGCCACAAAGGATATGCCCCCAGAAACAATATGGCTGAGAATTGGCACACGGGACCTCACCATGCTTGCCACCATTTGCCCACTCTGGGCAGCATCTTTCAGAACTGTCTGCACCTTGTGCCGAGAAAGGTCCTTTCCCAGCATAGACCTTATCTGGCGCTTGAGATCATAGGGCGCGGCATTTGCTCTTTTGGACAGCGCTAGAAGGGACTCATCATCAAGGCCAAAGTGCTTCTGGTAGCTGCTCAGAGTCTCTATCAGCGAAGGGATGCTGCAGTCCACGGGGTGATTAGGAAGGACGGAGATGATGCAGGTGCTCAGGGCCTTCTTCCAAACGTGTCTCTTCAGTGACTCTTTCTTCTTCTCGATGACCTCAGCAGTGATGTTAGGCAGGGACAGAAGTAGCACATGCCTCTTCTGCCCTGTAAGTTCATCAACAAGTGTATTGTGGAGCTTCTGAAAATCATATTTATGGAGTTCAAAGCTAGACAACAAGAAGACCTTGGGGTCCTCCACCCCTGCCTTTTCCAAGCTGCGGATGCAGTCTTCACGTATCTCATTGAGGACCTGCGCCTCAGAGAACTTGGCCTTCTTTCTTCTCTTGCATGCCTCCATATCCTGGTCTATCTTTGACCGTACAAAGTAGAAGTTTTTGTTCATTTCCCTGATGCTCCTTGCGAGGCTTGCATGGTTCTCACGAAAACGTCCGGAGGCAAGAAGGATATAGAAGTCGTATTTTTCAAAGTTTACTTGCTGCAGGTACTGAGTTGCCTGAAAGTTGGGTGTTCCGATGCCTGGCAGATCCCAGAGCTGAACAGTCGGTAGCTTTGGATGTGGGTAGCCCTCGGCCACCATGGTGGTCTCTGTGACACCAGTTTTAGCAGCCCCGGGCTCTTCATCACCAAGGTTGCGCATGGCATTTATGAAGGTGGATTTCCCGGCACCAGACTCCCCAGTAATGGCGATGTCAAGTGTGGTGGTCTCCAGTGACCTCAGGAGGGACTGGATCTGGTTGGAGACTTCCGATACCACCTTGGATTGAATCATTGTACTCATCTCCTTCATATCCAGCTCCCGAACCTCCATCGCACACATCCTGCCCTTAGAAAGGGAAAGAAAAGCGAAAATATGCAGTTAGTTCTTACTGCCATAAGCACACTACTTTAAAGTTAAAATGGCAAGACTGAGTGTTGAAGATGTGGCATTAGACTCCTTTCCATGTTGCATCTTCGAGGCGAGGACTCAATTGGGGAAAGAAGTGGTATTCAGTGTCGGCGCATAGCCTAAGGTGGGTGCCTTTCTACAAGACTCTACAGGTGAGTGTATCTGAACATATTTAATGACCAGCCTAGCCCCTGTTTTTATAGGGTACCTGTAAGGAGGGGGAGAGGAGTTTGGTCTCAATGCCCTTTAAAGCACTGATGTCTCCATGGGGTAGGTGTCTATTGGTGTATCACCTTGAGAGCAAGGATAGTATTCTATTTCATTTTCTCTGGATGTATGGTCCAGGGTGGATCCACTCATGACCAATCAAACCTTGGCAACTCTCTAGAAGGGGCTCTTCTGTAGCGACTGAGTGGAGAGTGAACAATAACTTTTGTAATGGTGACGTGAGACTGAAGTCTCTCTGCACTTGCAATGTTTGCTCTCTCTGTCGAAAAATAGCTTAAAACAGACAAATGAGGTAGTGTTGTTTTCATGTTTCACTTTGGAAGCTTCGCCTTTGGAGATGACAAGTGAAATGGAGTCACTATGGGGGTTATTCTAACTTTGGAGGAGTGTTAATCCGTCCCAAAAGTGACGGTAAAGTGACGGATATACCACCAGCCGTATTACGAGTTCCATAGGATATAATGGACTCGTAATACGGCTGGTGGTAAATCCGTCACTTTTCCGTCACTTTTGGGACAGATTAACACCTCCTCCAAAGTTAGAATAACCCCCTATGTCTGTTCAACGTTTTATTTGGCCTACTTCAGAGCAAGTGGGAAGTGTAGTCTCCAACACTATGCTTCCTAAACTTGTTAGAAACAATTTTTAGTATGACAAACATTTGTAACCCACCTAGCTTTATTGGACATGAGCCTGGCGATTATTTTACGCAGAGAAAGCGTTGTGTGTACTGCACTGTCATTTACAGCACATTTTCCATTCAAATGGGCATGAAAAATTGCACATACAGTTTTACTGCTAACAATATACTGCATACAAATTATAATGTGTCAAAATACAGTTGCAGAGTGTTTTCATCTGTTTTTATCCTATTAAAATATTTGTTTCCATCAAGATTCAGAATTACTAAAAATGTGCTCATTTTTGCTGTCCCAACTGCCGAATATGTACTGTTCATTTATAGGCAGTTACATTTTGTTGGCCTAACAAAAAACTGAAATCCTACAGCCTTTCCTTTCACAGAGTAAATTATGTGACAGGTTGTCACATTCATTGCCTTTACTTTTCTTTCTCTGTCTGTAAGGTGAGAGTAGCTTGTAAACACCAACCCCTGTCTTTAAAAAAATGAGCAGTAATTTGTCAGGAGACATAGCCTGACATCTGACATCTGTCTTTGAGCAGCAAATGTGACAAGATAAATACAGAATTGGAAGCCATCTTTATTTATTGCTTGGACTTTCCTGACCCACCAGAAATGTGCTCCTGGAAACCTGCTCTAATGTTTTATATCTGTTAAAAGCTCACTCCTAAAGGTGTGGGTGAGTGCGGCCCTGGACATCCTTGTAGCCTATGTCTCCTCCAGAGTGAGGACTACAGCCATGGGTCTCAATTTACACATGCTCTCCTCCAGAAAGAGTAAAGTAGAGTTATGGGGTCTCTCTCTAGATCAGAGGTCTTCAATCTGGGTGTCGGGACCCCCAGGGGGGGCTGTGGAGACCTGGAAAGGGGGTCTCACATTCCCCCAGCTGATCCTTAAAATACTGCAGCTGAACTTTAATTTGAGTCTCCTGTGCTGCGAAAGCTGCACAGACAGCTAAGGAGACTTTCAGCCCAGGGTTTCTGCTTCCTGAATGAAAAGCAAATGTGCTCTACAAGCTGATCTGCAAATGTAAAGGGTGCTTGGGAGCAGCTTTAAAAGATCAAAGCTTTGTGAGGACAAATATTTATTTCTTTTGATGGATAGTGCGAAGAGTTAACAACTGAGCTGTGAAGTGCATGCTTTTAATTGTAATTGTATTTACACAGCGCTTACTTCTCCTGGAGGTGTTGAAGGGACAGCTATTAAAAAAAGGTATTGCATATGCTCTGATGTTACTTAAATCCACATTTTGGAAGCACAGTTTTATAATAAACCTTTTTGTAGTGGTGTATCTTATACTGTGTGCAATGCAAGTATAAAATAATGCCTTTTTATAGATTCACTGTGCTTTCTGTCACAGGATGTGACCTCATGGCACTAAAAATACACAAGTCACTATTCTCAACTGTACTAACAAAGATTTAGTTCTGTTGCACTCCGGTTAAACACAGACCTCTGCAGTGCATTAACTAATAGAGGTTTCATAATGCACTACAGTGCATTTCCCAATGAGTAACAACTTTATTTTATTTATTTTTAATTTCAGCTGGCTATTAATTTATATGTAGCTACCTGGCGGTGAAAGACTTAAAAAATTTAGAGAATATTTTGGGTTTATTTCGGAGAGGTTTGCGCTGCTGGAGCATCACTTTTTTTTAATGCTCCAGCATCACTAGCCTCTCAATCGTACCTATGAGCTGACTCAAAGCCACCCTGAGTGGATTGAATGGCCTTGTAGATATGGAGTAAGGCAAGGCAGTGCAAGTTGCTGCATTGCCTTACTTTCCATCAAGGAGGTGTTCCACGGGCGTTGTGGTGGGTGTTCCTATGCAACACAGATGGATTTTGACACTGCCCCAGATTTACAAAATCACGTAAACTGGAGCAGTACCAAAACCTTACGTCTCCCAAGAGCACGCATAATGAGGAGACATTTTTAATTTCTCCTTGTTTTTTTCTCTTTCCATGTGTGCTGCTATCTGCCACACATGTAAAAAGAGGTACAATGCCTTTCTGGATTGTTTTTCTGCAGGAAGGTGCCCCTTCCTGCACAAATGCAATCCTGCCTATGTTGGCACTAGGCAGCAATTGTGTGCCAGCGCAGGGGAAAAGGACAGAAATTTACTGTATTTCATAAATACGGTCCATTCCTGCCCTTTTGTATTGGAGTGTGGCAGTGTAGCAAGAAGACTTGCAGCTCTTCCCCATGTCAATTCCTAATAAATGAGGACCTTTGTTTTTAGCCACACCCTTGACCACGCCCCCACACTCACTGATCTTTGATTTACTAAACACTGTTTAATATTTTTTCCTCACAGTAAAAATGATTTGCTGTGGGAAATGGGGATGTTTATTACTGTTGATGATGAGGAGTTCCAGGTTCTATATTTTTTTATCAGGAGGGGGTCCTTACACCTAAATCTTTTGAAGAGGGGGCCCCGGCATCAAAATGTTTGAAGACCTCTGCTCTAGATAGATCTTGTGCAGAGTGAGTGGGGTGTACAGTCCTGGGCCTCTTTCTTGATAAGGCGCCCTGCAGGGTGTGTGTGTGTGGTGGGCGGGGGGGGGGGGGGGGTTAGAGTCCAGGGCCTCTTTCTAGATAATGTGTCTGTGTGTGTGTGTGTGTGTGTGTGTGTGTGTGAGAGAGAGAGAAAGAGAGAGTGCGCGTGTGAGAGAAAGAGAGTAGATCGTGTGTGTGTGTGTGGGGGGGGGGTGGAGGGGCAAGAGTACAGACCAGGGTCTCATTCTAGATAAGGTATCTTGCAGTGTGTGTGTGTGTGGTGGGGGGGGAGCACTGTCATACATCACCGAGCACTGTCATACATCGCCGTGCACTGTCACGGATCACCGCGCACTGTCATACATCGCCGTGCACTGTCACGGATCACTGCGCACTGTCATACATCACTGCGCACTCTCAAACATTACAGCGCACTGTCATACATCACCGTTTACTGTTATACATCACCGTGCTACGTCATACATCACCGAGCACTGTCACAGATCACCGAGCACTGTCACAGATCACCGAGCACTGTCACAGATCACCGAGCACTGTCACATCGAGCACTGCCATAGATCACCATGCACTGTCACCGATCACCATCATAGATCACTGTGCACTATCACAAATCACCGTGTACTGTCACAGATCACCGTGTACTGTCACAGATCACCGAGCACTGTCACATCGAGCACTGCCATAGATCACCATGCACTGTCACCGATCACCGTCATAGATCACTGTGCACTATCACAAATCACTGTGTACTGTCACAGATCACCGTGCACTGTCACCCAAATGTCAGTTCCAAGTACGGTATGGAAGCACAGGCCTCTCTCTGCAGGGCACTTAAAGGCCGCATAAAAAACTTCCGGGCAGACAGGAGACCCCAAGAAGAGAAGCTGCTCTCACACACCCTGGACCAGAACAGATGAGGATGGGATCCAGATGGTGCAGGGTTCCAGGAGAAGGAGCAAGGTCCCGAGAGAAAGGATGCAGGAGGGAGTAAAACACCGCCACACAGTTACGGGAGCATGTTCGGCACATGACGAGCAGGTTCAAGGTCTTTAAATAGGGAGAACCAGGAAGTTGAACAGAAAGGCAGAGGAAGTGACATACAGGAAATGGTTCCACCATGGTGGACTGGGATAGAGCCATACTAGTTTAGGAATAACAAAACTCCCCATTTCCTGTCAGGTGAGTCAAAGGAGCCGGGAGAGCATCATGCAGTGAGTTGCAAGAGACAGAATGAATGCTGACATAAGAATCTTGTGGCTGGTTGAAGTGCACGGGACAGGGGCATGGCCAGCAAGACGGCTCCTGACTGTTGAAACTCCCATCAACGGGAGACATAATCCCCCAAATGTCCTATCTGAAAACTGACAATATATGAAGAGGCTAAAATGTGGTGGGGATGGATGACTGACCGCATTCATCTGTGAAAAGACCACGAGCGCTGTGGCCATGAGTGCAGCGATCAGGAGTCCTGACCCTCCTTGGTCGATATCCACAAAATGGCCGACAGTGACTTGCCAAAACTGAGTGCAGGCTTATAAAGAACCCACATCACGCAGAAAATAAAGTATTCCATCCCTGACTGGAGGGGTGATGTGGGTGGCGAGATGGGCAGCAGTTGATGACCGTGGGTTGAGGTGCGGCTGGAAGAGCTGGGCGTCCTGAGGCGTTCCACCCCTCCCTGGCCAGTTGGGATGGTGTGAATGTGGAAGTAAACGACTCTTGGAGGGGAAAGAAGACCAGTGCTTAATTTGTGCTTGCTGTTTCCGGTGCTGAGCACCGGCACTTATTTCTGAGGGCCGGTGCTTAGTTTTGTGTCTCAAGCATTTACTGCGAGCAAAAGACACGTGGGAAAGACGGAGGAAGAGAAAAACGAAAAAGCGTCAGAAAGGGGAAAGGCAGGAAGCTGCAAGAGAGAGCTGAAGGTGCAGGGAGTGGCTATAAATGGACTGAAGAGGCCCGAGGTGGCTTCAGGATTAGTATTCTGTGTTCACACATTTAATTGCAGCAGCCGCGTGTTTAAGAGGACAGCCTTGAGCACCGGCACCTTTTTATTTACAAATTAAGCACTGGAGAAGACTTCTGAAGAATGAAAGTGACGATATGTAGGTGGGTCTTTTGTGGACAGAGTGAACCCCCCCTAGCATGGGGGTCATACGATCTTCTATAGGCAAGGGAAGTGTGGGTGCATCCTGTGGAAGGGTCGTGATTACCTCCCAGTACACCCGTCCAAGGCTCCCCCGTCCCCTTTTGTTCTCACAGTCCTCATCCCTAGAAATGGGAGGCTGGGGGACCAGCTAAACATTGAATATATCCAGGGGATGCTGTGTGAATGGTAATCCCAGGCCTAAACTGCTAAACAAGAGGGGCCACAAGGAACCATAGGACATCGTGCACCTGAGTGGGCGGTGAGGAATAACCTCACCGGACACTGCGACTGTGCCCCCGCCCCCTAAGAGACTGACTACACGGTTGTATGCGCCAAGAAGCAGGGGAGGGCTGATAAATGAGGAACGGAGACTCTACAGCATTGGAGATGGGGTGTGGTCGTACAGTGAAGAACATGTAGCAAAAGGATGGACAAATATGCGTTTTGGGCTGCAAGAAGCCAGCGGACGCAGCAGATAAGGGGAGATGCCCCACCTAGTGGTGATGAAGGCTGCATTCAAGATGCATAACCCGCCTTCAAACATATGATAATGGCCATTAAAGACACCAAGAACAGTGCAATCTCTCCTTGCCTAAAAAAATTAATATGACGTTGTGTAATGTAAATGGTACCTATGTTAAGTGCTCCAACACCGGCTGGTTTGCGCTATATAAAACTGCAAAGAGGGAAAATCCAAAGGATGGCTGTAATAATGTGATGAAAGCCTCTTAGCAATAACTCCATGTGCGCCACCACTAGATTTTAGAGTGGAGGTGGTCCGTTCACCAAGGTGCCCCCTGTAGTACCAGGAAGTTTGCACTGCAGCCTGCAGTCAGGGCTTCCACAATTGTCCAAACATTGCGCCTCTGGGCAAAACACGTTGTTCCTTGCTATCTGCCACCATCCTCTTAACAGCGATGGATGTCCTAAACAAAATCCGAAGAGGCCAGTATTCAGCGTGACATATCTTCAATATGAAAGAGGTTGGTTAGAATGGAAATCATTTTAAGTAAAGGCAATGTTTGAAGGTAGGCAGGGTTGGAGGGGGACGTGAAAGGATGTTCAGTAATTACTGCCTTAAACGGACAACAGGGCTGATGCTTAGGGTGTGGCTGGCTATTGAGGAGGGGCCTCCCACCTCCACCGCCCTCGGCCATCTCATCCTGTAGACCTCCCACTGAACGCTTACCAACGGCCAAGTAGCAGATTGACAGCACCTTAAAACACAGACCAGCCCCTGTTGTTTCTACCTTTAGGGTCAAGTGCACGAGCGCTCTGATGTGTTGTAATCTATCTGTGGGCTTTTAACCACGCCCACCGCACGCCCATCACTATCACTTGTTCATGAGCTTGCCTTTCAAAATACCTTTGTTATCATTAGTAAATGCTTTACTTTTGTCCCTCCTTGGGGCAGTTTCGATACCGCCTTGGCCAACGACCCTGTTACATGGATAATTGCATGTTTACCCACACGTTTAACTGCAAGCAAACTTCTTTTCCATTTTGTGTTTCTCCTTCGCACTCATGCTCATGGCAGCCGTGGCATTTTGAATTGGCTTGCTTATGTCAACTGTTTTACTTTTCATTTTCAATGTATATGGCAATAAAAGTCCAGTTAGGAATTGACAACACTAATAGCTCTAACGGAGCAAATGCGAGACCGATTGCATTGCAAATGCTTGTTTAAAGTATATCGCCTGCACTGTGGAACTTTGGCTCCATTTAGAGCAGTATAACTCTCTCACCTCATGTCATTGGCTATTTACAGTATTGTTCCGCCTACCTGGCAAGTGCCTGAACTGGTTGCATGAGGGTACTTTTTTATGTCGGAAAAGTTCACACGATTGTCGGATTCAAATCTTTAACTCCTATATGCATACTAAATGGAAAATAATCGTATTTTGTTCCCTCGCTGCGGTAAACAACATCAGTGCGTGCAGTAGCAGCGACCGGTTGGCTTTGCCAATGCTTATTCCCAGTGTAGGCTGGGGGTTGGAACCCCAGCTCTCACGCGCCCCACTGAAGGTGACGTGTGGCCCGGGCTGGGCGCACCTGACAGGCACGGGATGGGAGAGAGCCCGGGGCACGGGATGGAGGGAGAGAGCCCGGGGCACGGGATGGAGGGAGAGAGCCCGGGGCACGGGATGGAGGGAGAGAGCCCGGGGCACGGGATGGAGGGAGAGAGCCCGGGGCACGGGATGGAGGGAGAGAGCCCGGGGCACGGGATGGAGGGAGAGAGCCCGGGGCACGGGATGGAGGGAGAGAGCCCGGGGCACGGGATGAAGGGGAGGGAGCCCGGGGCACGGGATGAAGGGGAGGGAGCCCGGGGCACGGGATGAAGGGGAGGGAGCCCGGGGCACGGGATGAAGGGGAGGGAGCCCGGGGCACGGGATGGAGGGAGAGAGCCCGGGGCACGGGATGGAGGGAGAGAGCCCGGGGCACGGGATGGAGGGAGAGAGCCCGGGGCACGGGATGGAGGGAGAGAGCCCGGGGCACGGGATGGAGGGAGAGAGCCCGGGGCACGGGATGGAGGGAGAGAGCCCGGGGCACGGGATGAAGGGGAGGGAGCCCGGGGCACGGGATGGAGGGGAGGGAGCCCGGGGCACGGGATGGAGGGAGAGGGAGCCCGGGGCACGGGATGGAGGGAGAGGGAGCCCGGGGCACGGGATGGAGGGAGAGGGAGCCCGGGGCACGGGATGGAGGGAGAGGGAGCCCGGGGCACGGGATGGAGGGAGAGGGAGCCCGGGGCACGGGATGGAGGGAGAGGGAGCCCGGGGCACGGGATGGAGGGAGAGGGAGCCCGGGGCACGGGATGGAGGGAGAGGGAGCCCGGGGCACGGGATGGAGGGAGAGGGAGCCCGGGGCACGGGATGGAGGGAGAGGGAGCCCGGGGCACGGGATGGAGGGAGAGGGAGCCCGGGGCACGGGATGGAGGGAGAGGGAGCCCGGGGCACGGGATGGAGGGAGAGGGAGCCCGGGGCACGGGATGGAGGGAGAGGGAGCCCGGGGCACGGGATGGAGGGAGAGGGAGCCCGGGGCACGGGATGGAGGGAGAGAGAGCCCGGGGCACGGGATGGAGGGAGAGAGCCCGGGGCACGGGATGGAGGGAGAGAGCCCGGGGCACGGGATGGAGGGAGGGAGCCCGGGGCACGGGATGGAGGGGAGGGAGCCCGGGGCACGGGATGAGGGGAGGGAGCCCGGGGCACGGGATGGAGGGGAGGGAGCCCGGGGCACGGGATGGAGGGGAGGGAGCCCGGGGCACGGGATGGAGGGGAGGGAGCCCGGGGCACGAGATGAAGGGGAGGGAGCCCGGGGCACGAGATGAAGGGGAGGGAGCCCGGGGCACGAGATGAAGGGGAGGGAGCCCAGGGCACGGGATGGAAGGAGGGAGCCCGGGGCACGGGATGGAGGGAGAGAGCCCGGGGCACGGGATGGAGGGAGAGAGCCCGGGGCACGGGATGGAGGGAGAGAGCCCGGGGCACGGGATGGAGGGAGAGAGCCCGGGGCACGGGATGAAGAGGAGGGAGCCCGGGGCACGGGATGGAGGGAGAGAGCCCGGGGCACGGGATGGAGGGAGAGAGCCCGGGGCACGGGATGGAGGGGAGAGGGCACGGGATGGAGGGGAGAGAGCCCGGGGCACGGGATGGAGGGGAGAGAGCCCGGGGCACGGGATGGAGGGGAGAGGGCACGGGATGGAGGGGAGAGAGCCCGGGGCACGGGATGGAGGGGAGAGAGCCCGGGGCACGGGATGGAGGGGAGAGAGCCCGGGGCACGGGATGGAGGGGAGAGAGCCCGGGGCACGGGATGGAGGGGAGAGGGCACGGGATGGAGGGGAGAGAGCCCGGGGCACGGGATGGAGGGGAGAGAGCCCGGGGCACGGGATGGAGGGGAGAGAGCCCGGGGCACGGGATGGAGGGAGAGAGCCCGGGGCACGGGATGGAGGGAGAGAGCCCGGGGCACGGGATGGAGGGAGAGAGCCCGGGGCACGGGATGGAGGGAGAGAGCCCGGGGCACGGGATGGAGGGAGAGAGCCCGGGGCACGGGATGGAGGGAGAGAGCCCGGGGCACGGGATGGGGCACGGGATGGAGGAGGGAGCCCGGGGCACGGGATGGAAGGAGAGAGCCCGGGGCACGGGATGGAGGGAGAGAGCCCGGGGCACGGGATGGAGGGAGAGAGCCCGGGGCACGGGATGGAGGGAGAGAGCCCGGGGCACGGGATGGAGAGAGAGAGCCCGGGGCACGGGATGGAGAGAGAGAGCCCGGGGCACGGGATGGAGGGAGAGAGCCCGGGGCACGGGATGGAGGGAGAGAGCCCGGGGCACGGGATGGAGGGAGAGAGCCCGGGGCACGGGATGGAGGGAGAGAGCCCGGGGCACGGGATGGAGGGAGAGAGCCCGGGGCACGGGATGGAGGGAGAGAGCCCGGGGCACGGGATGGAGGGAGAGAGCCCGGGGCACGGGATGGAGGGAGAGAGCCCGGGGCACGGGATGGAGGGAGAGAGCCCGGGGCACGGGATGGAGGGAGAGAGCCCGGGGCACGGGATGGAGGGAGAGAGCCCGGGGCACGGGATGGAGGGAGAGAGCCCGGGGCACGGGATGGAGGGAGAGAGCCCGGGGCACGGGATGGAGGGAGAGAGCCCGGGGCACGGGATGGAAGGAGAGAGCCCGGGGCACGGGATGGAAGGAGAGAGCCCGGGGCACGGGATGGAAGGAGAGAGCCCGGGGCACGGGATGAAGGGGAGGGAGCCCGGGGCATGGGATGGAGGGAGAGAGCCCGGGGCACGGGATGGAGGGAGAGAGCCCGGGGCACGGGATGGAGGGAGAGAGCCCGGGGCACGGGATGGAGGGAGAGAGCCCGGGGCACGGGATGGAGGGAGAGAGCCCGGGGCACGGGATGGAGGGAGAGAGCCCGGGGCTCGGGATGGAGGAGGGAGCCCGGGGCACGGGATGGGGCACGGGATGGAGGGAGAGAGCCCGGGGCACGGGATGGAGGGAGAGAGGCCGGGGCTCGGGATGGAGGGAGAGAGGCCGGGGCTCGGGATGGAGGGGAGGGAGCCCGGGGCACGGGATGGAGGGAGAGAGCCCGGGGCACGGGATGAAGGGGAGGGAGCCCGGGGCACGGGATGGAGGGAGAGAGCCCGGGGCACGGGATGGAGGGAGAGAGCCCGGGGCACGGGATGAAGGGGAGGGAGCCCGGGGCATGGGATGGAGGGAGAGAGCCCGGGGCACGGGATGGAGGGAGAGAGCCCGGGGCACGGGATGGAGGGAGAGAGCCCGGGGCACGGGATGGAGGGAGAGAGCCCGGGGCACGGGATGGAGGGAGAGAGCCCGGGGCACGGGATGGAGGGAGAGAGCCCGGGGCTCGGGATGGAGGAGGGAGCCCGGGGCACGGGATGGGGCACGGGATGAAGGGGAGGGAGCCCGGGGCATGGGATGGAGGGAGAGAGCCCGGGGCATGGGATGGAGGGAGAGAGCCCGGGGCACGGGATGGAGGGAGAGAGCCCGGGGCACGGGATGGAGGGAGAGAGCCCGGGGCACGGGATGGAGGAGAGAGCCCGGGGCACGGGATGGGGCATGGGATGGAGGAGGGAGCCCGGGGCACGGGATGGAGGAGAGAGCCCGGGGCACGGGATGGAGGGGGAGAGCCCGGGGCACGGGATGGAGGGGGAGAGCCCGGGGCACGGGATGGAGGGAGAGAGCCCGGGGCACGGGATGGAGGGAGAGAGCCCGGGGCACGGGATGGGGCATGGGATGGAGGAGGGAGCCCGGGGCACGGGATGGAGGAGAGAGCCCGGGGCACGGGATGGAGGGGGAGAGCCCGGGGCACGGGATGGAGGGGGAGAGCCCGGGGCACGGGATGGAGGGGGAGAGCCCGGGGCACGGGATGGAGGGGGAGAGCCCGGGGCACGGGATGGAGGGAGAGAGCCCGGGGCACGGGATGGAGGGAGAGAGCCCGGGGCACGGGATGGAGGGAGAGAGCCCGGGGCACGGGATGGAGGGAGAGAGCCCGGGGCACGGGATGGAGGGAGAGAGCCCGGGGCACGGGATGGAGGGAGAGAGCCCGGGGCACGGGATGGAGGGAGAGAGCCCGGGGCACGGGATGGAGGGAGAGAGCCCGGGGCACGGGATGGAGGGAGAGAGCCCGGGGCACGGGATGGAGGGAGAGAGCCCGGGGCACGGGATGGAGGGAGAGAGCCCGGGGCACGGGATGGAGGGAGAGAGCCCGGGGCACGGGATGGAGGGAGAGAGCCCGGGGCACGGGATGGAAGGAGAGAGCCCGGGGCACGGGATGGAAGGGGAGAGAGCCCGGGGCACGGGATGGAGGGGAGAGAGCCCGGGGCACGGGATGGAGGGAGAGAGCCCGGGGCACGGGATGGAGGGAGAGAGCCCGGGGCACGGGATGGAGGGAGAGAGCCCGGGGCACGGGATGGAGGGAGAGAGCCCGGGGCACGGGATGGAGGGAGAGAGCCCGGGGCACGGGATGGAGGGGAGGGAGCCCGGGGCACGGGATGAAGGGGAGGGAGCCCGGGGCACGGGATGGAGGGAGGTGGAGGGAGAGAGCCCGGGGCACGGGATGGAGGGAGAGAGCCCGGGGCACGGGATGGAGGGAGAGAGCCCGGGGCACGGGATGGAGGGAGAGAGCCCGGGGCACGGGATGGAGGGAGAGAGCCCGGGGCACGGGATGGAGGGAGAGAGCCCGGGGCACGGGATGGAGGGAGAGAGCCCGGGGCACGGGATGGAGGGAGAGAGCCCGGGGCACGGGATGGAGGGAGAGAGCCCGGGGCACGGGATGGAGGGAGAGAGCCCGGGGCACGGGATGGAGGGAGAGAGCCCGGGGCACGGGATGGAAGGAGAGAGCCCGGGGCACGGGATGGAAGGAGAGAGCCCGGGGCACGGGATGGAGGGGAGGGAGCCCGGGGCACGGGATGAAGGGGAGGGAGCCCGGGGCACGGGATGGAGGGAGATGGAGGGAGAGAGCCCGGGGCACGGGATGGAGGGAGAGAGCCCGGGGCACGGGATGGAGGGAGAGAGCCCGGGGCACGGGATGGAGGGAGAGAGCCCGGGGCACGGGATGGAGGGAGAGAGCCCGGGGCACGGGATGGAGGGAGAGAGCCCGGGGCACGGGATGGAGGGAGAGAGCCCGGGGCACGGGATGGAGGGAGAGAGCCCGGGGCACGGGATGGAGGGAGAGAGCCCGGGGCACGGGATGGAGGGAGAGAGCCCGGGGCACGGGATGGAGGGAGAGAGCCCGGGGCACGGGATGGAAGGAGAGAGCCCGGGGCACGGGATGGAAGGAGAGAGCCCGGGGCACGGGATGGAAGGAGAGAGCCCGGGGCACGGGATGGAGGGAGAGAGCCCGGGGCACGGGATGGAGGGAGGGAGCCCGGGGCACGGGATGGAGGGAGGGAGCCCGGGGCACGGGATGGAGGGAGGGAGCCCGGGGCACGGGATGGAGGGAGAGAGCCCGGGGCACGGGATGGAGGGAGAGAGCCCGGGGCACGGGATGGAAGGAGAGAGCCCGGGGCACGGGATGGAAGGAGAGAGCCCGGGGCACGGGATGGAAGGAGAGAGCCCGGGGCACGGGATGGAAGGGAGGGAGCCCGGGGCACGGGATGGAGGGAGAGAGCCCGGGGCACGGGATGGAGGGAGAGAGCCCGGGGCACGGGATGGAGGGAGAGAGCCCGGGGCACGGGATGGAGGGAGAGAGCCCGGGGCACGGGATGGAGGGGAGAGAGCCCGGGGCACGGGATGGAGGGGAGGGAGCCCGGGGCACGGGATGGAGGGAGGGAGCCCGGGGCACGGGATGGAGGGAGAGAGCCCGGGGCACGGGATGGAGGGAGAGAGCCCGGGGCACGGGATGGAGGAGGGAGCCCGGGGCACGGGATGGAGGGAGAGGGCCCGGGGCACGGGATGGAGGGGAGAGAGCCCGGGGCACGGGATGGAGGGAGGGAGCCCGGGGCACGGGATGGAGGGGAGGGAGCCCGGGGCACGGGATGGAGGGGAGGGAGCCCGGGGCACGGGATGGAGGGAGAGAGCCCGGGGCACGGGATGGAGGGAGAGAGCCCGGGGCACGGGATGGAGGGAGAGAGCCCGGGGCACGGGATGGAGGGAGGGAGCCCGGGGCACGGGATGGAGGGAGAGAGCCCGGGGCACGGGATGGAGGGAGAGAGCCCGGGGCACGGGATGGAGGGGAGATCCTACCCCGCGGTACCTGAGACTGCTGCTCTGTTTTCGTTTCTGGTCGGTTCTCTCGAGGTCCCCTTGTGCCTTTAGTTTTCTTTTCTCCCTCCTTCGCAGACCGTCTCTCCTCCTCCAGTCACCGGCGGGTCCCACTCTTCAGTCTGCTTTCCTCCCTTCTCCTCCTTCCACCCTGTCCTTGTCTCTTCCCCGGTGTCCCTTGTTGCTCGCCCGCTTTCGCTTTCTCTTATTTCCTGTTTCCCGCTTGTGTTCTCTGCGCTCTCTTCCCCCTGGTTCTGTCGGTCTCTCTCCTTCCTCTCCCCGGTCTCTCTCAGGCGCTGTCTTCCTCTCTCTCAGGCGCTGTCTTCCTCTCTCTCAGGCGCTGTCTTCCTCCCTCTCTCAGGCGCTGTCTTCCTCCCTCTCTCAGGCGCTGTCTTCCTCCCTCTCTCAGGCGCTGTCTTCCTCTCTCTCAGGCGCTGTCTTCCTCTCTCTCAGGCGCTGTCTTCCTCTCTCTCAGGCGCTGTCTTCCTCTCTCTAGGCGCTGTCTTCCTCTCTCTCAGGCGCTGTCTTCCTCTCTCTAGGCGCTGTCTTCCTCCGCTGCTGTTTTCCGCTCGGGGTCCCCGCCCTCTGATAGGAAACCGAAACTTGTGGTTCCCCGAGTGTTCTGACGCTTGACGCTCCCCCGTCCGAATCTGCACCCCCTACGTCAGAGGGGGCTTGTTCAGTCAGCTCCTTCCTGAATGTTTCAGCTCGTGTGTCCGTCTCCGCTCCCCCAGCGCGATGCTGCGCATGCGCGAGCGCTCACAGCAACACAGATTCAAACGAGGTGTTTAACCCCGTCGCTGCCAATGTTTAACCCCTTCGCTGCCAGGACTTTTCCTTCTCGGGTGCCAGGGATTTTTTTGTTTATTTGGGGATCTTCGCTTTTAGGCCCTCATAACTTTTTGTCTATATAAGCTACGCAAGCCAAATTTTAGTTATTTTTTCCCCACATCCCAGGGATTCTACAGGTACCCAGACTTTTTGGGTTCCCCTGAAGGAGACAAAGAAATTTGCCAAAATGCAGCAAAAATTTCGTTTTTTCAAACAAGTGAAAAAAGGGCTGAAGATGAGGGCTCGTGTTTTTTCCTTGAAAATGGCATCAACAAAGGGTTGGCGGTGCTAAAATAACCATCTTCACAGCTTTCAGGAACGGGCAGACTTGAATCAGAAAACGCAGTTTTTCAACCCAATTTTGGCATTTTACTGGGACATACCCCATTTTAATGTAGACAAAATTTATAATTCACCAAGGGGTCATTTGTGTAGATCCTACAGTGTTTTTCTACTGAAATAACAACATAAATAAAAAATAATAAAATTGACGTAAAAAAAAAACAACTGTTTTTCTCCACGTTTTACTCTGTAACTTTTTTCTGCGAAGTTAGATTTTTTAAAGCAATATACTGTTACGTCTGCTGGACTCTTCTGGTTGCGGGGATATATTGGGCTTGTCGGTTCATCAATAACCCTAGGTACCCAGAGCCAATAAATGAGCTGCACCTTGCAATGGGTTTTCATTCTATTCCGGTCGTACATCAATTCATTTGCTGAAATATAAAGATTGAAAGATAGGATTCAAGAAAACCTTTGTATTTCCAAAATGGCCACAAGATAAGGTGTTGAGAAGCAGTGGTTATTTGCACATCTCTGAATTCCGGGGTCCCATACTAGCATGTGAATTACAGGTCATTTCTCAAATAGATGTCTTTTTTACACACTGTCTTACATTTGGAAAGAAAAAATGTTGAATAAGACAAAGGCCAATAACACTTGTTCTTCTATTCTGTTTTCCCACAAGTCTCCTGATAAAAATGGTACCTCACTTGCGTGGGTAGGCCAAGTGCCTGCGACAGGAAACGTAACATGGACACATCACATTTTTACATTGAAATTTGACGTGTTTTTTGCAAAGTGCCTACTTGTGGATTTGGGCCCCTAGCTCATTCAGCACCTAAGAAAACCTAGCAAACCAGGACATTTCTTAAAACTAGACACCTATGGGATTACAGAATGGGTTGGCTTGTGGGGCACTCACCAAGTTCCTTTACCCAGAATCCTTTGCAAACCTCACAATTTGTCCCAAAAAAAACATTTTCCTCTCATTTCAGTGACAGAAAGTTCTGTAATCTGAGAGGAGACACACATTTCCTTGCACCCAGCGTTCCCCCAAGTGTCCTGATAAAAATGGTACTTCACTTGTGTGAGTAGGCCTAGCACCTGCAACAGGAAATGCCCCAAAACACAACGTGGACACTTCACATTTTCCTAAAGCAAACAGAGCTGTTTTTAGCAAAGTGCCTAGCTGTGGATTTTGTCTTCAAGCTCAGCCGGCACCTAGGGAAACCTACCAAACCTGTGCATTTCCCCCAAGTCTCCCGATAAAAATGGTACCTCACTTGTGTGGGTACTCCTAGGTCTTGCGACAGAAAAAGCCCCAAAACACTATCTGGACACATCAAAATTATTAAATACAAAACTACCTGTTTTGGTGGGGAGGGGGGCACCTGCGTTTTTGTTCCTGGATTCAGCAGCCATCTAGGAAAACCTACCAAACCCAGACATTTCTGAAAAATAGACACTAGAGGGAGTGCAGGGTGGTTTGACTTGCGTGGATCCTCCAATGTTTTCTTATCCAGAATCCTCAGCAAACCTCACATTTAGCTAAAAAATCTAAATTTTCCAACATTTCTGTTTGGGATCACCCCACCGGGACAAATTTCCTACCACCCAATGTTCCCCTCAGTCTCTCGTTAAAAATGATACCTCACTTGTGTAGGTGGGCCAAGTGCCTGTGATAGGGAAGAGCCAAAAACATGTGGAAATCGAGGGGGAAACAAAGCGGGTCCAAAAAGGCAGATTGAAATAAAAAAAATGTTGTCTGACAAATGCAGCATAATTTTTATCGGTATAGAGGAGACAATGTTGAGAGGTAGGAGGTTTGTGTATTCCTGCAGATTCCGGAAGGTTCCATCACAAAAATGTAGTAGAAATGTGTGATTCCCAGCAAAGTTGGAGGTTTGCAAGGCATTGTGGGAAAGAAAATGGTGTGGGGTGTAGGTGAAGCACACTATCCTGGAATCAACTAGATGTTAAGTTTTCAGATGTGTCTAGGTGTTGTGGATGTTTCTAAATGGCAGCGTCCCAAAGTCCAAAAAGCGCAGCCCTCAACATTCCAAGTGGCACACTTTTGAGAGTTACCAAGCTCTCATGGCCCAAACGTAAAACCAAGACCCAAAATAATTGGGGGGGGGGGCAGGAATGGCCTAAAAGTAATTAGGCCCCACCGGGAGTGACCCTTGACTAAGGGGTGGCTCCCCACATATAAAAAATAAAAAAGAAACAAAAAAATAAGTTATCCCTGGTCTCTAGGGGTTTTCTGCCCACCCTGGGGGCAGATCGTCCTAATTATATTAGGCCGATCTGCCACCGTGGGGGCAGAAATGGCCTACAAATGTTTTGCCCCTCCTTGGGAGCGGCTCTTGCACAAGGGGCCACTCCCCTTCTGAGTAACTATAAAAACAATAAAAATTCCCTGGTGTCTAGTGGTTTCTGCCTCCCTGTGGGCAGTAATGGCCTAAAAATAATTTCCCCCCCCCAGGGGGTGACCCTTGCCTAAGGAGTCACTCCCCACATATAAAAAAAAATATATATATATATCCCTGGTGTCTAGGGGCTCATATTAGGCCGATCTGCCCCCATGGGTTGGTGGGACTGGGCAGAAATGGCCTAAAAATATTACGGGCCCCTAGGGAGCGACCCTTGCCCAAGGGGCCGCTCCCCTTATGTGTCAGCATGCTAAAAAAATAAAATTCCCTGGTGTCTAGTGGTTTCTGCCCCCAGGTGGGGCAGAATTGGCCTAAAAATAATTTGGCTCCCGGGGAGTGACCCTTGCCTAAGGGGTTGCTCCCCACACATAAAAAAAAAAAATTAAAAAAAAAATTATCCCTGGTGTCTAGGGGCTTTCTGCCCCCGGGGGCAGATCGGCCTAATTATATTAGATCTGTCTGCCACCAGGGGCGGCAGAAATGGCCTAAAAATAATATGGACCCCTAGGGAGCGATCCTTTCCCAAGGGGCTGCTCCCCTTATTGACAGTACCTAAAATAAAAATTCCCTGGTGTCTAGTGGTTATTTCGGCTGCCCAATCGCATTGCGATCAAACAGCAGAAATGCTGTGAGAGACAAGTAAGGTAAGGTCTTTCCTTTCCTTTCTTGTCCCTCCCGCCCCACCTCCCGGTCGGAAGAGAAATGCAAAAGCATTTCTCTTCCGGTGTTCTAGCTGTCTGCGCATTCCCGTCTGTCTGCGCATCCCCGTCTGTCTGCGCATCCCCGTCTGTCTTCGCTCCCCCTGATGTCAGAGGGTGCTCAGGAATACCGCTGCTGCCTGTATGTTTGAGTTTGTACGTCTGTCGGTGCCTCCCCAAACGTGATGTTATACAGGCATATCGCTGGATGAAATACTTATCCTTGCAAGGTCACACAATCTGTCCAATAGTCGCAGAGGACATGGATGCTGCCCTAGCGCGATCTGCTCCGGCACCAGGCCAGGCCAAATTGGGCCCAGTAAAGGAAGAACGGGTTGACGCCGTCCAAGGATGCTACAATCAGCCGCATGTGGCTCGACCACCGAGACTGGAGAAAAAGAGGTACGGTAGCTGTGGTCTAGAGCACAGGATACCAGGAATATGCCCTGCCAAGGGTAAGAACTTCTCCAAATGTGATAAGCCCAACGATTTTGCCAAAGTTTTCCGAGGGAGGTGGCCCAGATCCGTGACCATGTTGGCCCGGAAGGCGGCAATAAAGCAAGTTACGCCAGACGATGGCACTGGGATGGTGGCGGTTGACGCATACCCAGGCAACAAACCCTACGAGGATGATGAAGATAAGGAGATATTTGTTGTTTCGTTTGCTGACAGGTTGGACCAGAGGTGGAGACCACCACCCATGTGTACCATAACGGTAAATGGCACGACAGTGCTCATAGACACTGGGGCGTCAGTAAACGTTATGGATGTGGAACAATACAGCAAGATATCTCCCCCACCACAGCTCACACCATGCTGGACCAAGATATATGCCCATAGGGGCGTGGACCCTTAACCCCGGCGAGGGGCGATAGAGGTTACTGTTGGTAGTGAGCGCCGTTCAACACATGCCAAATGCCATGTGTTGGAAGGCAAGAAAGGAACCCTTCTCCGATGCCACACAGTGGAAGACCTGGAGCTAGTGTTTTTCGCCTGGCAAGTCCACGACTCCCTGGCTGAGGCGGTGCTGGCCCATTTCCCGGAGTTGTTTCAGGGGCTAGGAAAACTGAAAGGAAAGTAGTTCCAGTTACATGTTGATCCTGCAGTACGACCCATTGCCCTAAAGCACCGGCGGGTGACTTTCCACTTACGAGCCCAGGTGGAGAGTGAACTACAGACAATTGAGGAGTGGGGGTCATAGAGAAGGTGACCGGCCCGACGCCCTGGGTGTCGCCACTCATCATCGCCCCAAAGCCTAAGCAGCCTGACACCATTCGCCTGTGTGTGGGCATGCGCCTTCCCAACATTGCCATAAATTGAGAACGCCACATCACACCCACCATGGATGATATTGTTGTGGATCTTAACAGAGCCCAGTGGTTCTCTAAGTTGGACCTATACTCGGGATACCATCAGCGGGAGCTAACCCCAGAAAGCCGTAACGTCACCACATTCTCAAACCAGGTGGTGCTGCGACGTTACAAGTGCCTTAGCTTTGGGGGCTCTTCGGCCGTGCATATCTTCCACAATGCCATACGGGAGACACTGTCCGGTTTGACCGGTGTCATTAATCGACATCTTAATTTTCTCCAACACGTTAGAGGAACATCAAAAACAGCTGAGAGCCACTCTCCAGAGGTTAGTAGAAGCAGGACTAACGTTGCACCGGAAGAAATGTGCCTTGTACCACAACTCCATTGAATTTTTTTGGTTACATCTTTGCAAGGGAACTTCTGAAGGTTGACCCCAAGAAAGTAGAGGCCATCCAAGGAGCAGCCTTACCTCGCAACGCCACTGAAGTCAGGAGCTTCCTCGGTATGGCAACGTACTATGGGAGGTTCATCCCCAATCTGGCCACACTTTCCGAACCTCTTCGACAGCTCACGAAGGCCAACACCCCGTGGGAGTGGGGCATAGAAGTGGACAAGGCGTTCCAAGCAGTCAAAAGTTCACTGTTGGACTCTGTGGTCATGGCATACTTCCACCCGCACAAGAAAACGGAAGTCATGGTGGACTACAGCCCCATTGGGCTCGGAGCCGTATTGCTGCAGGACAGAGCCAACAGCAGTGGACGCCAGTGGCCTATGCCAACATGGCCCTCTTGGCAACGGATGCCCGGTATGCGCAAATTGAGCTGGAAGCGCTGGCCATACGACGGGCCTGTCAGCATTTCAACTTGTATTTTTGAGGGCACAAATTTATGATGGTTACCAACCACAAACCACTGGTATCCCTCTTTGCGGGCACGGCCCGAATTGCCCCGCCAAGAATTGAAAGGTGGGCGGTGCTCCTCCAGCCCTACCGGTTTTACATTGTCTACTGGCCTGTAGTCAACAATCCTGCAGATTACTTATCACGCCATCCGTTGCGGCCACGCTCGCAGGTAGAAGAAGAGGAGGAGGATGGACGGACAGAGAGTTTCGTAAACATGATTGTGAACCTAGCATGTCCCACAGCGCTGATGGTGACGGAGATCATTGATGCCTCAATCCGAGATGCAGTCATCGGCTGAGCCAATCGGTCATGGAAATGTTTCCTTGACAAGAAGTACGATTTTGACTCTGAGGAGCGCAAGACGATGCAGTGGATTTTGAATGTGAGGGCTGGAGCTCTCTGTGAGTCCAGAAGGTCTTCCTCTCCAGGGCCAGCGCTTAGTAATACCCCGCAGTCTACACCTTAGAGTTGTAGAATTAGCTTACCAGGGTCATCAGGGGACAGCGAAGACTGTTTGCGTGAGAAGGTGTGGTTCCCCAGGATGAACGCCATGGTAGATGACCTGATACCAACAGGTGATCCCTGTGCGATCACCGCTTGAGATCCCGTCCTTGCTCCAGTGATGACCAAACCTCCCAGCACTCGACCATGGCCCCGGGTAAGCCTGGATTTTGGTAGTTTTCCTGATGGATGGCTGACGGCTGTCATGACTGACTTGTGCGCCCGGTTCCCGATGGTGGAACTGGTGACGTCCACGGCATTTGAGCATGTCCATCCTGTCTTGGAGAAGGTTTTCGCTCTCCTGGGTCTGCTGGAGGACATAACAATGGACAATGGTCCTCCATTTCACGGCCAGGAGTTTCAGGTTTTGTTCGCCATATCACACTGGTGAATTACCCCTCAATATCCCCAGGCAAACGGGGATGTTGAGCACTTCATGTGGACTTTGAACCCTGCTTTACGAACTGGAGTAAGTCAACAAGAGAACGCCAAGATATGCCTGCATGCGTTCCTGAGGGCATACCGGCAGACACCCCATAGCACGACGGGGTGTGCCCCGGCAGCGTTGATGTTTCTTTCGCCACCACAGGACTGCAGATACGCTGATGAGCAGTGGAAACCTACTGAATTGGATATACTCAAGACGCAGGAGAAGCGAAAACAGACCAATGTCTAGGCTAGCAAGAGGAGAAGGGCGAAACATTCTGACCTAAAAGTGGGGGAATCCGTCATTCTGAAGGATCACCACCCAGGTTGGAAGTTCCGTACCCCTTTTGAACCTGACATCTAGATAGTCGAGAAGAACGCTGGGACCATCGCTGCTGCCACAAAAGTGGGGCGTCAGGTGACCCGGAATGTGTCTTGGTTCTTGAGGGTGGAGCCTCGGGATGGCGATTCAGGAGCTGACCCGCTGGAGGAGAGTGGCGAAGAGCTTGAAGGAGGCTACGTTTCACAGCCAAGTTCTCCAGATGAATGCTGACCAGGAAGTGACGGAGGTCCCAGCAGAGATCTCGAAGGGTCCTGTTCCCCATATCGGGGACCCGCACGAGGGCTGAAGCAGAGCGGGAGAAGTGAAAGGTACGACCTGCTGCCCAACCCTGAACCCAGCCAAAGTCTTAAGAGACTTCATGTGTTTAAAAGAAAAGTGACTGGTGTGCATGTACAGCCAATAACTCCTGCTGTTATCTTCTTTTCCTTTCTCTCTCTTTTCTTTTGTATCTCTGGTTGTTATTGTTATTCATATGCCTTGTTCGAGGGTGAATGTTTTTGTAGTAGTTCACTAAAACATGTGGGGGAAGTAGACAATCACCCGGGCTCTCCCCTACATTGTTGCCTGCTCTGTGACACCATACGTTGTCCGGGGCGGAGGTTATAAAATAAAGAGGTGCCCGGCTTGCGCGGTATTGGCACACTAGTTAACTGTACAGCGTGCTCCAACGAGGTTTTGTTCCCCCATTAGGCCGTACAGTCCACAGTCAGCGCGACGCACCCAGCCGTGCTACAGTAACTAGAACCTCCGCCCCGCCATGCAGTTATGTCATTGAACATTTTCCTACAAATGTTATGGCCACACATCAATTTTGTTATAACAGATGTAATGAGTGCTGTAATATATGGGTTAATTATCAGCGCACGGCGAGTGCACAAGTTATATTTAACCTCTATCATATTATTTTACTTTTAGCCCTGCGGAAGTGGTGGTCTCCAGGGTGTGGGGGCTAGGCGCAGCCCTTGCATAGTTACTAAGCTTAGCCCTGGGGAGGTGGTGGTCTCTTGGGCTTCTAAAAGCACTAGTAGGGGGGATCCTGTGTGCCCCCATCCTATTTTTAAGCCATAATGCCCTGAGGACCTGGCCAACCCTGGGGAAAAATAACTGTGAAACTTGGGAGACCATTTTTTTAAACCTCTGCAAAATCTACAGATCCAGCCGCAGATTTTGCAGATATTTAAAAACAAAATACCTTTAAGCCCTGGTGGGGTCCCAGGGGGACCCCTGGACCAAAGCTAGTCTGTTAGACTATACATATCCCGTTACATTTTCTTTTTATGTTTTTATTGGGACTCTGGGAAGCTGAATTCCACTGGTGCCTGGAAGAATGTATGGGATTTAGGAGTGTACGTACGTCTGATGTCTTAGGGGTCACCTCCTCTCCATTCTTAGGTCTGCACTACCCACAGTGCATTTACTGCCTCTGCAATATATACAGCATACCTTTTGGGGTTTGTAGCCTATTCATTGCTTGCTGTTGGACCGGACGCAAAAACGACAAGGTGATGGATGGAATGCTTGAATTAATCCCGGCCCATGGAAATTGCTCGGGCAGCATCCCATTACAACATTTCTTTTGCCCACCATGCCACCATATCACCCCAGTTTGGAACCTGCCATATGCAAAGCAGTTTTTACCCTACTGCTCAAGGAACAGTCCAGCCTGAAATGCCAGGCCAGATCCTCCCTGGACCATAAACAAGCATTCTGGGACCGTTTTTAGGGTATCACCACCTATGGGCCAGGCTAGCTTGAATTCAGTGGCACAGTGACCACAGGATAAACATCTGGGCATAAGCTTCCTACGTAGGGCAACACCACACCACTCCACTTTACACTACTCCTCCCTACAACACTCTACATCACTTCACTCTGCAACACTCTGCTCCACTCTATGCCCTTCTACTCCATGCAAGCCTCACTTCATACCGTGCTACTCCACTCCAAGACACTCCACTGTAAGACTTTCTATGACACGGCTCGCCACTCCACTCCACACCGCTATACTCCATTCTACCCCACTCCACTCCAATTCAATACAACCCAATCTACCCCACTCCACTGCACTACAATCTATGCCACTCCACTCAAACCTTCCATTTCAATCTACCATACTCTAAATTACCCAATCTACTCTGCTCCAGTGTATCACACTCCATGTTAACCTACCCCCACTCTACTTCAGTCCAATCCACCCCACTGTACTCCACTACAGTTTAGCCCACTCCACTCTAATCCCCTTTACCACTCTGTATTTAACCCCAATCTACCCCACTTCACTCCAATCAATCCCACTAAAAATGTACCACACACCACTGCAATCTAACCCACTCCACCCCAATCTACAGCATTACAGTCTAGTGCAGTATACTCCACTACAATCTACTTCACCTCAATCTACTCCACTATACCCTATTCTTATCCACTCCAACCTACACTATTCCACTATAATCTAACCCACTTCAAACTACTCCACTCCAATCTACTCCAGTATACCCCAATCCACTATTCCCCAATTTACCCCATTCCAGTGTATCTCAGTCCACTCTACTGCAGCCTACCCGGATATACCTCAATCCTATCTACCGCAATCAACACAGACTTATTCCTTTGAGACGTGCATCAGCTGCAAGGTGCTTCATTTGCATCTATCTTTACTTATATAGCTGAGCTGTTGTCTTAATGTATCAATGCTCATGCTGTATGACAGTTTATTCACACCTCATGATAGTATATTTCATTAGTGTGTAGCTCACTATTGCAGGGATGCATTTCTTGCACTTACCTTGTTGGAGACTCAATAGTAGCCAAGCCTGGTTTGTGTTTATGTAACTTTCTTGACATAGAGAGGTAGGCCTCTTTTTGCCCTTGGTTGTGTGACCTTAGCTATTCTTTCTAGTCCAGTTGATGCCTTGTTATTTGTTGTTTAGCAGGGCTCCTTCTCTGCCCCACCATCTCCTAGCACCGTTTTTGGTCTTCAGTTGCTCTTTTCATTGCTCAGCTCGGCCCCTAGGCACTGTTACTCGATGCTTGTTGTCGGTTATGTCTTGGCTGGTGGGTCTGTGTGTTTCTTTTGTACTCTTTGCATTTTATTTTGCCCTTTTATTGTTGTCCTACTGCTACTGCATTGACTTAATAGTGTCTTATTCAAATTCCAACATGTAGTCCTCTTTTGTACTTGGTGTACTCCTCTGTGTCTATGGCCGGAATATTGCTATTCCTCTTTTTCTCATAAGTCCATGTATATCTGTGGGTTCCAGTATGGCTCCACTCCACTCAATGCAACTGCAAGCCACACAGTGCCACTTCACTATACTCAGTGCCTCACCACTTCACACCTCACACCACATAATGACTACACTCCATGCCACTATACTCCAAGCCACACAATGCCACCCTACACCACACAATTACACCGCTCTTAATACCACACCACACAATACCAACTCCACTCCACCAGCACTAAGCCACTCCACCCTACACCACTGATCTTCAAACTTTTTAACCCCAAGCCCACACAGACACATACACCCACACAGACACACACACCCACACCAACTTTTTCACAATTATTCTATTAAATGTGCAATGTTTAAACTTTTTTAAACATTGCAGATAACTTGTGTTACTGTTATAAAAAATGCAATCAAATACATGATGCCAACCATACTATTCTGGTCAGGCATGTACTGCTCATTTTCTTCAGCTTAAGACACAGCACGGTTCTCACCATAATGCTTCTCTTGGCCATAGCCTGGTGCCTCACCTCCCTGGGATCATTTGAGGCCCCCCCAGGGGAACCCACCTCCCAGTTTGAAGGCCCCCTGTTCTACACAATGGCACCGTACTTCACTCCTCTAAGTGCAACTCCACACTACTTAATGCCACTCCAGTACACTCCAAGCCACACAGTGCCACTCCATCCCACAATGTACCACACTACTCTAATCCACACAATGCTACTCTTTTACATGTTGCACAATGCTACTTCAAACCATGCCAGTCCACTAAATGACAATACACTACACTCCAGGCCACAAAATGACACTTCCCCCAAGCCAAGGCACTCCACTTCAGTCAGTGCACTATACTTATTGCAACATAACATAAGTCCACTTAATAACATTTCACTCCTCTATACTCCACTCCACACAGTGCCATGCAACACAATGCCACTCCACTCCTTCTAAATCAATATAGTTTACATATGTGCAGGAGCAGTGCGTGGTGGGGGCGGCTGGTGCAGGGGTGAAGAAAAATTAATAATTGAAGAAAAAAAACTTACCTGAATGCGCTGCCGCCATCACCACCACCAAGCATCACCTCTTTCCTTGGCAACAGGCACAGGCTCCCAGCCTGCCCTGCGGCCAATCTAAATGTTACCATCATGACACAAGTGTTCAGATTTGGGGGAGTGCCAAGCCAGGGTGCTCCTAGGCAGACTGTGAGAGTCTGCCTGTTCTCTCCAACCCAGCACTGCATTGCTGGATTGGACAGAGCTTAGTGCGCATGTATGTTTGCCCAGCCTGAGACGGCCGGCTAACATACATGCGTACTGAGGGGGAGTACTGAGTATTCCCCCTCTGTGCTCGTCAGGGCCCGTGGCCCCACCCCTTCTACAATACAACAATAATAAACATAGTTCATTATTGCTGTATTGTAGAGGTTTGCCAGCTGCCGCTGCTGGCGGGGGCGATGCTCCTCCGACCTAACGGAGGTTCCACCCCTGCATATGTGAGATCTATTGATTTTGCAAATGCTTGTTTTGCAACACCTTTGGCGTTCCGTAATCTTTGTGTTCCCTGGAGGTATAATGAGGGCAGATCTTCCAGTCTTTCCCACGGGTGAGTGAGAAGGACCATTAGAGTCCAAGGGGCTGGAATTCTGGTCTGAGGCGGGCGGTCTCCAAACATATTTTACTTTCATATTTTTAGATACATCTTTGAGTGCAATGGGTTTTTAACCACCCCTCATGCCCCCACCTCCAGAGATCATGACGGTTGGACTGTGGGTAATCCTCCAATATCATTGATAACTGTATTCGCAGCAACTGATGCTGTGACTGTGTGTTATGCGTCATATCATTTTAGATGTTTTTATTTGTTCTCTTTTTAAGTTAAATCAGAGTTTAACTTGTTGTGGAGCAAAATATACATGTCAGATTAGAGGCTAACCGTAAACTTTTATACGTCAATACAGGTGTTGGAAATATGGCTAAAGGTGGTCTAGTCTTTTCAAGGGCAGAAACAGACACACTTGCCATGATTCTTAAGGAAGTTAATTATATATGAAGATCTCAACCTTTAACACTACTCTACTAGACATGGCACCCAATATAAAATATTTCATATTAGAACTGATTTTTATTCATCAACATGTAGATAACACTAATAAAAGTATAGATGAAATATATCATGTCTATGGTCAACCGCCTGATTGGGGTACAGATATTGCCAGGTTACAGTAGAAGTTAACCAATTTGAAAGTCCGTGGAGATATACATATTATGTCCATCCTATATTAATAGGCCTCACTTTTTCGGGCAATCTGTAAAATATTTCCGACATGATGATGTCATGTCAGATGGCTATTTTGTTCTTCGGTGAGTCTGACTGCCAGGGTACATTACATAGCCTTATTGTGTGAGCCCTCTGAAATTCTATATCTGCAATACTCAAACGTCCTATTACCTAACATTACATGGACGCTCTGGCAGAAAAGGTCTAGGTTGAGTTTTTGATGCCCTGTTGCTAGAACATGGCAAAGAGAAATCAAGACCACCCCCCTCCCCCCGGAAAGAATAACTCATGGAAGGATTATAATAATTACCTTTTCATCAAGGTTCAGTTATGTCTATGGTATGCTGTGGCTTACAATTGCTAAATCTTTATTGACGAGTGTTGAAAGAATGATAAAACAATTCGTATTGGGGGTCAACTAAACCTAGGACCCGGAGGACTAAACTGTAGGCTCACACAGAGGCTGAAGGCCTGCGTCTCCTAAAATGTGTTTTTATTATAGGGCTAGTCATCTGTCACAGATTGTATCTGATAAGTGCAAAATGAGATTGCAGAATGAATCCTATGTGCAGACAACTGGAGTTTTTTATGTTGCTAAGAAACTCTGCACCGGACTTGTTTCACTCAACTAAGGGCCCGGTTTAATTAGTGGCCAACCCATCATTGAGTAAATTATGAGAACATGGAGTCTTGCGTATATGGAGGGGGGCTGGATCCATGCACACACCCCTACATGGAATACTGCTCAATTTAACTATACCCAAGGACCTCCCTGATATGCAAGCCCTAGTAGATCCAATGGGCTCTTAACACAATAAGATATTGGGGTATTAACCTAACTCCCACACTGCCACCTTGGACGCAGGCCAGTTGGCCGCAACACTGATTCCACATGGATCTGTCAGTGGACTGCTAGCCCCTCTTGGTTCTAGGCTGGCTACCCAAGCACGTTTCATTGTTCAGCACCTACATAGCTACCCCCCATTAGGACGGCACTTGACATATGAGACAGATTGGGAATCAGGTGAGGGCTTACTACCTTCCCCTCCTCCAACACTCCAATTGCACGCAACCCGGATTTCACTCTTGTGCTACTGCCTCCATTATTTACTAGCTTGGAGGCAGAGGAGTTTAGGAAATTAACAGACCTCTTTGCGGGAGCCTCCATTAAGTCATTTGAACAGTGTAAGGCTTATTACTCTCTCCCTGAAACAACAAGGCTACAGTACTGCCAGCTGCATCATTGGGCATTGCACCCCTCCAATTATTCTGGGGCTACCATATCCTATACTGACTTGAAAAATTAGTGTGCGCATATGACGGGTCTAAAGGACTAATCTCCAATACATACCGGACCATTCAACACTCTACACCTCTTCAAACCCACACATTTCAAACTTTCAGGCAGACTACCACTGCAGATGGCATTTTGTCTAAGCAATTGGAACCCCTTTGGCGAGACATACCTAAAACTTAAGAAAGCTTATCCCACTGTAAAATAGCTTATATGATCATTTTTCAATGGTATTATACACTGGCTTACCTCTCCACCATATACCCCTCCACATCTTTTTTCTGCTGGTAAAGCAGACTAGTTGTGGGAGATTATTGACAAATCCGCTGTTGACCCCCAAGCAGGAATTGTAATGTTTGGGGATCAGAGTGTGCTGGTGTCATGCTAACTGACCAAGCAGGCCGCTTCCCTTTTGCGACCCACTCGCCACCACAAAACTCTTGGCCACAGAAAGGCCTGATACCGGGGGAGTTCAGGGCATAGGCGACCTTAGATAGCATCTTACATTGAACTGCCGTAGCATAGGAGCTTGCACCACACATCAGTGAACAGACTTTGGTTGATACCAGTTACTGAGAATCCCGGCGACCCAGTGGGCCTGAACTTCGACCAACAACCCCACTGCGGGCTTCACAAAGGAGTGCAGACTGAAAGTGGGTGTGGGCTACCACCCATTTTTTCCCCAGGGCCTATAGTGACCACACTTGAGTATTTGCCAGTGCAGCACTGGGACTGCCTGTCCCCCTCTGCTACGTGGGGTAATTCGGGTCTTACAACATATATTACTGGGTGTAGAGTGCAGCAGGGGCTGACATTGCTGCTGGTCAAGTGGTGTGCACAGGCTCTCAGCTAGAACAGCAAAGCCATTCCGTTACAAAAATGCCAGTATTCCTCTTCCCGGATTATATCAGTGCAGTGCCGCAGGGCTCCCTTTTTGGGGGTGACGTGCAGATTGAGACAGGCTGACCTCCACTATTCCCTCCTTTTTCAAGTTAAACTGAAGGACATGGTTTGAATTAAAAGTTAATGCTTTACCGAGCCCATGGATGCCTGGGACTGGGTTGAGACATCCGCTTTCCCTTCACTGCCATGCCGACAACATGAGGCACAAACATCGCATCGCCAGAAGCACTGGGCACGCAAACATGGTGGTGCTGGATTCAAAGGGGCATCTACCCCAGAACAGGCAAAGGAGGGACAAACCCAGACTTGAGGTTGGAGGTTACATTGTGGGCAGACTGCATTCACCCCTTGTTTACTGTTCAGACGATGGCATAGCCGATGTCAAAGCATGGTCTCAGCAACCCTGCAGGAGCTGACAAGGGAAACAGCAGAGGAGCTTATATCACAACAAGAACCTCAGGTGAAGTAATCTGTATTCATCAGATTGTAGTAACAGGTCGTCCCAACTGATCCAGAGAGAGTAGAACTGCAGACTGCTTACACACTGTGGAAACTGAAGACAGCCTGGCTACCCCCCTTGCCTAGCAAACATGATGCATGCTGGTAACATGCAGGACCTTTTCAGCCATGGGCCTTTTTTTTTTTTTTTTTTTACTGTTTAGGTGATCATAATGTTTGAGGGCTGTCCACGGTAGAAATTGTTTTTTTTACAGTTTTGTATAACTGTGATGATGTGGCTTATGATCCGCTACAGAGCCCACACTCTCCCCACTTAGGATACTGACATGTCTAAACTTAGCATAATCTGGTAGAATGTCCATGGTATGGGCTCCACACGTAACAGACATGCGGTTCAGCAGTATCTTAGGTGATGGGGTGTTCAAATTGCACTGCTATAAGAGACTCATATCATGGGAGGGGAGGGTTCCCGTTTTAAAAAATGCTTTAAGGAAATGTTTTGTACCACATAGTCTGGCTTTGCTTGCAGAGCCATAATCTTGCTTAGACCAGGTGTTCTCTTCAGGCTCACAGTAATCAAAATTGACCTGAAGGGCGGTCCCATGCTGGTCGAGGGGCAACTAGATGGGAGGACGGTCTTGTTTTTAGGGCCCTCCATTCAACATAGCAATGCCTACTTCTCACGTTTGTTCTCCATATTCACTAAATGGGCCCGCATCCCCTGTATCATTGACTCTAGGTGTTTAGTTGACCCACAGCGTGATTGATCCCACCTACAACTCCCATACTCCCCGGTGTAGGCTTCAACACTGGACTTTGTTGGACTGAAGGAGATTGCTGAACTCACTCTAGGGAATGTTCCTTTAATTCTCCCGCCCCCCCCCACCACATGCTTTGCGTATCTGATTCGATTGGATACTCTGTGTCACAGCTACTAGGCTATTGGCATCAAGGGCAGAATATCTGGGGGAAGACCTATTCCAACCTTAATCCCCTCCAGGTACAGTTTTAGTGGGGTGTGTCATAGTCACAGGTTCCCACTAGGCATTTACAGCCCACCATGCTTGTAGATAAGGTATTCTGTGACACAACAGCAGAGACACTCTCCCATAGCCTACTCGACAACTGGGGAACATCTGTGTCCAAGGTAATTGACTGGGAAGCGATGAAAGTTATCCACAGAGGTCACTGCATCCATGCGGTTGTAGGGGTGAAGGCAGGCCCACACAGTGACATGTCCTGTATTTAGACATCCCTGGGTGCACTGCAAACTACGGCCCAAGCTGACTGTACAATGCTGGGTGCAATGATTAAGGCACTGCATAGACATGCTCAAATGAGTGAGCAACTACAACACCTCGACATCCGTGCGTACCATGCGAAGCAGTATGCAGATGTTTATTGTCCTGGCTCCTGCGCAGCATGAACCTGCCCACACAGATCACGATAATCAGGGATTCACCAGCAATTGTCACAAATCAGTCAGATTCACAAGGCATTTACTATGCATTATCAGACCGCATATGACCCTCTATTATGGACAGTCAGGTTGCAATATGTCACTTTCTTGCGTCTGTCAACTTAGTAGTCCGTCGTCCACTAGATAGGGAAGATCTTAACGCACCCCTTTCATGAGAGAAAGAGACGGTGTCAGGCGGGGCACACCAACTCATAAAACACTGGGTATGAATTCCAAATCTAATTCTACAAAGCCTACAAGCACCTTTTAGCCCTGAAACTCCTCAAACCTTAACAAGAGTTCCAAACGGACGGTTGACTTCTGCCCACCCTCCGCAAATCTTAGTATCCTTTTCCAAGCCTGTGAAAGACCCCATGGAGCTTGCCTCTTAATACCCGCATTCTATGTTGAGGTCTGATTATAAAATCCTGAACAAGGTTATAACGGGCAGGCTGTGTGAACACATGCCACGTCTGGTGCACACAGGTAGGTCCACCACCACTTTAAATATACACCTTCTGCACAGGGTAATGAAGCTTCCTCTGTTCCAGTTGCCATTTGCTGCATGCTTGGTGCTGGACTTGCATGAAGCATTTGATATAGTGGATTGAAATTGCCCGTTTTTGACCATGACTACTTTTGGCATCAAGGGATGACTAGATGCGTTAATTTTACTCATATACATTGAACGCACAGTGCGGGTGAATATTGGCCAGTGTATCTTCCCCTGTTTCTGAGTGAGCAGAGGAATGTGGCAAGTCTGTCCGCTGTCCCCTCTGCTCTTTGGCCTCGCAATGGAGCCCTTATCCCCGAGGCTCCAACAGCAGGGGCGTTCCTGGAGTATCCCATTGTCTGGGGAGATCCATGTAGTCTTGTTATATGCAGATGATGCATTATTCTACATCCGAAACATACAGTAGGGCATAGCTGATATCCAAGACATACCCCTGGAGTTTCATGTTGCTTCTGGCCTGGGGGTGACCTGTGCCAAATCATGCCTGTTTATGCTGCACCTGAACTGTCCCCAGCAGCAGTTCATTGTGGATTCCAATCCTTTGTGTTAGGAGCCCCGCACGTTTTGATACCTTGGCATAAACATCTATCACGAGACAAAGTATCTAATAGATGACAACCTTATAAGAAGCATAGCAACCCACATCCCCACATGGCTTTTTGGAGCACTTTGCAAGGTAGAGTGTCCCTATCTAAGATGGTAATGCTCCCTCTGCTACTTTACTTTTCCTATAACCTCCTGGTCTGTCACCCAGAGGCACATCCCATCCATTACACTTGGCCATAAGGAGTTTCATTCAAAACAAGGGGAGTTGCCACATTGCACTCCGTAAACTACAGTTGTCCCTAGACTAAGGGGTATTTGGGGCTCCAGATTTTGAACATTACTAGTTGGCGGCCCAGGTGCATTGGTCGGCAAGTTGTTTGTCAGGTCATCACACAGAAGAACTTGAATCTCCCACAGCAGCCCGAGCACACTTTGTGGTCTAGCGGATCTTCCTTCCCCAGGACAGGCTTTCACATGATGCTAATGGATTATTGCTGATCACATGAGAGTTTTAATCAGAGCTTGCGATACATCACGCAGATTCTTTGCTTGAGATACCACTGAGCTACATAACCTCATTCAGCAAAATGTTTGGTAGCGTGGGCACGAGGGCCTGGGTAGAGGCAGGCATAAGTACACTAGTTGCTTTGTATCAGGGGGGTACATTATTTTCTTATAAATGCTTACAGGAGGAACATGCCCTTCCAGCAGGTCATTTCTTGGCATACGGGCGCTTGCTGGGCCACCGTAGAAATACTCTGGGCCATCACAGACAATATGCCAGTACAGCGACAAACAACACATTACACATAGTTTATACAGTGGAAAAGGAAATTTGGCAGTGAATTACATCATGCAATACATAGCTATCAGCTATGTAGGTACCTTGCAATCTCGTGTGCATGGGAACGTCACTCGAGGGTGGCCGTACTCCAGCTTGGGGTATCATGTGCACTGCATTGTGAGGGCTGTCTGGTTGGGGCAGTGGAAATTGCCTGGTACTATTTGCAATTTGAGGGCGGCTAACTATGGTGGAAGGCTGCTGGTCAAGGAATTCAGGAGCACTCAGAGTTACGCTGTATGTAATAAGTGCTGTGTTGGGAAATAAACAAATAATTATTTTGAAAAGAGCTGAACTCTCTAATTGGGAGCAGAAAGGCAAACTTTGGCCATGTGTCGGTTGTCCTTCAGGCCTCTTAATTGTATGAAGTTCCTGGTGACAGTCAGCACATAAAGGGTAGTTACATGAGAGGTTGCTTTAACAGGAGGGGATGGGTGGATTGAGGAGAAAGGTGGCGGTTCTCCTTTGTGATGTGTTCACCTGCATAGAGGCATTGCAAGAGAAGTTCTCATCTGACTGGGGAATTGAGAGGTGTTGTGTGGGTAAACTGATGAAATCGTGATGCCTTCATCAATATGGGGCCTTCCGTTGGCATGGGTAAGGTTCCACTTTGTCATTGGGTAAGGCTGTGGTTTAGTGAGTTATGGGTTTTTCAAGGTGAAGCACCTGCTGTAAGGGCCTTATATTGTAGCAACATCACATCCCATGCTGCTGCGATGGGGCACTGTCTGATACAGCCGGCCTACAACCAGTGTAGTGCAAGCCTATCTGCCTCATCCTAGCAGGACACTGCCAATTGCCATGGGCCTGCGACGCGGTTGCGGGGCCTTTCAATACAAAGAGAGGAGGCATTTGGCCAATAAGAGGGCCAGCTTACCAAATTTGGCTTGTACTTTGTGTTGGTTCCATCAATGGGAATAATCCTAGTGCGGTGGCATTAAGTTATGGGACTGTGGCCAAAGTGCTATGCAGCTTGTCCCAAAAGTGTGCCAATGTGGAGCAGGACTAGAGCATGTGTTGAAGGTGCACCACTGGGAAAGAGCATCTCAGGCAGGTGAGGTGTGCCACTAGGAATATTCTGTTAAGGGGTAGGGCAGGGGTTGAGGTAGCCCTTATGTAGAAGCACTTATTGGTTATTCTTGTAGCATGCTTTATGTCTTACCATCTTATGTGATTCCAGGGCCCTGGCATATTGATGATCATGAAAATGCCTCCTGTGGTTCTCCGTACAGAACTGCCTAAGTTGCATCAGGGGTATGTCGAAGTGTTCCAATGGCTTTACAAAGCCAAATGATAAGATGTCACCCGTGTACCATTTGATATATTATACAAACAGTGTCTAGTTTTTTCTGTAAGGATTTACCATAGGGAGTCCATTGAGGTAGCAGGCATCAGTATGTGATGAATTGTCCTGGGAGATGGCATATTCCTGGTCAAAAGCTGGCCGTCCCGGAAGAGGTCTTCCACTGTGTCAAATGAGTGTGCCTGCCAGTCTGGTAGCTGCTCTCTTGTCAATGAGCCCTACACGCTGGTGAGGCCCTGTATTGCAATGTTAGGGGCATATGGAACAATCTGGTTTGTTTGTTAGGCGAAAGTTTCTGGTTAGACATTTCCACAACAACCATCCAGGAAAGGAGCAGGGCATCATCAGTGGTGATCTTAAATGTGTTTTTGCCCACCAGCCATCGAGCCACCCAATCAAGCTGTGCCACCAGGTAGTAAGACTCGAAACATGGGTCCCCTCAAACCTCCCTGAACCACTATCAACCCATCATTCCAAATTGTATCCCCATCAAATGATCTAGATCACAGAAGTGGTATGGTGGAAAGGCTGGTACGTTGACAAAATACTGCAATTGGGGAAGGATTATCATCTTTGAGAATGCAATCTTGCCGGTGAGGGCTCTGGGGAGCTGCTGACAGAGTTGCCCTCAAATTTGTCTTCCTGCAAGTGGTGAAGTGGCACCCCAGGTAACGGAAGGCTGTGGACTTCCAAGCTAAGACTGCAGGGGCAATGTTGGCGGTGTGGGTTTTCACCTCGGAACAAGTATAGAATTTTCCCTAGTTAACTTGGAGCCCAGTCACCGCTTCGAAGTCCTGAAAGGCAGATGTCGAACAGGTGGTGTCGATTTTCATATCTCAGATGTAAAGTAGAACATAATTTGCATAAAGGAACACTAAGTTCCTCCGTGCAGCTGTATTCACCCCCCCTCCCCCCACAAACGGGGCTCTTCCAACTGAGGCAGTGCGCCATTGGCTACATGGATATGGAGAACAGGATTGGGGAGATGGGACAACCCTGTTTAACCACGACCAACAGGAAAGGGGGGCAATATTAGGCAGCCCTCTTGGACCCTTGAAGAGAGGTTTAGGTTTAGTAGTTTGATGTAAGCTAGGAGGCATGGGCCTAGAACGAAGGATGATAGGGTCGCAAACAGGTGCTCCATAAGAGTCAATCAATACAGACTATTAGGCTGATCTAGTATATAGTGTGGATGCCTGGTCTATTACACTGAATAGGCGACGGATATTATAGGGGTGGCCAGTTAGCTGTGTAGGTCAGAGTGATACATACTGAAGAATGGCAGATTGCAATTGTAATATCCAGCCTGTAGGCAGGGTCATTTCTGTTCTTGTAGGGGACCACCACACCAGCAGTTATCAAGGTTTGTCCCCTTATGAGTGGATTCGAGCTGTGTATTTGCTAGAGTTAGGCTGGCAATCCGAGAGATACTGCAGTACGGTGCCTCAGGAAGCCCTCGTTAATAGTGTGGAGCAGACTGATTAAAAAGCCACCTACAGTGTTGAAGAAAGAAGTGGATGGGCTGGCCCGTGATCTTTGGTTTTTACAGGTAGTCTGCTAATGGCAGGGTCACAACCTGGTCATGAGTTTCATTGGCATGCTTCACTTGGCGTTAGCCTGGCATGACTCAGCATGTACCTAACAAGTGCACTTTGTCCAGAAGGTCTTGGGTGGTCTGTTTTTGGGTCTTCAGCTGTGGTACCATCTCTGTGATATTACGTTCTGTGTTGGGGAACCGGGAAGTCAATTTTCGCAGGTCCTTCTGAAGGAGACCAAATTCCACACATCTCCTTTATGTGCGCTTCTACTGATGAGCAAGAGGATTTATTGGTAAGTAGGATGGTGGCCTGTTTTTCACCCAAGTCCTGTGGAGAGCTGGAGGTCTTTGCCCGTGTCAAGGCTCCTCCCCATGATGGAGCGTGGGATAGGGTGGACGGGGTGAGGTTTTGGTGATTTCGGTTTACCCATGGTGTGTTCCCAGTCTACCGCGCCAATACGTTACTGGATCATTGTATGCAGGATGACTAAAATCATGTTCCGTGGGGTAAAAGTCTGCTAGTGTCAGCTGTGGTCTTTGTAGTAGCCAGCTCCCTACACCCTCCCCCTCCCCCTGTGCCGGGCATGCCCGGTATGGTATGCAAGGTTGGTTCTGGCCAGTCGACAGTCTGATGCAGCACTGTGTCTGTCTCTGTGTGTGTGTGTGTGTAATGACAGGATTAATGTTGATTGCGGCATTCAGGTCCTGGAGCAAATTTACTCCACGGCTGCCATCTTTGGCTCCATGGCAACCCCATAAACACCCTCTCATACACACACTGTATATAATGGGTTGAGGCTGTAGACTTGTCACCTGGTTTGTTTGTGCACTAGCATACACCGCACACAACCTGTTAAATGTAGTCCTTAGGGAGTGGGGCTTAGGTGGCGAGTCGACAAGGAAATACTGGAAACAGTACTTACATACCCCAGGATGATGCAGAATACCAAGTTCAGTAGATCCTGCATAATATATTTCATATAGCCTACCTCACTCCTGCAACTCTGTCCTAAATGTTTGGGTCCTCCTCTGTTTGCCCGAGATGCCAACATGCAGGTGCTGACACGATGCACGTATTCTGGAGTTGCTCAGTCTGTAACCTTATGGGTGTCAGTGTCCAACTTGCTGAGAGGTGACTGGATGTGTTCACAATGGAAGTTGCACTGTTGGGATTGTTGGGATTGTTCAGGTGCTCAAAAACAGATAAAGCTGCGAACCGGTTTATAAACCAAGCATTGCTGATAGCATGCAGACTAATTGCCATGCACTGGAAAGCCCAGGTATTGTTAGATATAGCCCACTGGTGTGCGGCAATACTGAAGTGGGGACAGGGAGAGGAGCTCAGGAGGCAAGAAATATGAGGACTACGCAAATACCCCAGAAATGTGGAATGGGAAGCACTATTACTTGACTTGCACACATTCAAGAGTTGGTGGCCCATACTTAAACCTACCCTGGCGGGGACATAACCCCCTCCTCCCCCATCCCCTTTTATCCACATTCCCACACCTCCATCATAACCCCTTCCAGCCTGTCCATGGGTGAGTGACAACACCCTTCTGTTACACCCTTTGATGTCCCCGAATAGCTTCCTAGTGGCCATTATAGCTTCATGGATGTCACTGTTGATTTTCAATGTTTGCAGTACCTGCTTGAGATAGGAAGATTGAATAGCACTTATGGTAATGGCAGAATGTGAGTTAACATCAACACATGACTTGTTTTTTCCAATGTTGCTGTTTAAGGACTGAACCAAGGACTCCTGCTGATACTGATGTGAAACTATTTTATTAATGACGATGTAGCTGGATTGCGGATTTTACTAATGATAATGTAACTTTCATAGATGTAATTTATTCAAGATTGTGATATTGAAAATGCAATTTAAAACTGGTTAAAAAAAAAGTTATTGGAGATGCAGTTGGGTAGTTAGCTTTCACTAAAAAAATACTAATGGTAGGTCAGCACTAATGAGGGACACATTAGCAAAGCACATTTACTTTTGATAATTATTGAAATTATGAACTATGATTCAATCTCAAGACCGGAGCCATGGATTATGCATTTCCTTTGTCCATTTTATTAATCAGCAGCCTTTACAATTAGAAAAAAAAAACTTTATTTCACAGAAATCTTAGGGAAGGGGTATTCCACATAACTTATCAAACTCTAAATTCATAACATAGTCCATGTTTATGTCCCCTCTTTCTTCGTGAGATAAAAATGGTCAGTTCCTTCTTGTTCATTCCCGTTTGGAGCCGTCATTCCCTAGAAGAGAAAATACACCTTGTAACTATTCCATGCAGAACCAATATGACGTTCAAGTGGAGGGCACGCAAATAGCAATGTCACCTTAAATCTCAAATACAGTATTCAAAAGCATGATAATGGCAAAACAGTCATACTACTACCATAGGAAAGTCCCAAATGTATCCTGCATCAACTTTGTCACCGGGTCAACAGAAACCTCTTGCTAAAGCGGGTGTTGTCTTCATGTCCTTAAGCCCTTCACTGCCATGGACATAATGCTATTAAAGAACGAGTTACTTACCTTCGGTAGCGACTTTTCTGGTGGATACATTAGCTTCCTGTGGATTCCTCACCTAATGAATACTCCCATTGCGCCAGCATTCAACGGAAATCTTCTTCCTAGCTTCTGCACGTCGACGAGCAGTTGCCCACGCGATGCCGTCTGACGTCATACAGGCAATAAGAGGTCCTCGCCGACGTGCCGACGTCAGTACCAACATTTTTTACGTGCCTGAGAATAATAGGCCATTGAGATGAAAGAACAATAGTAATATTTAATGATATTCCAAACAAACACATCATTCTGAGAATTCAACCTACCCTTTTTTTTTTTTAAACAAGTAAATAAATATATTAACTATATATATAGATATAAACATATATACATAATATATACAAATCCTCAAAACCAAGAGGAGCACACTCAAGAATTACTTGGTTAGACCAAACAGGCAACGGGGAGGCGGGTGGGACCGCGAGGAATCCACAGGTAGCTAATGTATCCACCAGAAAAGTCGCTACCGAAGGTAAGTAACTCATTCTTCTGATGGATACAACTACCTGTGGATTCCTCAACTAATGAATAGAGTCCCAAAGCAGTACCGCACTCGGTGGTGGGTGCCTGAATGGTCAAACCAAGAAATCCTGCAGCACTGACCGTGCAAAATGGCCATCCCTTCTGACCTCAGAGTCCAAGCAGTAATGCTTCGCAAAAGTATGAAGGGATGACCAAGTTGCGGCCTTGCAGATGTCGACCACAGGAACACCCCTAGCCAAGGTCAAAGAGGCCGACTTAGCTCTGGTAGAATGAGCTCTTATACCATCAGGAGGATCCTTCTTTGCTAAAGAGCAACACATTTTAATGCAAAGAGCAACCCACCTGGAGAGTGTTCTCTTGTGGACTGCCTTTCCTCTCCTCTTTCCCACGTATCCGATGAAAAGCTGATCCTCCAGCCTGAAATCCTTTGTCCTGTCTATATAAAAGCTTAGCGCCCTCTTTGGGTCCAAGCGGTGTAGTCTCTCTTCTTCCTTTGACGGATGAGGCGGAGGATAAAACGTGGATAGAGTAATTGTCTGGGCCAAATGAAAGGGTGAAACAACCTTCGGAAGGAAAGCAGCCTTCGTCCTCAGCACCACCTTATCCCCATAAAAAGATGCATAAGGGGGTTTTACCGATAGAGCCTGCAACTCACTCACTCTCCTTGCAGAGGTAATTGCAACCAGGAAAACCGTTTTAAGAACCAATAATCTTATGGGGCAAGAATGCATAGGCTCAAAAGGGGCCCCCCATAGGGAAAGTTAGAACCACAGTCAAATCCCATTGAGCCATAACGAAAGGAGTTGGAGGGATTTTATTCATAAGGCCCTTCAAGAATCTAAGTACTATTGGTGATTTAAATAAAGAAGACTGGTCTGGAAGACAGAGAAAGGCTGACAAGGCAGACAAGTAACCCTGAACAGTAGCCACTGCACAACCCCTCTGTGCTAAAGACAAAGCAAAAGATAAAACATCTGACAAATGAGCACGTAAGGGATCAATCTGCCTCTCTCCACACCAAACCACAAATTTAGACCACCTATTAGCGTAGATAGATTTAGTGGAGTGTCGCCTGGCCGATAAGATAACATCCACTACATCAGCCAGGAGAGAGAAAGAACTCAGGTTGCCCCGTTCAATCTCCAGGCATGAAGGTGCAGGCTCTGGAGGTCGGGGTGTAAAACCTGCCCCTGCGACTGCGAGAGGAGGTCTGCCCTGAGAGGGAGACGGAGCGGAGGGCACAGTGAGAGTTGGAGAAGGTCCGAGTACCACACCATCCTTGGCCAATCCGGAGCAATTAAGATGACTTGAGCCCGGTCTTGGCAAATTTGACTCAACACACAAGGAATCAAGGGTATGGGGGGAAACGCGTAAAGCAACTGGTCGCACCAGGTCATCTGAAACGCATCCCCCAAAGCTCCTTGTACCGGATACTGGAGGCTGCAGAATAACGGGCAGTGCGAATTCTCCCGGATGGCAAACAGATCTATCCGAGGAAACCCCCACATCTGGAAGATTAACCGGACTTGATCTGGATGGAGACGCCACTCGTGATCGGCTGAGAAATGGCGACAGATTGTCCGCACGTACGTTCAAGACTCCGGCCAGATAATTTGCTACCAAGCAAATCTGATGGTCCTTTGCCCAGGACCATAGCCGTAGAGCTTCTCTGCAGAGAAGGTACGACCCTACCCCTCCCTGTTTGTTTATATACCACATCGCAGTAGTGTTGTCCGTCAGGACCTGAACCGACTGACCAAGAAGGGACGGGAGGAAGGCCTTAAGATCCAGACGTACAGCCCGTAACTCCAACAGATTGATATGAAACACCTGTTCTACTGGAGACCAAAGTCCCTTGATCTCCAGGTCCCACAGATGAGCTCCCCACCCTAGAGTGGAAGCATCCGTTATTACTGTGGCCACAGGCGTAGCTTGCGAGAACGGCCTTCCTCTGGAAAGATTGCCGTCCGCAATCCACCATTTCAAATCCATGGCAGCATCTCTGGAGATTCTCACCGAGCCTTCGAGATCCCCTTTGTGTTGAGATCACTGCCTTTGGAGGCACCACTGAAGAGCCCTCATGTGCCAGCGAGCATGCATGACCAACAGTATGCAAGAAGCAAACAGACCGAGCAGACGTAGGACCTTGAGGACTGGAATGACTGCTCCACTTTGAAACATTGGAACCAACGCCTGAATGTCCTGAATCCGCTGAGGCGGAGGAAAGGCTCGGTTCAATGTTGTATCCAGTACTGCCCCTATGAACAGGAGGCGCTGAGAGGGCTCTAGGTGAGATTTGGGCATGTTCACCCAAAAGCCCAGGTCGAACAACAACTGGGTTGTCGACTGCAGGTGATGCAACACGAGCTCCGGAGACCTGGCTTTGATCAACCAGTCGTCTAGATAAGGAAATACTGCTATCCCATTCCTTCTGAGCTCTGCCGCAACCACCGACATCACCTTCGTGAAGACTCGAGGTGCTGAAGTAAGACCAAACGGGAGGACCGCAAACTGATAGTGCTGCGACCCCACCACAAAACGGAGATACTTCCTGTGCGACCTCAGTATCAGGATATGAAAGTAAGCATCCTGCAAGTCGACAGACACCATCCAATCTCCATTGTTCAGTGCCAAAAGCACCTGAGCTAGGGTCAGCATCTTGAACTTTTCCTGTTTGAGGAACCAATTCAAGATACTTAGGTCCAGGATTGGTCTCAAACGACCATCCTTCTTGGGAATCAGGAAGTACCTTGAATAACAACCTTGACCCCTTTATTGCTCTGGAACCAACTCCACCGAGCCCTTTGAAAGGAGGACTTGAATCTCCTGTTCCAACAACAGGAGGTGTTCTTCTGAACAAGAAGATGGGCGGGGCGGGATGGGGGGCGGAAAGTCCCAAAAGGGAAGGGTGTAGCCTTTTCTCACAATGCTGGTAACCCAGGAGTCTGAAGTTATGACCTCCCACTTGTGGAGAAAATTCAGTAACCTCCCCCCTACAGGAGTGGAGTGAGTGGTAATTGTTGGAAGCCTAAGGCTGCTTCCCCTGCTGCACCCCTCCAGAGGAAGAGGAAAAGGCAGAGTGCTGCTGAGAGGCTCCCCTGGTACGGACCCTACCCCTCCCTCTAAAAGATCTATAGGAGAGAGCAGAGGTAGGCTTCTGGAATTTCCCTCGAAAGGAGGAGGAGGAGCCACAATCAAATCCTCCTAAAAAATCTGGAGGAGGCAGAAGAAGTGGCTTGCAAGCCCAGCGACTTGGCCGTGGCCCTGCTCTCCTTGAACCTCTCTAAGGCCGAATCCGCCTTGGCACCAAAGAGCTTGTTCCCAACAAAAGGAAGGTCCAGTAGGGTCGACTGCACATCAGAGGAAAATCATGAGTTACGAAGCCAAGCCTGCCTCCTCGTAACTACAGCAGTGCCCATTGCCCTAGCAATGGAGTCAGTTGTATCCAACCCAGATTGGATAACCAGAGTTGCAGCTGCCTGAGCGTCCAATACTAGATTTAACAGCCCCTGAGGGACCTCCGTATGCGTTGATGCAATCTCGTCCATCAGGGCATAAAGGTATCTTCCTAAAATACATGTAGCATTGGAGGACTTCAATGCCGTGCTACATGAAGAGAACACCTTTTTGGGTGCCATGTCCATCTTCTTGGAGTCTCTATCCGAGGGCACAGATGGAAAAGAGCCAGGAGCAGACCTTGCCGAGCAGGAAGCCTGGACCACCAAGTTTTCAGGTGTTGGATGTCTGGTAAGAAAACCAGGGTCAGCCGGTGCAGCCCAATACCTCCCAGCCACAGATCTATTAACAGCTGAAGAAGACCCCGGCTTCTTCCAGACTTCCAAAACAGGGTCCAGCAAAGCCTCATTGAACGGCAAAAGTGGTTCTGCCAATGTAGAGGCCGGGTGCAACACCTCTGTCAACAAATTCTGCTTGGCTTCAGTTACCGGCAAAGGAAGATCCAAGAAGCTGGCTGCCTTCCTGATAACAGAATAAAAAGTGGCCGCCTCTTCTGTATACTTCCCAGGAGATGACAAGTCCCACTCGGGGGAAGTATCTAGGCCACTAGCAGTGTCCAGCCCATGGAGACCCTCACGAGAGTCCTCAATCTCTCCTTCCTCCATGTTTTGTCTCTGGTACTCCTGCTCTTCAAGGAGGTGGAGAGCAAGTCTCCTCGAGTGCAGCCTCTCCTCTATCCTCGGCGTCGACATGGCGTCAGCTGATGTTGAAGAACGACGCCGATCGAGGAGTCGCATGGAGAGAAGACTGCTTCGGAGTTGCAGGAGGTCTAGACGGCGCCACTGGTTGAAACATCGAAGCCACCGGAGCCGAAGTCTCAGGAGCCACCGGAGCCGATACCGGCGCCGAGCCCACGTTCCCCAGGGGGAGAAAGGGCATAAAGGGTGCCGGTCGAAGCGGAGCCGGAGCACCCATGTTGAAGGCCAAAGGGCCCGAAGGACCAGCCGGTCCACCACCTGGAGCCATCTGCTGGAAGATAGAAAACATCGCATTTAAAAATGCGGTACTATCAGCTCCAGGGGCCGGGAAAGCCGGGTACTGGGGTGCCTGGTTCGAAGGCGACACCGACCTCGACGTCTGCAACGACGGAGAAAATATTTGAGGCTGTGGAACCTCAAACACTGAAGGTGGTTGGCCCGATGACCCGGGCGAAGTCGGTGAGGCTGGAGAAGGAAACGGCGTCGACGGATGGGGAGTGACAGTGGGACTGACCTCCCAAGTCTTCAGACGTCGAGTTGATAGTGACCTCGACCTCTCTTTACTCGACCGGCGCCGTGATTCTCGATGACGCCGGGAGTCCCGATGACGCCGATGAGACTTCGGTGACGAGGATTTTCGATGACATCTCTTTTCCTTCCTTTTCGACTTCGCCAGAAAAAGCTTAGCCTCGCGCTCTTTCAGGGCCTTAGGATTCATATGTTGACACGAATCGCACTTGTCAACATCATGATCGGAACTAAGACACCACAAACAGTCTTAGTTAGTTACCGACATTTTGCCCCCACACTCACGGCAGGGCTTGAATCCTGACTTCCTTTGCGACATTGTAATCTCAAAGAAAAAAATAGATCCAAAAAACACACTCACTGTCGAACAGCAACAGTAGCTCCCTCTAAGATAACCTTTTCGAATGGCACGGAAAAAAGTGAACGGACGTCGGCGAGGACCTCTTATTGCCTGTATGACGTCAGACAGCGTCGCGTGGGCAACTGTGACGTCCTCGTCGACGTGCAGAAGCTAGGAAGATTTCCATCGAACGCTGGCGCAATGGGAGTATTCATTAGGTGAGGAATCCACAGGTAGTTGTATCCATCAGAAATAGGCTGATCTGCCCCCAGGGAGGGCAGAAGCCATTAGGCACCAGGGATGCTTTTATTTATATTGAGAACAGGAGTGACCCCTTCGGCAAGGGTTGTTCCCCCCTCAAGCAATTTTTAAAAAATATCATTTCTGCCCCCCCCCCCCCCCCAGGGGGCAGATTGGCCTTTATTAATTAGGCCGATCTGCCCCTTTTGGCAGGGGGTGGGGTGCAGAAGCCACTAGAAACCAGGGTTTGTTTAAAAAAATGTTTAAACCTTTATACTGATAAGGGGTGCGACCCCTTATGCAAGCTCACAAATGGCCTAAAGTACAAATTACTTACCTTCGGTAATGAAATATCTGGTAGAGACATATTCTAGTTGCAGATTCCTTACCTTAGAATTTCCCCCCAGGCGTTAGACTGTATCTGGAGATTTTTCTTTGAGCAATACCCTTGGGCGTCTGTAGGTGGCGTTGTTCGACTCCGCAGGCATCGACTGATGCCTTGATGACGTCTGGAGTAGTACACTGACGCCGCCCTCCCGCAGTGATGTCAGTTTCTTTTAACGACTTTCCACGCCAGAGCGCAGAGCCGCTAAGAACACTGAGATTGGTGTGACAGAGCTAAGGACCTGAAAGGGTGGAACACCTGTCCCCAGAAATAATTTCGCAAAGCGGAGAGGATGGGCGGGCGGTAAGGAAGCTGCAACTAGAATGTGTCTCCCACCAGATATTTCAAATACCGAAGGCAACTAACCTGTACATCTGATAGAGACTTCTAGTTGCAGATTCCTCACCTTAGAATTGATACCCAAGCAATGCCATCCTATGTGGTGGGCTGCGAACAAAGATCATACTAGAAAGTCTTGCAGGACTGAACGACCAAAGTAGCCGCCTCGACGGACCTGACTATCCAGGCAGTAATGCTTATCAAACGTGTGCAGGGATGCCCATGTAGCTGCCCGACAGATATCCAGGACAGGAACTCCGCGTGCTAACGCAGTGGAAGCTGCAATTTCTCTGTTGGAATGAGCACGCAAGCCTTCAGGAGGTTGCTTTTTAGCCAAAGTGTAGCACATTTTGATGCAAAGAAGCACCCATCGAGAGATGATATGCTTTAGCACCGCCTTCCCTTTCTTAGCACCCACATAGCCAAAGAGTTGATTGTCCACCTGGAAATCTTTAGTACAATGGAGGTAGAACACCAACACTCTTTTTGGGTCCAGACAGTGGAGTCTCTCCCCTTCTCATGAGAAGGGTGTGGGAGTGTGTAGAAGGTAGGCAAAGTGATGGACTGGCCTACATAAAATGGTGTAAATACCTTAGGAAGGAATGAAGCTCTAATGTGTAACACCACTTTGTCAGGGTGTACAGACAAGTTTGGAGGCATTGAAGAAAGCACCTGGAGCTCACTTACCCTGCAAGCAGAGGTGATAGCGACAAAGAAAGACAGTTTGAATGCGAGGATCCGCAAGGGACAATTATGCATTGGCTCAAAGGGGGTACACATTAAATAAGTAAGTACAAGATTAAGATCCCACTGAGGCATAATAAATGGAGTGGGAGATAATTAAGTGGGTGAGCCCTTTTAAGAACCTACTGACAATAGGAGATTTAAAGAGTGAGGGCTGATCAGGTAACCTTTAAGGGTGCCCAAAGCAGAGCCCTGCTGGGCTAAATAATGAACAGAAGAACCTCTGACAGAGGGGCACAAATGTGATCAACAGATTTGTTGGTACACCATGCCACAAGATTTATTCCAACAACAGGCATATACAGTTTTAGTCGATGGATGCCTGGCTGCCAAGAAACATTGCAGACTTTAGGTGGAAGGGCAAATGCATTCAACTGTTGCAGCTCAATCTCCACGCATGAAGGTGGAGGTTGGACAGGTGCCGGTGGAGAACCGTCTCCTGCTGCTGTGACAGAAGATCCGCCCAAAGAGGCAGTCTGAGTGGAGGATGGATGGACATGCTCAATAGCTCTGGATACCACACTCTTCAAGCCCAGTCCGGAGCCACCAAGATAACTTGGGCCCGGTCGTACTTGATTTTCTTGAGAACTCTGGGTAGAAGAGGGCTAGACGGGAAGGCGTACAGGAGGCTGGAGCTCCACTCGAGATGAAAAGCGTCTCCGAGCGAGTGCCGTCTTCGAAAATTCCAACGTGCAAAACAGCTGACATTGCGTGTTCTCTGCGGAGGCAAACAGATCTAACCAAGGCTCTCCCCACTTGAGACCTTGCGTCACCTCCAGATAGAGACGCCATTCGTGATCGACTGTGCGTCGGCGGCTGAGTTTGTCTGCTCTGGCGTTGAGAGCCTGCCAGATGTTCAACCATCAGCGTAATGCCCTGATATTCCAGCCATGTTCAGAGGCGTAGTGCTTCCTGACAAAGGGTCCAGGACCCTACCCCGAGTTGTCTGTTGGAGTACCACATGGCGGTAGTGTGGTCTGTGAACACCTGCACCACTTTCCCTTAGAGAGGGAAGGAATGTTTTTGACCTAAGCCTGATTGCCCGGAGCTCCAGCATTTTTATGTGGAGCCCGACTCCGCCGGAAACCAGAGGCCTCTGATCTCTGCTTCTCCCATGTGGCCACACCAACCCACAAGTGACGCATCTGTCACTATAGAGAGATCTGGTTGGGGAAGGGAGAGGGATCTGCTGTTGACACAATTTGGATTCTAAAGCCACCACTGCAGGTCTTTCGCAGTCCCCTCCGAGATATGGACCATGTCTGAGCGATTTCCCTGATGCTGCGCCCACTGGAACTTTAGGTCCCACTGCAGAGTGCGCATATGCCATCTGGCATGTGTACTAGCAGGAGACAGGAGGCCATGAGGCCCAGCAGGCTCACACTCACCGAAACCCAAGACCGAGGCTGAAAGAAAGATCTGAATCATAGCCTGAACGTCTTGGACTCGCTTGTCTGGAGAATAAGCGAGAAATCGCACTGTATCCAGAACAGCTCCAATGAAAGTGAGCGTCTGAGAGGGAGTCAGGTGTGACTTCGGCACGTTTATAGTGAACCCCAGCTTGTGCAGGAGGTTCGCCATAGTCTGAAGGTGAGAGACGACTGTCTGGGGAGAAGGCGCCTTCAACAGCCAGTCATTGAGGTAGAGGAAAACTGAGACCCCTAACCTGCACAGATAAGCTGCAACCACCGCCATCATTTTTGTGAACACCAGAAAAGGCGGTGGTAAGGCCGAAAAGGAGCTTGGTAAACTGAAAGTGCTCGTCACCTACCATGAATCGTAGGTAACGTCTGTGGGCAGGCAGGATGGGGATGTGAAAATAAGCGTCCTGCAAGTCCAACGCTACCATCCAGTCTCATGGGTCTAAGGCAGAAAGAACCTGAGCCAGGGTGACCATTTTTAATTTCTCCTTCTTGAGGAAGTAGTTCAGGACCCGAAAGTCTAGGATTGGGTGTAAGCCCTTGTCCTTCGTTGGTATAAGAAAGTAGCAGGAATAACAACCACGACCCACTTCTGGCACAGGGACTCTTTCTATAGCTCCCTTGGCCAAGAGAGCCATGACTTCCTGGTGGAGAAGCACAAAATGATCCTCCGGAAGATGATGGGAGGATGGTGGCATGTGTGGTGCTGCAGATTCCAAAGGAGGGTGGGGAGGAGTAGCCCTTCCGAATGATCTGCAAAACCCACCCATCAGTGGTGATAAGTTCCCAGAGGGGCAGGTGATGGCGGATCCTGCCCCTAACTGGGTAGGAGTGACGGGACTAGGAGGGTTTGGAGACTGCAGCGGGGGGGGGGGCAGAGGTGGAATGGACAGACCTATGGTTCCCTGTCTCACAGCCACGTGGAATTCCGCGACCTCGGCCATGCATAGGCTGCCCAGCGTGCGTGGCACAATGGCTGGGTTGAGGACATGACAGGGTGCCCCTTCCGTGTTCCACGAAATGGATGAAAAGCTGAATGCGGTGGGCGAGTGGTGGAGGAAAGACCAAGGGTCCGAGCCGTAGACTGGGAATCATTGAATCTCTCCAAGGCAGAGTCCGCTTTGTCTCCAAAGAGATGGGTGCCATCAAAGGGCATGTCCATGAGTGACTGTTTGACATCCCCCGAGAAGCCACAAGTGCATAACCAGGCATGGCGCCGTAAGACCACTGTTGTTGCAACCGATCTGCCCAGAAAGTCTCTCGTATCCCGCCCACAACGGATAGTGAACTTTTCTGCATCTCTCCCATCTTTCACTGCTTGGGAGACGATAGCACGGGCCTCCTCCGGTATCTGCGGCAGGACTTGCGCAACTGTAACCCACAGGGAGTGGGTATAACGTCACAAAAAACATGCAGTGTTCACAGACCGCAGTGCGAGGCTGCAGGAAGAAAACAACTTCTTGGCAAATTGTTCCAGCCTTTTGGATTCACTATCCTGGGGTACGGAAGGGAATGCACCTGAAGAAGTGGAAGCCTGGATAACACGACTCTCAGGAGTGGGGTGTTGGGACAGGAATTTTGGGTCGGTCGGTGCAGGCCAATGGCGGATAGCAATAGTCCTGTTCACAGGAGCCCCTGTGTTGGGTTTGGACCATGTACCCAAAAGGACATCGGTGAGGGCCTCATTGAATGAGAGAAGGGGTTCTGAAGTAGAAGCCCCAGGCTGAAGCACCTCAGTCAGGAGATTAGACCTGACTTCCACAGTAGGTAGCTCAAGGCTGAGGACCTCAGCTGCCCTACTGACCACCATACTGTAAGTTGCTTCCTCCGCCGTAGCCACACTAGGAGGAGACAGCATGCCAGCGTCAGGAGAAGTATCCAGACCACTGGCTTCACCCAAATCCTGTTCCCAGTCCACAGCATGGTCATCCTGGTATTCATAATGGTCCAGGGATCCATCCAATTCCTCCCCATAGGAAAAAGGGTCCAATCAGACCTTGGGTGAATAGGCCCCACTGAAGCCGATGGTGCAGTCGACCGATGCCTCTCCGAGTCGTCTGGGATAAATTCTTGTTCTCCTCCAGGGGAACCCACAAACTATGGGTACCTCTCGAATCCCTATGAAGTTGGCAAAAATATAAATAAAAATAAATACGTATTTTTTTTTTTTTTTTTTTAAACTTCTTAGCCAAAGCGTAGCACTTTTTGATGCAAAGAAGCACCCATCGTGAGATGTTACACTTCTGCACCGCCTTCCCTTTCTTCGTCTCTTCACACCCATGCCGATCCTGGTATGACCAGACAGACAACTGGGAGGCGGGAGGGACCGTGAGGAATCCACAGGTAGCTAATATATCCACCAGAAAAAGCGTTACCGAAGGTAAGTAACTTGCTCTTCTGATGGATACAACTACCTGTGGATTCCTCACCTAATGAATAGAGTCCCAAAGCAGTACCACCTCGGAGGGTGTCTGTCTGGTCAAACCAGGAAATCCTGCAGCACCGCCTGCGCAAAATTGCCATCCATTCGCACCTCTGCATCCAAACAATAATGCTTCACAAAGGTGTAGAGGGAAGACCAAGTCACAGCCTTGCAGATGTCCACCATCAGAACACCTCTGGCCAAAGCCGATGAGGTTGACTTGGCCCTGGTGGAATGAGCCCTGATCCCCTCAGGAGGATCCTTCTTTGCCAATGAGTAACATATTTTAATACAAAGAACGGCCCACCTGGAGATCGCTCTCTTGTGGACGGCCTTCCCCTTCCTCACGTATCCAATAAAGAGTTGTTCATCCAACCGGAACTCTCTCGTCCTGTCGACATAAAAACTGAGAGCCCTCTTAGGGTCCAGACGATGGAGTCTTTCCTCCTCCTTAGATGGATGAGGAGGAGGGTAGAATGTCAAGAGAGTTATTGATTGTCCCAAGTGAAATGGAGACACCACCTTGGGGAGGAAAGCCACCCTGGTCCTCAAAACCACCTAATCCTTATAAAAAGTGGTGAAAGGCGGGTGAGCAGAAAGAGCCTGCAGTTTGCTAACACGTCTAGCCGAAGTGATGGCCACCGTTTTGAAAAACAAATATCCTAATGGGCAGCAAGGAAGTCAACACCAAATTCAAGTCCCACTGCGGCATAATAAAAGGCCTGGGATGAAATTTATTAGTAAGCCCCCTCAAAAATCGAACAACAAAAGGAGATCTGAATAGGGAGGGCTGATCTGGAAGATATAAAAAAAGTCGAAAGGGCCGAAAGATAGCCCTTAACCGTGGGCAAAGCACAACCACGCTGAGCCAATGACAACGCGAACAACAAAACATCAGAAAGATGGGCACTTAAGGGATACATTTTCTTCTCCCCACACCAACGAACAAAATTAGCCCACCTACTTGCATAGACCAACTTGGTGGAGTGTCGTCTGGCTGATAAAAGAACGTCCACCACCTTCGGTGGGAGAGAAAAGGAACTCCGGTTGCCCCGTTCGATCGCCAGGCATGAAGCTGCAGGCTTTGGAGGTGGTGTGTCGAACCTGCCCCTGCGAAAGGAGGTCTGCCCTGAGAGGGAGACGGAGCGGAGGGTACAGTGAGTCGGAGAAGGTCTGCATACCACACCCTTCATGGCCAATCCAGAGCTTTCAGAATGACTTGGGTTTTGGGGAAGATTCGGCAAGACCGGGCCCGAGGAATCAAGGGTATGGGAGGAAACGCGTAAAGCAACTGGTCGCACCAGGACATCTGAAACGCGCCCCCCAACGCTCCTTGCATCGGATACTGGAGTCTGCATAACGACTGACAATGCGCATTCTCGAGTGGCAAAGAGGTCTATTCAGGGAAAAAAAAACATCCGAAAGATGTAAAGAACTAGATCCGGATGCAGACACCACTCGTGGTTGTCCGAGAAGAAGCGACTGAGCTTGTCCGCATGTACTTTTAGGACCCCGGCCAAATGGTTTGCCACTACACAAAGCCGATGGTCCCGCACCCGGGACCAGAGTCGCAGAGCCTCTCTGCAAAGAAGGTACGACCCTACACCCCCCTGTTTGTTGATATACCAAATCGCAGTTGTGTTGTCCATCAGAATCTCAACTGACTGACCGCAAAGGGAAGGGAGGAAGGCCTTGAGGGCCAAACGAATCGCCCGTAGTTCCAGCAGATTAATATGAAACCTCTGCTCTACTGGAGACCAACGATCCTTGATCTCCAGATCCTCCAGATGAGCTCCCCACCCTACGGTGGAGGCATCCGTTATCACTGTGGCCACCAGAGTTGGCTGCGAGAACGGCTTCTCTTGAGAAAGGTTGCCTTCCACAGCCCACCATCGGAGATCCGCTGCAGTGTCTCTGGAGACCCTCATCGATTCCCCGAGATCTCCTCTGTGCTGAAGCCACTGCTTGCGGAAGCACCACTGAAGAGCCCTCATATGCCAGTGTGCATGCGTGACCAACAGAATGCAAGAAGCGAACAGACCGAGCAAACAAAGGACCTTGAGGACCGGAACTACTGCTCCTTCTTGAAACATTAGAACCAGCGCCTGAATGTCCTGTATCCGCTGTGGCGGAGGAAAGGCTCGATTCAATGTTGTGTCCAGTACTGCCCCTATGAACAGGAGACGTTGAGAGGGCTCTAGGTGAGACTTGGGCACATTTATTGTAAAACACAGACTGAACAACAACTGGGTTGTCAGCTGCAGATGACGCAGCACAAGCCCCGGAGACCGAGCTTTGATAAACCAATCGTCCAGGTAAGGGAATACTGCTACTCCCTTTCTCCTGAGGTGTGCTGCAACAACTGCAATCACCTTCGTGAAGACCCGTGGTGCGGAAGTAAGACCAAAAGGAAGGACCGCAAACTGGTAGTGCTGCGATCCTACCACAAACCGGAGATACTTCCTGTGCGACTTGAGAATGGGAATGTGAAAATAAGCATCCTGCAAGCCGACCGACACCATCCAATCCTCCTTGTCCAACACCAAAAGCACCTGTGATAGAGTCAGCATTTTTAATTTCTCCTGTTTGAGGAACCAATTCAAAATCCTCAGGTCCAAAATAGGCCTCAGATGACCATCCTTCTTGGGGATCAGGAAGTACCTGGAATAACACCCCTGACCCCTTTCTTACTCTGGAACCAACCCCACTGCACCTTTCAATAATAGGGAGAGAAGCTCCTGTTGTAACAGCAAGAGATGATCTTCTGAACAAAAAGGAAAGACGGGGAGGGAAGTGAGGTGGGATCTCCCGAAAGGGAAGGGCGTAACCTCTCCTCACCAAACTGATGAAGTCTGTTGTTATAGACTCCCATATGGGAAGAAAGAGTGAAAGCCTCCCCCTACCGGAGAGGTATAAGAAACAATGGTGAGAGAACTAGGGCTTCTTTCCTTGAGGTAACCCTCCAGCGGAAGAGGAAGGGTGCTGCTGCTGGGTGGCACCTCTTGTGCCGACTCTACCCCGCCGCCTGTATGAGCGATAAGGGAGGCTGGAGGACTGCTGCGATCTCCCACGAAAGGAAGAACCTCTTCCAAAAACATGCAGCCGTCTAAGAGATCGAAATGGGGTAGCAGCAGCCTGCAGACCCAAAGATCTAGCTGTAGCCCTACATTCTTTAAAGCGCTCTAGCGAAGAGTCCGCTTTTGAACCAAACAGTTTTGCCCCATCAAAGGGCAGATCCAGCAACATAGACTGGACGTCTGTCGAAAATCCGGAAGTGCGTAACCACGCATGCCGTCTGGAGGCAACGGAAGTCCCCATGGCTCTTGCAATAGAGTCCGTGGTATCCAGCCCTGTCTGAATAACCTGTGTAGCCGCCACCCGAGCGTCCGAAAGAAGACTACACAAATCCTGGCACATGTCCGGAAGTACAGTCTTCGTCGCATCCATTATGGCATGGATATACCTGCCCAGAATACATGTTGCATTGGCAATTTTAGAGCCATGCTGCAAAAAGAACACACCTTCCTGGCCGATTGGTACATCCATTTGGATTCCCGGTCCGAGGGTACTCCCGGAAACGAACCAGGGGCCGACCTCAAAGAGCAGGATGCTTGACCACCAAGCTCTCTGGTGAAGGGTGTTTGGATAAAAACTCCGGGTCCCCAGGCGCAGATCTATAATGCCTGGCCACCGACCTACTATCAGCCAAAGAAAAAAACAGGCTTCTTCCAAACCTCTTCGATCGGATCCATCAGGGCTTCATTAAATGGTAAAAGAGGATCCACCACGGCTGTAGCAGAATGCAAATCCTCAGTCGAAAGGTTGGTCTTCACCTGCGCCGTCGGTAAAGGAAGATCCAGAAATGCTGCGGCCTTCCTAATAAGATTGGTACGAGGCTGCCTCCTCTGTATATTCATCAGGGGATGGCAGATCATATTTGAGAGGTTTCAAGACCACTTGCTGTGTCCAACCCAGGGAAATCACCCTGGGGGTCAGTGATCTCCCCTTCTTCGAGGAATTGCTGTTGATATTCCCTCTCCTCTAAAAGTCTAAGTCATGGAGCAGAGCAACGTCGGTGAATGGCGCCGGGAAGGCGTCATGACAGGTTCTCCGGATCCACCGACGCCGCAGATGGATCCATAAGCGCCATGGAGAAGGCACCCGCATCCGATGCCGACATCCGACCCCATCACCTCCAACACCAGCATCAAAGGTCTCTCCCTCGACGTCGAGGGCTGCACTGTCGGCAGAGGGGCCTGACTTGAATCTCCAGCCAAACAAAATGGTATAAACGGCGTCGGTTTATATGGAGCTGGAACGAGATTGAAAGCCAGGGGACCAGTAGGGCCAGCCGGCGCACCACCTCCCGGAGCCATATTTTGAAAAATCTGGAACATGGCATTAAGGAATGCCGCAGGATCCGTACCCGGAGCCGGGAACGAAGGATAAGCCTGTGGAGCCGGTGCCGGGCTGGACTCTTCAGGTTCAGGATGCACCGGCGAAGTCAGATGACTGAGGATCCACAACTTCAAAGACTGACGGGGCCGGGGACGTTTGCGGCGTCGCAGGTTGAGGGGGACACAGTCGGACTCACTTCCCAAGACCTTTGGTGCCGGGACGATGGAGACCTCGACCGACTTCTGGACTGACGTCGGGAGTCACAATGACGTCACTTCTTATGGGATGACTTTCCAGAAGAGGACCGATGGTGCTGCTTCCTCTCCTTCTTGGACCTTGCCAAGAAAAGCTTTGCCTCGTGTTCCTTCAATGCCTTCGTATTCATCTTTTGGCAGGATCCGCCTTCTTGGAAGTCGTGATCGGAACTGAGGCACCAAAGACAATCGTTGTGCAGATCAGTCACAGACATGCAACCTCCACATTCCCTGCAAGGCTTCAACCCCGACTTTTTCGGAGCAGACATCCTGGAAATACATACCTTCCGAAGAGCTAATGATACAGGTAACAGAAAAGGGTCGATGGAGGAAATCAAGAGACTTGTTTCTACACCATGACACAAATTGATGCCGACAAGCGTATACCATTTTGGTGGAGGGACTCCTGGTTGCCAAGATAAACTCACAGACTTCGTGTGGAAGGTCAAAAGCCGTCAACTGCCGCCGCTCTATCGCCACATGGAAAGCGAAGATTGGACAGCTTCAGATGGAGAACCATCCCCTGCTGCTGCACCAGAAGTGCCTCCCTAATTTGCAGTCTGACTGGAAGATGGGTGGCCATGCTCAATAGCTCTGGATACCGTACTCTCCGTGCCCAGTCGAGCCACAAAGATTACTTGGACCAGAAGTGGTATCGGCAGGAAGGCGTAAAGGAAGCCCGAGATCCACTCAAGACTAAAAGCGTTGCAGAGCGAGTGCAGTCATGAAAACTTCAACATGCAAAACAGCTGACATTGAGTGCTCTCTACAGAGCCGAACAGATAACCAAAGCTCTCCCCATTTGTGAAAGAGACCTTGCACCTTTTCTAGATGTAGACGCCATTCTAGATCGACTGACTCAATGACTGCATTTGTCTGCTCTGACGCTTGGGGATCACACCAGATGTTGAACCACCAGCGATATGCCCTGATGTGCCAGCCATGTCCAGAATCACAGAGCCTCTTTATAAAGTGTCCAGGACCCTACTCCACCCTGTTTGTTGCAGTACCACATGCCAGTAGTGCCGTCTGTGAACACTTGCACTACTTTCCCTTTGAGAGAGGGAAGTATTTCAATGCAAGCGTGATTCCCTGGAGCTCCAGAAGGTTGATGTTGGGCCCAGAATCCGCATGAGACCAGAGGCCTATGATCTACGCCTCTCCTATGTGGCCGCCCAATCCCAGTAGTGAGGCATCTGTCACTACTGAGATATCTGGTTGGGGGAAGCAAGAGATCCAGATTCCAAAGCCACCACAGCAGATCTTTCACAGTCCCCTCCGAGATCTAGACCATGTCGGAGAGATTACACTGATGCTGTGCCCACTGGAACTTAAGTCCCATTGAAAAGCCCGCATATGCCATCTGGCATGTGTCACTAGCAGGATGCAGTACGCCATGAGGCCCTGCAGCCTCTGAGTTGTCTGAAAGCCAGGATAGAGGCTGAAACATCAGAATCCTAGCATGAATATTCTTGATTCGCTTTTTGGGAGGATAGGTCAGAAACTGCACTGTGTCCAGAACAGCCCCGATTAAACGGAGCATCTGATAGGAAGTCAAGTGAGACTTTGGCATGTTTATAGTGAACCTCAATGTATGCAGGAGGTTCGCCTTAGTCTGAAGGTGGGAGACAACTTTCTGGGGCGTGTCTGCCTTCAACAGCCAGTCATCGAGATAGGGGAAGACCGAAACCCCTAACCTGCACAGATGAGCTGCAACCACCGCCATCACTTTCGTGAACACCCGAGGGGTGCTGGTAAGGCCCGAAGGGATCACAGTAAATTGAAAGTGCTCGTGATCTACTAGGAATCGTAGACAGTACCCGTGGGCAGGCAGGATGGGAATATGGAAACAAGCACCCTGCAAGTATAACGCTACCATCCACTCTCCTGGGTCTAAGGCAGACAAGACTTGAGCCAGAGTGATCATTTTGAACTTCTTCTTGCAGAACAGAATGAGGGCCCGAAGGTCTAGGATAGGACATAAGTCTTTGCCTTTTTTGGGCACCAGAAAGTAGCAGGAATAACAACTACAACCTACTTCTGGCACAGGGACACTCTCTATGGCACCTTTGGCGAAGAGAGGCGTGACTTTCTAGCAGAGAATTGCCAGATGATCATCTGGTAAGGGGCCGTAAGATGGAGGCATGGCCGGTGGGGATTACCCCCTTTGTATGATATGCAAAACCCACCTGTCTGTCGTGATGGTCTCCTAGTGGGGCAGGTGAATGCGAATCCTGCCACCAACTGGTATATAGGAGGGTCCGAACCTTTCTAGTCAGTACTAGGAAGATTTGGAGGCTGCACCAGGGTGAAGTGGGAAAACCTGTGTTTTCCTGTCCCATGGGCCTGCAGGATTCTGCATCCCCGGTGGCTGTAAAAGGGACCCAACAGGAAGCCCGTTCCGTTGCCACGAAAGGGGCAAAATATGGACTGTTGGTGGTGAGGTGAAACAGAGAGGCCAAGGGATCGAGCCATAGCCCGGCACTCAAACCTCTCATGCGCTGAGTCCGCCTTGTCCCCAAAGAGACAGGTGCCATCAAAGGGCAGGTCCATGAGGGTCTGTTGGACATTTCCTGGAAAAACAGATGCCCTCAACCAGGCATGGCTCCTCAAGGCCACCGTCAACGCATCCCATTTACCTGTAGAATTGGTTGTGTCCATTTCACAGGGAATGGTGAACTTAGCTGCATCTCTCCCATCAGCAAAGGCTTGGGAGATGTTAGCCCGGGTCTTCTCCAGGATCTGCGGCAGAACTTGCACGACCGTATCCCACAAGCAGTGGTTAAAGCAGCACAAAAGGCATGCAGTGCTCACCGACCGCAACGCCAGACTGGAGGAAGAAAACCTCATCTTCTTACCAAGTTAGTCTTTGATTCTCTATCCGGGGGAGTGGAAAGTAATGCACCAGATGACAATGATGCCTGGATGAAAAGGCTCTCAGGTGAGGGGTGTTGGGCCAGGAATTTAGGGTCGTTTGGAGCAGGCAGATGGGGGCGAGCAATTCTACTGTTTACAGGAGCCCATGTTCTGGGTCTGGACCAAGTACCCGGAAGGACATCAATAAGGGCTTCATTGAAGGGGAGGCTCGGCGGTAGAAGCCCCAGCTTGAAGCACCTCCGTCAGGAGATTCGTCCTGACCGCTACAGTGGACAGCTCCATGTCAATGACCTCAGCCACCCTACTGACCACAACAGAATAAGAGGTTCCCTCCGCCGTAGCCACGGTAGGAGGAGAATGCATGCCAGCGTCTGGAGAAGTATCCAGACCATTAGCTTCACCCTATTCCTGTGCCCAGTCCAAATCAGGGTTATCTAGCTGGTATTCTAAAGGGTCCAGCGTCCCCTCCTATCCTTCCTTGTATTTGTACCCATAGTAATAAGGGTCCAAACCCAATCTGGGGTGAGAACCACATCGAAGTCAGAAGCAGCGTCGGCAGGCGCCGTTCTTTCTCCGGGTCATCGTGGGTAAGAATTGGGTCAACGTCGATCGTGTGCACCACCAATGTCAGAAGCACTGATGACCTAGCTGGTGTCGGGGAAGGTCGCGATGGCACGACCAGGGTCAGCAAGGATCCAGAGGGACCACTGGGGGCAGAGGCCAAAGACGCTGGCGTGGAACCAAAAGGGCCCTCATATGAACCCCTAGGCCTCGAAGGTGCCACAGAAGGGTCAGAATGACCAAATATGAGGCGCATGGCCTCAAAACACATTGAGTTTGGCAAGGGTCGCCCTGGCTCACGGAAACTAAGGAGGTGCGGAGCACAGCAAGGACACTCCTCCCACGTCGCATCGGCTGAGCGATGCGGTGAAGTTGGAAAACGCCTGGCCTTCTTTGACGACTTCTTTCTCTGACCTGAATGACACGAATAGTATGATGATGAGTGGTGGTGACTCCGCGAACAGTCTCAAGACACTCCTCATGAGTGACACCATGAACGATGCAGAGTCGAGCGTCGGGCCTTCATGAGCTTTAGGGACCGCTCCCTCAAAGCCTTCGGGTGCATGGCCTGGCACTCAAAGCACAACTTCGGGTTGCACTACAAACACAAACGGACCGGATGCCGATCTGTCCCAGACATCATATGGTGACAGGCCTCGCAAGGCTTGAACCCGTTCTTCGGGGACATCATGAGGCGCCAAGGGTCAACACAAAAAACAGACAAAAGGGTCCAATACACTTAAAAAATTAACAGGGTATCTCTTCTCCACATCAGCGTGTGGCACAGAAAAGAACAGACGTCACTACGCCGATTTCCTCAAGTAGTGGAACTAAAATGTTGTGGATGATTGCATGGCAAAGTAGTGGCTTATGGAAGGTAGGTATCCATACACAGACTTTTGAAAGGTTTCTCTAATGGAAGGTAAACCTCAGTCAATTTCGAAGTACTTAACTTTTGTATGATACAACAAGATACAAGTAGGAAAATACAGGTCTGGTTGAGATGGGAACTGGGGGCAGCAAACAACACTCTACAGCCTTTTCCCCTGCTTAGGTCAGACTTTAGAAGGACAACATGGTTGAGCCTTTTTTGGGCGTTTCAGGTATGAAATCACAAAGTGTCCTTTTCACCCTTGCTACGTTCTCCAGAACATATGAAGTGGAGGCTGCCGCTTCTGTAACAGTAAGACTTTCAATAACAGGCAAAAGAAAGTGAAGGAAAAACACAAGACTTCATGTGGTTGTCTGATGAGGAACAAAATACGCAATGTACTTTACCCTCTGGATTTGGAGGATAAACAATTTCTAGTACCAAGAAGTTTTATGAATCACATTGTATGGATTAAAAAACTGGTTCTTATCCAGTCCGTCCAATGAAATCAGGTGATCAGAAGATGAGCTGGAATCCAAAGGCACCTAACAGTGAGCTGTAGCCTCGGAGTTCTGAGCAGTATCCACCAACTGATAGGGAGTAAGAACCGCAAGTCCTTAGGATTCACACGGTCCTTGAGGTGGGCAGAAGACTTTAGTAGGAGTGTGAACCTCTGTGGCCATGTGTAGGAAGTTGGCTCTGTGTATACTATTTCAAAGTATGAAATAGTCTTCACAAATCCCAAGGTTTCCCCTTACAGGTAAGAAGGTGGCAAAATCAGATAATACTAATGCACTATTTGTGGGAGTGTGGTCGAGCAGTAGGCTTATCAGAGAGTACTCTTAAGCATTTGTTGTACACACACAGGCAATAAATGAGGAACAAAGACTTACTCCAGTCCAATAGGTTTTTATATTGAAAAATATTTTCATAGTTTATTTTAAGAACCACAGGTTCAAGATTTACAGTTAACACTTTAAATGTAAGGTACTTCACTTAGATACTTTAGGAACTTTGAATAAAAGCACTATCATATACACTGTTTGCAAAAATGGCAATAAACTATTTTCAAAATGGACAGTGCAAAAATCAACAGTTTCTGGGGGAGGTAAGTAAAGGTTAGATAAGGAGGAAAGTAAAACACTTTCAAGTCTCAGTTCTGGGGCATAGGCAGCCCACCGTTGGGGGGGTTTAAGGCAACCCCAAAATTACCACACCAGCAACTCAGGGCCAGTCAGGTGCAGATGTCAAAGTGGTGCCCAAAACACATAGGTGCCTATGGAGAACAGGGGTGCTCCGGTTCCAGTCTGCCAGCAATTTAGTACCTGCGTCCTTAGGGGCAGACTGGGGGGGAATGGAGGGGGGGAAAGGGAGGGAGGATTGGGCGCACAAGTAGGCATACAAAATACACCCTCAGCAGCACAGGGCCAGCCGGGTGCAGTGTGCAAAGCAGGCGTCTGGTTTCAATGGAGGGACCTGGGGGTCACTCTAGTGGTGCAGGCAGGCACAGGGGGTGGTTCTTGGGACAGCCACCACCTGGACAAGGGAGAGGGTCACCTGGGGGTCACTCCTGCGCTGAAGTTTGGTTCCTTCAGGTCCTGGGTGCTGAGGGTGGAGTGTTGGTTCCAGGCCCTGGACCCTTGTTGGAGGTCGCGGTCAGGGGGCGCTTCTGGATTCTCTGCAGGCATCGCTGTGGGGGCTCAGGGAGGGGTCGTCTCTTGTCACTCACTGGCTCGCAGACACCGGGTAGTCCTCCCTGTAGTTTGTGTTCTCTGGATCTTGAGCCGGGGGCGTCGGGTGCAGAGTGTAAAGTCTCACACTTCCGGCGGGAAACGTAAAGTCTTTGAAAGTTGCTTCTTTGTTGCAAAGAAGTAGCTGGTTTTGAACAGGGCCGTTGTTCAAGGGAGTTTCTTGGTCCTTTAATCCAGTGTAGTCCTTTGAGGCTTCAGAGGTCGCTGGTCCCTGATGGATGCGCCGCTGGTCGTAGGTTTTCAAAGTTGGAGACAGGCCGGTAGGGCTGGGGATAAAGCAGGTGTGGTCGCCAGTCTTCTCTGCAGGCTTGTAGGTCAGCAGTCCTCCTCGTTTCTTCAGGTTGCAGGAATCTAGTTTCCTAGGTTCTGGAGTGCCCCTAAATACTAAATTTAGGGGTGTGTTTAGGTCTGGGAGGGCAGTAGCCGATGGCTACTGTCCTGGAGGGTGGCTGCACCCTCTTTGTGCCTCTTCCCTGTGGGGAGGAGGGCACATCCCTAATCCTATTGCCCCTAATGCCCATTGCTTCACAGCTTGTGTGCTGGTGGGGAGAAAATGACTAAGTCGACATAGGACTCCCCTCAGAGTGCCATGCCTACCTCCCACTGCCTGTGGCATAGGTAAGTCACCCCTCTATCAGGCCTTACAGCCCTAAGGCAGGGTGCACTCTACCACAGGTGAGGGCATAAGTACTATGCCCATACAGTGGCCAAGCAAAACCTTAGACATTGTAAGTGCAGGCTAGCCATAAGAGTATATGGTCTGGGAGTTGGTCAAACATGAACTCCACAGTTCCATAATGGTAACACTGAAATCTGGGAAGTTTGGTATCAAACTTATCAGCACAATAAATGCACACTGATGCCAGTGTGCAATTTATTGTAACATACACCCAGAGGGCATCTTAGAGATGCCCCCTGAATGCCAACCAGAATTCTAGTGTAGGCGGACTAGTTTTTGCCAGCCTGCGACAGACCAGACATGTTGCTGGCCAGGAACAAAGCCTGTACTGGGTGGAAGTGCTTCTCACCTCCCCCTGCAGGAACTGTTAACACCTGGAGGTGAGCCTCAAATGATCAGGCTTCTTACCTAGAAGCAGGCCTGATTCTGAGCGCCCCCAGTTGCCATAGGTTCCCACTGTAAAACCCGGCAGCAACGTTGACCTCTGCATAAAGCCAGCCCCGTGTGGCTGGTGGAGGGTGCTTGGCACTAACTCAAACTCAGACCCATGGTATTATAACCCCCAGAGAATGGAATGTAGGTCTGGTACTTACCGCCATAACTGTACTTTCTTTTATTCCCTACGGAACTGTTCCTGAAAATTGCAGTGTGTCAACTTTTAAAACATATTTGCTATATTCAAATAAGCCATTTATATTGCCAAATTAAAACAAATCGGTATTGATACATATTTTGGATACTTACTTGTAAATGTGCTTTCCTTGCAAATTGAATCTTGTGGTTCTAGAAATAAATGGACAAAAACAAGTTTTGGTATCTAAAAAGAATTGCCCTGAAATTAGGGCTTTGAGAGCATGCTTCATTTATTACCTGTGTGTACAAAAAATGCTTTGCACTACCCTCTGATAAGCCTAACTGCTCGACCACAGTACAACAAAACAGCATTAGTATCATATTTGTTGCCTCTAAACTCTGGTGAATCCCTGTACAGACTATATCTCGATTTGATATAGCATATCCAGAGCCATCTTCCTACAATCTTGTATCAGTGGTTCCCCTAAATAGTCAATTTAGGGGAACCGGTATTGAGAGTGAAGGGTAGCAATCACTGGAGTACTGTAGGAATCTGGCCTGGTGTGTGCTAACTACCTATGGTATGATCACCTTATACAAGGTCCATGTATCCCTTATGAGTGAAGTGGAGTCAGTGTCAAGGAAGCCAGGCTCTCTAAAGGTAGCTGTGGATAAGTAGCCAAGGCTTATTTAGGAGACACGCAAAGCTCTCATGCAATACCACTGTAGTCATACAGCACTTACACAAATGAAAGAAGGCACTCAGTGCTACGAAAATAGAGGCTCTTTATTAGAGTAATACAAACACTAGTTAGGCAATACTCTAATTGTAGGTAAGTAAACATACTACACATGTACAGTAACAATCAGGAATAGGCTTAAAAAGCAATTGAGAACACTGAAAAACAGCAGACAAAACTCTAGACCAGGGGGAGTGGGGGTGGGGTGGTGTTGGTGTTAGGTGGATGCAGGAGTTGGTCGACGGTGGAAAGAAGACGGTCAACACTGGGGCAGGTGAAGAGTTCCTGGCTGATGCGGTCGACGTCCCACGCTGGATGAAGGATTGCAGTCAGTCTGTGGAGTGAAAAAAACACATACAAGACCTGAAAAAGGAAAATATCGCAGTTGCTAGCAGTGGAGCTGTTGGGGTCCAGGAAGGCCAAGTGAGGGGGAGAGGGAACTAAACCCACAGGGGATGTCCGTAGCGACCCTCGGCAGTGCGGAGAGTCCAAAGAAGAAGATGCAGCCCACACAGATGACTCGCAGGCAAGGAGCACAGGAGTCACGGTGAGGCCCATGCAGGACACTTAAAAAGGAGTCCCACGTCGCTGAATAACCATGCGAAGGGCTGAGCGTCACAGGGAAGAGTGATGTGGACAGGAGCAACACAAAGACTGAAGTTCCCCTGGAGGCGGTGCCATCAAGCCTTGTCAGTTGCAAGAGACACTGTGCATGGAGAAGGGAAGGTCCTACCTTCACCCAAGTTGGACAGCTGGTAGGGAGGACACAAAGGACCACCAACTGTGATGCAGGATCCACAAAATCCATAGAAGAGGAGATCCATGCAGCCGGTCATCATTGCAGCAGAATGCCTGCAGATGCACAGGAGCGACTCTTTAATTCCACGGGAAGTTTGCTTCTTAGGGCAGACTGAAGACTCGCCACCCTCATATGATGCACAGCCGGGGAAATGTTGCAGTTGCTAGAAGAAGCCAGAGAAACAATGTTGGAGAGCAGAGGCGTAGCTGTAGATGCGGACTGTGGGTCCCTGTGGAGTCCAGCTGCGGTTCGAGAGGCCAGAAGTTTCAGTAAACAATGCAGATGATTCCTGCTGGAGTCTTGCATGTCGAATCTGGGAACCCACCCATGAGGAAGACCCTAAATAGCCCTGGAAGGGGAACTGGTCACCTAACCACATGGCCACTAAGATGCCCCCAGAGGCCTCTGCCCACCCTAAGGTCAAGATGGCAGAATCAAAGGGCCATCTGGGGTGGTGATAGACAGGGGAGTGGTCATTCCCATTTCCATTGTTCAGTTCCAGGACAGAGCAGGGATTAGGGGTCCCTCAACTGGTGCAGATTGGTTTTATGAGAGGATGGCACCAATGGTGGCCATCAAAGCATACCAGTGGCTTGGCGAGGCTACCCCTCACAAGTCATTTAACACCTTTTTTCTACCCAAAGGCAAAGGGTGTTGACTCCGTCACCTAAAGGAAATTCTTTTGTTCTGCCTTCCTGGACTACAAGTCGGAAATGTTTGATAACAAACATGCCCATGTTCAGAGTTACCCTTATGTAGCTGGCAAAGGTAGTGACCTATGTCCAGTACAAGCGTGAAATGGCATCCCCGCACTAATGAAGTCCAGGAAAATGGAGATGAGTCTGTGGGGGAATCTCTGCTCATGCAGGGGTGCCCTCCGACATCGGTACTTGCAGCAGGCCCTCTGGGCTAGGAGGCCCTGCCTTAGGAGTGACTTACAGGGACCTGGTGCAGTGATCTTCAGTGAAAGGGTGCATGCACCTTTACATGCAGGCTGCAATGCCAGCCCTGCAAACACATTTTACATAGGTCCCCATGGGTGGCATAACATGCTGCAGCCCATGGGGAACCCCTGGTGTCTCCCCGCCCTGGGCACCATATACTAGGGACTTACATGGGGGCACCAGTATGCAAATGTGGGAGGTATGAAGTCATAGCAAACAAATGTACAGGGGGAGTGCACAGTAACTGGGGTCCTGGTTAGCATACTGACAAGCAAAAAGTGGGGGTAACCATGCCACAATAAGGGTACTTTGCTACAGCTACATACCCTGGAGTCACAACACCCTGTAGATGACCACTTTCTGTGGGGAGTGGGCAACACCATGTCCAGAGGTCCTAAATTCCACCAGACACAAGTAGAATTTCCTAGGCTGTGTCCATTTCGGGCTGGTCACCCTAGGGGTGTGTCCAGCCTCGAAATGCAAAATGCCTCCTACATAGCTAATGTTCCTGAATATCCAGGTGCCAGATGGGGTCTGGGGGTGGGCATCTCCCTTTCAGAGACTAGATCTGTCTCGGAATGCAGATCATGCTATGGGAAGGGGTGTCCAACACCTCACCCTGAGAAGCTTTGTGTCTGACCTCCAAAGAGCAAAGGATCTCACCCCTGGATCTCACTCTAGTCTGTTGGTGGCAAACTGGCTAGAACTGGTCAGTTAGCTCAGAAGCAGTTGTTATGTTTTCAGGAGGAAACTGTAAGGTACACTCTGGATGCGTGCATTAATAAATCCATCGCCAGGGCTTATAAAACCTGAGAGGTTCAACATCCCTATTTTCATTAAAGACATCATGGAGCTGGGCAACTCGTATTAATCAGTGGCCAACTAAAATGGATTCCCTGTTCACCTAATATATCTAAGAAACGACAGACCTAGCAGGGGCATATCTTCTCTTGCAGATATGACCACGCATATAATAATATGCACCATGCCTTAGGGCTATAAGGCCTGCTATAGGGGTGACTTACAAATATTACATGCAATGTTTTGGGGACATGGCACACAGTCCATAATTTATGTTGCGTTTTCACTTTTAGGGGGCACCTTGTCAAGCAGTCTGCATGAGGTCAGTGCTGGGTCCCTTAGAGAAGAACAAGTTCTGCTACAGCTCTTAGCGACCCTCTGCAGTACCGAGGCACTCTAGGTAACACTTACTATGGGACTTAGAAGGGTGCTACAGAGCCTTATCACTTGGGATCAAAGGATCAGGTGTCTTGTTTTGGGGAAAGACTGGCACTGGGGACCAGCTTACCAGGAAGCCAGTGAACTTCAGTTAAAGCTGCATCAAAACTTGGCAACAAGTTGGGAGGGGGCAAGGGACGGACAGCTAAGTACAAGTGTGAGTATGACTTTTTTGTGATGTTCGTTAATTGGTTGCAATGTTACACAAGGAGGACGGGCTGGGAGTTGAGATGAATTTGTGAGTATGGCACGTGGTGCCAAAAAAATCTTGCCATTGAATGTATTATGACCGCCCATGTTAAATATAGGGCTGCTCAGTTCCAAGGCAAACAAGACTTACTTGGTTTCACCTTATCCCATTTTCTTCTACCGTCCTACTCTTCCTTTATCCTTATTTTATCCTTGCAGGTTCATTTTCTTCTCTACTTTCTCCTGGTGATTGCTTCTCTATGACCCTGTTCCCCTTCCCATTCTGCCTTTTGCTCTTTGGCCAGGTCACTGGCACACTGGTCTACATTCTAAAAGTTTTAACATCTCATTTTCAGGGATAGGGAGGTCTTTCCATTATTGTAACACGGGAGCATCTCACTACTATTCATGGAAATAATGTGCGACACCCTCACATTTACAATATATGAGGTTCTATTTTGATGTATGTAGGAAGTTGGCTCTGAATATACTATCTCAAAGTGAGAGATAGTGTGCACAGAGTCTAAGGGTTCCCCTTAGAGGTTGATAGTGGGAAAATTAGATAATTTGAATGCTCTATTTTTTGGTGGTGTAGTTGAGCAGTAGGCTTGTCAGAGGGTAGTGTTAAACATTTGTTGTACACACACAGGCAATAAATGAGGAACACACACACTCAAAAGACTTAACCCAAGTCCAATAGTTTGCCTGCAGAACATCAGGATCCCTCGGCACCGGCGAAAAGTGAGGGCTACTTTGAGCGACCTCAAAAACTGAAGGGACCAGTGACAACTCCGGACTCTCCTGCTGAGGCGTGACAGTAGGACTCATCTCCCATGTCTTCTGGCATCGTGAAGATCGAGACCTCGACCTCGATTGGCTCCGCTCCAAACGGCGCCGAGAGTCATGATGACGCTGCTTCTTATGCTTTTTGGGAGAAACATGGAAGGAATCCTTTTTATGGCCCTTCTTCTTTGCTTTGGCTAAGAAGAGCTTCGCTTTGCGCTCCTTCAGAGCTTTTGGATTCATGCTCTGACACGAAGAGCAACCTTCCACATCATGCTCTGAACTAAGGCACCAAATACAGTCCGAGTGGGGGTCGGTCACTGACATCCGACCCCCGCATTCTCTACACAGCTGGAAACCGGACTTCTTCGGAGGCGACACTGTAACCACCGAAAATCGTTACAGTTAACAACGAGCCAGGAAGAAAAAACATTGGCGAAGACACGGAAAAAAGGAAAACTGATGTCAGTACGCCGACAAGGACCTATGATTGGCACGTTGACGTCAGACGGAGTCACGTGGAGCCATGCCATTATGACGTCCTCGTCGACGTAGACAGCTAGGAAGAAGACTTTCCGTCGGATGCTGGCGCAAGGATACAATTCATAAGGTGAGGAATCCACAGGTAGTTGTATCCATCAGAAATATATTTTAATTTATTTTAGAACCACAAGATTCAACTCGGGTTACTCACGTTATCGCAGTCGCCTGGGAGTCCCCTCTGCGGTATTTGTTTTCTGGAGCTCGAGGTGGGGGCATTGGATGCAGAGTGAGAAGTCTCACGCTTCTGGCGGGAAGGGAGAGTTCTTTCAAGAGTGGCTGTTCCCCGACAGATGCGTCGCTGTGCAGTTTGAGTCTGGGGACAGGCCGGTAGGGCTGGAGCCAAGTCAGTTGGTGTTTCAGTCATCTCTGCGGGGCTTTCAGGTCAGCAGAACTTATTTGTGCAGGTTGCAGGAATCTGATTTCCTGGGTTCAGGGTCGCCCCTAAATACTCAATTTAGGGGGGTGTTTAGGTCTTGGGGCAGTAGCCAATGGCTACACCCTCTTGGTGCCTCCACCCTTAGGTGATGGGGGCACATCCATATTGCTTTTGGGGGCATCTTCCAATCTCAAGATGGAGGAATTATAAAAGTTAAGAGTCACCTTAGGGGCTGTCCTGATTGGTGGGTGGCTCCTCCTTGTTTCCCTCATCATCTCCTCCAGCCTTGCCGCCTAAAGTGGGGGCGGGGGAGAGTCCATCTCCACTAGCTGGGATGCCCTGGGGTGTTGTAACAAAAGGCATGAACCTTTGAGGCTCCCGCCAGGTGTTACAGTTCCTGCAGGGGGAGGTGAGAAGCATATCCACCCAGTACAGTCTTTGTTCCTGGCCACAGATTGACAAATGTACTCTCCCCATGTTGCCAGAAACTAGTCTGGTTGTGTCAGACTGGCAGAAACTGGTCAGCCTAGCACTAGGAGTCGGACTGGTATTCCGGGTCCCTCTCTAAGATGCCCTCTGGGTGTATTTTAAAACAAATACCACACTGGCATCAGTGTGCATTTATTGTGCTGAGAAGTTGGATAGCAAACTTCTCATATTTCAGTTTAGCCATTATGGAACTGTGGAGTTCGTGCTTGTTAAACCCCCAGACCTTATACCCTTATGGCTAACCTGCAATTACAATGTCCAAGGTTTTGCTAAGACACCGTAGGGGCATAGTGCTCATGCAGCTATTCCCTCACCTGGGGCATAGTACACCCTGCCTTAGGGCTGTAAGGCCTGCTAGAGGGGTGACTTATCTATGCCATAGGCAGTGTGAGGTTGGCATGTCACCCTGAGGGGAGTGCCATGTCGACTTAGTCATTTTCTCACAACCAGCACACACAAGCTGGCAAGCAGTGTGTCTGTGCTGAGTGAGGGGTCTCCAGGGTGTCATACGGCATGCTGCAGCCCTTAGAGACCTTCCTTGGCAACAGGCCCTTGGTACCAGGTGTACCATTTACAATGGACATATCTGTGTGCCGTGCCGTGCCAATTGTGGGTACCGGTTAGGGAAAGAACACCAGGCAGATCTTATCCTCCAAACCCACCCTTGCTGCCATCCACAGAATCAGGAAGAGCACATCTGAAGGCAGATGGTTTTCTTACCTTGTAGCCCAGTCAAACACGCTTCCACTCAAACTCAGACATGCAGACTCACTGAACCAGCTCACAAAGGATCTAAAGACATGGATCGCAGAGTGTGCAGCACGTCCGCAACAGCTATTTGAGCCTCCATGGGTGATAAGCCACCCTTTAAAAGCGTCTGATTGCTCAAATGACTGATGTGTGCAAAAATACCTTTATTAGGAATGAAAAACTTGCCGAATAATAGCTTTACAAGTATGTCTCAATAAAAACATAAAAGAAAATAAATGTTTTACCTAGAAGTTATTTTGAAAGATTAGCAACACATAACTCACCCACTGTTCAATATCAGTCATGTTTGGCCACTAGAAATGGCTGCCAATACTCTTTTTAGTTTTGTTAGTTCCAGAGTGATCTCCAATTAGTGAAGAATGTACCTTATTAAAAATGTGTTTTGCCAATTCTTCACCAACGATAACTTGTGCCTTCTTCCCCTTTCCTACAAAGAACACCTTTTCACCTAATTTGCCAAAAAAACATGAGAACGTTTAAAGGACGATTTCTATTTACTGCAGATGTTGCACGAGAGATACATTAAAAGCACGTAATATATATATACACACGCTAACAATCATTAAAAAAAATAAAATATAATGAAATGAATCAGACTAAACAATATTTGTTAACACATAAGTAGGTAGATCAATATAATTGAAAGGATCACCAATTCATGAAGCTTCATTCAAACAAGTACAGTAAATTGTATGAATGTATAACAATTTTCTAATTCCAAAGTAATTTGAAAAATAACTTACCATCAATGGTGATTTTTTTGGAAAGTCTCCGTAATCCATGCTTCATTATTTTACTGAAATCATCAGGGAACACATTACTGCGTATATAAAATTCAGAATCTGGTTGTACTTTGTAGCATCCATTGTTCTTTACAATAACAAAATAAATATAAACTGAAGAAAATCTAAACATCGTAATAGTAAAAAAATAAAATCACATGGATGAATATACATTAACAAAGGTAAATAATGTGTTCCTCTGATTGACAATTTGCACCCACACATTCGTTTTTTGAGAATGGATACCATAAGAATATCTCTCAACAGTAGCTGCCTCCGCTCTGGTGGGAGGAGCACATAAGCCATCAGAAGTCTGCTTCTTCGCCAAGGCATTGCACCTTTTAATAGGAAGAAAAAGATAGTTGGAGATGGTCCTCTTCTCTCATCAGCTTGCCTAATTTTCACAGCAATTAAGCAAATAAAAAGCTGATCATCCATTTAGCGTTCTTTAGTACAATGAATGACCGCTGTGGGTCAAATATATGTAAGAATGAGGAGGTAGAGAAAAAGTCGTCAGGACAATATTTAGACCAACGTGAAAGAGTGAACACTTTTGGAAAAAGAGAACCAGCTTGCCTCAATAGATGGTAGTTAAATGTGTGGCTACAGAGAGGGTTAGATGCTCGTTAACCCTTATGTAAGAAGTAATTACGGAAAAAAAGAATATTGTATAGTCAACAAACCTATAGGTCCTCATTACAACCCTGGCGGTCGGTGTTAAAGCGGCGGTAAAACAGCCAACAGGCCGGCTGTAAAAAAAATGTAATCACAACGTGGTGGAAACCGCCAACATAGACAGCCACTTTAACACTCTGACTGCCACAGTGGTACAAACAAACAGCATGGTGGTCACCACCAACAGACAGGCGGAAGACAATGTATCGCCCACAGTATCATGAGAGGCTAATCCGCCACCTTTTCAGGGGCGGATTCAATGTGAACAAAAACACGGCGGAAAAAGAACTTGGAAGGAAAAATGCTCACCTCTACACACCATACGAGGAACCAGGATGCCATGGAGCCGGAACTCCATATTCTACCAGCCATTGTCTTCCTGCTCCTCTACCAGGAGCACGAACGCCAGCGGCAAAGACCACAGTGAGTATTGCACCTACGACACAGGGGAGGGGGGAGGGAAAAGAGTGACACACACACGCAACACCCCCACCCTCACCCACTACAGCACACACACACACAAATACATGTTGATACATTACAGTTACACCCCCCAAGGCCCCCGGAAGAAGGCAAGGACAATGGAAATGACTGTAACGATTCTGATCAATAAAAATCCAGTACTCATAAATATATATATATATACACACACTATTAACAAATATATACACCAAGAATTAAAGTCCATGTGCTGCACATACATAGTCCGTGGACCACTGGGCCCAAAATGCATGGGCGAGGCCCACACAAGATATCCAATAAAAATGGAGCGAACACTGCAGGGGCATCAGATCGAAATACAACAGGCACCTCAGGGGGAAGGGAAGGGGGGGCACCTCAGCCGGACGAGTGCACAACGCCAGATCCATGAGGGGCCTCCATGCCCATTGATGTATCCTGGGGAGTGCAACGCCACAGTCTCAAGTCTTTTCAGTGGGTGGTTTGCCCACTGCTGCATCCTGGGGAGTGCAAAGCCACAGTCTCACAAGTGAATAACAGTCTCCACTGGTTCTGGAGGGGGGTTTGTGCCCAGCGTGCTTCATCCTGCCAAGGACTGAGGTAGTGGATGTGAATCTCCACTGGTTCAGGAGGGGGCTTGGTGCCCAGAGTGCTTCATCCTGCCAAGGACAGAGGTAGTGGATGTGAATCTCCACTCACGGTGGGCCATGGAAGCTGTCCAGGCCCCTGAAACTGACCACCAGCTCCGTACGACTGACCACGGAGGGTGGCAGCCATATCTGCGGTGGTGCCACTGGCATATGTGGCGTGTCCACTGGCAGTGATTGTGGCAGCCTCAGTAGCGGCGGTGCTTGCGGCGCTCATTGGCCTGCAGTGCTGGTGGGTGGCTCAGTGAGCGTGCTGGTGGCGGTGGTGTCCTGGGACGCGGTGATGGTAGCGCCGGTGTCCTGGGAAGCGGTGCTGGTGGTGGCGGTGTCCTGGGAAGCAGTGCTGGTGGCGGCGGTGTCCTGGGAAGCAGTGCTGGTGGCGGCGGTGTCCTGGGAAGCGGTCTTGTCCGCCGTGCAGGTTGGCGGCGACTTCCCTTTCTTTCTGTGCCCCTTCCCCACCTTGGATGGTGGCGCAGCTGTCTTCACACTCCCAACTGTAGTCCTGGGAGAGCCCTTGGTGGCAGGTATTTTGCCCTTCTCCCTCCGGGCTGTGGCCAACTTCTTATGTTTCTGAGGTGGGGGACTGTCTGTGGTCTGGCTCCTTGGCACACTGGCTGCCCTGCTGCTTGGCGCACTCCAGAAGCCGGTTACTGCTGGCACCACTGTTCCCGTTGATGTGGTGGCTGAGGTGCTGGGTTGTGACCTGGAAAGCCGTGCCACAGGGGACGGAAGGGGTGGGGGAGGTGAGGGGGAAGAGGTCAAGGTTTGACAGGAAAAGTTTTAGACACACTGGGAAGGGTAGATGGAGGGGGTTTGGGAGTGGAGGAAAAGGTAGTGGTTGTAGGAGGTGTACATCTGCTGAATTTGGGTGAAGGTGCATGGGCTGGAGGCTGTTGAGGTGGATGGGTGTTGGGTGGGTGGGTGCCTGCGTTTGTGTACTTTGGGAGGAGGGATCACAGACACACTGGGAGAGGAAACTGGGGATGTGTGACTGGTAGTGGTGTGGTGAGTGCACATGAGCGGTGTGTGGTGATGGACGTAGTGGCTGAAGATGTAGTGCATGCAGGTGTGAGTGGAGACGTGACAGGGAGGGATGAGGGAGACGAGGAGGAGGGGGACACAGTGGAGGCAGTGGATGTTGGTTATGTCTGCATGGGTATGATGCTTGTGTGAGTGCCTGTGGGATGTGTGGTGCTTATGTTTGCCAGAGCTACCCTTGTGTGTTGAGGTGTGTGCATGCTGGTCTGATAGTGTGCTTGGGATAGGCTGAGGTACAGGGGATTAGGTCTGGGTGGAGGAAGTTGGAGGGGGGAGGCTGGACACCGGGACAATGGCTGCCATCAGTGCTGAGGCCAGCGTATGAAAAGCTTGCTGTTGGGCTGCCTGACCAGAATGAATGCCCTCCAGGTATGCATTTGTCTGTTGCAACTGCCTCTCTACACCCTGGATAGCATTCAGAATGGTAGACTGCCCAACAGTGAGGGATCTGAGGAGGTCAATGGCCTCCTCACTGAGGGCAGCAGGGCTGACAGGGGCAGGGGCTGAGGTGCTGCTGTGAGGGCGGTGCTGGGGGTGGTGGGGTGGCGGCTGTATCTGTAGATGCAGGGGGCACAGAGGGGCCCGCCACCGCAAAGGAGCTCCCATCAGAGGAGGAGTCCGTGTCGCTGGTCTCAGCTCCTGTCCCCGCTGTGGACCTCCCCTCGCCCGCCGTTTCGCCCTCCAGGGCCATGTGGGATGCAGCTCCCTCCTGCTCCGGTGCCACTGCTCCTCTGCCTGATGATGCTAATGCACACAAGAACAGGTAGACCACAAAAAGGTGGGGAAGACAGAAGAAAGACATGTTCAGTGCATGCAATACCGCTACAGTTGGCGGACGCTACAGACACAGCAGCCCTCTGCACTACGCCATGCACTTAGAGTTCCCTAATTAATCACAGGGACATGGGGTACAAAGCCTATGCCCGACTGCTACACACGAGTCACAGGAGCCTGACTAGGTGTAGATGGCTCTTAACACTGGTGGGGTGCCACATAGCCTGCCTTACGGAGGGAACATACCTACAAAACTCGTCCTGGCCAAGGGGTACCCACAGCCCACCTCCCCCAACCAGACACCTCCAATGTGCGCTGAATCAGCTGAATGAGAGCGTACTCACCCCCTTGTGGCTGCTGTGATGCTCTCAAGCGCCCATCCAACTCCGGGTACGCCACCACCAGGATCTGGAACATCAGGGGTGTCATGGTGCGACGGGCACCCCTCCCCACGTTGGGAGGCCATCCCCAGCTGGGCCTCCGCTGTCTTCTTGCTCAAGCGGCGAATGTCCTCCCATCTTTTCCGGCAGTGGGTGCTACGTCTGTGGTGGACACCCAGGGTCCTGACTTCCTTGGCGATGACACGCCAAATATCCTTCTTCTGGTGGGCGCTGACCTACAGGAATAAGGAGAAGATATAACCGTCCGCACCGTCACAGTCATTGGCCCGCATTCCTACACTTGCCATGACACACATACACTCACCGTCGTTTCATCCACGCCTAATTCTCCCCTTCCATCCACACAGGCATTGCCCATACAGCATGCTCACAGTGTACTTACCTGTTTGTCTGGAGGAACGTAGAGCAGCGTGTACGGGGGGGGGGAGGACCCCATCCACTAGTTTCTCAAACTCCTCCGTGGTGAAGGCAGGGGCCCTTTTCCCAGACACATGAGCTATTGTCTCTTCCAGACTGAGGTCACAGCAGCACTTGCAGTGTAGGTCATCTCCTGTTGAACATCAGGTATCAAGTGAGTGAACAGATAGAAAACGGCGGTCATGTCCGCTGCGGTGCGTACCGTCATCGCCAGCGTACATCGTCATTGGCTCCTGGGACCCATAGGGCCCAATGCAGGATTGCGCGGCGGTCTTCGACCGCCTACTGCGACGGTGTACAACGCCAGCGCAGTTACCTCATATCCCATTGTCCCACCTTACAGGTCAGGCAGCCGCCATTTCAGGGGGCCACATGGCATTATGTTTAAATGCGTCACACATACCTAGGCCTTGCATACACACTAAGACAGGCACATATCGGATTGAAAAATATGTGCAATAAAGTTGTGTTTTCGTACATCAGTATTGGCTGACCCTCTGCTCGCTGTTCTCCTCCACAGAGTACGTCCGCTGGGGCAGGTGAGGAGATGGCGGCATCCTCCGGTGTACAGACCGCTGGTGGACCTGTTGACAATGGAAGAGCGACATGTAATTGTCACCTACAGACTGGACCGTGCCACAATCCATGAACTGTGTGCCCAGTTGGAGCCAGACCTGATGTCAGCTATCCGCCATCCCACAGGTATCCCCCCCTATAGTGCAGGTGCTGTCAGTACTCCATTTCCTGGCAAGTGGGTCTTTTCAGACGACAGTGGCCATAGCCTCTGAGATGTCCCAGCCTATGTTCTCCAGAGTGTTGTCTGCCCTGCTGAAACACATACACAGCTACATCGTGCTCCCTCAGATGGAGGATTTGCCTACAGTGAAAGGTGACTTCTATGCCCTGGGACATATCCCCAACATCATAGGTGCCATTGATGGGACACATGTGGCCTTGGCCCCCCCCCCCGCAGGAGTGAACAGGTGTACAGTAACCGGAAGAGCTACCATTCAATGAATGTGCAGATGGTGTGTTTGGCCGACCAGTACATCTCCCATGTGAATGCCAAGTTTCCTGGATCAGTGCATGACGCTTACATTCTGAGGAATAGCAGCATCCCTTATGTGATGGGGCAACTCCAGAGACACTGTGTGTGGCTATTAGGTGAGGACATGGACCCTGTATAGTGTGACTAGGTGTCTGGGAATGGGGTTGCCCCTAAGGGTAAGTGTGTGTCTAACAGTTGTAACAACATTTGCAGATGACTCTGGCTACCCCAACCTGTCATGGCTACTGACCCCAGTGAGGAATCCCAGGACAAGGGCAGAGGAACGCTACAATGAGGCACATGGGCGAACTAGGAGGGTTATAGAGAAAGACCTTCGGCCTCCTGAAGGCCAGGTTTAGGTGCCTACATGACAGGTGTTTCCCTATTCTACGCACCAAAGAAGGTGTGCCAGATCATCGTGGCCTGCTGTATGCTGCACAACTTGGCTTTGCGACGACAGCTGCCTTTTCTGCAGGAGGATGGTCCTGAAGGAGGTCTTGTGGCAGCTGTGGAGCCTGTGGATAGTGAAGACGAGGAAGCAGAACAGGAAATCGACAACAGAAACAAGGTGATTCATCAATACTTCCAGTGAGACACAGGTAAGACGACATCACTGCCTCCTACATCTGATACACTTGTTCTGTTGCCCAGCAGCCCTCCCAGTTCCCCTGTGTTCCTGGGCCTCTGTCCCCTGAACCGTGTGCCCACTGCCAATGCCCCCAAGTCCCTGCTGTTCTTGGGGTGGTGGGTTAGCCTGAGTTCCCTGAAGTGGTGGGCACACTGCTGCTTGACGTGTCATGGGGACAGAGGTATGGGCCCGGTGGGTGCTGGTGTTTCCAGAGGGGGGAGGCTCTGTTGTGGCTTCTGCCAGTGTGAGGGGAACCGACTGTCCTGAGGTGCCAGATGGGCCGGGCTGGTCATCTAGATCCAGTTGGACAGAGCTGCTGTCATCAATGTGGGCCTCTTCTGTGGGTGGAGTGGACATGTCTGGAACATCCTGTCCGGTGACGTTGGTTAGGGGTCCTGCAGGGGGTTTAAAGGCCTAGTTTATCTGTGTGTTCCATGGTGTGCAATGGGTGGGTGACCCTGTACCCCAGTGGTTGCATTCCTGTGTAGGAGCTTGTGCGCTTGATGTTTAGGGGTCTGTGTGGGTATGTGCAGTGGACATGCATTTATGATGGGTACCCATGCTTTGTTGTTGAATGAAGGGCCTGGTGTTGGGATGTGTGGTTTGTGATAGTGGGACATCTGTGAGGAGTTGGAGTGATGGGGGGGGGGAGGGTGAGGGTATGTGATTGCATGCAAGTAGGGTGGGGGATGAAGTAGTGAAAGCTTTGACTTACCAATTCCTCCAGCTACTCCTGTGAGGCCCTCAGGATGCAGTATAGCCAAGACCTGCTCCTCCCATGTTAGTTGTGGGGGAGGAGGTGGGGGTCCGCCGCCAGTCCTCTGAACCGCGATGTGGTGTCTTGAGACCACGGAACACACCTTCCCCCATGGTCCGTTCCACCTCTTACTGATGTTATCCCGTGTTCTTGGGTGCTGTCCCACTGCGCTGACCCTGTCCACGATTCTGCGCCATAGCTCCATCTTCCTAGCTATGGTGGTGTGCTGCACTTGTGATTCGAATAGCTGTGGCTCTACCCGGATGATTTCATCCACCATGACCCTGAGCTCCTCCTCAGAAAACCTGCGGTGAACATGGGGTGGTGTGGGTGATGTCTGAGGTGATGTTTAGGGGTGTGTGGTGTTTTGTGCGTGGATGTGTGTGTGATGGTGTTTTGTGCCTCTGTATGGTGTCATCTTTGCTGTGCTGTCTCTCTGGCCTTCGTCAATATTTTAGGTAGTAAGGGTTTGTGGGTGATGTGGGAGTGGTGTGTGTATGTGTATAAGGTGCGTGTATTTGGAATTGTCCAATGTGCTTGTGTTTTGTAAGAGAGTGTATTTTGAGCGCGGCTGTGTGTTATCGCAAGTTTATCATTGACCTTTGGTGTTACCGCCAATGTTGTAATGAGGGCCATAGTGATTATGCTCAAATGGCGTTCACGAGAAAATCTCAAAAAACAAATGTAAGATTTCAGTGTGCTCTAAAAAAACATTTTTAGGCTGCTAGTGAAACAAGCTGCTTGAAATACTATCGACAGCTGGTGACTAACATGGAAGATCGGTCAGGCACCCGCAAACAGGCTGGAAACACTGAAAGATAACCTTTGTTTGTGCTCAAAGATGACTATAGTCCCACGTCAATGAGCTGACACCACCATCATCAGTTTTGTGAAGACACGAAAGAGGATCACAGTAAACTTAAAAAGCTACTTGCTCACTTTGAAACACAGTTAACATGTGTGAAAAATTCAGGATGCGGGTGTGTGAATAAGCATTGTGAAGGTCCAGCACTACTATAAAGTATCCTGTTTGAGCACTGACAACACCTCAGCCAGGGTGTGCATTTAGAAATTGTCTTTGTGGAGGTAGCTGTTGACTGATCACCAAAAAAACAAAAGGACCTTTTAGTTTTTTTTGTGCACAAAGAAATGAAAAAGAAAAGGAACCACAACCTATCTCTGGAGGTAGGACAACCTACTCTGCGCTTGTGCAGAAGAGAGATGGAAACACCCGCTGGAGCAAGGAAGATTAGCTCTCCATCAGACACTGAATGAACATAGCAACAGGTCATGAGCTTCGCAGGTTTCTAAACGTAGATGACCACTGCTGTTGCTTTTGCCATCTCCATCCCTCCCAATGACTCCCTCCCATTTCTGTTAGTCAGCACAAACCTTGGCACTGAAAAAATAAAAAATACCAAGCCAAAGGCACTTTACCGTCAAGTCTGCGAAGATCCACATCCAGAGCCGATTCCACATAGCCTGCTCTTCCTTGCCAGCACCAAATGTTGAGGCGTTAGTCACACAAGTGCAGAACATTTTGATAGCTGCCTGTGGATCTTCCATGGTGTGTACAAGCTTGAACTTTCTTGTGCAGAGCCTGTGGGTGTCTAAAACTGAAACTTTATAACAGAGGGCACAAAAACGCATAGACCTCAGCCAGATTATGTTGTGACTTTAAAGACTCATATTGACTAGCAGGCTGTATGTCACCACACTAGACTGAGGAATAATAGTGGGTAAGAGACAAAGAGCCCACACAAACAGTTGTAGACTACAGTTCTAAGAAAGACTATTATTTTGACACACTATGTTCTATCTTGCGTGTGATGTTTAATTAAAAGACAAGTATTAAATGGAACATTTGTTGTACACACACGGGCAGTAAATATCAATCAATCAATCACTGCATTTGTAAAGCGCGCTACATACCTGCAAGGGTCTCAAGGCGCTGGGGAGGGGGGGTGCTACTGGTCGAAGAGCCAGGTCTTGAGGAGTCTTCTGAAGGCCAGCATGTCCTGGGTCTGTCGTAGGATGGTGGGGAGAGTGTTCCAGGTCTTGGCGGCGAGGTAGGAGAAGGATCTGCCGCCGGCGGTGGTTTTTCGGATGCGGGGGACTGTGGCGACGGCGAGGTTGGCTGAGCGGAGGCTTCGGGTGGGGGTGTGGAAGCTGAGTCGGTTGTTGAGGTAGGTGGGTCCGGTGTTGTGCAGTGCTTTGTGTGCGTGGATCAGGAGCTTGAAGGTGATCCTTTTGTTGACGGGGAGCCAGTGCAGGCCTCTCAGGTGGAGTGTGATGTGGCTGCGGCGGGGGACATCGAGGATGAGTCGGGCCGAGGCGTTCTGGATGCGTTGGAGTCGTCTCAGGAGCTTGTTTGTAGTTCCTGAGTAGAGGGCGTTCCCGTAGTCGAGTCTGTTGGTGATGAGGGCCTGGGTAATGTTTTTTCTCGTGTCGAGGGGGATCCATTTGAAGATCCTGCGGAGCATACGGAGGGTGTTGAAGCAGGACGCGGAGACGGCGTTGACTTGCCTGGTCATGGAGAGAGTGGAGTCGAGGATGACCCCCAGGTTGCGTGCGTGGTCCGTGGGTTCCAGGGCTGTGCCTAGTGACGTGGGCCACCAAGAGTCGTCCCAGGCTGATGGGGTGGGTCCGAGAATGAGGACCTCCGTCTTGTCTGAGTTCAGCTTCAGTCTGCTGTCCTTCATCCAGTCGGCTATGGCCTTCATTCCTCGGTGGAGGTTAGCTTTGGCGGTGTGGGGATCTTCGGTGAGGGATATGATCAGCTGGGTGTCGTCGGCGTAGGAGATGATGTTGAGGTTGTGTTGTCGTGCGACGTGGGCGAGGGGGGCCATGTAGATATTGAACAGCGTCGGGCTGAGGGAAGGATCCCTGTGGGACGCCGCAGATGATCTCAGTGGTTTTGGAGCGGAAGGGTGGGAGGCGGACGCTCTGGGTTCTGCCGGAGAGGAAGGATGTGGTCCAGGCCAGGGCCTTCTCTTGGATACCGGCGTCATGGAGGCGTGCTGATAGGGTGCGGTGGCAGACCGTGTCAAAGGCTGCTGATAAGTCCAGGAGGATGAGGGCGGCTGTTTCTCCTTTGTCCATCAGGGTCTGGATGTCGTCAGTGGCGGCGATGAGGGCGGTCTCGGTGCTGTGGTTACTGCGAAAACCAGATTGGGACGGGTCCAGGATGTTGTTGACTTCGAGGTAGCGGGTCAGCTGTTTGTTGACAATCTTCTCGGTCACTTTTGCCGGGAAAGGGAGCAGTGAGATGGGACGGAAGTTCTTGCGGTCCTTGGGGTCCGCCTTGGGCTTCTTCAGAAGGGCGTTGATCTCGGCGTGCTTCCAGCTTTCTGGGAAGGTTGCTGTCTCGAAGGAACAGTTGATTGTTTTACGGAGGTGGGGCGCGATGGCTGCGCTGGCTTTGTTGAAGACGTGGTGAGGGCAGGGGTCCGATGGGGATCCTGAGTGGATGGAGTTCATGGTTTTGATGGTGTCTTCATCGCTGACGCTGGACCAGACGGTCAGGCGACTGGTGCGAGTGGTAGTCGCAGGGGTGGTGGACTCGGGGGGGGTCGGGGTTGAAGCTGTTGTGGATGTCGGTGATCTTGCGGTGGAAGAAGGTGGCCAGGGAGTCGCACAGGTCTTGAGATGGCGGGATGTCGTTGGTGATGGAGCTGGGGTTGGAGAGTTCTTTCACGATGCTGAAGAGCTCTTTGGTGTTGTGTGCGTTGTTGTCTAGGCGGTCCTTGAAGGCGGTCTTCTTGGCGGTCCTGATGAGTTGGTGATGTCTGCGGGTGGCGCTCTTGAGGGCTGTGTGGTTGTCTGGTGTTCGGTCGTGGAGCCATTTCTTCTCCAGCTTCCGACAGGTGTGCTTGGAGATCCGGAGGTCCTCGGTGAACCAGGCGGCTTTCTTGTTGGTGTGGTTGGTTGTAAAGGTCTTGAGAGGGGCGAGGGTGTTGGCGCAGTCGTTGATCCACTGTGTGAGGTTGGTCGCGGCAGTGTCTGGGTCGGTGGGTGGTCTCAGGGCGAGGGCGGTAGTCAGTTGGTCCCCGGTGACCTTGCCCCAGCAGCGGCGTGGTAGCTGTTGGGTGCGGTGGTGTGTGGTGGGTTTTCAGAAGGTGAAGTGGACGCTTCTGTGGTCGGTCCAGTGTGGTTCGGTGGTGTGGTTGAAGGAGACGTGGGGGCTTGCGGAGAAGATGGGGTCAAGCGTGTGTCCAGCGGCGTGAGTGGGTGTCGTTACTAGCTGTTGGAGTCCGAGGTTGGCGAGGTTGTCGATCAGGGCAGTGGAGTTGGCGTCGTTGTTGTTCTCGAGGTAGAAGTTCAGGTCCCCGAGGAGGATGTAGTCCGTGGAAGCGAGGGCGTGGGTGCTGATGAGGTCAGCGATGGTGTCACTGAACTGTGGGCGGGGTCCGGGAGGTCTGTAGATGAGAGTTCCTCTGAGGGTGGTGTTGGGGTCGGTGTGGATCTGGAAGTGCATATGCTCGGCGGTGGTGAGGGTGTCATCGGTGTTCGTTGAGATTTTGATGGAGTCTTTGTGGATGATGGCGATTCCTCCTCCCACTCCATTGGTGCGGTCTCTGCAGGAGATCGTGTAGCCCTGTGGGATGGCTATGGCAATGTCTGGTGCTGAGGTGGCGTTCAGCCAGGTCTCCGTCAGGGGCAGTGGAGTCTAGGAGGTCCCAAAGTTCGATGGTGTGCTTGCGAGCGGAGCGGGTGTTGAGGAGGATGCAGCGGAGGTGGTTGGGTTCTCTGGCTGGTGGTGTGGAGGGTTGGATGCTGGTGAATCTGCAGTTCCGGCAGGTGAAAGGCCCCTGGGTGCGTTTCGGGGTGGCCCGGTAGCAGGGGTGGTCTCGTCTGCTGTTTAGTGCGTGAAGGGTGCTTGCGTCGTAGTGCAGTCTGGCGTTTCGGGGGGTGCGAGTTCCAGGGGTTCTGGTGCTGGGTGCGGTCCAGGCGCAGACGGGCTTGCCTTAGGCGCGCCAGCGGCGTGCCCGCTTCGCGGCCTCCATATGAGGGCAGAGGGAGGGAGGAGGAGGTGGGAGCGGGGCGGCCAATGGGAGTGAACGGGGCGGGCAGCAGGGGCTCAGCAGCAAGGTAAAAGCCCGGGGAAAAACCCAGGGGAAAAACCCGGGGAAAAACGGTGGGAAAAGACGCGGGAGAGGGACAACAGAGCACAGGGGTACAGAAAGCAAAACACAGGGGCACAGAATGGAAAAAACAAGTGGCACAGAAGCACAAGCTCAGGGGAATAGAAAAAAGGGAGCGAGTAGTCAGGCGGCAAAAGTGGCAACGGAGGTTCAACCCACAGGGGGCTGCGTGGCAGATGGGGGGAGCGACCTGCCTTGTGACAAGGTCAAAGGTCGCTCTCTACCACCGCTTCGCGGCCTCCATATGAGGGCAGAGGGAGGAGCAGCTGGGAGGTGGGAGCGGGGTGGCCAATGGGAGTGAAGGGGGCGGGGCAGCAGGGGCTCAGCAGCAAGGGAAAAACCCAGGGGAAAACCCGGGGAAAAAACGGCGGGAAAAGACGGCGGGAGAGGGACAACAGAGCACAGGGGTACAGAAAGCAAAACACAGGGGCACAGAATGGAAAAAACAAGTGGCACAGAAGCACAAGCTCAGGGGAATAGAAAAAAGGGAGCGAGTAGTCAGGCGGCAAAAGTGGCAACGGAGGTTCAACCCACAGGGGGCTGCGTGGCAGATGGGGGGAGCGACCTGCCTGGTGACAAGGTCAAAGGTCGCTCTCTACCACCGCTTCGCGGCCTCCATATGAGGGCAGAGGGAGGAGCAGCTGGGAGGTGGGAGCGGGGCGGCCAATGGGAGTGAAGGGGGCGGGGCAGCAGGGGCTCAGCAGCAAGGGAAAAACCCAGGGGAAAACCCGGGGAAAAAACGGCGGGAAAAAACGGCGGGAAAGGGACAACAGAGCACAGGGGTACAGAAAGCAAAACACAGGGGCACAGAATGGAAAAAACAAGTGGCACAGAAGCACAAGCTCAGGGGAATAGAAAAAAGGGAGCGAGTAGTCAGGCGGCAAAAGTGGCAACGGAGGTTCAACCCACAGGGGGCTGCGTGGCAGATGGGGGGAGCGACCTACCTGGTGACAAGGTCAAAGGTCGCCCTCTACCACCGCTTCGCGGCCTCCATATGAGGGCAGAGGGGGGAGCAGCTGGGAGGTGGGAGCGGGGTGGCCAATGGGAGTGAAGGGGGCGGGGCAGCAGGGGCTCAGCAGCAAGGGAAAAACCCAGGGGAAAACCCGGGGAAAAAACGGCGGGAAAAGACGGCGGGAGAGGGACAACAGAGCACAGGGGTACAGAAAGCAAAACACAGGGGCACAGAATGGAAAAAACAAGTGGCACAGAAGCACAAGCTCAGGGGAATAGAAAAAAGGGGAGCGAGTAGTCAGGCGGCAAAAGTGGCAACGGAGGTTCTGCATGGCAGATGGGGGGAGCGACCTGCCTGGTGACAGGGTCAAATGAACACACACTCAATGACTTAACCCCAGACCAATAGGTTTTTTATATAGAAAAATATTCTTCTCTTAATTTACTTTAGAACCACAAGATTCTGAATTCAAGTACGTACATAAATTGTAAGGTACTTGGCATAAGCAAATATAGAACTTGGAATGAAAACAGTAAGGTACACAGTTCTGGCAAATATGCAAATAACCTATTTTAAAAGAGGACACTGCAAAATTCAACAGTTCCTGTAGGAGGTAAGTAGAAGTTAATTTAGCAGGTAAGTAAAGCACTTACAAGTTCAGTCTCCAGGGCATAGACAGCCGACTGTTGGGGGTTCAAGTCAACCACAAACACCCAGCACCAGCAACACAGGGGCGGTCAAGTGCAGAGGTCAAAGTAGCATAGGCGCTTATGGAGAAAAGGGGTGCTCCGGTTCCACTCTGCTAACAGGGAGCAGACCCGGGGAGTTTTGTACAGCACTGGGTTGGGGGGTGTCCCAAACAGGCGCACAGGACCAGCCAGGTGCAGTGTGCAAAGTAGGTGTCAGGTTTTGAATAGAAATCAATGGAGGGACCCAGGGGTCACTCTGGTGATGCAGGCAGGGCATGGGGTTCTTCTTGGGCCAGCCACTGACTGGGCTAGGATGAGGGACGCCTGCTGGTCACTTCTGGACCGGTAGTTGGTTCCTCTTGGGCCTGGGGGCTGCAGGGGCAGTGCTTCTTCCAGGCGTTGGGATCTCTGTTAGCAGGAAGTTGCGGTGAGGGGGAGCCTCTGGATTCTCTCTGCAGGCTTCACCGTGGGGATGCAGGGAGATTGTCTCCGGGTGGCCACGTCGTTGGAGTCACCTGGGGGTCCACGCTGCAGTGTTGGTTTCTCTGGACACAAGCTGGGGGCGTTGGTGCAGAGTGGTGGGGACTCACGCTTCAGGAGTGAGGTGGGTGTCCCTTTAAAGATCGTTTCTTCCTTGTTGTTTGACAGAGCCCATATCCACTAGAGTTTTTTGGTCCTTTGGGTTGAAGGGCAGTACCCCGAGTCGGCAGAGGTCGCTGGACCCGCAGGATGCGTCGCTGTTGCAGGTTCTTTGAGTCTGGAGACAAGCAGGTAGGGCTGGGGCCAAGTCAGTTGTTGTCTCCATCTTCTCCACGGGTGTTTTGAGGTCAGCAGTCCTTTAGGTTTTCAGGAAAAGGAGGGTGTTAGGGCTGAAGGGCAGTAGTAGGCTACTGATCTTGAGGATGGCTACACCCTCCTTGTGCCTCTCTTTGGGGAGGGGGGCACATCCCTATCCTTATTGGGTAAATCCTCCAAAACAAGATGGAGGATTTTCCAAGGAGGGGGACACTACAGCTCTGTTCAACTTAGGGGTGGAACTGGCTGAGGGGGTGACACATCCTTGTTTTTCTCATTATCTCCGCCGGACTTTCCGCCCAAAGTTGGGGCTGTGTCCAGGGGGGCGGGCATCTCCACTAGCCAGAGTGCCCTGTGGCAGTGTAACACAAAGCCTGAGCCTTTGTGGCTCACTGCTAGGTGTTACTGTTCCTGCAGGGGGAGGTGTGAAGCACCTCCACCCAGTGCAGGATTGGTTTCTGGCCTCAGAGAGCACAAAGGCTCTCACGCCAGGAGGTCAGAAACTAGTCCCTCTGTGGCAGGCTGGCACAGACCAGTCAGTCTTGCATTGAAGGATTGGGTAAAATACAGGGGGCATTTCTAAGATGCCCTGAGTGCATTTTGTAATAAATCCAGCACTGGCATCAGTGTGGGTTTCTTATTTGGAGAAGTTTGATATCAAACTTCACAGTGCTCAGTGTAGTACTTATGGAGCTGTGGAGTTCGTTTTGACAAACCCACAGACCATGTTCTTAATATGGCCACACTATATTTACAATGTCTAAGAATGGACTTTGACACTGTAGGGGCATATTGCTCATGCAGCTATGCCCTCACCTGTGGAATAAAGCCCTAAGGCAGGGTGCTTTAAGGCCTGCTAGAGGGGTGACTTACGTATGCCAAGGCAGTATTTGGTGTGCATGCCATCCTGAAGGGGATGCCATGTCAACTTTGCCTTTTTATCCCTACCAACACACACCAACTGCAATGGCAGTGTGCCTGTGTTAGGTGAGGGATCCCTTAGGTTGGCACAACACATGCTGCAGCCCTTAGGGACCTTCCCTGGTCACAGGGCCCTTGGTACCACAGGTACCTTTTGCCAATCAATCAATCATTAAATTTATAAAGCGCGCTATGTACCCGTTAGGGTTTCAAGGCGCTGAGGGGGGGGGGGGGCAGCTGCTATCGGTCGAAGAGCCATGTCTTGAGGAGTTTCCTGAAGGTGAGGAGGTCCTGAGTCTGGCGCAGGGAGGTCGGCAGTGAGTTCCAGGTCTTGCGGCGAGGTAGGAGAAGGATCTGCCACCAGAGGTCTTGCGTTGAATTCGGGGAGCGATGGCGAGGGAGAGGTTGGCAGAGCGGAGTTGGCGGGAGGGGACGTAGAAGTTGAGTCTGTTGTTCAGGTAGGCGGGTCCGGCGTCGTGTAGTGCTTTTTGTGCGCGTGGGTGAGGAGTTTAAAGGTGATCCTCTTGTCCACGGGGAGCCAGAGGAGGTCCTTCAGGTTGTGGGAGATGTGGCATCGGCAGGGTATGTCGAGGATCAAGCGGGCGGATGCGTTCTGGATGCGTTGGAGTCGTTTGATGTCTTTTGCTGGGATGCATGTGTAGAGTGTGTTGCCGTAGTCAAGTCTGCTACTGACAAGGGCCTGAGTCACCGTTTTTCTGGTTTCCGTCGGGATCCACTTGTAGATTCTGCAGAGCATGCGGAGGATGTTGAAGCAGGAGGAGGAGACTGCGTTGACCTGTTTGGACATGGTGAGAGTGGAGTAGAGGATGAAGCCGAGGTTGCGTGCGTGGTTGGCAGGAGTAGGTGGGGGACCCAGTACGGTGGGCCACCAGGAGTCGTCCCAGGCCGAGGGGGAGCGTCCGAGGATGAGGACTTCCGTCTTATCGGAGTTTAATTTCAGGCAGCTGTTTCTCATCCATTGGGCAATGGATTTCAGTCCCTCGTGGAGGTTGGCTTTGGCGGTGTGTGGATCTTTAGTACGGGAAAGGATGAGCTGGGTGTCGTCGGCGTAGGAGAGGATGCTGAGGTTATGCTGACGGGCCAGCTGTGCGAGGGGTACCATGTATACGTTGAACAGCGTTGGGCTTAGCGAGGAGCCTTGGGGGACGCCGCAGATGAGGTTGGTGGCTTCGGAGCGGAAGGGTGAGAGTCGGACTCTCTGGGTTCTGCCGGAGAGAAAAGAGGAGATCCAGTTGAGGGCTTTGTCTTGAATTCCGGCTTCGTGGAGACGAGTTAGTAGGGTGCGGTGGCAGACCGTATCGAAGGCGGCGGATAGGTCTAGGAGGATGAGGGCTGAAGTTTCGCCATTGTCCATTTGCTGTCTGATGTCGTCTGTGGCGGCAAGGAGTGCAGTCTCAATGCTGTGATTGCGTCTGAATCCGGATTTAGAGGGGTCTAGGGTGGAGTTGTCTTCGAGGTAGTGGGTGAGCTGTGCGTTGACGATCTTCTCGATGACCTTTGCTGGGAAGGGGAGAAGGGAGATCGGGCGGAAGTTTTTGAGGTCGGCCTTGGGTTTCTTGAGGAGGGCTTGGATATCGGCGTGCTTCCAGCTGTCCGGAAAGGTTGCGGTGTCGAAGGATAGGTTGATGATCTTACGAAGTTGGGGGGCGATGGTGGAGTCGGCTTTGTTGTAGACGTGGTGTGGGCAGGGGTCTGAGGGGGATCCTGAGTGGATGGAGTTCATGGTCTTTCGGGTTTCGGCGTCATCTACGTGGGTCCAGGTGGTGAGGCGGTCGGCGTGGGAGGAGTTGTTGGGGGTGGGGTCTGGCGGAGGTGTGGTGTTGAGGCTGTGGTGTGGAGGCTGTCGTGGATGGCGGCGATTTTCTGGTAGAAAAAGGTGGAGAGTGCGTCGCAGAGTTTCTGGGATGGTGGGACATCGTTGACGTTTGGTTTGGAGAGCTCCTTCACGATGCAGAAGAGTTCCTTGCTGTTGTGTGCGTTGTTGTTTCGGCGTTCTGTGAAGTGGGAGCGTTTGGCAAGTCGGATAAGTTGGTGGTGCTTGCGGGTGGCTTCCTTGTGGGTTGCGAGGCTGTCGGGTGTGCGCCCGAGAAGCCATTTTTTCTTGAGTTTCTGGCAGGTGCGTTTGGAGGTGATCAGTTCATCTGTGAACCAGGCTGCTTTTTTCTTTTCTTGGTTGACGGTGGGCCTCTTGAGTGGTGCGAGGGTGTTGGCGCAGTTGAGGATCCACTGTTGGAGGTTGATGGCGGCGGAGTCCGGGTCGGTGGGGTCACTGAAGGGGGCTCTTGGTCCTGGAGGTCGGTACCAGGGACTTATCTGTGTGCGAGGGGTGTCCCAATTTGGGGAAATAATGGTACATTTTAACTGAAAGAACACTGGTGGTGGGGCCTGGTTAGCAGGATCTCAACACACTTCAGTACTCAGTAGAGTCAGCATCAATAGCAGGAAAAAAGTGTTTGGGGTAGGTGGGGGTTGTGGACTGCAAAAAGGAGGCATTTTACTACAGAGGGTGTGTAAGCTTTTTGAGGAGACAGTGTTAATTTGTTGTGTTATTGATAGAGAAGCCAAGGGTAAAGGCCAGGTTACGCAATTGGTTAATGTGGGCGGGGGCATTAACATGAGTGGGGGGGCCACCAGGAGTCGTTCCAGGCAGAATGGGGTGTAGGCAATCACAAGCATTTCTTGTCTGAGTTGAGCTTGAGGCAGCTGACGTCCATCCAAGGGCAGACTGCTCTCCTCCCATTGGGAAAATGCATCTTGGCTTGAGCAAAGTCGTCCGACATGGAGAGGATCAGTTGGGTGTCATTGTCGTAGGAGACTATCTTTACCTCGTGTTTGATGATTTTAGCGAGCGAGCCATGTAGAGGTTAAAAAGCTTCTGGCAGTGTGTGGATCCTTGGGCTACTCTGCAGCAAGTGTCTAAGTTCTGATGTGAATGGTGGTAGTCTGACCCTCTGTGTTCTTCTGGTGAGGAAGGACCAGATCCAGCTCAGGGCTTTGTCTCAGATGCCAGCGTCGAGCAGCCTGTCACAGAGGCTGAAGTGGGAGACTGTCTAGAATGCAGTAGAGAGGTCTAGAAGGTTGAGTGCGGCAGTGCCTACGCTGTGCAGTATGATGCGTATGTTGTTGGTGGTGGACAAAAGTGCAGTTTCGGTGCTGTGATTGCTTCCAGATCGGAAATGGGAAAGTTCTAGGATACGGTGTCTCTCGAGGAACTCTACGAGTTCATAGTTGATGGCTTTTTCCGTTACCTTGGCTGGGAAAGTGAGCAGAGACATGGGTCAGTAATTCTTCAGCTCCCTAGGGTCGGCTTTGGGTTTCTTGAGTAGCGGGCGGATTTCTGCGTGTTTACAGTCTGGGGGGATTGTGGCAGTCTTAAACGATAGGCTGATGGTTCAGCAAAGCTCTGGTGAAAGGATGGGAATGACAAGCTTGAGGATGTGATGAGGGCATGGATCTGAGGGTGCTCCCAAGTGGATGGAGTTCATTATTCTTTGGGTGTCCTCTACAGTAATGGTGGTTCAGCAGTTTGTATCTGGTGGGGGAGCAAGGTCCATGGTGCTGAGTGGTGAAGGCGGGCTCTGTATGCTGAAGCCTTTGTAGATGTCCCAGATCTTACAGTGAAAGAAGGTGGGGAAGGTCGTTGCGGAGGTCTTGGGAGGGAGGGATGGATGAGGTTTCTGCCCTGCGGTTCGTGAACTCTTTGACAAGGATGAAGAGCTCTTTGATATTGCGAGTGCTGGTGTTGAGGCATGCTTGAAATGCAGCTTTTTGGGTGGCTCGTATGTTCTGGTGGTACGTTGTGTCAGTATTTTTGCAGGCGGTGCAGTTTGGTGGATTTGCGGAGGCTCCATTTGCGTTACAATCATCTGCAGGCGCGCTTGGATTGATGTAGGTCTTGTGTAAACCACTTGGAAGTTTTGCTATGTAGATTCCATGCCAATTTCCTTAGGGGGGCTACATTGGCTGCACATTCAGAGTCAGCGCTTTAGTTTGCCTGCGGATTCATTGGAGTGGTTGACAGCGTTTGGTGATCTGTGCTTCCGTGACTATACCCCAATGTTTGCCAGGTGGTTAGGGAATGTGGTGGCGTGCAGTGTTTGAGTAGGTTAAGTAGATGCACTTGGTCAAGCCAACAGTGTTTGGAGGTGTAGATGAAGGTGAGGTTGTCCCCTGCTGAGAGAATGGCATAGAGGATGTGAAGGGGTTTGTGGGTAGGGACGATGACTAGTTGTTTGACGCCGAGAATTGTGGGGTCGTACAGGATGTTTGATGTATTGGGGGTCATTGAGGGTATCAAGCTGTAAATCGAAAAAACAGAGTGGGATGTAACAGGAGGAAGTGAGTGCTTGGAGGGGCAATGAGGTTGACAATGTCTTGTAAAGACTGGGGTTGAGGTGCAGGTGGGCCTGTAGATGAGGGTGCCACGTAGGAAGGTGTTTCGGTTGGTCAGGATGTGGAAATGTAGATGCTCATGAGTTGACAGAATGCGACTAGATGATGAAAGGCGGAGGTTGTTCTAGTAGATTATGGCAATGACACCTCCAGGAAGGTTGGCTCTGTCCTTGTGTATGATTTTGTAGTTGTGCGTAATGGCCGTGGCAATGTCCGTGGTAGCTGCAGGGGTGATCCAACTCATAGCGAGATGGTGACGTCCAGAGCTGTTGAGTCGAGGTCTCAGACTTATAGTGCATGCTTGACGAGGGAGCATGTGTTAAGGAGCAGTGAGGAATCATGGGGTGGTACTTGGGAGTATGCTGGAGCAGGCGCAGCAAGAAAATGATCCATGTTTGTACATGTGGTCAGCTTGGTGGCATGCTGATGATCTTATGGGGTTGAGGGCACGTAGAGTGCTTGCGTTAAACCAGCAGAAGGGGTGAGAACCAGGGTCCCTGGTGCTGGGTGGCGTCCATGCACAAACAGGCTTCCCTGTGGCGCACTAGCGTGGCGGCCGTCGTTAAGGAAGAGAGGTATGGAGGCGGTGGTCCAGCAATAAAGAGGTGGGAGAAGCGCTTTGCATGGGGCAGGTGGGGATGCTGGGACACCAGCAGTGCGGGGTAAACACAAGAGGGAGAAAAAGAGAAAAGGACAGAAAAGCAGCAAGTGAAAGGGAAAAAAAGGTCAAATTATTATGCCCAGTGGTGCCTCTGAAATGGGGGAAGACTTAAAAAAGAGGCCTTTGAAGAAAGTGCAAATAGGACAGGAAGTGCAGTGACTAGTTGCAGACTTGCTAAGGGGGATTATGTTTCCATGTGTGTGGGAAGAATAGCCAGCCCATTTAGATGTGCCAGCTGCACCATTTCATCCTGCCAAGAGTGGGCCATCAGGATATTTATGGTCCATCAGTCACACCTGAGCTCCCTTGGTGTGTGCCTGTCTGGAGGGAATGCACAAGAGGTGATGCGTCATCCACCCAAACATGTAGTCAGGGGCAGCCAGTAGGCAGTAAATATTTAAGCAAATAAACAGCAAATTTCTTAATATGACATTTTCAGCCACACAAATGAACGTTAGACTTGACCATAAGTTGTGATTTTGAATTGCGAGTCCATAGACACCAAAGTCCAAATTTTGTTTTTTCAATTGGAAATTAGACAGGCTGCTTCACGGTAACCCGGATGTTAGCTTAAGTGCAAGTTAGGCCTTGCGGTGGTGAAAGACAAGTGTAATCGTTTTTATATTACCACAGCAGGTTAAAATTACAAATACACGTCCAACTTGCCCCTGCCCTTTGATCTGTACCAGGCCCACTAAAGGGGTTACATGTGTTTTAAAAATAAAGGTTTGAACCTGGAAAGACTTAACTTGACAGATCAAAATGGAAGTTTAGAACTGCACACACAGGATCTGGAATGACAAGCAAGTCATGTTGACGTACTACTTAATTGGGATGCACAATCATTACTGTGGGCACACTAGTAGCCTTTAATTTACAAATCCAGGGCATAGGTAAGTAAAAAATTTTAGGGACTCATAAGTACATTAAATATGCCAACTGTGGGTAAGCATACATAACCATATTTTAATGCAAGAGCACATACACTTTAGCAGTGGTAAAGTGCTCAGAGGCCCGACAACAAGAAAAAGTCTGAGAAAGAAGGAAGGCCAAAATTTGGGGGTGAACCTTAAGAGAAGGATATTTGACAATAAGCAAACACAGAATACATTCCGATATTGTATTTGATTCTCATTTTTGAACCACTGTAACAATATGTCCCGCAGAAAAAAAAATAAAAAATGAGCAGATAGGATAGATGCTCGTACAAAAATACCAGTAGACTGGACTAACCAATTAACTGAAAGAAGAGATTGACTGCCCATACACACATAAACAATACATATATGCATTATTAAGTTCGGCTGCTAACTGTACATCAACTATATTATCAGGGGAGCCCTACTATATGTGAGTTATACTAAGTATGATGATGTACCTCAACTAACCAGTACCTCACACTTATGTAGTGTGGTTCACCTACATACCACAAATGTCCGTAATGCACATGAAGATCACTCTTCTTTCCATAAAACAAACATTAATGGGGCAGATGTAAGACAATACACGATCATATACATTCTCTGAAGAGTGGCTATTTCATTTGGGAACCCTGGAGAGAAGTAGTTTTGTCCCAAAGTACCGGAGATGGTAGGTTGTTGTACAACAGACCCTGTGCAAGAATAAGAATTACCGGGCACGCCTCCTGTGAATTCCAGCAGTACAGGGCTGCCCTTTCATGCCGATGATATTTGGGCTGGTGGTAGAGGGTGTTATCAAATGGATACGGGTGGGTGTGCAGATTTGAAGGTGAACAAGATGCACGGGGTGGGGGGTAATTTCCCCAGAATGCTGCTTATGTTTTATTTTTCTATTACTAGACGCAAGTGACTGGAACACTAAAGAGGTTGCAAGAGATCTTTCAGGTCTTTGTAAAGGTCTCTGGATTTAATGATATTTGGGACAAATGTTTATTGTTCACAATGGACAAGGTACTTGATCAACAATTGGCTTTAGCCCTTACAGCGGAGATGACTAAATTTAAATATCGGGGGGAGATAATTTGGTCCCTCTGCTAGCCCACTTTGACAAGAATGTAAGGCAATGGCAGTCAATGTCAATTTCTCCGCAGGTAAGTGTGGCATATTTTAAAATGCGAGCACTAACCTGCTCCAGGCATCGAAAAAACATAAAAATGTTACTAGACGCAAGTCAAGTAGCTTGAATAATCTACTCGACCAAACTGGAATATACTTGAACTGCAAATGGATCTCAGATTGAGGGTTTCTAGGCAAATATTGAATTTTACAATCGCCTTTTTGTTCATTCTCAGATATGAGTGCACCTTCAAATATGCGAGTTCAGCAGTCCTGCTGTAAAAAAAAAAAAAATCCTCTTTTGTTTGATTCAATGCACTAAATGTTTGCTCCATGTATAATAAATATAACCCACATATAGGAACACATGATCCATGCATGACTTGCCTCAGTTTAATAATAGCTTGGCCATCAGGGCAGGAGTGTTTCTCAGTTTATGTGTAAACCTTCACTGTAAATAAATATATTACCAGGGCATGATGTGGTAGCACACTGTCATTTACAGACAGTACATTTCCCAGAAATGTCCCAAAAGCTACTCATTAACCTACAACTTTAATGATAATACTATGTAGTGTATGAACAAAATTCTGTGAAAATTGGATTTCAGAAAACATTTTTCATTTGCACATTACCACGTACAGTGTTATGACTTGTTTTTAATACTAATAAAATATATATTTTTTTAATTCACACAGAAGTACAAAAAAGGGCCTTTCACAGCTACCGAAATATATTTTGAAATGTTTGCGAAGTTGACTTAGTTAAATAAATGTGTTAAGAAAAACCAGATAACAAAAGCCTCTCATTTCACTTTGGTCAGACAGTTTACCTTACAAAATCCAGGAACTCTGCAGTCACAAGGAAAATTATTTGCACTCCAAGAAGACAAACTGACTTTTGAACTCTGTCTCTGAACACAGAGAAAATGTGACAATAATAAGATTTGAAGGCATCCTAATTGCTAATTCAGTTTCTGATTGGACAGAACACCTCTTATTTGTCCACTCGCTAGAATGGACAAGTGGAATCAAAACATAGATCAAACGCATCAGATAAAACGCACCATAGCGAGTGGTAGAGTAGATTATTAGAGCCTTGTGCTTTCTCTACATTCTTCCAAACACACCCTATATATAACAGACACATTCCTTATATGGGTTGAAGCGCAGGTGTGCACCCTGTTATGCATGGGTTGGAAGCCATGGTAGGTCTGTGTTTTCTCCGGGAGTCTAAATATAGAGGCGGATAGAGCTGCAAAACATTCACAAGTATTATGAGGCTAGACAGGTTTGTGTAGTTATTCAATGTGCATATGCCCCAGTGGAAAGGCCACCATTTTGGGCTGACCACCAATATATGGCTAAATAAAGCTATCCTACTTTGGCTGTACAGGTGTAAACTGGAATTGACAGGCTGTCCAGGCAAGGAATTGGTGGATAGGACTTGGAGGAAGATAATTTTTTTTTAAAATGGCTACGTGTTCTCAATGGATCGAGAGAACACTTATGGGAGGGCTATAGGCTCCCAAAGTTGGTATCTCTGAAGGGGTTTTGTTGTTGGGACCATAGGCATCTCAACTCTGGCAGACGTGCAGAATGGAGTAATCACCTTTGCACTTCTCTGACAATCAGGCTGGCATATAAGGCGTCTACCAAGCCCCACAACTTAATGTGGTGGCTCCAGTGCGGAAGGACCACCACAGCGAGGCTGGAACGAGGCCCATAATATTTAAATATATTATAGAAGAAGCAGGGTGCATGAGAGTGGCGTATGTGGCAGTGGAAGGGGAGAGGAATACACATTGGTGGGAGAGAAAACAATATTTTGTAAAAATAAAAGGTTTCGACTACTTGCAAAACAAGAAGGGATAATGTGTGTGCATTGTTGTCTGTGTGACAAAAGTGCTGGTGAAATCACCTAAACAAAACTGTTACATTTATTAGGGGAGTGTAACACCTCAAACACCACCTGTATTTAAATGAACAGTAAACTCGTACATTGACAAAAATCCACAGGCAAATATCACATTCATACTTGCATGCCATAAAATCTTTAAATCTATATTTTTCATGGGTTTCATTGTTCAATATTTTCTCCCAAAAAAAAAAGGCACTCATAAATACACTGAATATTTTACAACTGCATACTTTCAGACCTGCCCTGCCTAAGGATCCAGACAACAAGACCCTCAGTTACTGCTGAGTGAGGAGAAAATAGGCTGTGGCGTGGACAACCAACGTGCGTCAGGCTCTTGCCCATGGTGCATGCTACATAGATGCCAACATTTCAGATAGCTGGATTTTAATACAGATAAAGTGTAGCCATTAAAAAGTCACCCATAGAATTAAATTATACAAATGTCACACATAGCAATAATAAGCGAGCGTCTTGCTGTCCCCATGATCGTTAGGCCTGCCCTGTATAATGATCACACGGGTAGCAATAACATTCATTCATTCATAGCTGTATGCCTGCGCGCCACCTAAGCAAAGGCACGCATTTTATCATCATAATCGCGCTGCCATTTATTTACTTCTCTGAAAATGCGTGAAAAGTCCCTAGCTCCGTGGTCTTCAAACTGGGAAGGGGCATGAAGTAGTCCCGGGGAGGGGGCTCACCAGGCTCTGCCCAAAAGAAGCATTACACATATAACAGTGTTTTGTTTTAAGCAGAAACATGTTATTGCACTTTTAAAAAGGTAACAGTACTTAACTTCAATGTTTAAATATGGCTAGGCATATTTAAACATTGCCACATTTTCTAAAATAATTGTGAAAATTCAGAGGGAGGGCCCAATGATTTTTATTTTTCAAAGGGGGTGTGGGGGCATTAAAAAGTTTGGAGACCACTGCCCTAGCTGCTTCTAAAAGCGCAACGGGGTAAGGAGACGAAATACAGGAACGTTAATATGCAGGAGAGCAGAGACACAAAAGAAACACCGTTAAAAAATAAAGTATTAATTATATATATATAGAGAGAGAATAAATAATAAGCACGAGTTCTGACCTTAAAGAAGGTGGAGGTAGCGCCGCTGCGACCGAAACGAGACCACCGTGAGCAGTGAGGGGAGCTGGCAAAGACAACCGTTAAAATACGCGAAGGGAGCTGGCAAAGACGACCGTTAAAATACGCGAAGGGAGCTGGCAAAGACGACCGTTAAAATACGCGAAAAATGTGAAAATGCAACAAGCAGGAGGACAGAGGTGAAAGAGAAACTCACAGTTAAAAAGGAAAGTCGTAATAATAGGCCCAAGTACTGACTGGTAGCGCCACTGAGATCGCAACAATCCCAGCGCATTGAGCCGACCGTTAGAATAGCAGAAAAATGCGAAACGCGCATGCGCGCAGCCATGCGCATGCGCTTTACAAGTGCGCTGTGAGGGGGAGCAGTTAAAGTCAAAGAAATTGACAAAAACATTATTGCGCATGCGCAAAGTTCTGCGCATGCGCATATCATCAAGTAGACCCGATTCACGAGCACATGTCTGTTCGAACTGTTGTATTCTGGGAGCTGTAGTCCTACGGGATCATCACAGGGGAAGCAAAGGGATTAACAAACAAAACAATCATTGTTTTAATGGAAGCCCGGAGGTGTAAATGGGTCCCTTAAACATGTGGTGCAACTGGTTATCTGATAGAGACAAAAGGCACAGAGAAGCAGGCTGGGCACCCTGGGGAAACTCTGCAGCCCTGCCAAGACTACCAGGTCCATGCTTGATGTGCTGCTGCAGGACAGGTTTACCACTGAATTCTGGGACTTGTAGTTTCTTTGTTTTGCAGTTTATATATAGCGCAGACTCGACCCAAAGGTATGGGAGCTCTTTACTTGAGCACCAGTTACATTACACGAGAACACATTCATTTCTTTGTAGGCACCGGGGAAAGTAAGTGATTTGCCCAGAATCATTGGATGCTGAGATAAGGCCGAAAGTCTAACCTGGTTCCTCAGCTCCAAAGTCGACAGCTCTGGCTGTTCTACCACAGCCTCACCCTATTTATTTATTCCATTATAAAACATGGCTGCAAATCCCAGAATTCAAATGAAAAAAAAACAGACGCGTGGACCTAGAAAACTTGAGCATGGCTAATGCAGGTCCCATGTGGCTTCATACTGAAACACCCTGAGCTAGTTATGTGTTTTTAATCCAGCAGCACTCCCCTTTCTTGGACTTCTAGGCAGTGCTAATGCTTAGCCGACATTTGCCATGATTCAATCAATCAATCAGTATTTGTAAAGCGCGGCTACTCACCTGTAAAGGTCTCCAGGCGCGGAGGGGAGGGGCCTCATCGGAAGAGCCACATCTTGAGGTTATTCCTGAAGATGGTGAGCGACGGGCTTTATCTGAGGTGCAAGGAGAGGTTGTGCCAGCTCTTTGCTGCAATGTAGGTGAAGGATCGTCCTCCGGTGGTGGTTTTGCGGATGTGAGGGACAGTGGCCAGGGCCATCTGGGCAGAGCCGAGGGGTGTGGAAGGAGACGCAGTGGTTCAGGTAGGAAGGTCTTGCGTTGTGTATGGCCTTGTATGAGTGGGTGAGAAGCTGAAGGTGATTCACATCTCGACAGCTAGCCAGTGAAGTGTTCTCAGGTGTTGGGAGATGTGTTCTCGGCGAGGGAGGTCCAGAATGAGTCTGGCGGCGGTGTTCTGGATGAGTTGTAGTTTTTTGATGTTCCTGGTTGAGGTGACGGCATAGAGGGCGTTGCGATAGTCGAGCTTGTTGCAGGCGTGGGTGACTATCCTGTGACAGTCTGTTGGGATACATCTGAAGATCTTCTGACATTTGCTGAGTGTGAGCCAGCAGGAGGAGGCGACAGAGTTTACCTGGCTGGTCATGGATAGGGAGAAGTCAAGGATGAATCCTAACTTGTGGGCGTGCGCAGTCGGTGCAGGGGGGACGCTGAGAGGCGTGGGCCAGCAGGAGTCTTTCCAACTGAGGTGGTGTTTCCGGAGATGATTAGCTCAGTCTTGTCGGAGTTGAGCTTAAAGCAGCTTACTCGCATCCAGGTGGTGACGGCTTCCATTCCTGAGTGGAAGTTCCTTTTGGCCGTGTCCGGTTTGTGTCCAGGCTGAATATATAGCTGTGGGGGCTTACCCGCATGATTGCAGTGATTGTGGTGTGTGTGCAAAGTCCCGATAGTGATATGGTTTGTAAAGAATCGCTGCTGACCATAAGAACAAGTTACTTACCTTCAGTGAAGATCTTTCCGGTGGATACTCTATTTAACTGCTAACTCCTCACCCCTAACATATTCCCCAGGTGCCAGACTGGATCTGAAAACCTTTTAGCAATGGCCCTACATGCTACTAGGTGGTGCTATGTGGATCTGCGATTCCCGTGTACCACCCCTGATGTGACACAGCAGAGCTGCGTATAAGCACCACCCCTGTGCACTGACGCCAGTTTCTTGCTTGACTCTTTCTATGCCCTCAGATGCGGAGTGTGGCACAATCATTGGTACTAGTGTGCAGGTTAAGAACTTATAACCAATTTAACTGGACAGGGAAGTGGGAGGATAGTGAGAAATCTGTGGTTAAATAGCATATCCACCAGAAAAAGTGTTACCGAAAGTAAGTAACTAGCTCTTGTGATAGAGACTTCTAACGCTGCCTTCTTCACCTTTAGAATAGATATCAAAGCAGTACCTTCCAAAGGTAGAAAGTCTGTGAAGCAGGCTCAAACTACCAATTCCTCCAGGACAGTATGGGTGAAATGTCCCTCCTATCGGAAGTGTGTAGCAGATCTCAATGCAGAAGACTATCTACTTCAACAGAGTTGTTTTCTTCGCCCAGGAGGACTCCACAAAAATCTGATCGTCCACTCAAATGTCCTCGTAGGACTGATGTAAAAACATTTTTTGAGGGGTCCAATCGAGGGAGCCTCTCCTCTTTCAAGGGAGTGAGGAGGGGAAAAGAACACCGATAGAGTGATGGATTGCGCAACACAGCAAGGAGTCATGACTTTAGGCAAGAAGGCTACCAAAGTCCTCAGCACCAATTTGTTGGGGAAAAGGTGGCGATGAGAGGTTGCACTGACAGTGCCTGAAGTTCACTCACACAATGAGCTGAAGCGATTGCAATGAGGAAAGCAGTCTTTAAGATCAGACAGTGCAATAAGCAGCTGTGCATCGGGTCAAAGGGCATACACATGAGAAATGTCAAGCCCAAGTTAAGGTCCCACTGTGACCTCACAAACGGTTTGTGAGGAAACGTTCCTCAAACCTTTCATAAACTTCATCACAGCAGGTGGTATAAACAAGGGCAGTTGGTCCGATAAACGTTAAAAATAGCAAACTTTTAATCGTGACCACAGCAAGGCGTTGCTGGGCCACAGACTAAACAATCAACAGGCCATCCGGCAGTAAAGCTTACAAGGGGTGTGTCTTGAGGACCCCGCAACAGACACCAAATTGTCAGACACTCAACTATGCCAGGAGGTTTGTCCTTGTCTGGAGGTGCTCCGCGACTGACTATGGGGAGCCGGCCTTAGACAGCCAGCCATCGAGGGTGGGGAAAGCAATATGTGGGCAACCACGAATATGGCGTTCCTGATAACCCAAGCAGAAATGGTGCGGCTGAAAGGAAGCAATGCCCACTAAAAGTGTTCCTGGCCTACCTAGAACCACTAGTCATGTCTTTAGGACTGAAAGGCGGGTATATGAAAATGTGCGTTGTGCAGGTCTAGGGACACCATTCAGTCGCTCAGGTCAAGGACAGACAGAATCTGGACCAATGTAGCCATACTGAATTTGTTGTTCCGTTGGAAAGCATTCCGAGAACGAAGATGTAAGATGCCCCCCATCCTTCTGCGACATGAGTCTATAGAGAGTAGTAACCCTCTCCTATATTAAAGTCTAGAACCCTATCGACAACTCCTTTCAGAGATACTTGCACCTCCGGCAACAGATGGCCAGGTGGGGGGACGGTTCAGTGGAGCAGAAGAAAGGGCAGGGCATAGTCATGTTGATCAAGTTGGAGGACGCATCTGTCGGACATGATGGTTCACCACCCCAGGAGGAAGCATTGGATCCCACCTCCCGCAGGGTGGTTGTGCTGCACCAATGGCAGGCTAGAGCAGCTTGGAGGCTGTTGCATCCTGGGAAGGAGACTGGTGCCATCGACTGCCCGGCTGGTACACATCCCGGCCTCGAGGGGCGCTCACAGCTCTCAGTCCTCAGATTCCATGCATGAGTAGCTCATCCAGTCCGGTTTTTTTAAATGTATTTTATAACTGGATAAACAGTCTCAAACCACCGTGAGATCAGTAATATAGGAATGTTTAATTATAGCCTGCTATACTGTATGGTCTGCAGCCACCACAGGAAGGCTGCAATAAATGAATGCAAATGTGGCTACTGTCCTCCTAAGCATGCCACAGCTGGGGCACCAAGATGGCCGACTCCTAACGGAGACCCCGGCCAAGAGGACTCTTCCGGGCGCTGCGGGCACACCTCGGTGCCAAAATGCCTCGGGCAACTCAGGGCATGTCCGGGATCCTGGTGATGGTGCCAGGCGGAGGGCTGCATCTGGCCGGCTGCACTTCTGAGGGCAAGGCCCACAGTGGGGACAAGGCGGACCCGCAGAGGGGAGATGGGGCGCTGCCGGCCAGGCGCCCCGGGGGCAGAGACTCAGCATGCCAATGGTGGCGGAACCAGGAATCAACAGAGTCCACTACATGCATGCCAACAGAGCCGAGGTGAGGGACTGCTAATTTTTTAAGGAAGGAGTGTGTGTGTGTGTGTGAGAGACAGAGTGTGTGTGTGTGTGGGGGGGGACATAGTGTGTGTGTGTGTGTGTGAGAGACAGAGAGTGTGTGTGTGAGACAGAGTGTGTTTGAAAGAGACAGAGTGTTTGAGAGACAGAGTGTGTGTGTGAGACAGACAGTGTGTGTGAGAGAAAGAGTGTGTGTGAGAGAAAGAGTGTGTGTGTGTGTGTGAGAGACAGAGTGTGTGTACGTGTGAGAAACAGCGGGTATGTGTGAGAGAGACAGAGAGTGTGTGTGAGAGAGACAGAGTGTGTGTGAGAGAGAGTGAGTGTGTGCGTGAGAGAGAGACAGAGTGTGTGTGAGAGACAGAGTGTGTGTGTGAGAGAGACATAGTGTGTGTGTGTGTGTGAGAGAGAGACAGAGAGTGTGTGTGAGACAGTGTGTGTGTGAGAGAAAGACAGAGTGTGGGTGTGTGTGTGGGAGAGACAGAGTGTGTGTGAGACAGAGTGTGTGTGTGAGAGAGAATGTGTGTTTGTGTGTGAGAGACAGAGTGTGTGAGAGAGACAGAGTGTGTGTGTGTGAGAGACAGTGTGTGTGTGTGTGAGAGAGACAGAGTGAGTGTGTGTGTGTGAGACAGTGTGTGTGTGTGTGAGAGACAGAGTGTGTGTGAGAGAGAGAGTGTGTGTGTGAGACAGAGTGTGTGTGTGTGAGACAGAGTGTGTGTGTGTGAGAGAGTGTGTGTGAGAGAGTGTGTGTGTGTGAGAGAGAGTGTGTGTGTGTGTGAGAGACAGAGTGTGTGTGTGTGAGAGACAGTGTGTGCGTGTGAGACAGAGTGAGTGTGTGTGTGAGAGACAGAGTGTGTGTGTGTGTGAGAGAGAGAGTGTGTGTGAGAGACAGAGTGTGTGTGAGAGACAGAGTGTGTGAGAGAGTGTGTGTGAGAGAGACAGAGTGTGTGGGTTTGAGAGAGACAGAGTGTGTGTGAGATACAGAGTGTGTGTGTGAGAGAGATACAGTGTGTGTGTGTCAGAGAGAGAGAGAGACAGAGTGTGTGTGTGAGAGAGACAGAGTGTGTGTGTGTGAGAGAGACAGAGTGTGTGTGTGAGAGAGACTGTGTGAGGGATAGAGAGTGTGTGTGAGAGATACAGAGTGTGTGTGTTAGAGAGACAGTGTGTGTGAGGGATAGAGAGTGTGTGTGAGATACAGAGAGTGTGTGAGAGATACAGAGTGTGTGTGTGAGAGAGATACAGTGTGTGTGTGTCAGAGAGAGAGAGAGAGAGAGAGAGAGACAGTGTGTGTGAGGGATAGAGAGTGTGTGTGAGAGAGACTGTGTGAGGGATAGAGAGTGTGTGTGAGAGATACAGAGTGTGTGTGAGAGAGACTGTGTGAGGGATAGAGAGTGTGTGTGAGAGATACAGAGTGTGTGTGTCAGAGAGAGTGTGTGTGAGGGATAGAGAGTGTGTGTGAGATACAGAGAGTGTGTGAGATACAGAGTGTGTGTGTGAGAGAGATACAGTGTGTGTGTGTCAGAGAGAGAGAGAGAGAGAGAGAGAGTGTGTGAGGGATAGAGAGTGTGTGTGAGAGATACAGAGTGTGTGTGTCAGAGAGACAGAGTGTGTGAGACAGACAGAGTGTGTGTGAGAGAGACTGTGTGAGGGATAGAGAGTGTGTGTGAGAGATACAGAGTGTGTGTGTCAGAGAGACAGTGTGTGTGAGGGATAGAGAGTGTGTGTGAGATACAGAGTGTGTGTGTGAGAGAGATACAGTGTGTGTGTGTCAGAGAGAGAGAGAGAGAGACAGAGTGTGTGTGTGAGAGAGATACAGTGTGTGTGAGGGATAGAGAGTGTGTGTGAGAGATACAGAGTGTGTGAGAGAGAGACAGAGAGTGTGTGTGTGTCAGAGAGACAGTGTGTGTGTGTGAGACAGAGTGTGTGTGTGAGAGAGACAGAGTGTGTGTGTGAGAGAGACAGAGTGTGTGTGTGAGAGAGACAGAGTGTGTGTGTGAGAGAGACTGTGTGAGGGACAGAGAGTGTGTGTGAGAGATACAGAGTGTGTGTGTGAGATACAGAGTGTGTGTCTCCGTCCCCGAGGGCCCGGCTCCGGTGGGGCCTCACGCCCGTGTCTGTGTGTCCGCGGTGAGGTGCAGACTGCATCAAGTGGGGGCCCGGTCCCTGGGTGGCTTCACGCCTCGTGCGCTGCTTCTGGGGTGGGTGTTGTAAGGTATCCACCCGACCGCGCCGGATGTTGAGGGTGCAGCGGGGGCGT